>NC_053446.1:20907114-22267011 GCF_007990345.1 Gossypium hirsutum | reverse complement strand
GAAGGAAAAAGTTAGGAACGTGACTCAATCTGACCATTAAACCTTAGCGTTCAATTGATATACTGAGTTTGTATGAATTAGAGTCAAGTCGGGGTCGAGAGTTAGCTTGGCTCCTTAGAGGGTTAAGGCTTTGAGCATAAAGCAAAGCCGTATATGTAATCCACTTTATGTAAAGAAATTTGTTTTCTAGTCAAGTTTTTCATAATGAAATTGAATTAGAATCAAGTCTTTTGATCATTCATTGCATTTCATTTTATCATTGCATTAAATTCAATAAAATAATAATAATAAAGCTAATTAATGACAGTTACTGGAAATCAACGAAAATCGTCAACTAGATATCATTACGTACTCGCGGAAACCAAAGAAATGGATCAGAGACTAGAGAAATTAAGCAATTGCAAGAACAGATGCAAGCTCAGATGCAAGAAAAGTTAGCCAAACTGCAGAAAGATATGGAAGCATCCCAAAGAGAATTATTGAATCAATTAAAACAATTAACGGCTGGGGGCATGATAGGGAAGAGCCCCGCGATAAATTCTGGGGATGATCACGAAGACCCTGCCTACCCTCCAGGTTCGCCCCAACTAATGTCCAAACGCAACCAGGGGTGTACCCACAGAGGGTACCTGTCACCATTAGATCCCAATACCAAGTTGGTGCCCCAGCATCGATGAAATTCCCAACAGGTTCAGGCTCTAATCCGGGGATAATCCTATAATCCTGTGTTCCAGATCTCGACGACGCGCAGAAATAGAGAAGACAAGAGAGACCTGCCAAAACAATTAGAAGATCGTTGTAAAGTTAGAAGAGAAGTTTCAAGCCATGAAAATGCGATTACCATCGAGGAGTAGACGCTAAAGATTGAGCCTGGTACCTGATCTGGTGCTCCTCCTAAATTTAAAATGCCGGAGTTTGAAAAATACAACGGGACCAGTTGTCCGAAGCCCATATCACTATGTTTTGTAGGAGGATGACGGGATACATCAACAATGACCCATTGCTGATTCATTGCTTCCAGGACAGTTTGATAGGGTCAGCGGCTAGATGGTACAACCAATTAAGTCGGGCCAACATTCATTCATGGAAAGATTTGGCGCAAGCCTTTATGAAGCAGTATAGACATGTGATGGATATAGCACCCGATCGAATTGTATTGCAAAACATGGAAATGAAGCCTAATGAGAGTTTCCGGCAATATGCTCAGAGATGAGGGAAGTGGCTGCACAAGTTCAACCACCACTGTTAGAGAAAGAGATAACTATGCTTTTATCAATACTCTAAAGGCTCCATTCCTCGGCCACATGTTAGGCAGTGCCACTAAAAGCTTTCAGACATAGTGATGTCTGGAGAAATGACAGAGAATGCCATAAGATGCGACAAGATAGAAGCGGGAAAAAGTACTAAAAGGTCAGCACAAGAAAAAAAGAGCATGAGATAAACAATACAAGCATATTTAACAAGGACCATTCTAACACAATCACGGTGGGACAAGCCAGGGCAATAACCGCTAATCGGCAAGGTTCTTTGAAACAGGAATCTAATCCAAGGCCAAATGTAGAGAGACTTCAATTCACACCCATCCCAGTGACGTATAGGCAATTGTACCAGAACTTATTCGATGCACATGTGGTATCTCCATATTACCTGAAACCAATGCAACCCTCATACCCTAAGTGGTATGACGCAAACGCCCAATGCGAGTATCACGCGGGGACCAAGGGCATTCGATTGAAAACTGCACTGCATTCAAGAAGTTAGTTGAAAGACTTATCAATTTGGGGATCGTAAAGATAGGTGACTCATCAGAACCGAATGTAGCAGAGAATCCGTTGCTCAACCATGATAATAAATGGTAAATGCGATAATTGAGTATGAAGGAAGGAGAGTCAAAGCCAACATAGCAGAGATAAAGACCCCCCTTGAATGGGTTTGGAAACAAATGGTGAAAGGAGGTCTCATCAAGCAAGGCTCAATAGAAAGGCCTGAAGGAGCAAGGAAGTTTTGTGAATTCCATGCAGAAGAAAGCCATGATATCCAAGAATGCACCGAGTTCAGAACCATGGTGCAAAACTTAAAGGATAACAAAGAATTGGAATTTTATGAAGAGATTAAAGAACTAGAAGAAGGAGAGGTTTATGCTACAGAAGAAGGATCTACGGGGAAAGCCCAAAAGGCTAATCACCCGGTGGTGATTATTGCAAAACCAATGAGCAGAGAATCTGGAATACAAATAGCACCAAAGGTCATAATCCAGAAACCTGTATCCTTTCCCTACAAGGATAGCAAAAAGGTTCCTTGGAATTACGACTGCAATGTAACAATGCCAGGAGAAGAGGTTGGTAAATGCTTCAGGAGAGAATGAAGGATTCTATACACGAAGTGGAAAACGCTATGATCCGGCAAACGCAAGAGTGGAATCTGGAAAAGGAAAAGCCTTAGCGGTTGAATTGGGAAAAGCAAAAGCAGACAAAATTGAGACGCGTGTCAACCAGCCGATAACTAAAAATAAGGCTAAAAAATTTCTAAAATTCTTAAAACGTAGCGAGTACAGCGTGGTAGAACAATTACATAAGCAACCAGCTCGTATCTCGGTGCTTGAATTGCTTCTAAGTTCAGAGGTACATCGTAATGCGTTGATTAATGTGCTAAATGAAACTTATGTCGCTAGCGATATCTCAGTGAATAAGTTGGACCGTTTGGTTAACAATATCAGTGCCGACAATTTCATTTTCTTAAATGATGATGAAATACCGCCAGGGGGAAGAGGAGCCACCAAAGCATTACATATCACTGCTCGCTGCGGGGAGTATACGTTAGCGGGAGTGCTAATTGATAATGGATCAGCCTTGAATGTTTTACCCCTATCTACCTTAAATAGGTTACCGGTGGATAGTTCCCACATGAAATCATGCCAGAATATAGTGAGAGCATTTGATGGTACCGAAAGGAAGGTGATGGGAAGAATAGAAATACCCCTCTTGATTGGCCCGAATACATGCGAAGTGGATTTCTTAGTGATGGATATCAAGCCTTCGTATAATTGCTTGCTGGGGAGACCATGGATTCATTCAGCAGGGGCGGTGCCTTCATCATTGCACCAGAAGTTGAAATTAGTGACAGGAGGCCGGTTAATTAAGATCGACGCTGAGGAAGACATCATTGCATCGGTAACCAGTGATGCACCATATTTGGGAACAGATGAGGAGGCGATCGAATATTCCTTTCGATCTTTAGAGTTCGTAAATGCGACCTCTGTTATTGAGGGAAAGAGGATCCTAATGCCCAGCGTGTCTAGAGCCACGAAGATGGGATTACAAATGACAGTTGGGAAAGGAGCTGTGCCTGGAAGAGGACTGGGAAAATGCCTTCAAGGAAGGATAGAGGCACCAGTAGTGAAGGACAAACAAGACCGCTTTGGTTTAAGATTTAAACCAAATGCTAAGCAAAGAAGGAAAGAGTTAGAGAAAAGACAAGAGAGGAGGAATGCGTGTTTGAACGGAGAAGAAGTTGATTGGGAACCTATGTCTTTCCCCCACATATCTAGGATCTTCGTATCTAGAGGAACCATGTATTCTAGACTGAGGACTCCAAGAAGGAAGACCACAGAGGAAATATTAGGAAACCTAAACATCAATGTCATATTTGAAGAAGAATCTGAAGAAGGAAGTACATCAGGCATTTATCCCTTTGAACCTGGGAGTGTTTTAAACAATTGGACTGCAGAAGAAATACCTGAAGTTTTTAGAGCTTTTCCAGAGTAATATTCAAAACATACTAATTGTTTTAAGCCTAGAGAAAATGAAAACATTTTGTGAACTGAAATGGGCTTATATTTGAACATTGTGACTTCAATGAAATATATCTTCGCATTTTCTTTTTGAGTATATATTCTTTTAAAATTCTTTTCATTCTTTCGTATGAATAGTCATCTTGGATGCTTATATTCCAAATCATTCTTTCATTCATGGCCATACTAAATAAGAATCCTTAAATTCATACATTCCCTGTACATTCTTTGGTACTTATAACAGGTTCCAAGATATCGATGACATGAGTGGCTCTACTATGAACTTAGAGAACCCTTTTGAACGAGATATGTGTTTAGAGGAATCTCAAAATTTTGAAGATAACATAGATTGCAACCTGTCTCCGACTTGTTGAGGATGGTAGAGCAGGAAGGGAAACAAATCTTACCTCACGAAGAGACGATAGAGACAGTGATCCTGGAAGAAGGAAAGGTGGTGAAGATTGGCACATGCATAGCTGAAGGAGTAAAACAAGACCTCATTGGATTGCTTCGAGAGTTCAAAGATGTCTTCGCATGGTCGTATCAGGATATGCCTGGTTTAAATACAGATATTGTAGTTCACCATCTTCCTATAAAGGAGGATTGCAAGCCCGTTCAGCAAAAACTTCGAAGAATGAGGTCGGATGTCGTATTAAAAATAAAAGAGGAAGTGCAAAAGCAATTCAATGCTGGATTCCTGCAAGTAGTTAAATACTTCGAATGGGTAGCCAACATCGTACCCGTCCCTAAGAAAGATGGGAATGTACGAATGTGTGTAGATTACAGAGACTTAAATAAAGCTAGCCCAAAGGATAATTTTCCCTTGCCTCATATCGACACTCTGGTAGATAACACGGCGGGAAACTCACTATTTTCTTTTATGGATGGCTTCTCGGATATAACCAAATTAAGCTGCATCCTGACGATATGAAGAAAACTACATTCATAACCCTATGGGGAACTTTCTGCTATAAAGTGATGCCATTTGGATTGAAAAATGCGGGAGCCACATACCAAAGAGCCATGGTGACCCTTTTCCATGATATGATGCATAGAGAAATAGAAATCTATGTGGATGACATAATTGCAAAATCTAGAACAGATGAGGAGCATATACAAGTCTTAAGAAAACTCTTTATACGGTTAAGAAAGTTCCAACTAAAGCTTAACCCAGCCAAATGTACTTTCGGAGCTAGATCGGGAAAGTTGCTAGGATTTGTAGTCAGTGAAAGAGGGATTGAGATTGACCCAGATAAAGTCAAGGCCATACAAGAATTGCTTCCTCCACGCACTCAGAATGAAGTTCGAGGTTTCCTAGGAAGATTGAACTATATTGCCAGGTTCATTTCACAGTTAACGGAGAAATGCGACCCCATCTTTCGTCTCCTTAAGAAACATAATCCGGGAGTATGGGATGAGGAGTGCCAAAAAGCTTTTGACAAGATTAAGTATTACTTATCCAACGCCCCAGTGCTGATTCCACCCTGCCTAGACAAACCGCTCATACTGTATTTGGTAGTGTTTGAAAATTCCAAGGGATGCGTACTGGGTCAACATGATGAATCAGGACGAAAGGAAAGAGCAATTTACTATCTCAGTAAGAAGTTCACCGAATGCGAAACAAGATATTCACCAGTCGAGAAATTATGCTGTGCCCTAATCTGGACAACTCGGAGACTGAGACAGTACATGTTGTACCATACGACCTGGTTAATCTCCAAATTGGACCCTCTGAAATACTTGATGGAGTCAACCGCTCTGAATGGAAGGATGGCCCGATGACAAATTCTTCTATCTGAATTTAACATAGTCTATGTGAACCAGAAGGCGGTCAAAGGGAGTGCAATAGCGGAATTCCTAGCAAGTAGGGCTCTGGATGATTATGAGCCATTGAACTTCGATTTCCCAAATGAGGATTTGATGTATGTTGCAACTGTAGAGAAATATTTCCAAGAAGATGGTCCTTGGAAGTTGAGTTTTGACAGAGCTTCAAATGCTATAGGCAACGGAATTGGGGCAATACTTGTGTCTCCTAGTGGAGATTATTATCCTTTCACTAGCAAATTGGACTTTGACTGCACAAATAACATGGCTGAGTATGAAGCTTGCATTATGGGCATCCGGGCAGCCATAGAGCGAAAAATTAAGGTACTAGAGGTGTACGGGGACTCTGCATTAGTAATTTACCAACTCAAAGGGGAATGGGAAACAAGAGACCCGAAGTTGGTCCGCTACCAAAATTGATTTTGGAGTTGATTGAAGAATTTGATAATGTCACCTTTAGTTACCTCCCACGAGATGAAAACCAGATGGCAGATACTTTGGCCACTTTAGCGTCCATGTTTAAAGTGAACAAATTAGAAGATATGAAGCCTATCTAGATCAGCATCTATGAGGCTCCAGCCCATTGTTGCAACATTGACAATGAAGAGGAAAAGGATGATCACCCTTGGTACCATGACATATTGCGATATGTGAAGAGTCGTGAGTACCCTGACCATGCGACAGAAATGATAAGAAGACATTAAGGAGATTGGCCATTGACTCTGTCCTAGATGGGGAAATTTGTATAAAAAGGGAAAAGATCAAGTATTGTTGAGGTGTGTGGATGCTGTCGAGGCGAAAGAAATTTTGGAAGAAGTGCATGAAGGTATCTGTGGAACGCATGCCAACGGCTTTACGATGGCCAGACAAATTATGAGATTTGGGTACTATTGGTCCACCATGGAAGGGGATTGCATTAGTTACGCCAAAAAGTGTCATAAATGCCAAATTTATGGTGACAAAATGCATGCACCACCTTCACCCCTTCACGTTATGGTTTCTCCATGGCCGTTTTCCATGTGGGGAATGGATGTCATCAGGCCAATATCTCCAAAGGCTTCTAATGGGCATCGGTTTATCTTTGTGGTTATTGATTACTTCACTAAATGGGTGGAGGCTGCTTCATATGCTAATGTTACAAAGTCAGCAGTTAGTAAATTCTTAAAAAAGATATTATATGTCGGTATGGGATGCCAGAAAGGATCATATCTGACAATGCGCTGAACTTGAACAACAACTTAATAGCGGAAGTTTGTAGTCAGTTCAAGATCAGACACCATAATTCATCACCATACCGCCCAAAATGAATGGGGCCGTGGAAGCAGCAAATAAAAATATCAAGAAGATTGTAGGGAAAATGACTGAAACCTACAAGGACTGGCACGAGAAACTACCTTTCGCTCTCTTGGCGTATCGTACCTCTGTTAGGACTTCTACTGGGGCAACACCGTTTTCTTTAGTCTACGGGATGGAGGCAGTTTTACCCATAGAAGTTAAAATCCCTTCTCTCCGGGTATTAACTGAACTAAAGTTAGATGAGGCCGAATGGGTTCAATCTCGATATGATCAGCTGAACTTGATAGAAGAAATAGACTAAAAGCTATTCGTCACGGTCAGATGTATCAAAAACGAATGATGCGAGCCTATAACAAAAAAGTTCATCCCAGAGAATTTCACGAGGGGACCTAGTGTTGAAAAAGATTCTTCCTCTACAAAATATTTTAGAGGAAAATGGATGCCAAATTGGGAAGGTCCTTATGTTGTAAAGAAGGCCTTTTCTGGAGGAGCTTGATCTTGAGTGAGATGGATGGTAAAAACTTGCCAAATCCTGTAAACTCAGATTCAATCAAGAAATACTTCACTTGAAAGAGGAGGACCAAAGTGAAAACCCGTGAAGGGCATTCAAAAAAAAAGAGAGAGGCCAAGGTGAAAACCCGTAAAGGGCGCATTGAGACCAAAGGGGATTTGAGTTGAAAACCTGAAAGACAGCTCAAATTTGAGAAGACATGAGGTGACCGGAGTAGCTCAAATTTTGATCTGGGGCATGTGGTGGTCTCGATATACCTGAATCAACAAGGAAAGGGTAGACGACATCTTGGGGTATCAACAAAACCCTGCAGATTCCCTAACACATATCAAATTCAAATGGTTTTCAGAAAGCTTATGCAGGGAAACTCGTGCTGCAATATCTTGGGCACCTGCCGTCATCTTATTCATTTTGAATCTTGGCAAAAATTTGTTATCTCGATTAATGTATTCATCTCAAGCTTTGCTCCTAATAAAATTCCATCTTGTCCATCGTCTTTTCTCATTTTATCTTAACAAAATTTGCTATCTTGATTAACTTATTCATTTCGAGATTTGTTCCCAATAACATTTTGTTTGTCCATTATGATAATCTTTTTTTTCAAAACATTTGAAATAATGGTTAATAAATTGAATGTTCAAGCAAAAGGAGTTTTGCATATTACTCTAGAAATTTCTAAATAATGAAGGAACTTGAAACAGGATGGTTGTTTAGAACACACCAATTTTAAGTATCTAAAAGGAAAAAGCCTAAAGTAGGACTATCCTTTCAAACTTTGTTGTCCAAACAAGGATTGAACAATATGAGAAGATGTCATGCTGGTGACAAGGTTTCAATGATTACTGAATGATAAGAAGAGGTTCTTCGAAAAAGGAAATTTTGCAATTATGCATAAACTTTTGTTGCGACGCCCTAGAAATGGTGTAAGTAGCCAAGGAAATTCAGATCCTGTACTCTTAATTTACAGTAGGAGGAAGATGGTTTTCAATTTTATGTCCCAAATTACGATGGGCTTAACCTTGAAAATCACAATGAGTTAAACTTTGAAGAATACAGTGGGGGCAATCCGACCAAGTAAGAGATGAACATTACCAACCGGACAAGATAGCATTCGGGCGCGTTGGCAATAAGGACTTATTGAGCAATGAGCAATAACAACTCAAACATTGAAAGATCATTTTGCATTCATGCATATTCGTTTAGCCAGGGTATTTTGATTCATTTTTATCATAATCACTAGGCATAAATAGGTTCATATAGGTCATGTTCCCCAAAGAACAGATCAATGAAGATGGCAGATCTTGCTTTCCTGAGTTGACAGGAGCAGATCGAAGTAACCATAGATTGCAATTAAAAAGATCGAAGCCACAACGGCGAATCTTACTTTCAGGCGATGCAGCGGAACAGATTGAAGCTACAACGGCGAGTCTCACTTCCCCATTGCAATTTAAAAGATCGAAGCCACAACAGCAAATCTTACTTTCAGACGATGCAGCGGAACAGATTGAAGCTACAACGGCGAGTCTCACTTCCCCATTGCAATTTAAAAGATCGAAGCCATAACGGCGAATCTTACTTTCAGGCGATGCAGCGGAACAGATTGAAGCTACAACGGCGAGTCTCACTTCCCCATTACAATTTAAAAGATCGAAGCCACAACGGCGAATCTTACTTCCAGGCGATGCAACGGAACAGATTGAAGCTACAACGGCGAATCTCACTTCCCCATTGCAATTTAAAAGATTGAAGCCACAACGGCGAATCTTACTTTCAGGCGATGCAGCGGAACAGATTGAAGCTACAACGGCGAGTCTCACTTCCCCATTGCAATTTAAAAGATCGAAGCCACAACGGCGAATCTTACTTCCAGGCGACGCAACGGAACAGATTGAAGCTACAACAGCGAGTCTCACTTCCCCAACATTGCAGTCAAATAGATTGAAGCTACAACAGCGAGTCTCACATCATTGGCGATACAACGGAACAGATTGAAGCTACAACAGCGAATCTTACTTCCCTAACATTGCAATTAAAAAGATCGAAGCCACAACGGCGAATCTTACTTTCAGGCGATGCAGCATAACAGATTGAAGCTACAACGGTGAGTCTCACTTCCCCATTGCAATCTAAAAGATCGAAGCCACAACGGCGAATCTTACTTCTAGGCGACGCAATAGAACAGATTGAAGCTACAACAGCAAGTCTCACTTCCCCAACATTGCAGTCAAATAGATTGAAGCTACAACAGCGAGTCTCACATCATTGGCGATGCAACGGAACAGATTGAAGCTACAACAGCGAATCTTACTTCCCTAACATTGCAATTAAAAAGATCGAAGCCACAACGGCGAATCTTACTTTCAGGCGATGCAGCAGAACAGATTGAAGCTACAACGGCGAGTCTCACTTCCCCATTGCAATTAAAAAGATCGAAGCCACAATGGAAAATCTTACTTTCAGGCAATGTAGCAAAACAGATTGAAGCTACAACGGTGAATCTCACTTCCCCGACATTGCAATTTAAAAGATTGAGGCCACGACGGCGGATCTTACTTACTTAGCAATGCAGCGAAACAGATTGAAGCTACAACGGCGAATCTCACTTCCCCGACATTGCAATTTCCAAGCGATCTAGAGGAACAGATTGAAGCTACAATGGCGGATCTCACTCCCTCGACATTGTAATTTAAAAGATTGAGGCCACGACGGCAGATCTTACTTCCAAGTAATGCAGCGGAACAGATTGAAGCTACAATGGCGAATCTTACTCCCCTGACATTGCAATTAAAAGATTGAGGCCACAACGGCAAATCTTATTCCTAAGCAGGTACAGTGGAACAGATTGAAGCTACAATGGCGAATCTCGCTTCCCTGACATTTTAAACAGATTGAAGATGGCAAACTGTGTCACTCTGAAACTGCAGTAGAACAGATCATGGCAAGTCTTATCTCCCTGACGTTGCAGTAGAATAGACTAAATCCACGAATCTCGTCCCCCTGTAGTTGATTGAAGCTGCAAGTCCGGTCTCCTTGAAGTGCAGTGGAGTGGAGTCAAGCGACGAGACACAGTGGACTAGGATAAAGCTACTTGAAGAGGAGCGTCAAAAGAAGTCGAAACTCGGTGAGACCAGGCAAAATTGGTATTTCTTAGTCTTTGCTTCATTC
The DNA here is from genome assembly GCF_007990345.1 of Gossypium hirsutum. Lineage (NCBI taxonomy): Eukaryota > Viridiplantae > Streptophyta > Magnoliopsida > Malvales > Malvaceae > Gossypium > Gossypium hirsutum. Next base: position 22,256,425 of record NC_053446.1, on the reverse strand, counting down.
CCGTTACACGACAACGAGCAAAGAGGGGCAGCTGTACAACCCAATTTTGCCCAAACCTGGGCCCAACAAATAAAACAATAATTAACCTAAAACTAACCCAAATACAGCCCAAAAATCGAAGCCCAAAACACCCAAGCCCAATTTTATAAAAAAATCTGCCTAGGGTTTCAGAGACTGAAACCCTAGGCGCCGCCCTCTTTGACCTTTGGTCTCTGCCATCGCCACTCCGCGCCGCACCTACCACTTGCCACCGACGCCCTCACCTACTCCGCCTGCAAAAGAAAAGACACAATAACAGTAGAAAATAGGGATTTTGGTTGTAAAAATGGCTATAAAAGGCCATTCAAAACAAATTGTAAGGGGTTGGGGCTTTTGAAAAAAAATTGGAAGAAATAAAAAAGTTTTTAGAAGGTGATTTACTGTGATTTTTCCGACTTCTTCTTTTTTTTCTTATTTTCGTTCTATTTCAGTTTTTCTACATTGTTTCTTTCTCTTTTCATTTTCATTTAATCAATATAACAAGATAATAAAATAAAATAAAGGGGAGAGTCTTACCTGATTTCGGCAGATGTGAGGAGGAAGAACCGAAAGGTCTCTTCCGATTTTAGCCCTTGTCGCCGGGTTTTTCTGGTAGTTTTGACCCCAGATCTGGGCTCTATTCGAAAAAGGAACAAAAGGTATTATTTTGGTTTTCCGGCCACCGCGGACGGCGGCACCGTCGCCGACGTCCAGCGGCCGGTGCGGTGGCCGATGACCGGAGCCATGGCCGGCTAAGGGGAAGGTTGAGAGAGCACTTAAAGCTTTTTTTTTTCTTTTTTTCTGAAACAAAAGGCAAATGATTTTTTTTTTCTAAAACTGGGCTTTTATAGGCCCCCAAAACGACGTCATTTTGGGGCGAGCCTATCGGCCAAAACGGCGTCGTTTAGCGCGACCCGCGGGCGACCCGACCCGTCCAACCAGGGTCCGCATGTTTTAGCCTTCAAGGGGTTATTTGCGCTTCAGGCCCTTCCGCATTTTCGATCTGTTTCAATTTGGACCATTTGTTTTTTTCTCCTCCTTTAATTTGGACCACGGATTTGTCCCCCTTTTTAATTTAGTCCTCAATTCGATTGGACACCTGAGGGAGGGACGCGTGGCCTAAAATCGGGTTTATTACCTATTTGGCCCTCCCCTTTTTGAGCGTGTTGCAATCTAATCCTTTTTATTCTAAATTCGCCCAGTGTTTTCATTTTTATTTCGATTTAGTCCGTATTTTAGCACTTTTATTATTTTAGTTAATTATTTTAATGTTATTATTATTATTAGCGTTGTCATTATTAATATTATTACTATTATTATATTAATATAATTGCTTCTATATATACATTCATGTGTACATATTTAATTTACATGCATATATACGCCTTTTATTATTATTTTATAATTTATATACATGAATGTATTTATATTTGCATTTTAAAGTTTTTATGTATATACATACTTACATGTATCTTTTTTTTCATAAATATGCACATACGTATTTATATATACTCTTATATTTTAAAAAATCTATATTTTCGTATGTGATTTCTATAGTTTATAATTCATATGTACATACATATATTTTTCATATTTCCATAATTTTATGTATATACACATATATGTATCTTTTATATTTTTATAGTTTTATACATTTACTTTGTTTATTTCTTTATGTACATTTTCATTATTTGTTTTGAAAGAATGTTTTTAATTTTATTGCTTATATGCTTGCAATTGTGTACTATATTAGTTTGTCTTTGTATTTATTTTATTTTGTAGCCCTTGCTTGTATTATTTTACTCACATTATCATCATTGTTGTTACGTTACATCTTTTTACTCAGATTTGTCAAAAAATGAAAATTTCAAAGTAAAAGCAATACTCGGTATTTGAGATCTTCGAGAGAATCGAGCCCTAACGTATTGGGTTCCGGTTTTCTTTGTTGAATCAAAATAATCGAGATTACTCTTTTATAAAAAATACAAATAAAAAGCTCATTATCGGGAATTCAATATGTCGTGTCCTAACGCATTGGATGTGACACGTTGCTTTTTCGAGATGAGGATTTTCTTAAAAACAACCAAGGCAATGTTCAATGTTCGGAATGTTGAGAAATTGTGCCCTAACGTATTGGGTTGCGATTTCCTCATCTGACTCGAACAATTGAATATCCTTTTTTTTTGTTGTAGGAGTTTTTTTTTAATATAAGCAACCTATTTTATACAAGTCATTTTAATACAAAGGATCGTATTTTAAATTTTTAAATTTTCCAATTTTCGACATTAAGACATTGACTAATCAACTAGGTACCAATTTCTGGGCGTTACGAGGGTGCTAATCCTTCCTCGTACGTAATCGACTCCCGAACCCGTTTTTCTAGATTTCGTGGACCAAAATCGTTGTTTTAATAAAATTAAAACCGTTTATTAAAAACAACCACTTTTCGAGGTGATCCATTCACACCTCATTAAAAAGGATGGGTGGCGACTCCCGTTTTTGTTTTTTTCAAAACCCAAGTCGACCCCGTTTTTCATCCAAAAAATGGTGTCAACATGTATTTTTCACAAATTTGAAATTTAGTCTCTGTACTTTATTTTTAAGAATTTAGTCACTCTACTTTTTAGATTTCAAAATTTAGGTTCGGCACACTAAATTTTTTTTTGTTAAATTTGTTGATGTGACATTTTGAAATAGAAAAAAAATACTCGCTTTATAACAATGTAACTAAAAAATTGACGTTTTAATGAACTCAAATTTAACAAAATAATTTTAACATTGTTAGCAATTGGACTTGAATTTTGAAATTTAAAAAGTAGAGAGACTAAATTCTTAAAAATAAAATTACAAGGACTAAATTCTAAATTTGTAATGAGTACATAGACTTATTACATATTTTAACCTTTATAAAAATTACTAAGTTATTTGATACCTATAAATCTAATATATATATATATATATATAAGAATAAATGGAAACATTGGGTTCTAGAATATTAGTTCTTTGAATTCCAAAATGCTTCCATTTTAGTTATATTTAAAGTGAATCTCATTTTAATAATTAGGTTTTAAGTATTATTTTCGTACCATAAATAACAATGATGTATTATTATATTAATTAAAAATTCTAAATTAATAACTCCTCAATACACTTTATTTTATTCGCATTATTGATCCCTAGAGCTCTGCACCATTTATTTTAACTTAATTTATCCCCTATTTTTTACAGTAAGATAATGAAAGGGAAACATCCACTAAAGATTTAAAAAATGAATCCAATAGGAGAGTAATCATTCAACTATAATGCGAGGTTAACATGTACAATACATTGCACAACTAGCAACTTAAAATTAATAAAAGAAAATGTAAAAAAGCTTGAAATGAACAAAATCATTATAGAAATTTATCAAGAAGATTTCATTCATCTAATTAATTGATGAGTTAAATAATATACAATATTGTATACTGTAGTCAAGCTATGTTATTTTATATCATTCGTGAAAGTGTACAATTTTTTTTTTAAAAATTTTAATATATACGAGATAAGAAGATTAGTAAATACCATAGCAGGGTTTTGAAGCAAAATGGGAGCGGTGGCTTATGTACTGGATAAGATGGTTGCATGAAATTTGTCTTAATATTAAGCTAACACATGGAATGTTAATTTTCAAACAAAACATTCAATGCCAACTTATTCTATACATCTTTTTTTATATACAATAAAATCAGTGACTACACTTTTTTCCACTAATTTGAAAATCGGTGGCCCAAGCTATCCCTTCATACTGCATGAGTGTTTTCATGCTACTAACATCTCTTTGTGAGGAGTTGCAAAGAATGTTGAATTTGTTTTCGTGGGGTACAACGACGGAAGGGAATCCATTGGCTTAGCTGGGATCGGATGTGTGGAAAAAATGCGGAAGGAGGTTGTTTTAATCTTGCGCTTCTCTCTAAGCAAGGTTGGCGCTTGTTGTTCGCTACGGATATTTTGTTTTTTAGCATTTTCAAGGCTCGATACTTTCCGAATGTGGATTTTTTATCGACTCGATTGGGGTCTAACCCGAGCTTTACTTGGAGAGCTATCTTTAGAGCGAGACAAGTTCTTGAAGCGGGGTTAGGTGGAGAGTAGGGACAGGGTGATAATATTCTGGTTTGGTCTAATCTGTGGTTACCGAGGGACTACAAATACCGGCTGGAGAGGTGGGGCGCTAGAGTAGAGGAGGGACTTAAAGTTAAGGATCTAATGCTTCCAAATGGCGAGGGGTGGGATATGCAGAAGCTTTTTGATTTGTTTTATGTGCATGAGGTGAAAGCTATAGTTTCAATCCCTGTTCCTATTTATGGGGGTTAGAGATAAGCTAATTTGGAACTTTGATAGGAAGGGAGGGCATACAGTAAAGTCAGGTTACCACGTTGCATGTAATTTATATCTGAATAGTCAAGATTGTTTGATAGAGGTGAATTGTAAGTCAGTTGGAAGCTTTCTATTCCTCCCAAGTGAAGGAGTTTATTTGGAGGGCGTTGCGGAAATTTTTGCCGACTAATACTTTTTTATTATTATAAAAAATGGACCCAAAAGCCGCTACCTTGAATTAACAAGCATCAGCAAGTACAAGCCCATAGATATCGCTCGGATACTCCATATTAAAAGGAAAGGTACACCGTTTGTTAATAGTAAGTTTACAAAGGCTATCAACCACTCTATTGCTCGAATGAGCGACCCACTCAATGTTAACATCGATGAAAGACTCCAACAATCCAAAGATTTCCTTCAATTGAAAACCAAAAATTGAAATGTCCTCCCATCGAGACTTAAACCGATTAACTAAACTCGCACAATCGATCTCGAACACAGCCCTTGTAAAGTTGTTGTTTGAAGCCCACATAATGCTTTCCCTTAAGGCTTCCGCCTCAACCCATTCAATATCCATCTTATCGTCAAAAAAGATTGCATGGCCCCCTAACACAAAACCATCATGATCCCTCATAATAATCCCAATGCCTACAACTGAGTCAAAAACTGTCGCATCGACATTAATCTTAATGGCCTCATTTGGAGGCTTGGTCCACCTATGGGACCTAGGGGGCCTAGGGTTCTATAATACCAAAAAAAAATACTACAGTAAAAAAGTAAAATAATATTCCTAATATAGTAAAATAAGGAAATAAAGTGATAGAAAGAGTAATTTTGAGTTATGTCAACATTGAGAACTATATTATGACATACTATATTATGACATATTAATTCAAGAAAGGATTAAATCGCAAAAGTGAGAAAAATTTTGTGGCCCAAGAGTAAATACTCAAAATTTAAGGGATTAAAGTGTAAATATGAAAAAGTTGAAGGACCAATAGTGAAAATATTTTAAGGGTAGAATAATCTAGAAACCAAGAAAAATGGATGAATTAGGACCAAATTGAAAAGGTGAATAATTTTGAGGGACTAAATCATAATTTTACCAAATTAAGTGATGACTTAAGGATGAAATTTTAAAAGAACATAAAGGGCAAAATGGTCAATTAGAAGAGAGAGAAATCTAGAAGGCAATGATGATGTTGGTCATATTTTAGATTAAATAAATAAATAAATATTAGTTTATTAATATTTTAATTTGATTTTTAAATGATATTTTATTATTTTATATTAATTTATTTAGTATATATATATGTGGAAAGAAAGATGAAAATGAACCAACTCATCATCTTCCATGCATCCAACGTGAGGAGAAGAGAGAAAGAAGGAAAGTTTTGTTTTCTTTACAATTTGGTCCTTCCTCCAAAAACTTACCATTTTCACCTAGAAATCAAAAGAATTTCCATATCCATCAAGAGAGAAAGATAACAAGGAGACTATGGGGAGCTAGAATATCAAGTTGAATTCAAGAAATTGAAGCTGGAGGAGAAAGAAAATCAAGTTAAAGATTGAAATCAATAGTACAAGGTAAGAACATTGAGATTTCAATATATTTTTAGGTTTGATATTATTGAAATAGCATGTAAAAGATGTTATAGTAGAGTTTTCTTATATAAACTCTTATGTTCTTGATATATTAGCGAAGAGAAATAAGTGAAAGTGATGGAAAATATTATAGAGAAAGGGAATAAGGAAGTTATAAACTTAATCATTAACATTTTGCACTAAAACAGTTTTGGACAGCAGCAGTAGGTTAAATTTGAAAAATCACCATAAATTGTGGAAATTAAATTAGAGGATGAAAAAAATATATAATTAAATCTTACTGAGTCTAGTTTCTCATAGAAGAAACGGTGTAAGTAATGGAATTGTAAATCATGAGATATAATAGATTTTGTGAGACAAGGTCAGAATGATTTCGGGTTACCCTGTTCTGACTTTGGAAAATCATTAAAAATTGTAAAAAAATAATTATGGGTTATAATTTATATGTTAAAAATCCTTAAATAGTCTATTTTCAATATAAATAAACAAGGATATCATATGAATTTTTTAAAAGGATATAATTAAGTTTTAGTGAAGAAGGGTTAGAACTGTCAGACAGCAGAACTGAGGTGACTTTAAAGAATAAACTGTACTTATTGGCTAAACCAAAAATTCTGAAAATTTTATGGTAAGAATATATATGAGTCTAGTCTCAGATAAAATTAACGGATATCAATTTGAAGTTCTGTAGTTCAAGATATAAATAATTTAGTGACTATGACTCAAGTGAACAACTTTGAATGAATATATAAATAAATGGTGAAATTATAGATAATGTTACATATAAGCATGTTATATACATTAAGGATGTGGAATGGAGAAGAGGAGAAGGAAAATATATGATTATTCAACTAGCATGATTTTTCATTAAAAATGACCAATTTACATGTTTTAGGTTCAGGGACTAAATTGAACTAATGTGAAACTTTAAGGGTATTTTGTAAAAAAGTCAAAAAGTGACCAAATTGCATGAAATGAATTGTTTTATTATTTAAATTAATAAATTGAATGAAATATTAATTTAGATCAAGATTGGGTGGAAATTCGAGAAAAATAGAAATTTTCCAAAATGTCCCTGAATTTTGCTATTTCTGCAATTTAGCCTGGTAAGTTCGTATGAACTATATTTTGTATAATTTTAATAGAAGTGAATGTTATTTGGTAATGAATATTATATATATGTGTGTTTTATTATTGGAATTGAATTATTATTTGTAATAGGTATAATTATTAGATGTTTTGAAATGATTATCGAAAGCTTGATTGGGTTGGAAGCTTGCTGGAGATATATCACATTATCCATTGGCTTTATTGGTAATTTTGGATGATTTGATTCTGGTTATAATGACTTGTATAAGTTAAATTGGTTAATGTTAGCTCATAAATGTTTTGATTTTGATTGGTTATAAATATGAATGCTTGATGAAATGAAATGTCTGAAAATTAATTTGTAAACTTTAGTAATGCTCTATAACCCTATCCTGGAGAAAGGATATGGGTTAGGGGTGTTACAAGTTCATCGAGGCATGCGATAAATTATGGATCTTGAAATCATCCCCCAAAGTTCTCGCCTGCTCCTAGGCAACCCGAGTATTATCCTCCTTGCCCCAAAACATGTTAACTAATACTTGGATCAGGGGGTTCAATGTAGCTTGGCTTGCAATCTTGTTCAGAAATAAAACACATGCTCTTTTAAGATGTGTTAAGGCTGCTGCTGTTTGGTGTTTATGGGGGAAGCTATGGAATACTGCATTAGGTTCTTATTTGAACTGTTTCATTGATTTATTAAGGAACTATGAGGTCGATATATTGGAAGTATTCTGTGCTATTAGTTGGAAATTTTGTCCTAATTGCAATTGAACTATAGTTTTTTTTCCAAATTAAACTAAATTTTAGCCCTATTTTCCCTATTTCTTCTCCCTTTTCTTCTTCATATTTTTCTTTGCAAATTATTTTCTTTTCATTGCTGAAACTATTATTTCTTTCCGAATCAAAATCTCTTCTTGATTTAAGTCATTTTTCAACCGGTTTCATAATCGCCATTAGAAACGTTCTTAATCTTAACCAAGAATCGGTAAGTAAGCTTCAATATCAATACTTGATCTTGAAATTCTACAAAATTTTTGCCTATTAATAATCTTGCAATCGATAAAACAATCTTTCTCATTTTTTATCGAATCTTCCATTAATCTTGATAAAATCATGAAATCCATTATTAATTATTGCGTAAATATCATTTGAAGGACTTGATTTAGGTGCCCCGGACTAGACTTGAACGCGAGGAACGTCGGTCAAGATCCTGAAGACGAGTATGTTCTTTTACAAGTGAATCGGGACAAATTTGTGCTTAGGGTAGGGCCACACAGGCACGTGGGCCACACGTGTGAACTATACGACCATGCCTCCCCTGAAACCTTAGGCTAGTTCTTGAACCACACGGCCAAGACCTCTCCACATAGCCTGCCACATGGCTGTGTCTCCCTTGAAGCTTAATTTTGCATTTTTCGCACAGCCATAGTCTGTCACATGGCCCAGCCACACAATCGTGTAACCCCTCCATACGGTCCGGTCACACAGCCATGTGTCCCCTGTTTATCATATTTTATAGTTTTACCCTAACTTTTATGATTTGTTTAGTTTAGTCCCTGAATGGTTTCCAAACTATTTTAATAATTTATATTATTCAATTAAGTCCCTGATAATTAGAACCCATAATCTAATTGACTGAATTAGTATAATATTTATATATTTGCATAAATAGTGAAAAAAATACATATGTTTATTTATCTTTTTTTATTGATCGTATAACATGCCTTATGTTGTCATTAAACCGAACTCATGAAAAACATGACTATTGCTTCTAAATTGCTACCATAATGATCTGTATTAACTATGCCACATTGCATTGTATGAGGTGAGACGATGTGAACGGAGGAAGTTTGATAGTTTATTTGCAGAAATATTTGTTGTGTATTCATAGCTAAAAGCAAATTCCATCTGTGAGTACTTGTTGTGTATCCACAACTAGAGGCGGATTCTATCTGTGGATTATTTGCTGTGTAAATCACAGTCATAGGCATATTTCATCTGCGAGACATTTGTTATATACCCACAGCTAGAAGCAGATTCCATCTGTGGGGATTTTTGTTGTGTGTCCACAACCATTGATAGTTTATATGCGAACTAGTAGTGGCTAAAACACAACCCGTGTGTTGGAGGTTGGAGTTTGGAGTTTGGGGGAACTCCTGTTGTGGTGTGTAGCGGTGGGGTAAGATATTTTCTATTAAAACTGAAACTGTATGACATCTATGAAAACATATGCTTACAAAACTGGAAATTCTAAGATGACTTATATACATATATATATGGTTGAGGAATCAACATTCTGAAATTTCTATTATGAGTTTTTTGATCTTAACGATGGTTAAATTGAAAAATTGATACTCTGAACTGTTGTTTGTTTGTGATTATTTTATGTGATATTATTTAATATGTCCTACCGACTGTTTGTACTGATTTTCTTATGATTGAACTCACACCGATCGTCATAACTAGAGGTGATCATGGGTTGGGGTACCTGGCCCGACCCGACGGCCCGCCCAAAAAATGGGAAGGTTCAGGTAAAAATATAGGCCCGAAATATGTGTTTGGGAAAAAAAACGAGGCCCGTTTAGAAAACGGGCTGGGCCTCAGGTAAGACTTTTTACCCCGGGCCCGGCCCGACTCGAATTATATATTAAATATATATTTTTATTTTTAATCAAATATACTTTTTATTAAATATAATTTTTTTTGGACTTTTAATTCGAATTATATATTAAACATATTTATTTTTAATCAAATATGGGTCGGACCAGGCCGGGCTCGGGCTTAGCAATTTTATTTCGGGTCAGGCTTGGACAAATTTTTAGGCCCATATTTCGGGCTGGGCCCGGGCCTAGAAAATGAGCCTAAAATTTTGTCTGGGTTTGGCCTAGCCAATGATCACCTCTAGTCATAACTCACTCCCCCTTATATTTTCATCATTACAGATAACCCACCAGGTTAGGATGCGGACGCGACATCCGGAGGGTTTGGGCTCAGCTTATTTACTATAATATTTTTACTTATTATTTGATATTTTATCATTCAGAGATTGTCTTATTTTATTTCAAACTGTGGCAACAGACATTAGGATAGTTGTTTTTATTTGTAGCTTGCATGACATTTGATTTAATTTTAGGATATCTAATTATGATTACTAAATAGTATACACGAACCCCATTTTTTATTAAAATCATAAGCATACATCACTTTTCCTCTGCTAAAGTATAATTAAAAATTTGAGTAATAAATAAATCAGTAATTAACTAAGTTTTTCTTCTAAGATAAATTAAATATCTTAAAAATGAATGTTTTCAAAACTCCAACAACTCACTAGGCCGCTTCGGTGGCTAATGTAACCTTCTGAATTTGGGTCTAACGTCTAGGTTGAGTTAGGGAGGCTACAAAGAGTTTAAAACACGTTGTACTCTTTTTCTTTAATAAAGGTTTTGTCCCACTGAGTTTTCCTAGTAAATGCTTTTAATGAGACAACTTGTAATAGAAGGTTGTGTACTCATTTTCTTTCATTAGATTTTTATCCCACGGGGTTTTTTCTTATAAGGTTTTAACTAGACATATTTTCGTTAAAGGACATCGAAGGGGGAATGTTGTAAATCCATTGGTAAATGGATGTCCATATGACTCCCAAAACCCCCCAAAACCATTCTCTTGTAACTCTTATAACTCTTGTAACCTCTAAAGAATTTATAAGGTGTCGTAATTCTCATTTTGTAACTTACGGTGATTGAGACCTTATAAATAGAGGACAAATATAAGCTTTCTGTATTTCAAGTGAAAGTTGAATTTTTTTTTTCATTTATTCTTTTATGATATTCATTCTATAATTCTCTTAGTTTATAATAATATAAATATATTTAAAATAAATAAAAATAGTATATATTAAAACCAATCCAATTATAGATTTTATTAACTGAACCAACTGAATTAACAATACCAAAATTAGTTGAGTGTGTTTAAGAGCTTTTCAACAATCAAACATACTTTATCTGGTATAAGGAATTTGGATAACACCATTGTAGTGAGTTTAGGCAACTGATGTCCTAAAATTTGGTTAGAAGTAAAAGCTTCAGTGATCCCTGAAATTCCCTTTTTCACATTAACGTCCTCATTTTATTTTCTAAAATATCCTTTTAATAATCTTAATATATTTTTATGGCTTTTTGGTTAAAAAATTTTCAGACCCTGATACGATCCGCACAAAAAACTTATATTACTATTTAAAAGTAATAATATATATTTCTATTAATATTCATATTCATATTCATATATTTTTAAAATTAAAATATTTAAAAATTAGCTTGTCCAAGTCGACCCAAACTAAGTTGGGCTTGGCCGGGTAAGCCACCCAGCCCATGGAGCTCTAATTACCTATTTCATTTAAATGAATAGTTTTAAACAATTATTTATTTAACTAAAATATTTATATAAACTTATAAAATAGCATTATTAAAATTTTACATTGTAAATATTATTAACTGACTTTAGATTATGTAAATAATCATTAAACAAAACATCAATAATAAAAATATTATGATATATTATTATCATTTTAGTAATAAAATTATTATTTTACATAGATTTATTTTATTTCTATTTTTATTAATTTTATAAGTAACAATAATTAAAATTTTTCATATATAAAAAATTTAATACGATGAATTTAATGGTCATTTTTTACTTACACCATTCTGCCATCATTGTGTTTACATTTAAACACACTTTAACATTGATTTTAATTTCATTGTTATTATATCCAAGAATGATGCCAGCGGATTGACAAAAGACTTGCCTCTAAAATGAAAAGGTTCCATTTTGGGTATTGGGCTTTTAAAAAATATCAAAGATATAAATAATTAAAATAGTTAAATTGTATTTTAGCTCTTATCTAAATAAATAATTAAAATCTGACCTTTCCAAAAATTTTCTAACTTCACCCCTCATGGTACCCAATCACTACTGCAGTATTTAATTTCACTGTTCATCCAAAGGGATCGTAAGTACACTAACTTTTGCTCGCTCCTATATATTAGTAGTAAGTATATGTTTTGTTTATTTCTCATTTTATGAAAATTTTATTCCAATTAATACTTTTTAAGCATATTTAACATTAATTATTCTTCCAATTTTTTTAATATATATCAGGGTAAACTACAATAATAGTTACCTTACTATTAGTATTTTTCCTTGTTGGTCTCTTAACTATGAAATGTTATAAAAATAGTCACTTAACTATTCAACTTTATCTTTTTTGGTCACCTAAATATCATAGATTTTTGGGTGTTTCTAATTTTACGTTAGCCCGCTAGTGATAAAAAAAGGCAAAATTAAATATTTAGGTGATTATTTTATAATTTTTCATAATTGAATAATAAAATGAACTATAATTAAGTGACTATTAATGTAAAGTGCCCCATATATTATTGCATTATTAAATATATAGAGACCGTCATCGAATTAGTGTCATAATTTAACTTTAAAAAGGATGGAATTAATGTCAAAATTTAACCTATAAAATTACTAAAATACCTTTCTGAAGTTATATAAGAGCTTAGATTGAAAGCGTGGGAGGCTCCACGGACCACAAACGAACGGATAATGGTTCCCACTAATTTTCCAAACTCTTTTTGCGATTAAAATACAAATTATTTCTAACCACAGAATAGAAAAACCAAGAAAAGGGGGGTCATCATCACTTTTTGATGGATTGCAATCCTTTCATGTAAGAAGACCAAAAAAAACATAAAGTAAGAAGACCACAAAATGAATTTTTTTTTGTTTAGAAATGAATTTTTTTTAAAAGTAATATTACAGTGTTTTAAGAACGTTTATATCACATTCTGGTACTTGAATTGTAATATTTTTATTTTGTTATGTAAAACATTTTTTGGTCTCATTTTGGTACCTAAATTATTCTTTGTTACAGATTTTAGTTTAAAAGTTAACTGTATTAAAAAAGGTGGCACATGCAACCAATGAAGAAACGTCATGTGTCTACCTTTTTCAATGTTAAGTTGACCAGACAATTGATTGTTGATTGATCATTGACCATTGATTTATTGTTGACTAGTCATTTATCGATGTTGATCGGTTGTTAATAGGCATTGATCACTCATTTGCCGTCTTTGATCTAGTTTGACAACTCAATTAATATTTTAATCCCATTTTCTGATGTTGTAGTATTTTATTCTTCTAACTATAACTTCTTTTGATAGAAATAGTTGGTCGGTAGCGAGCTCGCCAAGTTCTTCTACCAAAGGAAAATTTAAATTGAACATTTCATCGACATATTAAAGAAATTCATGTTTATGAATGTCGAGATTGAGGGTTCAGTAATAGCTTGGTGGCTAATATGTAGGAAGATTGCGACTCACTAGGATAGGATTTGTTGGATTGTCTTCTAGGTTAGGATTATTGTAATATTTGTCTTCAATAGCTTCGGCTTGGGCTAAGGCTTTAATTTCGATGAAATCACCACCATCACTTTGTAATTGAGGAAATTTCTTAGTAATATGTTGGCACTAGGACTAATGATATGCCTACATAATTTGAAATACTATAACCACTAACAGGAAGATCTTCGAGCTCCACTAATAGACCCACTACAACATAGCCATTTTTTCGGTGTCTTAAAAACTATTATTTCCATATCTTTATCATCATTACGATCAATTGCATACTGCATACAATTTTTTCTAGTAGATCTCAAAAATCTGTACTTCAAATTGGATATTCACTTAATACCCTCAATTTAAATTTTTCTAAAAATCCTCCATTTTCATGTTCTCTGTTAGGATCGTCCCGATTAAGCAACAAACAAGTAAAAATAGCAGAAGAAATTGAGAAGATGAACACACAAATTTAACATGGAAAATCCCCTCCAAAGAGGATAAAAAACCATGGGCAAAGATAATTTTATTATAATGGCAAAAGAATGAAGAGTACAAAAGATGGAGATAAAACTAAACCCCGAAAACCCAAAAAATAAAAAACCCTCAAAACGTAAACACAAAATTCTCTGAATGTGTTATGAGTTCTAATCTAATGGGTGTGTTTTCTAAGATTGTAAAAGAGCCTATTTATAGGCTAAATTACTAAGTCAAATAAACTATACTAATAAATGTTAAATATATTATACTAATAAATACTAAATCTTCTAGAAATAAAATATATATTTGTTTAACTTGACTTGCAAACAATCTCTTAGAATTTGGGTCACACAACTCTAACATTCTCCAAGATCATATCAATGTTGAACGCCATGTTAAAAGTAGCTTATAGTTGAAACACGACGCTATCCTCAGTGAAAATAATATATCCAACAAAAATTAATGCTAACTTACAACAATAGCAATAAAAAGCAATAACACAACTTCCTTAGAACATACATATAACATAATTGAACTATGGGAACTAAAATAATAAGATAACAATTATAACAAGCACCAAAATTTATTATTAGCAAGTGGTAAACACAATAATAACATCATATTGGCTAAAGTACCTTATGACAACTTTCATAGCACTAATAGCAAAAAAAGGAAGAAAATAAAAACTTACATAATAAAATGATTTGTTGGTAAATTTAAAAAATAATTCAAATGATTTAGGGTTTATAGATTTTAAGAAAATTTTAAGAGTAATTTTGCATTTTAGTTATGTAGAACTTATAATAAAGGAAAGGGGAATAAGCAAGTTCAAATAACATGAATTTGATACCTATAAATGTTCAGGTGAATTTTTAAAATAAAGCTTGAACTTGATACCTATAGGTGTTGAGATACTACTACATCAAGTCAAATTTTGTAAAAACTAAGTACAAGATTCTTGAGGGAATCCTAAAATAAATATTCAAATGGACCTCAACACCAAAGGATATCAAAGTTACAATATGGTCGTTTCATCATGAACAAATGCTTAGACAAACAAATCATGCAATAATTGTTGTAAACAACAAGGGAACTCGACATCCATGAGCATCGAGATACCTTTAAAATATTATTTTGGAAATTAAATTTCCGATACACATATTTTGATATAAGGATAAAAAAAAAGTAACAAGGTAACAAAAAATACATGTTGTATTGAAGAAAATAAGGGCAAATGGAAAGCTTGTTGAGATTACTGGTGGAGAAGAGATGTTCAACGTCTAAGGTTGTGGAAAAGAAGAGAAGACGAAAGAAAAATAAGAAGAAAAGAAAATTTAAAAAAATACAGAAAAATGTGAAAATAAAATTGAAAATAAAAAAATGTGAAAGATGAAAAAAGGAAAAAATAAATAAGAAAATAAAGAAAAATGAAACAAGCAGTGAGTCATTTTAGAGAAAAAAGAAAAAAAGAACAAAACATTCAGAAAGGCTTATTATATAATTTGTTATAATTAATTGTAATTATATATATTGAATACAAAGTTAATAACATTAGATCTTTTTAGGTAAAAAAAGTTACCATGTATCATAATATAATCTGTTAACGGAATATTTTAATGGAGCTAACAGTTGGGGTAATTTGTGTAATGGAATTATACTTTGGATATCATTTTTGACAAAAAAAAACCTTTAAATATCTAAGTGGAAAAAAAGTATATTTGGGGAGTCAATTTTGCAATTAACCCTTTTACAATTTGATCAATTTTGGTATTACACTCGAGCTATTGAAGTGCATAACTTATGAATTATTCTTCTTACGATTTTTCCCTTTATCAAGTCAAAAAAAATACATGAAGCATTAGTTTACAATGTTACCAAATCAAAGCTAACCATTTGAGAAAATTTAATATCACAAATTCCAGCCATTTAATTGCTTTAGTTGCCAATGAAAAATAATTTACGAGAGAGAGAATAGGGAGATAGTAGACTAGCCACCTTGTTGTATGAAGGTGACGACATGATTTTGTAGGATAGTGATGTGATGTTATAAGTTGGACTAGTGATAGATAATAGTTGTCTTGTCAATAAAAGATCTTTGTCAATGGTAGTAGGTGAATAGTACTTGAGGTGGAGGCATGTCGCTTGACAAAGATACTTTTTTGGTGGGTGTCTACGAAGATGGTATAACAAATACATAAAGCAATACACTTTTTCCTTATAAAATATTTTCATATCAAATTTAATCATATAAGTCATTTTTTCATACTTTGAGTAATTTACATGTATAACTTTACGAACTCACCAATCCCATTTCTTTTATTAAAGAATTCACCAAGTCCTCACATGTTGAGTTACACTAGGGGATATAAGATAACACTTATGTCATGGGCCGCGGACCAAAGCTGATAATCATAGTGCATAGAATGTTCCACAGGGGTCAACTTATTAAATGAGGCTCATTTGACCCATATGAACTAACTCGATTCATGGAACTCATGGAGAAGCCTAATTATTTGAAGCCGTAGTGGCCCAATGTAAAATTAGAGTTACCAGGATATTAATGTAAGTCCTAACGGATAAAGATGTATAGAGTTTAAATCCCTTAGGACTCTCAATTATAGATAGGCTCTAATCTTGACCGTTGATGTACCTCAATCTACACCATTGGATATGGGGCAACTCAAGTAAAAATAGAGGTCTCCCCCTTCATTTGTGTTCATCTAATTGACAGTTAAAGAATATATTTTAGAGAATTTACTCAAACACTTGATGTGCATTGCTTTCTTGTAGTTTTTTCAATTCTCTCATTGATCTTTCGTTTTGAGTCCACTTCTACTATAATTTTTGGTGCCTTAGAGAATTTTCAGGAGAATTCTCACTTTTCGAATGTTAGGCTGAATTAGGCAAATTTGAAGCAAAGAAATTACCTAAGGCCGTATAGTTTGCTAGAATTAAGTTTTAGCCTCATGACAATTAGTATCAAAGATAATGTTTTGAATGTGCCGATTGAGAAGTCAAAAGGAGTAGATAAGTAGGTTGAGCCAATGGAGACACATGGGAAAGCAAAAAAAGTTAGCTGATTGAAGGATATGTTGCTAGTGGCCAAACTTGAGGGCTCTATAGGTGATGTAAAAGAGACATTTGAGGAATTTTATGGGTGTACCACTGAGCTAGAATCGAGGCAAGATCAGCTTAAGGACCAAATAGTAGAAGCCCTCAGTGATAATATGGATGTGATGCAAGAAGTCTTTAATATCGTTGTGGGTGAACTAATTGAGAAGAAAGATGCTCTCGAGGTTATAGTGTTGGCATTTAAGGAATATATTGAGAAGCTCAATATCTATAAAGTTACTTTGGGCAATGGGGTGTTGGCTGTGGCATCTAAGCCTAATGTAGATGTCCCGAAGTCGAAAGAGTTCAATGGGACGAGGTCCACAAAGTATATGGATAATTTCTTGTGGGGAATAAAGCTATACTTTCATACCAAATGCATCATGAATGATGCTACCAAGGTAAATATTGATGCTATGTATTTTACTGATGTCGCTTTGTTATGGTGGTGTCGTAAGCCCACAGATGAGAGATGATGTGGCACTGCTATTGGGACTTAGGAGGAGTTCCATAGAGAATTCGAGGGGAAGTTTTACCCAGAGTAGGCCAAGAATAAGGCTTGAGCTAAGTTGCACCGACTTACACAAGAACACACAGTTAGGGGGTATGTGAAGGAGTTTAAAGAACTCATGCTTCAGATTTCCAATTTGGGTGAGAATGAGACATTTTTCTCCCTTGTAGATGGGTTAAAGCCTTGGGCAAAGCAAGAGTTGAAACGTCAATGAGTCAAGGAACTTTCCAAAGCAATGACTGTAGTGGAATCTTTATTTGAACTTGTTCTGAGGAAAAACAGGTTCGAGTCCTCAGATCCTAAGGAGAAGGGAAATGGTAGGGGGATGAAGATGGACAAGTTAAAAATGGCAACGACAGTAGTGATAATGGGAAACTACACAATGGGAAGTGGAATTTAAGAACAAACTAAATGGGCTAATGAGATGCTTCCTTTGTGAAAGTTCACATATTGTGAAAGACAGTTTGAAATTATTCGTGCTTTCTGTCATAAAAGGGGATGATGAGACATATATAGCATTAATGAGGCTTGCTTCGATCGTGCATTTTATCGTAGCCAAGAGGATCAGAGAGAGTGCATTCTATCACAACCTAGAGCGATCTCAGATATCCACAAGTAATAAAAAAGATGCGAAGCTTGTTGAGAATAAGGTATTGAAGCTTGGATCAATTATACTCAATTCTTCTAAGGCGAAGAAGGATCACAAGTAGAAAGGATTAATATTTGTGGACATCAGCATCGCAAACGAAATGAGGAATGCTTTTGTCGATATGGGGGCATCTGATTTATTTATATCAGAGAAAGCCATGGGTAAACTTGGTCTCTCAGTTAGTAAATTGACCAAAAAGATCAAGATAATCAATTCCAAAGAGGTCTCAACTATGGGAATGACATAAAGAGTTGAGCTACAAATAGGCGAGTGGAAAGGCAATGAAGACTTTGAGGTAATTCATTTAGATGATTACGACCTTGTTCTTGGCTTGAATTTCGTTGATCGGATTAATGCTCTGTTGGTTCCTTTTTTCGATTGCATATGTATTTTAGATACTCGTCAACGACAATGCGTGGTGTCGGTGAATTATGATGAGAAGGGTGGAACCAATGTATTGTCAGCAATCAAACTAGCCAATGATGTTTTGTATGGTTGGAATATTGACTTGATAGATCTGTGTGCTACAAAGACCCCCTTGGAAATGATAGAGGCACAAAAAACCTATATGAAGCCTATTAAGTCATTAGTGGCACTACCACCTATAAAAGAGGTGGGTTGTGCATCAAACTTTGTGGGTAAAGTAGTGATGTAAGTTGAGTAGTTAAAATGAGTAAATGCAACGAGCGAGGTACATCTCAAATACTTGTCTAGTGTTTTTTTTTATTTTGACTTATTGTTGGCTTAGCAAGGACACAAGGCCATTTTAGAGTTCTAAAGTGGGTAAGCTGAGCAGCTTACAGACCAGAATTGGCGAGAACACCCAAGGTTAACTCGATTTTCAATGTGGGCATGTCGAAGCCTAGTTTTTTTAGTCAATGAGATCCCAATCAGGGCAAGTCACAGCGTGGACAAGTAAAAGTAGTGGGCTTGTAACAACCCGATTTTTAGTGGTGCTAGAAAAGGCAATTTCGGAACCGGTTTCGTAAACCTGGTCCATAAATATTAAATATGAATATTTACAGAGTTGGTATAAAAAATTATAAATATTTGGTCCTCCAATTTTTTCTATTAATTGCTTAATTAGGGTACATGGACTAAATTGTAAAAGTCTTATCGCTATAGGTTTTTAATTTGCCAAAGGTTTAGGGATTTAAATTGTAATTAACTAAGGATCTAAAATTGCAAATAAACCATTTTGGATAATTTAAAGTCGGCGGTAGTGTTTATATTTCTTAAGTATGATTACTATTAATATTATGTTTAATTAATTAAATTAATTACCTTAATTTTGGTATAAATTAATGTTGGTAGAATGAAAAAGAATATTTCTCTTTTTCTTTCACAAAGAATCGTCTACCACAATTGTTGTAGCTTAAAGAAAACTTTCAAAACCTTAACATTCGACCCTTGATTGGTATGTGATTTCAAGTCCTTTTCTTGTAATTTTTATGTTTTTGAGGTTATAGGAGCTTGATTTAGCTAGTCCATGTAGAAATTTGCAAAATTGTTAAAGTTTTTGAAAGTTTTTGCTGTTGGTTTCTTGAAGAAATTGGTGTTAAATTGATAGATTTTAAGTTTAGATTATGAAAAAGGAATAAACTGTAATGTTTGGTTGTTAGTTTTGTACATAAGGACTAAAGTGAATAAAGTGTGAAATTGATGTGAAATTTTTCTAATAATAGATAACAAAGGGCCTGTAATGAATATAATTGAGGTTGATTTTCAAACTAGAGCTCAAAATTGAAAGTTTGGCTATTTTGGTTTTAGAGATTAAATTGAATAAAATGTAAAACTTGGTATCAAAAAATAAAGTTTTATAGGTTCATCCATATCATGATGTTATGTATAAATGCATGATATTGATGGATTGAATGAAATATTTGAATAGATCAAGAACTGGATCAAATTGGAGATAATCAAAGAAAAAACAAAATTGTTAATTAGCCCCTAAAGATTCAGCTTGTTTGGTGTTTCGGTCAGGTAAGTTCATATGGAACTTACTACTTTATTTAATGTTATTTTGAATTGTGTTTTATTTCATTTATGTGTTTAGATTGAAGTGAATTTAGTGAATTTGACATATTTGGCTTAAAATGGATTGAAGTGAAAATAATGGAAATATTGGCTATTACGAAAACGTATGGAGTACCAATATGAATGTTGAATGCTTACAAGATATGTAATGAAATATTTAAATTGGTACGGGGTTTGTTAATGATATGTAATGACAACGGTGCACGTGTGAACTTAATAAAAGATTAGGATACGTAGGGTATGACATTAGAGTTATACACGTAATTGATCAGAGATTTACATGTTACGAGATCTAACATTTTTTTTCCAGATTCTCAGGTTATATGTATCATTGGTTTAGCCCAAACTATTAGATCTGATGCCCTAAGTGTAGTATTTTTGTCTAAGCGCACTTGTAATTTTTCGGACAGATTGGCTAATAAAATTATTCATGAATTACATTAATATTTTGTATATTGTCCTCGCATGATTTTTGTACACAAAGCAAAAAGGACAAAATGTTGCTTATTGGTTGTCTAATATTTAACTAATACTAAGTAGTATTACGTGGTCAGATCGTAATATAAAAAGACAATTTATATTAGTAGATAAACCTAAATATGTCATTAGTCTAATCGGAAATGAGTAAACCGATTGAAAGACTAATATGTCGTCTATCAAGTCCAATTGGGAAGATGCTTTATCTTGGGTATCGGAGCGGATGATTTCCAGAAGATAGAGACATAGATGTGACTGACAGTACATCGAATAAGACTTAAGCAGAATAGATCTTGGATCTATTTATAGATTCATTCACTTGTGACATTCATAGTGCGACATACCTAAATCCTGAGTGGATAGTAGACTATGTATGCATGACTCGTACACTTTGATGTAAGTAAAAACCTGAGTTCAAATAGATAAGGAACCAAAAGTTGGTGTATTGGATGTACGACTTCTGTGGCATGTAGCATCATTCACAACAGTGGAATTCATAGCACAAAACATGGGTAAATGATATCCTCTCATTGGCAGTACATGGTTGATAAAAAATATACATGGTCATAGATCGTCCGTCTTTGTGATGGATAACTTGATTACTATTTTATAGTAATTGACTTTTCATGAAGGAAGATGTAACGGTTACCATAAGATAAAATAGGATCATACTGGGAGAACGAATATTATCCCAAAGAGATCAAGGATATCTTATGAGGGTAACACACTTATGATAAGGTCATTGGACGAGCATTGAGTAGTTACTTTCGTAATGGTATGCCATTGGGGAGAACTCAGTCCCGATACTATAGTGGAATGACTTCGTGACTAAATGAGTTTATAATTAATAGGCGAAAAACCGAAACATAATTATAAATCGTTTGAGCCTCAACTACATATGTCCAATCGGTCCCTCCACTAGCTCGTTGAAACTATAAATGAATTGCGTGTTTGAATAGAAATAAATAGAATGAATAGGAAAAGAGAAATGAGAAATATTTAAGAATGACTATGGTTTTCTCCGGAATAGAGAAATGGTCATTTGGAAATAAATATAGGTTTACAAAAATGGAAATGAAAATAAAAATGAAAATGTAAACTTGCAATCTTATATAGGATTATTTAAAAATAATGGAAGAATAAGTTTATGTTTTTGGACTGTTTTGAAGCTCAAAAATGAAAACAAACCATTCGGTCATAGTGAACATGTTGAGTTGTAACATATTGAACGAATTTTCTCGAAAATTGACCAGGGTAAAATTGTTAAAATTTTACTGGAGTAAAACTGGGATGAGAAATTATTGAATATGTAAATATTGAAGTTTATATTAGGAAATAGAAAAATTGAATCGAATTGGATCATATTACAAAGTACTTGGTAAAAAAGGCCCAGAAAGTACTCATAATTGGACCCAATATGATAGAGGCCCAAAACCCCTTATATAATATGAAGGGGGCGACAACTCTAGTAGAAATACAAGGGTGAGTCATTCAGCCCTCTCTTACTTTAACTAGGATGTTATTTTTCTATTTAAAATAAACTTTTATAACTCTACAAGGGTTCTACCTTCTCTTCTTATAAATAGATGGCACCTATAGAGTTATTAACATAAATTTTGATATATTGTATTTTGTCGAAAAATAGAGTGAATTTATTCTCAACTTATAAACATATTTTTCAGAATAAAATTTTTACCGATTTCTATTAAAGAACATAGAATTTCGTTATCACCCGAAGAGAAAAACTTTTTCTAATTCTGTGTTTTGATTTAATTGGTTCGATCACACACTCGAAGCAGTTCGTGGTACGAGAACAGAGGAGAATATCGTTTGGTTGAAAGTCGAAAAACATTAAGGACCCTCTTATCCAAAAACACGGATACGAATTCGATTAAGGTTTATTGTTATAAATATCACAAACCGGGTCGGTTTTCAAAATTTTAATTTTTCGCTGTGTAAGAAAACTGTTTTCAAACTGAATTTTTCCCCAACACTATAGTGGAATGAATTCGTGACTAAATAAATTTATAATTAATAAGCAAAAACTCTATGCTTAATTATAAATCATTTGAGCCCTAATTGCATATGTTTAATCTGTCCTTCCACTAGCTCGTTGAAACTAGAAATGAATTGTGTACTTGAATAGAAATGAACATAATGAATAGAAATCGAGAAATGGGAAACACTTATGATTTGGAAATGAATATAGGTTTCTCAAAATGGAAATGAAAATGAGAAGTGATATATTTGCAAATGTACATGGATTACTCAGAAATGATCGAAAGAACGAGTTTATGTTTTTGTGCTATTTAAATCCTAAAAATAAAAATAAACCATTTGGTCATAATGAATATGTTGAGTGGTGAAATATTAAACATATTTTCTCAAAATCTTATCAGAGGTAAAATGTCATAATTTTATTGGGGGTAAAATTGGGATGAGAAAATTATTTAATATAAAATATTGATGTTTATTTTGGGAAATATAAAAATAGAATCGAGTTGGATCAAATTACAAAGTATTGGGTCGAAAAGTTCAAGAAGTACTTGTAATTGGACCCTGTATGAGAGAGGCCAAAAATCCCCTCATGTAACATGAACGGGGCGACAACACTAGTAGGAATACTAGGGTGTGCTGTCTACCATACTTTCACTCTAAGTAGGAAGTTGTTTTTCTATTTGAAATAAACCACTACAACTCAACAAGGGTTCTACCTTCTCTTCCTATAAATAGATGGCATTGGTAGAGCTATTGACACAACTTTGAGAGGTTATTGCTCTACTAAAAAATAGAGAGAATTTATTCTTAACTATTAAATATATTTTTCCAGTTCTTTTAAAGAAGAGAGAATTTTCGTTTTCACCCCAAAAGTAAAGAAAAAAATTTCTAGTTCAGTGTTTTGATTCGATTGGTTTGAGCCTACAGTCGAAGTAGTTCGTGGTACGAGAATAGCAAAAAAGATCATTTGGTTTAAAGTCGGAAAATGTCAAGGATTTGTTTATTTGAAAACACAGGTATGATTTCAATTTAAGGTTTATTATTATAAATATCACAAACCAGGTCAGTTTTCAAATTTTTAATTTTTCGCTATGCAAAAATCGTTTTCAAACTAGATTTTTTCCAACACGGATGGGTAACCTTGATACAATGTTAGCTTGTGTGAGCAATTTCATTAAAATATCATCTTGTGTGAGCAACCTTGATATATGTCAGATTGTGTGAGCAAAATATTCTTGGGTATCTAAGTCCATTTTACTATAGTTCTCTTGGGCGAAATTTTAATCTAATGGAAGTGGAAACTTGAAATGGTTTAGAAATATATTGCATATGCATTCAATTTGAGATGTATTATATGAATTTTTGCTTAATGTTCTTGATATGCTAATTGACTAACCTATTTGGTTGTATATAATGATATGTATTAGTTGCATCGATGTATGTCAAGGAAAGCCATAATGAAGGCCACTGTGATTGATAATTTAGCATGTTGAATTGATTAAGGTAAATAATGTAAATTTCATATCAACTTACTAAGCATTCTATATGCTTACCTAGTTTGTTTTGCCTTACCTTGTAGATTGTCACCTTATGAAACATGTCAATTCAAATCATCTCAAATCTCACACTATCCTCAATTCGGTAGCTATTTGGTCATCTTGAGTCAAGGATTGTGGCATGTGTATAAGTGTTTTGATGTAATCGTTGATGTATATAAGTCTTTATGAGTTGAAAATGGTATTGAAATTGGTTTATGGTATTTGGATGTTGGTCTTGGTATTTGATTTTGTAACACTTTATACCTGACTCGATTGCTGGGTCCAGGTACCGAATGTCACAATTGAACTGCATAACTTAACAACCTTTCTAAATTAATTTATTTATGAATCTAATCCACGCCAAAATTTTAAACCTTTATTTAACATACAACTTCATCTAAATTGACAGTATGATTCAAAATTTAAACATCAATTAAATTCTCTATAATACAAGTATAAAAGATCTTACAATAGTTTGCCTTACTAGACTTGTATACATATATACTCACTATGTCATGAAACTAAGAAAAATTTGGTATAATTTAGCCAATCCAACCCTTGAGGTGTAGCATCTAAGGGCGCCCCTCTACTGCATGATACAATTACAATGCTATTCGCGTAGACTTCGCGGTGTTTGGCTTGGTCCCTTTGTATCATTCTGGTCATTCTTTGACCCTGCATTCAAGGTAAATCACTCATAAGTCCCATTTGAACTTAGTGAGATCCTGTGCAGTAGTATTAATTAAAGACTCCCAAAATTTTTGTGTAGATGAGAATTTGTGCTCATAATTAATCTCCTTATATGACATAGAAGCCCCTTTTTTAGGCCTGTCCCGTCAAGCTTCTTTTAGGCTTCTATTTTAACCTCCTGGTTTGACTCATCCTAAGATAGTCATGTAAAAAAATGCGCAAATCTTCGATTAGTTTTGGCAGACTTTCTGATGTTTCGTCAAACGACGGATTCTTACCTTACTTCATTCATCTCTTGTTAAAACCATATTCTACTTACCATATTAACCCTGTATTTTTTCTTTTATAGCTCAACTTGTGCAATCACCCTCCTTCGAAGAAAGTCCCGTCCTCGATGTGGCTCATGAATATAAGACTTTATTGGTAGTTCTACTTTTCTCTTGCGGTGTGGTACTTGTAGAATAGTCTTACTGGTTTTTCCACTTTGGATCGCCTGACTGGATGTTCCAAGCGACGGATGTCCCCCATTGGGATATTTCTTCCTTATATTATCCTTGGCTGACTTCCATATTAGATAGTCCTTTGTGAACATCCCAACACTAGGTAGTCCTATAGGCATCCTCTTCCTTTTGTAATTCATTGGTGGATATTCCACCTGAGATATTCCTTGGTGGTTTACATGATAGTCCGTGGCGAACTTTTTTTTCTCTAGCGACCCCGTTGTCAATACACACTTAGGGATAAGATCTAGAGATCATCTCATAATCTATACTAGTATGTCTATCACCTCTAATAGACCCTTATTTGCAGATATTTATTAATAGAAGTTCTAAAATGAATTCCCTGATTCCACGGATATCCTCGTGCAAGATGCTATCATAATTTCTCATGCCATTGCGTCTTGGCTAAGCTTTTTATCAACATGTTTTCCAGTGCTTCTACACTTCCATAATCGATAAGTTAGACTTATCGCCATGTTAGTCGTACTTTGAATTTCATCTATATTCTCTGACAGGCTTCTTTGTATGCCATCCTGGTAGACTTAATTCGCCACAAAGTGTACCTGGTCACCATTGAATCGCGTCATGGCTAACCATGGACTTTTGACTCTGATAATTCGGCAAACCTCTTCCAAGGTGTTGCTCCGTAGAGCCTATAGATAACCATTTTCATGGTGTCGCTTCGTAGAGCCTGTAAATAACCACTTTCATAATGTCGCCAACTTTCTCAAATTCCCCTTTCACTCTGCCCATTCTTCCATTGCGCTCCTATCTTAAACTACCTCACCATTTTTTCCCTCCGTACTCCCATTTAATAGTTACGCATAACATACACATCATTACAATCAGTACCACTATATTATGAAGTACTCTACATACTCGTTCTATCATATAGACTAAAGACCATACTTGTAGACGTTCTTGAATTCTCATAGCCTTAGGCATGCATAAGAGTTTCATTAACCACATTCATATACAACCATAGAACTCATAGCATACATTCATACAACATAACACTTAGCAATATCCAAAGATGGAGCAAAGAAACTCACTTGTTATCTTTTGTTCTTGCCATTTTAGCTTTTCCAGACGCCAGAGTCTTATTCGTTCTGAAAGCTAAGCAAAACAACCCATAAACTAATTAAACTGAAGATATTCAAACTTCAAAACCCATAATTCAGTACCGTACAGAGGCTTGCTAAAAGGTTTCAGAAATCCCCACTTTTTTTTCTTTTTTTTCTCAATTCCACAAATTTAAAGAGATTGAAAAGCTTACCAACTCACCAGATTCCCTACTTCCTGAGCTCGAACCTTATGATCATTGTCCCATGTAGGATTTTACTTAACTTCCTCTTCTTTGGAACAACAGAAGAAAAAAATACAGAGAAGAAGAAAATTAAAACAAAATTGAAAAGAATTGCCTTCAAAATAACCCTTCACACACACATATATATGCCCTTCTCACGCACGGTTACCATAGTCTCCAAAACCATCCACCACTAATCATTTTGTCTCCCGCTAAGGAACTAGTTAGTTCCAGCTTAACCGAACCAGAATTGAAACCTAATTATTTACTATTTAGCCACTAAAGTTTCTAGGTTTCCCAATAGGGTCCGTTGAACTTAATATCTTTTTCTATTAATTCCCAGTCTTTTTTAATTTCGGATTTTAATAGGAATCGGGTGTGACATATTTAGAAATGCATGATTTGGCATTGGTGATGCCAAGTTGAATTGGTATATTTTGATTGATATGCTTGAGATATGTATAGAATATGAAATGGCATGTTTTAAGGTGGTTTGGTATAAGTAAAGTTGGTATGAAATGACTTGGTTATTATGTGGTATTTGACATTGAATTGTTTAGGTTTAAATGATGTATATGTAGTGAATATTTTGATGGAAACTTAAACATAGTTGGTTGAACTATTTGGCATGTTTTTGATATGTTTTGGTTCAAATAAAGTTGGTATTTGATGAATAAATTTGATAGGTTTGGTTGGAAACTTTGAAATAGGTACCAAATGGTTCATTCTTTTTATTACTAAAACAGAGTCCACGTCCCGACGACCAACCTACCTCGTCACAACGTCAACTGACAGTGAGTCACATCGTGACGTCGAGTGGCTTGAAGTCAAGATGTGATAATCTTTTTGGCGATGTCACGGCGTGGAAGAGGTGACATCATGGTGTTGACCTTAAATTTTTAAAACTTTGCATTTTGGTCTTATTTCGTGCTCGGGTTGACAAAAGAGCTTTCGTAAGCTTGACTAAGACCCATAATTGATTGTTTAACATAATTTTGAACGTGATTAAATATTGATTACATGTATAAATGATTTTATGCTGCCTGATTGACCATAGTTGTTCCGGCAACAAAAGTAGCATTCTGTAGCTCGGACCTGACGATTGAGTTGAGTGAGGGGGTGTTACAAGGCTCTTGCGAACGAAATGTACCAATAAGGGGAACAATTCAAGTTAGGAGATGAAGGAAGTAGAGGTAAGTGTTTTGAGGGGCAGGACTACCTAACAGAGAGGCTAGTCAAGAATTAGCCGAGGCATCGAGAAAGTTTTGAGGCGAGTCAAACCAGTGTTATCCTAAGGATACGATGAGGGCGTCACGAGAATGGGTGGGGGAGAATGTCACAGGCTGCTGATCAAAGCTCGTGACCATTATGCACATAACGTCCCATGGAGGTCAACTTATTAAATGAGGCTCATTTGACCCACATGAACTGGCTCAATTTGTGGAACTCATAGAAAAGCCTATCTACTTGAAGCCTTGGTGTCCTAGTGTAAAACTAGAGTTACCAAGGTAATTAATGTAAATCCTAAGGGATAAAAATGTATAGAATTTAAATCCCTTAGGACTCTCAATTATAAATAGACTCTAATCTTGATTATCGATGTAACTCAATTTATACCGTTGGATTTGGGGGAGCTCAACAATAAATAGAGGCTTCCCTCTTCATTTGTATTCATCCTATTGATAGTTAAAGAATATATTTGAGAATATTTACTCAAACACTTGGTGTGCATTGCTTTCTTATGGTTTTTTCAATTCTTTCGTTGCACTTTCCTTTCGAGTTCGTTTCCGCTATATTTTTCGGTGTCTTTGAGAATTTTTAAGAGAATTCCGACTTTTCGAATGTTAGGCTGACTTAGACATATTTAAAATAAAGAAATCGTTTAAAACCGCATGGTTTGCCAACCTTTAATTCTAGCCTCATGATACTTAAATGTACTTCTAATATTTGGATAGGACTTGGTGAAAAAATTAATTTATAAAAAATATATATAAAGTCAGTACATATATTTATATTTTATATTATAATTACATGTAAGTTGTTTTATATTTATATAAAATTTTGATAAGTTAATAATTTGTATTATAAAAACTTGATATATGTGTATATTCATCTGGTTTGCGTTGTTAGATTTTTTTGGTATATTATTTGTCTCATATGTAATCGTTTCATATTTAGCGTATTATATTTATCATATAATTTAAAAATTTTGAAGATTAAAATTATTATTATGTTAATTTTAAAAATTGTTATCGTTAGTCCGCTAATAAAAAAAAATACAGTAAATATTTAGAGTAAAAATTTTATAACTTTTAATAATTGAGTGACTAAAAAAGAAATTTACTAATAATTGGGTGACCATTTTGTAACTTTTCATAATTGAGTGTCAAAAAAGAAATTTACTAATAGTTGAGTGACTACTAGTACAATTTACCCAAATAAAATTTGATTGATTATTCATGTTTTCCATTTTTCCCGAATCAAAAATCTATATAAAAAAAAGGAGAGTGAAAAAATACAAGATTTTCAGACATCAGATGCATCTACAGGTATTCAGTTCTCATAGTTAACTGCTCCAAAAAGAACGACCAATCCAAAGAAAACTTTCCATTTTTAGTAAGTATCGAGGAACTACCTCTTTTTCTCTTCCACGCCTTAATAATCCCTTATTCCAGTTACCAAGATTCCCTTTTATAGTAACTTCTCCCTCTAGATTTCTGGGTTTTTTTATTATTTATTTACAGAATTTCAAGGAGATTCAGATTTTATAGGTAAAGGGTAAAAAAGTATTGGTCTTCCATTTCTTGTCCAATTCATTTCAGTTGAATCTAATAAAAGGAAAAAGAGGTGCCAATTTTGGAAATTTCTTATCGTTGTTTATTAATATTTTATTTTCTTTTTATTAGCATATGTACTTTTTCATTTAGAATTTTTGATATTTTTGTGTATAAGAAGATGAATCTGAGGTGGGTTTTGTGGGTTAATGTTGATTGAGAGCAGTGGACTTCTCTTGTAGTGATTTGCGGGGGCTTGAGATTTTGGTTTTTATCTTTTCCCCCACTCTGAGCATTATATCACTACTATTACGAACTATAATTGTTTACGTGCCTTTGAAAAGAAAAAAAGAAAAAGTGTATATTATATATGTGCACCCATTTTTGGATTATATACAATTATACATATGTATAATATATAGCATAGAGATGAAGTTTAATGTTTCTTTGTGGGTTCTCCAGGTTAGGAGCAGTTTGGCTTTGTGTAACTCTGTTTTTTGACACAATTGAGTTTAGTTTTGAAATGGTGGAAGGATACATGAAGTTGATGGGGGGAAATTCCTGGGGTTTGGGAAGCAGATTTGGGTTTAACTGTTTAAGATAAAAGTGTTAGGCTAAGTGGAAGCTTTTCCATAGAGCTCTAGCATTTGCTGATTTGAGGTGAAAAGTGGGGTTGTTTAGTTTGTTTTATGAAAAAAATGGAATCCCCCTTTTCATCTAAAGAAAAGGGGAATAATAGTTCGGTTCCTCCAAGAGCTCAGATGGAGGGTTTTGGTGGCACTGGAAGTACAAAGAATTCACTTTCAGAGGATCCTTTTAACTTTTCAGAGCTCATGAACTTTGATTCTTATGCTGGGTGGTTTAATAGCCCTTCGGCTACAGATCAGATGTTTGCTTCCTTTAGTTTATCCTCCTTTCCATCCTTGCCGTATGCCTCTTTCGATTTGTTACCTATTACAGGACAAAGTTCTGGTACCTTTGTTGAAGCTGCTGATGCATTGAATGGCATGGATGGTTCTTATAATTGTGGGGACAAAATGGTGATCCAGCAAACAAGTACACACATTGGTAATCCAGTGGTTCCTTCTGATGCAGAATTGGGTTCTTCAAATTTGCCTAATACATTGGTTTCTGGGCCAACTGGACCATCACTTGATGAGAAGATGCTTAGAGCACTGTCCTTGCTTAAGGAGTCTTCTGGAGGGGGCATTTTGGCACAAGTTTGGGTTCCAATTAAGCATGGAGATCAGTATATGCTGACTACTTCTGAACAGCCCTATTTGCTTGATCAGATGCTTTCAGGTTATCGTGAAGTTTCGAGGACATATATCTTCTCTGCAGAACAAAAACCGGGTTCTTTCCCTGGTCTTCCTGGTCGTGTTTTTATCTCTAGAGTTCCTGAGTGGACTTCCGATGTCATCCATTACAGTAAGGGTGAGTACTTGCGGTTTACACATGCAGTCAATTACAAAGTCCGTGGTTCCATCGCCTTGCCAATTTTTGAACCTCCTGAGATGTCTTGTTGTGCTGTGCTGGAACTTGTCACTATGAAAGAGAAACCCAATTTTGATTCAGAAATGAAAACTGTCTCCCTTGCACTCCAGGTTAGTATCTATTATTTATATTTCTGTAAAGTTTGTGTTTTTGGTTCTGAACCTATGTTAGCTCTTCAATTTTTCTGAAATGTATGAAATCCCCGTTTCCAACGCATATCCGGACAAGAGCATGGGGAGATGAATTTCCAAATATCCTGCAAGTATATGGTAGAACTTAGAAAAACTAGTGTTAGACACATACATGTACTCCACAGTAACACCCGAGTCTGTGTAACATAGGTCTGAACTTCTGTTTTCTGTTCCTTGTAACTCTCCAAACATATCCATATTACTCACTTGGCTATCCATAACTCATTTAAACTTAAACTCCTTTTTTGTGGATGACATAACAAGAAAGTAAAATATTACTGACTAATAATTTGCCAGAGTTGTTTTGTCCATTGCACATCTCTTGCTAAGCCATATTTTCAGTTTTTTGCAACAAAATATTACTGTCTTCGCATATTATTTCAAAATAACTCATATACTGCTGAACAAGAATGTATTTTCTGCTAGAAACTCTTGCACAGCGTTCTCTGAATACTATAATGTTTGTAAATGGAAACTCTGGAGCTTAGTTAATGACAGAAAACTTCTTCTGTTCTCTTGCATGGGTGGGTTTGGCATTATTAATGCTAAAAGTTGGTTTAACAATTTTAAAAATGTAAGATAAAATTTATAGCTAACATTAAGATTCAACCTTTAGGCGCCGTGCTATTGTTCATAGCTGAAAGGTTTTGATAGTATATGTTATCTACTTAATATCATATTTTCACTTTTAGAAAAGAAAACAAACTTGATAAATATGACGTCCACACAGACATAAACTATAAAAGCAAGAAATATCATATATGTTATGGCTGATATCATGAAATTTATCTTGTACCCTATCATGTGCAGGCCGTTAATTTAAGAACCATTGCTCCTCCTCAACCTCTTCCTCAGGTACATTAAAACTTTGTATGCATTTCACTTCAGCAGTTACAGGAAAGGCGGTTTTTTTATTATTATGTTGAATTGTGTGTGTGTATATATATAAAGGTATATATATATATATATATATACAAGAACTGGTTTTTTCTCTTCCTGGTTAACTGAATAAATAGTTTGGTACTGTATCTTTCCTCTAAGGTCTCTTCTTTAAATCTTTTTCCTCAGTGCCTATCAGGGAGTCAGAGAGCTGCTTTAGCTGAAATAACTGATGTTTTACGTGCTGTGTGTCATGCGCATAGATTGCCGTTGGCTCTAACATGGATTCCTTGTTATTACACCGAGGAAGCTGTGGATGAAATTTTAAAAGTAGGTGGTGGAGAGGGTAATAGACGTTGGGACGGGAAGCACGTCTTATGTGTTGAAAATACAGCCTGTTATGTTAATGAAAGAGGGATGCAGGATTTTGTGCATGCATGTATGGAACACTATCTTGAAGAAGGACAAGGCATAGCTGGAAAAGTGCTTCGGTCCAATCATCCATTCTTCTCTACCGATGTGAAGACGTATGACATTAGTGATTATCCGCTTGTTCATCATGCACGCAAATGTAACCTGAATGCTGCGGTTGCAATCAGGTTGAGGAGCACCTACACTGGTGATAATGATTATATACTGGAGCTTTTTCTTCCAATTAACTTAAAAGGAAGTTCAGAACAGCAACTCTTGCTGAATAACCTCTCAGGTACCATGCAACGAATCTGTAGGAGTTTGAGGACAGTTTCGGATGTGGAAATCGATGAAGGGTCAAAAATTGAGATTCAGAGGGGAAAACTCTCAGACTCCCCCTCATTGTCTATATCTAGGAGGGTCTCGGAAACAGAATTATCTGCTGATAGTGAAATGAACTCTAATGATAGAGTTACCTTGCATGTATCTACTGCAAAAAGTGATGGAAAGGAAGCTGACGGTCCTCGTGAACAGGTGCCGTGTTGAATGTTCTTTACCTTTTGATCAATGACTTCAGTACTTGACTTGTGAAACGCTTGAAAGGGATCCTTCGCTGATTGTATATGAATGAAAGAAGTCTGGAAATTTGATTTGAAAGATGCATTGAGACAAAGGAACTTCATGATCTGAGATCCATTTTTCTGATACATGTTGAGTTAAATGTTAAATAAGATACTATCTTTTTCCTGTAATAAGATACTTATGTTTACTAGTAACAAAGAGTGGCTGTCTCATTGAAATTGAAGCATCGGCAATATGTTAAGCTAGTACCATTAGCATGTCTCATGAGCTTGCCTTTTTATACTCACCTTGAGCTTAGGAAGTCTTCAAGCTCTTATTGTAGGAAAAAAAATGCGGTCAAGTTTCCTGTTTTAATATCATTTACTATGATTAATTTGTATGAGTCCTTTTATGTATGTATATTCAACTTATTTTCTTTATTTAGTACCTGTGATGTTCAATATCTTAGTGGCTGTTGTGGACAATCTTATGTGGTTAAGTAATATCTTAGTATATATTTATAGGCAATGAGTGGACCACGAAAGCAGATAGAGAAGAAGAGAAGTACAGCGGAAAAGAATGTGACCTTGAGTGTTCTTCAGCCGTATTTCTCAGGGAGTCTGAAGGATGCTGCAAAAAGCCTTGGTGGTAAGCCTTGATGTTACAAGTTTATATGCACCATAAGGTTACTATATTGTTGGTTCTGGTCTTGTTTCAGTAAAAGTTTTTATGTTTTTTGTTTACTGCATAAAATGAGCTCATCCTACTTTTGCAGAAAGACTTTCTTT
The DNA here is from genome assembly GCF_007990345.1 of Gossypium hirsutum. Classification (NCBI taxonomy): domain Eukaryota; kingdom Viridiplantae; phylum Streptophyta; class Magnoliopsida; order Malvales; family Malvaceae; genus Gossypium; species Gossypium hirsutum. The sequence continues at coordinate 22,222,564 of NC_053446.1, read as the reverse complement.
ATATAGAAGCATTAAATATAAGTTGATATATTCTGTGAGATTGCATTTTTAGCTTCTTTAAATACATAAGCTTCTTAGAAGATTTTTGATATGGTTCAGTATTATTATTTTAACAACTTACTTTTCAATCTTGTCTTCTTCTGAAAGTGGGTCGATGGACAAGATTCTAAGTTTTTAATAACCTTTAGCTATGTTTTGGACCTTGGTATGAGTGTTAGATATGTATATATGTCCACCAAAGGTATGTTCAATTTTTCTATGTTTTTCCTTTGTATTTAGAGGATCTTTGAAGGGTCATATTCCTATACTCATGTTCAAATATGATATGCATTGGACACAGACACTTCAAGAAAAAAAAAAGAGCAAGAGTAACATTGACATTGAAAACCTCCAAAAACCTAAGATATTGTGTAAAGTAGTATTTGAGCTTAATATTTTTATAGATAAGAGATTCTTTGAATCAAATTATGGCTGAAGTGTTGTTTATTTATTAAGGCCTTGTGATACTAGACCTTGTATTTTATAGTTGAGTCTATATGCTCTAGAAAATAGTTATTAAAAGTGGTCTAATGAACATATGCAAGTGTTAGAAGAATATCATTTTCAAGCAGTAGGGTGAATCTGGTTCATACCAAGGTACTTTAATCTTGATTGACCTTTGATTCTATTTTCCTTGTAGTTTGCCCCACTACACTGAAAAGGATTTGCAGACAACTTGGGATCCCAAGATGGCCCTCTCGCAAGATTAACAAAGTGAATAGATCATTAAGAAAAATACAAACTGTTCTTGACTCTGTACAAGGAGGATTGAAATTTGATCCAACCACAGGAGAGTTTATTGCAGCAGGTACTGTCATGCAAGAAGTTGATACCCAGAAAACAGTAGTTCTCTCCAATAAGAACCTTCCCATCCGAATTTCTGAACCTTTGGATCTGGAGAAATCATCAGCTGCATCACTAGAATCTTGCCCTGATGAAGAAAATTCAGTTGTTAAATTGGAAGAAGATGAGTGTTCTTTCGGTGGAAACAACAACATGGCTGCAAGGAGTGTGCTTGTTCCAAGTACCTGTGAAGAAGTAAAGCAATCTGGTGTCCCTTGTATTGATTGTAATGATGACTCTAAGTCAGTTTCTCTAGATGCAGGTTCATTCCAGGCAGCTAGTGTTCGCACTGCAGATCGGACTTGTCCAGAAAATGCTGACGATGAGATCAATATCAGAATGGAGGCTGATGATGGGAATGCTGAGCACAACCACCAACCAACTTATTCAAGTATGACAGACTCTTCAGATGGCTCTGGTTCAATATCACATGGAAGTTCATCAAGCTCTCAAAGTTTTGATGAGGCAAAGAATTTGAAATGAAGACAATCTGTGTTGATAGCAGCTCAAAAATTACTGTAAAAGCTACCTACAAAGATGATACTGTCCGTTTTAAGTTCGAGCCATCTGCTGGGTGCTTTGAACTATATGAAGAAATTGCAAGAAGGTTTAAACTTCAAACTGGGACATTCCAACTCAAGTATTTAGACGATGAAGAGGAATGGGTAATGTTGGTTAGTGACTCGGATTTACAGGAGTGTCTGGAAGTTATGGAGTTTGTCGGAACACATAACGTGAAGTTTCAAGTTCGTGATGTGCCATGTGCTATTGGCAGTTCTGGTGGTAGCAATTGCTTTTTGGGGGGAAGCTAATAGCCAATATGTCGATGCTCAGGATGCAATCACCGGCCTTCATAATGGTTCCTTGAACTCTATCCAGCTTCTAGTTCTTACAATGGAAGATGTAATTATCTGAAAGAAGCCTTTTTTCGCATTGATGTGTTACTCCATTTGGTTTCCATGGTGTTCCAAAATAAATGTCTTCTCAGCTCAAGGATACTTTGATCTTGATTCTTGAATGGTTATAACTAGTTTGAGGGGAAAAAAAGAGGGCTTGGAAGATGTGAGCATGGATTGTAATTAATAAATTAATATATATGTTTTTATATAGGTTTGTAAATGTTAAGGGGGAGCAATAGAAATTCTTAAGAGGGGTAGCAAAGGGCATTTGTCCTATCCAGATTTAATCCAATTGATTTATGTAATAATTTTTAAAGGTGTGGTTTAACATATCTGAAATTCGAATTTCAATATATGAAATGCTTGTTGAAATCCAAATGTGTATAATAAATATATAGTAAGCAGTTGATTAACTGGTTTTGTATTTTCTCTAGCAAAGCTTGCCTCCATTTTCACCCCCCACTAATACCCAGTCTAAAACTATATATAGATTAATAAAGTTAAAGATGGCTATTGCTCTGGGCTTGGCAATGGCATCGTCCAACCCATGACAATGAGGGCCCAAATAAAAGTTTACTACTTCCTTCCTTGAGATTTGAACCAAGTGATGGGTTCTATAGGTTATTGGTTAATCGCCAGAGACATATATGCAAAAATTGCAATAAAAAGAGAAATATATTACTGTATTGAATAGATGAAGTTGGAGAGTGTAAATCTGAATCTCATAAATACGTATTATGTTTTTGTTGGATTTAGATATTATAATTAATTAATTCCATTCAATATAGATTATTTGCTGGTTTTTTTTTGGGGGAGAAATATTATATTTGATGTTAATGAATGTTAGGTAATCTTAGTGCTGCATGTTTTCTGGAGCTTCTTTTCATGGGGAAAAACATGAGATTCAAAGAAGAAAAAGGAGTAACAAACAAGAAGAATTAGTAGTAAAAGTGAAAAAGAGAGCCACAAACGAAGGAAAAACAGTAAAACAGAGCATGCTCTTTCCATAGCAACGCTTAACAACAAAACCATGAACAACAACACCCAGGGGGAAGATCATCAGCCTAAGAAAGAAAGCCTTGATTCCAGATTCAACCAAACCCTCAGAAATGTCCAAGGGTACCTCCTTTTCACTTTATTCAATTTCCCCATTCCTCTTTCTTTCTTTCTTCCTTTAATTCTCTGTTTTTGTTTTCTCTCCCTCTCTCTCTCTCTCTTTTCTCAATGATTTTGAATCTGGATTCTTCTACTTGTATTTTTTGTCATTGGATTTAGATACCCTTTTGAGGGATATGTTCGGATCTTTCGAATTTCAATTCAAGTTCTCTAGTCATATAGAAGAATTTTCCTCTTCAAGGAGAAACTTTGATTTGTCGAATATTTCCGTTTCTGTTTGTTGGGTATGAATTGTTGAGTTTTGTACTTAGATTTAAGGACCCTTTCGGACATTAAATTCAGATCTCTCGAGTTCTGCTTGACGACATTATCACAGTTTCTATTTATCATAGATGATAATTCTGTGTGTTTAATATCTTTTTTATCTCAAAATGCCTTGATTTTGGCGTATTGTCTAATTTGATTATGACCTTGTTACAAGGGTTAAGAAAAGGTTATTCCATTTCGTTAGCTTGGTTTTTCCTGATAATAAAGGCGGTTATGCACTTGGCAAATTCATAAAGGATGTTACCATGTGTTTCTTGATATGCTGATTAATGAGCTTGGATTTCTTAATACCAATTGGCTGCAATGTTGTTTTGCTTAATGGGAATCTCTCTTGAGTGTAATTCATAAAGAGGTCGAACTAAAAAAAGTTTCCTCTTCGGTAAGGTTGGCCTGTCTTGTTATGTCACCTTTATTTGCTCCTCCATGTGGCTTTTATTAGTGTTATGAAATTCTTGTTGTTTTCTACTCTCTCTCTCTCTCTCTCTCTCTTTTTTAATTCAAATGCAAATATTGTGTTTACCATTTTTTTCAATTTAGAACATACCTTTATCTGAATATTTATTTATATATTGCGTAACTAGTCCACTGTTGTGTCTGTGGAGTGTTCACCCATTTTTTCTTTGCTTCATGAGCTTACTTCTCTCGCAATTATTGCCTTGAATGCAAATAATAATTTTCTATTTTGCCTTTTATTAAGGTTGCTTAAGGGTCGCAGCATTCCTGGTAAAGTATTATTGACTAGAAGGTTGGAATTATTCGACAATTCAGGCATACAGCATCAATCTCCCAGTTATCAAAGAAGCTATTCTCAGAATGACGCTGCAAGGAGTAATGACGCGGACAAATACATGGAGGTGATGTTGAGAGTGAATATCTATTGTGTGTGATAGTTATTCTATTACTACAGTACCAAAAATAATTATTGTATTACTAGTGCGTCGTTTTGAAGTTCTTTAAAAATTCGTAAGGTTATTTAACTGAAAAACTTTTGTTTCATATAGGGAGGGGTCAGAAATACAAATAACTCAGATAGTAATGCAACTGTTAATAAGTTAAGATCTTCAGCCTCAAACATTGAGACCTCTGCTAGAGAAGTCAAGTCTGTGATGGGTGCAAGATCTACAGATTCTGCAAGGGTTTTGAAGTTCACTAAAGAGCTCTCAGGGCAAATGATCGTAGTAGGTACTATGTCTATTTTGTTGCTTCAGGATGATTTAGAGTCTGTAACTCTGCTGAAACTTTTACGAGCGGTGTTACTTGAGTAGAGCCATTCTAGAAATAATATAGAGCGAAGTTGAAGTAAGCTCTACTGCTGCTTTGTCTAGCTCAAAAAATAGAGCTAAATGTTCTTAATTTTTTATTGCAAAATATGTTATGTAGTAGAGAAGCATATTCAAAAGTAGACACCTGCTTGTTTGTTGTCAATTGGAGATGGCATGGTGACATTAAGAGATATATAAAGTTTGTGATAGCATGATGCTATTAGTATATGTAGTTCTGTACACGTTAATAATACTTTGGGACTGCTTGTAATCTATAGATGCTAAATCTAAATGTTGATGACACTGTACTCGCTCCTTTATCAAATTGTATTCTCCTTTCTCTTGCATGTTTTGACCCATTATGGTGTTTATATTGCTAAAAATTGTTCGAAACTATTTCATTTCTTGAAACAGTCACAACAACAGATACTGTGAACAAATTCGGTTTCTGTTGCATTTAAACAATAGGATTCACATATTACTAGTACCAACAAGATATGAGATCACATATGTTCAATTTTCTTATCATATTAGAGAGAAACAAAATATTGCTTTGGTGTTAATATGCCCACTTTTCCCATCATATCAGAAAGAAACAAAATTCTACATTGGCCTGACATCTTCAATCTGCATTCTAATGTATAGGCCCTACTGATTCTGATTTTTGTTATCCTATATGCACTTTTATCCGTGTTAATTGTATAGCGAATATTTTCATGCTGCACATTGTCACTTTCTGAGTTTGATAGAGAACCTAGTCTTTTCCGTTCCCTTACTTTTCCGACCTCTAGTTTAACAAACTTTTTATGAGTAGAATTATAGTTTGACTTGATCATGATTTCCTTGTGCAGAGAGGTTACGTGAATTAGCTTGGAGTGGTGTTCCACCTTACATGCGTCCTGATGTATGGAGACTTCTTCTGGTATGCTTGATGATCTAATGAAACTATTAGTTTTAGGCACTTGGAGGACTGGCACTGTATATTAACTAATTTGTTCATCTTCTTTTCTGCAAAGGCTGCTATTTCTTATGTTGTCCCATTAGGGTTGAAATGATACTAATGGTTTTCTTTTACTTGCCAGTTGCCACCATTAATGATCCATTTTGTGAATCCTCCAAAGAAACAGTCCCTGTATAATCCTCAAAAGTTGTGCTTTTGAAGTTTTATAACAAATTGCTGCATCCTAGTCTGATAAATTGCTACTGTAAAATGATCGCAAGACACTAGGCTGCTTTTAGGCTTTGCTTGGTAGAGTGGAAAGAAAATTGGGAAGATGGAAATTGAAGGAATAGAAAAAATAGAAACATAGAAAATATATATTTTTTCTTTCCATTGATGTGCTTGGTAGAAAAGGTGAAAAAAATAAGAAAAAGTAATTTTCTTTCCACTCATTGCTTGGTAGAGTTGAAATATGGGAGGAAAGAAAATAAAACTTTTGAAAAATCCATAATTTTGAAATAACTTACACCTCTCTCATTTCTCTCCTCTTATCATTCCAATTTGGAATGATTTGTTCTTATGCATTATGATGAAAAGTGGTCATTTCTCTTATTTTCTTTCCTCTTAATTCTCTTTCTTACTAGGCACTCCCAAAATTTATTTCTTTATGCTTTTCCAGTCCCTCTTTCCACTTTTCTACTCAACCAAGCACGCCTTTGATGTCAAATTCTTCTTTTTTAGGAGGTATTGGTTTTAGTTTGTTATTCTGGAATGCGATGTCTCTTAAGGGAGTTGGTTTTCTCTTTGTTGCATAGCTTCATGCCTTTCTATCCAATTAATGAAACCAATCGGGCCACTGTTTAGAGCATGCATGGAAGAACATATATGTCTAATATTTTATATTCATGCTTGACTAATGAGTCATTTAATAGGCATGGTTATCTTAATTATATTTTGTTTGCTTGTTTGAAATTAAAGTATGAACTGACAACAGGGATATGCACCACCTAATTCAGATAGAAGGGAGGGAGTTCTAAGGAGGAAACGCCTTGAATATCTTGATTGTGTTGCTCAATTTTATGACATTCCGGATACTGAACGTTCAGATGATGAGATCAATATGCTTCGCCAGGTACCTTTAGCCCATTCTGAATTCCCCGAGTCTGATATCAGCCTTCTATGCCCGATTATTAACAATTTCCTTTATTCTGTTCATTAGATTGCTGTTGATTGTCCTAGAACGGTACCTGATGTTGCCTTCTTTCAGCAAGCACAAGTTCAAAAATCCTTGGAGCGCATTCTTTATACATGGTAAGAAATTATTTACATTAGCGAGTTCAAATTTATTGATGACTTCTTATAACACGTAATGTTTGGAATCAAGATGCTGTGAGATCCCATTTGTTGTTACGGGGTAATGATTTTTTTCTTCAACTTCATGTATAGGGCCATTCGGCATCCTGCTAGTGGATATGTGCAGGGGATAAATGATCTAGTTACACCCTTTCTAGTTGTCTTCTTATCAGAGTACTTAGATGGGAGCATAGATAGTTGGTCAATCTCTGAATTATCTTCAGCGAACATCTCCAACATAGAAGCCGACTGTTATTGGTGCTTGTCACAGTTGCTTGATGGCATGCAAGACCATTACACATTTGCTCAACCAGGAATCCAGAGGCTTGTATTTAAGCTGAAGGAATTGGTTAGGCGAATTGATGGTAAACTCTTTAGGGGCAATCAGTTCTCTCCCTTGCATTCTTTTTTATTCATGAACTCAACCACCTTGTACGAAATTTAAGCTTTCATTTATGTGCAGATATTTTAGTAATGGTTATATAGAAAGCTAAAGGATGTGTTTGTGCAGGCCCCCCTATTTTCTTACTGATATAGAGAAAGGGAATAGGTTTTAGTGAGTTTGTGTGTGTTTGAGCATGCATGTCTTTATGTTGTGTAATTCCTTTATTTACTTAAAATCTGGTACTCGGACTCGGATATGAGTGTTGGATATGGGTCTTCGTTTGACATGCGAATGTTGAATTTTTTCTGATTTTTTCATGTATTTGAAGGATCCTTGGAGGGTCATACTCATATCCCCATATCCATATATGCATTTGACACAGGCATTTGAAGAAAAATGAATAGTCGGTGCAACATAACTTAAAAATTTTGTTTCCTTTCTGTACGGTCTAATTTCTTTCTCATATTAACCACTTTGTTAACTTGTACCAGAACCTGTTTCTAGACATGTGGAAGACCAAGGACTTGAATTTCTTCAATTTGCTTTTCGCTGGTTCAACTGCCTACTGATACGTGAGGTAAGGTTTAATCTATCCAATCCTATACTTAAACTGTCTAATAATTTTTTATGTTTGACAAACTGGTAGCCCTTTTAATTTTTCTTGTGGCTCTATTAGCTTTTCTTTTTAATCATTTTCATTTAACAGATTCCTTTCCATCTAGTAACCCGTCTATGGGACACATATCTTGCTGAAGGAGATGCACTCCCAGATTTTCTTGTGTACATATTTGCCAGTTTTCTTTTAACGGTGAGCCATGCTACTTCCTTTCTACTGATATAATTCACTTCATCTTTGACTGTGCATTTCTGGAATCTTAAGGAGATATAACTACAATAAATGTTCAAATAACAAGATGTGTCTTTTTTGTCTTCTTCACTTACACTTTTTCTTATCCGAAAGAAATGAATGAATATTTGATCAAAAACATAACAATCACCAAAGGTGTAGCTATTGGATCAATGACACTGAAACTGAAAGCTAGCATCTGTTACGGCCTTCTTAATAGGGCATAAGAGCTTGTTTTATCTTAAATGGATCGATGATTGCTTTCCAGGATTGCTATGACTTCCCTCTTCTTTTTTTTCTTTTTCTTGCATTGTTCAGATTTTCTCATTTTATTCCTTACGGGCTCTGCTGATGACCTTTGCTGCTGATTTGCAAACTTTCAACTGATTTTTTCCCCCTACATTAGATGCCTTTGTTAACTTTTCTTCTTTATGATTATTCATAATCTTGATGATTACTAAAGCTAATCGATGATTGATTTCTTATATAATTTCAGTGGTCAGAAACACTTCAGAAGCTTGATTTTCAGGAATTGGTGATGTTCCTTCAACACCTTCCAACTCACAACTGGACGTATCAAGAGCTTGAAATGGTGCTTTCTAGGGCATATATGTGGCACAGTATGTTTAACAACTCTCCCAGTCACTTGGCTAGTTAAACCCAAATTTTATGTTTACTATTTTATTGATGAATTCTATTTGTTTTGTTGATCAAAAAGCGGTTTCACCTGAGCAATCAATGTTCATGTTTTTGTTTTCAAGTAGAGGCCTAGAATGTCATTTCTTGTATTTTGGCATGTAATTTCACATATTTGTAATACCAAACAAGCATTACTTTGTACATCTACCTTGAACTTAAGAAAGGGCACTTGTATAACAAATTGCCACAGTTTGGAGCTGTTGTGTGAGCATTGGACATGACTCTGTGTTTGACATTGGTATGATGAATTGTTTTTAAGTTTTCTCATGTATTTAAAGGGTCATTTGAGGATTATATATTTTCATCCATATTCAAATATGTTTAAGGGTTATATATTTTCACACCCATATTCAAATATGTTCAAGTGTACTGAACATAAGTGTGAAATATGGTTTTTTAAAAAAAATCGAGCAATGCAAATATGGAACTGAATGTGCTTCAACATTAGTTTTGTTAACAAATTGCCAACTTATCCCTATATTAAAATTGACAAAATATAATAAAAAATATGAGAGGAAAAAAAAAGTCTTCTATTATTCAATTCTATATATATGGGAGAGAGATTTATTTATATTTTGCATTTTTCTATAATTTTTTATACAATTAATATTTTAATAATTCATTCGATGAATTTATCAAGATATTTGTTCTTGTCATGCATATAAACTTTTAAATTGATTTGATATCTCTACCATATTGATATAAAATATTATCTATATTAATCTATATTTGACAATTAAAAGTTTGTTTTTTTTTATTATAAAAAATTACAAAATGGTGTGCAACTTCTTAAGTTTTATATCATATTATATATATATATAAGTTATAAGAATTTAATTAAGAAAGGAAACCTAAGTAAATACAAACTCTAAAAAGCCTATAATATCTCATTTACAACACCCCTCAAGATGGGGCATAGATATTAATCATGCCAACTTGTTACAAATATAATTAACTCAACACTGAAAGCTTTTGTAAAGATATCTCCTAGTTGTTTTCAGGTTTTAACATAATCTATAGAGATGAATTTTTGTTGAATCTTTTCATGAATAAAATAACAATCAACCTCAATATACTTAGTTCATGAAATGTTGGATTGAAGGATATATGAAGGGTTGCTTGATTGTCACACCACAATTTTACCAGCAAAGTGATTTTGAAATCGACTTCACTTAATAGTTGATACAAATTGTCATAGCTCTTTATTTTGATGATGCACTTTTCTATGAAATTAAGTTTTCTCTAACAAAGACACAATATCCCGTTGTAGATATCCTGTCAGTCTTTGATCCCGTCCAATCTGCATATGAGAAACACTTAAAATTAGTGTGTCCATGATTCTTATATACCGAACCTCATCCAGGAGTTCCCTTCAAGTAACCAAGAGATTTTTTTCGAGGCCTCCAATGTTTGACTGTTGGAGAAGGCCTCCCACTGTTTGATTGTTGGAGAAGACATGAACTAACTCATCCATTCCTTTGTCTTCAGTATTATGTTTGCTTGATTTATTGTTTAAGCTAATCTTTGTTAAGAAACTTACTTGTCTCTTAAATTGTTCTTTTTTCATTTTCTCTCAATCATTTGTCTTTTTTAAGATCTTACGATGAAGTAGATTATTGGTAAAAATCATGAACCTGGAGGTTTCTATGTTCTTGATATAAAGGCGTGGAGATCCATTGCTTGTCCAAGTGTGTTAACTCCTTTTGAGACTCATTGTCAATTGGGCCATCCTACCTTTCATCATTAAAGAGATTGTGTCTTCAATAGATGGTGAGTCGTGCCAATTTGTCAAATATCATTATCTTCCTTTAATCTCTAGACTTAAAAAACGAACTGAATTCTCTTTTGAGTTAGTTTATTCCGATATATGGGGTCCTTGTCGTATTCCATCTAAAGTTGGTTTTGATATTTTGTGATGATTATTCTCATATTATTTGGTTATATTTTATGAAAAATCGTTTTGAGTTGTTTTCTATTTTGTGTTGAAATAAAAACTCAATTCAATGTTCTAGTACGTATATTATAAAGTAATAACACAAAAGAATATTTTTCCAATTTATTTAAAGATTATATGATTAAAAATGGTATTATTCATTAATCTTCATGTGTTGATACTCCTTAAAATGGATTCGCTGAACAGAAGATAGACATCTTTTATGGTTTTTTTTTTCCCCAAATGTAGATTCCGAAATATTTTGGGATTGATGCTGTCTCCACAACTTGTTTTCTAATAAACCGGAGACCCTTATTTGTAGTTAAGGATGTATAATGTCATTTTCCTTCTAAATCATTATTTTCTATTGAACCCAAGATATTTGGATGTGTGATGTTTGTCAACAGGTAAGGAAATTAGATCTCAAATCTCTCAACTGTGTGTTTCTTCACTACTTTTGTCTTAAAAGAAAAATGTGACATGTGTTATTTTCAGATTTTAAATGATATTTAGTTTGAAAACACTTAATATTAGTGGCTCCGAAATTCTTATATACTAAATATTGCCTTGAAGTTCCTTTCAAGTCATAAAAGAATTTGTTTCATGTAGGGGTGAGTATTCGGTCGAGTTAAAAAAAATTTTAAATTAGCCGAGTTGACGAATCTTATTTTAGCAACCGAACTCAAATTAGTTTTTTTTCAAATCGAATCAAATTGAGTCAAAAAATTTTGAGTCGAGTTAACGAATCTTATTATTTATACTTAATGTTGCATTTACATAGATCGATTATTTAACTAGTAGATGAAATACAATATTATTTAACTACATAAACAATATAATGGTTTTAACTTTAAACTTAGTAGGTAAACATTTATCAAAACGACATAGTTTTGCCTTTTCTTATTCGGATTTTCGGATAACTCGAATTGTGTAATTCATATTGTAATACCCAATTTGCCCGGCGCACAATAGTAAAAAAAACAAACAAGTAAAAATTGTTAAAAGTCCAATTACAATGGGCCAAATGCGGGTTGAAGCCCAGTCACTAAACCCAATTGCAGACCCTAACCCGATCCTAAGCATTAGCCCAAATTCGACCCAAGCCCAAAACGAATTCAGAAGCAGAAACCCTAGGCGCCGCATGACTGCACGGCTTCTAGCATCACCCTCTGCTCCCTTGCCACGCCATGCACCTCCGTACATGCCACGTCCCTGACTCTGTACGTCGTACCTGCAAACAGAGCAGACAACGCAGCAGAAAACAAAAATTGTATTTTCATTTTTCGTTTTGTTCATTTTTTTCGGCCTATAAAACAAAAGGCGAAACTTTTGTAATGGGTTACACGCGTCAAAGATCGTTTTTTTAAGGTGAATCTAAAAGTTTATTGATTTTTTCCCCTTTCTTTATTTTGCTTCGATATGTTCTCCATTATCATATATCCATATCTGAAATAATAAGGGGGAGGAGTCAAGGTTGAGAGACTTACCTGGTGGCCGTGCCTCTGCTAACTCCACCGTAATCAGAGTCTGGTGAAAGGTGAGAGGCCTCCTCTCTGAGCCTTGCGGCTATGGTATCCAAAATGGCTGAAAACTATTTAGTTTAGGGTTTCTTTTTGGCTTTATATTAAGTCAGAAATGACGCCGTTTGAGGTCTTTCTCAGTGGCCCCAAAACGGCATCTTATTAGACATAAAAACCATACCCGCGCATCCAACCCGACCCGAACCAGACCAAGTCCGCGCGTTTCGGCCTCTGGTGGGTTATTTTCGCGCTTGGTCCCTCGCTTTTTATAGCGCATCAAAATCAAGTTTCTTATTTCTTTTAGATTCAGCTGGGTATTTTATTTTTGTGTCATTTTAGTCCGTTCGCAGCGCTGCATTTTGGGGAAGCGGGATATTTCCCAATCGGCCCCCATGTAATTCACGCATTGCAGTATAGTCCTCCACTTTATTTTAATTCTATTATTTCCTTGTTAATTTATGTTTAATTGCTATTTAATCCCTTCTTTTTTACATTTGTTTTTTATTAATTTAATTTGTTATTATTATTGGTAAATTCGGTCATATTTTCACTTATATTTTTGTATATTATCTTATTATACATCATCATTTTGAGCTTTATTTATATTTATATTATAATTTTATAATGTGTTATTTTATTCTATAATATATTCTCTCTAAATTCACTCATTACATATTTTTAGATTTGTGAATATACCTTTTTATATTATGCTATTATATAATACTATTATATGTATACACCTTTCATATCAAATTATTATACATACATACATACATAATCTATTGTTAATTTCATATTATTGTATAGATATTTTATTTCTTTCAAATATTTTAACATCTTTAATCTATTTCTATTTATTTCAATATTGTTAATTTATTCAAATTTATTTTAACTTTTATTTATTTATATATAATATATTTATTTCTTAAATTATGTTTAAATTTGAATATTTCATTAGTGTTATTTTTGCTTGATTTTCAATCAGTTTTCTCTTATTAGCTAATGTTGATATTTACATAATATATGAAATTATTATTGTTATGCTTGTTTGTATTTGTTTATTAATTGCTTATTGTTCATTGGTGTACATTTTAATTTGCGAATCACCATTTCGCGTCGTACATTATCATTCTATCGCATTTTATTCGTTTAAAAGGTTATGTTTCATATCATTTAAATATCAAAATCATTTTATACAAAAGTCTTTCAAAATGATGCGACACTCGGAATTTGGGATCCTTGAAAAGATTGTGTCCTAACTTACTGGATTCCAATCTTCCTCGGGATCTAAGAAACCAAATGTCCTTTTTAATCAAAACATAAATAAAAAGCTCATTCTCGGGAATTCGATACGTTGTGTCCTAACGCATTGGATATGACATGTTGTTCTCTCGAGACGAGGATTCTTCTAACAAATGGAAATAAAGGCAATGTTCGATATTTAGGAATTTTGTGAAATCGAATCCTAACTTACTGGGTTTTGATTTTCTCATTTGACCCAAATAATCAGATATCCTTCTCAAAATGTGTAGGTTTTAAAAGTCAAAAGATAAACTTAATTTTGAGGATTTAAAATGTTGCACCCTAACTTACTGAGTGTGACAATTTATTTCTTTGAAATAAGTGAGTCTCATCATCCAATTCATTTTATTCAAGATAACGGGAACGTATTTTAAAATCTTTTCAAAATTTAGACACTAAGACATTAAACAATCAATTCGGTACCAATTTTGGGCGTTACGAGGGTCCTAACCCTTCCTCTTGTGTAACCGACTCCCGAGCCTATTTTCTCAAAGTTCGTAGACCTAAAATCGTTTTCAAGGTGATCTGATCACACCCCATTAAAAGATCGGTAGCGACTCCAATTTTTCATTTTAATAAGTCGACGACTAAATTTTAAAAAAAAAATGGTTTCGACACATATTTGAGTTAAACCGAAAAACTTAATTTTTTATTCGAGTTGATCTGAATAACTAAATTAACACAAATAACTCGAACTATTTAATTCAAAATTTAAATTTTTTATCGAATTTTTTGAATCGAATCGGATTTATTTTCTTAAAATCCTTAAAATCTCCCTTTCTCGTACGTAATCGACTCCCGAACTTATTTCTTAAAATCCCGTAGGCCAAAATCGTTTTAAGGTGTACCGATCACACCTCAATAAAGGATCAGTGGCGACTCCCATTTTATTTTTAAAGTTAATCCCTATTTTTTTTTTTAAAAAAATTATTTATAAAAAAAAATGTTTTCGACAGCTTGGCGACTCCACTGGGGACACCAAGAGAGTCAGGCCATAAGGTTGATTGTTTTGGTCTTATTGTCGAAAATTGAAAGTTAGAAAAATTACGATTCTCTATTTGCATTTGTTGTATGATTGTTGTAAATTAAGTTTTATATCTTGGCATCATATTGCATAAAGACTGTTTGGTCTTACCCTTTTAAGTGGGAGTGAGAAGCTACTTCTTCGTGAGGTTTTCACCTCCGTGCAGGATAGTGAATCACTTTCGGGATACATCTGTACCTATGTCTTCATGAGATTTTCATCTCCGTGCAGCCATAGGGAAATGTATTCCTCTAAACCGAACTCGGTCTGTATGAGCCTATAATGGGTGAAGATCGAGGAATCCGCTGGTTCGGGTACCTTGACTATTAGAACCAAACCGCATATAGCCTAGGAACCCAACCTAGGTAGAACTCCCCCAAACCCTAGGGATTGCCCTTATAAATTTTTGTTTCTCTCGTATTTGCTGCAAACTTTGTTTATATGTTATACTGACTTATGGTATTTTATTGCTATGTTTGCATGTCATTTCATATTCGAAAGAGTGTCGATTCAAGTTCAATTGTTAAATTAGGAAGTTTGTCATGGAGAACGACTTTCTTGATAAAGTGGAGGACAATGCCATTGTCCGTATATGGTCAGAGAAAGTGCAATTGGAAAAGGGAGATAGTCTAGCTAAGGATTATGTGTCAGAGCTGTGGGACTACACTAGTATTAGTATGACGCAAAACTGCCTTCAGGAGTTAAAAGAGATATGGGATAAGTGGAATGATGAGACCAAGAAGTTGTTCTACTATAATTATGGAGACTTGCCATATTTGTTTGACGTCAAGGTCGATGAGAAATTGTTTCGGGCCCTTGCTCAATATTGGAATCCTGCATATAGCTGTTTCACTTTTGGCAGAGTAGATCTGGTGCCTACGGTGGAGGAATATACGGCTTTACTACATTATCCGAGGCTTGATGTGGATAAAGCATATTCTAGAGCCGCATATGTTCCGGCATTTTGGAAGAAACTGATGAATATTACTGGTATGAGCGAGCAGTGGATCACAACCAGGATCAAGCAGAAGGGGGAGTGTAAATGTATTCCATGGAAAAATTTCTGAGACTTGATTCTAGCGCATCCGGATGGGAAAAAGAAGGTCGATGTGTTTGCTTTGAGTATCTATGGGTTAGTGATCTTCCCTAGAGCATTGGGGCATGTTGACGAAGCAGTTTCGGATCTCTTTGATCGGTTGGGTAAAGAGGTCACGCCTGTTCCTGCGATTTTGGCTGAAACGTTTAGATCTTTGAATGCGTGTAGGCGAGCTGGTGAAGGCAGGTTTATAGGCTGTGCACAATTGTTGATAGCTTGGTTCCATAGTCATTTCTGGAAGGTTGACAAAGTTTCGTATCGAGTTTTCTCTGGGCATTACTCCCCGTTAAAAGAGATAGTGGCTACGCCAAGAAGGGACGATATATTAGACGAAAATTGGATAGTAATTCTGTAAAATCTTCAAGAGGATGATGTGGAATAGAGAGCTCCCTGGTTGATTCCTGATGGAATTCTCTACCGTTGTGGGAGCTTTGATTGGGTTCCGTTGCTTGGGATTTGGAGAGCCGTCGGGTATGCACCTTTATTGTTCCTAAGGCAATACAATTCAAGACAGTTTGTGCCGGCAACGTATGGTTTAGCTCAATGTGAGTTCTCGTACCAAGGAGACAATTACAAGAAAAAGGTGAAAGAAATTTCACAGGCTTGGAATCAGATTCAAAGGATGAAAAGGCTAGCTGTGGGTTCGATGACAACTCCAGAGTACGGTGAGTGGCGAAGTAAGAGAATTAATGATAACATTCTGGAGTTAAACTTAGAGGGTGTTCGACCAGTGGAAGAGTACCTACAAGTGATCCTATCAGAGTTGGAGATTATAAAACAAGATTTTGAAAAAAAGAATTTAGAACTCAAAAAGAAGATAGAGCGGTTGGAAGAAGAAAATATGCATTTTAGGCTAGACGCTGATATTCAAAAGTTAGAAGCTGAAAAATTAAAGAAAGGGAAGAATAAAGTAGAGGAGGATATAGATAGCTTAAAGACAGACTACAAAAAGCGATGAGTATCAATGAGAACCGTGGGGCTGGGAAAGACTTCAGAGCAATGGCGACAGGAGACTTAGGAAGAAAAAAACAAGGCTGATGGATGGGAAAAGAAATGCCAAGAGACTCAGTTACAAAACAATGCCTTAGAGAGGAATTTGTTAGAAAGTTGGAGAGAGACGGATGAATTAAAGGCAAGAATAGCTGAACTTGAAAGGTCTCTTTATCGTTACCGAAATCGCAATACCGCGGTGGAGCTAAGAACGGGCTTGAACAATATTGAGGAAACAAAGAAAAGAGTAGAAGAATTAGAGGCGACATTACAAGACTATGAGATGCTGGTTGAATTTTTCGAAGCGAATGAAGAATGTCAGAAAGAGTAGCCCACTATTATCAGAGCCTAGTTAGAGACATGGATCACGTTATGGGAGAAGCCGTGGCCTAGATTCGGGAGGCAGCCGATTACTTACAGACCTTGGCAGTATAAGCTGACACTTTGAGCGTAAAATACGAGTTGGAATCAGATCGAGGAAAAGAGTTTGCTTCGCTATTTAGAAAAATTAAAATTCTGAGCATTAGGGCAAAACTGTATATGTAATCTATTTTATGTAAAGAATTTTGTTTTCTAAGTGAAGCTTTCTAAATGAAATTGAATTAGAATCGACGCATTTTTTCATTGCATTACATTGCATCATATGCATCAAAGTCCACCGAAAGACCTTAATTGGTTAAAATTATTACAGTTAACCTGGAAACCGACAAAAACTCACCAATTAAGCATCAATACGGTACTCGTCGGAAAACTAAGGAAATGGACTAAAAATTAGAGAAACTAGAGCAAATGCAAAAGGATATGCAAGAACGGTTATAAGTACAAATGCAAGAGCGACTAGATAAAATCCAAGAAGACATGATAGAAAAGTTGATTAAGGCTCAAAAAGATGCGATGGTTGAATTGACCCATCTACTCGCGGGGAGAGTAGATAAAAGAAAGGGCCCTATGGCCAATCCTAGAGAAGGTAATGAGGATCTGTTATATCCTCCGGGTTTCACTCCACCAAATGTACAAACCCAAGCTGAAATATACCCAAGGAGACCATCTGTTGCAATTAGGCCCCAAACTGGTGTCTCAGCTCCCATGATTTTACCAGAAGGATCAAGTTTAAGCCTAGGAGATGACCTGATTAATCCTATCATTCCCAATTTTGACGAAGCAGATGAAGAAGGAAAGGCGAACGTAGAATTGCCAAAATAGTGGGAAGAAAGGTACAAATGGTTGGAGGAAAAATTCAAAGCCTTGGAAAGTGCTGATAGTAATCAGGGAATCGATGCTAAAGATCTAAGCTTAGTTCTAGACTTAGTACTTCCTCCCAAATTCAAGATGCCTGAATTTGAAAATTACAATGGAACTAGCTGCCCGAATCCCACATCACCATGTTCTGTAGAAGGATGACTGGCTACGTTAATAATGATTAGCTGTTAATAAACTGTTTCTAAGATAGTTTGGTAGGGGCAGCGTCTAAATGGTACAATCAGTTGAGTCGTACCAAGATTGGTTTATGGAGGGACCTAGCACAGGCATTCATGAAACAGTACAGCCATGTAACGGATATGACCCCTGATAGAATTACATTACAAAACATGGAGAAGAAACTGAGCGAGAGTTTCAGGCAGAACACACAAAGATGGAGGGAAGTTGCTATCCAAGTCCAACCGTCGCTCCTAGAAAGAGAAACTACGATGCTCTTTATCAATACCTTAAAAGCCCCGTTCATCACGCACATGCTGGGAAGTGCAACAAGAAGCTTCTCAGATATAGTAATGAATGGCAAAATGATTGAAAATACCATAAGAAATGGGAAAATAGAAACAGGAGAGAGTAACAAAAGGCTAGCCTCGAGAAGGAAAGAAAATGAGGTAAACAACGTGAATACGTACAACAAGTCGATTACGGTGAACCAGCCAAGAAAGGTGGTTGCTAGTCAACAAGGTTTAGTAAGACAAGAATCTGGTGTAAGACAAGGTACTAAGAAGCCCTAGTTCACACCAATTCCGATGTCATACAAGGAGCTGTATCAGAAGTTGTTCAATGCACACGTTGTCTCACCCTTTTACTTAAGTCCTTTGTAACCGCCGTATCCCAAATGGTATGATACGAACGCACAATGTGATTACCATGCGAGAATTATTGGGCATTCAATAGAGAATTGCACAGTTTTTAAGAAGGTAGTTGAGAGACTCATCAGTATAGGTATTGTCAAATTTGACGACTCACCTAGCACAGAAAATCTGTTACCTAATCATGCTAATAAGAAGGTAAATATGACGAGCGAAAGTAGGGGAGAAGAAGTCAAGAACGACATTGCTGAAGTAAAAACTCCTTTGAAATGGGTTTAGAGAGAGATGGTGAAGATAGGGCTAGTTATTTCAGATTTTGAAGAAAGGTATGAGACTGAAAACTATTGTGAATTCCACCATGAAGTAGGACATGAGATTTAAGAATGTGAGGGATTTAGGGCTTTGGTCTAAAACATGATGGATAACAAAGAGATAAGGTTTTATGAAAAAGTGGAGGGTAAAAGAAATATTTGCGCATCAGAGTCGGCAACGAAAACTCCAGAAATGAATTATCCTGTGGTCATCATTTCATGCCCTCGGAGTAATGAGTCTAGGGTTCAGATAACACCGAAAATTGTAATCCAGAAACCATCAAATTTCTCATATAAGGATAGTAAAATGGTGCCGTAGAATTATGGGTGCAATGTGACAATATTGGGAAGAGAAGCGGAGAGAAATCAGGAAATAGGTTCTTACACGCGCAATGGGAAACGATATGACGCTCAAGCAGAATCG
Organism: Gossypium hirsutum; assembly: GCF_007990345.1. Taxonomy (NCBI): domain Eukaryota; kingdom Viridiplantae; phylum Streptophyta; class Magnoliopsida; order Malvales; family Malvaceae; genus Gossypium; species Gossypium hirsutum. The sequence goes on along the minus strand of NC_053446.1, from coordinate 22,203,188 downwards.
TCAAGAAAAGAGAATTGGAAGAAAGAACAGAGGAAAGGGAAGGCAGAGAAAGTTGAGCCATTGGTTAATGAATCAATAAAAGAAGAGGAGGCAAATGAGTTTTTGAAGTTTTTGAAACACAATGAATACAGTGTTATGGAGAAACTGCACAAACAGCTGGCCCGTATTTCTATATTAGCTTTGCTCCTAAGTTCAGAAGTAATCGAAGTGCACTAATGAAAGTACTAAATGAAACATATGTGACTGATGATATTTCAATAAACAAGCTGGATCGGTTGGTCAACAATATAAGTACTGACAATTTTATCTTCTTCAATGATGATGAAATACCGTCTGGAGGAAAGGGTTCTACTAAAGCTTTGCACGTTACTACCCGATGCAAAGGGTACACATTGTCGGGGGTCTTGATTGATAATGGATCTGCATTGAATGTATTTCATTTATCTACTCTTAGTCGGTTACCGGTGGACAGTTCACATATGAAAGCATGCCAGAGCATAGTAAGGGAATTTGATGGAACATAAAAGAGGGTTATGGAAAGAATTGAGGTACCATTAATGATTGGCCCAACTACTTATGAAGTGGACTTCTTGGTAATGGATATTAAACCTTCCTACAACTTTTATTGGGAAGACCATGGATACACTTAGCCGATGCAGTACCTTCATCGCTACATTAGAAGGTGAAGTTAGTGTCAGAAGGTCGGTTGATAACAATAAATGCAGAGGAAGATATCATTGCAACAGTAACTAGTGATGCACCTTATGTGGAAATCAATGATGAGTCAGTGGAATGTTCTTTTTGGTTATTAGAATTTTTGAACGCTATGTTTATTACTGAAGGAAGTAGAATTCCGGTACCGAAAATATCCAGGACCACAGAGATGGGGTTGCGATTGATGATAGGAAGAGGAGCTTCACCCGGGAAAGGATTGGGAAAATATCTTCAAGGAAAGATTGAAGCACCGATGCTGAACGAAAAGTTCGATAGTTTTGGCTTAGGATACAAGCCAAACATGAAGCAGAAGAAAAAAGAAGCAGAGAAAAGACAAGAGAGAAGAAGGGCACGTTTGAGCGGATATGAAGTTAAGTGGGAGCCTTTGACCTTTCTCCACATATCTACATCTTTTGTGTCGGGTGGGTTTATTCACCCTGAGCGAGGAGTGTCCAGAAGCGAAGACATTGAAGAAATCTTAGAAAATGTTCATATCAACGTTATATAAACAACGGAGAAAATGGCCCTGTTGGAGATCTGCCCTTATGAACCTGGGAGCGAGCTAAACAATTGGATTGCAGAAGAAATCTCTGTAGTCTTTAGGACTTATTCAGAGTAATGCTCAGAACAGTCTTGTTGTTTTTAGCCTGGAAATAATAGGAAATCCTTTGTGAAATAGGTTTGAGCCTGAATATCATTATTCTAATGAAATACATCTTTACATTCATTTCGAGCAATTATTCTTTCTTCTTTTCACGCAAGTAAATATTTTCCATCTGATTGACTGTCTTTTAAATAATTCTTTCATTTGTAACCTTATTGTATAAAAAATTATTCATAAATTTATATATTCTTGGTATATTCTTTGATATATTCCCTCATAGGTCCTCAGATATCAATGACATGAGTGACGTTGCTTCAAACACGGAGCCTCTTTTTGAGCGAGACATGTGTTTAGAGGGATCTCATGACTTTAAAAATGACGAAGACTGTGGTATATCTCCGGACTTGTCGAGAATGGTAGAACAAGAGGATAAACAGATCCTACCTTATAAGGAATCATTAGAAATTGTGAGCCTGGAGGAAGGAAATGAGGTGAAAATTGGAACTAAAATCACCGCAAAGACAAAACAAGACCTCATTGAATTACTCCGAGAGTTCAAAGATGTTTTCGCATAGTCATACCAAGATATGCCCGGGCTAAGTACTAGCATTGTGGTACATCGTCTGCCCATAAAAAAAGATTGTAACTAGTTCAACAGAAGCTCAGGAGGATGAGACCTGATGTTGTGCTAAAAATAAAAGAAGAAGTCAAAAGGCAGTTCAATGCTGGATTCTTACAAGAGATCAAATATTCAGATTAGGTAGCAAACATTGTCCCTGTTCCCAAGAAAGATGGAAAGGTACGAATGTGTGTGAATTACAGGGACTTGAACAAGGCTAGTCCAAAAGACAATTTTCCGTTGCCTCACATTGATACTTTGGTAGATAATACAGCGGGCTACTTATTATTTTCTTTCATGGATGGATTTTCTGGATATAATCAAATAAAGATGCACCCCGAAGATATGGGGAAAACAACATTCATTACCTTATGGGGAACATTTTGTTACAAAGTAATGCCCTTCGGATTGAAGAATACGGGAGCAACGTATCAAAGAGCTATGGTGACTTTGTTTCATGACATGATGCATAATGAGGTCGAAGTCTATGTTGATGATATGATTGCAAAGTCTAGAATTGAAGAAAAGCATGTTCTAGTCTTAAAAAGATTATTTTTGAGATTAAGAAAATTTCAGCTCAAGCTTAACCCAGCAAAATGCACGTTTGGAGCCAGATCAGGGAAGTTATTAGGCTTCATAGTTAGTAGAAAGGGGATTAAGGTTGACCCAGACAAAGTGAAGGCAATCCGAGACCTACCTCCTCTACACACTCAGAAAGAAGTATGAAGTTTCCTAGAAATATTGAATTACATTGCTCTATTCATTTCACAATTGACTGAGAAATGTGATCCAGTATTCCGTCTTTTGAAGAAGCATAATCCGGGCGATTGGGATGAGGAATGTCAAGAGGCTTTTGATAAGATAAAACAATATTTGGGTAATATTCCCGTACTATCACCGCCAAGTCCGGATAGGCCATTGTTATTGTATCTGATGGTGTTTGAGAATTCCATCGGATGTGTATTGGACCAACACGATGAAACGGAAAAGAAAGTAAGGGCAATATACTATCTCAGCAAGAAATTCACTAGCTGTGAAATGAGATACTCATAAATTGAAATTGTGTTGTGATTTAATCTGAGCAACACGAAGACTAAGGCAATATATGTTGTATCATACGACTTGGTTGATTTCAAAGTTTGATCCTTTAAAGTATATGATGGAATCCACTGCTTTAAATGGGAGAATAGCTAGATGACAGATCCTACTCTCTGAATTTGACATCGTATATGTAAGTCAGAAGGTCATAAAGGGGAGTGCAATAGCTGATTTCCTGGATAGTAGAGCCTTGGAGGACTATGAGGCTTTGAACTTCGATTTTCCAAAAGAGGACTTGATGTATGTGGCAAACACTAAAGAAAATCCTCAAAGAGATCACGCGTGGAGGTTAAATTTCGACAGAGCTTGAAATGCTATGGGTAATGGAATTGGGGCAGTCTTGGTATCTCCGAGTGGAGATCATTACCCTGTGGCTAACAAGTTGGACTTTGATTGCACAAATAATATGGTGGAATGTGAAGCATAAATTATGGGCATTCGTGCAGCCATTGAGCGAAACATCAAAGTGCTAAGAGTATATGGGGATTCCGCATTGGTGATATACCAACTCAAAGGGGAATGGAAAACTAGAGACCCTAAGTTAATCAGTTATAGAAAGTTAGTTCTCGAATTGGTTGATGAGTTCGACGATATCACCTTCTGTTATCTCCCACGAGAGGAAAACCAAATGGCTGATGCATTAGCTACTCTAGCTTCGTTGATTCAGGTGAACAGATTTGAGGTAATGAGGCCTATTCAGATAAGTATCTACGAAACCCCAGCTCATTGCTACAGTATTGAGGAGGAGGAAAAAGATGATCATCCTTGGTATCGGAGTATCCTACAGTATGTGAAGAATCGGGAGTACCCTAGTCAAGCAACAGAGAATGACAAGAGAAATCTGAGAAGAATAGCCATTGAATATGTTTTTGATAGGGAAGTGCTATACAAAAGAAGGAAGGATCAAGTACTGTTAAGATGTGTGGATGCCGTGGAAGTCATAAAAATTTTTGAGGAAGTCCATGAGGGTATCTGTGGGACGTAAGCCAATGGTTTCACCATGGCCAGACAGATCATGAGATTTGGATACTATTGGTCCACTATGAAAGAAGATTGCATTAATTATGCCAAGAAATGTCATAAATGTCAGATTTATGGAGACAAGGTGCATGCACCCCCTTCACCACTTTACGTCATGACCTCTCCATGGCCGTTTTCCATATGCGGTATGGATGTTATTGGGCCAATATCATCAAAGGCTAATGGGCATCGTTTCATCTTCATGGTCACTGATTACTTTACCAAGTGGGTGGAAGCTGCTTCATACGCAAATGTCACGAAGTTAGAAGTCAGCAAGTTCTTAAAAAAGGAGATCATTTGTCGCTATGGAATGCCTGAGAAAATCATATTCGACAATGCGTTGAATTTGAATAATAGCACAATAGCGGAGGTTTGCAGCCAATTTAAAATCAACTATCATAACTCGTCGCCGTATCGTCTATAAATGAATGGTGCAGTGGAGGCGACCAATAAGAACATTAAAAGAATTGTAGGGAAAATGATGGAAACTTACAAGGATTGGCATGAGAATTTATCATTTGCTCTCCTTGCCTATCGAACATCTGTTAGAACTTCTACCGGGGCAACACCTTTTTCTCTAGTTTATGGAATGGAGGTAGTATTACCTATTGAAGTTGAGATCCCTTCTCTACGAGTGTTATCTGAACTCCAGTTGGACGAGGCCGAATGGGTCCAATCTCGATGTGACCAGCTGAACTTAATAGAAGAAAAGAGGTTAAGATCCATTCGCCATGGGCAAATGTACTAAAAACGAATGATGCGAGCCTCTAATAAAAAGGTTCGCCCCAGAGAATTTCGTGAAGGAGACTTGGTGCTAAAAAAGATTCTTCCTATGCAAAAAGAGTTTAGAGGGAAATGGATGCCAAATTGGAAAGGTCCTTATGTTGTAAAGAAGGCCTTCTCCAGTGGAGCTTTGATCCTAAGTTAGATGGATGGTAAAAGTTTGCTAAATCCTATAAACACGGACTCTGTCAAGAAATACTTCACTTGAAAGAAAAGGGAACCAAAGTGAAAACTTGCAAAGGGCGCTTTGTTTCCTAAAAAAAAATTTGGAGAGGTCAAGGAGAAAACCCGCAAAGGGCGCCTTGAGACCAAAGGGGACTTGAGTCGAAAACCCGAAAAGGGCAGCTCAAATATTGATCGAAATGGGGCATGAGGTGATTTAAGCTGCTCAAATTTTGATTGGGGCATATGATGATCTTGCTATACCTGAATCAACAAGAAAGGGTATGCGGCATCTTGGAGCATTGACAGAGTACTGCAGATCTCCTATTCACATGTCGAACTCAGAATAGTCTTCAGAAAGTTTGTACAGAGAAATTCAAGTTGCGATAACTGGGGCACCTAGTTTTTATTTTATTTATACTGAATGTGTTATTCTTGAAAATGCCCTTTTCTTTTCTTGCTAAGATACACATTCCCAATGAACTTCTCTGTTATGCTCAGAACCAACTTTTATCCATTGTTATGATTTTTCTGTAAACATGTTGCATTGGAATAATGATTAATGGACTAAAAAAACTTTCACAAAAGAAGTTTTGCATATTACTCTGAAAAGTGTTAATAATGCAGTAGCTTGAAACAGGACTATTGTTTAGAACGAACCAGGTTTAAAGGTCAGAAATCTAAAAAGGAAATTCTGAATTAAAATAATCCCTTTTGGATTTTATTAAGAAAGCATAAATTGAACAAGATGTCAGCAATAATCGTGAGTTGGTAAGAAGAGATTTCTGGAGGAAATTTCCTCGCGCACAAATATTTGATGTGGCACTTTGAGAATGGTATAAAAACCAAAGAATTACACGTTAGGTATCCTTCAAATTGCGATGGGAAAGGGTTGAAAAGCCAGATCTTTTCATTTTTGAGTCACATCTTGAGAATGAAGATACAACTTTTGTATCCCAGTGGATTAAACTTGGAAGTTTACAGTGGGGGCAATTTAATTAAGTGTTTCATTGAAAGGACCAGCCAGGAAGGAAGGTGTTAAAGCAAGATCGTCACAAAAGCCTTAATAGATTTTGAGTAATACAACAGCATCTTACATTCATGAAAACATCATTCACATGTCTAGTTAGGAGCATTTGATTCATTTTGATCATACCATCCTAATCTTTAGGTATAATTAAGTTTATCAAAAGGTTATGTTCCCTAGAGAACAAATCAACGAGTAAGCAGGTCTTATCCCCATGAAGTTGCAGTGGGACAGATCGAAGATGGCAAATCTTATCTCCCTGAGGTTGCAGTGGAGTAGATTGAAGCCGATAATCCTATCTCCCTGAAGTTGTATTGGAGCGGATTAAACTAATAGATCCTATCTCCCTGAAGTTATATTGGAGCGGATTGAAGTAATAGATCCTATCTCCCTGAAGTTGCAGTAGAGCGGATCAAAATGATCTTATCTCTTTGAAGTTACAGTAGAGTAGACTACATCAGAATTATCTTTAAAGTTGCAGCAAAACAAGTTGAAGCTACAAGTCTTATCTCCCTGAAGTTGCAATGGAGCAGACCAAGTATAGCAAATTTTGTTCTTTGGAAAACTACAAGTTACAAATCCTATCTCCCCGACGTTGATGTGGAGTGGATCGAAGCACCAATTCCAATACCTCTGATGGTGCAGCAGGATGGAATGAGACTACTTGAAAAGAAGAGCACCAAGGTCCAAGAACGACCGGGTAAAATTGGTCCTCTTTAGTCTTTGCTCTATTCTCGTTACACGACAATGAGCAAAGAGGGGCAGCTGTAATAGGCCCAATTTGCCCAGGGCCCATTTAGAATAAGCAGAAAAAAAAGAAAAAATAATAAATCAAATTCAGTCCAAAAAAATAGTCCATTTACAATTGGCCTAGATCAATTTTAAAAAAAATACAGACTCTAACCCCAAAATATACCAAAACCCAAACTCTAGCCTAGCCCAGAACCCAACTCAGCCCAAGATTTTCCCCAAACACCGAAAACCCTAGCAGAAAGGGTTCCCAGCGCCGCAGCAGTGACGTCCCCTCGCTCTCCCTCCGCACGTGACGAGCCCTCGTACGCGCGTGCCTTCGCCTCCGTACGTGCCGCACCTCTGCACACTGTACCTGCAAGAGACGAGCAAACGCGCAGCAAAAAAACAAACAAGAAATGAAAAGACGGGCAGAAATCGGGAGCAAAAAGAAAATAAGAAAAATAGAAGAAAATTTGTATTCTTTTCTTTTTATTTTCGGGTTATAAAAACCCCACAGACGTACCCTTTTTAGGGGACTCACGCATATTGTATACAAAAATTTATTCAAAGAAATCGAAAAGTTCGAAAAAGGTGATTGCTAATCTTTTTACTTTTTTTTGCTCCTTTGTTCATTGATTAGTACTAAAATAGAAGAGAGAAAGGAAAGGAGAGGCTTACCTGGTCTCCGTTCGCTCCATCGCAATCGGGGTCGGACGAGGTTGAGGGTCCCCTGAGCAGTCGATCCATAGATGCGGCGAGGGGGTCCATCTATGTTAGTTTTTTTTTCTTTTCTTTTTAAAAAGGAGGAGTTAGAAGCGAACTTACTTGGTGACCAGTCTCGAGTTCGCTCCGTTGCAATCGGAGTCGTGCACGGGATTTGGAAAGCCACCGTCGATTGATGTAGCATGAAACAGCGTAGCTTCTAAGGGAAAGGGTTAAGTTTTTTAGGGTTTATTTCTAATTAGGTTAAGTAATATAGGATCTGATATTGGTTTAAGGAGAATTTTGAAAACGTCACCGTTTATGGCCCGCGTTAATGGCTTTGAAACGGTGCCGTTTTTGGTTGCAACCCGATGACCCGACCCAAGCATAGCAAGATCCGCATGTTTTGGCAAAAGGGGAGGGATATTTGCATGATTAATCCATATATTTTCTGATGTTTTTTTTATCGTTTTTTTACCTTTTAAATTTAGTTATGTATTTTGCTATTTGTTTTACCTTGGTCCAGTAATGCATTAAATTCTTTTTTAATTTTCTATCCCATAAATGCATCTATTTTAAATCTAATCTTGTTTTACAAATCAAACTCTTTATTTTTATATATTTTATTTCATATTAATGTTTTAAGTTTTTTAATTGTTCGGTATGGTTGCTTTAGTTTACATTGATTAATAATATATTATTAATAATAGCATAATTTATTATATATTATGTTTTTTTAATTTATTATAAATCATTATTTTGAGATTTAATATATATTGGTATTATTTAACTTTATTACCCTTTTTATATATTTTAAATTTTATATATATTCTTTGGTGTTCATATTCTATGATATAATTTTGAAATTTACTTTATTTATATTTATTTATTTTAAAGATTAATACAAAAAATGTTTTTATACAATATTATTTTTATATATACATGTATAATCTATATTAAATTATTTTTATTATATATATATATCATTGATTTCATACTATTCTAGTTATTACTTTTAAATTTCCCTTTAGATTTATTTATATATTTTCTTTCGAATTCATTTATATATACACATATTTTATTTTTGTAAATCTTAAAACTATTATTTATATAGTGTATGTTTTTATTAATTCTATTTGGAATCTAATACAAATTCATATATATTTCTTTTAAATTTTGATGTTCGTAATTCATTGATTATCATTTCTTCTCTTGTTTTTTAGGTACTTAAAGATTAATTATTAATGTTATGGTTTTTTTTTATGTTGATAATTATGTTTGCTTGGTTTGAGATAAGTGATTATTATTTGTACATATATTATGTTGTTTATTTGTATTCATAAATTATTGATGACCATTAATCTAAACTTAGTTTATTAATTATTGTTTTGTGTTGTACATTAATATCTCATCACATTATTTTTTAAAAAAAATCTGATTTCATTAAATTTTTAAAAATCATCTTATTTTGCAAATTGTCAAAATACTCGATATTCACGGTTCTCGAGAAAATAGTGCCCTAACTTAATGGGCTTCAATTATTCTCGACGAATTTAGATAATCAAGTGTTCATTTTATTAAAACCATACAATTGTTAAAATAAAGTTCTTAAGATTTCAAAATATTAGATCCTAACTTACTGGATACGACATTTTGTTATCTCGATTTTAAAATAAAGACAACATTTGATATTTAAGAATCTTGAGAAATTAAACCCTAACTTACTGGGTTCTAATTTATTGATTGACCCAAATAACCAAATATCCTTCTCAAATATATGAAATTTTTTAAAAATAAAAAAAATGAATCTAACTTCGAAAATTAAACTGTTGCACTCTAACTCACTTAGTGTGGCGATTATTTTCTTTGAAATGGGTCCGTTTTATCATCTAATTCAATTGCTTAGATTTTATTTCATGGGATCGTATTTAAAAATCTTTTCAAGTTTCGACACTAAGACATTAAACAATCAATTCGGTACCAATTTTGGGCGTTACGAGGGTACTAGTCCTTCCTCGTACGTAATCAACTCCCGAACTTATTTTCTTAAAATCTCGTAGGCCAAAATCGTTTTAAGGTATACCGATCACACCTCAATAAAAGATCGATGGTGACTCCTATTTTATTTTCAAAGTCGATCCTTTTTTTTAAATTTTTATTTATAAAAAAAAAGGTTTCGACAGAAATGAAAGCCTGAAATGATAAACTTGAGCAAGTCTCACACGCAACTTACGCTCTGGGAAGATTGAACAAAAAAAAAAAAGGCTAGGCAATCTCTTTTCTTCTTCGGTTTTTATTAATAAATAATAAATAATGGCTATCATTATTAAAAATAATAATTATGAAATGCTTAAAAATAAAAATATAATATAAAATTCAAACTTAACCGAATAAAATTTAATTACAATAATTAAAATTCATCGTAAATTAATAAAGTTAAGGTGTAATGATCTTGACCTTGATATTTCAACCAAGGTGTTGTCAATTTTTATAGTTAATTAATTATAAATAACATAAAATTATTTGAGATGGTGGGTTTAATTACGTAAATCCCTTGATATCTCTTTTTGAAATGGTGCGTAACGGTAGCGGGATTCTTTATCTTATTAGAAAATTTATATTTATACTATTATTTAAATATATGATTAAATTACTAGTACAAGTTATATATTATTATGATAATACTTTTATCTTTTTCGTACCACTAACATTTATTAGTTTTTCATTTTCATTTTCATTTTTGCCGACTTATCTCTTAGTTTAAATTTTTATGTGTTAAAAGTCATAAAATAAGAATAAATTAAGTAAATTTAAAGTGTGAGATATCTTGGTAAATCCACCTAAATTCAAACCAAGCGACACAACTGATTGCTTTTTTGGAAAAATTGCAGTCATTGTTAATATTATTAGATGCCATAATATTCGCCTCGACTTTTCTAAATTTGTCTTACCCAGCCAATTGTTTAAACTTTTACTTGGCTGATTCTATAAGCCCAGAAATTATCCCTCCGAGTTACAAAATCCATACATAGGATTTATGAACTTTAAAACTCCATAACATTGAAATTTTAATAAGAATCAACCCGATTTTAGCATAGGCAAGCGCAACTTCTATTTAAGGTCCTCTTATCTGCAGATCATTGCACCATGAAAATTCTTGAAGATAGCTTGGTGTTCCTCCCGCATGGATCGGTTCTTAATGCTTCGACTCTTCCTCTTACGTTCTTGGATATATACTGGTTCGGTTTTCCTCCCATGCAACGCCTTTTTTTCTATGATTTCCCTTACCCTACTCCCTATTTTATGCAAACTGTTGTTCCCAATCTCAAATCATCTCTCTCCCTCGCTCTTCAACATTTCTTTCCCTTTGCGGGCAATCTTGTGTTGCCTCCACCGCCTCAATTGCCTTATATTCACTTCAAAGACAGCAATTCCGTTTGCTTTATTGCTAAAGAGTCGACGGAAGATTTCGGCCATCTTATCGGCGATCATGGACGGCGTGTTGAGGAGTTCCAGGTTCTTCTCCCGAAATTGCAGCCTGCAAATACGAGCACAAATGGAAATGGAATGAAGAAGTTGGAGAAGTCTCTCATGGCTATTCAGGTTACTGTGTTTCCCAACGCAGGGATTGCGTTAGGTGTTACGTTTAACCATGTTGTAGCTGACGGTAGAGCGTTTATTCACTTCATGAAATCATGGGCATTTCTTAATAGATCCCAAGGGGATTCCAGTTTTCTCAACAATTTTCCACCACCTGATTTCAACCGTGATTTGATCAAAGATCCTCAGGGGCTGCTTGCATCTACATTCGTGAAGGACAAATGGGGTACGGAGGAGTTGGGCACCCTTCCCACTAACAAGCTTCGGGTCACTTTTGTCATCAAACGATCCCAAGTTGAGTTACTGAAAAACTGGGTTACAAGAAAGTTGATGGAGGAAAACAAATCGGAGAAATTAAGGATTTCAACTTTTGTAGTAACATGTGCTTACATGTGGGTTTGTTTGAACAAATTACAAGAAAATGAAACCAAACATCCTTCACCATCAGGCGATTCTCATATGGTTTTCTCAGCAGACTGCAGACACCACCTGAAACTGCCTGCAACATACTTCGGGAACTGCATTCAGCCACGTTTTGCAACCGCTAAAAAGGCTGAACTGGTGAAAGAGAAAGGAGTTATTGTGGCTGCAAAGGCCATTGGGAGACAAGTAAAGGAATTGGAGGAGGTGGGAGCATTAAGAGAGGCAGAGAAATGGTTGTCAAAGCAGAAAGAAATATTAAAACCTGGAATCCATTTTATAAGCATAGCTGCATCACCCAAATTTGGTGTTTATGAGATAGATTTTGGGTGGGGAAGACCCAGAAAAACAGAGGTGGCTCACATTGGTTCATTTGGATCCATTTCCATGGCTGAGAGCAGAGAAGAGGAAGGTGGGGTTGAATTTGGGTTAGCACTTTCTCAAGAAGAATTGCATAGCTTCAATGATGTTTTTCATCGAGGCTTACAACAGCTACAATAATTTATGAACTCCGGTATTGAGCCCGGTTGGTTACACTACAATAGTTAAATTTTGGTATTGTTGAAATAGTTGCTATCGAACTCCATTTGTAACATTTTCCCGTAATAATGATAGATTAGGTCTATTTATTTACCAGTAAAATATTCTCCGGAAAATAATTTTTAGAAAATGATTTACTTTTTTAAAAAATAATTTACTAAAAATATTTTTTGGTGTTTGGATGAATTTGTGTAAAATATTTTCTGTTGTGTAGCAGATTTCCTGAAAATATTTTCCGAAAAAGTTACTTTTACATATATTAATAAATTTATATACATATTAATAAAATTTTATATTTTAAATTATTTTTACATATATTGCAATGATTTATTTATAAATAAATAAATAAAATTAAATATATAATAATAATCAATTACTAAGCTACAATATTAACCGTCATAAATTGAAAACAACCAAATTCAAATAAATTACTTGTAATTGTGTTAAAAAAATAAAAAAAACAAGGATTGAATAATTATAAATTAATTTCCAAACCACAATTACTACTAAAAATTAATAATATTATCCAAATGCATAATTAGTAGTACACCACATGATAACAACAATTACTACTAGATTTGGATATGTTTCGTGGAGAAGAAAGATAAGTTTTTTTTAAATGAATTAATTTGTTCCGATAAAAATAATGATTTTAAAAAAAAATTGGGTAAATTTAGAAATGGTCACTAAAGTATTGCTTGCGTTCTATTTTGGTTACTTAATTTTTATTTTTTTAATTTTGATCACTAAATTATTCGAAATAAAATTTTTTATTGGTTTGATAACAAATTCAACCTTCTAATGTTTATATATTATATTAATTTTATCTTAAAATGTTTTATAAAAATATAAAAAATTCTTAAAAATAAAATAATACTTCAAAAAAAAATTATAAAGTATTTCATGAGCCAGTACTTCACTAATTTTTTTTTGGATTAATGTATTGTTTTATTTAATTTCTCATTTTTTTAAGTTTTAATTTCTCAATTATTAATACTATTTTCTTTGTTTTTTTTTTAAATATACTCATCACCTCCAAAAAGTTTCATTGATGAACAATAAAAAATAAAAAGAAAAAATTAAGTCTCAAATTGATGAATGAAATTTGAAACTGAAATTGAGCAAAAAAAATTGTTTGAAAATTTTATTTAAACTACTTAATTCAATCAAACATTGGAAATTTTAAACACTTAATATTCTTATTCAAGAAATTGAGTAATGAAAATTGAAATTTTATTTAAGTTTCAATCTCAATTAAAAGTAACAAAAAATAACAAAAAACCAAAAATCTCTATCCCAAATTTGATGAACACAATCAAGCCTCAGTTTCAGTTTTTGGCCATATATCTTAAAGATTCAACCCTAAATCAAAAACACTAAAAATAAAAAGAAGATGCTTCAAAATTTTCAAATCACTTGATACAACCAAAATAAAAAGAAACCTATAATCAACATTCCAACAAAACTCATTTAATCTATTTTCAATCAAGCTCTTTATAATAACTTGTCGAGTGCCGAAGGAAGAAGAGATAAAAAGACCTAGTGGCATGTTGGTTCGAAGCATTGTCGATTGGTACTTCTGCATTTTGGATTTGAAAAATTCGTCTCCACCTTGGTTGGAAGAAGCCATTGGTGCTAATGTTGGTCTTTCAGGATTTTAGATTTGACATGCCATTGATGGCATGTCTAACACCCCTTACCCTGATTAAAACAATAACTCGAGCAATGGATGTCACATTTGGACATTGAGTTACTTTTTATTTGATTTCACTTTTTACTCTTCATTTCAATCATATTAAACTCATTTGAGGATTTTAAACTATTTCCAGGCATTCTCTACAATTTGGTTTGTGATTGGAGGTTGTTCGAGAACTTTTTGTAGGCATAAGAGTGAGAATATAGTGGTTTAAATAAAAGGTATCAATACCAAAACTCAAGGTATCACACTTGGGGTGTAAGGATGCCCATACAAAACCTAAATCACTTCATTTCATAGCAAAATTAATAACAAACATTTCCATACATTTTTCAATAATTTAATAATACCATTAAAACAATTCAAAATATCATGTAATTCATGATGTAACCAAAGAAGAATTCAACTGAATTGACTAGGCCATCAAATTATTAAAACTTCACCAAATGCTTTCACTAGTTTTCATACACTTTCACTAGTTTTCATACACATATACCTTAATTAAACTTATGTACATGTCATAAACTACTACCAAAATATTAGTTTCAAACTCTCTTTCAAGCCTTGTAATGTGATGAGAACAAATGAGTTGTGGATGAAATCTTTGATCAAGAGCTTTATATCGAACCTTTACCTACGCATTAGAAAATAATGTGTTAATTACATTGTAACTTAGTAAGTACATCAAGAGTTAGACTTACTCTTGCCTTAATAGAATTTAACATATAAATACATTAAACATAACATAATGAATTAAAATAACAGAACATTACAAATATAAATTTTCACATACATTCTTACCACATCTCACTTACCAATTCACTATTGATTTCATTATTCACTTTTTGTTTAGCCCATAGTAGACTCGACTGAACAAGTAAGATATTTGAAAATAACCCTGAGATCACTAGCACGAATGTACTTACACTAAAATGCACCGAAGTGCCACTTTCACTAGTGTGCTTAAAGTTTTCTAATGGCATGTCATCTATATCCAAATAGTTCATATCTTGTATACACGAGAATTTATAATGTCATTTTCATCACATACACTTATCAAATAATAATATATTGAACTTTACACTCTTTTCAATTTGGTCCTTTTATCAAGAAAGTCAATAATTACATTAGAAAACACTCCAATATCACTTTAGAATTTAATTCATGTTCATGTAACACTTCACTTAAACATCTTCACACTATATTTTAATTCTCATGGTGACTTTTGAACACTTCACAATTTATTCCCTTTTTACCACAATTTTCCATACACTTGACCTATTACCTTTGTAATTGAAATTCAATTCATATCATCACTACTCTTTGGTCAATTTCATAATAAATATTAACATATTCATATATAAATTAACCACATAAATATTAACATAACAATTTTCTTATAGTTTATTAAATTTAGGTTTAATTAGGTAAAGTAAAAATCTTGAAGTACATACACAGCAAAAGCTTGGATGAGCTTTCTTCCTCCTTCACTCTTGTGCTACTTATTTCCCCATATCAAGACCATGTTAATCACCTCTCTTCTCTTTCTCTTCATAAACATATCACACATACAGAAGATTTAATATAAAAACAATGGACACATATAATTTCCATGCACTTTTAATGAAACAAATATGAAATTCATAATAAATTTTTTATCATTTTGACCTTACTTACACCAAACCCTATCTTATATTTTGTCTCTCTTCCAAGATGAACATCATTTTTCTCTACATTGAATTAAGCTTACTATGAGGTTGCTTTATTGATTTCACTAAAATTATAAGGGAAAATTTGAAGTTTTCAAGCTTTATTTGGTTATAAAAAAGGAAGAAACAACCAAATTGTAAAAGAAAGAAATTTTTTCTTTCATGAAATGATGGTGTCCTGTGATGGAAAGGAAGATGAAAGAGTTTTCTACACTTTTCCATCAAAATATCTTATTGATTTAATTAATAAACTATTAAAATATAATATAAAAATTATTTGTCATCATCTTAATCTAATGGTGGAGATTCATTCTCAATTTTCAATTTAATCCAAGGGTGGAGATTTTGTCTACATACATAAGATTTTTCTCATAATTATCTAATTAAGGAAATATTATTTTACCCATTGAAAATATCTACAATTCCTACCTTGAGTCACTATACACCTTAGGTAAAATTACAGCTCTAGAATTTCTTCTTTTTCACTCCAATTAAATTTAATCCTTCTATATTTTTAATATTCTCACCTTTTCCTCTATACTTTTCACACCCTTATGATTTAGTCAATGTTGGATATGGTGCCCTGAGTGTAGTATATTCGTTTGTAAACTTGTATTTTTTTTTCAAACAGATTGATCAATAAAACAAATTCATTGATTAAATTAATATACTTTGTATGATTGTCCTGAAATGGTTTTTGCACTCAAAGCAAAATGGAAGCAAATGTTGCACACTGGTTGTATAATGTTTAACTAATATTAAGCGGTGTTACGTGGTCAGATCATAATAAAGAAAGACAACTTATATTTGTAAACATTTTCTTAGCCTAATTAGAAATGAGCAAACCGATTCAAAGACTAATATGTCATCTATCAAGTCCAATTGAGGAGATGTTTTGTCTTGGGCATCGAAGTAGATAACTCCCAAAACATAGAGACATACATGTGACTGATTGCACTGGCACTGCATCGGGCTGGACTAAAAAAGAATAGATCTTGAATCTGTTTATAAATTTATTCACTTGTGATATTCATAGTGTGGCATACCTAAATCCTGAGTGGATGATGGATCATGTATGTGTGACTCATACACTTTGGTAAAAGTAAAAGCCCAAGTTCTAATAGATAAGGAACCGAAAAATGGTATGTTAGGTGTACAACTTATACACTATGTAGTGTCATTCACAATAGTAGAATTCATAGCTTGAGATATGGGTAAATGATATCCTTCTCATTGGTATTACATGGTTGATAAATAGTAAACATGGTCACGGATCATTCGTCTTTATGATGAATAACTTGATTACTATTTAATAGTAATTGACTTTTCATGAAAGAAGATGTAGTGGTTACCATGAGAGAAAATATGATCATATTGGGAGAGCAAATATTATCCCAAAAAGATCAAGGATATCCTATGAGGGTAACACACTTATGACAAGGTCATTAGAGGAGCACTGAGTAATTACTTTCGTAATGGTATGTCATTAGGGAGAGCTTAGTCACGATTCTATAGTGGAATGACTTCGTAACTAAATGAGTTTATAATTAATAGGCAAAAAGCCAGAATTTAATTATAAATCATTTGATCCCAACATACATATGTCCAATCGGTCCTTCTGCTACCTCGTTGAAACCATTTGAATCGAAATGAATAAAATGAATAGAAATAGAGAAATGAAAAACATTTAAAAATGATTATGGTTTTCTCCGAAATAGAGAAATGAAATAATTTGAAAATAAATGTGGTTTTCTCAAAATGGAAATGGAAATAGAAATGAAAATGAGAAATGATTCATTTGCAAATGTAGATTGTAACGCCTTAACCTGAATCCGTCACCGGAATAAGGTTACGGAGCATTACTGGAGTTTACAAATTGATTTTCAGACATTTCATTTCATCTAGCATTCATATTTGAAACCAATCAAAATCAAAACATTCAAAAATATCGATAGAATCGATGGATAGTGTGATATATCTTCGACAAGTTTTCAACCCAATCGAGCTTTTGATAATTTGAAAAGTAGAAGAAAACAAATACATAAGCAATGAATGCTTAGTAAGCTTATATAAACTTTAATCATAATACTTCATTTTCAAATATGAAATTTATACTTATCAAGAATAATCTAATATTGCTACCACAATACTCATCAAGTTATATGTAATAACTCAGTAAGTGATTAACTCTACAGTATCACTTATACATAATATTCCTAGCATAATAGGATTTTAAACAACTTAAACTCTTCCAAAATTTCTTTATTTTCATTTGCGTTTCTTTACTTTCCACACTTATTCCATATGCATAACACACCAGTCATAAGCATATCATTCAACCATAGATACAAGCTAGTGCATTTAAACATTGACCTTTTTTGAATTAATCATACGATAACTCATTTTATAAGAAATTGCATAACTTAAAACTTACCACTCTTTCATGAGCACACGTATATTTTCATTTGAGCACTTACCCTTTCAACGCATCATATAATAAACATATTACCATTTAACTAGTAACTTGACACTTGTCTGAGCGTCAACAACAACACTTGTTAGCATACTTGAACATATTTCATATAAATTGAACATTAATAAACTTATTTTATCAACATATCACATTTGAGTTTATTACTTATCACAACTTCGATTGATGAATTCACATAATTGAGCTCAATATAAATAACTATTTAATTTCTTTCACATTAATCCCTGTAATACTTAGCAATCCTTGCTAAATTAGAGAACATCTTATGGATTTGAGTACATTGTTTTCTTGATGCCATAGTCCAACTATCGTCTTACACAATTTTCATAGCCCTACCATGGTCTTACACTCGTAATGCCATAACCCAGTCATGGTCTTATCATCAGGATGACGCAGCCTAGCTATGGTCTTACACGTATACATTTACTGCCATGGTCCAACCATGGTCTTATGTTTAAGGTGTCATAACCCAGTTATGGTCTTTTCATTAAAATGCCATAGCCCAATTATGGTCTTACATTCAAACATTGCCATGGTCCAACCATAGTCTTATCCGTCAATTCATTCTTTGCCACGGAATGACCGTACTCAATCCCGCGTGCTGCTCGTTTTAAACATTCAATTCAATTCTCATACTTTTACAATAATCTTAATTTCAACAACAAAATATGAAATAATATATTATATCATTCTTAAATTAACAAATAATCATGAAAGTTTAACCATATGAACTTACCTAAATTGAATTGTATTAATTGTAGGAGTTTAGGGACTATTCCGCTATTTTTCTTTTTTCACTAGTATTTACGAAATCTTGATCTAAAATAAAAAATTACTCATTCATTAGCATATATTTCAGTTCCAATTCATTTCAGTATTTATACCCTTCAATTTTTTTAATTTACATAATTTCCCAACTTTTACAACTTTTACAATTTAGTCCATTAACTAATTAATCTATCAAATCAACTAATTTTCCTCAATTAATAATTTATCCAAATATTCTAGGCTATCAAAAAACCCTTAATAAAACATAAATTTAATACCAAACCCTAATATTTTAACCATTTTCACAATTTGATCCTAACATCAATATTTAATAAAATCACTTTATAATATCATTATACAAAAAAATTAAAGCTCTAAACCCACTTGATATTAATAACTTCTTTCAATATATTAATTTAGAAAAATAAAACAATTCATTTCATGAAATTTGGTCATTTTGACTTTTTTACAAAATTACCCTTAAAATTTTACTTTTATTCAATTTAGTCCTTGAATCTAAAACATGCAAATTAGTCATTTTTAATGAAAACCCATGCTAGTTGAATATTCATATATTTTTCTCCTCCTCCTCTCCATTACACATCCTTAATGTATATATCATGCTTATATGTAATATTATCTATAATTCTACTATTTACTTATGTTCATATCAAGGCTGTCCACTTGAGTCATAGTCAATAAATTATTTATATCTCGAGATACAGAATTATAAATTAAGATTCACTTGATGTTTTTGAAACTAGACTCAAATATATTTCTACCATAAAATTTTTAGAATTTATAGTTTAGCCAATAAGTACAATAAAAGCTCCAAATTTATCTCTATTCTGTTGTTTGACAGCTTTGACCTTTGCTTACTAAAAATTAATTATCCCTTAGTATGGAGTTTGGATGATGTTTTTGTTTGTTTATATTGAAAATATACTCATAAAGAATTTAAAAATATAAATTTAAACCCCTAATTATTGTTTGACAATTTTTAATGATTTTCCAAAGTCAGAACAGGGGAACCCAAAATCAATCTGACCCTCTCTCACAAAAATTCTTATATCTCATAATATGAAATCATTTTGCTTACACCATTTCTTCTATGTAAAACTAGACTCAATAGGCTTTAATTTAATACTTTAATTAAGCTCTAATTCAATTTCTACAGTTTTTGGTGAATTTTTAAAGTCAGACTACTACTACTGTCCAAAACTGTTTTAGTGTAAAATGTTGATAACCAAATTTATAATACTCTCCTTTCCTTTCTCTAATATATTTCCCATCACTTCCTCTTATTTCCCTTCACTAACATATTAAGAACATAGAACCTTATATAACAAAACTCCACTTTAACATCAATTTCATACTTTTTTAATAATATCAAATTCAAAAATATATTGAAATCTTAATGTTCTTACCTTGTCCTATTGATTTCAATGTTTAACTTGATTTTCTCTCTCCTCCAGCTTCTATTTCTTGAATCTAACTTGATATTCTAGCTCCTCATTGTCTCCTTATTATTTTACTCTGTTTGTAACAACCCGAATTTGGGGCTAGTCAGAATAGTTGTTTCGGGATCACAAATTTGATGAAAAAAATTTATTTTAATTATATTTTTATGGTCTACAGTTTCAAAAAATGATTTCATGAAAATTTTGTTCGAAAATTTTAACGTTTGGGCACTCAATTTAGTCAAAAGAACTAAATTGTAAAAAGTGCAAAAGTTGAGTTCTATATGTTAGTGGTGTCCAATTGTTATGAAATTTTAAATTGGAGGTCTTTATATGGTAATTAGACCATTGGCTAAGTTGGTGGACAAAAATGGGTATGGTTAGGCATGTTTCCAAAGTTTTTCATTAAGGGCTTTTTGGTCATTTAGTTTTTAAAATGAATTAAAAACAAAACTAAAAGCCAATTTTTGTCCATCTTCAACCCCTAGGCCGAAAATTGCATGGAGAAACCATGTATAGGGTTTTTCAAGCTTCCAAGCTCAATTGTAAGTTTGTTCTATCCCCGTTTTTAATGATTTTTACGTTTTTAAAATCCTCGTAACAAGATTTACCTATTTTTACCATTGTTTTGAACTAGGGTTTGTGTTTAAAAATTTTCTAATGAATTATATGCATGTATTTTGATGTTTTATGGAACAATATGAATTTTTGGAGTGTGATAAATGATTTGTACTAAGTAATTTTTGATGAAAATGCCTAAAAGGATTAATTTGTAAAAGTTATAAAATATGTCACAAGTGTGTGAATAAGTGAGTATTGTGGACTGCTATAGTTATGAAAATGGTTCAGCTAGGCCTAAAATTCAAGGAAATTAAATAAAAATTATTTTACGAGCCTAGGGGCAAAATCGTAATTTTGTGAAACTTTAGGGGCAAAAACATAATTTTGCCAAAGTAATATTTTTGGACTGGAAGGAATAGTGTGAATGTTATATAAGTTAAATGTATTGTTATAAATCAAGAAAGACGAGAAATTGAAATTAATCGATAAAAAGAAAAGTGAAAAATTCCCGAATGAACCTTTGGAATAAAAAAGGATACGAATGAAGTGACAGAAATGATCATATATGTGGCACGGGTTGTGTGTAGGTCACTATGTAAAAGTGAAAGTGATGGTCACGTGTGTAGTACTATGTGCAGGCTACTACGTGTACCGGAATGATAGGTCGCATTTGTAGAACTATGTGCAGGCTACTATGCGTACCTGATAGTTTCAATCACGTGTGTAGTACTATGTGCAGGCTACTATGTGAACCGAACATCATTGATTAATAAGGTGGTTGCTATGTGCTGTTATTATTCCGAAGTGTTCATCGGGAAATTGACTAAGTGTAATTGAATAATGAATATAGATATGGAATTGAATTGAATATTGAACTTAATGAAATTGAACTGTACATGAATTAAATGGAAATTGCAAATGATATTATTTGAATTAAATGAATTATTGTGGTATTGAAATGTATATTGGATTGAGAAATTGAATTGAATCGTGAACATGAGAATCGTGAATTAAATGAAATGGAAATGAAGTATTGAATTGCATGAGTATGTATTGGGTCTCAGAAGCTCTATTTGTTACAAATATAGTATTTTGAAGTTATAACGTGAAGATTTATAAAAGCATGTAAAAAATTTTGAATAGTTTAAATTTGAATGAAATCTTATAACTCGGTTTAACATGTTTACAAGTGTATGTGTTCTGGTAATGCCTCGTACCTTATTTCGGTGTCGAATACGGGTAAGGGTTGTTACACTGTTGGTAGCTATGGTTGGTAGCTATGGAAATTCTTTTGATTTCTAAGTGAAACTGGTAAATTTTTTGTAAAAGGACCAAATTGTAAAGAAAGGAAAATTTCTTTCTTCTCCTCTCTTCTCACGTGGGTGCATGGAAAGATGATGAAAATTCTTCATCTTTCTTTCCTTTTATACTAAATAAAATAATAATAAAATATCTTATTAAAATATTAATAAAATAATATTTATCTAATTAAATAATTATAAAATATCATCAAAATATCTCTAATATCATCATTGCCTTGTAAAGTTCTCTCTCTTTCTAATTGACCATTTTGCCATTTATGATATTTTAAAATTATATCCTTGAGTCATCACTTAATTTGGTAAAATTACAATTTAGTTCCCCATAACTCTTCACCAATTCAATTTGGTCCTAATTCATCCATTTTCCTTAGTTTCTAGATTATTCCACCCTTAAAATATTTGCACTATTGGTCCTTCAAGTTTTTCATATTTACACTTTAACCCCTCAAATTTTGAGTATTTACTCTTGGGCAACAAAACTTTTCTCACTTTTGCGATTTAACTTTCTTGAATTAATATGTGATAGTATACTTCCCAATGTTGACATAACTCAAAATTTCCGTTTTTGTCACTTTATTTCCTTATTTTAATATAACAAGGATACTATCTTACTTTTTTACTGTAGTAATTGTCTAGGTATTACAAAGATGAATTACTTAAAAATGATTGGAAGAATGAGTTTATGTTTTTGAGTTATTTAAAATCCCGAAAATAAAAATAAATCATTCAATCATAGTGGACAAGTTGAATTGCGAAATATTAAATATATATTTTTGGAAATTTTACTAGGGGTAAAATCATCATAATTTTACTTGGGTAAAATTGGGATGAGAAAATCATTTAATATAAAATATTATAGTTTATTTTGGGGAATAGAAAAATAAAATCGAGTTGGATCAAATTACAAAGTATTGGGTCAAAAAGTCTAAGAAGTACTCGTAATTGGACCCGATGTGAAAGAGGAAATCCCCTTATGGAATATGTGGGGGCGGCAACCCTAGTAGGAATACTAGGGGATGTTGTCCACCCTATTCCTACTCTAATAGGAAGTTATTTTTTCTATTTGAAATAAACCTCTCTAATTCAACAAGGGTTCTACCTTCTCTCCCTATAAATAGATGGCACTAGTAGGGCTATGAAACACAACTTGAAGATATTTTTACTTTGCCGGATAAGCAGATCCTTGACATTTTTTTAGCTTTCAATCAAATGATCTTCTCAGCTATTTTCGTACCATGAACTACTTCAAGTGTGGGCTCCAACCAATTGAAATAAAATACAGAACTAGAAAAAGTTTGCTTTACTTTTTGGGTGAAAACGAAAATTCTCTCTTCAAAATAGAAATCGGAAAAATTGTTACTCTGAATATATATAATAGTTGAGAATAAATTTTTTATTTTTCGACAGAGTAACAATATCTTCAAGTTATGTAAATAGCTCCACCGATGTCATCTATTTATAGGGAGAGAAGGTAAACTCATATTAAATTGTAGAGGTTTATTTCAAATATAAAAAGAAACTTCTTAGTCCAGCTAAGAGGGGGAGAGGGGCTAATAGGGTGTGTTTTCGCTCATAAGTATTATGATGGGGATTCAGACCCTCATTGTATTGGGCCCAATTATATGTGTTTTCTAGACTTTTAACCCAACACTTTATAATTTAATCCAACCTAATATATATTTTCAATTTTCCAAAATAAACATTAATTTTCCAATTAAATAATTTTCTCATCCCAATTTTATCCCTAGTAAAATTTCCAAGAAAATATATTCAATATTTCACAACTTAACTTGTTCACCATGACAAAATGATTTATTTTCATTTCCAGACTTTAAAATTGCTCAAAAACATAAACCTATTCTTCCGATCATTTTTTTGTAATCCATATATATTTGCAAATGGATCATTTATCATTTTCATTTATATTTTTTAAAGTAACTACTCAATGCTCGTCCAATGACCTTGTTATAAGCGTGTTACCGTCATAGGGTGTCCTTGATCTCTTTGGGATAATATCCCCTCTCCTAATATGATCATATTTTATCTCATGGTAACCATTGCAACTTCCTTTATGAAAATTTAATTACTATTAAACAATAGTCAAGTCATTCATCACAAAGATGAATGACCCGTGATCACGTTTACTTTTCAGCAACCCGTGGTCACGTTTACTTTTCAGCAACCATGTAATGCCAATGAAAGGATATCCTTTACCCATGTCTTGGGCTGTGAATTCCACTGTTGTGAATGACATACTGTAGAATTTGTACATGCAACACACCAGTTTTCGGTTCCTTATCTATTCAAACTCAGGCTATTACTTACATCTAAGTGCACAAGTCAAATATACATAGTCTGCCATCTACTCAGGATATAGGAATGCCAGTCCGATGTACTGTCAGTCAAGTCAGTCACATCTATGTCTCTATCTTCTGGGAGTCATCCGCTTCGATGCCTAAGACAAGGCATCTTCCCAATTTGACTTGATAGACGACATATTAGTATTAGTTTTCTCATTTCCAATTAGACAAAGGACATGTTTAGGTTCGTCTACTAATACAAGTTTTCATTCTGTATTACGATCCAACAACGTAATATCACTTCGTGTTAGTTAAACATTAGACAACCAATGGGCAACATTTTCTTCTATTTTGTTTTGTGTGCAAAAACCATATGAGGATAATATACAAAGTATTAATGTAATTCATGAATAGTTTTATTAACCAATATGTTTGAAAAATTAGAAGTGTACTTAGACGAAAATAATATACTTAGGGCACTAGATCCAACAAATCATGCATAACACAACTACAAAATCTAGCCAAGTTATAATCTATCAACTAAATAATATCACATCTTGAATACAAGGTAGTACATGGTTATGGAAAGTAACCAATTCATTCATCAATGTACAAGACTAGTAATCTATGCATACCATTTGACAAATACCATCCCTTATTAATTACCATTACCAATTATGTAATCACATAATTTCCTATACCATTAACATTATGCCATTAATGCTCCATGGCTCTCATATCATTTAAACTTATTTTTGGAGTCTATCGACTCATTCATATTCATTTTGGCTCCTAGGGCTCGTTTTCAACTAATTTGCATAAACATCAACATGTTCCCTCTATCTCAATTCACATACATATATATATTTGGTTCAATAGTATCATATATCACCATATTCACATCATTAACTTAACTTACAATTTTAAACCTATATTAACCTGACTCAGACGAATACACAAATCTTCCAACCAACACACCAAAATGGCATCAAAGTGCATCATTGGATAAACCAAAGTAGGGTAACTAGCACATAATGTGCAACTTGGCACACGAAGTGCATTATTGGCACACAAAACATATATTGGCACACAAAGTACATCCTGGCACACGAAGTGCATCTTGGCACACAAAGCGCATTCCTGGTGCACAAAGCGCATACTGGCACACAAAGTGCATATTGGCACATGAGGTGCATCATGGCGTATGAAGTGTATAACCCATACACAAACCAATCCTATGACATATCAATTATATCCAACTTAGCCCAACTAGTTAATAGGGTATCAATATTCAATTTCATTTACAATTTAGTACATATATCACTTCTGAACCATATTCACAACCACAATCCATTTTATCATCATATCACATGTATTACATGTCATGCAAAACATTTCTCCCCAACTCCATAGCACATATCATAATTAAAGGCAATTCATGTTATTTTACATTTTATTCATTTTAGTTCCCTATCTCGATAATTTATATTAAAGCTCAACCCAATTGTTCATATTATCACTATATATTCACATTGACATCCCCAAGTGTAGTTAACATGAAAATGCAATTAATTAATACGTCATTGAATCATAAATGTGCAAACTAAGAGTTTTCAAGT
Source organism: Gossypium hirsutum (assembly GCF_007990345.1). Lineage (NCBI taxonomy): Eukaryota > Viridiplantae > Streptophyta > Magnoliopsida > Malvales > Malvaceae > Gossypium > Gossypium hirsutum. The sequence goes on along the minus strand of NC_053446.1, from coordinate 22,177,241 downwards.
TACTCGTCGATTACTTTTGCTTTTCCTTTCCCTCTCAAAGGTTCTGTGTCGACGTTAGCTGCGTATAGCCACAAACCATATCACACAATCAATTACCAACCAATTTGCAACCAAATACAAATTTTTACATATTTTCTATTTATTCAATTTACTCCCTAAAACTGGGACAAGTATAACTTTCAATCTAAGGCTTTAGATTCAAATCTGATTTCGCATTTATTCATTAGGGACTTTATACTTTCTATTCCTACCACAATTTCATAAAAGAATTCATTTTATTCAATTTGGTTCATAATGTATAAAGCTAACAATTAAACTTTACAATTTAGTTCTTTTTATAATCTAAGCTTAAATTATATCAATTTCACACCTAAATCATTCAATTCTCATCAATGACCGCTTATCAAATTTTCACCAATTGATAAAATTGATCCATGAGTTAGCTTAATCAAGATCCCATGATAAAAACAAAATCTATAAAAATCAAAGAAAAATGGCTAGAGCCTTACTTGAATTTATGGTTTGAATATCAACTTAGCTTTAAAACTTTCTTTTTTTCTTATTCTTGGCTATGGTGGATGGTTGAAGTGGAGAAGATGAACACTTATCTCCGCTTAATTTTGGTTTATATACTATGGTTTAATTGTAATTAGACGAGATTAATTAACTTAACCTTAATTAATTAAACTTTAATCGCAAATTAACTTAATTTAATGACATCTTCCATCATCATCCACTAAAATTTTTTCTAATTTAGTTTATTATCCATTTAAGTCCTTTGGATAAATTTTACCTAAGTCTCCAAGCCTTATTTGCAATTTAGTCCCTAGGCCTTAATTAGTCACAATTTCAATTAAATCACTTAACAATATTTCAATTCAACAATATACTAACTCCATAAATATCCCTATTTAATATTTATAGGCTCGATTTATGGAAAAGAGGTCCCAAAACTATATATTTCGACACCACTAAAAATCAGATCATTACATAAATAATTTTCTATAAGTTTCTATATATATATATATATTTTTACTTTTTACAATTTTTAAAAAATTGATGATGTTGTAAAGGGGTTTTTGTGCAAGTGTACACAATCGTTAAAGTAATAAGTAAGTAAAATGAGTTATTGTCTCCACAGGGACTGTGTATGTTAATCAGTTATTTGCAAAATTATGGTTAACAATTTGATGTAAAAAACACAATAAATTGAATGGTGATGATTAAATTAACTAGATGAAAAATTGATCCCTAATGCAATTTTAATCTAAGTACGCAAACTATCTAAATGAATGAATGGATGGAATTTAGCAATAAAAACAATCAGCATAAAATAGGCTAGGATAATTATATTAATCAACTTATTTCATTTTCATCATGTTTAATAGTGTTCGAAAAATATTCTATGGCAACTCAATCTTTCATGAGTTTGGAAACCAAATTAAGCCCTCTCGAATCTTTTACTTAGTGAAATATGCATTTTACTAATCATATTAAACTAAGGGTTTCTTAGTATTTATGTGAGGTCACAGGGACATTTACATTTGCAACAATTTAATCACATAAACCTAATCACGTATGAATGAAATACATCTTGATTTTAATTGAAAACATGATCGGATGAGGGACAAATATGTGAAACATGAATCAATGAATATTATTGAATTAGCCTAACCATCCCAACAAATGGATAAAAACTAACATTGTTGATGTCAAGAACAATAAACAGATAGCAAACATAATTAAATTAAATAACAAGAAGGAAAGAGTAAACTCTATTTCAGTTAAACTCTATTTCAGTTCAACAACCTTTGGATATTTCTAATTGATGTGTTCCTTCGTTCTATTCGTTGCTCCTCTGCTAAAGGTTCCTCAAGGTGGCCAGCCAAGAGATGATCTTGACAAGGGTTCTGTTGGCTAAAATGGAAAGGGAGATGGACGACTATGCAAAGGAAAAGAAAACAAGAGAGGAAATGAGAGAATGCTAGTGAATGAATTAAGGGATGATTTGAAAGGTGAAAGGTGTGTGGTATTTATAGGTGAAGTTGGTGGCTGATTTTGCTAAAAATAGCATCACATCTCCCTTGATTCTCTCCCTTCTATGGCCGACCATGATGTGTGGAAAGATGGGTGATTTAGTTGCTTGATTTGAGCACAAGATCATGCTATATTTAGCCAGGGTTGGACGGTCTCAAATGTAAGAATTTTGTGTCGATTTATGATATTTTCCCAACTATAGGGACCTCTAAGAAAATATCCCAAAGCTGATTTTTGGGTAGCCATTTACTTGTGCTAAAATTGGGCTTGACTCCTCCTTGTTGGATAGTTTCTTAGTCCAATAATTAATTAGAAATGTCTATCATGTAGTGACACTTTTACTGGGTCAAATTAATATCCTTATGACCTAGTTTTGTATGGTCTTGCCATCCAAATAGATTGGATGTGTGGATGTGTCTTGCCATCCTATTGTATAGTGAAAACTAACATATTAATAATTAACATAAAAATAATATAAATTATGCATAAAAATCATGTAATAAAGCATAATTTCACATACTTTATAAATTCATGTCCAATATTAATATTTAAGTAAAATGTACTTAATTCAATAACAATTACTCAAGATTAACATATTTATTAAGTAAAAATGTGGTAAATATATATGAATCCTATATAATTTCAAGTTTACAGATGCCCATTTCAGTAAAATTGGTTAACTTTTCCATTCATTTTGGGATGCTTTGACAAATGGCATTGGTTCAAGAGCTAAAAGAGAAGAAAATTTGTCATTTTGTAAATGTTGAGCATTAATTTTTTTTATTTTTTTAGAATTTTAACTAAATGACAATTTTTGTAAACATTGAAGGGTAAATTTGTTATTAAACCAATAAAAAATCCTACATAAACACTTCTATGAATATTCAAACAACTCATAATATTTGATGACAAAAATATTTGATTTTCTATAGTTTAGTGAAAAAAATAGAAAAATTAAATGTTCAATGACCAAAATAGAACACAATTAATACTTTAGGGACCTTTTCTATACTTTATCCTAAAATTTATATGGAATTTCAAAGTAGAACTTAAAAAAAAACTCAAATTCTTCTTTAAAATTCCAATTAAAGAAGTAACTTTTTTAAAATTTATCAAAGTCTTCTTTATTTAGTTTTCATGTTCTACCGATAAGAAAAACTTTGTGGGAGAATGTCTCTTATTTTGACGAAAATTTACTTTAACTTTTCATCTCCTAGTTAAACTCTATTTTTAGTTTCCTACTTGAACTATATTTAACCTAGATTTGTTTTAGTCATATATGCTAATTTCAGCCTATAAATGGCCTTAGTTACTCTAGGTTTTACACAACAAAAAATATTTAGTTTGAGCGAATTTTATTCTTTGTTTCTAAGGGTCTTTTCTTGTAGGGCTTTGAGGTTTTCTTTTAATTCTCTCCATCTTTTGTACTTTCCTTTATTATAGTGAAATCTCTTTTTGCCCATAATTTTTATCCTCTTTTGAGGTATTTTTTCACGTAAAATTTGCATGTTCGATTTTTTAGATTCTTATTTTTTTTACTTTTTTTTGTTGTTTAATCGGGTTTATCCTCTACAAATTGGTATTAGAGATAGTTTAATTTTCGCAACCAACCCATTTAGAGATGACAGTGTCAAGGTTTGATATTAAAAAGTTCGACGAAATTGCAAATTTTAGTTTGTGGCAAGTTCGGATGACGACAATTCTGGTTTAGAATGGTTTGAAAAAGGTCATTACAGGGAAGAAGCCCGCAAATATAGATAAGTTAGAATGGGAAGAGCTTGATGAAAAGGCTCTATCCACTATTACATTATGCCTTAAGAATAATGTGTTCAGGAGGTTTTCAAGGAGAAAACAACATATGCATTATGGAAGAAATTAGAAGCCTCATATATGACAAAATCTCTGGCCAGCGGTTTAGTATTAAAACAACGTCTCTACAAATTCAAAATGTCCGAATGTGAGTTTATGAGAACTCTTATTAGCGAGTTTGTTACCTTACTTAATGACTTAAAGAACCTCGAAGTAGAGATTAGTAACAAGGATCAAGTTATGTTATTATGCTATTTTCCCCCATCTTGTAAAACTTTTAGGGAAACTCTAATTTATGGGAGAAATCATCTCTCGTTTGAGGATGCGAAGGGGAATCTTTTGAGCAAGGATAAACTTGACAATGAGTTAGGCCCAAACAAAACATCATATGGGCAAGTCCTAGTTCTAGTTGTAAGAGGAAGACAAAAAACCAAAAAGACAGATCGAAATAGGTCTAAAGCAAGGTCCAAATCCAGAAATCGTGACAAATATTGTGGATATTGTAAAAAGGTGGGTCACTGTAACGCGTAGGTTTGTGCAAGTGTACACAGTCGTTATCAAGTAATAAGTAAGTGTCGAGTTATCGTCTCCACAGGGATTGTATTTGTGCTAAATCACTTAATTTGTAAAATTATATTAACAATTTGGTAAATAAAAACACAATATAGTTGAGAAGTGGTGATTAAAATATTTTAAACTAAATGCAATGATCCCTAATGCAAATTATCCTAAGTATGCAAACTATATGAATGAAATAAATTTTAGTAAAATTAAACACACAATCTGCAACAATTATAACATAAATAAACCAGGATGATTACTTTAATTAAACTCAATTTATTATCCACATGCTTAATAACATTCGGAAAAACATTCTATGGCAACTCGATCTTTCATGAATTTGGAAACCATATTAGGTCCTTTCGGAATCCTTTACTTAGTAAATACGCATTTTACTCATCCTTATTTACTAAGGGTTTCTTAGCATTCGTGTGAGGTAACAGGGACGTGCCAAGTTTGAAATAAGTTAATCACACAAATCTAAAAACTATGCAGATAACAAAGCTTGGTCAGAGTTGTTATGCAACCTACAATTTAATCGGGTCAGGATCTAAATTGAGCATGCACATTTCAATTATGTGTCCATTAACTGTCGTCTGGTTAGGATCGCTTAGCTAATTCAGGTGCATTTCAATCACGTATGAACGAAATACAGACTTGATTTTAATTGAAAACATGATCGATTGAGGCATAAACATTATAAGCATGAATCAAATAAATATTATTTAATCAAAGAAATCATCTTAGCTGAAATAAAATTAGGCTAACATTGTTGTAAACAAGAACAAAGAACACATAGCAAACATCTTTATATTAAATTAAAGAAAAGGAAGATTAAACTCAATCCAGAGTGGTTGTCACCCAAGACTCTGACTGACAAGGCTCCTTCGTTCCTTTGCTGATGACTCTCCAAGGTGGCCGACCAAGGGTTCTTTAAGAGGCTTAATTGCTAAAATATCTATGAAGAGATGATGCTAAGCGTGGGTATGGAAAAGGCTAAGAGAATTTGGAGAAAAGAGAGAATGATGAATGACGAGAATGAATGAGGAATGATTGAGGGATGCTTGAGGGATGATGAATGAAGGAATGGGAGGGTCTTATTTATAGGTGACGAGAGGGGGGTAGTTTGCTAAAAATAGTAGATGTTAACCTATTCAAATCTCCTCAAATTGTGGCCGGCCATGCTTAGTGGCTTTTGACTTGATTTTTTGCTTGATTTTTAAGTAATTTTGGATGCCACACAACTCAGGACTGAGACTCGGTCAATCATAAATCTTCGGGCAAATCTCTAATTTCTTCAACACTGCAAGGACCTAGTGTAATTAAACCAAAGAATGGTTTAAATGGACAGCCATGTGTAGCCAAATATTGGGTTGACTTCGTCTCCAATTTGGACGATTTTGTAATCCAGCAAAGCTATCAGACCTATCCAGAATAAATCAACAAGTTAGAGGACCAAAGAATAAAATTTATCCAATTTAATTAATTAATTTAAAATCTAAATTATTAATGAAATATTTTAAAATGAATTATTAAATATAATTTTATATTTTATTATTTAATTTAATCATGCATGGCCCACTTATGTCTTAAAAAATATAATATATTCAAATTAATATAAAATAAGCCATTTATTGCATGAAAACTAAATAATAAAGCATAAAATCACATTTTAATAATTTCTATGTCATAATTTCATATTTTCACATATTTCATTAATTTATTAAACAATTACTTAGTTTTAACAATGGATTTAAGTAAAAAGGTGATAAATTACATAGTAAAAATCCTATATATTTTTTCGTTTATAGTCACGTTAAGCTAGAATGTTAGGAAACTTCAAAATAAAATCAAAAGGGATGCCGAAAACAACAAGAAAGATAAATAGAAAGCTGAAGTTGCGTATGTTATGTAGCTAAGGACAGAGGTGATGATTTCTTGTTGGTGTCAACGAGCAAAAGCTCTCATCTTACTTCCAAATGGATTTTAAATTCAATGTGCTCCTATCACATGTGTCCTAATAGTGACTAGTTCTCAATGTACAATTTAGTTGAAGGTGGAATTGTGTTGATGGGAAATAACTCTCCATGTAAAATATTCAGAATCATAACAATACAAATTAGGATACACGACAAAATTATTCGAACATTGTCAGATGTCAGAACTGTTCCTGATTTACAGAAAAATCTTATGTCAAGCATGCAGGATAGTCATTAAGTCAAATGGCTTAAAACTTTCTCATGGGGATCTTGTTATGATAAGAAAACAAAAAAAGGGCAACCTATATGTTCTACAAGGGTTAATGGTTACTGGTCTGACTTGGATTACTGAAGAAAAGCCAAAATCACCACCACGTTGCGACGAGAATCACCCTAACATCGCAACGACATGACGTGAATCTTTTTTCACCAATTTCGATTCAACCAAACTTTGGCACATGCGACTGGGTCATATGAGTGAGAAATGTATGATAGTCTTGTGCAATAGAGATCTTCTCAAAGACATTGGAGTTGGTAAGTTAGGTTTCTACGAGCATTTCATTTCCGAGAAACAAATTCAAGTTAGTTTTGATTCAACAGTGCACAAAACAAAAGGGTGTCATATCCCAAAAATCGGGTTATGAGAATTGGGCGTTAGTGAATTGAAAATCGTAGTTAGATTATATAATTAGATAATTAGGAATTAATTAAATAAAAAACTATGATAATTATAATTAATAATTTTAGGTTAGGAAATTAAAATTAGGTGTCCGTGAATTAATTTGATGAAAAAGGATTTATAAAAACGTGGTTTGATTTGAAAATAATTTTGAAATTGGTTATAATTGAAAAGTAATGACCTATTTGAAAAAGGGAAGAAATTGGAGGTGGTTGAATGGGCAATGGCCCAATTTTTAAAAATGGGTTTCTATTTAATAACTCTCATATCTACTTCCTTCCCATTCTGCATCTTCTTCAAAAATTTTCCCAACACCAAATCAAAAATTTTCTCCCGAAATTAGTTCATCATTTTTTATTCCTAAGCTCTGTACACACAAAATCTCTTTTCAATTTTGAAGAACACTCATGTTTTCATCCTTAAAATCATCAAGAGATCTTCACACGTTTTAGCTCGAATTAGCTCCATATCTCGTCGATTTTGAAAAATTGAGGTGAGATTCTAACTTTTTATGATTAAACTAAGTGAGCTGTTATTTCAATTCGAGATTTAAATGATTTAATCAAGACTTCATTATATCACTTGATTTTAAGTTGATTTTTGGCTTGACAATAATAGATCTCGAATTTTTTTGCTAAGCTTTGGTTTTGAAGTGATTTCTAACTCATTTTGATTTAATTAAAAGGTATTTGATCTTAATTTAACAAATCCTTAATGAATTTAAGCAAATTGAATGTTGTCCCCTTTTTAAAAGATTGCATAAGCTTGATTTTTCTAGACAAATTAAATCGGTGAAATTGGGTAAAATTTATGGTTTAGATTTGTAATTAGATGATATTTAGGATGTATGAAGTTGAAATCTAATCTTAGAAGTGAGATTTGAGTGGTTAAACACCTATTTCAAAAAAACTAGTTAAGTTTTCGATATAAAGGTTAATAGGTTTTGATCTATGATTTTGGAATGGTTAAATGGTATTTGTTGATGTTAGGAATGCCTTTGTAATGTGTTTGATGTGTATGAAAAATGTCAATTCATTTGGGAGTCTCAACAACCATAGACAAAGGCAAATAGAAGTTTACTTGAAGGTAATTAAGGTGATGGTTGCTAAGGTGAGTGGTTTGATATACTACATTTAAACTCCAGTACACAGACTAAGGTAACATATGCGAACCCCTACTTATGTTATGCGAACCTTGACTTCTTCCTTGTGCAAATCCTTAAAATTTTAGTTGAATCGTTAAGTATATACACTGTGTCATTTTAATGGTGAAAAAATGCATGAACTTATGATAGATAAAAATGAGTTTTTATTTTTTATATAGTATATATATTAATGGGTTTTGGTAATAACACATATATAAGCGTGTGGGGTTGTATATATATTATATGCATGTGTTTTATTATATAATATATATAGGTTTAGAGGTTTTGTTTTATCTAGTATATATAAATGTATATGAGACTTTTAATGTATGCTAAAATTTGACGTGACAAAGGTCACTAAATTGGTATGTATATATATGTAATATATATTCGTATATGGTTATATAATTCTTGCGAATGGATATAAAAAGAAATATTATAATATAGATTTTTATAACTTATGAATTTTATTGATAATGCGCATTTATGCATGTACAGACCTGTAAGTGAATTATGAGTTTTACGATATTGCGAGCTTTGATTAGTGCAAAATTATATTATCATGAAATGCTAAATGCAAGCTCAACTATAGTGCGAGCCAATTATATTTGTGTACTGTGTTATTTTGTGAACCATGTTAACTTGGTGAATTATATTATTATAGCTAACTATGTTAATTTGGTGATCTGTATTAATATGGTGAACTGTATTAATTTGCCAAATTGTGTATTGTGATATTTTCAGTTGTATTGTGTGTAAGCTAAGCTATCGTGTGTCGTATGCTAAATAAAATACGCGAACAATGATTTATGTGAGCTATGTCATTAATGATATGTGAACTCTGATTATGAGTGCAATATATGTTACATAGAAGTGATATTATTTGCAAACCATGCTCTATTGCGAATTGAGAATTGCGAACTACGTTATAATGTGTGACCTCTGCTTAATTGTGAGCCCTATTATACTGAATATTGTGAATGTGTTAAACATTTATTTTGGCGTTGTGACCTTATGGAACATTTGATTTAGTTGGCGTGCCATAAGATTGTAAGTGCTCACCATTTTTATTATGATGGGTATTGTGGCCCGGAGATGCGTTTGAGAGATAAGGGAATGTTGAGCATAGCTCCAGCCATCGTAGATAGCGTAGTGTGTTTGGAGAGTGTGGGCATGTGTGCTACAGTTACATGGAGATAGCGTACAACTTTATGAGTCATGTGGTGTGTTTTGGAGATCTATTTATCCAATGTGTGGTGATAAAGTCCCCTATATGTTTAAAATTTATGAGTTATGATGGAGTATGAACTATTATTTTGCATGAACTGTTACGTGTTATGATTGTGAATTGGAATGAACTGTCATTTGGCATGTATTGTTATTTCGTATGAGCATTTGTTTTATGCAAATTAATAAGTTATGTGATCTGCTTATTTTATGCGAATTAGTTATTATATGTGCACTACTTATTTTATGAGAACTGTTATGTTGTGTGAGTTACTATTTTGTGTAGACTAAAATAATATGTAAACTGTTATTGTTTGTCACCTTTTAACCTAACTATTTTGTTTTTTGTAGTATGTTTGAGCATTCATTGAGCTTTCATAAGCTCACACACTCTTTTATAATATTACAGTGAGTTAGCTTGTGAAGAGGTGTGAGAGTGAGTCATCCAAGTGATCTAAATCGAGGCTATACTTGGGTATGTTGCTGTGTTCCCAAACCTAGTGAGGAAGGCAATGTGGGACCAAATTATGGGATTTAATATTAGACTTATAATTTTCGGGTTGTAATTGGACACTATGGACTATTTAATTGTTTGGTTTAAAACTTTTATCATTGTGTTAGATAGATGATTGAATGATGGATTATGATTGTTTGATAATTGGTTTGAATAATTATTTGACTAACTTATAAGTGCAGGTTGAAGAGTCACTGGTCATCGAGGTAAGCCTTAAATATTTTATGTGTGATTTGGATACAAACATGTGCTTCATATGCATGAGATGTAACACAGAATTTGGTCAAGTCATTTAAGCTGTTAAATGTCTGGTAACTAATTAATTAAAATGTTATGAGGTTGTGTGAGATGCTTTAATAAATTTTTAAAATTAGACTTTTATGTTAAATCCTACAGTACTATTGTTGAACTTTATGAAATGGATTTTTTCCCAATATATTACTATATATTATATTTTAAATCTAATTATATGTTTTTAAACTAAACGATTTTCCAAGTCTTTACAAATATAGCCTTTAAAAAATACCCTACAACAAGAATGTATGTTTAACTAAAGTTTTCAAGGTAATTTTCTGTTAACTATTAAATTGTGAATTAGTCTTGTTGTTGATTTTTGATCAGATTAGTGCAACGAAAGCATGATATTAAGTTTTTATTAAATATTCTATGATTATTGTGTAGTGTGATTGGTCGGTTGGTGTGTTCTGTGGTAGTTTAAACGGAGAGTCACTTTGGTGGCTAATGTGACGTTCGAAATTCGGGTTAGACCACCCCGGCTAAGTTTGGGGTGCCACAAGGGACTTTAGATTACATTCATTCTAATTTATGGGGTCCATCTTCTGACATCTCAAAAGGAGGTAATAAATATTTCCTAACTTTTATTAATGGTCACCCCAGAAAATTTTAGGTTTATTTCTTGAAATAAAAAAGTGATGTCTTTGGAATCTTTAAACAGTGGAAGACACTGTTAGAAAAACAAACCAAAATATTCGTGAAGTGGTTGAGTATGGATAATGGTCTTGAGTTATGTTCATTAGAGTTTAATGATTTCTACAAACAAGAAAGAATTGAAAGACATTGAACTGTTGTTGGAACTCCGCAACAGAATAGAGTTGCAGAAAGAATGAACAAAACCTTGCTAGAAAAGGCTCGATGCATGCTTTCTAATGTAGGTTGAGGGAAGGAATTTTGGGCTGAAACCATAAACCTAACAAGTTATTTGGTAATTAGATCTCCTCATCGAGCATTGAACGATAAAGTTCTAGAGGAGATATGGTCAGGTAATCGTTTTAATTATTCTAATCTTAGAATTTTCGGTTGTCCTGCTTATGCTAAAGTTATCCAAGGAAAGCTTGAACCAAGGACTGTTGAATGCATCTTTCTGGGATACTCTACCAGTACAAAAGGTTTAAAGTTATGGTGTTTGAAATCTGACAAAATAATTGTTAACAGAGATGTTACGTTTAATGAAGCTGCCATGTTTCGATCAGAAAATGGGGTTTTTACTTTTAAAGACACATCAAATCAAAGTGTCTCGAGCAAGGTGGAGTCAAAAGCCAAAACAAGGGGTGATATCTTGACGAGATCCCCAACGTTGCAATGATGCGACAAATAAAGGTCTCTTCTCGATAAAAAGTCACACAACATCATTACAACACGACAAAATTCTAATTCTTGCAAGTTTAAATCTATTTTGGATTATTTTGGGCTCCATCCGACCCTCAGGTACCCTCACCATCTAAGTTAACTAATTATAAGTTGGCTCGTGATAGGAAAATGTGAGAAATTCGAGCACCACATAAATATTTTAAGGGAAACCTAGTGGCTTATGCTCTAAGTCTTACCGAGAGCATTGATTCAACTGATCCTTTGTGTTATTATGAGGTAGTTCAAGCCATCAATTTTAGCAAATGACTTGTTGTAATGGAAGAAGAGATAGAATCACTTCAAAAGAATGAAACTTGGAGGCTAGTTAAACTACTCATCCATAAAAGAACCGTTGGTTGCTAAATGGGTGTATAAAAAGAAGGAAGGTTTCCGTTCTAACGACACTAGGTACAAGACAAAACTAGTTGCAAAGGGCTACAGTCAAGTGGAGGGAGTTGATTTTCATGATGCTTTCTCTCCCGTTGTGAAACATTCATCCATTCGGGCACTTTTTGCCCCTGTTATATCAAATAATCTTGAGTTAGAGCAATTAAATGTAAGACTGCTTTCCTTCATGGTGACCTTCAGGAGGACATCTACATGCAACAACTAGAAGGCTTCAAATTCGAAGGTAAAGAAGATCATATTTGTCTCATACAAAAGTCTTTGTATGGTTTGAAGTAGTCTCCTAAGTAGTGGCATAAAACGTTCGACTTATTCATGTTGAGTATTGGTTTTTCTCAAAGTAAGCATTATAGTTGTGTTTATTTACAATATCTTAATGATGGTTCTTTTATATATTTGCTTCTTTATGTTGATGATATATTAATTGTGGCTAAGAATCCATCTAAAGTTGATCATCTTAAAACCATGCTTAACTCTAAGTTCGAGATGAAAGATTTAGGTGCAGCAAAGAAAATTTTGAGGATGAAAATTTTGACATATAGACATTCTATGAAATTGTTTTTATCGCAACAAAGGTACATCAAGAAGATCCTTGAACTATTTGAGCTACAAGATGCAAAACCAGTAAGTACCCTTTTAGCTGCGCACTTTAAACTCTCAATTTTAGATTCACCATAGAATGAATAAGATGAAAGGTATATGTCAAAACTACCTTATTCAAGCATAGTTGGAAGGTTGATGTATGCAATGGTATGCATTCATCTCGATATTTCACATGTTGTTAGTGTTGTTAGCCGATACATAGCAAATCCTAGTAAGTTACACTAGCATGCAATTAAGTGGATTTTCATATATTTACGGGGTACTTCTAATGTGTGCTTAGAGTTTGGAAGAACTCAATAAGGTCTAGTTGGATATGTTGGTTCTGATTATGCACGAGACTTAGATCGAAGAAGGTCTCTCACAGGTTATTTATTTGCCTTTGGGAATTGTGTCATTAGTTGGAAGGTGACACTTCAAGCTACAATGGCTTTGTCGACTATTGAAGCAAAATACATGGCAATTACAAAAGCAGTAATAGAAGCAATTTGGTTAAGGGGCCTATTTAGTGAACTAGTAAGTGAAAAGGGGGCAAATGTCATATATTGTGATAGTTAAAGTGTCATACATCTCACCAAAGATCAAATGCATCATAAGAGAATGAAGCATATAGACATTCGTTATCATTTTGTTTAAAAGGTGATCATTCAAACGGATATTCAGATTCTTAAAATTGGCACAAAAGACAATCCGACCAACATATTGACAAAGAGCCTTCTAGTTTCAAAGTTCGAACATTGCTTGGACTTGGTTAATATCTGACGAAGAATTAGTTAAGCTCGTAACAGGGCTCCGCAAGGGAGTTGGTACAAATATATGTCAAGGTGGAGATTTGTAGGAGAATGCCTCTTATTTTGACCAAAATTTATTTTTGTTTTTCTTCTCCTAATTAAACTCTATTTTTAGTTTCCCACTTAAACTATAATTAACCTAGAGTTGTTGTAGTCATATATGCTACAAATTTCAGCCTTTAACTAGGCCTTAATTACTCTAGGTTTTACACAACAAAAAAATATTTAGATTGAGAGAATTTTATTCTTTGTTTTGAAGGGATTTTTCTTGTGGGGCTTCGGGTTTTTCTTTTAATTATCTCCATCTTTTGTACTCTCCTTTATTATAGTAACATCTCCTTTTGCCCGTGGTTTTTTATTCTCTTTTAAGGAGTTTTTCCTCTTAAAATTTGTGTGTTCAATCTTTTCGATTCTTATTTTCTTCACTTTATTCGTTGTTTAGTTGAGTTTATCCCCTACAAACTTAAACCACTTATTATCATTTTATTTAACTTTAATATACATTATATGTATATTAATATTATATTATTTTTATAAATCTAATCGTACCCATATTTTGTATTCTTCAAACACATATTTATTTATTTTCTTTTTAATATAATTATATTATTTCATAATAATTTTTTATTTCATGAAATAATTTCAATATTTTAATTGTTTCTTAAACATATTTATCTAAACAAAGTTACTAAAAGTAACATTAATGATGCATTTTAAAATACTTCATTTCAAATTTCTTCAAAATTTTTTAAAATTCTCCTTATAAACTAAGGTCGTTAGTATCATATCGATAAAAAAGAAAAGCTAGATGACAAAACGGCATTGGTTGTTGCTGACATAACAATTTTATAGCAGCATAAGTATGCACTAAGATTAGTATTTGTATTTATATATTTTAGTGTACCATTTTAGATTTAGTTATATTTTAAAAAAATATTTAATACATATATGAAAAATACTTATAATTATCAAATTAATGAAATTAAATCTAGTTTAAATATAAAATACTTATAAATTATATACAAGATTCATATATAAACTTTACAAATACAATCTATTATTCAAAAAATTCAAAAATAAATAATAATAAAATTATGACATACTTTAAACGATAAAATTGTCTCATTTTCTTTTTCATTTTTTTCTCTAAACAAAGACCTTTAAGAATGAAGATCGTCTCATGCTAAGCATATACATTTGTGACATGTTGGTATTTTTCGTAAGATAGTTTTCTACATCTATTATTATTTTACTTTTCCCATGAAAATTTTAGAGTCAGAATTTTACCTTTTTAATTATTTAGTCTTATTCAATTTTCTTTAGATATGTATCGACCTGTATAGGTAGTATGGGATGAAATACACCGGTACGATTGATACAAGAAGAAATTTTCACCAAAAAAGAAAAATAGTTTGGGGTTTCAGTATGAAATTTACTACATTGATCCAAATTCTCTTTAAGGATACGTTTGAATAAGATATTTTATATCAAGTAAAATTTTAAAAATAAAATTTTTCGTTTGTGTAAAAACGGTGGAAGAGTTTTAAAAGTCGTACGGAATTTCAAAAAGAAATTTGATCAACTCAAATTCATTTAAATTTCCACCTAAAGTACAATTTCTCAAAATCTTATTTATAATGTGTATGGTCTCACTACAACATAGAAACTTTAACGACAAATATCATTGTCTTTAACCTTAATATGTATTTTTATATATTTTATATTTGTTATACCACCACTCGGATGGCGTGCTCAGAGAGTTCCAAGTGGATGCTTGAAGACAATCCCTCACCTCTATCCATTGTGTCGTCCTCAGCTGATCTGGGTCGACTAGTCATTGTAAGCTACCCGTTTATAGAAAAGACATCTCCAATTACCTTGCCACCCACTCACTAAGAGCTGGTCACCAAGGGCGAAACTAGAAAAAAAATTTAGGGGGTAAAATTAAATTATAATTTTTATGATAGTAAAAATATAATTTCACCATTTTAATAAACTATATATTTATAATTTTCAAAGGATTAAATAAAAATTTTATATTTTAGGGGGATAAAGTGTAATTTTACCTTTATTAATTTAAAATTTTAAAAATTTTAAAGGGCCTAAATGAAAAAGTTTCATTTTAAGGGGGGAGACAAGGCCCTTGCCAGCCTCTTAATTTTGCCCTTGTTGGTCACCCAGTTTTCAATGTATACACTCCTTCAAGTGTAAACTCTCTTTTCAGGGACCACTAAGACCCACTTGAGTGTAACAACCTTGTAGTTCCTAAAGAAATAATAAAACAGGTCTCACTGTGCTTGGCCTTCATGTACTCCATGATGAAAACTGTCTTGCCACATCATGCTAACAGGTAAGAGGATCTCTCCTTTAAATTCCCTCCTAAACGATGAGAATGGGATCTTTTTTTTCTCTTAGCAATCCTTGAGTCTTTACTAATTGCAAACCAGCCTCCTTAGCTCTCATAGCCTTTTCCTTGTTCTCTTGTCTTACTCCGACTCTCCATTTAGGTGAACCGGCTTCCTTTAGACCATCGAATCCTCTTCCTTATCTTCTCTATGTTGTACTATGCATCAACAATATTATTAATAATGTTGATATATTTTACAAATCTAATGATATAAATATTGTGTACTTTTCATATATATACACGGATTTTTTTCTTTCTTTTTTGTTTTTACTTTTATAAACATTTATTTTTGTCTGGGTCTTTTTTAATTCAGGATAATGCAATATTTAATCCTTAACTTAATAGCTTTTCTTAACTTGATCTCTGAATTATTTTCTTGTTTATATTAGTTTTGAAAGTTGACGACTTTTCTCAATTTTAGCCCATATAATAATGTGACATTCTTAGATTTAGCCACATCATCACCTATTTTTTTTATAAATTATAAAATTTATGTGATTACATGACATAATATTAGAGTGTCACATCAATTAGATGGATCAAAACTAGAGAAGTTGCCAAGTTCCGGGATTAGTGTGAACAAAAAATAATTCAAAGACTAAGTTGGAAAAAGTTATTAAGTTCAAGGACTAAATATTGTTTTATCCTTTTTACTTATGATTTTATAGTTATTGGGCTTGAATTCACTAAAACTGGATTTTGATACAAGATTTTTGACCAAATTGATTTTTCAATTTCATTATAGAGTTAGATAGAATTTTTGTTGGGTTTTAAGGAGTAAATTGTATTTCATTTTAATTGAGCGGCCAAATAGAATTGTTGAAATTTGAACTAAGTTAATTTCGATTTAATTGTTTGTTTTTACAAAAATTTAGTATGAGGGGTGAGTATTTGAACACCCATGACTTTTTTACTCATATAATATCAAATAATAAAAAAATCTAGAATGGTATCCCACCACCATTAATTATCAAAATGGTATGTTCAATGTGGTGGAGAGGCGGCACCACCCATCTTTTTCGACACATGTTAGTAAGTTGTTAACAATTTTTTAATTTTTTAATGGTGGAGGCTGGGTGATAGGCGGCACCAAAATATACATCACATACAGGTTAAAATACGAGTGTAGGTAAAAAAATACAAAACAGCAGGGTGGTGTCTTCCTAACGGGCGGCACTGGTGGAAGGCATGTTAAAGGCGGCACCAGTGGTGGGTTTCTCAGTGGTGGCACCAGTAGTGGGTACGTCCTAGGTGGTAACCAGTGTATTTAACCAATGTTTTAGGTGGTTTAGAAGATAAAGAAAAGAAGAAAAAAATACTTGTAAAGAAGAGAGAAAACAGAGAAGAAATCACGAGGTTAATAGATATGAATTTTATTTTTTTACAGTATTTTTTTTACATTGTGTTGAGAATTTTAATTTTTTTTAAACAAATTTTTAGTATGGAAGATGGAAAATCAATTTTTCGTATGCGTTTATTTTGATGGAATAATTTTGACAACAACAGTTGGATGTATATTTGGATGTCGCCAACAAGTAGCAATGAGATTTAATAGAAATGTCTAAGTTGATGATATGAAGGAAATGATTAGTGCGAAAATTGTTAGATGTTGTGGGAGAAGGATTTCGAAACTATTTTAAAAATTTCCAATTTCGACATATCCCATCAAATTCACTGAGATGAAACTTGTAGATGATGAAGATGTAGAGACAACGGTCGCTCTTTATTGCGAGAATTAAAGTGACGAAATTTCACTGATTCAGTTGTTTTCTGAGTTAGCTGATGTGAAGTCAGCTGAAGATTCCACTCCATTAGGTGAAGAACATAGAGTTCAAGATCCATGTACGGTAGTTTCGATAGCTTACATTGATAGTTGATCAACTGTAAGCGGGATCGACATTGATCTTAATATTATAGTTGCCTTTGAGAACCTTAACCCGGGCCCCCGTTTACAACTACATCTGGTGGTGTTTGAGACTGATGCGGATGGTGATGATGGATATGATAATAATGATCCTTTTGATCATGAGGTCGAAGATTGTAGTGATTTAGATCTAGATGAAGTCTTGGATGATATCGATGATGAAGACACGAATAATGATGAAAATGTTAACGTGTCTTCAGTCGTGAACCTGATTCGAGGCGTTGTGATACATAATGATCCTAGTGCACACATGTCGCTTATAGATCGCAATACGACCCATGCAACTGAGTTCTCAGAGTACCTGATATGTTACTACTCATCAACTAGCCACAAATTTTGAACTTAAGGAGTTGTTTGTGGGGAAAAATTTCACAACCAATGAAGAGTGCATATTTACCAATAAGTGGTATAGCATAAATGTGTCAGTGGACTAGAAAGTCATCGTGTCTAAACTGACATTACATATTAGGGAGTATTAGAGGTCTACAGAAGGCTGCAATTGGCGGTTACGAGTTACATTTATCCAAAAGTCGCAAACGTGAGAGATCTAAAAATTTGTTGAGCCTCACACATGCACTTCAATACGTATGACACAAGATCATTGAAAACTTGATTTTAAAACTATCTACACCTACACCATGCCAATGGTGAAGGACATGCCAACCATTTCTATTTCGGTACTGATTATCAAAATACAAGCATGATTCTAGTATCGAGTATCATACTAGAAAGCATAGATAGCTAAACAAATGGCAATGGAGTAGTTTTAAGGAGATTAAGATACATCGTCCAATGAGCTACAATAGTGGATAGCCATTATGCAGGAGTACATGCCAAGGACTATCATTGAGTTGGAGACATGATTGTATTACGGTCGAATGACCAAATACAATAGGGAAGAAGAATTTTCCACCAGATGTTCTGGACATTTGATCCATGCGTGCGGGCATTTCCCCACTGCAAGCTGCTTATACAGGTTGACAAGACCTGGTTATACGAAAAATATAGCAGATCTTACTTATTGCAGTTGCTCAAGATAAGAACCAGAACTTGCTCTCGATAGTGTTTGTCATTGTGGACAAGGAGAACATGGAATCATGAGAATTCTTCTTCATGAACCTGTGGACGTATGTTGTTAGGGTCAATAATATTTTCATCATATCCAATAGTAGGAAGGGAATAATTGCATCCATTAGACATTTTGATGTTCTGTAGAGATCCGTTTATTGTATCTGACACATCGCGACTAACTTACACTAAGATTACAAGAATGCAGACTAGCAGAGACGACTTGTGAAAATGGGTAAACTTTAGTTCCAACATATGTTTTAATGTTCTTAATACTAGAACAAATTAATTTGAGACTGTAACTTGTCTTTTCTTAATACATACATAGTGTATAAGCTAGAGCTATACCTTTTCCGATAAAGGATGATCAGACTTGAGGTTGACATGCAAGGTGAAACGAATACTCCTTTCATAGAGTGGTTGGGTACCATAGAGCCGTGGCAATGGGCTCAAAGTTTCAATAACAGGTATCGATATGTCATATGACCACCAACCTCGCAGAGGTGGTTAACTCTGTGTTGAGGCGAATACAACATCTTCTGATTTCATCTATTTACTCAACTACATTCTATAGGCTGGCTACCTTGATGCCAAGAATGGGGCTGAAACAAATCAACCAGATGGAGGCGAGAAACGTATTTGTTGAACATGTCAGGAAGGCAATGGTTATGAACTATTGGATAGTAAGGTCGATAAAAGTAGAAATATATTCTCGACAATTAGAAACTTTTCAAGTTACAGAGTCCATTGGTTTTCGACCTAGTATCCCACATAGGTCCTACGAAGTTGATCTTCGAAATAGATGGTGCAATTACGGAAGGTTCCAATCACTTCGTTATCCCTGTGGCATGTCGTTGCAGCTTATGCTCACTCCTCAATCAATGCTGAAAAATTTATCGGTAAGGTGTACACTCTCGAGCGCACGTTGCATGTCTGGGGAAATGAGTTCCCCATCCTATGTGATCTGTCTACATGGGAGGTACTTTCACCGAATTTCAAGCTTGTCCTGGACAAGGGGTTACGTAGGACTCCGAAAGGTTTCTCGCAAGTCACCACGATCCGTAATGAAATGGACATAGGGGTACGGTAAACTTTATGGCGTGTGCAGAATAGCTAGTTATAACCAGAGTAAATGCTCACATCGAACCTACCATATTGAACAATCATTACAATCGAGTGGGAATTGAGCTAATGTACTCTATGTTGAAGCTTCCAATAAAAATTTTATTATGGAATTTTCATTATCGAACCTACCATGATGGAATTTTCGTAGTTATATTTTGACATGTATATGGTTTTCAATAAAAGAAAAAGTTCACTAAAAAATTAACACAATTTTAAACTAATTCCTTTGAAGGGTCCAGAACTACAAATCAATAACAACAAAATTTGGGAGACACTAATGTAAGTTGATAATTTATATTTTAGAAACCATCTCATTTAAATTTATAAGAAAAATATCCAAACTTAATGCGAAGAGAATTAAGTAAGATATAAACCTGAAAGTTAAGTAAATAAAAATTGAGTTAAAATGCCCAAATTTTACTATAATTAAATAAATACAAACTTGACCATTTAAATTACAAAAACCCGTAAAATTGATGGTTCGATGGTGTGGTCCTAGGGGTATATTGTTGTGGTGTCTGACATTGATGTTGCGGGTGCTCACAACGGTCATTTTTATCTTTATTTGGAACATTGTCCATTACATCCATCGCGGGACCTGGGGGTGTGCTAAACATAATAAAAAAATCGTATGTCCCAAATGTTTGCCTGGGAGGAATGGAGTACTGTGGTGGTAATCGGCTAAAGAAATCAAACATCATCAATGATCTTAGATCCAGTTGATCGGAACTGAATCCAAGATTCTCCGGCTAATATCCACGGTCTGATGTGCTTAGGAAATAATTATCAGCCCCCAAGTTTAGATGATAAGAACTATCCCTAGATTGTGTATAAGACCACTTAGGGTCGGGCATTGGCTCGGGTTCAAACGAGGGCTCTGACTTGTGTGCAAGAGGCGAATGTGAGAGGGGATGAGAATGTTGCCCAAGTTGTGGCATGTGCAGCGGGACTAACATCGATTGCCCACCAAATAAATAATGTTTCCCCTTCTTGAAGCATCATCGTAGGTACTCTAATGAGGGCTACAAATCGAAAGAAAAATCCATATGAGGTCTCCGCCCCATCTGGTTGTTCCACATTACAGCATATTGTTAATGCTCTACCGTCTAGTTCTTTCCTTGTTTCCTCCTCTTGTTAATTTTGTGGACCTCCCCCAATTCCACTGGCGGTGTCAGAATATATTGTATATACCCGAACTATTACAGTACTCAATCCCTTTTATACCACTCCATTGTTTGGAAATTTACTAAGGATGTGTTAATACACCACAAGTATGGGTGGATGTGAGCTGACGGGGGAATAACAGTCGCAATGTCCGAGAAGGAATAGGACATCCAAATAAACTATAAAATTAGTAACATGGTTATACTAATACGAGTCAAATAAGATAAATAAAGTAATTACATGTCACGAATATTAGAATAACTTACTCCCTTCCAAGCGTGTGTCTTAATCATTTGACGGTATATCGAAACCATATATGACCTCCTGATACTCAGAGAAGTACTCCATCTACGATAAAAGAAAACTTGTTAGAACAAATTTACACAAAAATGTCAAATAATTGCTATAATGCATAAATTGTATCACCTATTCACAAGTGGGAATACATATACTTAGTGACTAACTAGTGCCAAGAATGCCATCCGGTAAAGGGCCCAGGACTGCAGCAATATGAGACACCTACCTATGTCCACGGCATGACGCTTTGTTGTTTGACAAAGCTCTCGATACAACATAGCTAGTATTGCTGAATAGCAACTATACGAACTGATGGTATGCAAATCAGATAATAGAGGCAAGTACATCAAGTATACCATGTTGTTGTTTGCATCCGACATGAGTACACCCCCTATAATGTGCATAATGTATGCTCGAATGGCACACATCACCTCTCGCTCAGTGGCAATACTTGGTAAATGCTCGAAATTAGCCTCCAATCATGAATATCTCAAACCTATAAAATTCTCCTCAGTATTACTTGGTGAGCATCCCAATAAGTCATAGCAAAGTGCCCTCAGCTAAAAGATCGTATTTACTCCTATGACCGAACTCTCGTCGATTGGGAGCCCGAGTTGCAGTGCAACATCCTCTAGAGTGATGGTGCACTCCCCACATGACAAATGAAATGTGTGAGTTTCTGGGCGCCATCGCTCAACCAAAGTAGATATTAAGTCGTACTACAGATTAAACATACGGATCAATGCCGTTGATCCAGACCAATTGCCTCCAAGCATGGCATAAGGTGTGGATCTAGGTGATAGCCTACACCATTCAAACGACCCTTCAATATGCGGTACGAGTCCTTACAATATTAAATTACCAATATAGTTAATATAACTCAATTTAATTTTGTAAATGACGTGGAATTCTTTATAAGAGGACCCGTGAGTAACAAATACCTATTTTATTACCATCAAATTAACCGTTTTTTATATGTGATTATCATCGTTAATCAATGAAGCCATTTAGATATATGCATTTCCAAAAATAAAAAATAAAAAATAAGTTCAATTAGTTTGTTGCAAAAAACACATTTCGGTAGTTAATTTGTATTTGGGCCTTTTATCCCAATAATAGGAGAAGCATTATTAAAATACAGAAATGGGACACCTTAACAATGTGTTGCAAATAACATA
This sequence comes from Gossypium hirsutum, assembly GCF_007990345.1. Taxonomy (NCBI): domain Eukaryota; kingdom Viridiplantae; phylum Streptophyta; class Magnoliopsida; order Malvales; family Malvaceae; genus Gossypium; species Gossypium hirsutum. The sequence continues at coordinate 22,154,685 of NC_053446.1, read as the reverse complement.
TTTTGATGATTAATTTCTAAGTTGGACTATTTTAAATAATTATCAAAACACATAAATATAATACAATAAAAAGAGTACAATAATATCATTACAAAAATACTAAAAAGTTTCGTCCACATCATATTTTTTTCATATTATTTTAATATATAATAAACTTATTTATACTAGTTTAGTAAATAATAAAAAAAATCTCATAAATCCCAACTCAACGGTCTCATCTTTTACCTTCTATTCTCTATTTTGCTTTCTTTTTTTTTTTTCACAATGGGGGACCATAGTTACCCCCAAATTCACAAGACCTTTAAGGGTCAAGTCCCATCAGCCAGCAGCGTCCCATCATCCAACAGCATCAGGAGCCGGCACTGGTGTCGCCTGTCAGGCAGGCACCATCCCTTTTCGATTTTTTGTATTCAGGTCTGTATTTAAACCCGTATTTAAGATCAGTGTCTCCTATCACCCAACCTCCACCATTGATAGTTCATTTTTTTAATAGCTTATTGACATGTGTCGAAAAAGAGAGGTGATGCCGCCTCTCCACCACCTTAAATATACCATTTCGGTAATTAATGGTGGTGGGATACCATTCTGTATATTTTTATTTTATTTTAAATTATATAAGTAAAAAGGCCTCCAAAATATAAGCCCAATTGCAAGTGTCCAATTTAAAAGTCCAAGTTTTGGTTCAATGGCTCAAGTCAAAAGTCAAACAGGTCAACAAAGCCCAACAGTTCAAATCCAAATGTGGTTGAAACCCTTCGAAGCTAGAGAATATAAGCCCATGTTCGGAGCCCAAAACAGTGCAATGTTACGGTGTAAGATTTGTGAAACCCTTTTTCTTTTTCATACAATATGGAGAAGTGAGGAGAAAAGGTCTAAGTACCAAAAATACTGCAATTAGTGTTCTAATTAAATCTAGAGCGCTACCTAGTTCGAAAATTAAGAAAAGTAATTTAGTATTGTTTTTAAAAAATATGATATAAAAATATTTTTTAAAAATTTGGTTTAAGATTTAAACGTTAAATAATGCTTTTAAAAAATTACTTTTTGAATGTTACTATTTTTAAATTTAAAAAAAATTATTAATAATTGAATGGCTTTAAATATAATGTAGTGATATTTTATAATTTTTAAAAATAAAGTGATGATTTACCATATTATTTTTGCAATCTATAAAAAAATGAAGCCAAAGAAACAAAGAAACGCCACGAAAAAGCATAAGTGTTTAATCGCGGCATGGAGATTTTGTAAAAGCAAAAGGATGTTGCGAGTCCGACATGAAAAAAGAGGTACATTCTAGACAGTACGTTCAACTCTCTAGATGCTACTGCATGCGACATATTAGGCGAAGTAGAAATAATCAGGTGCCGCTGCACCACACCCTACGTCCTCCCCATGCTTTCTCTCTACTCTAAGCCATCGCCTCATTTGTATCAATGTTAGCATAAAATCTAAACGCTTCACGCTCTCCCCCTTCTCGCCTGTTATTTCCATTTTCCCCTTCTCTTATATAATCCAACGCTTCCTCAGTTGCATCCAGAAACTAGAAAACAAAGTAAAACTATCATTTATCAATGGCCAATTCAGGACAGGTATCGTGGAAGTTGGAGGACCACCCAAAGCTTCCAAAGGGTAAGACCATCGCCGTTGTCGTTCTGGATGGGTGGGGCGAAAACAAGCCCGATGACTACAACTGCATCCATGTTGCTCAAACTCCCACCATGGATTCTCTCAAACAGGTTCACTTTTGGATATCTATATTTACCTTTTAAGAATTCAGTGTAAAAGATTGTGCTTTGATCTGGGATTTTCTCAAATTTTATTTGATTCGGGTAATCGTTGCTGACGCTATTAGTTAGTATCGATCCCATTTCTTCTATGAAATAAAGCTTTCATCTTGTTTTCGAAGTATGTTTCTTTAGTTCTGTGATTGAGCTTCCTGCCTCTTTCTATGTTGTATATATGGCTTATTGAACCTTAGGTTGTCACTTGTATAGTTTTTTTTTTTGTTTAGAACTCAACTTTTATGAATTTATAATTTTAAGGATGTCTGAACTTCCTAGTTTATACTAGAGGTGATCATGGGCCGGGTCAAGTCGGACTTGGACAAAATTTTAGGCCCGTTTTTTAAGTTTGGGCTTAGCCCGGCCCAAAATATGGGCTTAAAAATTTATCCAAACCCGGCCCAAAAGAAAACTGCTAAGCCCGAGCTTGATCTAGCCCATATTTGATTAAAAATAAAAAATAAATATTTAATATATAATTCGGATTAAAAGTCCAAAATATATATATTTTATAAAAATATATTTGATTAAAAATAAAAATAAAAATATATATTTAATATATAATTCGGGCAGGGCCGGGCTCGGGCAAAAAAATATTATCCGAGGCCCGGCCTATTTTTTAAACGGGCTTCATTTTCTTACCCCAATTCATATTTTGAGCTTATATTTTTACCCGAACCCTCCTATTTTTTAGGCGGGCTGTCGGGCTGGGCCAAGTAACTCAACCCATGATCAGCTCTAGTTTATACTTAGATAAGTGCGTTTTGTTGACTGATTGTACACGCCATATAACTATATATATTATACTCTTTTTGGCTAGAGATGGTATGTCTAGACGTGATTATGATATGGCCACCTGAAGATTCACTCCAAATATAGTAAGGTTTAAATAAACATATAGATTTGAGAATTAGGTTTGGATAAAAAATAAAATTCAGTTTTTAAACGGGTTAGGTTTCAGGTAAGATTTGTTGTCCGATTTGAATTAAGCCGAGCTTGCTTAAAAATTTTTCTCCTACTGTTCTTCGGTATTGTTTTGCTGTCATTTTGCTATTTATTAATTTTGCTACTATTTTAGAGATATTTGATGTATTATATTTTTTAAGTTTGTTTTTATATAAAAAAATATTAATACGGGTAGGCTGAGCTAGGTCGAGCTCAAGTTTAACATTTTCTATTTGGGGTGGGCTTAGGTAAAATTTTAAGCCCATTTTTCAAGTTAGGCTGAGCCCAAGCATTGAAAACATGCTTAAAATTTTGTATCAATCTGGCACGACCCATTATCAGGTCTAGTAATATCCTAACCAAGCATAATATTAACATATTTTATATCTTTACAAGTTTGGCTTAACTTGAAATATGAAGTTAAAATTTTGTCCAAACTTATTCATATTTTTAAATGACTAATCCAAATTTACTCATATTATATTATTTTTAAATTTAAAAAAAATTATATTATTTTAATTTAATATTTAATAATATTTATATATTTTTTATATATTAAAGTTTTATATATAGTTATCTTAACATTTTCAATGTTTACATTATAGTACTAATATATATTACTATGAATTTAATTTTTATGGTTACAAATTACATAATATATAAAAATAACATTATATAAAATATTGTAAAATTTGAAAAATGGGTTCAGCCGAGCTTGAGCTTAAACATTCAAAACCCGAGTTCGGTTCATATTTTAAACAAACCTAATTTTTTACTCTAACTTATTTTTTGAGCTTAATATTTCTATTTAAATCCTTTCAAATTTCGGACAGACATGCTTGATAATCCGATACATGAACAAATTTTTTTATTGCGGCTATTTCTACATAGTTTTTATTCATTCGACTTTAGAATTTACACTTTTTAATTATCCGTGCTTATTCTATCAATATGTGGGGAAAATTAATATATGTTCATTAAAGTTTAAACTATAGGGATTATATATGATTTGAACGTTATTACATTGTTTTTGGTTCATAAAGGAATCCCATATAATATAATGCAACGAGACCCAACTTAAGTGGAATTCATGTTGTTGATAGGGTGCCCCTGAAAAATGGAGATTAATCAGAGCTCATGGAACTGCTGTAGGACTTCCAACAGAGGAAGACATGGGAAATAGTGAAGTTGGTCACAATGCTCTAGGTGCAGGACGTATTTTTGCTCAAGGGTAAGCTTCCTTTCCTGATTTTAGTTGCCTTTTTGTGTGCATGTATGCCTGATAGTTGATATGTTGAAAATTAAATTTGATGCTATGTTGTCTTTTTTAAACCTTTCCTATTTCAAGGTATTCTGCATTATCTTTCGCTTTTCGAACAAACCACTTCTTTCCCTTCTTTCCTCTTGGCATGGACTTTTGCAAAACTAACTTTGTTGTGAGGTTCTAAAATATTAATTCATTTGCGATTGTAGGGCTAAGCTTGTTGATCTCGCTCTTGCTTCTGGGAAAATTTACGAGGGAGAAGGATTTAAGTATATAAGTGAATCTTTTGAAAAGGGAACTCTGCACCTCATTGGATTACTTAGTGATGGTGGTGTGCACTCCCGGCTTGATCAATTGCAGGTAATTTTGGTGATTCAGGACAGGCTCCTACCTTTCTGAGTTTTGAGTTCTCTAATGATAATTCGTCTTTTAATTCAGTTGTTGCTTAAGGGATCTAGTGAGCATGGTGCTAAAAGAATTCGTGTTCACTTTCTCACTGATGGTCGTGATGTTTCGGATGGTTCAAGTGTAGGCTTTGTGGAGACAATTGAGAATGACCTTGCAAATTTACGTGAGAAAGGTGTTGATGCTCGGATTGCATCTGGTGGAGGTCGCATGTATGTCACAATGGACCGTTATGAGGTGAGAAATAATTTTTACAAGTTCCAAAACCATGTAGACCCATTAGGTGATTGTATTATTTTGCACGAACAATTTGCAGTCTGTTATTTTCTGTTCTTTGAAAAATCTGTAAGACTGAAGACTTTGATTTTTTGGTTGCATTTTGCTAAAACTCAATGAATCAATTTAACGAACAGACCCTACCTTGTCAAAACAGTCCGATCAGGGTGTTTTCCTTTATCGAATGGATTAATAAGCTAAATTTTGTAAGAGGATTTTTTGCAGAATGACTGGGATGTTGTAAAAAGAGGATGGGATGCTCAGGTTCTGGGTGAAGCCCCGCACAAGTTTACAAATGCCGTCGAAGCTGTAAAGAAATTGAGGGAAATTGCAAACGACCAGTACTTACCTCCCTTTGTAATTGTTGATGAGCACAATAAGGCTGTGGGTCCGATAGTGGATGGTGATGCTGTTGTTACTTTCAACTTCCGTGCTGATCGAATGGTTATGCTTGCCAAGGCACTTGAATATCAAGATTTTGACAAATTTGATCGTGTGCGGTTCCCTAAAATTCGTTATGCTGGAATGCTTCAGTACGATGGAGAGTTGAAGCTTCCGAGCCACTACCTTGTTTCTCCACCTGAGATTGATAGAACATCTGATGAATATTTGGTGTATAATGGTATCTGTACTTTTGCCTGCAGGTATGTTTAGAATTAGCAAGAGTCACTATAATCCGTACTTTTGCCTATACATGTTCTAGTGTTTGTTATCAAGCATCATTCAAGTTACATGTTCTCTTTGTTCTAGTTTTTATCTTGAAATTCCTAGTTTATATACATGTCCCTCAATGTTAAAGTTAATCCATGCTCCAAGTTGTGATCAGAAGGAGAAGGGAAGGTTCATAAAACTTGTTTCGCACCATATTCATCTATATTGTGTGAAAAAAGTTATAGGACTAAATTTATCTTGGAATTATGATTTAGTGAAATGTAGATTTTTAACTATTTTATCTGTCAATTCACTTTGTTGTTTGTTAATTCCCCTTCCTGTATCAACAGTGAGACTGTCAAATTTGGACACGTCACTTTCTTTTGGAATGGAAATCGTTCTGGCTATTTCAACCCTGAATTGGAAAAATACGTGGAAATTCCAAGTGATATTGGAATTTCTTTCAATCTTCAACCTAAGATGAAGGCATTGGAGATCGGTGAGAGGGCTAGAGATGCAATTTTGAGCCACAAATTTGACCAGGTGAGATGACTAATGGACTAGTACTGAACAGGCATTCAAAAATTGAAGGAAGACTGAACATCTCTTTTTATTATTTGTTTAGGTACGAGTGAACATAGCAAATGGTGATATGGTAGGTCATACAGGAGATATCCAGGCTACAATTGTGGCTTGCAAGGCTGCTGATGAGGCTGTCAAGATGATCCTAGATGCTATAGAACAAGTTGGTGGAATATATGTTGTGACCGCAGATCATGGCAATGCTGAAGACATGGTGAAGAGGGATAAGTGTGGGCAACCTCTATATGACAAGAACGGACAGCTCCAAATACTCACCTCCCATACTTGTCATCCTGTAAGTTTCCAAAGTCTCTCCTCGAAAGAAAATTCGACCCTAGGTGTGAGTCTAGTTTTATTTGACATATTTTGGGGCGGCTAGGTTGGATTGTCAAAATTTGTTTTTCTTCATTTAGTCCCGTTTTTTTTATCTTGTTGTTGAGTGACTGGAAAGATTATTTCAATTTCCTGATATATATTTTGGAATTTTGAATTAGGTGCCTATTGCGATTGGAGGTCCAGGATTAGCGCCTGGTGTTAGATTTCGCAATGATGTTCCGGATGGTGGACTTGCCAATGTAGCTGCAACAATCATGAACCTCCATGGTTTTGTAGCTCCTAACGATTATGAACCAACACTCATACAAGTAGTTGACAACTAGGCTAAGTGAGAACATGGCATAAATTATATTGACTATATTCACAAGGCCGATGCCCAAAACAATTTAGAATAAGATTATTTTGGTTGAAAAAACAGCAGTTGTAGATGTTGTAATTTGCTATATATTTGTGGTTTGAGTTTATTGCCCGAATGAGTACGGAAAATTTTAGGCCGTTGCCTTCAATTTTACCCAAACTAATTTTTCTTTTAATTTAGATTCTTTTAATTTTGTAATTTCGATGACAGCTTTTTTAATTTATATAATAGTGCATTTGATTTTAAATACTTATATATTTTTATCAATTTAATTTTAATTTTATATAATTTAATAAATATAACTCTTCAAATTATGTGGTATTCTTTTCTTTCCTTCAATAAAATTTTACAAACGAAATCAACAACCAATCATTTGTTTGCATTGGATTAAAATTTTAGCACTTCACATAAAAACTAGTACGAATTAGTTTCTAATATTTTTATACGAACGTAAATTTATTGATTTTGGTTTTAAAAATAATCTATTTCATTATTGAAAATTTGATTTAATTGATTTACAAATTTGACGTCAATTTAGAGATATAAATATAATATAAAAATTAATTTTTGTTATAAATATCTTATTAAGTGCATGTCCATCAAAATTAACATAAGTTTTGATGTACTTTAAATGCTAATAGTCATTAGAATAGATCTCTACTTCATTTATACTTCTTATGCCTATATATAGAAACTTTGGAGAAACGTAAATATCTCGATTGATCAATAAAAATGCACTCTCTCTTTGCTCTCACATCCTTTTTGTTCTTTTTTCTTTGTCTTTTATTTTATAACACATTATCATCATGATTCTCTTTTAATTATCTTAGTTGTAGATTAAATTAGCGGCAACTTTGCAAACCATTAAGCCTCATCCATAATACCAAAATTCAGCCTCCGACCATTAAAATTACTCTTATTTTTCTGTTTCGTTGGCTCCTTTGCTTCTTCAAATGGTTGTTTATTGCTGCTAGTTGCTATTCAAATTGAGTACATACTTCCTGATTCTCGATTACTTGTTGCCTTTTGCCTGCTGCTGTTTGCAACTCTTTGTAGGAAGTTTTTATCTATTTAGTGTTTTACATCTAGATTAGTTTTCAATTAAGTTAAATTAATTTGAGATTATTTTAATTTATTTATTTTACTTCTTATTAAAGTTGGTAAATGAGTATTACTCCGAATGAAAGGTTTGAATATACACTAAGAGGCTCACCACTAAGATGGAAATTGCAGTCCATTGCTTTGGATGGTGAAAAACTATTTTGATCCCAGCATGGGTTTTGGATTTATAGAGCATAATTTAAATTTGTAAGGAGATTCAATTTTTTTGAGGTATGATTATTATTTATTTATTTTAAGTCTGATCAAATTCTTAAGTTATATTATTGAATACCACTGGGTTCATAAGTTTTACTAATAAAACTTTATAATATATTGTTTTTAAATAATTGTTTAATTATATATTAATTGTCAATGTAAAATATAAGTTTTTGTGATATTGGTCCACTTTAAAGGGAATTTTTTTTTGTTATTGATGAATGATTGGATTATACCTTTTAGATTGAATTATAAAGTACAAATAATTTATTAGAGCATCATAAGATTCTATAAGTTATATGTAGTATGTTCTCATGAAAGTAAAGTTATTTTAGTACTTGTAATAGTGCTCATGATAATAGCCAATGTGATAAGGATGATATTAAAGATCTTCAGGTATATTTTTTATGATTTATTTATTATATCGTGTTTATTATAATTGAAGACTAATGATGACAAACATGAATATATAGATTCTGATTTGAAATCCACATATGTTTGCGATGGTGATTATGAAATAAAGAATCAATGGAGGTGGTAAGTGATGAAAGTAACATATTTTAATCTCGTTTTTAATGCATTTTTGGATGATTCTTTATGCAAATTGGTGAATTCTATGCTCCTAATCCTTTGAATTCATGTTCCTATACTTAGGTGAGCATTTGGGAGCAAAAGGAGTGAAAAATGAGCAAAAATAGGACAAAAAGAGTAGATTTCAGGGGCCACACGAGCTGAACCTTCCAACACGAGCTGGGCACACGGTCGTGTGAGCCGCACGGGCTGGACACACAGCCATGTGCTAGACCATGTCGATTATGTAACTTGCTTCCCAAACACGCGAAAAACGTAAATTTTAGGCTTTTTGAGCATTTTAAAGTCTATAAATACCAAATAGAAGAAGAAATATCGAGGTCATTAGAGAACATTGAAGAAAACAACTAGAAGAACACCATTGGAGCCAACTTTGAAGCAAATTTCCATCAAGATCGAAGACCTCCTTTTAAATTTTTTTGAAGTTTTTATTAGTTTCTTTATTTCTTATGGTTATTCTAACTTTGAGATGTTTTTATTCACAATTATGAACTAATTCCCTAGATACCTAGGGAAGATGAACCCTATGATGAATTCTATTATTTGATTTCTGTTTTATGCGATAAATATTTGATTCTTGTTCTCAGTTATGTGTGCTTATTTCTTGTTTTAATATTTTTGGGATATTAATTCATGTTTAATGTGCTTAAATCAGAGGAGGAAAATCCCTGTTTAAGAGTAAATCTAGCTTAATTGAGTGGAGTTGCATGTAGTCTTAGAAATAGGACGATATAAATCTACCAGATTAGAGTCGAATCTAATAAGGGAATCTATAGATCAAAAGAGATATTAGCATAATTTAAAGATTTTTACAGATCAAGATACCAAGTGAATAAATCATTTAATTCAGATTCATAATAACAGATGAAGTCTAGGTGAATTCTTTTCTGGGTATTGCCTCTCTCATTGGTTATTATTTGATTATTTTCCTGATTTATTTTCTATTGAGTTCTTAGTTAAATTAATTTAGTAATTTTAGTTTAAAACACATCACTCCGAATTATCGGCTAAATAATAGGAAAACGGTAATTATTAATACTTTTAATCATCGTGGATACGATATCTCTACTCACCATAGCTATATTATTTATCAATAGGTGCACTTGCCTTTGTTGTATTTTTAGTTAATATCGTGAACACTCATCAAGTTTTTGGTGCTGTTGCCAGGGACTAAAATATTTGGAACACTTAATTTTTATTAATTTAGCCATTGTTTATTTTATTTTATATTTTTGTTTTAATTTAATTTTTACATTCTAATTTAGCTTTTTGGTTGCTTCTACCAGGTTCTTTTAGTTTATGACTAGAGGAAACCTGTCGAGACCATTGCTTTTTGATAGTGAGATTGAAAGTACTGCTCGTAGAAATCGTAGAGAGATTAGAGAAACAAGAGAGAGTCTATAGAATATAGTAGACAAACAAGAGGACAACATTATTATTGAGGAGATGGATGATAATCAGAATATTCAGCTACCTCATGCAGCTCCTATTCCTCGTACTATGTACGATTATGCCAAGGTTACTCTGATTGGGGCTGAATCGAGTATTGTGAGACATACCATTGCTACGAATACTTTTGAACTGAAGCCGAACACAATTCAGATGGTACAATAGTATGTTCAGTTTGATGGTTTGCAAGATGAAAACCCTAATACTTATTTGGCCAATTTCCTAGAGATTTGTGACACTTTCAACATTAATGGTGCCACTGATGATGCCAATCATTTACGGTTGTTCCCTTTCTTGTTGAGGAACAAAGAAAAACAGTGGTTAAACTCTTTACCACGAGGTTCCATCACTACATGGGCTCAAATGACTGAGAAGTTTCTTTTGAAGTACTTCCCATCGACTAAGATAGCTAAGTTGAGGAATGACATCTCTTCTTTTGTTTAGATCAACTTGGAGACATTATATGATGCATGGGAGAGATACAAGGACTTATTGAGAAGGTGTTGTCATCATGAGCTACCTTTATGGTTGTAAGTTCAAACCTTCTACAATGGTTTGAATCCCTTAACTAGGCAGTTAATTGATGCAGCTTATGAGTTTATAGAAGAGATGGCACTGAATAATTATCAGTGGCAGTTCATGAGGACAAAGTCGATTAAAGCAGTCGGTGTTTTTAATTTAAATGCAATCACCATGTTATCAAACCAAGTAGAAACATTAAATAAAAAAAATTATGGTTTATATTTTTCTACGTAGGTGAATTCAGTGATGCAATGTGATATAAATGGAAGTGCAATGGATAATCCATAATGTTTACCCTTCGGTCCTAGCACAGAGAACAAGAAAATCAATGACTCCGAAACGGCACCGTTCTGAATACCAGATCCAACGGTGACCCAGTCCGGGAAGGATCCACGCATCATGGGTCGTTTGGTTTATTTATTCGGCAGGTCCCTTCATGTTTAATAGAATCGCGATTTGATTTCTTTTATTTATTTGTAATTTGTATCGCACATTTAACTCTGTATTCATTTAGATCCAAACCCGAACGGTACCGTTTTTGTCTTGGATTGTGATTACTTTAATGTTTGCGTTTAATTGTCTGATTGGTCCCTCAATTCTGAAATAGATTTCAACTTAATACAAATCTAATATTCTTTTCCAAATTCGACAAGTTTCTTTTAAAAATTTTAGAATCAGTTTCACTTTCACTTAGTATAAAATTTAACATATTTTTTTGAGATTTAACTTTTAATAATGTTTTAAATTCATTGTTGCTATAGTTTTAAAACTTATTTGATTATCATTTTAATTTATTATTAATACTCTCAAAGTTATTATACACTATTAGTTGGAACTTGCTCTACATATTTATTTAATTTCGTTTTTTCCGAATTTTATTTTAACTCTATTTTTTATGTTTTATTCTAATTATTGTATCATTTTAAAATTGTTTTATCATATTTAAATTCGTCTTAAAAAATGTTTTTTAAAACAAATAAATTCTTATCTTGATCTATTATTTTTAACACTATCTTGATATTCGGCCTAGTATTGTTTTCAAACTCTTTTATTAGTACAAAATTTTTAGAAAATAACCCCAAAAAAATTCTTTCAAATTATTATTTTAAAAATATTTTAAGTTCATTAAATATTATTTCAAATTTCTTTTCTCTCATTTGTTTTCTCTTTTCAAATTAGTTACATTTTATTAACGTATAATTAAAATTATTGTTGCTATGTTTGTTAGTATTAATTTATTATTTGTTCATTTTTTTTGGGTTTCTGTTTGGATTATATATTATCTTTTACGTCATACATTGCTATTCAATCATTTTTCATTTGTAAGAATTGTATCATTTTTAAAGCACAACAAATCATTCTATTTCATAATTTTCATAAATTCTCGAAAGAATGGTGTCTTAACTTACTAGGCTTCGATTCTTCTCGATGAATTCAGATAATCAAGTGTTCAGTCTAAAAAAACATTCAATTTTTAAATTAAGCATTTAGGATTTCAAAATGTCGTGTCCTAACTTATTGGACGTGACATTCTGTTATCCAGATTTTAAAATAAAGGCAATATTCGATATTTAGGAATTTTGTGAAATCGAGCCCTAACTTACTGGGTTTTGATTTTCTCATTTGACCCAAATAATCGATATCTTTCTCAAAATGCATAGGTTTTTAAAGTCAAGAGATAAATTTAATTTTGAGGATTTAAAATGTTGCATTCTAACTTACTGAGTGTGACGATTTATTTCTTCGAAATAAGTGAATCTCATCGTCCAATTCATTTTACTCAAATTTTGTTTTCAAATGATCGTATTTTAAAATCTTTTCAAAGTTTCGACACTAAGACATAAAATGATCAATTTGGTACCAATTTCGGGCGTTATGAGGGTGCTAACCCTTCCTCGTGCGTAACTGACTCCTGAACCTGTTTTCTCAAAATTCACAGACCTAAAATTATTTTCTAGGTGATCCGACCACACCTCAATAAAAAGGATTGATGGCGACTCCCAATTTTCATTTTTAAGTCGATAACTAAATTTTTGTTTTTCAAAAAAAATGGTTTCGACAAGTTGCAAGGTGCTTCACCGTTAACAATAATTAATTTATTAAAGGGTATTAAATTATTTTTGTATCAATGATCAAGTCCATGAATCAAAACTAAGATTTTAGATTTGAATATATATTTATTATATTGATTAGTTAAATTTTGCAATATTTTTTTTAATTATAATTATAATTATATATATTTTTTGAAAGGTGAATTCATTGATTCATCCAATGAATGGAACTATACAATTCAGAGAAAAAAATAGCAAACACTCGTCGTAGATGGTGAATGAAAAGCTCCATTAACACAACAAATGTTTTAGCCTCAACATCAATAGAATATTATGACACGTTTGTTGCAAAAATCCATTTTTTTATGATTCAAATCTCCATCTTTGCTAATCGAGAATACGCCTCAAAGCTTCCAAAAAATCTATTTTTTTCCAACGACATTGACAATTGGCTTTATTGCAACTCAAGCACGACATATTTGGAGTGATTGTAAGCACTTAATATGATAAGAAAATCAACCCTGGATGATCCAAAGCGGCGAGAAAAAATCGACAAAAGAATCGAGCATTCACGAAACTAGAGAGGACGACAAAAAATTATCCCTAAAATTACTTGTAAAACTAAGATTACATGCATAATTAAGACTAAAAACGTGCTACAATAGCATACAAAAACTTCTAAAACTGAAGACTTATTAAATAATGGAAAAACAAACAAAAACATATAAAACTTAAGGCAATACGGGTTTAAATCGACATGTGAAATCATTTATTATTTTGAAATACTATCAAAGCATAAACATATTAAGAAGTTGACGAAGAGTCACCCACTAATTTCTAAGAAAAACTACTAGTGGCAAGTGGAGTTTTAGTGAAAGACAGGCACCATTATCTATTCACAACAAAGATACCCACAAAATATATATGTAAACTGAAAAGAGAGAATACATGTGTAACGTATGAGAAGAAGAAAGAAAGAAAGGGTTGATGGGAATGAAAAAGGCGGGCGATAACCAGCCCATAGGTTGGCACACCGTTAAGCAAAATAATTTTTTTTATATTTCAGAACACCTTGCTATTTACAAATTTTAAATTTATTTTAATTGTATTCAACAACCAATATATCTTATAACTAAAATCAGATACAATCACTTTACATAACATAGGTTTCAAAATATAAGTTATTGCTTAGATAACATTACACACACTTCCATCTTGAACATAAAAAAGGACTGATCTGCTGACCTTGAACTCGAGAACTACAACCATTGAAGAAGCACGGGGTTAGATGTTTCTTTTGAAGTAGAGCAACCGACGAAGACTATCCACAATGAAGAAATAGCAGGCGATGCTATAGTCTTCGACGCAATGAAAGCATGCTAGTCTCCAATGTGGGTCTATGTGGAGTACAATAATAGTTGCCAAGAATATAATTGCATAGGAAACTCCAAAGCTGATATAGAAATCACCCATGTCTATAAAACCGTGTTCTTCTTCACTAGATGAAGCACTTGGAGTTCCTAGTGAATCACATTCATTACAACTCTTGTTCAAGGGAGGTCCACAAAGAAGAGGGTTTCCCTTGTAACTTCTCTCTTCGAAGGTCTCAAATTGATTTTTCCTATCAGGAAGAGGCCCCGACAAGTTGTTGTGTGCGACACTGAATACCTCCAAAGTGGTCACCTCAGTCAGTTGAGGGGGGATCCTTCCATTTAAATTGTTGTAGGAAAGGTCCAAACTCTCAATCTGCTTGAGTTTTGAAAAAGTTGAGGGGATAGGTCCAGTTAAGTTGTTATGTGACACGTTTAACCCTCGAATTTCACTCAAATTCCCCAATCCAGGTGGGATTATCCCTGTGAATTGGTTGCAAGAGAGATCAATTGCGGACAACAATTCAAGAATATTACCCTTGTACGTGTATCTTGCACCCTTTGTTGAAAACTCTACCTCTTCTTCTTGGAAGGTAAAAGGATAGTCATTTACAGTCTCTGAATCGCCTATGAGATTATATATTGTTAGTCCCATGTCTACTATTATCTTATCAAATAAAAGAAGCCCAAAATCAGTAGATCCGGTGTAAGACTTTTCACTCCTTGGCTTGAGAGTTAAATTACTTAAACAGGAAGGTATATGACCAGAAAGTTTATTCTGTGACAGGTCCAAGATGCTTAATGATTGCAGTCTGCATAAATGTACAGGAAATTCACCTTCTAATTGATTTGCTTTTAGAAGAAAAACGCTCAAAGCAGGTAGCGTGCTAATCCAATCTGGAATTCTTCCTGTTAAGTTATTTTCACTGAAATCCAATGTTACCAATGAAGAGTTTATAAAAAGGGCATCTGACAGTGTTCCACCAAGTTCATTTTTGGCCAAATGTACATGCAACACCTTTTGTAGATTAGAGCAAGATGGAATAGTCCCAGACGGATGATTTAGAGACAGATCCAGGAATTCAAGATTGACCAAGTTGCATAATCCCATGGGCTAAACAATTGATGGGCTAAAAAAAAAATAACCGAATGAGAAAGTCCCATACTGCTTTCATTTCCATTTCAAAATATATAAGAGTTACAAAAGCAAGTCAGTTACCTAAACGTAACTACTCCCACCAAATTTGGCAAGTTGCCAACTAAAATAATACAAGTCAAAAGCTGAAAATAAATCAGCTATTACATCCATCATTTTCATATCTTACTAACTCTAGAAATCAAGTTACATGTCAACTTGATTGCTTTACAAAAAAATCAAAATAAACAAAATGAAACAAGCAGCTCCTATTCGATTCTAAAGCTGGTCTGCTGCTGCTGGTGAGCTTTATGGTTACCTGTTGCATTGCAGTCCATGCTTAACACGTCCATGTGTGACTTATGGTATGTATTGTTATATTGAAAAATATTAATTAGAAAAAAAATTGAAGGTTTAAGTTTAGACAATGTAGTAATTGTATTAGCTTGATGAGCAGGTAAAGCGTCATTTAGATCACAGTAAGACGAAGACAAGATTTTCAGAGAAGTCAAGATGCCAATGCTTTGCAAAAAGCTGATGTCCAATGGAGTAAAATCCAAGAACAGATTCTCCACATTACTCAATACCTGCAACTCTGTGAATATTAAAATAAAATGAAATTAGAATTAATTTGTATAAAATTGATGTTTGTTTTTTTTTGCAATAAGTATTACAGACAATAACCATAACTCACCTTGAATAGCCACAGTTTTGTTTAAATAATAAGTAGAGGGTCTTTAACTTCCTCAAACATAATATATTTCCTGCAACAAAAATGTAGTTAGTTTCATATGGAAGTCTTTTGAAAAAAATATATGTATAATTTTTTTTTTGGACAATTAAATTTTATTCATTCAAAAAGAGAAACAAACTGTTCCTACATATTCATTTTAATACACACCTTTAGAAGTAAAAATTTGGTTCACCTCATTGCCACTCAGGTATAGAGTCTCTAAATTGTTCAAACCACAAAATTCTAGGAAAATCGCAAATAAAATTAGTCTTTCACTTGCAATCAAATAATACAACATGAGATTATATTTAAGCCTAAATTAATTCCTTTAAAGTTAGGAAAATATTTGGTATATTCCCGATAAAATTTTGAGGCTCCATAAATAGTGTTAAGGAGATAACAAGTGTTGTATAAGGGTATAGTAAAATATTAAAATATTAAATATTAAAATATATATATACATATGTCAATTTTTTAAGGTTGTTTGTGGAATAAAAAAAAGGACGCTACCAATTTACCAAATACTAACCCTAAATTTATATAAGTGTAAATATTTTTTTTTACCTTTAGCATCTATTGATCCGTCCAGTTCATTCCATCTTATATCTAATGACTTTAGATTTGAAAACCCAGTAAGCTCTGCTAGTATGCTATTGTTGAACATATTACTACTCAAATCACTTTCTTCTAAATTGATCAAACTCAATTGTCTTCCATTGCCTGCATAAAATTGGCTTCATTTCAGTCATGACCTAACAATATCTAATATTTCAAAAATACCTGGAAACGTAATTGAATAGTTGTAAACATATTCACCATGAGAACTCCTTATGCTCTCAATTCGATTAGAACTCCTTATGCTTTTGGAAGTGATCCCTTAACTCCATTATATAGGTAGACGCTCTAGTTTCCCCACAACTTTTCCTGCTTTTTTTTTTCTTTCTTTTTTTTCTAAAAGTAAAGTCTTTCTTTATTACTTAAACTAATTTAATGTCTACAATTGACTTAGGAGTTAGGACTATAAACACCAACCTAAAGCCCAAAACTATATAAAATTTTTTTCTTGGAAGGTAGGAAATATAATTAACAATAGTAGGACAAGAAAGCTGTTTATCAGCGGCCTTACAAATAAATCGAGCACTTAATCAAGAACTGTAAAATCTTATTAAAAAAACGTTAAAAATAAAATTATATCATATAATATTACCCAACCATCCATCAAAATTAAGATGTAATTAGCAATATAAACACAAATATGACGTAAATATATAAAATAATTATATGACAAAATTTATATAAATATATTACATTTTAAACACAACTACCATATAAAACCAATAAAAAAGAAAAACAAACAAACATGAAATTCAAACACAATAATTCTACCCTCTTCCCACGATTTTCTTTAATCCATTTTCAAAAATAAAATAAATTTAAAAAAATGTGAGATGAGAAGCCGATGGATAAACGTGTGAAGCAAGGGTAGCTATCTAATCTCAATTATATGAAGTTTACGGAAAATTCATCCAAACGGCCCAACCATTCCAAACTCCTACGCAGTTAATTCAATGTTAGTTCCTTAGGGAAGGGTTTGAGAAGTTTCCCCTTTGAAATTTCAGCTTCACATCATTTCATTAATTAATCAATTAAGACAATTTGGCATATAATTTCCAATTGGTATTTGGATTTCCCCCATTCCCACTGACAGCAATCTGAACCCTCGCGTGAATACTCTATATCTGTTAATACATATTGGAGTTGCAAGAGCGCAACACAGGGCACCTTCTAAAACCAACACAGTTATCAAGATTAGCCTTAGCCATACCGGCTCCATCATCTCAACTCAACTCAATGCACTCACTTGATTTAAATGTATAAAGTAATGTTTATGCCGTTTGAAATGACTAACAAGCTTACCTATATGCCCCCAATGGAAGCCAAGTTTCTCCGAATTAGTTTTTATTTTTTTTAGTAAAAAGAAAATAAAAAAAATACTACAGCTCCTGCAACTATTACTTAAACACCAAGCAATTCAAAAGAAACAAAACATGTAATTTTTGTTTGTTTTATTATTATACTTTTAATATAGTTTACGTAATTTACAATTGCCTTCGACTTTCATGACTTCTTCCACTGGCTTCATTATTTAGCGCGTAAAGAATGGTGGTGAGTTTCGACCAAGTTGTGGAACACATTATTAATCCACAGCCAACGCCTGAACAGCGTTTTCCGAATGTCCTTATTCGCCCATCCCCCATATTTGACCTTTGCCTTCTCCAACAAACAAATACTAAAAGCCAAACACTAAAAACATCACCATTTATCAACATTCCTACAAATTAATCTAATCGTTTCCTTTCATAATTCTCCATTTTCTCTGAAAATCTCTATCCCTTCAAAACCTTTATAATACTCATTATGTCTTCTTCATCTTTGACAGAAGACTTCCACTAAAAATCTCAGTACCATAGACAAGAACAAACGCTTTTAGACTTTGCCTTCAATTTTTATCATCTTAAATTTTTAAATTCTTTTATATTTTATAATTTCCTTAGTGTATAATTTTTTCTAAAAAAAGTACAATTAGTAATTTACTAACCAAAATCTTGATCGATAAACAATTGAAAAACTGAAAATTAATATTTTTAATATTTTACATAAATTTGATAATAAAAACAAGTCAATAGTATTTTTTTATAAAAAAATAAGTAAATAAAAATTGCTTATTACTTAGTGGAAAATATTTTCAAATACTTCAAATTTATTTTAATATCATAACGTTTAAAATTAAGATGGATTAAATCTTTAAAAGTTAATGATAAAATGTAAAATAAATATTTTCGTAATTTAAAATTTTTATTTATCAAACAATCTAATTATAATTAATTTTATGTATGAGCTAATTTTATGATATTTTGTATCCTATATTTTATTAAGGATAATTGATTTGATGAGATTTGTGTAAATTAAGATGGATTAAATTTTACTTTGCGAAGTTAGATATGTGCTCTAAATGTGGAAGACTTATTCACCATTGATAGAAATTTTATTGTTGAGGTAAGTGTTTTTGAATTAACTGACAAAATACTAACAAAAGTGGTGATTACTTCGGCTAGCACTTCAACAAGCAACATAATTTATTTTATATAGAATAAAATCACTTTAATTTTACGTCGGTGTAATGAATCCCTCCCAATATTTATATATATAACAAAACTTCTAACTATAAGTTTTCTTATGCATTGGAAAGTAGGTTGGAAAATTTTACTTTGATATGCAATGTGAGGCTGCAACTTAAGAGCGCTTGCGGTTATGCTGAAATAGTTTTTCTTTGCACTGTGATTATCATGGGTAAGTTAAGATTGAACTGCCTTATTAGTTGTGTTGTGCAAGTTAACTTATTGTTGTTCTATTTGTTATAAAAGTATTTATGTGTAGGGTCGAGTGAATTTCGGGTCGAATTTATGTATGATATTCATATATTTTATGTTTGTCTAAATCTAATTTTACTCGAAATATAGACATAAGATTTTATCAAGTCTATCTATATTTACAAATGTAAGTGATTAACTCTTATCTTCCATTTTTGTATTAAAAAAATAAGTCATTCAAAATAAGATTTTTCAATAATCGAAGGATATGGCTTAACATGACATACAATATAATGCAATTTCTATTTTTTTTATTTGTTTAGTGTTTTTGATTTTTAGTTATAAATAAAATAAAATATAGTTAGATGTCAAAATTAATTAATTAATGATTTGTAAAAAAATAATAAAAGTAGTTGAAACTTTATTTTTACTTACGAACAAAGAAGCTGACAATTTTTTTTATATAATATTGAAGATGAGGGATAGGTCACGCCATTTGAATTTATATTAAATGGATATCTAGTAAGAATTTTAACGATCACTTCATTCAAATCAAGATAAAGAAGAAGAAGTTAGCATTTAGAATAAAAAAATATAAAATTGATTCAATATACAACCAAAGTAAAGCAAAAGAAAAGTGTGCAAAACCCAAAAAAAAGGACAAAGAAAGCAAACAACAAAAATTGTTTACAAAACCAAACATGCGATAACATAGGAAGATAAAACCCAAACTAGACAATTAGCAAATGGAGCAAGAGAGATATAGAAGAAACGTCGCTGAAAAAAACCAAAGGAGAAAATTAAATGCAAAAGAAAAAATAATGTTTTGCGATGAGAGCATAGCATAACCCAAGAAACTATGAAACAAAAACAAAACATTAACGAAAGAAAATTTGGCTATAGATTATCAACAAAAGCAAGCACACATTTGTGTAAGAAGATAAAACCAAAGTGAGCAGTTACCGTGAGTAGAATTAAGGATCGTGGTTGAAGTTTGAGGGTGTAGCAAATATTAGTATTACTTTACTACTATTTAAAATAGTGTTGGTGTTTTTCAAAGAACTAAAAACAAAGAACATATGAAAAACCGAGCAGCAAGAAGCATGAAAATGATCTGCTTATTCATTCAACAGGAAAAACATTACAATTTAAGTCACTAAACATTACCAAATACACAACTACTCCCACTAACTATATTGTAACTGACAAAACATTGCTTGCACTTAAACATAAAAAGTCAATCAACACCTAATCAAATAAGTGCATAACAAATACATTGGTTAAGATCAAATCAAATGAGACTAGAAGGAAACTAAAGCTGAACCAACATGCTTCAAACAAAATCAGCATGCATCATAGTTTCAGCTGCTGCATGGTTGGCTAACTTGTAACACTCCTCCTTGGCTTCTATGTAGTAGCGATGATCACTTAACTAACTATAAATATGGCAAAGGCAAGCGCACCTATTGAACAATAGTAAAACTATGGTGAGTAAATATATCATATCCACAAGGACTAAAAGTATTAGTAATTACCATTTTCTTATTATTTAGCCGATAATTTGGAGTGATGAGTTTTAATCTAAAATTACTAAACTAATTAAACTAAGAACACAACAGAGAACGAATCAGGAAAATAATCGAAAGATAACCAATGAGAGAGACAACACCCAGAAAAGAATCCACCTAGACTTCTATTATTATGAATTTGGTTTAAACGATTTATTCACTTGGTGTCTTGATTCGTAGAAATCCCTAAATTATGTTAATATCTCTTCGAGAGTAAGAACAACTGACTCTAGGTTGATTAATTGAAATCTCATTCTAATTAAAACCCCTATCGTCGCATTAACTTGATTTATGGATTCCCCTATTAGATTTGACTCTAATCAAGTAGATTTATGTCGTCCTATTTCTAGGATTGCATGCAACTCCACTCAATTATGCTAGATCTACTATTAAAAAGGGACTTTTCTTCCACTGAATGAAGCACATTAAACATGAATTAATATCTCGAAAATATTAAAACAAGAAATAAGCCCACATAATTGAAAACAAGAATTAGGTATTTATAATGTAAATCAGAAATCAAATAATAGAATTCGTCTTAGGTTTCATCTTCCCTAGGTATCTAGGGAATTAGTTCATAATCCTAAATGAAAACATCTTAAAGTCTGAAAAACCACAAGAAATAAAGAAACTCATATAAACTTCAAAAGAAATTAAATGAAGGTCTTCGATCTTGATGGAGATCCGCTTCAGAGTTGGCTTCGATGGTGTTCTTCGAGTGTTTTCTATGATCTTCTCTGATAAGTCCCATATCTCTTCTTCTAATTGGTATTTATAGACTTTAGAATGCTCAGAAAGCCTAAAAATTGTGTTTTTCCGCGCGTTTGGGAAGCAAGGTGTGAAATCGACATAGGCTAGCACATGGGAGTGTGTCCAGCTCGTGTGGCTCACAGGGGCATATGTCCAGC
This sequence comes from Gossypium hirsutum, assembly GCF_007990345.1. Lineage (NCBI taxonomy): Eukaryota > Viridiplantae > Streptophyta > Magnoliopsida > Malvales > Malvaceae > Gossypium > Gossypium hirsutum. The sequence continues at coordinate 22,133,072 of NC_053446.1, read as the reverse complement.
TCGTGTAGAAATGCCCAGGCCGTGTAGCTCCTGAAAACAACTCTATTTGTCTGATTTTTGCTCGTTTTTCCCTTATTTTGTTCCCAAATGCTCTCCTAAGTATAAAAACATGAATTTAAAGGATTAGGAGCATCAATTTCACTAATTTGCATAATTAATCATCCAAAAACACATTAAGAATGAGATTAAAATATGTTACTTTTATAGCTTATCAAATATCCTCACACTTAAGCGTTTGCTTGTCCTCAAGTAAAATCCTCAACTCACATTTAAGTTAATATTTCTCAACTTGTAATTCCCATCAATAATATCTCCAAATAATTCACAAATAATCATGTATTGGCAATTCAACTAAAAGGGCATTAAAGTCTCAAACAATCCAAGCTAACATTTTGAAGCACGAAAACATAAGTGGCTCCCCTTATTTAAGTAGTTACCTTTAATTCAAAATCAACAAGAATTGACATCCTCATTAAAGATTCACTCAAGCCCTCAAAGTGTTTAAGGCATAATACTATGCACTCAATAGTCGAACAAGAAATGTCATTACCATAGGCTTGCATGAAAATCAAATCACCACCACTATAAAATAATATGATGCACAAATCAAAATGTCTTTAAGAGGTTGTAATGGGGCTTAGGTTAAGGGTATAGAGAAAGGCTAGAATAGTTGGTTATAATCGAGATCGAATTGATAAATTACTAAACTAGAAAAAAGAAACAAATGCTGAATTAAAAACAAGTGCATAAATTAAGAACTATTCAAGAGCAAAAATGAACTTCTTTTCAAAATATGAATTTAACTATTCAAGCTCAATCAACAAATAAAACTAATTAATAATCAATATTTTTTTTATTTTCAATCTTTTTCTTATATCTTTTTTACAAAAACAATGAGAAATAATTCAGTAAATCAACTAGAAGAGCATAGCTAGGCAACTAACTCAATCAAATCTCGACAAAAAAAGAGTCAATAAAACGGGAAAAAATCTCAACGAAAAAAAGAGTTATGGGTTAACATTAATGGGTAAATTAAGAAACGATGTGTTAGGCTCAACGGGGTTCACTAAAGGTTAATTAAAAAGGTAGGCTTTTTTATAGGATAATTGGGTTAAAACCTAAGTGCCTTTATTATTTCAGTATATCAAATCAAAAGTGTGGTCTCGACATGTATAATCGAAGTAAGTTCTAGAATAACAAATCAAATTGACACACTCATAACCAATAATAAAATGAGAAAGAAAAGTGTATGCTCTAAAGGCTTAAAATCTCACAAAAAAATTATGGTTTTGATGTCAAACTTACAAATCTCAAAACTTCAAGATAATACCTTAATTCAGGGAAACAACCTAAAATTTTTAATTCTAAAAGATAACTTATCATTCTTGATTCTCTCATGTCTTAAAATTTAAATCAGCCAATGCTCAAATATCTACAAATTAATCCAAAACACATCAACAAAAATCCCAAATTGACAAAAATCCATTCTAATGGAAGTATGAGACAATTACTTAAATAGAAAAAATAATTCAGGGATTTTCTAATAATTAAATAAATATCCTCCCCACACTTAAGATGTACATTGTCCTCAATGTACAAACAAATATAATCACAGTATAAGTAGAATATCATAAGAGAGGGAGAAAACTGAAACTACCCTGAATATTTGATGAAATTGCCAGAATGGTGAAAAGCGAAATTGTAGGCAAATCTAAATGTAGTGCATGATTCTGAGCAAACTAGTAAGAAAATAAACACAAATAGTGAAGAAGACTAAAAGACTACAAAACTCGATTAGAAACAACCATAAAAATAAAAATATAGTTCAAAAGATAATAAAAGAAACAAGTCTAAAAAAATAAAAATAAAACAACTAAAAATAAAATTAAACATAAACATAAAAAAATAAAAATAAAAAGAGAAACAAATAAAATCACTGATCCTCATCGTTAGAGGCATCGGTATCGTGAGTTGCCAGTGCTAAAGAGGATCTATGGAGGTGCTGACAGATATACCATAAAGTCACGTCAATACTATCGAACCTCTGAAAATAGTGCTGCTCGAAGCAAGTGAACCGTTCGAAGAGGTCCACTAAGGTGGTAGCAAATGTAGCAGGATGGTGACTCGAAGATGAAGGATGTGGTGAATCCTCTTGATAGAAGGAGACATCATCAATGAAGTCTTTAGGCTCATCCTGAGGGTCAGAATGAGATAATTGGTACTGAGGAGGATCTACTCCACGAAGTCGCTTGATCATCCACATATGGCTCATGCTCAATAATCCCTGTGGGAACATCTGTCCTACTAATGTAAGTGAGGAGGACTGCTCTGGTGTGTCGATAAGACTGAAGTGACGTGCGAGTCGAGTCACGTAACGGCCTAAGCAGATAGAACCCTTCCTACCGCGCTCTGTCTGATGGTGGATCGCTAGGGCGATGAAATAAGCTAAATAAAAAATGCGCCCCATGGCCATGCTTTATAAAAACATGTGTCGATTGTACCGACAACTTCGATGCTCTCTTTTCGATCAGCCAATGTGTGGGCCAAGATGCAAGAATATATCTCAAAGCCGGAGGTAGTGAAGTCACCTTTGAACAAATCAAGTCATAATGCGCCGTACTTGCTGTGAGGTCTACCCAGCAAAGAGATAGTGAGTAGTGGATGTGCCGGTATAATCGGAGAAACCCCTCGGCACCCATAAACTCTGCGGTATAGAGTAGGTGGGCCTTATGATAGAGAAAATCTAGTCCTAATGAGTTGTGGCAATGATGGCACGTACGCTATCAGCTAACTGGACCTGCTCTAAAGCGGTCCAATCAATGCAACGGCTTAATCCTAGTGGCCTCTATCGAAGAAGCTGATATAAGTCCTCCTAAAGGCCCTATGAAAATTGGAGATAGCGATGGTGTGCATCGATAGAAGTGCCCGAGGAGGTCGCGCTTGAGGTCTTCCACTTTTTCGAAGCGGGGACGACGACCTTAGATTTGTTGCTTGTGTTCAACACGGTGTATCTGCAATAAAATAAAATAACCAAATATTAATTCTAGTATTCAATGTAAAAACACAAATCGACACAATAATGTACAAAGAAGAATAATAATACTAATAAAATAATAATAATAATAATAGAAAATAAAATTCTAACAGAGTAAAACAATAAAAAAAAACTATTAACATAACTATAGAAATACCAAAATGACTCAAAATCATAACAGTAATAAGACTAAGTAATAAAAAAATAAAAAAAATAAAGAATTAAAATAAGAAATCAATAAAAAAATATAATTCAAGCCACTAAACCAATATGATAGCTAAAATAAGAATAATAAACATAAGACTAAAAATAAAAAATATAATAATACTAAAGGCAATAGTAAAAAAAATAAAAATAGTAATAATGTCCAAAACTAAATTAAAAGTAAGCACAAAATCAAATCAAAGAAACTAAATAAATAAATAATAAATAAACAAATAAAAATAAGGTAAAAGGGGAAACCAACAAAAGACAGCAGTGGTCACAGTGGGACAGGCGTGGGTCGGTGACGAGAACTCGAGGCTCCGACTAGGGGGAAGGGAAAGGGAAAGGGAAGGGGTGAGCATGCACATGGGGGTGAGGTTGGTGTGTGTGGGTGGGGGCTATGAGGGTCATTTGAAGGGAGAAAGGGGGAAAGGAGAGGCGGGGTTCCGATGAGGGGGAAGTACTGGTGATAGGAAGGAGAGAAGAGGGGGTTCGGTTTGGGAAGGGTGCAATTGGGGCAAAAAGAGTTGGGGAAGGCTAGGGCGACGGGGTACAAGGGAAGGAGGAGGCTCGAAAGGGTGGTGGCTGGAAGGGTGAGGAGAGGGGGATTCCGTTAGGAGGAAAGCTACAGAGGTGGGGTTGCGATGGAAGAATGGAGATCAAAGGGGGAAGAAAAGGGACGAATGGAGGTCGATGATGTTGGAGTGGTAAAGGGTAGGAGATCGGAGGTGACTAGGTTGGGGATAGTTGGGGAAGAAGACAAAACAAAACAAAACAAAAGAAAGGAGCTAGGGTTTAAATGGGTGACACGGTTGTGTAAGGGCTCGTATGGGTCACACAGCCGTGTCACATGCCCAAGTGGATCCTTCTTAGCCCGTGTGTAATTAAAAATGGTAACGCAGTTTTCACACGCCCATATGTCCAAGCCGTGTATGATTTTCTTCGCTTCTCCCACGTCTGTGTACCTCAGTTGTGTCTCTTGCCCATTTAACTCTTCGACTTGAATTAAAATTAAAAAATTAGCTCCAGTACTTAATCAGTTGTGTGGACCGCCTCATGCCGTATAACCTTTGAAATTTTAAAAAATTAAGTCCCAGGACTCACACGACCAAGGACATGCCCATGTGTCCAGGTCGTGTGGGTTAAATAGCCAGGTCACCAAGCCGTGTCACTCACTATCGATTCCCCCATTTTACACACGACCTAGGACACGCCCGATTGTCCATGCCATGTGGGTAAAAAACACACATTTTTTAATTTAATATTTCAAATTAGCATGCAATTAAAAAGATTAGCAAAATTTAAAAACTCAGGTTGCCTCCCAAGAAGTGCTTATTTAGAGTCTAAGCTCAACTTACCTCATATGCATATGGTTACAGTGGTTCGTGGAGTTGAAGCTCCTCTTCCTCATAAATAATTTTATTACCAAAATAAGGTTTGATTCGAGTATTGCTTACCTTAAACATGTTGAATTAAGAATGAGTTACCTCAACTGTACCGTAGGGGAAGACGTTCAGTACCGTATATGGGTTTAATTTGTCTGCATCAAGCTCTAAAGGGGCAATCGTGGATCCATTTTGTCTAGCAGTATTTGTCTCCAACCTTAAATTGGTTCGTTCCATTCACTTGCTCATCATGGCGTCACTTCGGCTCTTCATCATGCTTTTTCAGTTTCTCATTGACATGTGTTCACCATTTATCTAGGTCATCAATTTAAACCATTCGCTCTTCATATGTTTTTCTATTTCTGCCACCTTGATTGTAACATAGCTTCATCATGTTTTCTCAAGGGATTTCTTGCAAAGAAGGTCAAGCCACATGGTTACTCACATTAACAAAATTTTTAATATCATCTCGATCACTAGATGTTCTCACAGAATCACGAGCTTAGAGAGTAATTGTTTCGTCACCTACACGAAGCACTAATTTACCCATACCAACATCTATTATAGTCCTAGTAGTGGCTAAGAAGGGGCGACCTAAAATTAAAGGTACCTCACTACCCTCATCAATGTCCAACACAACAAATTCAACGGGGAATATGAATTTATCTATTTTAACAAGCACATCCTCAATAACACCCCTAGGATATCTGATAGTTCTATATGCTAATTGAATACTCATCCTAGTTTGTTTGAGTTTCCCAAGACCTAGTTGTTTAAACATTTTATAGGGTATGACATTAATACTAGCCCCTAAATTAGCCAAAGCATTACCAATATTTAAACTACCAATTAAACAAGGAATATTAAAACTCTCTGGATCTTTCAGTTTATTGGGTAGTTTATTTTATAATATGGCCCAGCAAACTGTATTGAGCTCCACAGTTGATGAATCGTCTGACTTCCATTTGTTTGCTAACAGCTCCTTTAAAATTTTAACATAATTGCGCTTCTGCGAAAGAGCTTCAACAAATGGTACGTTAATATGTATTTTTTAAGAGTTTAAAAATTTTACTAAATAGTTCGTTCGTGTGGTCTCTCTTCATCGCGTTAGGATGTGATACTCAGGGTTGTTTGGCAATAGGCTTTTGCTCTATTTAGCTTACCTAAACCTTATCATTATTCACCATAATTTCTTGCCTCGATTCTTGTTTAGATTTAACTACCTTGTGGTCTTTTCGAGATTAATTTAGCAAGTTGATCGATTTGATTTTCGAGCTATTGAATCGATGCTTGCTGAGTTTTTAGTGCTCCCTCAGTGTTTTGAAAATGTGTTTCTAACACCGAGATAAACTTGGTCAACATCTCCTCAAGGTTCAGCTTTTTCTCTTGCTGGTAAGGTTGTTGTTAGAAGCCTAGAAGGGCTTGTGCTCTCTGATTTCCTTGACCACCCCAAGAGAAATTGGGATGGTTCCTTCAACTTGCATTACAGTTATTATTATAAGGGTTATTTTAAGGCCTAGAATTATTACCCATAAAATTGATTTGTTCATTCTCTGTGCTAGAACCGAAGGGTAAACATTCACCGGATGTACCTACATAGAAAGATATAAATCATCAATTTTCTTCTTAAGCAAATATGTCTGGTTTGATAACATGGTGACTGCATCTAAGTTAAAAACACTGACAGCCTTCATCGGCTTTATCCTCATGACTTACCACTGATAATTATTTAGTGTCATCTTCTCAATAAATTCATAAGTCACTTCAGGTGTTTTATTGTTCAGAGTTCCACCGGTTGCTGCATCAATCAACTACCTCGTTGAATGGTTCAAACCATTGTAGAAGGTTTGGACTTGTAGCCCTAGAGGTAACCCATGGTGAGGGCACCTTCTCAATAAATCATTGTATCCATCCCATGCATCATATAAGGTTTCTAAATCGATCTGATCAACGGAAAAGATATCATTCCTCAACTCGGCTGTCTTAGCTAGTGGGAAGTACTTCAGTAGAAATTTCTAAGTCATTTGAGCCCATGTAGTGATGGAACCTCATGGTAAAGTGTTCAACCACTGTTTAGCTTTGTTTCTTAACAAGAAAGGAAATAACCGTAAGCAAATGACATCTTCAGTGGTGCCATTAGATTTGAACGTATCACAGATTTCCAAGAAATTTTCCAAATGAGTATTTGGATATTCGTCTTGTAAACCACTAAACTGACCAAACTATTGTACCATCTATACAATGTTCAGCTTCAGTTTGAAATTATTTGTAGCAATGGTGGGTTGTACAATACTCGATTCAGCCCCAGTCAGAGTGGGTTTGGCATAATTATACATAATACAAGGAATAGGAGCAGGAGCTGTAGGAGGTAGCTGAATATTCTGATTATTGTCCATCTTCTTAGTAGTAATAATGTCCTCATGTTCGTCTACTATAATTTGTTGACTTTGCCTTGCTTCTCTATTGTTTCTACAAGTAGTACTTTCTATTTCGCTATCAAATAGTAATGATCTCGACGGATTTCTTCTAGTCATAAACCAAAAGAACCTGCCAGAAGAAAATAAAAAAATTAGAATAAAAGAATTAGAATGTAAAAATTAGAATGTAAAAATTTTAAAAATGACTAAATTAATAAAAATAAAGTGTTCCTAATATTTTAGTCCCCAGCAACGGTGTCAAAACTTGATGATCACTGAACTAACTATAAATGCGACAAATGCAAGCGCACCTATCTAACAATAATAAAGCTACGATGAGTAAAGATATTGTATCCATGAGGACTAAAAGTATTAACAATTATTGTTTTCTTATTATTTAGCCGACAATTTAGAGTGATGAGTTTTAATCTAAAATTACTAAACTAATTAAACTAAGAACACAACAGAGAATGAATCAGGAAAATAATCGAAAGATAACCAATGAGAGAGACAATACCCAGGAAAGAATCCACCTAGACTTCTTCTATTATTATGAATTTGATTTAAATGATTTATTCACTTGGTGTCTTGATCCGTAATAATCCCTAAATTATGTTAATATCTCTTTCGAGAGTAAGAACAACTGACTCTAGGTTGATTAATTGAAATCTTTTTCTAATTAAAACCCTTATCGTCGCATTAACTTAATCTATGGATTCTCCTATTGGATTTGACTATAATCCGTTAGATTTATGTCGTCCTATTTCTAGTATTGTATGCAACTTCACTAAATTATGGTAGATCTACTCTCAAACAAGGACTTTTCTTCCACTGAATTAAACATATTAAACATGAACTAATATCCCAGAAATATTAAAACAATAAGTAAGCCCACATAATTGAGAATAAGAATCAAGTATTTATCATGTAAATCAGAAATAAAATAATATAATTCTTCTTAGGTATTATCTTCCCTATGTATCTAGGGAATTTGTTCATAATCTTGAATGAAAACATTTCAAAGTCTGAAAAACCACAAGAAACAAAGAAACTCATAAAAACTTCATAAGAAATTAAAAGGAGGTCTTCGCTCTTGATGGAGATCCACTTCAGAGTTGGCTCCAAGAGTGTTCTTCGAGTGTTTTCTTCGATCTTCTTTAATGATTGTCATATCTCTTCTTCTAATTGGTATTTATAGAGTTTAGAATGCCCAGAAAGCCTAAAAATTATGTTTTTCTGCACGTTTAGGAAGCAAGGTGTGAAATCAACACGGGCTAGCACACAGGCGTCTACCCAGCCAGTGTGGCTCACATGGGTTTGTTTTCAGCCCGTGTTGAAATGCCCAAGCCATGTGGCTCTTGAAAATAACTCTATTTGTCAGATTTTTTTTCTTGTTTTTTGCTCCTTTCATTCTCAAATGCTCTCCTAAGTATAGGAACAAGAATTTAAAGGATTAGGAGCATCAAATTCACTAATTTGCATAATTAATCATCCAAAAAACGTATTAAGAATGGGATTAAAATATGTTACTTTTATAGCTTATCAAGCAAACACCAATGTTGTTTCTTAACCTACCAAACCTGATAGTCCCAAAGGGCTTGGTTAAAATGTCTGCAAGCTAGTCTTTAGAACTACAATGAACCAATTTCACTTCCTTTGATTGCTAAACTTCTCTCACAAAATAATATTTAATCTTGAAGTATTTTAATTTTCCATGAAACATTGGATTATTTGCAATTGCAACAGCAAATTAATCATCACAATAGATCTTTGTTGCTTCCCTTTGATTCCAGCTATTGACTGAGCCATTTTATCTTGTTTTTTTGAGCTCCGAAAAAAAATGCTAAACCAAGTATAAAAAATGCCCTGATGTGATCTTCATGTCATCAGTTGATCCAACCCAGTCACTGTCTATGTATTCAACTAGATACAAGTTGTCAGTTTTCATGAATACAACTCTATGGCCTAGAGTTCCTTTAATATATCTCAAGGCCCTTTTTTTGCCTTAAAATGAATCACATTATAGCAACACAAGAATCTGGATAAAAGACTAACAACAAGCACAATGTTTGGTCTAGATGTTGTCAGGTAAAGCAAGCATCCAACAAGGCTTCTATAACTTGTTTCATTTACTGTTGGTTTAGCAGAGAACTAATAGAAGCATAAAAAGATATGAATGAAAGGGACTATTAAATTGATTAACTAAGCAACAACCTAAGCCAAAATTTAATTTCCTACTCCTACTAACAAGCTAACAACTTCTAGGACTTAGTCAAATCTCCCTAGGACTTAGTCTTATTTATAACAAACTTTGCAGCCCTAGAAACGCTAACATTCTCCTCGTGAATCAAGTGCTACAGACACCAAATTTGTTCTTAAGAAATTCAAATAGACTAACATGGAAAGACTTAGTAAAAATATATGCCACCTGGTCCTCTAATCTACAATAAACCGGCTTTACTTGACCTATCTTCTGTACTTCCCTCATCATATAATACTTGACTTTAAAATACTTTGTTCTTCCATGAAATACAGGATTAAGTGGAATAGTTAGAGTAGTTTGATTATCCACAAACACTTCTATATTCCCCTCTTACTTGAAATACAAATAATCCATTAGCTTCTTCAGCCATAAGGCTTGATTCATAGTAGTTGTAGCTGTAATGAATTCAACTTCCGCAATTGATTGAACCACCATCTATTGCTTTCTTGAACACCAAGAGAAAAAACCTGACCTAAACATGAACCAATAGCCTAAAATGCTTCTCATATCATCTAGTGATCCATCCTATTCACTACCAGAATAACCCTATAAATTGAAGTTCTCAACTTTGCTAAAATTGATTCCATATGCAAGTGTCCCCTTCAAATATCTTAATATCCTTTTTGTAGCAATCATATGAATTTCACTTGCACAATGGAGAAATCTGGACAAAACACTTACCATGTGTATGATGTCCGGCTTAGTGGATGTGAGGTACATAAGACACCTAACAAGACTCCTATACACCTTCTCATTTGTAGGATCTACCCCATCCATCTTCTGAAGTTTTTTCTCTCTAATTTATAGGAGTGCCCACACTCTTGCACTCCTCCATATGGAACCTTTTCAGAATATCCTTCGTATACTTCCTCTAGTAATGAAACACTTCATTTTGACCTTGCTTGATTCCATCCCCAGAAAGTAATGCATCTCACCTAGATAAGTCATCTCAAATACCTCTATCATATCCTTTTTGAACGCTTCAATTTGAGTTGCATCACTTCTTGTCACCAACATGTCATCTACACAGAAAGATACAATGATTAGATTTGTACCTGACTTCTTTATATAAAAGGTGGATTCACTCAGGCTCTTCACAAAGCCTAAACCTATGCATATCCCTTCACCACCAATACTCCGTCCATTTTTATCACATGAGAAAATGTTTCAAAAAAATCAACTCCACAAACCTATGCATATCCCTTCACCACCAATCTGGCCTTTTACTTATTCACTAAGCCATCAAGATTAAGTTTCATATTGAAAACCCACTTTACTTCAATCACCTTTCTACTTGCAAGCCTGTCAACTAGTTCCCATGTTTGGTTTTTCTCTATTATACCCAACTCTTCCTTAATTTTCTCCATCCACTCCTGATCATTTTTGGCTTCCTCATACCCTACAGGTTTAAGAATGGCTACACTACACATTTGATAAACCTCACTAAATGATCTTATACATCTAATTGGTGTATCATCCATTAGTTCATTAGGATTAAGAGAGAACTCTTGTTTTCTTTTCTTTTATCACTTGCCCAATCCCACTGCTTATCTTTTAGGAACTCAAAATCTCTACTTACAATCATCTTTCTTGTCCGAGGTTGATAGATTCTATAGGCCTTTGACATCAAACTGTAACCAACAAATATTCCATGCTCAGATTTTTCTCCCAACTTGTCCTTTTAACCTGTGGAACATGATAGAAACATAAATAACCAAATACCTTTAAATTCTTCAAAGTTTCCTTCATTTCAAACCAAGCTTCAAAGGATGTTTTTTTCTCCAATACCATTGTAGGCAATCTATTTATAAAAAATATAGTTGTGTTAGTTGCCTCAACCCAAAACTCCTTAGGTAAGGACTTCTCATGTAGCATGCACTTAGTCATCTCTATAATGGTCTTGTTTCTTCTCTCACTAACTCCATTCTATTGTAGAGAGTAAGGAGCAGTGAGTTGATGCTCTATCCCAACCTCTTCACAGAAAGTATTAAACATTTGTTAGGTATATCCTGTCATATTATCAAATCTGACAACCTGAATCTTACAACCATTTTGATTCTTAACCCATCTTTTATACTTAAAAAACACATCAACAACATCAAATTTTTGCTTCATAAAGTAAATCCAACATATTCTGATAAAATATCAATAAAGATAATAAAATAACTGCTACCATTCAATGTAGGAGTTGCTTGTGGATCACACAGACACGTGTTAATCAATTGCAACTTTTCTTTGGCTCTCCAAGTTGAGGTTTTGAAAGGCAACCTTGTTTGTTTGCTACTCAAACAAGTTTTGCATCTCGAATTTAACTCCTCCAGAATTGGTAGCCAAATTGACATCTCATTTTTCTGCATGAACTATAGACCTTTGTGATGAAAGTGTACTAACCTCTTATGTCACAATTCAGAGTCATTGACTTGACACTTGAATGCCACTTTCTCCTCATTGAGTGGATTCAAAGAGAAACTCTTCTTTTGCATCTTGATCCTAAATAATACATTACAATTAGAGTCAAGGATTCGACATATTCATTTTTCAAACATTACCTTGAATCCCTTCCCTAACAAGTTCCCCACACTTAACAAGTTTTGATCCATCTCAAGTACAAACAAAACATCTGAAATCAACTTAGTTCCAACACGACTCTCTATTGCTATTATGCCTTTTCCTTTCACTTCTAGGTATTCTCCATTTCCTATCCTTACTCTCAACTTTAATGACCTGTCAAGGTCTTTAAACAACTCCTCATCACAAGTCATGTGATTGGTGCAACCACTATCATCTAACCAACTATCACATGAAGTGCTTGATGAGAAGGAAGAGACAAACAAATAGTTGGTCCTCTTCTTCTTTAATTGCAGTATGTGTTGCACTTTGCTACCGATTTATTGGTTCTTTGCAAAACTTCTCAATATACCCCATCAAGTTACACCTTTTACACTTCACATCCGACCTTCTTCAAAACTTGAAATGGGAATGATTCTATTCTCCACAACACTTACATGAAGAATACTTGTTAGAATTTCCAGTATCATTACTTTTTGTAGCAGTTTTTTAACCACTACTACCACTACTCTTCTTCCCATTATGCTATTGTTCCTTTCTTCTTTCACCCTGTTGCATCTTAGCATTCATATCTCCTTCTAAACTTCCTTCTTGACTCATTAACCTCTTCTGCTCCTATTCTTGTAAAGCACTGATCAACTCCACCACTCTCAGCTGAGCCAAGTCCTTGGTGTTCTCCAAAGAGGCAATTATTTCACCATACTTCTCAGGCACAAAGACAAGTATTTTCTACACCAGTCTAGAATTGGAGAGATCAGTCTCAAGAACTTTGCCTTGTTAGCAACATCTATCAGCTTGTTCGAGTATTCTTTAATTGACTTAGACTCCTTCATTTGTAGCCTCTCAAATTCTCTGATCATGTTCAACACCTTTATGCTCTTGATCCTCTCATCTCCTTGTTACTCAGCCTTGAGGTAGTCCCATATCTTCTTTGTTAGTCCAAAAGCCATAATTATATTGAATATGGCTAGTGAAATCGAAGCATAAGGGTAAGCCTTTACTTTAGCCTTCCTGGTGGTTCTCTCCTTGTGCATTATTTATATGGTTCATAGTTGGATTGTTGGGAAATGGAGTCACCTTATAGCCTTCTCTCAATATGTCAATGTATCTCTCAGTTTTTCTCTCAGAACTTTTACAAAACTTTTGTCATAGGTTTCTCAAGAAAACAAAAGCTCTCAATACCACTGTTGGTTTAGTAAAGAATTAACAGAAACATAGAAAGATATGAATGAGAAGGATGATTAAATTTATTAACCAAACAACCCTTATATACATGTCTCAAGTAACAACCTCAACCAAATTTTAATTCCCTACTCCTACTAAAAAGCTAACAACTCCTAGGACTTAGTCAAATCTCCTTAGGACTTAGTCTTATTAATAACAAACTTTGCAACCCTTGAAGCACTGGCATTTACCTTCTCTAAGTCACCCTTGCTGGTGAGATTTTCTCCTTAAGCAATAGGAGTGCTTGTTGGCTTACAATTTTCCATGCAAAACTTGCTCAAAATATTCAAAGCAAAGGCTTTTTGGCTTATGAAAATGGCATGTTGAGTCTGGGACACTTCCATGCCAAGAATGTAAGTCATTTTGCGTCAATCTAACATCTCAAGCATATCTTACATCTACTTCTTAAACTCATTAACCAATTCATTACTGGTACTAGTCACTAACAATCATCCACATACAGTAAGACTACCAGCAAAGTTGTAACACCCGTGTCTTACCCGGTCATTGGGTCCAGCTACGGTGGGTTACATTCATTGTTGAATCAAACTATGAACAAGTTACAACTAAATTATACAATTAACATGACTAAGATAGCCAACTACGCTTTTTATAATCATACTTGACTTAATACGAATATTATTTGCAACAATCTTATCATGTTTGACTGGCTGATCCGTCAAACTAAAATGGTTTAATTACAAGTTCCTAGTTTAAGTTATTACCATGCGAACTTATGAAAAGATTAACAATAATTCATTTACTATATTTAAACGATTATTCATTATATAATATAACATACCAGGTTCATATAATATAACATCTTCATGGCGTGCTCTTGTCCTCATCTGGATTGGCTTAACTTGAAAATTTATACACTTTCTGCATTGTCACAACCTTCTATTGTTATCATTCATGCTATAGGCCACAATGCGGAATGATTTCACTCACCCATTTACGTTGATTTCATACAAGATGGATTATAACCTCCTTTACCAGCAAACATATGTGGATTTTGTTAGTAATTACTGTCATTAAGAATTAACGTACAACGAATTGAGTTCAAAAAGCTCATACATGGATATTCACACTAAAAAAAAATTTATATGCAGACTTGAGTTTGGAGAAGACTTACTTACAAATTGTACTTGTTAACCTCTATATACGGAATCTTAATCATAGATTCATATATGTGAGTTCATACTTGTGAACTAATTCTTAAATGATAGTCACTGTTAGACTCTTATTTGGCAGATAGTCATTGCAGGCTTTCAATTTAAAAATAGTTATTGGCGGTCATCTACATCAAAGAAGATCTATGTGGTTTTGGGTTGAGATAAATGATTTATATGAACTCTTTTACCTTAAACATAAGAACAAGCTTATGCAATCACTTGCTTGAATAATAGCCCATATTGACTCTTACGAAATATAGTATTTTTTATCTCTTAAACTTGAAACATGAATATAAGATCAATAGACTATCATAGTATGAATCATAAGTATAGATCCAACAAGCTGTAATACATACAAATTCTTCTAGAAGATTCATGGATGTGAACTTATATATGGCGACTCATACATGCGAATCCGTAGACAAATATTTACATATAAATGCAAATTCATATACGTGAATTGTTCTGTGGACATTTGCATGGAGAAATTCCACGTATAACTTTGCCATGAAGCATAGAGAGCAAATCCAAAAGACTGCCATAACTTGGATCACAAGATAGGTCTATCGAACTATCTTGTCTTGCATGTGCCCATGGCCATGAGACTTGCTTACATACATAAGGCTTAAAGCTTTAGACTCCCCAGATTCTCTTACTTACATATAACCCTTGTAAGGCTTTCATACACATATGCACATATACCTCCGTTCAATCCAACTGAACCTTAGCAAAATCAAATATCATACGCATATATTATCTATAAAACCCGCCCAAATCTCTGCAAAGCTAGAGAATATGGGGCATAGAGAGCACAACATGACATTTCCTCATCTTTCATCTGTAATACATCCCTCCATAATCTGCATATAATTTATTTACGCGATCGACATATAACAAGCATTTAACTAACCATGCTTTTTAATAACACAAGGTAAATCATACAGTATGGATTGCGTAACTATCCACTCAACAATATCATATTTGATGGGGCTTTACTAGCAACAATTTATCAAAACATTCAACTTTTTTTTACAGCCAAACATACATTTACGCCACAACACTAAAAAGCAAGCATCCCGTCATAGAATGATTTCCTATCATCAATAGAGTGTAAAGTCAAGCATACCCAAACAACACAATACTGAAACAAATAAAATAACTAATGAGAAATTATGTTCAAGAACTCACCAGTAAAATACCTGAAATTTGGTATTGATTACATCTGTTTAGCTTTTCCTTACCACCTAAGCCTCCTCCTTCTCGGTTAGCTATATCGAGATCAAAACGAAAACATTCTTATATAAGAAAATTATAATTCATTTACATGCTGAAAGAATTTAAAGGTTAGCTGCAACCCTAAACATTTCAGTACAAGGTAAATGAATGAAACTAAAATCCTCAATTTTCCTTCCCTTTTGTTCAATCAAAAGATACAGGAAAGCTTAGAAAGATTACCAATTTGCTAAATCCCCAATCACTTAACCTGATACATTATTTTCTCCCTCCATGCAGATCACTTCTTAACTTTTCTTTCTTACAGAACAACCATAGAAGAAGATAGAATAAAGAAAATGAATACAGAAAATGAGAGAATGAGCATAGGAGAATAAAGCCTCTTTATTATATAACCTTCCCGCACTCGTTCACCAAAACCAATTCATCAACATCAAATTTAATGTTCCTTATCATAATTTTTCCCACTAAAGAAAACCCAATTCTAATGTAACGAGACTAACAGTTGAAATCTAACTATTTGCCAAGCAGTCCATCAGATTCACTAATTTACACTAGAACCTTATTAAACAAAAGTTTTTTTCTAATTTAATACTCACAATTGTTGTGGCACTTAACCTTTAACATTTCCAGAGGCGACATAATTTTTCTTCTTAGATTTCTTCATATACAGTGTTGGCTCACTGATGCTTCTTTCCAATCCCAAACTTGACAAATGACTGTCAATTCTCTCATACCAGGCTCTTGGAGCCTGTTTGTAACACCCTATACCCGAATTGGTCGCTGGGTTCGGGTACCAAGTGTCACAAACAACCTGAGATACTTAATAACAATTCTATATAGATTTAATTTTAACTTTTATAATGTCAGGATAGGTTTCCTATTTACGCATAAGTTCACTCCAATCTCTTTAGTTATCAACATGTTTCAAAATATAACTACAAATAAAATTTCTACCACTTCTAAAGTTCTTACAACCAAATTTCCTTACTGAGTAGGTCTAAGTTTATAAATATACAAAAACTTGGAAATTAAAAATTTAATAAAGGTTCTCTTATTCGAACCCGAAGAGTACCCTCTAAGGGTGTCCCTCTATATGCATGGTATAGTTATAGCACCATTCGCATATCTTGGTGGCGTCTGGCTTGGTCCCTTTACAAGACCCTTGAATAATTCCTTAACCCTACATGCAAAGTAGTACAATCATAAGTTCAGATGAACTGGGCAAGATTTTGTACATCAGAAATCAAAGACTCTCAACTTTTGGGTAAATAAGCATAAGAGCATAGAATTAAAAACTCCCTAATAAAACTTAGGACATTTCGTAGTATAACTGGCGTAGTCGAAGCTTGCGCATTCTATGAACCAATCGTTGGAGGATATGTAGTGTCTTGCCTAGTGAAGTCTTGAATATTTAAGTGTTGATGTAACACTCCTAACCCGTCTCCGTCGCCAGATTAAAGTTACAAAGCATTACCAAATAATCGGAACAAAATTTAAATCATCACATTTAATAAATTAATCTCAATCAAAAACTTATCAAACATATGCATTTAGTCCCTAAATCGAGCCTTTGAGGCCCTAAAATAGCTTAGAAGCAATTTGGGACTAATTTGAATCAAAACAAAAAATTTGGGAAAAAATTAAAAATTTTGAAAATATGGGTCATACGACAGTGTGACATAGCCCAATTCATGTAAAAATTGAAAAAAGGGATACAAAGTCGTGTCCCAACTCGTGTCTTCACCCATGTAACCCAGTGAGTTAGGCCACATGGCCATGTCCCAGGCCGTGTGCCAGACGATGTAACTCTCTAAGTTGCAACACACAACCACGTCGCTGGCTGTGTAACTCACTGACTTAGGACATTAAGAACTTACAAATGACACACGGTCGTATGTGTTACACAACCGTCTGATAGCCCGTGTCCCAGGCAATGGGATCCATAAATTAAGCCTAAATTCAAGCCATTTCAAGGCCAAAACACACCTAACTAACCATCCCATTTGTGCACACATTAAAGAGATTTAAACCTCATTCAAACACACTTGAACATACCATTTCAAACATCCTATTTCATCTAACCAATATGCCATTCAAAGGTACCACATTTATGCCAAAACATTATTAACCAAAACAAGTCAATAGTGCCATATTCAAATCATAAAAACCTAGTTCCTTAACTACCAAATAATGTCACATATAACCATATTCATATCATCACAAACATGCCAATAAAGATAATGTATTTCAAGTACCTAAAAGTGGCCAAAATGACCTAACTTGACAAAGCATTACAAGTCCATCAAACCAAACATAAAATTCAAAAGTATATACATACTAATCAACCATTAACACATTCATAAACTATCATTACAAAAGGTTCTATACATGCCATTTATAACCTTGGCCAAAATACTTAAAAACTACCGAAATGATTGCTAGATAGTGTGATTGATCCCTGACAAGCTTCCAACCGATTATGATCATTTATAAAAAGGAAAAAAAGTAACTACGTAAGCAACTAGTGTTTAGTAAGCTCATATAAACTCAAACATAACTTACCATTTCATTAGTACAATTTATAGGGTAAACATAATAACATTACCAAGGCCATAAGCTTAGTAAAAGCCTATACAAGCATCATCAAACTCAAAAGTTAGTAGGTTCATCCATAATCAATATGAGTTCAATTATACCATAAGTAGATTTCAAAAGATATATCACTTACTCACCAACCTTTTCATAAGATCATGAATCATTTTATTTGTATACTTACCATGTCATTTCCTTTACTTACTCGTTGAAACATTTATAATTACATTGGATACTCAAGAATACTCACACATAGTTTGTCTTTCCATATAACCGTAACCTTTCATTTTCAATAGTACTCACACGAGTTGTGAAATGGGCCTGCTCACAAGAGCTGTGGGTCAGAATGCTAGCTACACAATGCTGCTCACACGAGCTGTGCAGAGTCTGTAACAAATGCAAGAACTCAACCATCGGTAGGATATTCAATACCAACACCTAAAACATGAAATCCCTAATGAAATGTCATTCGTATCCTAAGAATTCTTAATTTTTAAAATTAGACTCGTTGTACATCAATTATTCATACATCGAAACATATACAATTTCAAGTTCGTTTATATTAATGCAACATAGCAAAAATCAATTTAGCTAAGATCAATACGATCATAATTCATATGAACTTACCTCGATAACTTTGGTCGTAGAAGTAGACTTGAATACTAATCCGAAGCTTTAGCCTTTCCTTGATTTAAATCCAGTTGTTGTTTATCTTTATCTAAATAGATAATTTCATTCAATTAATTACTTTTGGTATTCAATTTAATCCATATTTCATATTTTTTTAAAATTATGAAATTACCCCTAACATTTTTACTGTTACAATTTAGTCCTTAAACTCATAATTTGAAATTTAACCATTTTAATCCTCCATACAAGCTAGCTAAATTTCTTAGGGACTCATACCAACCCACTTAAATCATTATTTCATAATTTTACCATGAAATTTTACTATTTTCATGAATCACTTAAGAAAACATGTTTATTTTACAACCAAGATTAATAGTCTATCAAATAAATTCAAAACCTATTAAAAATAACCATGAAAGGTCCCTCAACCTTTAACAGTTTTGTAAATTAAGCCCCGGGCTACCTAGAATAAGCTAAAACGAGCTTAAAAACATAAAAATAATGAAAAGCGGGTTGAAAATACATACAATGCACTAAAACAAGCTTAGCCGAACCAAGCATTCAATAATGGAGTTCTTCCCCTCTTAAAATCAGTGATAGATGAAAAATACAAGATGATACATGCTTTAATTTCTATTGTTTTAAATTTAATTACTAAATTACCATTTTAACCTTATTAATAATAAAAAAATTTCAAGTAAACCTTGTCCATATTTTTCCACAACTCTTTAAAGGGTATAATTACTATCTTAGTCCATTAGTTTTAGATTTCATATCCATTTTACCCCTTTAACTAATAGAATTCAACTTTTATATATTTTACAATTTAGTCCTTTTTACCTAATTAACTATTTAAAATTCACAATTTCTTGACAAAATTTTAATACGGCCTTAAAATAATCTCGCAGACATTAAATAAATATTGAAATACTAACTCACTCTTTGGAATTATGGTCTCGAAACCACCATTTTTACACCACTAAAATCGGGTTGTTACAGTTAATCGTAAAAGCAAGGCTTAAGAGTAAGTTTCAAGTGCCCAACGTTAGGATTCGATTAAGTGTAAGAACTTTCTGAGTGTTCCAAATAGAACCCTAGTCTGACAGATTCTGAACAAACAAAAAGGAACCTATGATGAACAACATATAGGATATTTTGAAAGAGCAAAGCTTAGGGCTAACTCTGAAGAAAGGTATGTATGACGAATCAAGGAATATTGGTGAGAATGTATATATGTATATATATATATGAATAAGGCACAGAGTATAAAGAAGTACTATGAGTGGAGTAGTATTTTTAGAGACACTTTTTGGCATAAAAAGCAGGCGAACTTCGACATGGAAATAAGCAGACAAGGATTTCTAGTTAGATTACGATGATAAGTGAAATCGAACTGGTAATTAAAAAAGGAATGGTTATAAGATAAGAGTCCATGCTAGTGACATAATACATCTAGTGACCAATGTGGTCCCGTACTAGTTAAATTTGTGAGGTAAGCTGGTTGAGAACTAACCAAACGCAAACTAGAAGGGTCGAAGGCTAAATGAGTAAACATATAAGTTTCTTAAAGAGTGGCTGATTTTAGATAAGATAAATCAGTCTTGATGTGATGTTTACCAAGTTCCCATAAAGACTTGAGTTAAGTTAAAGGACACTTGGGTTAAGTTAAGGGATAGTTATCTTCCTTCTTAAGATTTAGGGACATGAGCAGATGAAGACATCTCTCTAAGATGAGTTTAGAACCCCAAATTTAGTTAGTGATTTTCCCTCCCATTAAAGAACATTTCATGACTCTGCTAGTTAAGGTAACACAAATCTGTAACTATGCTTGGAGAAATAAGGCTTAGTAATACGTTTGGGTTTTAAGATGAAGATAAAGGTTACCCGAATGGGTTCTAACAAAGTGTTTCTATTTATCAAAGCAGAGGAGGCTATAGCATGTGGCTGAATTATTGATCTGGATCTCAAACTGTATATTTCACAAGGAAAGACTAGATCTGAGGTTTAAACTGTCTTTGAGGTTATCAAGTGAGTTCCTAAGCTGACTCTTACATGTATAAAGTATGTTTTAAAACTTTTATAAAATGTAAGAAAACCATGAAATCGAATCTAAAAGTGTAATGTGATGATTCTA
The DNA here is from genome assembly GCF_007990345.1 of Gossypium hirsutum. NCBI lineage: Eukaryota > Viridiplantae > Streptophyta > Magnoliopsida > Malvales > Malvaceae > Gossypium > Gossypium hirsutum. The sequence continues at coordinate 22,112,210 of NC_053446.1, read as the reverse complement.
GTGAGTAATGTGTGAAGGATAGACATGAGAGCATGTGTTGAATGAAGTTTGATGGTCTAACTATAAACATGAATCTTAAAGATAAAGGATGTTTGTGTATGAATGATAGAAATGTGTTAATAAGTTTGAAAAGTATGGATGTGTCTGTTATGAGTAAGTCAAGGTACGATGAGTTCAGGAATAATGAGTCTAAGTATAAAGAGTCTGTTTTTGTCTCCAGAGTCATCTAAAGGGGTCCGTCAGGATTAAAAACACAAATCTTTGAAAGGACAAGTATATGGTCATGGCATTAAAGGATCATATCGTGTAAAACTATAACTAATGGGTTATGACATCATATAGGGAAATTTAAGGAAGGTTATTGCCTAACGTGGTTCTCTGTGTGTCTTAGGTAATGAGCGATAGAGCTCAAGAAATATGAGTCTAGGTGAATCCCTATCATTGAAACACTAGAAAAAGGATGTCTTTGTGGTGATCTCTGTTTAAAGGCGCCTTTGTGGTAAAACTATGAACAAAAAAGCCTATGTGGTGAGTACTGAAATTTAAGGAATATTTTTTATGGTAGAACTCTTGAAAGTTAAGCCTTTGTGGTAACCCATGTTAAAGGAAAGACTCTATGGCAAACTCTGAATAAAAAAGCTTTTGTAGCTATCTTTGAAAAGGAAGCCTTCGTGGCTATGTCTAAAAAAGAACACCTTTGTGGTGCAACCTAAGGATCGAACACCTTGGTAGCAACTTTGTAAAGGATAGCCCTAGTGGCAAATACAAAGAAGGACTTTGTGGCCATTTAAAGGAAGAAATGCCTTCAAAACAAAAATTTAAATAAATGGCGTGTAAGGAATTAGGAAAGAATGGCATGAATGGTTCCCTGAAGGCAAAGCAAAGGTAGGACTTGGAAGTTAATTTTAAGTGTAAGAGATAATGTATGGACAAGTAGAAGGAACTAAGTATCCGACAAACTCTGAAAGAAAATCACTGTATGTAAATGAAATGTAGAACCTCGCGTAAACATAAGAAAAGAACAGTGAAGTTAGAGTGAGCCAGAATATGCAGTGAATTTGAGAAATATGTTATATGTATGTATAGATAGTATCCCGAAGTAATAAAAGATCTGGGTGAACTCTGTGTTGAATAATGGGCATAGTCTACCTCACCCAAAGGTAGTGGTCAGATTAACAAGTATGAAATAAGATTTTAAGTCTGTTAATAAGGTAAACAAAGTCGTTAAGGACTATGTAAATGTAAGAGTTAAGAAAGGATATAGAAAGTGAAGAGATGTTAAGCATAATACGCTCAAAGGAAAGAAACAATCATTTGAGTTGGACCCCGAATCTGGAACCTAGTTGAATAACGGTTTAATAAATAAAAAGGAAGATAAGTCCTTAAAGACACTGAGAGAAAGAAAAAGGCCGAAGCTAGAAAGGAGTAATTACAATCTGTTAAGGGATGTCTTTAGTGAAGTAATCGCTAAAGGGAATAAGGAAAACTTAAAGGAAACAAGAAGGACATGCAAAGCATCTTTCATGCTTGATATAATGAATTTAAGGTTTAAATTCACTAAGTTTTTATGAACTTATGAAATTTATTTCATGTTTTTAGGTTGCAAAGAAGTATGCGGCAAGAGGGACAACGCCAAGGCTACACCAAAGGAAGTGGTGCGCTGGGCTGTCATAGATACAGAGGAAGTTAAGTGGCATGCTTAAGTCTGAACATAAGTTATTAAGTAGCATTCTGATATGTACTCTGTAAGGACAGAGATAGAATAGAGTCGATGATATTTTATTATCATGAATTCTAAATGTAATCATACATCGTACACTTGTAAAAAAATATTTCATAGTCTTAGATAGAATTTTTTTACATAGGAAAATAAAAAAGAAATTGTAAGTAAATCTGTTTCAAAACATAACACCCGAGACTTGGATCGAGTAATCGGGTCAGTTGAGGGTGTTATAGGATATATCAACTGATCTGATCATAGGCGCACTTTTTCAAACAACCACTATTTAGCTCCATCTTAGGCTCCCATTTTACCTATTTGTCTTAACTCATCAAAGGCACCATATACACGAATATGCAATTTGATGACTACTTTTGGCGAACTATCAGATATCTCGCCATAAGTGTGGATTATTAACCTAAACCTTTCAACCAAACCGAACTTAATATAGACTTACTATATTACCCCAAACATTTGTTTCTTATGACTTAGCCTATACTTAAACCTTTCTTCTAAGGAAGATCCATTTACTAGTAATCTTATTTTCTGTCTTGAATTTGAGATTTGGTTGATACATGATTACCCCCATTCTTTGCATACTTGTACTCATAAAATAGTCCCATAAGACTTTGTACTCATAAAATAGTCCCATAAGACTTTCCTACTTCAGACCATTATACTAAGATACTCCCAGAAATAGATAGTTCCCAGCGGACTATCTCTTTTTTAGATTTCCTAAGGGGACTTCTATTTCTTTCGTTATTTCTAGGCAGACCTTCCACCTAAGATAGTCATTGGCAAAATTACCTCCTAAAAGGGTTCTTGGCAAACTTCCACTTTTCGAGCAACCTCTTTATCAATATCACTTAGAATTCAAACCCAGAATAACCATTTTATTACCTCATAGGCAATGGTGGTTTATGCGTGAATACTAGCAAACTCTTAGTGGCAGATACTTATTTACCAATACCTTGAAGGAAATGCCCCTTCTTTTCACACATGCCAATGCTTAAAGTACTTCTACAAGTTTTCCTTATGTTCGTAATTTGGCAGATCATTTTATTATCATGTTTGCGCACTTTCTCAGATGCACCACAATCATTCTATTAGATTGCTCGCCGTATGAGTCATACAGTGATTTCCCTTTTTGTAACCTGACAGCTTTCCTTATTTACCATTCTAGCAAACTCTATTTCACCATAAAATGCACCTATCCACCACTTGATCATGGCATCACTAACCATAGACTTTTGATTCCAAAAAATTAGTAAATCCCTTTCAAGGTGTCGCCCCGAAGGACCCATATATTGTTTAAGAAGGTTAACTTTGGATCCAGTTGGTGTATTTTTCATCCCCTTTGACTTGCTAGAGCCAGTAGCAACCTAATGGTGTCCAACCTTGCCATTGGGCAAGGGTTTCAACATAGTCAACACCATACTACTAACTAAAGCCCTTTACAACTAGCCTGGCCTTAAACTTATTAAATGGTCCATCAAGATTCATCTTGGTTCTAAACACTCATTTGATTCCAATGATCTTCTTGTGGACTGGTCTATCAACAAGTTTCCAAGTCTTATTCTTATTAGTCCTGGATATCCCAACTTCCATGGCTTCCTTCCATCTACTTTCTTGTACAGCTTCTTCAAAATTCGTAGGCTCCAGTACTTCTAAGTCACATCTTTGATACACTTCAGCAATAAGCCTAGTGCCTCTGACAGGTAAGTCATCAAAGTTTTCATCTTCTTGAATTTTATCTTTAGTAAGCTACATGTTTGTTTCTTGCTGACGTTGTTCAAGTAATTTAGCTTCAGTATCATCACAGTTTCATGTACTGCCTTTATTAAACTTCATATCTCTGCTCACAAGGAGTTTGTTGTTGAAAGGATCATATATCCTGTTGACCTTTTTATGCTTTTGTATCCAAAAAAGATACTTGGTAGTGATCTTTTTTCTAGTTTGCTTCTCTTCACAGCTGGTACATGAGCATAAAAAATGCAACCAAACACTTATAAGTGTGAGACAAAAGGTTTGAATCCAAACCAAGCTTCAAATGGAGTCTTGCCTTTCACAGCAAAAACATTTAGGTATTCACAACTTCTGCCCAAAATTTGTTTGTCAGTTTTCTTTCAAACAAAAAATCTTCCCATATCCATCACTGTTCTATTTTTCTCTCATAGACACCATTATACTAAGGAGTGTAAATGTTGGTCAGTTGATGCTCGGTGCTTGCTTCTTCACAAAATATTTGAAACCTTTTTTATGTGTACTCAATTCCATTATCTGATCCGAGTATCTTCAATTTGTAGTTGGCTTGATTTTCAACATTTGTTTTAAACTTCCAAAAGATTTCAGTTACTTTAGACTTCGACTTCAAGAAATAAACCCAATAGTTTTTTGTGTAGTCATTAATAAATAAAATAAAGTACCTAATGCCACCTAGTGAAAGAGTCTTTATAAGTCCACAAACATCAGTATGGACCATGTGTAGCTTATCATTGGCTCTCCAAGCTTTGTTGGCTTGAAATGGAATCTTGACTTGCTTTCTAAGTTGACAGACTTAATAAACAACACTTCAGTCTACCATTTTGGACATGTTTTCATCCAAATCAGACTTATAAAGCTGGCTAAGGGACCTATAGTTAACATGCCCCAACCTTTTGTGTCATAAACATGATTCATCTACAAAGCTAATATAAGCTTTTAAGTTTATCAAATTCAAATTTAGAACAAAGCATTTATCATTCATAGTACTGACACTAATTCTTGACCAGATAGATCCATAATCATGCATGTTTTGCTTTTGAAAACAATAGAATAATTCTTCTCTAGTAGTTGACAACCACTAAGAAAATTTTGGTCTATTTTAGGTACAAATAGGACATTCGAGATTGATTTTGTACCTGAAGGAGTGTTGATCAAGATTTCTCTTTTTTCCTTTGGCTTTAATGAATTTGCCATTCCCAATTTTGACTTTGGGGACAATGATTGTATCAATCTTCCTGAAAATGCTTTCATTAGAGGTCATATGGTTTGTGCAACCACTATCGTTCAACCAATCTTTCTTGGCCCCATTGTAGGTTACAAAACAAGAAGTAGTAAAAACATGCTCCTCTTGAGCTTGACTTCTATCAGCAGCCTGTGCTTGGACATTGTTTTGTTATTGTTTTTGCCCTTTATTTTTGCACACACTTTGTAACAGCCTAAACTCGGTCTAATGGACCAGACCCGAACCTTACAAATACAATGTACTTGAGCCTAATTATTTAAATTACAAACGATTTACAGATGCTAAATTTCAAACTTTCTAATAAAAAACAAAAGTGTAAACAATGAGGAAATTCAAATGGTATACATAAAGAATTTCATTTCAATTAGGACTAAACTGATGCCATGCTCTACATGATTATCCCCTGTAGAAATTTTTATAAGTATCAACTCAAACTCTATCTCGCCATCAAGCTCACTCTGTATACATAATACTCCAATATGTCACTCCTTTGGCATAGCCTTGGTGTCATCCCTCCAGGCTCAGGCCCAAGATAGTTCATCTAAAACATAACACATGAAGATAAGTCCCATAGAACATAATGAGGTTAACCTAGTTACCTAAATCATGCTTGCTCGTTGCATCAAATATTTCAATAGCTATCTCACTACTCTTATCCTTCAACTTGTCTTTTGCGAGTACTTCCTCAATTTCTCATTCCTTTACATATGTTCATTACCTTACCCTACTCTAAGACCATTTCCTTCTCTTCTGTGCCTTTGAGACCTTACCTACATTCTCAGTACCACGTGAGATCTCTTAAAATTTCCATCTCTGTACAAATCTTAATCATATTGATTACCTTACCATAATACTCATAGACACGTTTAGTACTTATTGATCTCACTATTGTGTCTCGGAATATTAAGAAATACATCATTTACTTAGGCCAGAGTTTGCCACAAAGAGTGTCCTTCATGGTTTAGTCTTGAGAGTCTTTCCTGAGCATGCCACAAGAGCATCCCGTTCTATATGTACCGTAAAAAATGTCTATATGGGGTTCGCCATAAAGGATGTTCCTTTATAACTCGCCGTTAGGGCTTATCCTTTATCCTTTGCCGTGAAAACTCTATATCTAGAATTTGCCTTTCATATTTTTCCTTCCTTATTTGTCAAGGATTCCATACCTTCAAAATACATCATGAAAACCATTTCTTTCTTTCACGGTTCACCACAAAGGCGTTTCCTTCAGAAGGTTGCCACAAGGGCTATTATTTAAAGTATGTCAAAAAGGCTTCCATTTTTCTTAGATTGCCACAAAGGCTTCTATTTTCTGGAATTCCTATGATAGGGATTCGCCTAGAATCACATTTCATGATGTTTGCCCCTCATTGTTCTGGGTCGCACAGAGAACCCCATTTGGTAACAATCTTCTTTTAGTCTTTTCCATATGAAGCCATAGCCCACCACCAGGTACACGATATGGTCTTTCCATATGATGCCATAGCCCAACTATGGTCTTACACAATATGGTGTCATGGCCATGGACTTTTCCTTTCAGAGATTATGTTCAAAGTCCCGATGGACCCCTTTAGACGACTCCAGCACGGTGAATAGACATAGACTCACTTAACAGACTTTTCATATGTTATCACCAAACATAACACCTATCTCATCTTACACATTCCAAACATGCTCCTAGAGTCACATTATCAACTCTAGGATTCTTACCACATACTTAGTACTTGTCAGATACCATATAAACTATACAAACAAGACTAGTTTAACATTCATACCATAATATCACCATCCTATCATATTGTCCTAACTTCAAATTCATAGTGTGACCACTTTCTATAGAAATATCTTAAATAATAACATGCATGCAAGAGTCAGCTTAGGGACTCACCTAACAACCACGAATAATAGCTTGAACATCAGATCCATCATCTAAGCATGGATTGCAACAACCACTGCCTAGACATGGAGAAACCTCTGATAAAATTTAGGGTTTTAAATCCAACTTAAAGGAATACTTTTGTTCCCTTCAGCCTTACTATTCAATGTTTTAAGATAGAAGAAGAGAACTCCCATTTATTGAAACTAGAAACCCTATTAATATAACCTAAGTCTTTATTAAAACTTGACAAATGTCACAGCACTAGTGAATTGTCTTATCAAAGTCTACAACTTCCAATAAACCTAATTGAGTATGTCCCTTTGTCATTTAACTATCTTGGTTCACGTTCGGTTAGATCCTAACCATCTTTACTTGTAACTTAATATTCATACTACAATAGAGAAAGGGTACAATATACCTCTAACGTGGACTCATACCCTCAATACAGATTTACTTGACTACATCTTGTTTCCAACAAATCATGGAAATCTAGCACGGAGCCCTTACTAACTTAAACACATAACTGTATCCACCAACTCAATACGCCAGAAGGGGTACTTAGGTGAATACCACTCTGCCAAACATATTTCTAAAATACTACGCTAAAGCTTGTGCCTGCTTGAACGGGGTGTTACACCTTTTCTATGTGACCAAGCTATTTATAGCTTCTACACTAAATGTTAGGCCTGAACCAACAATACTTTTCTAGCTGTGTAGACTTCTTATAGTAAGTGCATGGTGGATACTTCTTCTGTCCACTATCTCTTCTTGGATTTTCTTTCTTTTTACTCTAGCTCTTCTTTCCCTTATAGCTTAAGGAACTCAAGCCTTCCTTGTTTCTGGCCTGAAATGCTTATTCAGAATGCTCCTCTTGTCTACTTGTTCTTCTTTACTCTTGAGCATAAAGAGCATTTATCAACTCTAACAATGAAATTATAGACAAGTCTCTTGAGTCTTCCAGGGAAGAAATTTTATACTCATATCTCTCAGAAAGTGTTGTGATGACCTTCTCAACAATCCTACTGTAATTAACAAATAGATTATGGTTTTAGAAACTAGAAACATATAACACCCCTAACTCGTCTCCATCGCTAGTTTAGGGTTACAAAGCATTACTGTATAATATAGAATTCTTAATATTGAAATAGACCAACATGCAATTCACATATCAACATTCACTATCACAATTTAATTATGGCAAAAATACTTTTACAAACCTTAAATCAAGCTTAAGTGGCCCTAAAAATAGGTTGGGAACAATCAGGGACTTATTTGAATCAAAATAGAAACTTTATGGCAAAATTAAAAATTTACAAAATTAGGGTCACACGGCTGTGTGGCATAACCCAAGCCGTGTGGACATTCGAACTAAGGGACACACGGTTGTGTTCTAGCCTATGTTTTAAACCGTGTAACTCAGTGACTTGTGTCACACGGTTATGTCATAAACCGTGTGTCAGACCGTGTGTATATTCAAAATATGGTCACACGGTCGTGTCGCGGGCCGTGTAAAACTTGCACCTAAAATTTAAAAGACACATGGCCGTGTGAGGTGACAGTGTATGGCATACAGCCGTGTGACAACCCATGTCCCAGGCCGTGTGCAGTATGTGTTACCTCTAAAACAAGCCATTTCAAACACAAACCTTGCACACCAAGATACACTAATTCAACCATCTTTCACATGTTTAAAACATATATCAAACATCCACATCCAAAAACATACCAATTTCATGCTCATCCTATATCTAACCAATGTGCCATTGTTATGGCACCTCAATCACAACGTATCCAATTCATTCAAACATACCTTATAACCTAAAAAAATATATTTATATACACATACACCATAGAACCATTTTTACCACATACGAACATGTCTCAAGCCATATATTTACAAAGTACTAAAAGTGACCAAAAGACACAAACGTACCAAAACATTACGAGTCCAAACAAACACATATACACAAAAGGGCGTAAACATACCAAGCTGACTAGGTAACATAATCAAAAAATCCCTTTATAAACAAGCCCTATACATGCCATCTATAACCTTGAACTTAAATACCAAATATCTACCAAAACAAGGTTTGGATAGTGTGATCATGCTCTGATGTGATTCCAATCGATCAAACTCTCTGATGACCTACAAAAACAAAGAAAAACAACTACATAAGCAACTAATGCTTAGTAAGCTCGTATAATATAACTTAAACTTACCATATACATTAGAATAAATAAGTAAAGATAGATTCATTTCATTGTGAGCCAAATGGCTTTCTTATACACAACAACTCATAGAGGTTGTTGGTGAAACATAGCAGTTATAAACTTCACTAAAACATGGCATAAAACGTATCGAAGTTTCAACTTCCTCAACCATATTCATCATATACTATGCACTTACATTTATATTACATTTCACACTTTATCTTAATATATTTCATTTCTGTAATAGCATAGCTAATAATATATATTTCAGTTTCAACCTTAATTACCCATCGAACCAAATGAAATAACATCGGTTAATCAGAAAATACTCATTTCACCATTTAATTCTCTAAACACACTACAACCATAACTAGAAAACATATTTATATACATATGATACATATCATCACATTAATGTTCATTATCAAACCATACTAATCAAAACGTTCGCCTCATATTCAAACTTATAATAAATTTCACATTGAAAAATGTTACTTGAATAGCGGGTGGTTGAAGAATGAAATACCGATCTTTTCATTACTAACCTTTTCAACCTTTTCATTTACATTTTCTTCAAATATCGTCATTTTCAACCTATTCATTTGATATCCTTTTCGGATATTGTCCTTTTCAACCTTTTCATTTGGTATCTTTGTCGGATATTGTCCTTTTTAACCTTTTCATTTGTTATCCTTTTCAAATAACTTCCTTTTCAACCTTTTCATAGATTCGGAAATACCAATGTAATGCAATGGTGTCTTTCAACCATGGTCTTTCCTTTTCAAATATAATACCATGATGTATTTCAATCACAATCCTTTCCTTTTCTAAAATCAAAACAATCTTAATCATCTATAAATAAACATTAATATAAAGATATCAATTAATCTTATAAATTCAAATGGAATATTTTAAAATGAAATATGAACTTATCTTGACTAAAATGATTGCAAAAACAAAGCCGATGACTAATCCGATACTTTTTTTTCCTTGATTCAAATCTGATTGTTGTATTTCATGATCTAAATAATAATATTTAATTTAGTTAATACAATTCTAGCACTTAAATAATCTATTTAATACAATTAAGTCCTTCCATCATCATTTTACAAAATTTCCCCGATATTTCACCTTTTATGCAATTTAACCCCTAAATATTAAACTTGTACTTTCACTAAATTTAATCCTTACTCATGCTGCCTGAATACTCTAGGGACCTACTGCAGCCCATATTTATCAGGTTTTACAACAACTTCATGAAGTTTTGTCATTTAGACGATTTAATACCTAAACATTTAAATTACTAAAAATCATTTAACAAAAGGCTTAAGTTAAACCATCACCTTCATGAATACATCAACTACGAACAAAAACATACTTAAAACATTCATGACCAGTCCCTAAACTTTTAACAGCTTTGCAAATTTACTCCTAGACTAACTAGATTAAGCTAATATGATAACAAAATAAAAAAAAACGGACCTAAAAAACACAAGCATGCAAAGGGAGAAGTTTGGCCGAACCTCCTTAGCTCAACAATGGTGTCTTTCAGCATGTGGAAGAAGAACATAAAAATAAAAATATTTCCCTTTTGTTTTTATTATAATTTAACTTAACTTTTTTTAATTAACTAATAAAACACATATTTTAATGTAATAAAACAACATCCACCGTACCTCCCTTATAAATATGGCATATTTGCAACATAAATCCCTTTTACCTTTCTTAAATTAATCAATTAACTAATAAAAATTAATTTTTTCAGCTTTTACGATTTTGTCCTTTTTACTTAATTAGCTATTTAAACATTAAAATTTATTAACCAAATTTTAATATGACCCTAACACACTCCATAAATATTTAATATTTATGGGCTCAATTTATAGAAACGAGGTCTCGAGACCTCTTTTTCTAAAACCACTTGACTTTAGGGACATACCACTTTAACCTAATTATTCGTTCAATTCAGAAAAACAATTAAATCAAATTCCAAAATAATTTTATATTTGACTCGTAAATATTAAATAATAATATTAATTTACAGACTCACTCGTTGGATTTATGGTCCCGAAACCACTGAAAAATGAGTTGTTACAAAATATATGTGCAATAAATAGAATATAGTATATGGATATGGAAATTGGATGTAATACAGTCTAAAGTCAAGTACAATTACTTAACCAAGCATTAAGTTTCAGAAATAGAAATAGCCTAGGAAACATGACATACTTCCATCTTACAAAAAATTTGAACTAAACCATCTCAACATAAACAAATACAAATATTTGCGACCTTGAGCTTGAAATCTAGAACCATTGAAGAAGCATAGGGCTAGATGTTTCTCCTGAAGCAAGGCAACTGACGAAGACTGTCCACAATGAAGAAATAGCAAACGATGCTACGATCTTCAATGAAATAAAAACATGCTCGTCTCCAGTATGGGTTTATGTAGAGTACAAGAATAGTTGTCAAAAATATAATAGCATAGGAAGTTGCGAAGCTTATATAAAAATCAACCATGTCTATGTGACCATGTTCTTCTTCACTAGATGTAGCATTTGGAGCTGTTGGTGAATTACCTCCATTACAACTCTTGTTCAATGGAGGTCCACAAAGAAGAGGGTTTCCCTCGTAATTGCTCTCATCGAATGTCCCAAATTGATTTTTCCTATCGGGGAGAGGCCCTGACAAGTTGTTGTGTGCGACGGAAAATACCTCCAAAGAAGTCATCTCAGTTAGTTCAGAGGGGATCCTACCACTTAAGTTGTTGTAAGAAAGGTCCAAACTCTCAATCTGCTTGAGTTCTGAAAAAGTTGAGGGGATAGGTCCAGTTAAGTTGTTGTGGGACAAGTTTAGTCCTCTAATTTCACTCAAATTCCCAAATCCAGGCAGGATTATCCCTGTGAGTTGGTTGCAAGAGAGATCAATTGCCGACAACAGGTCAAGAATATTTCCCTTGTAAGTGTAGGTTGCACCCTTTGTTGAGAATAGTACATCTTCTTCATGGTAGGTAAAAGGATAACCTCTATATACACTCACCAAGCCTGTGAGATTGTATATGGTTAGTCCCATATGTACCATTACGTCATCAAAAAAATCAAACTGATAACCACCAGAATCAACGTAAGACTTTTCACTTGGCTTGAGAGTTAAATTACTCAAACAGGAAGGTAAATGACCAGAAAGTTTATTGTGTGAAAAGTCCATGATGCTTAATGACTGTAGTTTGCATAACTGTAGAGGAAATTCACCATCAAATTGATTTTCTTTTAGAAGAAGGACGCTCAAAATCGGTAGCGTGCTAATCCAATTTGGAATTCCTCCGGTAAAACTGTTTCCACTTAAATCCAACGTAACCAGTGGAGAGCTTTTAAAAATGACATTTGACAGTGTTCCACTAAGTCTATTATTGGCCAAATGCACATGCCTCATCCTTTGTAGATTCGAGCAAGATGGAATAGTACCAGACAAATGATTTGAAGAAAGATCTAGAAAGTCCAGATTGATCAACTTGCATAATTGCATGGTAATGGGACCCTCGAAATTGTTTTTGGAGAAATCCAGTATTTTCAAAGATATTGTATCCCATAACCATGTTGGAAGCTCACCAGAGATATCATTATCACTTACATCTAACACTTGGAGATTTTTAATGCTAATGGGTGAAAAGTAAGAAATCTCTCCCTCAAACTTGTTACCATCCAAACGTAATTCCTCCAACAAAATAATTAAATGATAAACTGTGGGAATTATTTTGCCACTCAAACTGTTATTTGAAAGTATAAGATTAGCTAAAGAGCTACTCATGCGCAACTCTTCAGGTATTTCTCCAAACAAATCATTATGGGACAAGTCTAACATTTGTAATCTCCTCAAACCACCCAAACATGGAGGAATATCAGTTTTCAAGTCATTTTTCGACATGAACAGTCCTTCCAAATGTGGAAAAAGTGAGCAAAAATTCCTTGGAATATCATGATGTATTTTATTATTGGATATATCAAATACCTTCAGATTGAAACTTGGATGTGATGGTAAGAACAAAGGACCCACAATTGAAGTATCTATCATGTAAAGTTGTTCCAATCGTGTATTATTCTCCAGCAACCAATGTGGGAACCTTATTCCGCCAAAATCGCAATAAGAAAGATCAACGTCTCTCAAATCATGTTGGAAATATAGGAAATTAGGAAGTTGTAGGTTCCCATGTTCTTCTATCATACAATTTGACATGCTGAATACCTCAAGTTGAAATTTTGGCCACCATGTTTGGAAAGCAGTTGGCTCATCTGCGACCATATTGTTTTGATCGGCTAAAAGGACTTTAAGATTGGAGTGATTAGCAAAAGACCTGAATGACATTGGAACTTGAAGTTGATTATTTAAAAGGGAGAGGAATTGAAGCGTGGTGAGATTAGCGAGGGGAGTGGAGGCAATATTTCCAGTGAAGTGATTGTTAGATATATCCAAATAGCGAAGAGATGTCAAGTTGCCCAAACATGGAGCAACTGCACCACCTAGAGCATTTCGATTGAGACTCAATTGTTTAGATAACATAAACCTGCGAAAACAAATTAAATATAAGATAGCAAAGTTGATTTGGAGGTTCTCTATGCATTTGGTTCATAAAAATACGTAGATCAAAGAAAACTTTGTAAAGAAAATCAACAAATCGCGCATATTGTATATCTAATCAGAAAAGAAAATGAATGTTTAAAATAATGTAGTAATTGTATTACCTTGATGAGTAGGTAAAATGCCAACTAGAGCACAGTCAAACAAAGACAGGGTTTTGAGAGAAGTCAAGATGCTTATGCTTTGCAAAAAGTTGATGTCCAATGGAGTATAATCCAGGATTAGGTTCTCCACGTTACTCAACACATGCAACTCTGTGTACATTAAAATAAATGATATTAGTGTTATTAATTTGTATAAAATTGATGAAGTTTTTTTTTTTTTTTGGTTAAAACTATGACAGGTATTAACTCATAACTCACCTTGAGTAACCATGGTTTTGTTTAAAAAAGAATTCTCTCTTAAGAACAGGGTATTGACAGATGAAAATGGGTGTAGGAGTGATACAAGAGAAATGATTTGCATAGCATCCATATTTAGAATTTTTAAATTTCTCAAGCATTTATTCCCTGTAATTGAAATATTGTAGTTAGCTTCATTTTCTTAATTAATCCAAGTTTTTGTAGTAAAAAAAATAGAACTTGTTTGAGTTCGCACCTTTAGAAGTCACAAATCGATTCACCTCATTGTAGCTCAAGTCTAGAGTCTCTAAATGGCCCAGAGCACACAATTCTGGAAGAATCACAGATAAAATTAGTCAATTTTCTGAAATTAAGCAATATGGCATGATAAGATTCTTTTGAAGTTATAAAACCTATTTCTTTCACCGTGTCTTCTTCGCACTCGAAAGAGACTTCAAATAAAGAAAATCCACCTATACTGTAACAGGCCAATTCTGCCAGGCCCGCTACAAACAAAAAAAACAAAACAAAAATAAAAACAATAAATAATAAATTCATTAAAGTCCAAAGTCTATTTATAAGGCCGGGAAGCCCAAAATTTATAAACCCAAATAATACAAAACCCTAAAGCTCAAATGGCCCACAACCTAAACTATTTTCAGTAAAACTAAAAACCCTAGTAGCCGCTCCTCTCGTGCCGCCCGAGGCACCTCGTCTCGAGGCCTAATGCCCCTGCTGCCATTGCACCAAACGGCAAAGGCAGCCCTTTTCTCCTCTCCGTTCACCTCGCCAACACCTGCAAACAAGGCAAAAAAAATTTAAAAAAATGGACAGACACAGAAACAGCAAGAGAGACAATATCAGAAACGAAAGCAAGCAAAAAAAATAGCAAATACAACATGTAAACTGGCTATAAAAGCCACCACTACCAGTTTGTAATTTTGAATGAAAGAAATACACGAAAAAAGAGAAAACATCAAAAGAGAAAGAAATATTAAAAATATATACTATAGCTTTCTTATAGAGGTATATTTTCATCTTTTTTGTTGCATGTTTATTTCAAATATATCATACACAGACACGTATATATTCAAAAATACAATAGTTTTTACCTTTCTTGCGATCAGAGAAGACGGAACTGAAAGGTTTCTTTGTTTTAATTTTAGAAGGCTTTTTGGGTACTTTGATCTTAGATCGGGGTTAGGGAGATTAAAATGGCCGAAAAGGCCCCTTTTTTGAACTCTGGCAGGCATATATGGTGGACGGACGGTGGCCCGATGACCGGAGTTGGAGAGGGCGAGAGAGATTGAGAGAGCTTCTCAGATTTTTTTTTAAAAAAAAGTGAAGGCTGAATGAAAATTTTAAAAAAAATTAAGTTATATAGCCTACTTAAAACGACGTTGTTTAGGGCTGGCTACAATAGCCCCAAAACGGCGTCGTTTTAGCCTTTGACCCGAGATCCGATCTAGGACCCCAGAGATCAGCATGTATTTGGACAAAGGGGCTATTTGCACCTTTAGTCCTTCTGCTTTTGTGGCTTCTTTTAACAGGGGCCTATCCATTTTTTTAATTTTTCCATGTATTTTTATTTTCGTTTCAATTTGGTCCCTGGACTGTTTTTAAAGGCGAACACCGTGAACGGTGTCGTTTTGATGCAACCTGATTCGACCCGACCCGACCCGATTTGATACTTAAATTATCATTTATTTATTTATCATTCTTACTTCTAAAATACTTAAATTTTATATTATGTATATTCGTTTTATTTATTTACTTATTTATTATTCTTGTACTTTTTAAATATTTAGATTTAATATTATTTTCACTTCCTTTTCAGTAAGCACCCTTCGTTTTCATTTTTTATTTTTGAGTTACTTTGTCGTTAATGCCATAAATTAATTTTCTTATTATTGCTATTTCATATTATTATTACCATAGTATTTGCCCATTTATTTGCTATTATTATTCTAATATAATTGTTATACTCATATAATCATTTTAAACTACCTCATTATCTTTATATCATACATTAGGCTTAAGTATCTATACATTTTTATATTATGCTTGAATAAGTTAAAATGCTCGTCTCTATAAGCATCATGTTCGTTTTTTGCACGATGAATAAAAAGGAAATTTTTAAATCGAAACGACGTTCATTATTTTTGGAATTAGAAAAGTTGTGTTCCTAACTTACGAAATATGTTTCCTTCCTAAAACCGAGATAATCAAATATATTTTAAAATAAATTTTTAGCGTTTATTCTCGTTTTCGGGGATTTAAGGCATTGTATCCTAACTTACGAGACATGATCCTTCCTTCTCGATTAACCTGAAATAACCCCTTTTCACGAAAATTGATTTAGTTAAGTAATGTTTTAATAAGGGGTTGTATTTTAAATCTCTTCAAATTTTTAATTTTCAACACTAAGAAATTAATTAATCAACTAGGTACCAATTTTGGGCGTTACGAGGGTACTAATTCTTTCTCGTGCATAACCGACTCTCGAACCCATTTTTTGGATTTTTGTAGACTAAAAATATTATTTTAATAAATCAAACCTTTTATTAAAATGATCAAATTACAAGGTGACCCGATCACACCTCTTAAAAAGGATTGGTGGCGACTCCCATTCTCGTTTTCAAAATAAAGTCGATTTCAAAAAAAAGTGGTTTCGACAGCTTGCCGACTCCACTAGAGAGAAAAAATAAGAGAGTCAAGCCACGGGTTGATTACTTTTGGTCATTTTGTCGAAAACTTGATAATTTGGTTTAAATTTACGATCCCCTCGTTGCATTTCATTTTTCATTTTTGTAGTCTTCATCATTTTTGCTACATAATAATATGTTTGCTTTTTGGTTCAAGTCTCTTAGTATGTTTCTACATATTTTTTCATAAGATTTTCATCTTCGTATAGCCATAGGGAAATGTATTCCCCTGAACTGAACTCGGTCCACATGAGCCTATAATGGGTGAGGATCGAGGAATCTACCGATTCAGGTATCTTTGCTTTAAAACCAAACCGCATATAGTGAGCCCTAGGAGCCTACCCTAGGTAGAACCATGCCAAACCCTAGTAGTCACCCGAATAGGTGTTTTATTTATTATTTCTCATTTGCTTTGAATTCTAGCTTTGTGTTTAATATTGACTTGCTGTTTTACTTTGACTATGATTGCATGACATTTTCATCATAAAAAAGGGTGTTGATTCACGTTCAGTATCTAAATAGAGAGCTTATCATGGAAAATGGGTTTCTTGATAAAGTGGAGGATAATGCGCCTGTCCAAATATGGTTTGAGAAAACGCGACTAGAGAAAGGTGATAGTCTGACGGAGGGTTACGTATTAGAATTGTAGGACTTCACTCGTATCAGCGTGACCTTATCTACTCGACATCAAAGTGGACAAGCACTTGTTTCGAGCCTTGGCTAAATTTTGGAATCCCGCCTACAGCTACTTTACTTTTGGAAAAGTGGATTTGGTACCTACTGTGGAAGAATACACGACCTTACTTCGTTCCCCAAAAGAAACTAATGAACATTATGGGGATGAGTGAGAAATGGGTTGCAGCCCGGATCAAGCAAAAGGGGATGGTAAATGTAGCCCTTGGAATAGTTTTCGAGATTTGATCTTAGCACACCCAGATATGAAAAAAAGGGGTTGATGTCTTCGCTTTGAGCATTTACGAGCTGATTGTTTTTCCTAAAGTACTAGGGCACGTGGATGAGGTAGTTTCGGATTTGCTCGACAGACTTGATAAAAGGGTCACGCCCGTCTCTGCAATTTTGACCAAAACATTCAGATCCTTGAATGCATGCTGGAGAGCGGGTGAAGGAAGATTACCGGATGTGCGCAACTCTTGTTGGCATGGTTTTATACTCACTTTTGGAGGGTAGAAAAAGTTTCTTATCGAGTATTTTCTGAGAATTACTTTTCATTAAAAGAATTAGGGGTGAGCATAACTCGATTCGACTCGAAAAAAATTGAAAAAAATTCAAATTTCGAGTTAAACGAATCAAGTTATTCGAGTTAATCGAGTTATTCGAATCAACTCGAAATTTTTTTTCAAATTTTGAGTTCAAATTGAGTTGAGTTTTCAAATTAGAATAACTCGAACAATTCGAATAACTCGAATATCAAACTATAATATTTTACATTTTTACCTCAAACTCTCAAATTTTTTTACTTTTCCCTCAAAACTTTTACTCCTTCCCACTTTCCCCCAAAACTTTTACTCCCCTCACCTCCCATCCCCCCAATCTACCCAAAATCCATTTCCCACAAAAATTTTACTCTCCCATTTACCTTTTCTCAAAATTTTACTCCCAAAAACCCTCAAAACATTTTATTTTCCCCCAAAATTTTTACTCCCTCCCACTTTTCCCCTAAAACTTTTATTCCCTTCCCATCCCACCTCTCATCTACCCCAAACCCTCCCCCCTCCAATTTTTTTTAAAATTTTCCCTCCAAAATTTTACTCCCCCTATTTACTTTCTCTCAAACTTTTATTCCCCAAAACTTTTTATTTTCCCCCTAAACTTTTACTTCTCACCCTTTACTCTCAAATAAAAAATCAAAATTATCCAAAACAAATCACTAAACATAAATAGTAATAATTTTATTTATATCTACTATTTATATTATTAAATTAAATTTCACATTTTATATTATTTATATTATTGAATTGTTTAGTCATATTGAATATTTATATTAAAATTGAATTATTAATTATGCCATAAAATATTTGTGTTAAAATTTTATATTGGTATCAATTTCACATTTTATTTTTAAAATAACTTTTATTAAAAAATCATATTTTACATTTAATATATTTTTTAATTCCAAAATACATAGTGACAAGAATCTGAAGATAATTGAAACAACTAAGTAAGCAAAGAAACTAACCAGTATATAAAAATTAATAAATAAATTATGAGGTGATGAAAGTTAATAAAAAATTAGATTAAGGTGGACAAATTTTATTACGATGGGTGACAGTGGTTACAAGGACCCAAAATTATTTTTTAAAATTCAACTCGAACAAATATATTCGATTCGATTCGATTCGAATTCCATCTCACTCGACTCGATTCGAGAAAACTTCAAATAAATTTAGGATGATTAAATGAGATTCAAAAACTCGATTAACTCGAAAGTTCTCGATTCGATTCAATAGAATGCTCACCCCTAAAAAGAATTATTGGCTACACCGAGGCAAGACGACATTGCAGAAGAAAAATGGATGGAGATACTTCAAAATCTCCAAGATGAGAACATCAAATGGAGAGCCTTTTGGATGATTCCTGATGAGATTCTATACCGGTGTAGAGATTTCGACTGGGTTTCTCTACTTGGGATTTGAGGAGCTGTTGGATATGCTCCTCTATTCGTGTTGAGGCAATATAGATCGAGGCAATTCATACCAGCAACGCAAGGGCTGGCCCAATGTGAGTTTTCGTATAAGGGTGATAACTACAAGAAAAATGTTAGAGAAATGTCTAACGCCTAGAATCAAAGCCGTCGAATGAAAAGATTGGATACAAGTCCGATAACGACCCCCAAATATAGTTGGTGGTGGGGTCAAAGAGTCAATGACAATATCCCTATGCCAAATCAAGAAACCACTCGATCATTGGAAGAACACCTGCAAGTGATTCCATCTGAGCTAGAGATCATCAAGTAAGATTTTGAATAGAGGAATTTGGAGCTAGGAAAGAAGATAGAGCAATTGGAAGAAGAAAAGATGCAGTTAGGACTAGATGTTGTCATTCAGAAGCTAGAGGCCGATAAAATAATAAAAGGAAAGAACAAGGTCGAGGAAGATCTGGACAGTTTAAAAATAGATTACAAAAAGCTGCGCTTATCAATGAGGACTGCCTGGTTGGGAAAGACATTAGAACAATGGCGGCAAGAGATCAAAGAAGAAAAGAATAGAGTCGATCAATGGGAAGAGAAATACCAAGATGCCCAGGTTTGAGAAAATACTCTAGAGAAAGACCTATTGGAATGCCAAAATGAAAAGGTCAGATTAAAAGCGAGGGTACCAGAGTTAGAAATGTAGCTTCATCAGTATCGTAATCGCAACTTCACATTTGAGTTGGAAGCGAGCTTGAGCAAGATTGAAGAGCTGAAAAGGAAAATAGAAGAGCTCAAGACTGCTTTACAAAATTGTCAACTTCAAGTTGAACTCTTTGAAGCAAACAATGAGCATTGGAAAGAGAAACTCCACCATTCTCAAGGTCAAGTCAGAGATAGGGACCATATCATGGGTGAAGCTGTAGCTCAAATATGAGAGGTGGCTAATCATTTGCAAACCTTAGCAATTCAGGCTGACGTGCTAAGCTTAAAGTTTGAATCAGAATCAGATCGGGGTCAAGAGTTAGCTTGGCTTCTTAGGAAGGTTAAGGCTTTGAGCATTAGGTCAAAGTCGTATATGTAATCCATTTTATGTAACGAAATTTGTTTTCTAGTAAAGTTATTCTAACAGAATTGAATCAGAGTCAATACCTCTTTTTGCATTCATTTTATGCATTTGCATTACATTGCATCATATGCATTAAATTTCAGAAAAAGACCCTAATTAAACGAAATTATTTCAGTTAATTTGGAAACCAACAAGAGTCAACCAACCGAACATCATTACAGTACTTGTGCCAAAACCAAAGTAATGGATCAGAGATTGGAACGATTAGAACAAATGCAAAGAGATATGCAAGATCAGTTGCAAGCACAGATGCAATAACAATTAGCTAAAATTCAATAAGAGATGAGGGATCAAATGCAAGAATCCCAAAGAAGTATGATAAGCCAATTGACGCAATTGCTGGCTAAAGGACTCAAAAAAGGGAAGATTACCATGGTTAACTCGGGTGATGATAATGAAGACCCTACCTATTCCCCAGGTTTTACCCCGATAAATGTACCCAACCGGAGGAGTACCCACGAGGGGTACCCGTTACTATCAGACCCCAACAATATCAGGTTGGTACCTCGGTACCAATAAACTACCTAACAGGCCCATGCTCTAATCCAAGGGATAATCGAACTAATCTCGTTGTCCCTAATCTTGATGATATAGTAGAAATAGAGAAGGCGAAGATAGATCTACCAAAGCAACTCGAGGACTGGTGTAGATGGCTAGAAGAAAAGTTTAGAACAATGGAGAACACCTATTACCATTGTGGAATTGATGCTAAGGACTTGAGCTTGGTCCCAAATCTAGTGCTCCCACCAAAGTTTTGAACTTTAGAGTTTGAAAAGTATAATGGGACTAGCTGCCCTAAAGCTCACATTACAATATTCTGTCAAAGGATGATAGGATACATTAATAATGATCAGTTATTAATTCACTACTTCTAAGACAGTCTGATCGAGTCTGCAGCCAAATGGTACAACCAACTGAGCAGTGCCAAAATCAATTCATGGAAGGATTTGGCACAAGCTTTTATGAAACAATATAGTCATGTGATAGACTTGACACTGGAAAGAATCACACTGCAAAATATGGAAAAGAAGCCAAGTGAGAGCTTCAAACAATATGCCCAAAGATGGAGAGAGGTAGCGACGCAAGTCCAACCACCTCTTTTAGAGAAGGAAACAACAATACTTTTTGAAGGCTCCGTTCATTAACCATATGTTGGGAAGCACTACTAAGAGCTTCTCAGATATATTAATGTCTAGAAAGATGATATAAAATGCAATAAGGTGCAGGAAAATAGACATAAGGGAAAACGCCAAATGATCAGCTCCAAAGAAGAAGAAAAATTAGGTGAATAATGCGAGTATGTATAACAAGGGTTATTCAAAGCTGATCACTGTGAGCCAGCCAAGGACGGTAACTACTAGTCATCAAGGCCCTTCAAGGCAAGAATCCAATCCAAGGCCGAACGTAGAAAGACTCCAGTTAACGCTTACCCTGATGACATATAGGGAGTTGTATCAAAATTTGTTCGATGCACATGTGGTATCCCCTTTCTACTTGAAACCTATGCAACCTCCATTCCTTAAATGGCATGACTCGAATGCTCAATATGAGTACCACGTAGGAATTACGGGACACTCAATCGAGAACTGCACCACTTTTAAAAAGTTAATTGAAAGGTTTATCAAGATGGGCATTGTGAAGTTTGATGATCTATCGGGACCTAATGTGGCAGGAAATCTGTTACCCAGTCATTCTAATAAAGGGATGAATGTGATAATTGAGAGTGGAGGGAAGAGAACTGAAATGGATGTAGTAAAAGTGAAAACCCCACTGAGATGGGTTTGGAAGAAAATAGTAGAGGGAGGATTAATCACACAGGATTTAGGGGAAAGACCTGAAAAAACAAAAGACTACTATGAGTTCCATGATGAAGAGGGTCATGAGATCCAAGAGTGCATTAAACTCAGGGCCCTAATACAAGGTCTGATGGATAACAAGGAGCTAGAATTCTTTGAATATGCTAAAGGCTCAGAAGAAAAAGATATGTGCGCCTCAGAAAAAGGATAGACAGAAAAGGTCTATAGGGCCAATCACCCGATGATAAGTATCCCAAGACCAAGAATCAATGAAGTCGGAGCACAAATTGCACCAAGGGTCATAATTCAGAAACCTGTAGCTTTTCCCTATAAGGACAGTAAAAAGGTTCCCTGAAATTATGACTGCAACGTGACGATCATGGGAGAGAAAACCCGTTCAGCACTTCAAAAAAGGGTCAGGATATGGGTTTCTACACGCACAGTGGAAGGCGCTATGATTCTCCAAATACAAAAACCGAACCTGTTAAAGGAAAATCCTTAGTGGTTGAACAAAAGAAAGAGAAGTCGGCCAAACTTGAATCACCTGTTAATGAGCAGGTAACTGAGAAAGAGGCTAAGGAATTCTTGAAACTCCTAAAGCACAACAAGTATAGCATTGTAGAACAACTACACAAGTAGCCAGCTCGCATATCGGTATTGGCTTTACTCTTAAGCTCAAAGACACGTCGTAGCGCATTGATGAAAGTGTTGAACGAAACTTATGTCGCGGATGATATCTCTGTCAACAAGTTGGATCGTTTGGTCAATAATATAAGCACTGATAATTTCATCTTTTTTAATAATGATGAAATACCGCTAGGAGGCATGAGATCTACAAAAGCTCTGCACATTACCACTTGCTATAAAGGATACACATTGCCAGGGGTGTTAATTGATAATGGATCGGCCCTGAATGTCTTACCCTTATCCATACTGAATAGGTTGCCTGTGGATTACTCCTATACGAAAACATGCCAAAACATAGTGAGAGCATTCGACGGTACTGAAAGAAAGGTAATGGGAAGGATCAAGATACCTCTTTTGATTTGTCAAAACACGTATGAAGTAGACTTTTTAGTAATGGACATCAAGCCCTCTTATAATTGCTTGTTGGGGAGGCCTTAGATTCACTCAGCGGGGGTAGTTCTGTCATTATTGCACCAAAAGTTAAAGTTGGTAACTGAGGGTAGACTGGTAATGATAAACACGAAAGAAGACATCATTGCATCCGTTACCAGTGACGTGCCATACATAGGGGTAGACGATGAGGCGATAGAATGTTACTTTCGATTGCTGGAATTTGTCAACGCAACATTCATTATCGAAAGGAATAAGATTTCAATGCTTAAAATATCCAAGACTACAATGATGGGCTTGTAACTGATGGTCGAGAAAGGAGCTTTACCAGGAAGAGAACTCTGGAGATACTTATAAGAAAGGGTTAAGACACCAATGCTGAAAGACAAATGAGACCTTTTTGGCTTAGGACACAAGCCGGATGCAAAGAAGAAAAGGAGAGAGTTAGAGAAGAAACAAGAAAGAAGAAAAGTGCGACTGAATAAAGGAGAGGTCAAATGGGAACTAATGATCTTTCCCCATATATCCAAAACATTCATATTAGGAGAAACTATTCACCCTGAACAGAATATGACAAGAAAAGAAACAACGGAAGAAATGTTAGGAAGTTTAGGCATTAACGCCATATCCGAAGAAGGAGTTTAGGGAGAAAATTTATCAAACATCTGCCCCTATGTACCTAAAAGTGTTCTGAATAACTGGACTGCAGAAGAGATTCTTGTAGTTTTTAGAGCTAATTCAGAGTAATGTTCAAAACACGCTTATTGCTCTAAGCCTAGGAGTAATAAGAATCCTTTTATGAAATAGGCTTATATCCAACATCCTTATTTCAATAAAATACATATTTGCGTATCATCTTGAGCAAATATTCTTTTATTCTTTTTATTTCATTCATAATCATACCATACAAGTAATTATTCTTAGATTATTTTATTATTTGGATTTTCCTTCATCCTTATAATAGGTCTCCAGATATCAATAATATGAACGACGCTGCTACTAATTCAGAATCTCCTTTTAAGCAAGATAGTGCACGAAAGATTCTCAAGATTTTGAATATGATCGAGACTGTAACATATCTCTTGATTTGTTGAGGATGGTAGAACAAGATGAGAAACAAATCCTACCTTACAAGGAGTCAGTGGAAATTGTGAGCTTGGGAGGGGAAAAAGAGGTGAAGATTGGAGCTTGTATTACCGCAGAGATGAAGCGAGACCTCATTGAGTTACTCCAAGAATTCAATGATGTATTCGCATGGTCATATCAAGGCATGCACAAGTTAAGTATTGATATCGTGGTACACCAGTTCCCAATAAAGAAATAGTGCAAGCCAGTTTAATAGAAGCTCCAAAATATGAGGCCCAATGTTTTACTGAAAATAAAAAAGGAAGTCAATAAGCAATTCGATGCTGGTTTCTTACGCATGGTTAAATAATCAGAATGGGTAGCCAATATCATCCTCGTCCCCAAAAAAGATGGTAAAGTACGGATGTATGTAGACTATAGGGACTTGAATAAAGCCAGCCCGAAAGACAATTTCCCATTGTCGCATATCAACACTTTGGTGGACAATACTGTAGGTTACTCACTATTCTCCTTAATGGATTGTTTCTAGAAATATAATCAGATAAAGATGCATCCTGAAGATATGGAGAAGACCATCTTCATAACCATGTGGGGAACATTTTGCTATAAGGTGATGCCATTTGGACTGAAAAATGCGGGTGCAACATACCAAAGAGCCATGGTAACCATTTTTCATGACATGATGCACAAGAAAATCGAAGTTTATGTTCATGATATGATCACAAAATCCCCAATAGAGAAAGAGCATGTACAAGTCTTAAGGAAATTGTTCTTGAAATTGAGAAAATTCCAGCTGAAGCTCATTCCAGTAAAATGTAGATTGAGAAAATTCTAGCTGAAGCTTAATCCAACAAAAATGTAGATTGAGAAAATTCCAACTGAAGCTCAATCTAGCAAAATGTACTTTTGGGGCTAGGTCGGGAAAATTGCTAGGATTTGTAGTCAGTGAAAAGGGACTCGAGATCGACCCAGAAAAAGTCAAGGCTATAAAAGAATTTCCTCCACTACGTACTCAAAAAGAAGTTCGAGGTTTCTTAGGAAGACTAAATTACATCATCCGGTTCATTTCACAACTAACTGAGAAATGCGACCCTATATTCCATCTCCTTAAGAAACACAATTCAAGCGTTTGGGATAAGGAGTGCCAGAAGACTTTTGACAAGGTCAAAAATTACTTGTCCAATGCCCCAATACTGATGCCTCCCATCTTAGATAAGCCGCTGATACTATACTTGGCAGTATTCGAAAATTTCATGGGATGCGTGCTTGGCCAACATGATGAATCAGGGAGAAAAGAAAGAGTGATATACTATCTCAGTAAGAAATTCACTTAATGTGAGACAAGATATTCACTAATTGAGAAGTTGTGTTGTCCTTTGATCTGACAACCCGAAGGTTGAGACAGTATATCTTGTACCACACAACTTGGTTCATCTCAAAACTCGATCCTCTAAAATACATGATGAAGTCGACTACGTTAACTGGAAGAATAACCCAATGGCAAATTCTACTGTCCGAGTTTGATAAGTCTATGTGAATCAGAAGGCTATAAAAGGGAGCACAATAGCAGATTTTCTGGCCAGTAGAGCTCTAGAAGATTATGAGTCTTTGAACTTTGATTTCTCGAATGAAGATTTAATGTATGTGGCAACCACTGAAGAAGACTCTCAAGAAGGTCATCTTTAGAAGCTAAACTTTGACGGAGCCTCAAACGTTGTGGGTAACGGAATCAAGGTAGTCCTAGTATCCTCAAACAGATATCATTATCTATTTACTAGCAAATTGGATTTTGATTGCATGAATAATATGGCAGAATACGAAGCATGCATCATGGGTATCCGTGCAGCCATAGAACGTAAGATCAAAGTACTAGAGGTATATAAAGATTCTGCACTAGTGATCTATCAACTCAAAGATGAATGAGAGACGAAAGACCCCAAGTTGATCAATTATCGAGAGTTGGTCCTGGAGTTAATTGAATAGTTTGATGATATTACCTTCTGCTATCTTCCACGAGACGAAAATCAGATGGCTAACGCTTTGGCTACCTTGGCTTCGATAATCAAAGTGAACAAACAAGAGGATAGAAAACCTAACCAGATGAGTATTTATGAGACTCCAGCTCATGGTTACAACATCGAAAAAGAAGAAGAAGAGGACGATCACTCTTGGTACCACGATATACTGCGATACATGAAGAATCGTGAATACCTTGACCAAGCAACTAAGAATGAAAAAAGGACACTAAAAAGACTGTCCAATGACTATGTCTTAGATGGGAAGATCATATATAAAAGGTGAAAGGATCAGGTGTTACTAAGATGTGTAGACATTGTCGAGGCTAAAAAATCTTGAAGAAGTCTACGAGGGTGTTTGCGGAACACATGCCAATAGTTTTACAATGGCCAGGCAAATCATGAAATTCGGCTATTATTGGTCCACTATGGAAGGAGATTACATCAGTTATGCCAAGAAGTGCCATAAGTGTCAAATTTATGGATATAAAATTCATGTACCTTACTCGTCTCTTCATGTTATGACTTCTCTGTGGACTTTCTCTATGTGGGGCATGGATGTCATTGGGCTAATATCACCAAAAGCTTCTAATGGGCATCGATTTATCTTTGTGGTCATCGATTACTTCACTAAGTGGGTAGAGGATACTTCTTACGCTAATGTCACGAAATTGACAGTTAGCAAATTCTTGAAGAAAGAAATCATATGTCGGTATGCGATGCCAGAAAGGATCATATTTGACAATGCATTGAACTTGAACAATAGTACGATAACGGAAGTCTATAGTCAATTCAAGATCAAACAGCACAACTCATCACCATATCGCCCAAAAATGAATCGTACAGTGAAGGCAGCCAATAAGAACATTAAGAAGATAGTGGGGAAAATGACTGAGACTTATAAAGATTGGCATAAGAAGTTACCATTTGCCCTCTATGCTTATCAAACATCTATCAGGAACTCAACTGGGGCAACGCCTTTCTCTCTAGTTTATGGAATGGAGGCGATTTTACCCATTGAAGTTGAGATTCCTTCTTTTCGAGTTTTGGTAGAATTGAAATTGGATGATGCAGAATGGATTCAATCCCGATATAATCAGCTAAACTTGATTGAAGAGAAAAGATTGAAAGCCATCTATCATGGTCAGATGTACCAAAAGTGAATGATGCGAGCTTACAACAAAAAGCTTCGTCCCAGAGAATTCCATGAGGGGGACCTAGTATTGAAAAAGATCCTACCCATACAAAAGGATCTCAGAGGAAAATGGATGCCAAAATGGGAAGGACCTTACGTGGTAAAGAAGGCATTTTCTGGAGGAACGCTGATTTTGACTGAGATGGATGGCAAGAACTTGCCCAATCCCATGAATTCAGATTCAGTCAAGAAGTATTTCACCTAAATAAAAAAAGAGTGGAGAGGCCAAGATGAAAACCCGCAAAGGGTGCCTTAAGACCAAATGGGTTTTGAGTTGAAAACCAGAAAAGGGCAATTCAAATTTTAATCAAAGGTGGGCCATATGGAAATCCTATCCTATCAGAATTAACAAGAAAGAGAGACATTACATCTTGGGGCATCAACAAATTATTTTGGATCTCTGAAACACATATCAAGTTCAAAAGGGCCCTCGAAAAGATAGTGCAAAGAAGCTCATACTACGATATCTAGAGCACCTATTTTCATCTTATCCACTTTGTATTTTATCAATGTTTGCTATCTTTGATCAGTTTATCTATTTCAAGCTTTATTCTCAATAAAATTCCTTTTGTCCATTACGATAATCTTTTTCAAGCATTTTTACATTGAAAAAATGATTAATGTACTAATAATATTCAAGTAAAAGGAGTTCTGCATATTGCTCTAAAAAGTTTTCTAAATAGTACAAGGATCTAAAAATAGAACCATTACTCAGAACTAACCAAACTTAAGGGTTGGAAACATTTGAGAAAGAATAGTCTAAATTGTGACTATTTCTTTGGATTTTCTGTTAAAGATACTAGCTGAACAAGAAGGTATGGTAACACATCAGTGATAGAACCTTGATGAACAACGAGTAATGACAACCTAAGCATTAAAAAGGGATCATTCTCAAAAAATGACAATCTGCACTCATGCAAATATCATTCATACACATCTAGTTAGGAGCATTTGATTCATTCTGATCATAACATCCTAATCACTAGGCATAAATATGTCAATGAAATAGATTCTACAGGTCATGTTCCCCAGAGAACAGATTATTGAAACCACAAATCCTATACCCCTGAAGTTGCAGTGGGATGGATTATAGTCATCATGACGAATTTTATCTCCCTAAAGTTGTAGTGGAGCAAACTGAAGATAGCAAATCTTATCTCCCTGAAGTTGTATTAGAGTAGATTAAAGCTATAAACCTTATCTCCCTGAAGTTACAGTAGGGCAGGTTGAAGTTACAAGTCTTATATCCCTGAAGTTGCAATGGAGCAGACGGAAGATAGTGAATCTTATTTCCCTGAAGTTGCGGTGGAACATATCAAGGCTACAAAATACAAATCGGATCCCCTTTAAGTTGCAGTGAGGCAGGTTTAAGTTATAAGTTTTATCTCCCTAAAGTTGCAATGGAGCAGACTAAATATAGTGAATCTTATTTCCTTAAAGTTGCAGTGGAACAGATTAAGGCTACAAATTACAATCGGATCCCCCTGAAGTTGTAGTGGGGCAGATTGAAGATACAAGTCTTATCTCCCTAAAGTTGCAGTGGAGCAGACTGAAGATAGCAAATCTTATCTCTTTGAAGTTGCAGTAGAGCAGATTAAAGTTTTAAAACTTATCTCCCTGAAGTTGCAGTGGATCAGATTAAAGCTACAAATCTTATTTCCCTAAAGTTGCAGTGGAGCAGATTGAAGATAGCAAATCTTATTTCCCTAAAGTTGCAATGGAACAGATTAAAGCTACAAGTTACAAACCTCATCTCCCTAAAGTTACAATGGAGCGGGTTGAAGCTACAAATCTTATCTCCCTGAAGTTGCAGTGGAACAAATTGAAGCTAAAAATCTTATCTCCCTGAAGTTACAGTGGAGCAGATTAAAGCTACAAAGCTTATCTCCCTAAAGTTGCAGTGGAGCAGGTTGAAGCTACAAATCTTATCTCCCTGAAGTTGCAGTGGAACAAATTGAAGCTAAAAATCTTATCTCCCTGAAGTTATAGTGGGGCAGATTAAAGATACAAATCTTATCTCCCTGAAGTTGCAGTGGAGTAGGTTCAAATTACATTTCCTATACCCCTGAAGTTGCAATGGGTTAGAATGAGGCTACTTGAATAATAGAAGCATCAAAGAAGTCGAGATTCAGCAAGACCAGGCAAAATTGACTCTTTTTAAAGTTTTTGCTCCATTCCTATTACACAACAATGAGCAAAGAGGGGCAGTTGTAATAGGCCAATTCTACCCGACTCGCTACAAACAAAAATAAAAACAAAAAATAATAAATCCATTAAAGTCCAAAGCCCATTTATAAGGCAGGAAAGCCCAAAATTTACAAACCCAAATAATACAAAACCCTAAAGCTCAAATAGCCCACAACCTAAACTATTTTCAGTAAAACTAAAAACCCTAGTAACCGCTCCTCTCATGCAGCCCGAGGCACCTCATCCCGAGGCCTGATGCCCCTGCCGCCATTGCACCAAAACGGCAACGACAGCCCTTCTCTCATCTCCGTTAACCTCGCCAAGACTGTAAACAAGGCCACAAAAAGACAGACACAGAAATAGCAAGAGAGAAAGTATCAGAAATGAAAGCAAGCAAAAAAAATAGCAAATACAACATGTAAACTGGCTATAACAGCCACCACTAGCAGTTTGTAATTTTGGACGAATAAAATACACGAAAAAAGGGAAAAATCAAAAGAGAAAGAAATATTAAAAATATTATAGCTTTATTATAGAGGTATATTTTCATTTTTTTTGTCGCATGTTTATTTCAAATATATCATACACAATTACGTATATATTCAAAAATACAATATTTTTTTACTTTTCTTGCGATTGGAAAGGACGGAATCGAAAGGTTTCTTTATTTTTTTTCTTAATTTTAGAGGGCTTTTTAGGTACTTTGATCTTAGATCGGGGTTAGGGAGATTAAAATGGCTGAAAAGGCCTTTTTTTGAACTTCGGTCGCCGTATACGGCGGACGAACAATGGCCCGATGACCGGAGCTCGGAGAGGGCGAGAGGATTGAGAGAGCTTCTCAGATTTTTTTTTTAGAAAAAAAAGTGAAGGCTGAATGAAAATTTTTTAAAAAAATTAACTTATATAGCCTACTTTAAACGACGTTGTCAATAGCCCCAAAATGGCGTCGTTTTGGCCTTTGATCCGAGATCTGACCTAGGATCCTTGAGATCCGCATGTTTTTGGACAAAGGGGCTACTTGCACCTTTAATCCTTCCGCTTTTGCAGATTCTTTCAACCGGGGCCTATCTATTTTTTATTTTTTAATTTTTCTATGTATTTTTATTTTTGTTTCAATTTGGTCCCTGGACCGTTTTTAAAAGCGAACGCCAGGAACAGTGTTGTTTTGATGCAATTTGATCCGACCCGACCAGACCTGATCCAACCTAAGATCCGCGTGTTTTTGCTTGGAACGGATATCTGCATTCCTAGTCCTTCTGCCCTTTTGGGTTGTTTTAATCTAGTCTTAATTTCGCCTTTTTTACTTTTGTTTTTAATTTTATCCTACGAGTTTTGTTTTGTTTCACTTCAGTCCATCGTGAAACTGCGTGTATAAGGACCAGGGATATTTTCCCTTTAAGTCCCTATTATTTTTAGCGTGTTGTATTTTGATCCTTGTCAGCCTATTTTTTATCATTTACAATTTGTACCCTTTAATTTCACTTAAACTTCAAATAAATCCTTTATTTGTTTAATTTAGCTTTGTACCGTTTTTGTTTTATTTTATTATTTTATTATTTATTTGGTTATTAGTATTGCCTTTTTTATTTTAAAATTCATATTATCCATATTTTTTATATAGATTGATTTATTTATTATTCTTTATTTTTTTAAAAACACTTAAATTTAATATTATTTTTTACTTTTTATATATATTTATTTGCTTACTATTCGTTTACTTCCCAAATACCTAAATGTAGTATTGTTTATATCTGTTTTATCAATTTTTATTCATTTATTTATTTATCATTCTTACTTCTAAAATACTTAAATTTTATATTATGTATAATCGTTTTATCGATTTACTTATTTATTATTCTTGTACTTTTTAAATATTTAGATTTAATATTATTTTCACTTCCTTTTCATTAAGCACCCTTCGTTTTCATTTTTTATTTTCGAGTTACTTTGTCGTTAATGCCAGAAATTAAATTTCTTACTATTGCTATTTCATATTATTATTACCATAGTATTTGTCCATTTATTTGTTATTTATTATTCTAATATAAGTGTTCTACTCATATAATCATTTTAAACTACCTCATTATCGTTATATCATACATTAGGCTTAAGTATCTATTCATTTGTATATTATGCTCGAATAAGTTAAAATGCCCGTCTCTATAAGCATCATGTTCGTTTTTTGCAAGATGAATAAAAACGAAAATTTTAAATCGAAACGACGTTCATTATTTTGGAATTTGAAAAGTTGCGTTCCTAACTTACGAAATATGTTTTCTTTCTAAAACCGAGATAATCAAATATATTTTAAAATATTTTTTAGCATTTATTGTCGTTTTTAGGGATTTAAGGCATTATATCCTAACTTACGGGACACGATCCTTCCTTCTCGATTAACTTGAAATAACTCATTTTCACGAAAATTGATTTAGTTAAGTAATGTTTTAATAAGGGGTCGTATTTTAAATCCTTTCAAAATTTTAATTTTCAACACTAAGACATTAATTAATCAACTAGGTACCAATTTTGGGCGTTACGAGGGTGCTAATCCTTCATCGTGCGTAGCCGACCCCAAACCCATTTTCTGGATTTTTGTAGACTGAAAAACATTATTTTAATAAATCAAACCTTTTATTAAAATGATCGAATTACAAGGTGACCCGATCACACCTCTTAAAAAGGATTGGTGGCGACTCCCATTCTCGTTTTCAAAATAAAGTTTATTTAAAAAAAAGTGTTTTCGACATATACATTTAAGGTATGATTGATAGTGGGAAAGAAAGGGTCAAAAGCTAAAACAATATTTAGACTATTGAAAGCTAAAAAGCTTATTTATTTAAAGACAAAACAGAGGCTTTTATAAGCCATTTCAAAACAAAAATAAAAAATGCATCCATGATTTACTCAGCAAGTATCATGGCTAAAATCAAGGAATAGAATCAGAGATAGCAAACATTAAATGAACAAGCAAGCCTTAGTCAGATTGACCAAGTTCCTAACAATTCCTCCCTGAAATTGAGTTGTTACCATACAGTCAATTTAAACTTTGAATACTGCAGATACCAAGTGCTCTCTCATCTTTAAAAACAACTCTAACCTTAAAGGTTTTGTCATTATGTGACCCAATTGATCCTTTGAGCCACAGTGTGTCAGTTCTACTACTCCATCATTTGCTAAGTCTCGAAAAAAGTGAAAACGCACATCAATATGCTTGCTTCTACCATGCATAACAGGATTGTTTGAGAGTTGAATGGCTGAGTTATTATCACAAAATATGATGCACTTAATTTGCTTAAGCCCAAACTTCTCAAGAACTCGTTGCATCTATATACTCTGATAGGCACATGCGACAGCAGCAATGAACTTTGCTTCGGTGGTGGCAAGTGACACAACTAGTTGCTTTTGGGAACTCCACGCTATAGTTGTAGAACTTAGTTTGAAAATATACCCCGGGGTGATTTTGCGACCATCAAGATCACCTACATAATCACTATCCAAATAAGCAAGCAATCTTTCTTCTGCTCCTTCTTTGTAAAGTATTCACAACTCAGTTGTTCCCTTCAAGTATCAAAACACCCTCTTTACTGTTTATTGATACAAAATAATAGGCTCCTCTATGAAACAAGCTATCAAACCTACAACATACATAAGACCAGGCCTTGTAACGGTCAGGCACATAAGGCTTTCCACCATTTGTTTGTAAACAGTGAAATTAACATTTGTCCCGCCATCTTTAGTGAGTCCACTCCCAAGAACAATGGGATTTTTCTTTACAGATGTACGTTGGTCCATCCCAAATCTCTCTAGCAACTATTTGGCATACTTCATTTGGCTTATGAAAATCCCTACTAAGCTTTGCACCAGTTCCACTCCAAGAAATACTTCATGCAACTAAGATCAGGCATGTCAAACTCTCTTTTCATTAAACTTTTGAAATTTTCAAACACCTATTCATTATTCTTTAAAAAAAAATAAGATCATCGACATATAAACTTACTATGAGAATACCTCCATCTTAATTCTTCTTTGTAAACAACGTGTAATCACTTAAGCATCTTTCAAACCCCTCATTGATAAAGTATGATTCAATCTTATTGAACCAAGCTCTTAGGGCTTATTTAAATCCACAGAGTGTTTTCCTTAACCTACATACTTTGCTTTCTTCACCTTTCACTTCATAACCTTACGGTTGCTCCACAAATACCTCATAGTCAATCTTATCTGAGGCTCATATCACAGTGTTCTGCCGAAAAATGAATGGATATGTTAATAACGACCAATTGTTAATTCATTTCTTACAAGATAGTTTGATTGGGTCGGCTGCCAAATGGTACAATCAGCTGAGCTGTGCTAACATCCACTAATGGAAGGACTCGGCACAGGCTTTTATGAAGTAATACAGCCATGTAACAGACATGACACCTGATAGAATCACTCTATAGAATATGGAAAAGAAGCAAAGTGAGAGCTTCAGGCAATATGCCCAAAAATGGAGAGAGCTAACGACACAAGTCCAACTACCTCTTATGGAGAAAGAAACCACGATACTTTTCATCAACACTCTGAAAGCCCTATTCATTAACCATATGTTGGGAAGTGCTACCTTGAGCTTCTCAGATATAGTAATGTCCAACGAGATGATTAAAAACCCGATAAGAAGTGGGAAGATAGATGCAGGGGAAAGTGTCAAAAGATCAACCCCAAAGAATAAGGAAAATGAAGTGAGTAACCTGAGCATGCATAATAAAGGGTATTCCAAAGCGGTCACTGTAGGTCAACCAAGGGCTGTGACTACTGGCTATCAAGGCCCTTCAAGGCAGGAATCCAACTCAAAGGCAAACATAGAAAGACTCCAGTTTACACCCATCCTAATGACATATAGAGAATTGTATTAGAATCTGTTTGATGCACATGTGGTATCTCCATTCTACTCGGAACCCGTGCAACCTCCATTCCCGAAATGGTATGATGTGAACGCCCAATGCGAATACCACGAGGGAATAACAGGGCACTCAATTGAAAACTACACTACATTTAAAAATTAGTTGAAAGGTTCATCAAGATGGGCATCATGAAGTTTGACGATCCGCCAAGACCTAATGTGGCAGGAAATTCGTTACCTAGTCATCCAGACCCAAGGGTAAACGCGATAATTGAGAACAGAGGAAAGAGAACCAAAACCAATGTTGCAGAAGTAAAAATCCCACTAAAATGGGTTTTGAAACAAATGATAGACATGGGATTAATCATTCAGAATTTGGAGAAAAGACCAAAATGGATGAGGAGCTACTATGAGTTCTACGTTAAAGAAGGCCATGAAATCCAAGAGTGCGTTGAATTCAAAGCTTTGGTGCAGAGCCTAATGGATAATAAAGAGTTGGAATTCTTTGAAGAAGTCAAAGGCCCAGAAGGAATGTTGGGGATGTTTTGAACAATGGGACTGTGGAAGACACCCCTATACTTTTTAGACCTAATTCAGAGTAATGTCTAAAACACACTTATTGCTCTAAGCCTAGGAGCAATAATAATCCTTTTGTGAGATAAGCTTATGTCTAACATCTTTATTTCAATAAAATGCATCTTTGTTTCTCATTTCGAGGAAAGATTCTTTTCTTGTTTCCATTTCATTCATAATCATACTACAGATAAATATTCTTTGATTCTTTGATTCTTTGCATCTTTCTTCGTTCCTATAACATGTCTCAAGTTATCAATGATATGAGCGACACTGCTATTGACAAAGAACCTCTTTTTGAGGAAGATATGTGTCTAGAGGAACCTCAGGACTTTAAAGATGATCGAGAATGTAGCTTATCTCCTGAATTTATTAAGGATGGTAGAACAAGATCATACCTTACAAAGAATCAATAGAAGCCATGACCTTTCTCTATGTGGGACATGGATGTCATCGGACCGATCTCGCCAAAAGTTTAGCTGTCATTGATTAATCTTCGTGATCATTGATTACTTCAATAAGTGGGTGGAAGCTGCTTAATATGCCGATGTCACAAAGTCGACAGTCAGCAAATTCTTGAAAAAGAAATCATATGTCTGTATGGAATGCAAAAAGGATCATATCTGACAATGAACTAAATTTGAACAACAGTCAGAAGGTTGCAGTCTGTTCAAGATTAACATCATGTTGCCCCAAAATGAATGACACAAAAAAAAACCTCTTTCGGGGCAACACCTTGGCTTATCATGGTGTTGCCCATTGAAGTCAAGATTCTTTCTCTCCTAGGTTTTTGGATCTGATCCCGATTGAAGAGTAAAGTTCAAAGTTATTCGTTATGGTCAAATGTACCAAAAACAAATGATGCAAGATCACCAAAAAGGTTCACCCCAAAGAATTCCATGAGGGGGACCTAGTATCGAAGAAGATCTTCCCTATACAAAAAGGACTTCAAAAGAAAGTGGATGCCAAACAGAGAAGGACCTTATGTAGAAGGTCTTATCTGGAGAAGCGTTGATTTTGACCGGAAGGGATAACAAGGACTTGCCTAATCTTGTGAGTTCGGATTCAATCAAAGAATGTTTCATAAAAGAAAAATAAGAAAAAATAAGAAAAAAATAAGGAAAAATAAGGAAAAGAAAAGAAAAAGAAAAAGGAGAGGCCAAGGTGAAAACCCGCAAATTGCGCCTTAAGACCAAAGGGGTTTTGAATTGAATACCCAAGAAAAGGGCAATTCAAATTTTGATCAAAGGTGTGGGCATGCAATAGTCTTACTATGCCTGAATTAGCAATAAAGAAGGATGCTACATCTTGGAGCATCAACCTTGAAGTTACAGTGGAACAGATTAAGGCTATAAGTTACAAATCTGAACTTCCTGAAATTGTAGTGGAGCAGATTGAATAAAGCAAATTTTATCTTTTGGAATATAGCGAATCTTTTCTCTCTAAAGTTGTAGTAGGGCAGATTAAAGCTATAAACCTTATATCCCTAAAGTTGTAGTGGGGGAGTTACGAGTCTTATTTCCCTGAAGTTGAAGTGGAGCAGACTAACGATCTTATTTCTTTGAAGTTACAGTGGAATAGATTAAGGCTATAAGTTACAAATCTGAACTCCTTAAAATTGTAGTGGAGCAGATTGAATAAAGCAAATATTATCTCTTGGAAGATAGCGAATCTTATCTCTCTGAAGTTATAGTAGAGCAGATTAAAGCTATAAACCTTATCTCCTTGAAATTGTAGTGGGCAGGTTGAAGTTACGAGTCTTATCTCCCTGAAGTTGCAGTGGAGCAGACTAACGATCCTATTTCCCTGAAGTGGCAGTGGGTTAGAACTAAGCTACTTGAAAAGAGAAGCACCAAATGAAGTCAAGACTCGGTGAAACCGGGCAAAATTGGCCCTTCCAAAGTCTTTGCTTCATTCCCGTTACATGATAATGAGCAAAGAGGGGCAGTTGTTGTAGGCCATTTTGCCCGGGGCCCAAAACCCAAACAACAAGACCCAACCCAAATTCAAACCAACCAAAACCACCAAACTAAACCTAACCCAAACAGACCCAAAAACAAACCCAATCCAGATTGAGCCCAAAACCCAAACCAAAAGCTAAAAGAAAATCCTAAACCCTAGCACTCAACCGCTCTGTTGCCTCTATGTGCCTTTGCAGCACGTTCACCGCCTGAGGCCTGACCATTGCACCAAAATGGCAAAGGCCAGAGTCTGTTCCTCTGACTTACCTCACCAAGACCTGCAAACAAACACAAAAAAAATAGAAGCAGCAAAAAAAAGGGAATAAACAGTAGTAATTGTTTTATTTTCGGCTATAAAAGCCAGATCAAATAAATAAAAAGGGGAACATTAAGAAATAAAAAAACAAAAAACGATTCTGATAGGTGATTATATTTTCATTTCAGATTCGATTTTTATTGCCTTCTGTTCATTTTATTTTATTTTTTATCCTCTTTTTCTACATATAATAAATAAGAAATAAAAAGGGGAAAAGGGCCACACCTGTTTGTTCCGTGAGCCCGTCGCCGGAGTCAGACCGAGGGAAGACGAGGAATACCCTTCTCCTTCGGTATTTTGGGACACGAAGGCTGGGCCTTCGATCGAGCTTTAAAATGGGTTAAAAATCTGATGTTTTAGTGGTTTTGACCATCGCTTGTAGAGGGGCTATGGTGGCTTTTAGTCAGAAGCCCATAGGCAGGACGTAGGGTGGAGAGAGAAAATGGAGATTTTGAGAGTTTTTTTAAAACATTAAAAAATTTTAGATTTTCAGAAAAATAATTTTGGTTAAATAAAGACACCAAACGGCGCCGTTTTGCAACTGGAGGTCAGGTGTCAAAACGACGCCGTTTTGCAACTGACTTGCGACCCGACCCGTCCACCCTCAGGATCCGCGTGTTTATGTGGTAAAGGGGCTATTTGCGCGTGAGGTCCCTCCGCTTTTGCGCCATAGTGCAATCTGGTCCCATTTGTTTCTTTAATTTTGCCGCATAATTTTCTACGCATTTCATTCTAGCCGCGCTGAAACGACGCGCCTAAGGAATCAGGGATAATTTCACGTTTACCCCTAGTTCTTTTTCGCGCATTACATTTTAGCCCTTTTGTTTTTTTATTTTATTCAATATGTCCTTTTAATTTCATCTAAGTTACAATTAAGCCCTTTTTTTTAATTCTTTATTTATTCATTTATTGGTTTACTTGTTTATTTATTAACTATTCCCTTTATTTTATTCATTTGATTGCTCATTTACTTATCTATTTATATATTGTTTATTTATTCATTCATTTTTTTTTACGTTTTAATCCTTGTATTCTTTTTTGTTAACATTTTATTTTCTTTTATCGATTATTTATTTATTTATTTTTACGTTTTCATTATATTTACTATTTTATCATCTATTATTATTTTATTATCATTTACTCATCTATTTATTTATTACCCTTTTTATATATACTTTTAAAAAATTAGATTTTTTTTTTACTTGTACACATATTATTATTATTATTATTATTATTATTATTATTATTATTATTATCATCATCATCATCATCATCATCATCATCATCATCTATGCTAGTATTAAGATAGTTACTAGTATAATTATTATTATTAAATTTTTATTTATTTATGTCATAATTGTTATCCATTACTATCATTTACCAGCATAATATTTTCGTTTATTTGACATATTATGTCATCCTTTTTATCCGTTATTGTGTTAATACTCGTGTTAAATGTTACATTCGAAATATTTGTCCGTTTTTACACCATACCCGAATAAACTAGAATACTAATTTAAATGTGACGTTAACTTTCATGAGATGCATAAAAGAAATTTTAAAATTAAGGCAATATTTTGTATTTGGAAATTCGAGAAGTCGTGCCCTAACTTATTGGGTTTCAATTTTTCTCACGTTGAACCTAAATAACTGAATATCCTTTTAAAATTAAAATAAATGAGGTTTAAATAAAAAATAAAAGGCAAGTTTATTCTCAAAAATACGATGTGTCATGTCCTAACTTACGGATGTGACATTTTGTTACTTCAAGATAATGAGGTATTTTACACATTTTGATTTATTCGAGTAATTTTAATTAAAAATAACACGATATAAAGAGGGATCGTATTTTAAATTCTTTTCGAGTTTTCGATTTTCAACAACAAGACATTAAGTAATCAACTAGGTACCAATTTTGGGCGCATCGAGGGTGTTAATCCTTCCTCGTGCATAACCGACTCCTGAACCCGTTTTTTGGATTTTTGTTGACCAAAAATTACCGTTTTAATAAATTTAAATTTTTACTAAAATGATTACATTATGAGGTGGTCCGATCACACCTAAATAAAAAGAATTAGTGGCGACTCCATTTTCGTTTTTAGATAAAAAGTCAACCCCTTTTATCAAAAAATGGTTTCGAAAAAAACATTTTTCTTATTGCTTTTGCAAGAACTTGAACATAAGAGTAGAAAGTACAAAGAAGCTTAACCACTGAACCACTAGACTCATTGTTAACATTAGTTGATCGAAAATAGAATTTCTGCCTGATGATTAAGGATAAAGGTTAAGGCAAAAATAGCAAAAATTTCAAGGATGAGATTTGAACACAGGACCTCAAGCACATCTCCAAAGCACTTAACCACTAAACTAAATCAATTTACTTTGCAAAGTTTTCAAAATCCTAACTCAAAATCAAGACATAACTACGCTTGGTTTCGTTAACCCAATTTCTTCTAACCCAATTTTTGGGATGTTACATAAAGCAACTCTTGGATGAAGTTGGAGTGGTAGTTCGTCAATCACCAATAATATGGTGTGACAACACGTCTACGGTCTCATTGCCAAGAAATCCCAC
This sequence comes from Gossypium hirsutum, assembly GCF_007990345.1. Classification (NCBI taxonomy): domain Eukaryota; kingdom Viridiplantae; phylum Streptophyta; class Magnoliopsida; order Malvales; family Malvaceae; genus Gossypium; species Gossypium hirsutum. The sequence goes on along the minus strand of NC_053446.1, from coordinate 22,072,273 downwards.
ACATCATGTTAAGGTGAAGCATGTGGAAATCGATCACCATTTTGTTCATAGAAAGTGCTTGACAGTATACTTCAGGTTAACTTGGTGCCTTCAGCAAAACAAGTGGTTGATGTTCTCACAAAATCGATTGCACCAAAATAGTTTGCTTCATTTCGCAGTGCTCTTTGAGTTTTATCTCTAGTTGAAGTTGTCAAGTTTCAACTCAAATCAGAAAACTAGAAGAATGTTAGAGTATTAGATCAGTAGAGCTGTTAAGGTTATTAAGGTTCAGTTAAAACGATTATGCAATTGTGGCTACCGTTAGCGGACTTTATTGACATGTATAAAAACCCTAGTTATCTTCATGCATGATAAGCATTAATTTGATAGTATTGCTCTTTCATAGAAAATGCTATTCTTGTTATTTGTTGTCTTGCACTTTTTTTATTATTTGCTATAGTTTAACAAACTTAAATTTAATCCATATAAATTGAGACACTGACTTCCAATATATTTTAATTTTAAGAACTTTGGTTTTGTTGATGAGATAATTATAAAAACAAATATTGTTGATGATGACAATTATAAAAAATAAAACATTTACTTAATTTTCAATGGTTATGGTTTTTTTTTATTTGGACCTTACTTTTTAAAATTACATAAAAATTATAAAATTTTAATTTTCTTTGTATTCCCAATAAAAAATTTAAATAATATTTCTCTTATAAAAATCCAAAAATTACGAAATGGTTTTTTGAAAGTCAAAAAATCATTTATGAAAATATAAAATGCTTCAAAAATTTTTAAAAAATATATATTATTTACTCTTTAAATGGTAATAAGATTTCTCCACAGCATGGACCATTCACTTAGCCCATATTAAATAAGATTTGATGGCTAAAAATAAAATGTTGTCTATTTTTATAATGTATACAGGACTAAATTAATAAAAACTGTGCTTTCATGGCTAAAAATTTTTATTTTTCCTTTTTTTTTATAATTTGCATCAATAATTCTTACGATAATATTGGATGGTGGGCCCAAGACTTTTAAATAAATAAAAGATAAAGACTTAACGTCTCAAAATTAAACTATAGAGATTAAATTTTAAATTTTGAAAAGAGTAATGGATAATGATAAATGTGAGATCTTATGGTTTTAGAAGGGATAATATAATTTTTAGCCCCTGAATTTGGCAATTAGATCCACCTTAATACATGTATTTTTTTTGGGACCATTTTATCTTGAACTTGACAACTAAATCCATTTTGGTCTATGAACTTGGATTTAGTCTAGATTTGATGATGTGACCAATATTATTAGAATAGGACTGGACCGGTTGGACCGAGGACTGATCAATATAATGATCTGAAAAAGGGGTAGAAACTAATTGACTCGAAAACTGCTTGAAATTAGTAAAAAATAAAAAACAAAAACAAAAATTGACAGTTGAACTGGTTTAGAAATATTTTTTATTTTTTAAATTCTTTTAGATTTCTATGGAATTTTAATTATTTATTTAATTATTTTTGGTTCGACGGTTGAATCGAGAATCGATGGTCTAACTTGTTCAACAACCGATCCGAATATTAAAACATTGAATATGACACTTTAAAGTTGTACCATACCATATCACCAAATTTTTATATTTTTCAAGTTCAGGGATCAAAATGGACTTAGTTACAAAATTCAAGAGCCAAAATGGATCCAAAAAATGTACAAATACCAAATGAACCTAATTGTCAAATTTAGAAGCCAAAATTTATATTTCCTTTTTTAGAACCTAGAAAGATTTATGCAAAATGTAAAATATATAAACATGATATGAGAAGTAGAATTGTATAAATCGTAACTACTTTTTGTGTTTTGAGATTTAAAGGTTTAACTATTTGATTTTGATTTAATTTCGTGTGAGTACACTTAAGTGTAGAATATTTTTGTGATAAAATAAATTACGAAAGAGAAGTAAATTTGAATACTTAGTATGTGAGATGTATTTATTTATTTATATTTCATGTTAGTTCTTTCTATACTTAGAAAAAGAGACAACAATTCTCTTTATAATTGATTTTTTTCTCTATTATTTGCTATTTATGTATATAGTTATTAGCCACAGCTTTGTTAAAATAATAACTCTTTCTTAAGTAGAGGGTCTTTAACTTCCTCAAACATAATATATTTCCTGCAACCAAAATGCAGTTAGTTTCATTTCTCTTTATTAATGGAAGTATTTGGAAAAAACCATATATATAATTGTTGAGGTTTGTTTCTCTGCCCTTCTAGGGAGCGGTTCTTCAAGCACCATTCTCTTGATGTAATATGTTAGGGGTAGTTAGGTGCCATGCATATAACTTAAGATAACATGTCTCCTTTTAGATTCGACATGCATCGTAGACGTGTCTTTCTGATAGGATTCGCACCCAAATACCATTATACGTGTTCGAGGTCCCGCCTCGTAAGGTTGCGAGGAATATTCGCATGCCTGCCTCGTGAGACATTCCTTCGCGTTCACCTCGCGAGATTGCGAGGATGTCAGTTACGGGTCAAATTTCAAGTCACAAGACAAGTCGAATTTCGAGTTATGAAATTTTCTATAGCAATAATATTACTTTTGCTACGTATTAATTTTAATACGAACCTTTAGAAGTAAAAAATTGGTTCACCTTATTTCCCACTCAGGTATAGGATCTCTATATTGCTCAAGCCACAAAATTCTAGGAAAATCACAAATAAAATTAGTCTTCCGCTTCGGATCAAATAATTAACAAGAGATTATATTTAAGACTAAACTAATTTTTTAAGGTAAAAACATTTGGTAAATTTTTAAATTTCATACATAAGGTTAAAAGGTTTACAAATGTCTTAGAAGGATGTAGTAAAATATTAAAAAAAGATATATATCAATTTTTTAAAGTTGCTTGTGAAATTAAAAAAGCATACTACTAATGTACTAAATACTAACCCTAAAGTTATAATATATATATATTACCTTTAGCATCTATTGATCCGTTCAGTTCATTCCATCTTATATCTAATGAATTTAGATTTGAAAACCCAGTAAAGTCTGCTAGTTTGCTGTTGTTGAACCAATTAACACTCAAATCAATTTCTTCTAAATTGATCAAACTTAATTAGTTGTCTTCCTTTTGGCTTGATTTCAACTTCAAAGCATGATATAGTAATATCTAATAAAATACATGGAAGCGTAATTAACTACTTGTAAATATAAGTACCATTGGAACTCCTTATGCTCTCAATGTCATTATAACTTAAATCCAGCTTCTTCAAATTAGTTAAGTTATACAACTCTATTCAAAACCAATTAAATGACAGCTTCACCTTAGTCCAATGTTTTTTAAAGGAAACAGTTATGGAATCTTACCCTGAAGAGGAATATATAGTTCCTTCTAAATCATTTCGCTGAAGAATTAAAGTTGTTAATTAAAGATGAAGGCCACCCAAATGTAACAAGAAGTTGTTCTTCATTTTGGTTTCACTTAAATCAAGAGTTTCCAAACTACCAAGTTTTGATAACCACTGCAATAGTGCTACAAATAGTAAAACAAATAAAATTTATGAAGATGAGTAATTATTTACATTAGCAATACATACAGACATGATATTATAATTTTACCATTAGTTTGATCTTATAAAAAAGTCATTTTCTCCTAAAGTTAGAGACTTGAGAGTTGTAATTTTACTCAAAAATGATAAAGTGCTATCATTGAATTTATTGCAAATCAAGTCAAGATTCTCTAGTAGTCTCAACTTGGATAGCTTTCCAAACCCTGCAATATAAAAAGAGAGTTTTATAAACTCAATTGGGAGATAGTTGAGAAAGATAAAAATACAAAGAGTTATGTACCTTCATTCTCCAGACAACCAACTAGATAATTATAAGAGAGATCAAGACTTCTCAATTCTTCAAAGGGAAGAAACAAAGAGGCATTAAAGAATTCAAGATAATCCAACCTGCCATTTGATAATATTCTAAAATGATATATTTTTATGTGTTAATTACATATATATTTTGAGTATGATCCTACTAATTTGGGTTGTTTATGATTTTTTATCTTGTAGGGACTAAATTGAAGGCAAAAGGAAATTTGGGGGCAAAAAACGTGACTTTAAAGATAAAACAGGTTAGCACGCGAAATAGGGAAAAAGTGGTGCCAAAATACAAAATGTGGAAGACTTGGGGCAAAAATTCAAAGAAGAGATTTATGAACATAAGGCTTTATTTAAATTTGGATTTTACTTTTAGTATTATTATGATATTGTTTAGATTTAATTTCAAATTGTATATTTTAAACATTATCTTCTATAGTTTAAATAGGAACAAACTAGGTTTTTTATGTTACTATAAATAAGGGATGAAGTGACATGCATATTCACTCATCACTTCTATAAAAAAAACTCTTTCCCCTATGGCTCTTAGCCTTTTTGTTTCTTTTTCAATAAAATTTTATTTAATTAAACGCATGAGTCACTAAAATCCTCTAGCCAATGGTTATCAAAATTCCTCAAAAAGAGTTCATGAGGCTTAGAACCCGCATTTAACCCTTCTCAGCTAGTATTCATCATTTCTCTGCATTACGGGACTAATGCTTCCGTCCATATCCTTCTAAAAGTAATCTTTTCATCTTGTGTAAGGAATGACCGCTTTGTATGTTTTGGGAAGGTTGCAGAGTCGGTTCGCTAACTTACTGCATCAGAGATTGTCGAGCCCAATAGACAAAATGGCTTAGCATTCGTCATTGAGAAATGATGATCTAGTGTAAGACAGTCCCACAAAAGTGACGGTTGGCTGGAGTCAGGTTCCTCTAGATCGTAAGGCTATAACCTAAGTGGAGCTAGTGGTCGCAGGTGTCACAGGGCTAGACATTTTATCTCGTGATCCGTGCAGCCTTAGGCGATCTGTTCGTCCAAACTTGCCTAAGTCAACCTTTACGCCCAAAAGTGAGGATTCTTTTAGAACTCCTCCAAGGCACCAATTTGTATAGCGGAAGCGATTGTGTCAAAAGAAGCTACAAGTGAACAACAGAAAGTCAAAGAAAGAATGCACACAAAGTGTTTGAGTAAATGCTCAAAAAATTCTATTACTCTTAAGAATTCAACTTACAATGGATGAGTACAAATGAGGAGGAGGTTGTCTATTTATAGTTGAGCTCCTCCAAAACCGACGATCAAGATACATTTACATCGACAGACAAGATTAACCATATCCCTTGATTTTAGGGATTTACAAGATATGCCATATCAAATCTAATCTAATCTTTACAAGATATGATTCCATCAATCTTCTAAGATTAGTTACCAAAATTAACCTAAGTTGCCACGTCTTCATTATCGGGCCAACCAGGCTTCAATCTGATAGGCTTCTCTAATAGTTCTTTGAATTGTGTCAGTTCTCATGGGCTAAATGTTCCCCATCTAATCGATAGACCTCCATGGGTTGCATCTTGTGCCATGGTCACGGGCTTTGCACTTTGGCCTGTGACACAGGCGTTCACTTCCACTATAACTAACTTATTTTGGTCATGAGAAGGATTATCTAAAAGCCAATGATTGAACCAAAAGAGAATCGAGATAACCGTAGGCTAAAATCCCTCAAAGCGAAAATCACATTCCCTCAACTCTGTTTCCTTTTTACAATTGCAATTTCACTTTATTTCATTTCAACTCATCCATATTTCTAATTCTATTTTTTTTCTCAGGTCAGACGTTTTTCTTGGGCACAACTGTCCCCAGGATTTCGAGGAACAAAAAGTTGTAGCGATCCAGTCCCTAAGGATTTGACCCTACTTCCCTTATACTATTATTTTCGTTATTTCATAGGGATAGATTATTTTTGGTGCTTTCAGTGACACACCAATTTTTGGCGTCATTGCCGAGGACTGATAACATACTAATCTTGTTTCTTGTTCTTATGACCAGATCTACTCCGAGAAATTTTGCGTAGCATAAACCGAAATCCAGCACAATAACCTATGGCTTAAACGATTCAGCAAATGACTGAAGCTCCTACAGAACAACAGTCATTATGCATTGTGTATCCTATTATGGATACTAATTTTGAACTTAAGTTAGGATTAATCCAGTTGTTGCTGACTTTTTGAGGATGGCAAAATGAAAATTCACAAAAACATCTAAAAGAGTTTCATATGGTTTGTCTTAGTATGAAATCTCAGGGCGTAACTGAGGATGAAATCAAATTACGTGCTTTCCCTTTTTTCCCTAGCAGACTCTGCTAAGAAATGATTATTTTATATACCTCCTAGATCTATTACAATCTGGGCTGATCTTTCTCATTTGTTTCTCAACAGATTTTTTCCAGCATCATGCGCAGCTGCATTAAGAGGGAGATTGTTGGGATAAGGCTAAAAGAAGTGGAGTCTCTTTACGACTATTGAGAGCAATTTAAGAAGTTGTGCGCAAGTTGCCCACAACTTGGGATAATAGAATAGTCACTTCTCCAATACTTCTATGAGGACTTGAAGCCCATGGAAATGAACATGATAGATGCCGCCAGTAGAAGGACATTGGTCAACATGACCCTCTAAAAAGTAAGGAACTTGATATCCACGATGGCTACAAATACTTAGCAATTCCGAGCCAATCTTGAACCCACTAGAAGGGTTCACCAACTAAGTATTTTAACTTACTGCGTTAGAGGTTGTTGAGCCCAAAAGACGAAATGGCGTGGCATTCGCCATTGAGAAATGATGATTTAGTGTAAGACGATCCCACAAAAGTGACGGTTGGCTAGAGTCAAGTTCCACTAGATCGTAAGGCTATAACCTAAGTGGAGCTGGTGGTCATAGGCGTCCTCTTCGACTATAACTAACTTATTCAGTCATGAGAAGGATCGAGATAACTGGAGGCTGGAATCCCTCAAATCGAAAAACCCCATCCCTCAACTCTGTTTCTTTTTACAATTACAATTTCAATTTATTTAATTTCAACTCATCCATATTTTTAATTCTGTTTTTTTCCCCAGGTAAGACGTTTTTCTTGGGCATGACTATGCCCAGGATTTCCAAAAACAAGAAGCTTTAACGATCTAGTCCCTGAAAATTTGACCCTACTTCTCTTATACTATTATTTTTATTATATTTTAGGTATAGGTTATTTTTAGTGCTTTCAATGACACACCACCATTGCCTAGAAAGAGTTGAATGACTTGTCAAGTGGTGATGTTGGATTCTACCCATTCCCATTCACAACAATCTAAACCCTAATAGTTGAATCCTTTTAACATTTAAGAAAGGATGAAGTTGCTAGAGCGCAAGACACTCTTTCATCCCAACACCCATCACTCCACACTGCACCTTCTAAAACCAACACAGTTATCAAGATTAGCCTTGGCCATACTAGCGCCATCATCTCAACTCAACTCAATGCACTCACTTGATTTGAATGTATAAAATAATGTTTATGCCTTTTGAAATGACTAATAATGCTCCCTCAGCTTACCTATATGCCCCAATCGAAGCCATGTTTCTCCAAATTAGTTTTATTATTAATCCACAACCAACGCCTGAACAGGCGTTTTCCCTGTGTCCTTATTCGCCCAACCCCCATATTTGACCTTTGCCGTCTGAAACAAACAAACAATAAAAACATTAGCATTTATCAACATTCCTACAAATTAGTCCAATCGTTTCCTTTCACAATTCTCCATTTTTTCTGAAAATATCATCCCTTCAAACCCTTTATAATACTCATTATGTCTTCTTCATCTTTGACAGAAGACCTCTAATAAAAATTTCAGTACCATAGACAAGAACAAGGATTTTTAGACTTTGCCTTCAAATTTTATCATGTCTTGAATTTTTAAATTGTTTAATATTTTATAATTTGCTTAGTGTAGAATTTTTTTTCTTAAAAAAAGTACAATTAGTAATTTACTAACCAAAATCTTGTTCGATAAACAATTAAAAATTTTAATGAAATGAAAGTTAATATTTTTAGTATTTTATATAAATTTGATAATAAAAATAGTTTGATAGAATTTTTTTTATAAAAAAATGATAAGCTGATAAAAATTACTTATTACTTAGCGGAGAATATTTTCAAATGCTTCAAATTTATTTTAATATCATACCAATATTTTGCTTGGTATAAAAGATGAAAAAAATTGAAAGAGAAAGTAATTTTCTTTCCATTAATTACTTGGTAGAATTGAAAAATAAGAGTAAAGAAAATAAAATAGTTGAGAAATGCATAATTTTAATTTAAGAGACACATCTCTCCTATTTTCTCTCTTAATTACTCCAAATTGGAAAGATTAATTTTTATACATTAGGATTGAAAATGACGATTTTTTCTATTTTCTTTTCTCTCACTTTTCTTCCTTAACAAGTAGACTTCAAATTTATTTGGATAAACTATATTAGTAGTCACTCAACTATAGTTTTTTTTTCTTTGGTCACCTAACTATAAAAAGTTATAAAATGGTCACCCACCTATATTTCTTTTTTCCTTTTTTATCTGACGTAAACATGAAAACAACAAAAATCTAAGATAGTTGGGTGACCAAAACAATAAAATTGAAAAAAAAATATTATTGGATGATATTTTATAACTTTTTTAAAATTGGATGACTAAAAAAACTCACGCTGTGTTTGGTTCAATGTATTAGGTAATCCATTACTGACCGATTACGCGCCTATTACATTACGCCCCTAATCCGGCGTTTGGTTCGCTGTAATAGGTATTACGGGCGTAATACAATCCCGACCTAATCCCCAAATTCCCTGCTTTTCTAATCCCTTCCCAAATCGAGTAATAGGTATTACGTCTGGCTTCCCTCCCCAACTCTCTGTTTTACCCTCCCTCCCTACCCGACCTTTTCCTCTTCTATCCTCATAATTTCTCCTCCCAGTTGCATTTTGGTGGAAAAAAACAAAACAAAACCAAACAAAAACAGAAATGGGTTTCCCCGATGCATCCGCAATCGGCGGAGGCCCGAAACCCGACTCTGAATCTGCCCTCCTCCTCCGCACATTCCTATAACCAGAAGATAAATTCAATTTGGGCTACATCATCTACTTCACTTTGGGCGTTGGCTTTCTCCTCCCATGGAATAGCTTCATCACTGCCGTCGATTACTTTTCCTACCTCTACCCGGAAGCTTCCGTCCACCGTGTTTTCGCCGTCGTTTACATGGTCGTCGGCCTCGCTTGCCTCTTGGTCATTGTATTTTATGCTCACAAGAGTAAAGCTTACATGCGGATCAATGTTGGTTTGGGCATTTTCGTGGTTTCCCTGCTCGTCGTGCCTGTTATGGATGCGGTTTATATTAAGGGTCAGGTCGGATTGTATGACAAATTCTACGTCACGGTCGGTCTTCTCGCTCTGGCGGGTATAGGCGATGCGCTTGTTCAAGGTGGGCTCATTGGAGTGGCTGGGGAATTGCCTGAACGCTACATGCAGGCTATCGTTGCGGGATCCGGCGGTTCTGGTAATTTAACGACCAACTTTTTGACTAACTGTAGATATGGATGTTAATTTAATTTTGTTGATCCATGAATTCTTGAAAGTTGGTGAAGTTTATTAGATTGGTACTTAAAGGAGTCATTGGTCTATTTCTAAGGAACTTGTTCTTCATTATTTGAAGGCTCAGAAATTTAGCTGTTTAGTATTGTTCTGGTCTGTGACCTCCGGTTTCCGGTACCAACAAGGGCCTCGGCTAACTCCAGAGTTGACCCAGGTCTAACTCCATTTTTGGTTGAGAAACACAGCTTTTCCCCTGAACTTGCCGTCAAGACTGCATCTTCCCTAACCTATGTGAAGGATCCTCGTAAGTGTGATACTATAATTTCCTTCTTGAAAGAAAGCGGTTTCTCTAAATCCCATATTGAAGCAGTGGTCAAAAGAAAGCCTAACCTTCTATATTCTAGTCTTGAGAAAACCATTAAACCCAAGTTCAAGATTTTCCAGGATTTAGGATTTTCAACACATGATGTTGCTGATATTGTAGCTAGTGATCCCTGGATTTTGACTAGAAGCGTGGATGATAGGATTGCACCTTCTATTTCCGATTTAAAGACTGTTTTAGGATCGAATGATGATGTTGTTAAGTTATTGAAAACTTCTGCTTGGTTTCTCAAATCTGATTTGCAAAAGACTATGATGCCTAATATAGAGTTCTTGAGAAATTGCGGGATTTGTTCATCGCAAATTGTTTCATATGTGTTCAGCTTTCCTAGATTTTTCTTGCTTAAACCTGAGAGCATTAAGCAGTTTGTTGAAAGGGCGGATGCCTTGGGGTTCGATAGGAAGTCAAATATGTTTCTTGCTGCTATTAGGATGTTGAGTTCAATGAGTGAAGAGAATTGGGAACTCAAATTGAAGCTTTTTAGGAAATTGGGTTTCTCTGAAGATGATATCATGTCTACTTTTAGGAGGACACCACAGGTGTTTGTTGTATCTGAAAGGAAGATTAAGCAAGTCACTGACTTTTTGCTTAATAGAACGAATGTAGGTATTTCATTTATAATAAGCCACCCAATGGTGCTTATTTGCAGCCTTGAGCGTAGGCTGAAGCCTCGGTTACTGGTTATTGAGACTCTGGAAAGTAAGAATTCGCTAAGAAGGAAAGTTAGCATGACTACAATTTATAAGATGCCTGACAAGAAGTTCAGAGAGAAATACGTTGTTCCTTACTTAAAAGAGCTCGAGGAAGTATCCATGTCTATTGTGGGCACTTAATTGTTAAATTTTGTATAGTTGAGGGCACATATCAAATCTTTGATGTACTTTGGGTTCATAATCCCGTATTTCTTCATGAAATTGGTTCTTTAAGCAGTTTGTAAGATTTTACTTCGCAATAATCGAGTCTTATGTTGGATAACTCCAATACTGTCTCAATACAACAGACAACATTGTAGTTGATTGTTTTAGACTGTTAGTCATTGTTTCCAGTCTCTGCACTATGCACAATGCACATCCACTTGTGATGGTTCCTGTATTTGCTGCTTTCTAATGTTATTTATATATACTCACACCGATGGTTTTAGGGTGTGTTCTCGTACTGGTTATTGCTAGAAACTTTTCATTTTCTTGCCATTGAATATCTACTCTGATATGCCATAGTTTTGCATGTAAATGGTCATTTGCTGCTGCAGGCAGGTTGCTAACCTTAAATGCATTTTGGATTGACCTATTGCAGGTCACTGTAAATCATGTTTTTGATCAATTGCATGAGAACCAGTGTTTTGCGAAGCTGAATTATTTTTAATAAGGAAATTGCATGGATCTTTCTTTTAAACAAATAGGAATGCAGAAACATGTTAAAGTTTGTTTTGAAGGGAAAAGCATAGTAAAAATGAATTTTAAGAGTTATGTCAAAAGAAAATGAGATCTTGAAGTGGCACTTATTGAGAGACTTGGTCTTTAACTTGTGGCAAATCATGGGATTTTGTTTTAGTTTGAAATGGCAAATCTAGGTCTAACTAATGGCTACTTGACAAGTGTGTTAATGATCATGGCTCCCAAATCTGTCCAGATACAACACGCAGAGACTTCTGGCATCGTTATGGTGTTATTTCTAGTAGTTGGTCTGGCATCAGGATCAGTCATAGCTTGGTTCTGGGTCATCGGATCATCAGCCAAGATCTCTCCAACAGGTGGCCGCTATGAATTTGTGCTAATAATGTGTTTACCTTTGTAAAGTTTATCTAAAAGCCGTTGTTTGTAGCAGTGTTTTTCTTCAAATTGTATGATGAATACTGTGCCTGAAGTGTGCATATCTGCTTTCAATGTATGCCTGCATCTTAAAAACATGAAAAAGAAAAAATGGAAACATTTGGCTATTATCTGCTTTTAGTCTAGTTTGCTTCCATTGAATTTCTATGATGTTGCAGCAAATATAGTTATAGAGTTTAAATAGGAAAATTGGAGTGATTTACGGTATTGAATTTCTATGATGTTGCAGCAAATATAGTTATAATATATTTAATAATAATTATGTTAATTTATATTTTACAGTATCATATATTATGGTTTGAGTAAATTCATATAAGAATATTAATTATTAAGAATTTTATTAAATTATATATTTTAATTAAAATATATTTAATAATAATTATGTTTAAATATGATTAAATTATTTATTATTGATATTAATCTTATTAAAATTTAAATAAAATAATTTACCAAAACAAATTTTTGCTAATTATTAACCATTTTATTAAATTATATATTTTAATTAAAATATATTAAATAATAATTATGTTTAAATATGATTAAATTATTTATTTTTGATAATAAATAATCTTATTAAAATTCAAATAACAATAACAATAATCATTTACCAAAACAAATTTATGCTAAGGGTATTCTGGTCATTTTAGTTTTCTCCATTATGCTATTACACCTCTATTACATTCAACCAAACACAGTTTTATTATTACGCCTCTATTCCATTACATTCAACCAAACAGTTGATTTGCTATTACACCTCTATTCCATTACACCTCTAATCTAATCCAATACACCTCTAATCCAATACAGCGAACCAAACGTGCTCTCATAGTTTAATGAATAATGATATAATCTATCCATTTTATTTTCTTTCCATTTTTGTCACTTTCTTCCTCTATTCTTCCATTTTTACACCCAACCAAAAACACGTTAAGCTTTCTTTCATTTGCATTCTTTTTCAACATCGAACAACCAAAAGTAGCGAGGTTAAAGAAGAAAGAGTTTCAAGCTTTTGTGATTACTTAGCTTTAGTTTCTGCTAGATTCTTTCTAAATAACATCAGGTAGTCCCCCATGAATTCCAAATAAAATAAAAACATTTTAATGTTGAGGTAATTTCACTAGAAATCTCCGACCAACATTTTATATTAACCTGCAAATTTAAAAATAGTCTAATTACAGTTTTAAACTATTAATATTATATTAATTAATATTTTTAATTATTGAGACTATTAATTTAATTATTAAATGCCACATAAAATTTTAAAGAAAAATAAAATATTACCTTTTAAAATTTAAAACCAAAAATAAAGTAAAACCGAAAAAAAAAAGGTTGAATGATAATTTATATAAAAGTTTTGAAACTTCAAAATGAAGATTTTTTATAATATTTATTGTCTTCTTTAAAATTTTCATTTTAAAATCTTTAAATATTTAATAATTATTTGAAAACTCATGTCCAAGATTGAACCTAAACAACAAATTTATCTAGACGCATTTAAATTGGACAAATAGTTGTTTAGGTTCAATTCTAGACATGATTTATCTTAAATAATCATTAAAAAGTTATTGAAATATTTTATTGTCTTTTAATAATTTCTTAAAAATATATACTTTTAAATAATTTCTAAATAAATTTCATAAAATTTAAATATTTTTTGGAATTTTTAAATTTTTTAAAATGGTTTATATTAAGATGGTCCTACAAAGTTACTTTTTAGGCACCTAATAATAACATCCCACATTATAATTTTTAAGAGTGCATGAATAATATATTGCACCAAGAAACATCAAACTAACTATTATTATCATTATTATTATTATTATTATTATTATTATTGTTGAAACCGTTTTTTGAAAACAAAAATTTTAGTTGTCGACTTTAAAAATAAAAATTGGAGTCGTCACCGATCCTTTATTAAGGTGCGATCGGCTCACCTTAAAATGATTTTGGTCTACGAATTTTGAGAAAACGAGTTCGGGAGTCAGTTACGCACGAGGAAGGGTTAGCATCCTCGTAACGCCCAAAATCGGTACCAAATTGATTATTTGATGTCTTAGTGTCGAAAGTTAAAAAAGATTTTAAAATAAGCTTGAATGATGAAATTTGCAAAAGGATAACCAATTGTTCAAGTCATGTAAAGAAATCGAGTCCCAATATGTTAGGGTACGATTCCTCATAATCCCCGAACTTTGAATATCACTTTTATTTTATGCGAAAATCTTCATTTCGAGAAAGTAACATGCCACACCCAATACGTTAGGGCACAACATATTAAGTTCCCAAAAATGATTTTTATACTCATGCATTTTGAATAAAGAATATCCTCGGTCATTTAAGATTAACGAAGAAAATCTGAACCCAATACGTTAGGGTTCAATTTCCTTCGAAAATCCCCAAACTTCAAATATTGCTTTTATTCAAAAAAAAACCGTTGAATCAAGAAAATAATCTTGATGTATAGTTAAAACCAAAATGTATTTTCTAAAAAGGTATGTTAAAGTTAATGTACGATATGAAACAAAAACTTTAATGTAAAACATATATGAGAATGTATTTACAAAATATATATACAAGTACAATATCCAAGCAAATTCGAAAATACGAGTGGGCCCATACTTAGCACACAAATATAAGTGTACACATTAAAAGGGTAAGTGAAGAAATATATACAACAAACTTATAATAATTTCTAAAAGTATGCATGTATATATGTAATAAAAATTGTAAAAAATAAAAATAAAAATAAAAGTATGAAAATATGCAAATGTGTACATATTTACAAAGGCAAGAAAAACGAAATGTATAAGTATATATACATAGACCAATCGTGAAAATTCGCATACGTATATATTCAAATACATACATATATGTACAATATGTATATAAAATAATGGGATACATGAACTAAAAAAATATTTATAATAATTTAAAAAAAATAAAAAGTGTATGTAAACAAAATCTTTTAAAAAATGTATGTATGTATATTTATATGTATAAAAAAACTATGAAACAAAGTAATAATACAATGTGCATACAATAGATATATATATTTAAAATATTAAAGTATATACATACTAACATGCATATGCGCATAATAATAATAATATATAATATTATAGTAGTAAATAAAATAAAACAAGATAATAGTATGGCGTAATTGTGATAAAAACTAAAAAAAATGGGCTAAATTGAATTAAAACGAAAAAGTGGGGGGAATTTAAAAGAAAATAAAAAATAAAAAAAAACCTCCTGTATGTATGTATATTGTAAAAAAAATGAAACTAAAATGTGTAAATATATATACGTATTAAAAATGTTTGCATGTACAAAATGTTTGCATGCATTTTATAAGCGTTAAAAAAAATATATATATTATAAAATGCATATAAATAATATAACAAATGATGCAATAATAGTGATAAAAAATAAATGAAATTAAAATCAGACAGAGGACTGATTTGCAACACGCGAGTTACAAGAGGGGCCAAAATAGAAATAATCCGCCCCTCTAAAACACTGCGCCGTAATAGGGACTTATTTGAAACAAAAATAAAACCCGTGGCCAAAATCAAAAGAAATAAAAAGTTGATTTAAACATGCTTCTAAAAATCAAGGGACCAAACTTGAAAATGTACCATTTAGGCCCATGACTCGCGGATCCTCCCCGGGTCGGGTCACCGCACGGGTATAGCCCTATACGGCGCCGTTTTGGGGCCACAGAAACAGGCCCTAAACGACGCCGTTTTGCAATCGTTACAAAACCCAAAATTTCCCAAAAAACAACTCATTTTCCCTTCTTTTTTTTTGCACCAAACAGCAGAGAAATCCTTTGCTAGGGTTTTCATACCCAAACCCCCACTTAATGCCGCCGTTCATGCCCCCAAGCCTCCTTCAAACTCCGATTGTGACGGAGCGATGAAGGTTCAACGGCGCCGATATGGGGTAAAACTTTTGCCTCTTTCTTTTCTTTACAATTGGTTTATATAACCGAAAATAAAAAAATAAAATACAAAATAATAAAATATTTTATGTTATTCCTATTATTTCGTTGTTGTTTGTTTCCGTTTGTTGCTGCAGGCATGGCTAAAGGCGTGCGAAGCGACGTTTGCGGAGGTGCGCGAGGAGTGCGACTCCGAGTCTTGCGGAGGTGCGCAAAAGGGCAGCAGTTGCGGCGCCAGTTTGCTGCCACTGCTTAGGGTTTTCTGCTCTTTGAGAATTTTGGGCTAGGTTTAGTGGGCTGGGCATGTTTGGGTCTATTTATTTTCTTGGGCCCGGGCATATTTGGGCTTGTACAATTATTATTATTATTAACTCCAAAATTAATAAAATTAATCTATTTTATATAAAATTCTAAAATCCAGAACCCTAGACTCTTTAGACACTAAATAACCATATATACCATAAATCATAAATTTAGTTGAAAAAAAAATTCATAAACCTTACATTATTATAATTTGTTAAATCTATTTAATTTTTTCAAATTAATTTTATTTAATTAATCAACAATAATAAAAATTAAAATATTATTGAAGAGAATTGATCTAGTGTTAGAAAGTGTATAATATCAATTATAAATTCTTTTAAAAAATTTAAAGTGGTATATTATTATTAGATATTTAAAAAATGAATTTTTTAAAAATTATTTTAAACTCTTAATATTTTATAATATTGAAAATTTTAAAAAAAATTTGAATTATTTTATTAGAAGTAATGGTTAATTTTTAGCTAGACCGTGGGTAGCTTCCCGGAAGGAAAATGGGGTAACGTAAAGTGTGAAATGGTTCACTATCTATGTAATGTATTTTGTAAGAAATACAGCAAACTTGTCTATGTTTCTATAAAATTCTTGACTTAGAATTTAAACACTAAACTGAAGTATCCATCTCCCTTTTGGTCTTCACTTTTTTATTATTATTATTTAAATGTCATAGACTGACGATTTTATTTATTCATTAAAAGCATGTTGGATTGGATAGTCTTGATTTGTTAAATACACAAGTTGGACTTGTTTGGTTTTTCTTTTCTTTTCTTTTTTTTTAAATTATAGAAAAATAATCAAATTTAAGCAAGATGTTACATATATCTATCATTCCATCCAATTTATTCCTATAAAAGTTTGAAGTGGTACATTTATTTATAAAATGCTCCCCTTGGACTTTGAACACTACGTAGCAGCCTTACTTGTTATTCAAAATTCATCCAACTGCTACCATCTAAACCAAGCAGTCAATTCAATGCTCAACTTCCAATATATATATCTATATATGATTTTATGGAATTGGAGTCAAAGGATTTTGCAATTTTTTTTGATCAATTCTTGTAATTATTTTAATATTTTTATCATATCTTAAGCTTAAGCTACAAATTCCTTATTTGGACCCATAATATATTACCCCAAAGAGACTTAAACATCTAATTGGATCGGATTATTTCAAACACTTAGAAACATAAAAACGTAGGTAACATGTCCAAAACTGCTCCTAAAGTTTGCAACCAAAAATTGCTATACAACGATAACAAGACACAAATATGATACAGAAAAATAATTACAACATTAAATTATACAAAAATAATTATTAAGGATGTAGCCACCTAAAAATTTTACACGGGCGCTAGTCAATTCGATTTTCGAAAATTTGAAAACAGAGTCTTAATTTTAATATTATTTAAAAAAAAAGAGTCGCCACCGATCTTTTTCTAGGTGTGATCAGACACCTAATAAATTCTCTTTTTAAAAGAAAACTTATCTTTAAAATTTTCCAAAAAAGAGTCAATTTTAGGTCCACGTCAAAATCCAGAGAAAATTAGGGTTCAGGAGTCAGTTATGCATGAGAAAGGTATTAGCACCCTCGTGACGCCCGAAATTGGTATATCGTTAAGCGCGCGTTGTCTTAATTTTTAAAAATACGAGTTCAATTTAATATTTAATCGTGATCCAATTTAAAAAAAAACGAAAATTTCGATAAATTACATATTATGGTATTATACACATTTTAAAAATGGTATTTCAATAATTTACAAGTAATCACAAAAGTAAACATTTCATTTTAAAACACGAGAATTTTTGAATTTCTCGATATTTTAGAAGGGCGTCCCGTATTTAACATGAGCCAATGATATTCATTCAACATAGTGATGAAATCAACGGCTTGATGCTAAATCGATTCGTTGCCTTATTTATTGAAATTATTTAAATTAAAAAAAATTATAAATAAAATATTTCTAAAATTAAAAAAAACAAATGTTAAAAAAATGCCAATAATATTAAAAATGAGATGTCATCAAAATATATGAATTAAATTAAAAGTAAGTAAAAAAATTACCGAAAAGCCCAAAAATACGGCTTGATCGAACGGGTTACACAACTCGGGCTTTTTTTCTTTTTTTTTTCTGCTGCTGGGCTGGCTGCTGCTAGCCTGCTGGAGCTTGCTGTCCGCGGGTCGAATCCGAGTCGGATTCGGGTCTTCAGGTCGGGTCAACCCAACTGTTTTATTATTTTTTATTTTTTCTTTCTTTCCTTTCTACTTCTTCTTCTTCTTCATCTTCTTCTTCCACAAAACCCTAGTCGCCGCCACCGTTTCCTCCACCCGTGGTGCGACGGTGCCAACACTCCCCTCTTTTTCCTTCTCTTTTTTTCTATCTTCTTTCCTCTCTTTTTTTTTTTTGATTTTTTCCTCTTTTTTGTTGTTGATTGTTGGCCGATTTTTGGGGGTAAAAACCCCTTTTTATGGTTTTTTTTGCAGGGATTAAGTGGCTAGGAAGGAGGGAGGCCATGCCCTAGGCCGATGGTCGGAAAATAGGGGGTAGGTGTGCAAACCGCGCTTGGCTGCCAGAAAGACCAGATTGCAAACACAGCAAAACTTTTGGAGCCAAAGTGTAATTTTGGGAAATTTTAGGGGTTAAAATGTAATTTTAGGAAAGTTTAGGGGTCAAAATGTAATTTTGAAAAGTTATGGGTCAAAATGTAATTTAAATTTTTTTGTATTTTTCAAATTTTATTATTATTATTTAAAATTAATAAAAATATATATATAAAAACCCAAAATTAAATCCCGATGGGCCTGGGCCCATATGAGACTAGCCCGGCCTGAAACCCAAACTGGGCAAAATTTAGTTATTACAGTTGCCCCTCTTTGCTCATCACTATGAAATAGGGATAGGGTAAAGACTTAAAAGTGCTAAATTTTGCTCAGTTGTCCAAAATTTTTATTTTTATTTGAAAAACAGAAATCGAAACTAGCTCGGTGTGCGACCTGAAGCTCAACTCATCTTTCTAATTATGAGTTGATCTTTGAAAAACAGAAATTGAAAATACCTCAGCGTGCAACCCGAGGCTCAACTCACATCTCGGATTATGAGTTGATTTTTGAAAAAACAAAAATTGAAAAATACCTCAGAGTGCGACCCGAGGCTCACCTCCCTCTCGTATTTATGAGTTGATTTTTTTAAAAAAAAAACATAAATTGAAAAATACCTCTACGTGTGACCCGAGGCTCAACTCACCTCTCGGATTATGAGTTGATTTTTGAAAAACATAAATTGAAAATACCTTAGTGTGTGACCTGAGGCTCAACTCACCTCTCGTATTATGAGTTGATTTTTTTGAAAAACATAAATTGAAAATACCTCAGCGTGCGACCTGAAGCTCAACTCACCTCTTGCATTATAAGTTGATTTTTTTGAAAAACATAAATTGAAAATACCTTAGCATGCGACCTAAGGCTCAACTCACCTCTCGCATTATGAGTTGATTTTTGAAAAACATAAATTGAAAGAAATAATTTTGAGAAAATTAGAATTTCAAAAAGATTATCAAGTGAAACTCGAAAGTCTTCTTTTGCATCGATTCAATGCAGCTGCCCCCAAAATCTCTTGCTCTACAAGAATACCTGTATATGTCATGTATGATGTTATTATAATATGCACGTGTTTGTCCTAGATGCTTTTATGCCTACGTGATCATGCCATGCACCTTGGGTTGTTTGTCATGTGCCCCCCTTTTTAATTTTCGTGAGGGCTCGCATTCATTGCCTCAATTCTTGACTTTCTCTCAGGTTTTGTACTCATCCTCAAGTTTTGCGAGTAACCCACATTTTCGTATATCACCCCCTGCCCCTGTTGAACTTTGTTCTTGCTTCGGGGCCCTTAGACTTATCAATTTATCATCTAGGTAATGCTCAACATTCCTTTTGTTTAAAGTATGTCACTTTACTATTTATTATTTAAATGAACCAAACATGAGATGCTTGAAAAATGGCAAAGTAAGCATGAAGGGAAAACATCACGTTTATATTTTATTTTAAAAGCAATAGACAAAGAAAATTGACAATGAATAGTTTAATAAAGAAAAGTTCACAAAGAAAAGAAATGAATTGAATGACCACGAATTCTCTAGATATCCAACGCATGAACTTCTCCACGTTTATTCGTCAAGGATCTTTTCGAGCATGGCTTCCTCTATAGAAGATTTTGAGCTTCTGAGAATGCCTCAAATATTGTAACTTCGCCATTTGACTCCCCGTTCAAGTCGTCTTGCTCCTTAAGTCCGAACCCGCTTCATTAGGACGCCCTTTCAGGTTTTCATCCTAATCCTTTTTGTTTATCAAGATGCCCTTTTCGAGTTTTCATCTTAATTTTTTTTAGGCATAATATCTCAAACATAAAAACATAGGTAAGATGTCCAAAACTGGTCCTAAAGTTTGCAAGCAAAAATTGCTATACTACGATAACAAGACACAATATGATACAGAAAAATAATTACAGCATAAAATTATACACAAATAATTATTAAGGATGTAAAAAAAACATGGTGATCAATTTGTAATCTTAGATGTGGTTTTTCAAAAAAAAATTATTTATTTTTAACAAGTTATTTAAAAATTACTAACAATTATAAGAAATTATAAAACTATTAAAACTATTAATTTAATAATTATTTCAAAATAAAAATCCTTAAATTTTTAAAATTTATTTGAAAAAACATGTCCATGATTGAACTCAAACAACCATTTGTCTAGGTGAATTTGAACCTAGACAAATCGCTGTACAAGTTTAACCCTAGACATGATTTTTCTCAAATAATTTTTAAAAATTATTGAAATATTTTATGACATTTTAATAATTTCTTATGATTCATAATAATTTCTAAATAATTTTTCAAAATAAATATTTTTTTAATAAATACTTGAAAAGAACATCCAGGATGAACCTATAAATTAAAATTTTATAGATGTAGTCTAAACTAGAGGTGATCATGGGTTGAGCAGCCCGGCCCAACCCGATGGCCCACCCGAAATATAGGAGGGTTCGGGTAAAAATATAGGTTCAAAATATGGGTTTGAACAAAAAATGAGGCCCGTTTAGAAAATGGGTCGGGCCTTGGGCAAAACTTTTTTGGCCTGGGCCTGCCCCATCTCGACCCGAATATATAATAAATAAATAAATATTTTTATTTTTAAAATACATTTCCCATTTCCCCATTTCCCATTAGACATTTAGTATTTATATAATAAATATATTTTTTTATTTTTTTTATTTTAAAGCATTTTTAAAATACTCTTTTTATTTTTAAAATACATTTTCGAATATAATAAATTGGTTGCAAAAAGGACGATGAGGATGATGTTTCTTCGGTTGCTTTTTAGGATACTTCCTTTATAATTGTTGAAAATTTAATTTAGCTTACAATTTATACTTTGTTTTAAAATTAAATATGTTGATTGGTTAATGTATGGATATTCTGGTTGGTTGATTATACTGGTTGGTTGATTATACTTTGCAGGTTTTTTTATACAATTTTGGTGTTTACTAAAAAAAGGGCCGGGCCGGGCCGGGCTCGGGCTTAGGAATTTTTTCCTAGGTTAGGCCTGGACAAAATTTCAATCCCATATTTCGGGCCGGGCCGGGCCCAGGCCTAGGATGCGGGCCGAAAAATTTTTCTGGTCCCAGCCCGACTCAGCCCATGATCACCTCTAGTTTAAACTCTTCTTGTATCATTTAAGTTCGACATTAGTGAGTCCATTATGACTCAGATATCTTATTTTCATTTAACTACCTTTTGACATACATTATGAGCCCAAAACACAATTCAAGTGTTGACAAATCTGGCTCTAATACCACTATATATAACACTCCAAATCCGGCCTAGGCATCAAGATCAAGTCCGAAGAGTTACAATAACGTTGCTAGGAAAACCAACTTTTATAAATATAGTTAAAATCGTTTGATAGATTATAAGAACCATAAAATCCAGTCAATAATTCAAAAATCTTAGAAAGTTATTGTAATAGGCTCAATTTTCCCGACCCATTAGTAAAATAAACCAAATGAAAAAACCAAAATTAAATAGTCCAATAAACAGTCCAAATTACAAAAAAATCCACCAGACCCAAAATTTAACCCAGACCCAATCTAAATTCCTAAAACAGTGGCCTAATAACAATGTGGCTCAACTCCCAAAATAGTTTCTAGAAACCTTAAGGCAGTAACAGCAGCATCTAGTGCCACAGCAATCGGGCCCCCCTCCCGCGCGTGCTGCGCCTCCTCGCATGTGTGCTTCTTCTCCTTCAGGCCGTACCTGCAGCAAATGGAAAAGCAACAACAACAATATGCCAACACAATAACAAATATTAGAGAAAAAAATAGGAAAATAGAGGGTTTCGGGGGGATTCTTTTTTTCATTTCGGTTATAAAAAGCCATTAAAAAAATTGCAAAGGGTTAAACATTGGATACGAAATCAATAAAAAAATCAAAAATTTCAAACGCAAATCAGAATTTCTTTTAAGGTGACCGGAGTTCTTTTTATTTCTGCTTTTTTTCCTTCTGTTTTGATTCATTGTATGTAAAAAAAAGGAAAGAAATAGAAGAGGAGGCAAGAAACTTACCTTCGTGCAAGCGTCGTTGAAACCTCATTTACTCCGTCCAAATCGGAGTCTAACGAAGTTTTAGGTTTGAAGGGAGCGAAGGAATGCAAGAGGATTTAGGTTTTTATTTCTGATGGTTCAATGACAATGGAAAAGATTATGATTTTAGGGTTTTGGATAGCTTTTATATTGTGCATAAAACGACAACATTTAGTGCCTGATTCAATGGCTCTAAAACTGTGCCGTATTGATCATTTAACCTCAGCGACCCGCACGGTGACTTGACCCGGGGAAGGATCCGCGCATTTCTGTAAATTGGGCTATTTGCGCATGCGACCCCTCCTCCTTTCAGATACATTTTGATCTGGTCTTTTGATGTTTTATTTCCTTTTAATTTTAGTCGTGTATTTGATTCTTGATTCAATTTAGTCCCTACTAAAGACGTCGCATTTTGAGGAAAGGGAATATTTCCCATTCGATCTTCATGTTATTCGCACGTCACGATTTAGCCCTCCGCTTTATTTTATTTCCATTTTTTTCTCTCTAATTCGGTCTTAAAATTAATTTAATCCTTATCATTTTGATTTAATCCGCCCATTTATTATGTTGTTATTTTTAATATACATTTAATTTTAAGTTTAATATTATCTTAATATTTGATTTTAGTATTATTTTAAGTTTATCATTAACACTCTTTAAGTTTTGATGTACTATTATTTTAAATTTGCAAGTTTTAGCACGTACATTTAGTACTTATTATTTTGTCATTTATTTATTAACTTGATATAATTTGTACACCTTTCATAGTTTTATAATATTGGTTTTCTATTCTCTTTTATATCCCTATATTTTTAAATCTATAAGTTAATACTTTCATACTTTATCATATATATTACTATTTATTTTGAGTTTTTCATTCCATATGTATTATTTATTTAAATTAACATATCTATATATCTATATCTATATATATATTATTTTTTATATATTACTCATTTTGATTTTCTTCATATGAAACATTTACTTTAAAACTTATTTAGATATTTTTGTTTCACATAGTATATATATATATTAAAAACCCTATATTTTTTATTTACTTCAAACTTTCATTTTTGTACATATAATTTATTGATTATGATTTCCTTTCTTGCATGTTGTTTATTTATTTTTAGTTATTTCAAAAACTTGTCACGTTTCATATTTGTTAATTTGTTTGGTATTTTTCTTGGCTCGCAAAGATTAATGTTTGTATTTACAGGATATGTGACTATTGCTCTTATGTGTATTGTATCGCTTATTTGTACTTATCAATGATTTGTCATCCATTAGAGTACTTTTTTTTGGTTTACGAATTATGACTTCGCATTGCATATTATCATTTCCATCATGCTTTATTTGTTCAAAAATTATGCTTAATATGGTTTAAGTTTTGAGAATCTTTTTATTTCAAAAACTTTCAAAATACTCGGTGTTCACAATTTTCGAGAGAATGGCACCCTAACTTACTGGGCTTCAATTCTTTTCGTTAAATTTGGATAGCCGAGTATCCCTTTTTTAATAAAATCACACAGATTCAAAATAAAAAGTTCTCTCGGGATTTCAAAATGTTGGATCCTAACTTACTGGATATGATATTTTGCTACCTTGAGTTAAAGATTTCTAAAAATAAAGGCAATATTCTGTATTTAGGAATTTTGGGAAATTGAACCCTAACTTACTGGGTTTTAATTTTTCATTTGACCCAAATAACCAAATATCCTTCTCAACATGCATGGGTTTTAAAAGTCAAAAGATAAACTTAATTTTGAAGATTAAAAATGTTGCGCCCTAACTCACTGGGTGTGACATTTTATTTCTTTGAAATAAGAGTGTTTTATTATTCAATTTATTCAAGTTAAAAGGATTGTATTTTAAAATATTTTCAAATTTTCGACACTAAGACATTAAACAATCAATTCGGTACCAATTTTGGGCGTTACGAGGGTGCTAACCCTTCCTCGTGCGTAACTGACTCCCGAACCTGTTTTCTCAAATTTCACAGACCAAAATCATTTTTAAGGTGAGCCGATCACACCCTAATAAATGATCGGTGGCGACTCCAATTTTCGTTTTTAAGTTGACAACTAATTTTTGTTGTCAAAAGGTGGTTTCGATAGTTATAATACTAAGAAATATTGAAACTACTTAATAATATAAATAAAGGGTGACAAAGTAGATTGATCGAGCTTCCACTATGCCAACCCGATCAAGAGTGTGAGTTACTTCAAATTTAGTCAACAACAATGAGTTGAGAACCCATTGTATAACTGATATAGATTCAATTAGAAACACAATTATAATAATGAAATCTTAAACTCAAGTTCCACTCAGAATCAAAGAATATCCAGTACAGTTTTAACGTATCAATTAAATGGCAGAACAATTCCAGTTCAGCTACAAAACATATTAGAAACAGATGCAGTTAGTCCTACCCCTATCCGCTACACACCATCTTCGACCATCCCAACACACCATTAAGGGAATTTAATACTCATCCAGCAGTACACATCATATAGTGTCGGTCAGACACGTTCAATGAGATGCAGACTAGCTGCCAAATCAAATTACGATAAAATGCTAGATTCACATATACATTGTGGCTTAGCCACTAAGCCAGAACAGATCATTTCCTCCTTTACATAATTCTCATCCAATGCAAATGCAGATTACAAATGTCAAGAACGTACAAACAGTCATTTAGATTCAATTCATAGTTAGGTAATACAAATCAATATCATCGACGGTCATCACAATCAGTATACATTTATATAATTAACACCTCAGTCTCAGATCATCACATAGCATTCATACGGTTTAATTCAGACCATAAATACACTACGAAATGTCTACATTCATGTTAGATGATGTTTACGGCCTCAGAGATAAATTCCAAATTTGACCCATACGCTTGTGTACTTTCACACGTTCTAAATGACTGGCCCGTATGACCCCAAATGGCCTGGCACACGCCCGTGTCTTTGGCCCATGTGGTCTCTGATAGCAACAGTAAGTCACATGGCCTGGACACATGCTCGTGTCCCTGAGCCGTGTGATCCTTATCTTGTAATCAGTGACTTACACAGCTTGGACACACGCTCGTGTCCCTTGCTTGTGTGGCTCGTATTTGGTAGACAATGTGTTACACGGCCTAACACACAGCCTGTCACATGCCCGTTTGGCTCACATGGCCTACCACATGGCCTAGCACATGGCCGTGTGGTGTCAACAGCCATGTTTTCCAGCTTCCAAAATTCGTAAAAACTTGGATTTTTGGTATGCGCCTGAAGTAATTTCGAAGTCAAAACAATGTAGAAGACTTTCAAAGCCTGAAACGACCATCCAAAAACTCAATCAACCAATTATATCGACAATAATACACAATTATACATAGAATACTTATGTCGAAAGTTTCGACACGAAACCTTCAACGAAATCAACACTTATCGAAAGATCAACAACGATTACTCGAATTGACGTTTTGAGGTTCGCTACTCCTAATGTCCCCACCTTAATAGGGAAACCAAACGATTGATTATCAGAAAATTACACAATACACTTGGAATGCCCGATTCAGAACATGCTACGAAGAACAAAAGGAAAAATTGCAGAATTAAACGAATTGACAGTGAAACTTACTTAATAACCATTCGATCTACGCAACTAACACCGTATAACTTCTATTAGTCCCGAATTTACTTACGACTTTAATCAAAATGAAGAAAAATAAAAGAATCGAAAAAGAGAAAGGAGAAGAAAAGAAGAAGAAACAATAAAAAGAAAAGAAAAAAATAGAAGATGAGTTAAATCCTAATTAACTACCAATCAGATTCCTAGCATTAGCAAAAATGTTCCCTATCACATACTCCAGGACTCAAACATAGGACCAAGCAGAATACAGAAGCTTAACCAATAAACTAGCAGGTTCATTCTTGACATAAGTTCGTACTAAATTAAAATTAAGTCGATGGCTTAGGAATAGAGATTAGTTTAACTTAAAATAACAAGACTTTCAAAAAACAAAAAAACAAAAACACGACTCAAACTCCCGACCTCGAACACAGATACAGAGACTTAATTACGACAGAATTCAACGGTTACACATTCAAATATTTGGGGCATTACAAAAACCTTAATAAGATGTCCAAAAATGATTTTGGAGTGTGCAGCAGAAAATTGCTATAATATGATAACCAGACCCAAATATTTACATCATAAAATTAAACAAAAATAATCGAAGTGTAATCTTAGATATGTTTTTTCAAAAAATTATTTATTTTTAAGAAGTTATTTAAAAATTACTAACAATTACAAGAAATTATAAAAAAAATATTAAAATTAATAATTATATAAAATAAAAATCCTTAATTTTTAATAATTATTTGAAAACCTATGTCCAAGATTGAACCCAAATAACTATTTGTCTAGGTGCATTTAAACTTGGACATATGGTTGTCCAGATTCAATCCTAGACATGGTTTTTCTCAAATAATTATTAAAAAAATATTGTAATATTTTATTAATTTTTTAATAATCTCTTATAATTATCAATAATTTCTTAAAAATAAATAATTATTTAAAAAAGCATATCTAAGATGAACCTAGACAAATGATTTTTAATAATTATTTGAAAAACCACATTTAGGATGAATATGAACAAACTATTGCCTAGGTACATTTGAACAACCATTATCTAAGTTCATTCTAGACATGGTTTTTCAAATAATTATTAAAAAAATTATTCATTTCATTAAGTTTTTATTTTCTAAATATTTGTTGTGAGGAAATGCTACATTAGCATGAGATACACATCGCACGTCATGTGTCGCTACGTACTTGCTTTGTCAATTATGTCATCATTTAACAGAAAAAATAGATGGAACTTTTAACAGAATGACCAGTTTACTCTTGAACTTTATATGACTAATTTACTAATCTTTTAATAGATGAGTTAAAATATAATCGGACTCTTAAAACTTAGCTACTGTTGTGTAGAGCTCCTAACAGAAGATGACAAGGGAAACGATGAAGCTTTCTTTCCTAATTTTAATTGCCTTTTGCGTGGATAGTTTATACGTTGAAAATTGTGTTTTGTTTCCAATTTCACGGAATTTTGCATTATCTTCTGCTTTTCGAACTAACCGTTTCCCTTTCTTCGTTCCTCTCAGTATGGAAATTTGCTAAACTAACTTTAAAAAAAAAAAATTAGAGAAAGAAGTTAGTATTTGAACTTGAAATTTTGGGACTGAAGTTTAAACTTCTTTTTTCGACTTAAATTTAATCCATATAAATTGAGACATTGACTGTCAATATTAGGGGTGTGCAAAATTCGGGTAAAATCGAAAAAATTCGATTAACAGACCGAATTCGGTTAATCGGTCGGTTAACCGAATTTTTTCGGTCGGGGGTCGGTTAATTATTTTTTGATTTTTCGGTTAACGGTTAATTCGGTTCGAAACCGGTCGGTTAACCGAAAAAATTAATGAATAAAATTATAATAAATAAATAGGCCCACTATTCATCTAAACCCAAGTATTTAACCCAACCCAATTACCCAACCCAACCCAATCATAAAATTAAATTACAAATATTTTAATAAATAAAAATAAAATTTTAAAACTAAGACTAAAACTAAAGTCTAAAAGTATAAAAATAATTTAATTATGTAGTGATTCAATTTGGTTAATTCGGTTAATTCGGGTAATTCGGTTAATTCGGGTAATTCGGGTAATTCGGTTAATTCGGGTAATTCGGTTATTTCGGTTAATTTGGTTAATTTTTAATCAAAAATAAAAAAACATATAATTTTCGGTTAATTCGGTTAACCGACCGAATTAACCGAAAAAATTTTGGTTCGGTTAATTTTTTTGAAAAAAAATTCGGTTCGGTTAACGGTTAAAGATTTTGAAAGGTCAGTTAATTCAGTTAATGTTATTTCGGGTCGGTTAACCGACCGGTTAACCGAATGAACACCCCTAGTCAATATTTATTTTGATTTTAACGACTTTGGTTGTGAGAATGTCCAATAGCTAACTCTTACCGAACGAACAACCACGAAATATATTTATATGATTTAGCTCTTTAGTAGCCTTACGAACTAGAA
This sequence comes from Gossypium hirsutum, assembly GCF_007990345.1. Lineage (NCBI taxonomy): Eukaryota > Viridiplantae > Streptophyta > Magnoliopsida > Malvales > Malvaceae > Gossypium > Gossypium hirsutum. Next base: position 22,043,580 of record NC_053446.1, on the reverse strand, counting down.
GGGTCCGACACAAACCAATGGCCTTGATCACATGGGTCATTTAAATTCGATTGTTGTTTTCCTTCACGGATCCAACTACTCACTCAATTGAATACGTCAATGTATTCCTCGATAGACTGGTTATGATAGTTACCTATCGTTTCAGTTCTTCTAACTATACACTGCATTACACCGAATCAATGAGCTCTTTTTTATTTTATGTCACTACAATTTTATAAGATAACACTGCCTATCTCCTTAACCAGAAAAGTAATAAATACCAAAATAAAGAATTTTAAGTATAATTTCGGATCTTACAACTCTCTCTCTCCAAAAGCTAAATGAGAAATTTAATTACTCATGAAAATAAGCATATTAACGAAGGTTTTAACAAAGAAAAACGAAAAATAAAAATAAAAATGAATGAAAGAAAAGTTAAAAAAAAAAACAGTTGCGCAATGTAGCGCAAGTCAAAAGAGACAAACAGGATTGAAATTTGCAATTCATTTAAATTCAAAGTTGACCATCCCCTTTCTACGCGCATATATATATAATGGGTAAACTACAAAATAGTTACTTTTGTTTGCCTTAGGTTACATTTTAGTCACTTATGTTTGAAATGTTACGTTTTAGTCATTTACGTTATCGTGTTGTAACATTTTAGTCACTGAGTCCTTAATTGCCAACAATGGAGTAGCGGTAAGCTGATGTGGCATGTTAAATCATCATTTCAAACAAAATTTTTAGGTTAAATTCTACAATTGGTCCCTATATTTTTTTTATTTTAAAAAATTTTAAAATTTTCTTTTAAGTTCTTTTAACTCTTTTTTTCATTCTCTTTTGCTTCTCCCTCTATTTTCCTCCATTCTTCATTTCTTTTTGTAGTGACCTAAAAATTTTGGGTATGGGCGCCAGTCGAACTAATTATTGAAAATTTAAAAACAGTGCCTCGATTTTATTTGAAAAGGAGTCGCCACCGATCTTTTTTCTAGGTGTGATTGGACACCTAATAAAGTCTCTTTTAGAAGAATTTTTTTTAATTTTCCTAAAAAAGAGGTAATTTTAGGTCTGCGTGAAAATTCAGAGAAAATTAGGGTTCGGGAGTCGGTTACGTGCGAGGAAGGTATTAGCACCCTCGCGACGCCCAAAATTGGTATCTTGTTAAACGCACGTTGTCTTCATTTTCAAAAATACGAGTTCAATTTAATAGTTAATCGCGACCAGATCAAAATACGATTTTTTGATAAAACACGAAGATTTTTGAAACATTTTTTATTTTTGAGAACACAAAATTTTTTTAAAACACGAGAATTTTAGAGACACGAAAATTCTTAAAAACACTAAAATTTTTGAAAACACGACAATTTTGAAACACGAGGATTTTAAAACACGAGAATTTTTTTTTTGAAAACACGATTTTTTGAAACTCGAAAATTTAAGAAATACAAGAATTGTTGAAAGCAAGAAAACTCTTAAAACACGAAAATTTTTGAAACATGGAAGTTTTTAGAAATCACGAAAAATTTCTTTGATCATCGGAATTTTTTGAAAACAAGAAAATTTTTGAAACATGAAAGTTTTAAAAGCACAAAGATTTTTGAAATACGAGAATTTTTGAGAACACGGAAGTTTTTGAAACACGAGAATTTTTTGAAAAACATGAAAATTTTGAAAACCGGAGTTTTTGAAAACACGAAGATTTTTTAAATCACCTGAATTTTTGGAAACGAGGAAATTTTTTGAAAACACGGAAATTTTCGATACATGAGAATTATTTTGACACGAAAAATCTTAAAAACACGAAAATTTTGAAAACATGAATTTTTTTTAACACGAAATTTTTTAAAAGACACGAGAATTTTTTTTGAAAACACAAACACATGAAAGTTTTGAAAACACAAAAATTTTGAAAACACGAAAGTTTTGAAAACATAATTTTTTTGTTTTTTTTAAAACACGAATTTTTTTAAAAGAAAGAAACACGAATATGTTTTTTTGAAACACGGGAAATTTTATTATTATTTTGAAACACGAGAGATTTTGAAGATATGAAAATTTTTGAAACACGATTTTTCTTTAAAAAATACTGTATTTAACACGAATCGATGATATTCATCCCGATATGGCGATGAGACCATCGAATTGGTGTTAACTCAATTCAATTTAATATTTAATCGGGATTCTATTAAAACACGATAAATTTTTTAAATATGAGGATTTTTGAATTTTTTATTTTTAAAAGGGCGTCCCGAATTTAACACGAGCTATCGATATTCACCCAACATAGCGATGAATTCGGTGACTCGATGCTAAACCGACTCGTTGCCTTATTTATTAAAATAATTTTATTATTGTTATTATTTTAAAAAAAATGCAATTGAAATGACATAATAATATTTATGAAAACTATTTTTAAACATACTAATTTAACTTAAATTAAACACCATTTAAATATATTAAATAAAATAAAATAGATTAAAAAAAATAATACCCAAAAGCCCAAAGTTATGGGTTTGAAAGACAGGCCCTTTTCCCTTTTTTGTTGCAGATTGGGCCTTAGTGGGCCGCCAGAAACCGGGTCAGATCTGCTGGGCTGCTGGCACCGGTCTGCTGGGCGCTGGGATTTGGGCTCCGATTGGGCCTACTGCTTCGGCCTGCTACAGATTTTTCTCTTCTCTTTTTCCTTTTTTTTTTGACAAATTTGTTGAGTTTGGGCTACTAAGTCTAATGGGCTGCTACTTTTATTTTTTATTATTTCCTTTTTTATTTTCTTTTTTCTCTTTCTTTTTCTCTCTTTTTCTTTCTCCCTTCTTCTTCTTCGGGCCGAATCCTAGCCCTTTTGCGCCGTCAACGACACTCCTTCCGCCCGGTGGTGCGGTGGCCGGCGCGCCTCTCCTTCTCTTCCTTTTTCTTTCTTTTCTCTTCTTTTTTTTCTCTTTTTCCTTTGGGTTGCTGTTTTTTCTTTTTATTTACTGCACTTTTATCTTCTCTTTGCTTGTTGTGTTGGTTGATTGTGTTGTAGGAGTCGGCAGCGGAGGAAAGGGGAAGATGACGATGGCGGTGGTCGAGCGACGGTGGTGAGGACTTTTACTCGCTGTTGTTTGATTTTTTGGTTTCTCAACTGTTGTTTTTTTTTGCTGCCGAAAAATAATCATCTCTCCCGCTTTCTCTCATTTTGCTTCTTTTTAATCTCCTTGTTTTGTTCTCTTCTTCTTTGTTTTCAGGTGGCAGCGGGGAATGGAGGCCATGCATTGGGGGTGCCAGGCATGGAAGCCGCTGCACGCAAGAACGCAGATTGGGGGCTGTCTTCTCATGCCCAGAAGGACCAAAATGTAACGGGTGCAAAGTTTCTGGGGCAAAAGTGTAATTTTAGCAAAAATATGGGACAAAATGTAATTTCTTGAGAGTTTAGGGGTCAAAGTGAAATTTTGAGAAAGTCTAAAGGTTGAAATGTAATTATAGAAAATTTTGGGGTCAAAATGTAAATTTTAGAAAAGTTTAGGGTCAAAATGTAAATTTCAAAAAGTACAGGGGTTAAAATGTAAATTTTATTTTTTGCCTTTTCTTATTGATTTATTATGACTATTTAATTAATATTTAAAATTATTATAAAAATAAAAATAAAAATAAAAATAAAAATGGGCTAAAGCCCAAACAAGCTTAAAATCAAATTACTTAAAACCCAATTACCCAAACCCCAAAGGCCTAACCATTGGACCCAATCATTAAGCCCAAATGAGGCCAATCCCACAAAATTATTTAAAAAAAACACATATATAAAATGAAATAAAATAAAAAAAAACACGAACTACAGACCGGACAAAATTCAGTGATTACAACTGCCCCTCTTTGCTCGTCGCTGTGAAACAGAGATAGAGCAATGACTTAAAAGCACTGAATTTTGTTCGATTGTTAAAAATCTATTATCGTTTTTTCTTGAAAAATAGAAATTGAAAATACCTCAGCATGATCCGAGTCTCAACTCGCCTCTCGCATTATGAGTTGATTTTGGAGAAACAGAAATTTAAAAGAAATACCTCGATATGTGACCCGAGGTTCAACTCACCTCTGGCAATATGAGTTGATTTTTTTGAAAAGCAGAAATTTAAAAGAAATACATCGGTATGTGACCCGAGACTTAACTCACCTCTCGCAATATGAGTCGAATTTTTTTGAAAAATAGAAATTGAAAAATACCTCAGGATATGACTTAAGGCTCAACTCACCTCTCGCAATATGAGTTCATTTTTGTGAAAACCAAAAATTGAAAAATACCTCGACGTGACTCGAGGCTCAACTCACTTCTAGCATTATGAGTTGATTTTTTTTTTTTGAAAAAAAAGAAATTGAAAAGACCTCAAGATGACCCGAGGCTCAACTCACCTCTCGCATTATGAGTTGATTTTTTGAAAAGCAGCAATTTAAAAATACCTCAGCGTGACCCGAGGCTCAACTCACCTCTCGTATTATGAGTTGATTTTTGAAAAACAAAAATTGAAAAATATAATTCTTGAAAGAAACAGGGTTTCAAAACATTAGGTGAAACTAAAGCCTTCTTCTTCGTTGATTTTGTGCAACTTTCTCTCAGTATTCCCTGCTCTACTAAGATACATGTATATGTCATGTATGATGTTATTATGATATACACGTGTTGTCCTAAATGCTTTCGTGTCTACATGATCATGCCATGCACCCTAGGCTATTTGTCACATGCCCCACTTTTGATTTTCGTGAGGTTCCGCATTCATTTCCTCAATTCCTGACTTTTCTCTCCAGTTTTGTACTCATCCTCAAGTTCTGTGAGTGATTCACATTTCTCCACATATCACTCTCTTGCCCCCTGCTGAACATTGTTCCTGCTTTCGGGCCCTTGTACTTGTCAAATTCTCATCCAGGTAATTTTCAACATTTCTTTTGTTTAGAGTATGTCATCTTACTATTTATCATTTAAATGAATCAAACACGAGATGCATGGAAAAAATGGCAAAGTAGGCATGAAAGAAAAACCTCACATTCATTTCATCTTTAAAAGAAAGCAAAAAACAAAGGAAATTGACAAAGAAAGTTTAACAAATAAAACGTCATCAAGAAAAGAAAGCGAATTCAATGGCCAGAAATGCTCTAGATATCCAATGCATGAACTTCTCCACGTTTTTTTTGTCCTGGATCCATTCAAGCACGGTTTCTTGTGTAGAAGGTTTCGAGCTTCTGAGAATGCTTCAAATATTGCAACTTCGTCATTCAACTCACTGTTCAAGTCATCTTGCACCTTAAGTTCGAGCTCACTTCATTAGGACGCCCTTTCGGGTTTTCATCCCAATCCTTTTTGTTTATCAAGACGCCCTTTTTCGGGTTTTCATCTTGATTTTTCTTCTTTTTTTTTTACTTTTTTTGCTTTTTTGTTTTTTTTTGTTTTTTTTTGTTTTTTTTTGTTTTTTTGTTTTTTTGTTGTTTTTTTTCTTTTTTTTAGGCATAATATTTCTTCACAGCATCTGAGTTCACTGGATTAGGTAATTCTTTCCCGTCCATCTCAGTGAGAATCAGAGCCCCTCCTGAGAATGCCCTCTTTACAACGTATGGTCCTTCCCAATTTGGCGACCATTTTCCTCGAAAGTCCTTCTGTATCGGGAGAATCTTTCTCAGTACGAGCTCTCCTTCGCGAAATTCTCTTGGCCGCACCTTTTTATCATGGGCCGTAATCATTCTCTTCTGGTACATCTGTCCATGACAAATTGCCTTCAAGCGTTTCCCTTCAATAAGGTTTAGCTGATCATATCGAGCTCGAACCCATTATGATTCCTCTAACCTTGTCTCAATCAAGACGCGCAGGGATGGGATCTCTACTTCGATAGGCAGAACGACTTCCATTCCATAGACCAGAGAAAAAGGAGTTGCCCCCGTAGACGTCCGTACCGAGGTGTGATATGCGTACAAAGCGAATGGTAGCTTATCGTGCCAGTTTTTATATGTCTCAGTCATCTTCCCAATAATCCTCTTAATGTTCTTATTAGCGGCTTCTACTGCTCCGTTCATCTTTGGGCGATAGGGCGAAGAATTATGATGTTTTATCTGGAATTGCTCACATACTTCTTTCATCATCTTGTTGTTCAAATTTAAAGCATTATCTGAAATGATTCTTTCAGGCAGACCATATCGACATATAATCTCCTTTTTTAAGAACCTACAGACTGCAGCCTTTGTCACATTAGCAAACGAAGTGGCTTCTACCCATTTTGTGAAGTAGTCTATAACCACAAAGATGAATCGATGCCCATTGGAAGCTTTCGGGGAAATTGGCCCTATAACATCCATGCCCCACATGGAAAAAGGCCACGGAGAAGTCATGACATGAAGGGGCGACGGAGCTGCATGAATTTTGTCGCCATAAATTTGACATTTGTGGCACTTTCGTGCGTAACCAATGCAATCCCTTTCCATCGTCAGCCAATAATAACCAAGTCTCATAATCTGCCTGGCCATGGTGAAACCACTGGCATGTGTTCCAAAAATTCCTTCATGAACCTCTTCAAGTATCTTTCTAGCTTCAACAGCGTCCACGCACCTCAGGAGCACTTGATCTTTTCCCCTTTTGTATAGAATATCCCCGTCAAGAACAAATCCAATCGCCATTCTCCTGATTGTTCTTTTGTCATTCTCGTTTGCTTGCTCGGGGTACCTTTGATTCTTGATATACTCCAAGATATCGTGGAACTATGGTCGTCCATCTGACTCCTCCTCAATACTAAAGCAGTGTGTGGGGGTCTCATATATACTCATTTGGATGGGCATCTCAGTTTCTCTGTTTGCCTTGAACATCGAAGCCAAGGTGGCTAGGGCATCAGCCAGTTGGTTCTCCTCTCGTGGAAAGTAGTTAAAAGTCACTTTATAGAACTCCTTGATCAGCTCTGCAACGAGATCATGACATTTGACTAATTTTGGATCTCTCACTTCCCAATCTCCACGAATTTGATAAATGACTAATGCCGAGTCCCCGTGTACCTCTAAAATTTTGATTTTTCTCTTGATAGCTGCACGAAGTCCCATGATGCAAGCCTCATATTCCGCTATATTATTTGTACAGAAGAAATTCAATCTAGCAGTAAGCGGGTAATGGTCCCCTTCAGGTGACACTAAGAATGCTCCTATCCCATGCCCCAATGCATTTGATGCACCATCAAAGCTCATCTTCCATGACTTTCCTTTTGATGACTCGCCCTCTTTTTCTAAAATGCACATCAAATCTTCATCTGGGAACTCAAATCTCAAAGGCTCGTATTCCTCCGTTGTTCGACTTGCCAAGAAGTCAGCTATGCGCTTCCTTTTATCGACTTTTGGTTCACATATACAATGTCATACTCAGTCAATAGGATCTGCCATCGGGCCATTCTCCCTGAGAGTGCAGGTGACTCCATCATGTACTTTATTGGGTCCAGTTTTGAAATTAACCATGTCGTGTGATACAGCATGTATTGCCTGAGCCTTCGAACCGTCCAAATCAATGCACAACAAAACTTCTCAATTGAAGGGTACTTTGCCTCATATTCTGTGAACTTCTTGCTGAGGTAGTAAATTGCCTTCTTTCTTTTCCCCGACTTATCATGTTGTCCCAGTACGCAACCCATTGAGTTCTCAAACACGGTCAGGTACAATATTAAGGGTTTTCCAGGGGTCAGCGGTACTAGCACAGGAGGATTAGATAGATACTGTTTTATCTTGTCGAAGGCCACTTGGCACTCCTCGTTCCATTCTCCCGGATTACTTTTTCGAAAGAGTCGAAAAATTGGGTCACATTGATTGGTAAGTTGAGCAATGAATCGAGCAATGTAATTCAACCTTCCTAAAAAACCTCTGACTTCCTTTTGTGTACGCGGGGGAGGCAATTCTTGTATAGCTTTTATCTTATCTGGATCAACCTTGATACCTCTTTCACTAACAATGAAACCTAGCAGTTTTCCTGAGGTAGCCCCAAATGTACATTTGGCCGGGTTAAGCTTCAACTGGAACTTTCTTAATCTTTCAAACAGCTTCCTAAGACTCCCAACATACTCTCTTTCTTCCCGAGATTTGGCAATCATATCATCGACATAAACTTCTATTTCTTTGTGCATCATATCATGGAATAACGTCACCATGGATCTCTGATATGTTGCCCCAGCATTCTTTAATCCGAACGGCATTACCTTGTAGCAGAAGGTTCCCCACATTGTTATGAATGTAGTTTTCTCCATGTCTTCGGGAGCCATCTTTATCTGATTATATCCTGAGAAACCATCCATGAAAAAAAACAGAGAATGCTTTGCCGTATTATCTACCAAAGTGTCGATGTGCGGTAAAGGAAATTTATCCTTAGGGCTTGCTTGATTCAGATCACGATAATCCACGCACATTCGCACCTTGCCATCTTTCTTCGGCACTGGGACTATATTAGCTACCCATTCTGGATACTTTGAGACTTGTAGGAAGCCAGTGTCAATTTGTTTCTTGACTTCTTCTTTTATCTTTAACAGCATTTCGGGTCTCATCCTTCTTAATTTCTGCTGAATGGGCTTGCATTCTGGTTTTAGTGGGAGCTTGTGAACCACAATATCCGTGTTCAATCCTGGCATATCCTGATAAGACCAGGCAAACACATCCTTGTATTCATGGAGCAAGACAATCAAATCTTGCATTGTGTTTTTTGAAATGGAAGTCCCAATCTTCACTTTTTGTTTCTCTTCTTCACTCCCCAAGTTCACTACCTCAACAGATTCTTGATGGGGTAGGATTTGTTTCTCTTCTTGTTCCACCATTTTCAGTAAGTCAGGAGACGAGACACAATCTTCAACATTTCCGTCAGCTTCGAATTCTCTTAAACAAACAACCTTCTCAAAATTGATTTCAGGATTCATAACGGGATTATTCATGCCATTGATATCTGAACACCTGAAAGGTGAATGGAAAAAGGCTATAGAAGAGTATTGAGGTATTGTAATCAACACACAATGATATGAGATGATATGAGACATATGCCAGAAGAGGATATGAACAGAAGGAGTAGTCACAAAGTTAATGAAAAGAATATGACAATATAAAACAAAATGCATCTTCATTAATGTTCATTGAAATGATAAAGAGCAAACATAAGCTCTTACAAAAGGAACCCTACTGTTTAAGGACACACAAAATGAAGGGTTAACATTGAGCATTACTCTGAAGGGGACTTAAAAACTACAAGGAGGTCCTCAGCAGTCCAGTTGCTCAAAACATATCTTGGAGGACAAGGGCGTATCATTGAAGCATTCTTAATTTCATCACTCTCATTGTCAATAGCATTTAGGCTGATATTCTGAAGACCCTTTTCAATCAATAATGTGACTTGCGGATTGTCCTGCCCTGGGTACATCACTCCTGCTGATGTAAATGTTCTTGACATAGGAGGATACGCCAACGGCTCCCATTCTAAATCCTGGCCTGAAGCTCTTGCGATTCTTCTTTGTCGATCTTTCTGCAATTGTTTCCTTCTTTGATGTATATCTGGCTTGAACCCCAAACCGTATCGACCCTTGTGGTTCGTTGGTTTCAAAGCTCTAACCATCCCTTGTTGATATTTTCCCAAACTTTTCCTCGCCCGAGCTCCTTTTCCCACAGTCAGCTTAATTCCCATCTTGGTATTCCTTGACAGTTTGGGAATGGGGATCTTATTCCCTTCAGCGACAAATGCCGCATTAATAAATTCCAATGAGCGAAAAGAACATTCTACAGCATCTTCGCTTACTTCGATGTAAGGTGTATCAGCAGAGATCGATGCAACGATGTCTTCTTCACCATCGACAATAATCAAGTGGCTATCCATGATGAACCTTACTTTTTGATGGAGAGACGATGGAACCGCCCCAGCAGAATGGATCCAAGGTCTTCCTAAGAGGCAATTGTATGAAGGCGTGATGTCCATGACCTGGAACTCGATATCATATACACATGGCCCCACTTTTAAAGGAATTTTGATCTTTCCCATGACTTCTCGCCGTGTCCTATCAAATGCCCTTACTACAGAATGACAATGCCTCAGATAGGACATATCAACCGGCATCCTAGAAAGCGTGGTCAAAGGCATAACATTGAGTGCCGATCCATTGTCGATGAGCACATTTGGTAATATGTAACCTTTGCAATTGGTTGTGATGTACAATGCTTTTACGGAGCCCCTACCATTTGTTGGTATTTCGTCATCACTAAAAGAGATGAAATTATCTGCATTCAGATTGTTTGCCCACCTATCAAGTTTTTCCATAGATACATTGTTCGCGACATAAGCTTGATTTAACACTTTTAGCAAGGCATTTCGATGTGGCGCTGATTTCAACAATAGAGATAGTACTGAGATTCGGGCCGGCTGCTTGTTTAATTGTTCTACAACGCTATATTCACTGTGCTTAATAAACTTTAAGAACTCATGTGCTTCCTCCTCATTCACAGCCTTTTTAACTTCTTGCTCAAGTTGTGTTTCAACATCATCCTCAACCTCATACATTGGTGCTTTTCCTTTTTGGCTCAGGCCAGCAACCTTCTTTTTTGGTTCAACTGTCTCGGGAGAATAACACCTTCCGCTGCGAGTAAAATGTCCTACTCCGCTGACATCTTCATTCATAACTTTTGACTTTTCACCTCCAGGCACAACGATATTGACATCGTACTTCCACGGTACTGCCTTGTTGTCCTTGTAAGAGAAAGGAGCAGGTACCTCGATTATCAAACTTGGTTTCACTTCTCGACTAACCTCTTCCTTCTTCGCATCGTAATAAATTACCAAAGGTCTATCGACGCTATAAGGGAGAACCATCGATTGATTATCAGAGGCACATATTTCTCCTTCTTCAGCCCTCTCCACACTATCAAGGACCTTGATCTCTTTGTTATCCATCATGTCCTGAAGTAATTTTGTAAATTCCTTGCAAGATTGGATATCATGCCCTTCGATGCCATGAAAATCACAGGAACTCTGGTCTTTTTTACTTTCCTCCTTGAGAATCCTACTAGGCGGGCAGAGCAGGCCATTTTCAATCATCATCTCCCACACCTTCCGCAAAGGTGTCCTTACTTCGGCAACATGAACTTTGGCTCGCCAATTGTCTTCATTTGTCACCGCATTTACATTGCCACTAGTATGGTTAGGAAGAGGATTTCCCGTCACATTGCTAACACCATCAAATCGCAGAACACCAGCATCGATGAGACCTTGAACCCTCCTTTTAAAGGCAAGGCAGTTTTCTGTAGAATGCTCCTGATTTCCAGCGTGATACATGCAATTAGCGTTAGGATCATACCACTTCGGAAATGGAGGCTTCAGGGGTGCCATGTAATGTGGGGAAATTAATTGTTTTTCCAACAGTTTTGGGTATAACTCTCCATATGATACAGGAATTAGAGTAAACTGAGGTCTTTCAGGATTGGGTCTTGCTGGTCTTTGTTCATTTTTGGGTTGGCTTTGTGCAGGCATGGTGTTTGGCGGGAACACGGTGAATGGCCTTTGGTTATTCACAGCATAAATAGGGTAAGACGGAGGTGCCTGGTAGTAAGGACCTTGAGGAGGAAAGTAGAAGTTTGAAGGTGGGCGGTAATGAGGTCGTGATTGGGCGGAGTACGAAATGGGAGCACAGTGGCTCTCGGTTCCAACCATATGGGCCTCTGCCTCCTTTTTCTTTACAGGTACCGCCCTCTTCGAACTCTCGGGGCTTTCCATTCTCCCACTCTTGACGGCGTTTTCGATAAGTTCCCCGGATATTACAATATCCGCAAAGTCCTTTGTGGCGCTTCCTACCAATTTATCGTAAAATGGCGCTTTGAGAGTATTAATGAAGATGACCGTTATCTCTGTCTTAGTTAACGGAGGCTCTACCTGAGCCGAGATATCCCTCCATCTTTGTGCATATTGCCGAAAAGTCTCTGTCGGCTTCTTTTCCATGATTTGTAAAGTTAGTCGATCAGGCACCATATCCGATACATGCCTATATTGCTCACAGAGTGCTGAAGCCAAATCCTTCCATGATCGGATTCTCTCTCTACTGAGTTGATTATACCATCGAAGGGCTGAGCCAACCAAACTATCTTGAAAGCAATGCACCAACAATTTATCATCGTTTACATAACCAGTCATCTTTCGACAAAACATGATCAGATGCGCCTTTGGACATCTTGTTCCGTCATACTTCTCAAAATTAGGAGCCTTAAATTTTGGGGGTAGGACCAAATCAGGTACCAAACTGAGCTCTTTGGCACTCAAAGTAGAGAAAACTTCAGTGCCTTCTACTGCCTTGATCCTCTCTTCCAGGATCCTATACTTATCCTGAGCGTTATTGTCATCAATTCTCAGCCTTGCTACTTCTACAGGATCATCTAGGTCTGGAACAATTGGATCTGAAGGATTAGCCCCAGAGTTCGATACAAACATTCCTTGTCCTAAATGAGCAGATGGAGCAAGATGTTGTTCCAGGCCTGTAGGTTCCCTTTGGGGGTATCCTCTTCGCATTGCGTGGACATGAGGTGGAGTAAATCCCGGGGGATAAAGTGAGTCTTGATTAACTCTTGACTGAGGCGGCTCTACGACATCAGGGCTCTGCATAGGTCCCTTTCCTTTGACCAAGGCCGTCATCATTTCTATCATTTTGGTCATTTGATCCCTTTGCTTTAGCGATTCCTCTCGAGATCTCACCATCAAATCTCTTGCCTCTTGCTGCGAATTGGCCAGTTACTCCTGCAACTCTCTTTGCGTTCTTTCCATCCTTTCCATCCTTTCATTGAGTTTGGCATCCATAGTTCTAGCTTTTAAGCGCGTCCTATAGGAGTGACGTGATTCCAGACTCGTAGTGTGGTAACTGTGGATTAGATGGTTTTAACCTTAGCGAATGATTAGAGAGATATGAGCATGTAATGAATGAATGAATAAATAATTAATGAATGTTAATCATGCGTAAATATGCAAAAATAGGTGTTGATTCCAAAATGGCCCCATACTTGGGCGTTTCATTTATCAAAAGAGTCCATTACAAAAAGTTTTGCCATATTAGTTTTACAGTTACACAAACTTCTTAGCCACATCGCCTTGTTTCTTTATACATTCTAGGAACTCCGATATGCTTGATCTTTGGCTTGGAGGGTATTGGCAACTGAGAACTTCCGCTTCATCTGACAAATGTACTACATGCGCAGCCGCCCTACGAATTTCATTGATCAAACTGCCGATATGCATATCCTTTTCTTGGAGGGCTCTTTCATAGGCGCGAACGTCTCTGTCATGCTGACCATTCTTCTCTTCTAAAGCTCTCAAGAGGTCATCCAAATGTTGCTGATGAGCTTGCAGTGTACTTTCTAGACTTTGAATTTTTCTTTTTAGCTCTTGATGCTCAGACTGACTAGCCGTTAGTTCTGCAGTCACAGTTTCGTATTCAACGTTTTTCTTCCTCAACTCTATCATAGTGTCATGGGCCAAAGTGCAAAGCCCGTGACCATGCCGCAAGAAGCGCCCTATGGAGGTCTATCGATTAGATGGGGGACATTCAGCCCACAAGAACTGGCCCGATTCAAAGAGCTACTAAAGAAGCCTATCAGATTGAAGCCTGGTTGGCCCAATGATGAAGACATGGCAACTTAGGCAATTTTGGTAACTAATCTTAGAAGATAGAATAGAATAATATCTTGTAAGATTAGATTAGATTTGATATGGTAAATCTTGTAAATCCCTAAAATCAAGGGATATAGTGAATCTCATCCGTCGATGTACATGTATCTTGACCGTCGGTTTTGGGGGAGCTCAACTATAAATAGAGAGCCTCCCCCTCATTTGTAAATCATCCATTGTAACTTGAATTCTTAAGAGTAATAGAATTCTTGAGCATTTACTCAAACACTTTGTGTGCTTTCTTTCTTTAGCTTTCTATTGTTCTCTTGTGGCTTCTTTTGGCACAATCGCTTCCGCTATATAAATTGGTGCCTTGGAGGAGTTCTAAAAGAATCCTCTCTTTTGGGAGTTAAGGCTGACTTGGGCGAGTTTGGACGAACGGATCGCCTAAGGCCGCACGGATTGCGAGACGAAAGGTCTAGCCCCGTGACAAGTGGTATCAGAGCCAGGTTTTGAACCAAGTTATTCGAGTGGTTCGAAGGCACTGTTGGGATGTCAAAAGAAGTCGTTGGTCAGAGTGAGCCAATGGAGACCCGTGGGAGGGCTAGAAAAGCCAGTCGCTCGAGGGAATTGCTGACAGCTTTGGAGAATCGAGTGGTCAATCTTGAGGAATCCGTAGGGAACGTGAAAGAGATGCTTGAATTGGTCGAGGGACGCACAGATGGGTTAGACTCAATGGAGGAGCAACTCAGAGATTTTGTGTTGGATTCTCTCGGTGCAAATAGGGAAAAGATAACGGAATTACTCGAGTCCACTGAGGTAAAGCTGGCAGAGAGGGATGAAGCTCTCGAGGATATGGTGCTAGCCATGCAGAAAGAAATGGAGGAGCTCAAAGGGGAGCTCGCGATTTACAAAGCCGCTTTGAGTAATGGGATGTTGTCTTCAAGGCCGAAGCAACATGCAATGGATGTTCCCAAACCGGAGAAGTTTAAGGGTGCACGATCCGCGAGGAATGTGGACAACTTCTTGTGGGAAATGGAGCAATACTTTCGAGCGATGGGCATCGAGGATGATGGCATTAAGGTAAACACTGCTTCGATTTACTTTTCTGATGTTGCTCTCTTGTGGTGGCGACGTAGGTCCACGGATGAGAAACGTGGAGGAACGGCTATTGGAACTTGGGAGGAGTTTTAAGGAGAGTTGAAGAAGTAGTTTTACCCTCAGTTTGCCGAGAAGGAGGCTCGAGCAAAGTTGCGTCGTCTCACGCAACAAGACACTGTTCGGGAGTATGTGCGGGCATTTAGCGAGTTGATGCTTCAAATCTCCGACTTGAGCGAGAAAGAAGCATTCTATTGGTTCGAGGATGGGTTAAAGACGTGGGCAAAGCAGGAGTTGCGAAGGCAAGGAATCACCGAACTTACTGTAGCCATGGCCGAAGCAGAGTCCTTTGTTGAGCTTGATCCGGCGGGAGACAAGCTTGAGGCATCTAAGCCCAATGGAAGGGGCAATGGTGAGAGAAACCATGAAGAAGATGAAAGGGGACATAGCGATGGGGGCAACAGTACTGATAGCACAAGTGGCAATGGGAAACCACGAGATGCGAAGCGGGGATTAGACAACCCGAGGGACAAGAGGAAGAAGATGAAATGCTTCCTTTGTCAAGGACCACACATGGCGCGTAAGTGTCCAAATAAAGTGATGATTTCGGCAAAGAATGATGAGCCGAAGGAGGAGGCGAAGCCTACCAAGGGAAACACATCGAAAGTCAATTCGATGGTTCTCATTCCTGGGAAGAGGAATGGAAATGGGTTGATGTTTGTGGACGTCAACATTGCGGGTCAGAAGCGGAGTGCTCTTATTGATACGGGAGCATCGGACTTGTTCATGTCGGAAAAGGCTGCGAAGAAGCTTGGTCTGTCGATTAGGAAATCGAATAAGAAGATCAAGGTAGCAACTTCTGAGAAAGCCCCAACTGTAGGAGTAGTTCGTGATGTGGAAATACAAATCGGCGAATGGAAGAGCAAAGAAGAATTCGAGGTAATCCAATTAAGTGATTACGATTTTGTGCTTGGCTTAAACTTCCTTGTTAGGATTCAGGCAACTCTGCAACTAGGGGCCGATCAAATCCATATTGCCACCGGTCCATCAACAAAGAGTATTGTGCCAGTGCATCGGGATGTGAAAGTTGGGACTAAGGTGTTATCATCAATCCAACTAGTCGAAGATGTTTCGTATGGGAGAAACATTAAATCGGCAAAACGGAATGCTACGAAAGCCTCTTCGGAAGTGTTAGTGGCGCAAAGGACCGATATGAAGCCTGCGGGATCGACTGTGGAGCTGACACCTTTGGGAAAGGTGGGTTGTGCATCGGGCTTCAAGGAAAAAGGAGCGATGCAAGGACAGTCGAGACGAGTAAATGCTACGAGTAAGGTACATTGCAAACACTCTGATAGTGTTTTGAATTCTGACTTGTTGGCTTGGCAAGGTCGTAGGGGCCCTTTCAAAGTTCATAAGCGAGGAGGCCAAGGAACTGTGGGCGGTACGAAGCCGAGGTATGAGAATCGAGGGGATTCCAACAGAAACAAGTCAAAATTGGGGCAAGTTAAAGTGGAGACTACTTGCCAACAGAATGTACCAACGAGTGGAACGGTTCAAGATAAGAGGCGACGGAAGTCGAGGCATAAGTTCCGAAGGAAGGGACAACCTGATCGCAAGACGAGTCAGGAAGAAGCCGAGGCAACGAAAGAGTTTCACAGTGAATCAAGCCAGTGTCATCCAGAAAACGCAACGAGGGCGTTGCGAGATTGGGTGGGGGAGAATGTCACGGGCCAAAGTGCAAAGCCCGTGACCATGCCGCAAGAAGCGCCCCATGGAGGTCTATCGATTAGATGGGGGACATTCAGCCCACAAGAACTGGCCCGATTCAAAGAGCTACTAAAGAAGCCTATCAGATTGAAGCCTGGTTGGCCCAATGATGAAGACATGGCAACTGTAACTAATCTTAGAAGATAGAATAGAATCATATCTTGTAAGATTAGATTAGATTTGATATGGTAAATCTTGTAAATCCCTAAAATCAAGGGATATAGTGAATCTCATCCGTCGATGTACATGTATCTTGACCGTCGGTTTTGGGGGAGCTCAACTATAAATAGAGAGCCTCCCCCTCATTTGTAAATCATCCATTGTAACTTGAATTCTTAAGAGTAATAGAATTCTTGAGCATTTACTCAAACACTTTGTGTGCTTTCTTTCTTTAGCTTTCTGTTGTTCTCTTGTGGCTTCTTTTGGCACAATCGCTTTCGCTATATAAATTGGTGCCTTGGAGGAGTTCTAAAAGAATCCTCTCTTTTGGGAGTTAAGGCTGACTTGGGCGAGTTTGGACGAACGGATCTCCTAAGGCCGCACGGATTGCGAGACGAAAGGTCTAGCCCCGTGACAATAGTACGTGCAGCTTTTTCTTCTTCTTTCTTCGCT
Source organism: Gossypium hirsutum (assembly GCF_007990345.1). Classification (NCBI taxonomy): domain Eukaryota; kingdom Viridiplantae; phylum Streptophyta; class Magnoliopsida; order Malvales; family Malvaceae; genus Gossypium; species Gossypium hirsutum. The sequence continues at coordinate 22,026,530 of NC_053446.1, read as the reverse complement.
TTGGCTTTCCAGAATTCCATCCCACCTTTGATATTGCTTAATTCCTCCTTCCATTCTGCTGATGCTTTGCCCAATCCACTATTTCTTATAGTGCCTCTTAATTTCTTGTTTTCCAAATGAAGGTCCCTTAAATCCTTTCTCGTAACTTCAACCTCTTTTTGGACTTTTTTGGTTCTGGATTTTTCAATTTCGACATCAATCTTCAGCTGGTAGTTCTCCTCCTAGAGAGAACTAATATCTCGCAACAGTTTGGCTTTTTCACGTTCAAATTCATGTTTTGCAATTTCTAGCTCGGATGAGATTTTCTCTAAGAACGGATTCTGGTAAGCTTCATCAATCGATGGGGTTACTTGACTCTTCACTCGCCGTTGCCTCCATAGGTCATAGTCTACAGTGATAGTGTCAGCATAGAGAGCTAATTCCATTAGGTAGATTTGCTTCCAAGAATTCGCAGTATCTCGAACCTTTTTCATGTAACCCTCACCCATAAAGGCAAACTCTGATTGTGCCAATCCATCGGTAACTGGTACAAACTGTCGCGAAGCGAACTGTCTTTGAACCAACAATGGAGCATATCCAACTCCTCCCCATAATCCTAGTAAAGGCACCCAGTCTTGGTTTCCACACTTGTATAATAAGACAGAGGGACGAATCCAAGGTGCTCTCCAAGTTATATCTTCGACACGGAGGTTCTGAAAAACCGAGACCCAATGTTGTTCAGTGACATCCTTCGGCCAATCTTTTTCAATGTGTGCTTCCAACGGGGCGAATGTCTTTGAAAACATGTGGAAAGGCGTGCGCTCTACCTTCCAAAAATGGCTAAAGATCCAAACATTCAGTAACTGAGCGCATCCGATAAAACGTCCTTCCCCTTTTCTCCTACAAGCATTTAGAGATCTAAAAGTCTCAGCCAAGATGGTTGGGACCGGGTTGACTCTTTGCCCCAGCTTTTCGAAGAAATCCACAACCGTAACTTCAATATGCCCAAGAACTTTCGGGAAGACAACCAGCCCGTAAACGGCCAAGGCGAATAAATCCACTCTTTTTAACACATCTGGATGATTCTGAACTAACTCCCGCAGAGAAAACCATGAGACACAACTGACTTCATTCTTTTTCTTTATTTGTTTTTCAGCCCATGTATCAGTCATCCCCGTCAACTTCATTAGCTTTTTCTTGAAGGTCATTGGTTTAGGCTCCTTCACATATATCTTGTTGAGTTGCACATTATCGATGCGAAGCAAAGCGGCATACTCTTCTATGGTCGGAGTCATATCTTTCTGATTGAAAGTGAAACAATGATAGGCTGGGTCCCAGAATCGAACCATGGCTTGGACCAACTGCTCGTTCACATCGATTGCTATCAAGTGAGCTATATCCCCATACTTTTCAGTGAATATGCTTCTAGTATCTGAGTCCCACTGTTTCCAAATCCTAGTCAAGTCTTCGAGATCGTTCTGACGAGCATTCAAAGTCACATACTCAGGAAGATCAGAGATGTATCCTTCTTTTAAACTATCCCCTTTCGCTTTCTGAGTCCTCAAAGACCAATCTCGAACTACGGCATTTTTCTCAGTTACTTGTGTAATTGACTCCTCTATCAGAAACCCGTTTTTGGCAACCAATCTTTAACCAACACCTTCCTAGTGAGATGTCTACGATGCATAATGAAAAATAAAATGAAAAACAAATAACCTTGGTCAGAGATCACAATAGATATAAAAAGAAGAAAGAAGAAAAATAAAGACTATGGAAAATTTAACGAATTAAGCTATTCAATCATGCAATTTGGTGGAAAAGACCCATATTTTTTCTTTTTTCTTGCCCCAATATGCTTTACAAGAAACCTACCCCACATACCATCAGGCAATCTATCCGGCCCAATTTATTAAACAGACTCAATTCATTAAATAAGTGTAAATGCAAAAGAAATAAAAGGTAAGAGGCGTTTCTCCCGTGTACTTATTTTGGTGACTATTCGACGGACGGAGGTTCGGTATGGTTCTACTCGGGTGGCTCATACGGTTCACTATATGTAGTTTCGGTTCTAGAAAAGGTACTCGAATTGTCCATACTGTCACCTACTAAGGCTAGTACGGAGCCTCGGTTATCGCCCGTCAGGGCTCGCGAGCTCAATTCGAGGGATTACATTTACTTATGCCTATGCGGAGGGACGAGTTAACTCACGAAAGCATAAGTCATATGTAACCCGGAAGTATTTCACTAGCCTGTGCGGAGGGACGAGTTAACTCACGAAGGCGTAGCGTTTACTTCCACTTAAACGGACGGAGCCCGGGTAGAGAGCTCATGTTATGCAAGAATGCAAGTGCACAGTGTGTGGGGAGAAACTCACAAACCTTTTTATTTTTATTTTTACTAAAAAAACAAACTAAAACCACAAAACTTAAAGCTGAAAAAAACACGAAAGTAAAACAGGTTAGAAAAATATTAATTTCAAAACCGGATGCGGATGCATGATTTTTTTGAAAAAAAAATTTCAAGGATCATGATTAAAAATTAATTTGAACAAGAATTTTTGAAAATTTGATAACGCGCGTTTAACGTCAGACTCGACTCTCAAAGGTCCCTAGTGGAGTCGCCAGCTGTAGCGACCTAAAAATTTTGGGTATGGGCGCCAGTCGAACTAATTATTGAAAATTTAAAAATAGTGCCTCGATTTTATTTGAAAAGGAGTCGCCACCGATCTTTTTTCTAGGTGTGATCGGACACCTAATAAAGTCTCTTTTAGAAGAATTTTTTTTAATTTTCCTAAAAAAGATGTAATTTTAGGTCTGCGTGAAAATTCAGAGAAAATTAGGGTTCGGGAGTCGGTTACGCGCGAGGAAGGTATTAGCACCCTCGCGACGCCCAAAATTGGTATCTTGTTAAACGCACGTTGTCTTCATTTTCAAAAATACGAGTTCAATTTAATAGTTAATCGCGACCAGATCAAAATACGATTTTTTGATAAAACACGAAGATTTTTGAAACATTTTTTATTTTTGAGAACACGAAAATTTTTTAAAACACGAGAATTTTAGAGACACGAAAATTCTTAAAAACACTAAAATTTTTGAAAACACGACAATTTTGAAACACGAGGATTTTAAAACACGAGAAATTTTTTAAATATGAGGATTTTTGAATTTTTTATTTTTAAAAGGGCGTCCCGAATTTAACACAAGCTATCGATATTCACCCAACATAGCGATGAATTCGGTGACTCGATACTAAACCGCCTCGTTGCCTTATTTATTAAAATAATTTTATTATTGTTATTATTTTTAAAAAAATGCAATTGAAATGACATAATAATATTTATGAAAACTATTTTTAAACATACTAATTTAACTTAAATTAAACACCATTTAAATATATTAAATAAAATAAAATATATTTAAAAAATAATACCCAAAAGCCCAAAGTTATGGGTTTGAAAGACAGGCCCTTTTCCCTTTTTTGCTGTAGATTGGGCCTTAGTGGGCCGCCAGAAACCGGGTCGGATCTGCTGGGCTGCTGGCACCAGTCTGCTGGGCGCTGGGATTTGGGCTCCGATTGGGCCTACTGCTTCGGCCTGCTACAGATTTTTCTCTTCTCTTTTTCCTTTTTTTTTTGACAAATTTGTTGAGTTTGGGCTACTAAGTCTAATGGGCTGCTACTTTTATTTTTTATTATTTCCTTTATTATTTTCTTTTTTCTCTTTCTTTTTCTCTCTTTTTCTTTCTCCCTTCTTCTTCTTCGGCCCGAATCCTAGCCCTTTTGCGCCGTCAACGACACTCCTTACGCTCGGTGGTGCGGTGGCCGGCGTGCCTCCCCTTCTCTTCCTTTTTTCTTTCTTTTCTCTTCTTTTTTTTCTCTCTTTTTCCTTTGGGTTACTATTTTTTCTTTTTATTTACTGCACTTTTATCTTCTCTTTGCTTGTTGTGTTGGTTGATTGTGTTGTAGGAGTCGGCGGCGGAGGAAAGGGGAAGATGACGATGGCGGTGGTCGAGCGACGGTGGTGAGGGCTTTTACTCGCTGCTGTTTGATTTTTTGATTTCTCTACTGTTGTTTTTTTTTGCTGCCGAAAAATAATCCTCTCTCCCTCTTTCTCTCATTTTGTTTCTTTTTAATCTCCTTGTTTTGTTCTCTTCTTCTTTGTTTTCAGGTGGCAGCGGGGAAGGGAGGCCATGCATTGGGGGTGCCAGGCGTGGAAGCCGCTGCACACAAGAACGCAGATTGGGGGCTGTCTTCTCATGCCCAGAAGGACCAAAATGTAACGGGTGCGAAGTTTCTGGGGCAAAAGTGTAATTTTAGTAAAAATATGGGACAAAATGTAATTTCTTGAGAGTTTAGGGGTCAAAGTGAAATTTTGAGAAAGTCTAAAGGTTGAAATGTAATTATAGAAAATTTTGGGGTTAAAATGTAAATTTTAGAAAAGTTTAGGGTCAAAATGTAAATTTCAAAAAGTGCAGGGGTTAAAATGTAAATTTTATTTTTTGCCTTTTTCTTATTTATTTATTATGACTATTTAATTAATATTTAAAATTATTATAAAAATAAAAATAAAAATAAAAATGGGCTAAAGCCCAAACAAGCTTAAAATCAAATTACTTAAAACCCAATTACCCAAACCCCAAAGGCCTAACCATTGGACCCAATCATTAAGCCCAAATGAGGCCAATCCCACAAAATTATTTAAAAAAAAACACATATATAAAATGAAATAAAATAAAACAAAACACGAACTACAGACCGAACAAAATTCAGTGATTACACTTTTAACATAGTTTTTCTATGTTTTCCATTTGTAACTAGTCCACAAGCTCGCCTCACTCGAAAAAATTAAATTTTTCAAAAAAAATAAAACATAGCAAAATTACGTTGAAAGCGATGGAGAACGGAGGAAAACAAAGGGAAAGCATAAGAGAATGGAAAAGAAAGAAATTTTAAAAAAACATAAAAGAAAAAATTAAATTGCTCCAAACGAAAAAATATGGGGATCGATTGTATAAATTAACCTAGAATTTTTGTTTGAAATGATGATTTAACGTGCCACATCAGCTTATTGTTACACTGTTAACAGAAACTAACAGCTTAGTGACTAAAATGTTATAACATGATAACATAAGTGACTAAAACGTAACATTTCAAACATAAGTGACTAAAATGTAATTTGAACCAAACAAAAGTGACTATTTTAGTAGTTTACCCTAATATAATACTCTAATCTTATTTAAACTTTCTAATCTAACATAGTATTAAAGAGTTATTCAAAAATATTCAGAAGATAAAATATTAGAAAATTATAATATTATCCTAATGTAATATCAAAAGTATTATTTTCAAAATAAAAGTTTATCCATTAACTTTGTTTTTTTTCCCAAAACTTTTAGAGATGTCGTATTTTCAATTTTTTTTTTACTTTTTGGCTTGCTTTTGCAACTAATAAAAAATCGAATAATAAATCTAAAATTAATGACATCTTATTCTAAAATATTAAAAATTAAGCGCAATAAATATGTTAATTTTAATAAACTTCTTTTGATTGTCAAGAAGGTGAGGGGGAGATCAGTTGCAAGGTGCTTCAATGTTAACAATAACTAATTTATTAAAGAGTATTGAAATCTATTTTTATGTCAATGATCAAACCCATGAATTAAAACTAAGATTTTGTATTGATTAAATTTTTATTATATTGATTAGTTAATTTTGTGATATTTCTATCAATATTTTTATTTTTTAATTTTAATATTTTATATACAAATTTTATTTATTTTTATTTGAAATTTATCATTGTTGGGTTCAACCACCATTGTATCTTATAACCAAAATCAGATACAAATCACTTTACAAAGCCTAAGTTTCAAAGTAAAAGTCATTGCGCTTAGATAACATTACACACTTCCATCTTGAACATAAAAAAGGACAAAGATCTACTAACCTTGAACTCGAGAACTACAACCATTGAAGAAGCATGGCGCTAGTTGTTTCTTTAAGTAGAGCAATCGGCGAAGACAATCCACAATGAAGAAATAGCCGGCGATGCTATGTGTTGGTGCAAAGAGGCAGCAACAGACTGTTTTCAGTCTTGCTTGGATAGCAAGTCTCGAGCCTTGCTGAAGAAACCAACTCAGAAAACAAAAGCAGAAAAGAAACTAGCTAGTGAATAACAGAAAAGAGAGAGGAAGATTGAATGAAAAATGAGCTGATATCTTTCATTTTTTTTCATCAACAAGGCATTAAGCCATTACATATGTTGGTCAACAAGTAAAACAAACAAGTAATCACCTAATCAACTACCTAACACCACTAATTTGCATTGAAACTTACAAGATTAGCTTGTACAACTTTTTTTCAGTCAATCAATACCAAAACATTTACCTACTTAGTTCAACATGAACTAGATTACAAAATATCAAAATGCAACTAAAAACAGCAAGTGGATCGGCAACTTCAAGCTTCAGGCTTCACCTCCTGCAGACCAAGGCTCGAATGCCTGCTACGTTTTCTTCTTGCATGGCCACCTTTGCATGGCCACCTTTGCATGGTCACCTTGCCTGCTGCATGGAGGGCTGACTTCAACACTATGGTCTTCGATGCAATAAAAGAATGCTCGTCTCCAATATGGGTTTATTTAGAGTACAATGATAGTTGTCAAGAATATAATTGCAAAGGAAACTGCAAAGCTGATATAGAAATCACCCATGTCTATAAAACCGTGTTCTTCACTAGATGAAGCACTTGGAGTTCCTGGTGAATCACCTTCATGACAACTCTTGTTCAAAGGAGGTCCACAAAGAAGAGGGTTTCCCTCATAACTGCTCTCTTCGAAGGTCCCAAATTGATTTTTCCTATCAGGGAGAGGCCCTGACAAGTTATTGTGTGCGACACTGAGTACCTCCAAAGTAGTCACCTCAGTCAGTTGAGGGGGGATTCTTCCATTTAAATTGTTGTAGGAAAGGTCCAAACTCTCAATCTGCTTGAGTTTTGAAAAAGTTGTGGGGATAGGTCCAGTAAAGTTGTTATGTGACAAGTTTAACCCTCGGATTTCACTCAAATTCCCCAATCCAGGTGGGATTATCCCTGTGAATTGGTTGCAAGAGAGATCAATTGCGGACAACAATTCAAGAATATTGCCCTTGTACGTGTATCTTGCACCCTTTGTTGAAAACTCTACCTCTTCTTCTTGAAAGGTAAAAGGATAATGTTTATTTCCCTCTGAACCGCCTATGAGATTATATATCCTTAGTCCCATGTCTACCATTACCTCAACAAATAAAGGAAGCCCAAACTCAGAAGATCCGGTGTAAGACTTTTCACTCCTTGGCTTGAGAGTTAAATTACTTAAACAGGAAGGTATATGACCAGAAAGTTTATTCTGTGAAAGGTCCAAGATGCTTAATGATTGCAGTCTGCATAAATGTACAGGAAATTCACCTTCGAATTGATTTGCTTTTAGAAGAAAAACGCTCAAATCAGGTAGCGTGCTAATCCAATCTGGAATTCTTCCTGTTATGTTATTTTCACTTAAATCCAATGTTACCAATGAAGAGTTTATAAAAAGGGCATCTGACAGTGTTCCACCAAGTTTATTTTTGGCCAAATGTACATGCAACACCCTTTGTAGATTAGAGCAAGATGGAATAGTCCCAGACAGATGGTTTAGAGAAAGATCCAGGAATTCAAGATTGACCAAGTTGCATAATCCCATGGGAATGGGGCCCTCGAAATGGTTTTTGGAGAAATCCAATATTTCCAATTCTGTGTTATTCCATAACCATCTTGGAAGCTTGCCGTAGAAATGATTATCACTCACATCTAACTCGAGATTTTTAAAGCTAATGGGTGAAAAATCAAGAATCTTTCCCTCAAGCTTGTTTCCGTCCAAATATAATGCTGCCAACGAATTAAATAAATGATAAAATTTGGGGAATATTTTGCCACTCAAGCTGTTGTTTGAAAGTCTAAGATAAAATAAAGAGAGACTCATGCCCAACTCTTCAGGAATTTCTCCAAACAAACTATTATGGGATAAGTCTAGCATTCCTAATCTCCTCAAACCACCCAAACAAAGAGGAATATTAGCTGTCAAGGCATTTTGAGACATGAATAAGTAGTGTAAATGTGGAAAAAGTGAGCAAAAATTCCTGGGAATTTCATCCTGTATCTTATTATTGGATATATCGAGTACCGACAGCTTGGAATTAGGATGTGGCGATAAGCTCAGAGGACCCACAATTGAACTATCTTTCAGGATTAGTTTTTCTAATCTTGTATTATTCTGTAGCAACCAATGTGGGAACCTTAGCTCGCCAAAATTGCAAAGAGAAAGATCAACGGACCTCAAATCATGTTGGAAATAGAGGAAATTAGGAAGTCGTAGTGTCCCATGTTCTTCTATCGTACAATTGAACAAGCTAAAGATCTTAAGTTGAAATTTTGGCCGCCATATATGGAAACCAATTGGTTCTGCAACCAACTTGTTTTCATCCGCCAGAAGGACTTCAAGGTGAGAATGATTTGCAAAGGAATTGAATGACACTGGAACTTGAAATTGATTTTTTGACAGGGAGATGAATTGAAGCATCGTGAGATTTGTGAGGGGAGTGGAGGCAATATTTCCAGTGAAGCGATTATTAGAGATATCCAAATAGCGAAGAGATGTCAAGTTACCCAAACATGAAGGAATCGCACCACTTAGAGCATTTCCATTGAGATTCAATTCTTCAAGATTGTTAAGATAGCATAAACCTGCAATTTGAAGACGAAATATTGAATGAGGTTTCTTATTTCTCTAAGATTGTGGTTGGTTCAATAAACAGAAAGACTAGGGCGTCCATGTGTGACTTATGGTATGTATTGTTATATTGAAAAATATTAATTAGAAACAAAATTGAAGGTTTAAGTTTAGACAATGTAGTAATTGTATTACCTTGATGAGCAGGTAAAGCGTCATTTAGATCACAGTAAGACAAAGACAAGATTTTCAGAGAAGTCAAGATGCCAATGCTTTTCAAAAGGCTGATGTCCAATGGAGTAAAATCCAAGAACAGATTCTCCACATTACTCAATACCTGCAACTCTGTGAATATTAAAATAAAATGAAATTAGTATTAATTTGTATAAAATTGATGTTTGTATTTTTTTGCAATAAGTATTACAGACAATAACCATAACTCACCTTGAATAGCCACAGTTTCGTTTAAATAATAACTCCCTGTTAAGTAGAGGGTCTTTAACTTCCTCAAACATAATATATTTCCTGCGACAAAAATGTAGTTAGTTTCCTATGGAAGTCTTTTGAAAAAAATATATGTATAAATTTTTTTTTTGGACAATTAAATTTTGTTCATTCAAAAATAGAGACAAACTGTTGCTACATATTAATTTTAATACACACCTTTAGAAGTAAAAAATTGGTTCACCTCATTGCCACTCAGGTATAGAGTCTCTAAATTGTTCAAACCACAAAATTCTAGGAAAATCGCAAATAAAATTAGTCTTTCACTTCCAATCAAATAATATAACATGAGATTATATCTAAGCCTAAATTAATTCCTTAAATATTTGGTATATTCCCAATAAAATTTTTAGGCTCCACAAATAGTGTTAAGGAAATAATAAGTGTTGTATAAGGATATAGTAAAATATTAAAATATTAAATATAATATATATATATATATGTATGTGTGTGTGTCAATTTTTTAAGGTTGTTTGTGAAATAAATAAAAAATACACTACCAGTTTATCATATACTAACCCTAAATTTATACAAGTGTAAATAATTTTTTTTTTACCTTTAGCATCTATTGATCCGTTCAGCTTATTCCATCTTATATCTAATGACTTTAGATTTGAAAACCCACTAAGCTCTGCTAGTATGCTATTGTTGAACATATTATCACTCAAATCAATTTCTTCTAAATTGATCAAATTCAGTTGTCTTCCATTGCCTGCATAAAATTGGCTTCATTTCAGTTTTAAAACATGAGCTAACAATATCTAATACTTCAAAAATACCTGGAAACATAATTGAATAGTTGTAAACATATTTACCATGGAAACTCCTTATGCTCTCAATTCGATTATCACTTAAATCCAATATCTTCAAATTTGTCAAATTACATAATTCTGTTCAAACCAATTCAAATATTACTAAGATTGCTTTAAAAGGAAAAACAAATGAAAAAGCAACAAAGGCAGTGAAAGAACCTTACCTTGAAGATGAATCCTTCCTTCTAAATCATTTCCTTCAAGCTTTAAAGTTGTTAAAGATGAAAGGCCACCCAAATGTAACAAGTTGTTCTTCATTTTGGTTTCACTTAAATCAAGAGTTTCCAAATTACCAAGTTTTGATAACCACTTAAGGTGCGCTACAAGTAGTAAAATAAACAAAATATATGAAGATGTCTAATTTAATTACATTAGCAATACAAATAGACATGATATTACCGTTAGTTTGATGTGGTCCTGTAAAAAGGACATTTCCACTTAAATTTAGAGACTTGAGAGTTGAAATTTTACTCAAAGATGATAACGTGCTATCATTTAATCTATTGTAACTTAAGTCCAGATTCTCTAGATGTCTCAACTTGGAGAGCTTTCCAAACCCTGCAAGACACAGAGTTTTATAATCTAACTGGGAGAGCAGAGAAAGATAAAAATGCAAAGAGTTAAGTACCTTCATTCTCCACAACACCAACTAGATCATTATAACTGAGATCAAGACTCCTCAATTCTTCGAAGGGAAGAAACAAAGAGGCATTAAAGAATTCGAGATACCTGAACAAACCATTGCCTAGAGAGAGTTGAGTGAGTCGTCTAGTGGTGATGTTGCATTCAACCCCTTCCCATTCACAACAATCTGAAACCTCGCGTGAATACACATATTGGAATTGCAAGAGCGCAACACGCTCTTCATCCCAACACCCATCACTCCACACTGCACCGACCAACACAGTTATCAAGATTACCCTAAACCATATCGGCCCCATTATCCCAACTCAATACACTAATTAATTAATTAATTAATTAAGACCACTTCTGCTTTTGGAAGTGATCCTTTAACTCCATTATATAGGCAGACCCCCAGTTTCACCAATTTCACGAAATTTGGGATTCCACTCATCAATTGTGGTCCATGCATTCCCCACAACTTTTCCTTTTCTTTCTTTGATCCATTTTCAAAAATAAAATTAAATTAAAAAATCTGAGATGAGAAGCCGAAGGATAAACGTGTGAAGCAAGGGTAGCTACCTAATCTCAATTATATGAAGTTTACGGAAAATTCATCCAAACGGCCCAATCCATTCCTAACTCCTTCCCAGTTAATTCAATGTTAGTTCCTTAGGGAAGGGTTTGAGAAGTTTCCCCTTTGAAATTTCAGCTTCACATCATTTCATTCATTCATTAATTAAGTCAAGTTGGCATATAATTTTCAAATTTATCATAACAAGTCTTCATCCATGTCGCTCACCATTTATATCACCCAATTTTCAGCCTTTTATCTTCAATTGCTTTCTTAGTGTTTATTCAAATATGAACTGAAAGAGTTATAATAGAGAAGAATCAAAATGCAGTAAGGATTAGAATGTTAGAAGAAAACCATAGGCATTAAGTTTCCATCTTAGCTACACATTATTATTGTTAGATTTCAATATAATCAATTAATTTAATATTTAAATACAAGTATTAATAAAGTAAAGAATTTAAGAAACTTTTTAAAGTTAAATTTAAAATATAAAAATAAAAATAAATTATTATTTTCGAAACCATTTTTTGGAAAACGGGGTCGACTTTTATTTTGAAAATGAAAACGAAAAAACGGGAGTCACCACCGATATTTTTTCCAAGGTGTGATCGGATCACCTTGCAATTTAATCGTTTTAATAAAATATTTTGATTTTACTAAACCAATGATTTTGGTCTACGAAATTCGAGAAAATGGCTTCCGGAGTCAGTTAAGTGCGAGGAAGGATTAGCACCCTCGTCATGCCCAAACTTGGTACCTAATTGATTAATTAACGCCTTAATGTCGAAAGTTGAAAACTTTGAAGAGATTTAAAATACGATCCTTTGTTACAATATCGCTTAATTGATTTCAAAAAAATATTTCACATTAATCGAGAAAAAGGAGTACGTCACGTAAGTTAGAACGCAATACCTTAAACCCTCGAAACGAGAATAAATACCGAAAATTTATTTATTTTAAAAGATATTCGATTATCTCGATTTTGGAAAGAAACCATATCTCGTAAGTTAGAACACGATCTCTTCTTAATTCCCGAAGTTATTTAAAAACTTATGTTTTTAAAAAAGGTTCATTTATTTGGATTTATCGAGAATATCGAAACCCCATAAGTTAGGAACGACTTTGCGAATTCCAAAATACTAAATATTGCTCGTTTTTAAAATTTTATATTTTTACAAATATGCAATATTTGAAACACTACATGAATAAAATGTTACATTAACGAGTAGCAATAATGTGAAAATACAAATAAACAAATCATAGTATACGCGATGGCAATAGTCACAATGCATGCCATTTTAATGTCGATATCAACAATCAAAGAAAATGAAATAATTTATAGAACAATTTGAGGTAAATAATATAAAGCAATTCAAAGTAAATAATATGCAACGCAAAATAAAAATAACATGCAAAGCAAATTAAAATAAATAACCAAGAAGACAATTTTAAAAAAATATGTAAAAAGTTTAAAATGAATAATATGTAAAAAGAAATTTCGAATGAATAATATACAAAACAGTTTTCTTTTAAAAAATAATAAAATGAAATAAAATAAATGATATGTAAAAAACAATTCCAAATAAATAATATATATGGTTTAAAATAAATAATACATAAACTTAAAACGGATAATAGTTTAATATAGTTTAAAATGCATAATATGTGAAAATTTAAAATAAATAATAATAAAATAATTTAAAATAAATAATATAAAAAAGTTTAAAATAAATAAATTGCAAAAATAAATTGAAATCAAACAGATTTTGGGACTAAATCAGGACAAAAATGAAATTAAAGGTGAAAAATAGGGTAAAATAACGAATAAAGGACTAAAATCAAAGACGCGAAAAGGCCGAGGACCAAATGAATAAAAAACAAATCCCTGGACACGTGTCCACTTTCCAGCGCATCAGTGGGTCAGGGACCCGATTGAAAACTGAACAAAATTCTGGGGTCAAATTAAAAAAATAGTGAAAATAAACAAAAGAGACTAAATTAGAAATAACAGAAATGCGGAAGGGCCAGGGGAGAAAATAACCCATCGAAGCAAAACACGAGGATCCTCCCCCTGGGTCTGGTCGATGTGCGGGTAAGGAGGGAACTAAGACCGAAACGGCGTCGTTTTGGCCCCTGAACTTAAAACTCAAAACGGCTTCGTTTTGATAAGGGTATTTAAGCCCAAATTTTTTTAAAACTTCATTTGATCCCCTTTTCACAAAAAAAAACTCAAAAACACACTCCCCCTCTCTCTCAACCCTTTAGAAATCTGGCCAAGTTCCGGCGCCCAGCCAACGTGACGGCCGCCAATCGCCAGCGACAGCACCGCCGTACACGGTGGCTGAAAAATCAAAAGAAGCTCATTTTTTGGGCTTTTTGACTTCCCGACTCCAAAAAAGGGCCAATTTTCATCAAAATCGGTGAACCTCTCCCTCCGATGAAGCAAAGAAGGTACCTTTTTTTTTATCTTATTCTCTTTTTTGATTTCTATCTTCTTCTCAAAGCCAGTAAGCACAAAAAAAGAAAATAAATATAAATGAAAAAACAGTAGGATCTACCTTCGAAATATATCCTATTTTTTTATTGCTTTTCATTTTCTTTTGATTCCCCCTTTACAGTTTTGTACTCGGCTTTATATAGCTGCAACGAAGAGAAAAAAATGAAAAATATTCAAAAATCTATTCTCTTATTCTGCTATTATTTTTTCTAGAATAACCCTTTGTTATTATTCGCATTTATTGCTACTGTTTGTTTCTGTTCGTTGCAAGTTCGGCCAGCTAGAAGTGTGTGGAAGGCACGACGCGCGTGGAGAAGCTGACGGAGGAGCGGCACGGTCTGTTTGGCTAGAGAAAGGCTAGGGTTTCTGTTTGGGCCAGTGTTTGTACTAGGCCACCGTAAATGTGTTTGGTTTATTAGGCTGTGCAAATTTGGGCTGATGTAAATGGACTATTAATTTTTTATTTGGTTTCTTTTCTAATTTGGTTAATATTGGGCCTGGCCAAAATTGGCCTATTACAGCTACCTCTCTTTGCTCGTTGTCGTATACTGAAAATGGAGCAAAGACGCAAAAAGGGCTAATTTTGCCTGGTCCTACTGTGCCTCGACTCATTGATGCTTCTTCTCTTAAAGGGGTCCTATTCCATCCCACTGCATCTTCAAAAGTATAGGAATTTGTCGCTTCAATCTACTACACTGCAACGCTAGGGAAATAAGATTCGCTGTCTTCAGTCTGCTCCGCTACAACTTTAGGGAGATAAGGCTGGTGGCTTCAATCTGCTCCACTGCAACTTCAGGAAGATAAGATTCGCCATAACTTGTAGCTTTAATCTGTTCCACTGCAACACAGGGAAATAAGATTCGTTGTCTTCATTCTGCTCCGCTGTAACTTCAGAGAGATAAGTCTGGTGGCTTCAATCTGCTCCACTACAACTTCGAGAAGATAAGATTCGCCATAACTTGTAGCTTTAATATGTTCCACTGCAACTTCAGGGAAATAAGATTCACTGTCTTCAGTTTGCTCCGCTGTAACTTCAGAGATACAAGGCTGGTGGCTTCAATCTGCTCGACTGCAACTTTAGGAAGATAAGATTTGCCATAACCTGTAGTTTTAATCTGTTCCATTGTAACGCCAAGGAAATAAGATTCGTTTTCTTCAGTTTGCTCCACTGCAACATCATGGAGATAAGGATGATGGTTTTATTATGCAACACTACAACTTCAGGAAGATAATATCTGCCATAATTTGTAGCTCTAATCTGTTCCAGTGTAACGCTAGGAAAATAAGATTCGCTGTCTTCAGTCTGCTCCACTACAACTTCAGGGAGATAAGGCTGGTAGCTTCAATCTGCTCCACTGCAACTTCATGAAGATAAGATTCGCCATAATTTGTAACTCTAATCTGTTCCACTACAATGCCAGGGAAATAAGATTTGTTGTCTTCAATTTGCTCCACTGCAACTTCAAGGAGATAAGGCTAGTGGCTTCAATCTACTCCACTGCAACTTCAGGAAGATAAGATTCGTCATAACTTGTAGCTTTAATTTGTTCCACTACAACATCCGGGAAATAAGATTCGCTGTCTTCGGTCTGCTCCACTGCAACTTCAGGGAGATAAGGCTAGTGGCTTCAATCTACTCCACTGCAACTTCAGGAAGATAAGATTCGTCATAACTTGTAGCTTTAATTTGTTCCACTACAACATCCGGGAAATAAGATTCGCTGTCTTCGGTCTGCTCCACTGCAACTTCAGGGAGATAAGGCTGGTGGCTTCAATCTGCTCCACCGCAACTTCAAGAAGATAAGATTCACCATAACTTGTAGCTTTAATTTGTTCCACTGTAAAGTCCGAGAAATAAGATTCACTGTCTTCAGTCTACTCTATTGTAACTTCAGGGAGATAAGGCTGATGGCTTCAATCTGCTCCACTGCAACTCCAGGAAGATAAGATTCGCCATAATTACTGTAATTCATCCCACTGTAACTTCAGCGGTATAGGATTTGTGGTTTCACCAATCTGTTCTTTAGGAAATATGATCTGTAGAATCCATTTCATGGGCCTATTCATGCTTTGTAATTAGGATGTTATGATCAGAATGAATCAAAATTTCCTAGCTAGATGTGTATGCAAAATGTCATGAAAATGACCCCTTAATGTTTGAGTTGTTATTGCTCATTGTTCATTAAGGTTTTATTACCAACACGTCAGAATGCTATCTTATTTAGCTGGTAGAACTCATATCTTACTTAATCGGATTACCCCCACTGTAGTTTTCAAGGCTCAATCCACTGTACTTTTGGGACATAAAATTTGAACCATTTTCCTCCTACTGTAATTTAGGAGTATAATATCTGACTCTTTCTCAATCCTCTCCTACTGCAATTCAAGAATACAGGATTTAAATTTCTTTGGTCTCCTTCACCATTCCCAGGATGCCATACCAAATGTTTATGCATAATTTTAGAATTTCTTTCTCCGAGAAAAACCTCTTCCTATTACTCAGTGATCATTACTTGCTTGTTCATTAAAGCTTTATCACCAACATAATATCGTGTTGTTTTGTTCAATCAATGCTTTTGACAACAAAATCCAAAGAGATAGTCTTAATTTAGACTTTTCCTTCTTAGATATTTCAACCTTTAAACTTGGTGCGTTCTAAACAATAGCCCTGCTTCAGGTTCTTGTATTATTTAGAAACTTCTAGAGTAATATACAAAACTTCCCTTGTGAAAGTATTAGTAGTCCATTAATCATTATTCTAATGCAACATGCTTGCAAAAAGATCATAAAAATTGATAAAAAAGGATTGATTTGGGAGCATGGCTCGATATGAATAAATTATCAAGGAAATGAAAGAAGAATTGATTGGGAACATGTATCTTCAAAAAGAATGAAGTATTCCAAGAACAGCAAATTTAATATAAATAGTATGAAGACTAGATGCCCCAGATATCACAACTTGAACTTCTCTGTACAAACTTTTTGAAGATCATTTTGAGTTTGACATGTGCTTAAGAGATCTATAGTACTCTGTCGATGCCCCAAGATGTTGCCTGCCCTTTCCTGTTGATTCAGGTTTAGCAAGATTACCGCATGCCTTAATCTGATCAAAATTTGAGTTGCTTTGATCATCTCATGCTCCATTCTGATCCAAAATTTGAGCCACCCTTTTGTGAGTTTTCAACTCAAATCCCCTTTGGTCTTAAGGCGCCCTTTGCGAGTTTTCACCTTGGCCTCTCCATTTTTTTTACTTTTTTCACTTTTTCATTTTCATTACTGTATTTTTATGACTCAAAGCGCCTTTTGCGGGTTTTCACCTTGGTCTTTTTTTAGGACTCAAGGCGCCCTTTGTGAGTTTTCACCTTGGTCCCTTCTTCTTTTTTAGGCAAAGTATTTCTTAACTGAATCTAAGTTTACAGGATTTGGCAGGTTTTTACCATCCTTCTCGCCCAAAATCAAAGCTTCTCTGGAAAATGCCTTCTTTACAACATAAGGTCCTTCCTAATTTAGCATCCACTTCCCTCTAAAATCCTTTTATAGAGGAAGGATCTTTTTCAACATAAGGTCTCCCTCACGAAATTCTCTGGGACGAACCTTTTTGTTGTAGGCTCGTATCATTCGATTTTGACTGTGGTGAATAGCTTTTAGCCCTTTTTTTCTGATCAAATTCAACTGATCATATCGAGACTGGATCCACTTTACTTCCTCTAATTTAACTCTGCCAAGACTCTGAAAGAAGGAATTTCGACTTCAATGGAAAAAATCATCTCCATTCCGTAAACCAGAAAAAAATATTGCCTGGTGAAGGTCCGGACAGATGTTCGATAAGCCAAGAGAGCGAGTGGTACCTTCTCATGCTAATCTTTGTAGGTCTCAGCCATTTTCTCCACAATGTTCTTACTATTCTTATTATCTACCTCTACCGCACGATTTATTTCTGGGTGACACGGTGACAATTTGTGGTGTCTGATTTTGAATTGATTACAGACCTTAGCTATCGTGCTGTTGTTCAGGTTCAACGTGTTGCCCGATATAATCCTCTCTGGCATTCTATACCAGCATATGATCTCTTTTTTCGAGAATTTGCTAACTTTTGACTTGGTGAAATTGGCGTATGAAGCAACCCCTACCTGTTTGGTGAAGAAATTAATGACCTCAAAAATGAAGCGATACCCATTAGAAGCCTTCGGTGATATCGGCCCGATGACATCCATGCCCTACTTTGCTCAAAATTTGAATCGCCCTATTCGGGTTTTTAACTCAAATCTCCTTTGGTCACAAAGCATCCTTTATGGGTTTTCGCCTTTTTCTTTTCCTTTTCTTTTCATTCTCTTTTTCTTTTCTTTTCTTTATTTTCATTTTCATTTTTTTGAAATATTTTTTTATTCTCTTTTTTGAAATATTATTTTGATTTTGTTTTTTATTTTGATTTTTTATTTTTTTATTTTTTTGAAAACCATAGGATTAGGCAAGTCCTTGTTATTCCTTTCGATCAGAATCAATGATTTTCCAGATAAAGTCTTCTACACAAGATCCTTCCATCCATTTTGTATACGGAGGATCTTATTTGATATCAGGTTTCTCTCAGAGAGCTTTCTAGGGCGAAATTATTTTTTGTACATTTGACTTTCAATCAGGATAAAATCCATAAAAAAAACTCGGGGAGATAGAAACTCGACTTCACTGGGCAAACTGTGATAAGCCTAATAGAAAGGCATTGCCCCAGTAGAGGTTTTTTACTGAACATACTGCAAATTTATGGTATCATGATATTGTTCAGATTACAATGTTAGTGCCCCAGTAGAGGACCATCTTGAACTCTTGAAGTAACTCAACAAGGTCTTGCATCATTTTTTCGACTATGCATGTTCTAATTTTTACTAGTTTTCCCTCCTTCAAGGTCACAATCTCCATTGTCTCCTCATGAAGTAAAAGTTGTTTCTTTTCTTACTCTACCATCCTCAACAAGTCCGGAGATAGGCTACAATCTATGTCATCTTCAAAGTCCTAGGATCCCTCTAAACACATGTCTCACTCAAAAAGAGATTTTGAGTCTATAATAGTGTCGTTCATGTCATTGATATCTAGGGACATATTGTATATACAAAAGAATGTACAAAGAATGTATGCATTTATGAATAATTATTTGTACAGTCTGATTACGAATGAAATGAAAGAATGATTTGGAAGAAAATCCAAAAGAATGAAAAAATCTAAAATAATTACTCGTATGGAAAGAATGAAAGAATATTTGCTCAAAATGCATACAAATATGTATTTTATTAAAATAATAACGTTCAGACATGAGCCTATTTCACAAAGGAGTTCTTATTGCCTCTAGGCTAAAAACAACAAGTATATTCTGAATATTATCTGAGTAAGCTCTAAATACTACAGGGGTTTCTTCTACAATCCAATTATTTAGAACACTCCCAGGTTTATAAGGGCGTATATCTAACAAGGTCCCTTCTTCAGTTGTTCTTTCGTATATGGCATTGATGTGAATATTTCCTAACATTTCTTCACTCATCGCATTCACCCTATTATCAATATGATTGGATAGCAGATTTTCTGTACTGAGCGGATCATCGAATTTGACAATGCCCATATTGATAAACCTTTTGACTAGCTTTTTAAAGGCAGTGCAGTTTTCTATAGAATGCCCCGTAATTCCCGCATGGTAGTCACATTGTGTGTTTTCGTCATACCATTTGGGATAGGTAGGTTGTAAGGGCTTCAATTAGAAAGGGGAAACAACGTGTGCATCAAATAAACTATGATACAGTTCCCGGTACGACATTGGGATTGGCGTAAATTGGAGCTTCTCAGTGTTTTACTTTGTGTTGGATTCTTACCTTGGGGGGATCTGATGGCTAGTAGGGACCGTCCTTGGCTGGCTTGTGGTAATCGGCTTTGAATAGCCCTTGTTATACCTACTCGCAATATTCACCTTATTTTTTCCTCTTCCTCGAGGCCTTTAAAGTACTGATTTGGGAGTTCCCCTCTGGCCATTTCTGTTTGTAACGATCTTCAAATTATTTTAGGAACTCCACTCTCGCCTATTTTGTTTTTACTAGACCATCAAGAACAACGAGATTAGTTAGATTGCCCCTCAGATTGGAACCTGAGCCTGTCAGGAAATTCACCGGTGTTGAAGTACTGATTTGGTATTGGGGTCGGATGTTAACAGATACCCTTTGTGGATATGCATTTGGTTGTGCTTGGGTGTTTGTTAAGGTAAAGCCTGGAGGATATGTAGGGTCCTCATTATCATCCCTAAAGTAGACCACTGGGTTTTTTTCCTTTTTCTAACCCTCTAGCCAATAACTGGGCTAACTGGCTCATCATATTTCTTTGGAATTCTAACATTTGATCCCCATATCTTGTTGAAATTTGGTTAATTGCTCTTACATCTGTATTTGCATTTGCTCTAATCTCTCCAACATTTGGTTCATTCCCTTAGTCTTTGCTTGGGTACCGCAACGATGTTTGGTTGGTAATTTTTTGTTAGTTTCCAGATTAACTGAAATAATTTTACTCAATTAGGATCTTTTGGTGGACTTTAATACATATGATGTAATGTAATGCAAATGCATGAAATAAATGCAAAAAGACGTTGATTCCGATTCAGTTTCATTTAGAAAACTTTACTAGAAAACAAATTTCTTTACATAAAACGGACACATGCACGGCCTTGCTTTCATACTCCAGGAGAAAACATCAATCCTTTTCTTCATCCGGATGCTAAGATAAATCTCGTGAATTCCTCCAAGGGACGCTTGCTTTTTACTTGATCCGAGTCGCAACCTATCGTTTACCCATCCTTGTGAAGCTCGTTAGCTTCTTTAAAAAGGTCTAGACGTTGACGACTCTTGAATAATCTTTGTCAACTTGAATCCTCGGGCAATGAAGCAAAGTCGTGTACTCCTCCATTAAACTATCACCCTTCTCTTGTTGTGTTTTCTCGGAACATATTCGGACAGCCGTATTATTTTTAACTTTATCAAGAAATCCATTTTCCATGACAAGCTCTCTATTTAGCAACTGAACGTGAATCAACACCTTTTTTCTATAATGAAAATGCAATGCAAACATAACCAAAACAAAACGAAACAGGTTAGTACAAAGAAAAAAAAGCAAGAGTAAATAGAACACCTATCCAGGTGACCACTAATGGTTTTGAGTGGTTTTACCTAGGGTAGGCTCTTAGGGCTCGCTGCATGCGGTTCGGTTCTAAAGAAAGGGTACCTGAACCAGCAGATTCCTCAATCCTCGCCCATTATAGGCTCATATGGACCGAGTTCAATTCAGGGGAATACATTTCCCTATGGCTGCACAGAGATGAAAATCTCACGAAAATATAGGTACGAATGTATCCCGAAAGCGATCCACTATCCTGCACGGAGGTGAAAACCTCACGAAGTACTAGTTTCTCACTCCCACTTAAGAGGGGTAAAATTGACCAACTTATGCAATGCAAAATGCAGATACACATTAACAAATTTGGACCAAACAAGCAAACACACTATAATTAAAATCATAAAATAGTAAATAAATTGCAAAAAAAGGAAAACCGTGAATGTAAAACAAATTTTGATTTTTCAACAAAAAGACAAAAATTAATTAATTTGTGGCTTGACTCTCAAAACCAGTCCCCGGCGGAGTCGCCAAGCTATCGAAACCATTTTCAGAAAACGGGGTCGACTTTTATTTTGAAAATGAAAACGAAAAAACAGGAGTCACCACCGACATTTTTTCCAAGGTGTGATCGGATCACCTTGCAATTTAATCATTTTAATAAAATGTTTTATTTTACTAAAACAATAATTTTTGTCTACGAAATTCAAGAAAAATGGGTTCTAGAGTCGGTTACGTGCGAGGAAGGATTAGCACCCTTGTCATGCCCAAAATTGGTACCTAATTGATTAATTAACGTCTTAATGTCGAAAGTTGAAAACTTTAAAGAGATTTAAAATACGATCCTTTGTTACAATATCGCTTAATTGAATTTTTCAAAAAATATTTTACATTAATTGAGAAAAAGGATTACGTCACGTAAGTTAGGACGCAATACCTTAAACCCTCGAAATGAGAATAAATATCAAAAATTTATTTATTTTAAAAGATATTTGATTATCTCTGTTTTAGAAAGAAACCATATCCCGTAAGTTAGAACACGATCTCTTCTTAATTCCCGAGGTTATTTAAAAACTTATGTTTTTAAAAAAAGTTTCATTTATTTGGATTTATCGAGAAGATTGAAACCCCATAAGTTAGGGAACGACTTTGCTAATTCCAAAATACTAAATATTGCTCGTTTTTAAAATTTTATATTTTTTACAAATATGCGATATTTGAATCACTACATGAATAAAATGTTACATTAACATGTAGCACTAATGTGAAAATACGAATAAACAAATAATAGTATACGCGATTCAATAGTCACAATGCATGCTACTTTAATGTCGATATCAACAATCAAAGAAAACGAAATAATATATAGAACAATTTGAGGTAAATAATATAAAGCAATTCAAAGTAAATAATATGCAACGCAAAATAAAAATAACATACAAAGCAAATTAAAATAAATAACCAAGAAGACAATTTTAAAAAAATATGTAAAAAGTTTAAAATGAATAATATGTAAAAAGAAATTTCGAATAAATAATATACAAAACAGTTTCTTTTCAAAAAATAATAATAAAATGAAATAAAATAAATGATATGTAAAAAACAATTCCAAATAGATAATATATATGGTTTAAAATAAATAATACATAAACTTAAAACGGATAATAGTTTAATATAGTTTAAAATGCATAATATGTGAAAATTTTAAAATAAATAATAATAAAATAATTTAAAACAAATAATATAAAAATTTTAAAATAAATAAATTGCAAAAATAAATTGAAATAAAATAGATTTTGGGACTAAATCAGGACAAAAATGAAATTAAAGGTGAAACCGAGGGTAAATTAACGAATAAGGACTAAAATGAAAGGCGTGAAAAGGCCGAGGACCAAATGAATAAAAAATCCCTAGACACGTGTCAACTTTCCAGCGCATCAGTGGGTTGGGGACTAAATTTGGGGTCAATTTAAAAAAAAAGTGAAAATAAACAAAAGAGACTAAATTAGAAATAACAGAAATGCGGAAGGGCCAGGGGAGAAAATAACCCATCGAAGCAAAACACGAGGATCCTCCCCCTGGGTCAGGTTGACGCATGGGTAAGGAGGCCGTTTTGGCCCCTGAACTTAAAACTCAAAATGGCGTCGTTTTGATAAAGGTATTTAAGCCCAAAATTTTTTAAAACTTCATTTGATCCCCTTTTCACAAAAAAAAAACTCAAAAACACTCTCCCCCTCTCTCTCAACCCTTCAGAAATCTGGCCAAGTTTCGGCGCCCAACCACCGTGGCAGCCGCAGATCGCTGGTGATAGCACCGCTGTACACGGAGGTCGAAAAATCAAAAGAAACCCATTTTTTTGGGCTTTTCGACTTTCTGACTCCAAAAAAATGGCCGATTTTCATCAGAATCGGCGAACCTCTCCCTCCGGTGAAGCAAAGAAGGTTCCTTTTTTTTATCTTATTCTCTTTTTTAATTTCTATCTTCTTTTCAAAGCCAGTAAGCACGAAAAAAGAAAATAAATATGAATGAAAAAAAAACAGTAGGATCTACCTTCGAAAAATATCCTGATTTTTTTTATTTCTTTCCGTTTTCTTTTGATCCCCCCGTTACAGTTTTGTACTCGGCTTTATATAGCCGCAACGAAGAGAAAAAAAATGAAAAATATTCAAAAATTTATTCTCTTATTCTGCTATTATTTTTTCCTAGAATATTGCCCTTTGTTGTTATTCGCATTTGTTGCTACTGTTTGTTTCTGTTCGTTACAGGTTCGGCCAGCTGGAGGTGCGTGGAAGGCGCGGCGCGCGTGGAGAAGCTGACGGAGGACCGGCGCGATCTGTTTGGATAAAGAGAGGCTAGGGTTTCTGTTAGGGCCAGTGTTTATACTGGGCCACCGTAAATGGGTTTGGTTTATTGGGCTGGGCAAATTTAGGTTGATGTAACTGGACTATTATTAATTTTTTATTTGGTTTCTCTTTTTAATTTGGTTAATATTGGGCCCGGCCAAAATTAGCCTGTTACAATTATTCAAGTGAAAAGTAACATGATAAATAATAAAATACTGATAGAAAATACAAATTTAATAATTGTATATCTTAGTTTTTCAATTTAGATATCTTTTTCTAAAGTCGTCTAGTGTTAAATCATTGTTACCAAATCACAATATACTTTATTTAATATTTTTTTATCAAAATATAATTAAAATACTCGCCATTATATTACATCAATTTTAATGTTAATTTTAATATATAAATAAATATAATAAAAATTTAAAGTGCAATATCAATAAAAATAGGCATAGTGACTTTTTTGGCCCTCCAACTTTAAAAAAAGTCAAATTACCTTAAAATAGATAGAAAATTTAACATTTGTTAATTTTGGTGATGTGGCATATCCACGTAATGACATGTCAAGGTTTAATTACTTTTTTAATATTTAAAATATATTTTATAATTTTTAAATAAATTTAATGATTTTTAATTTTTAAAAATAATTTTTTGAATTTTTAAAATATTAAAATATTAATTAAATGTTGAGGTGTCATTCATGCTGCAATCCACATGTATATCACATCAACAAAATTAAAAAATATTAACTTTTCCATCTATTTTGGTGTGATTTGAGAAAAAAGAAGGCAAGTCTAAGGACTAGAAAAGATGAAAAATTAATTGGAGAGCTAAAATGATTTTATTTTTATTTTTTTAAGTTAGAGAGCCAAATAAATCATTATACCATAAAAATAAATATTTGATCACTCCCTATTTTAATTTTCCTATATGTGTTTCATATGAGTTACTTAAAATATGATTATTATTTTACAATAAAATTTTATTAATTAATTTGGTGTAGTAATTTTAAAAATGTATAATTGTTAATTTAATTTTTCAAATTATTATTTTAATATAAAAATATATTATCAATTGGGTATTAAAAAGATGATGATATTTATAAAAATATATCCATTTTTACTTTGTTAATAATAAGTTATATAAAATGTGACAATTACAATCATAAATTTTAGTTTTTACAATGATATTATTTTTATGTGTTATATCGTTTATTATTTTATGTATTTTTTATATTTTATTATAAATTATTTATTTTTATTATTATATTTATGTTATTAATATGCTATGAAATGGTATTGTTTATGATGATCTTATACATACGTTAAAAAATAATTATGACTTAACATATTAATAAATTTTCAAATAAATAAACGAAATAATTTTAAAAAATTAATATATATTTCCTTTTTAAAAATATTTATTTATTTATAATATTTTATTATACCCTTATAAGACACTTATAAAATCTAAAAATTCTATATACAATACACCAAATAATTTCCCTTTTTGAAAAATCAAAGGACAAAAAGAATGTTAAACGTATGAGGCAAGGCTAGCTGTCTAATCTCAACTATATGATGATTTTATTAAGTTCACACTTCATCATACTTCAATATGTTAGTTCCATAGGAAAGGGTTTGGGAAGTTTCCCCCCTTGATTTTGAAGCCTAATTAATTATCATTTTCATTTGTGTATTTGGATTCACCCAAACTATCATAATAAGTCTTCTACCTTGTTACTTCAATCGTACCTCTCATTTTTCACTATTTATCAATTATTTCTTAGTCTTTATTCAAATATGTGAATTGAAATAATTACAATATTATTAAAAGAATCAATAAAGAAAATCAAAATACAAGAATTAGTATAGTTTTACGTTTACATATATAGTTAGCCGTCTCTATAATAATTACGGGCTATGATGCGGAAATCCGGATCTAGACACAAGAGAAACACAAATTAGAAATAAAACGAGAATAAATGAAATTAGTTAAATAATAATAATAATAATAAGGATAGATTTGCCCTATGGAACCCTTGGTTAACTTGTAACCAAAACGCCAATGATTGAGCGGCTGCCTACGAAACCCCTAGAAGAAGAACCTCTAGAAACACCGATGAACGGAAAAGAAATTTGAATACTTGTAACTTCGAAATACCCTTGAAAGTAAAAAACTACAAACTAAATAGTAAGAGAAGAATCACTCTACTCTCAAAAATTTGCCTCACACAAATTTGGAAGAAAACAAATACTCTTTTTTTTTTCATATCCTTCAATGTGTAGAAAGCAAGCCTATTTATAAGCAAATTACAAGAGTAATTGAATCCTAATAAAACTCTTTCAAGAGTAATTGAATCCTAATAAAAATTCTTTAAAATTATCTAAGAAAATAAATAAATAATAACCTAACCAATAAAATTACTTAACTCATAAGTGATGTGTCCCAACCAATGAGAATTAAGTAAATAATAATAATAAGATACATAAAAGATTAATCCACCAATTTATGGGCTTTCACTATTCCAAGGTTGGTCCAGTGAATTGCATTCCCGTATTTGTCAACGTCACGAACATGATGACTTAAATTTGTAGCAACAAAGTCTTGGAAAAAAGCATTCATCTTTGATTTTAATTGTCGTATCTTACTTCGAGTGATTGGGCCACAAGGAAAAACAACCCCTTGAGTGTCACCTCCTTGGCTCGTATCAGGCTATAACAATATTTCGTTATAACAATCAAATTTATAGTAGAATCGATTTTTTATATTTTATTTTAACCCATTATAACAAATTTTCACTTATAATTGTTAGTAGTTTGCAATATTGTTAGGAATCCCATATAAAGTATAGAGAATTTTTTATAACTTGGGTAAATGAGTTGGATGCCTAACCCATCATATAAGTGCAACAACGTTGATAGTTACAAAGTATGTTCTTTATTAAATTAATTCTCTATAATAACATATTGTCTTAGATATAAGTAAAATTGTAATTATTCCATATAAGCAAATTACCTATTAATTATAATTTATTAAATAAAAGTGACCTTAATTAAAATATTATTTCAATAACATGTTTAAATCTAACATGAAAAATCTACTAATCATATTTGATTAAATGAAAATAATCTTCAAATGGTAGAATTAAATATATTAATGCAATTAAATATTCTACAAACATCATAAATTTATAAATTGATTACTTGAATTTAATAACTTATGATAAATAAATAAATTAATTTGATAACTCATACTATTTTTTTGAAAGGTAGATAATCCATACAAATTAATTGAAGTTGTTAGTTTAATGAACTTCATAATTAATCACGTGAAAGAATGTAAAATAAAATATGCTTAAATATAATAATGATTGCACCCACTATACTTTTTTTTAAAACTTCGTTGATTTGATTCTTTTTTTTTATTTGATAGAAATTCTCTATATGAATTCTATGATAGGTTTATAACAATTATCTCTTTATAACAGCATGTTGAGTAGTAAATATAAGGTTTTAAGCATGTAATTAGTGTGAACTCAAAAATCATAATATGCATATTTTTTTGTATTTAAAAAAATAAATTACCCTATGATAATATAGAATATTTTAAATATAAAATAATATTTTTGTTATTTCTCTAACTAAATTAGTGCCCAATTAACTCATGACTCTAATTTTTATTTCTCATAAAAATTTTGTTCTATACGGTATTTATATATTTGTGTATCTATACTATTAATAAAATCCTTAACTGAGTTGGTGTCATGAGTCAATCGGGCACCAACTCGATTATGGAAATTACAAAAATGTCCTTCCGTAATTAAAATAAGTTAATTATTTTATAGTACTTTAAATTTTATTTTAAAAACCATTAAAAATATGCATATTGTGGGATTTGAACCCAAACTAATAACATTAGTAAAACATTTAACTTATCACTTAGCTAAAACTTTATTTTGACATTTTCATACATTTTAATTTTGTTATGTACACTTTATTACTTCATTCAATTGTATATATATAAACACCAACTAAGGATTGATGATAAATAAGTATATTCATTCAGTCTTCTTAATAAAATGAATTTATGTGTTCAAATTTTGTTTTACTTACAATTTAATTTAATTTTTAATTTTTAATATAACACATATTTTAAGTGTTATTATTAAGTAGTTTCAAAGCATACATTTCATTTGTTATTATTTATTATTTTTACACATATTTATATTTTAAATTTGTCGTTTTCAAATACAGATGCGTATGATAAAATTTCTACCTTGATATATTTATAAATTTTTGAAATGATTTTTTACATATTCAAATACTATTAGGTAATTAATTTAAAAAGAATAAATATTAATCTTTTCATATTTATTATTTGAATCACTGTCATTCCTCAGTAAATCTGGAATTTTTTTGATATATTAGATCTGTGAAATTTATGTAAAAATTAAATATTTGAGGCTTGTCATTTTAAAAATAATATATAAACTCACTAATTATTTTTACCATGAATCATGCCAACAATGTTAATGCTAATTTGATTAATTGACTTCAATTACTTTAAATTTCATAAAAAATATAATTATTTTATTTTCCTATTTTTACTGCTATTTTATAGAAATAATAACTTAGTAAAAAAAAAAGAACAAAGCGACAAAAGTAATTGACTAAGCGTTTAAGTTAGGCAAGAAAAACTCTCGAATAACCGAAAAAGACGTAGGAAGCATCGTAAAGCTAGTTGTGTGGCCTCAACCAGCGCACTAATCAGGTTTCAGAAAATCTACCAAATTGACCCAAGCCCTACGTTAAAAGACTTGCATCCTTACAAATTGTTCCGAAATTCCATGTTTCATTGTCAAAGACTTAGCAGGTATTTCTAAGTCAATGCCCATGGCAATTATTTTCAAAATTTAGTTTGGTTTTAATTATGATCGAGGATCTCAATCAAACATATCAGTCATTGTATGTGGTCCTCATCTTTTTACTTGGTCTGCACGGCTGAACTCCCAATTATCTCTAAAAAAAATCACAATTTATTATCAATTAAAAATAAAAATGCTATTGTGGAATTATACCTTATATTTTTCGAGTTTTTTCAGTTAAATTATGCTTTTAGTTTTTTTATTTAAACTTTGATTAGTGAAAGTTATTTTAATATTATTTAACCTACGAATTTAATTTATAAATAGACTTTTTTTCACTCTAGAAAAATAATCCATTACATATTTAAGTATTAACTTTTACAATCTTTCAGAGAATTTTGTGTTTACATTTTGAGGGTTCTTATTTTGAATTTCGGGGTTTAGTTTTATCTCTATATTTTGTACTCTTTGTTTTTTCGTTTTAGTGAAATTATCTTTATTTGTGGTTTTTTATCCTTTGGAAGGGTTTTTTCACGTAAAATATTTGTGTTTGATTTTTCAATTTATTTATTATTTTAATTGTTCGTTGTTTAACCGAGTTTATCCCTAACAAACTGATATCAAAGCTAGTTTGATTTTCGCAATCAACCCGTTTAGATATGACAGCAACAAGGTTTGATATTGATAAGTTCTATGGCATCACAAATTTTAATCTGTGACGAGTTCGGATGACAACAATTTTGATTCAAAGCGATCTTGAAAAGGTCCTTACAGAGAAAAAGCTTACAGACATGGATAAATCAGAATGACATAGGTTAGGTAAAAAAACTCTATTCATGATTCAATTATGCCTAACAAATAATGTGTTGCAAGAGGTTTTGATGGAGAAAACGACATTCACCTTATGGAAAAGGTTAGAAACCCTTTATGCGACAAAGCGTCTGGCTAACCGATTGGTGTTGAAACAACGTTTATACACATTTTTCATGGACGAAAGTGTGAACCTTAGAGGTCACATCAGTCAATTTATTACTCTTTTGAATGATTTTAAAAAACAATGAGGTTTAGATTAAGGATGAAGATTAGGTTATGCTATTATTGTGCTATTTACCCCTTTCATACAAGTCTTTAAGGGAGACCTTGATTTATAGCAAAGATAATCTCTCATTCGAGGATGTGAAGAGTCATCTTTTAAGCAAATACAAACTCGACAATGAGTTTGGTTTAGATAGCAAGTCCGACAGGTAAGTCTCGATTTTGGTAACATCAAGGAAGCGAGATAAGAGATGTCACTATTGCAAAAAGTTAGGTTATGTCAAGGCAAATTGTTACAAATTGCGAAATAAAAAGGTTATTGAGAGCAACAAGAAAGATTTTGCTGGTGCTAATTTGGCCAATGACAAGGGTGATGATTTCTTGTTGGTGTCAACAAGTGAAAGTTCGAGCTTACCTCTTAATGGATCCAAGATTCGAGGTGTTCTTTCCACATGTGTTCCAATAAAGACTGGTTCTATACATACGATTCAGTTGAAGGTAAATTTGTGCGCATGGGGAATGGCTTACCCAATAAGGCAACTGGTATTAGTATTATTTAGATTAGGATGCATGATGAGAAATTAAGATATTGTCAGTTGTCAGGCATGTGTCTGACTTAAAGAGAAATCTCATATCCTTGAGAATTTTGGACTCAAATGGTTGTAGAATTAATATTGAGTCAAGCGGCATTAAGGTATCTCGTGGGGCTCTCGTTTTGATAAAAGGTAAAAAGATTGATAGTCTTTATATTCTGGAAGATTCAATAGTGATCAGTGAAACAGGGCATCCCTCGTCTGTTAAAG
The DNA here is from genome assembly GCF_007990345.1 of Gossypium hirsutum. Taxonomy (NCBI): domain Eukaryota; kingdom Viridiplantae; phylum Streptophyta; class Magnoliopsida; order Malvales; family Malvaceae; genus Gossypium; species Gossypium hirsutum. Next base: position 21,996,115 of record NC_053446.1, on the reverse strand, counting down.
AGTCGAAGTCGACTCGCTTCAAGTAGAGACAACTTGGTTATAGAAGGGAAAAATGTATGAATGTTTCGTGCAAGAGATGTTCTCTTTTGGATGCAGGTTTTGAAAAGATAAGGCACTACGAAAATTTTCAAGTCCACATGGTTGAGGAATTAGTCTTCGAAGAGCCGATTAAATAAATTTCCAGGTCGTCAAGCTAACGATGTTAAACAAAAGTACTTTTTGGGAGGCAACCCAAATTTATTTTCATTTATTTAATTTTGAGTTTAAGTAAGATTTAGGTTGTAAATAAATAAATAAATTTTTATTTAATCTAATTAACTTAATGTTCTAATGGAGGTCGTGAATTTTTCGAAAGTCGAATAATAATGTTGGCATGGGCACGACATGCTAACTAGTGACAATTATTTACATACAAGAAAAAATGCCCAACATCTCTAACCTCTGTAAAAACCCTAAAACCCAAATCCAATACCCACCCACCAACCCACTTAACTTACCTACCCATACCCAAATACCAATCCAAATGATCCACACAAAACCCTCAATACCCAAAACACAAAATAGCCCAACATGTCCCCAAAAAAAAAGGGAAATTGGACCGAACGGCCTAGATGGCCCAAAGAAAAAAAAGAAATAGACAAGAGAACTAAACTGACCACAAGGAAAAAAAGAAAACAAAGAAAAAGAAAAAAGAAAATAAATAAAACACCCAAATCCTTAAATCCCCAAACCCTTTTCTTCTTCATCTTCACCAAAAGAAAAAACACTAACTCCTTAAAACACCACACCACACTGCCGCCTCCGTCGAGTATCATCGCCACCATCGTCATTTGCCATCTGCGTTGAGCATGAACCTCGCGAGTCATCGTTGTCCTGTTGCCATCGCCGAACACCACTTTATGAAGCACCATCGTTTTCCCCCTTCATCCATTCGCTGTTGTTGAACTAGGACACCACCACATTGATGCGGCCTCGCCACTTCTCTCATTGTCGACCTACATTCTCGCAGCGCTGCTCCTCACATCTCAAAACACCATCTCATCTATTTATTCATTTTCTCCATAATCACCAAACACCGAAACCACATATCCCACCATCTTAACCGATGCTATACCTGAAATCCCCACCGTCACCCTTTGAAAAAATTGTCCCAAACCATGTCGTCCATCGTCCGCCACCATCGTCGTCGTCACCGTTGTTTTCCATCACCTGTCACCGTCGTAGCAAGCAGAACTGTTTATTCATGACACTTGTATAGAAACCATGGTTCAAACTCAAAACCAAACGACTGACAATATTTTGGCTTCACTCAATCGAAGTCGACATCAATTTTCAGCACCTTCAGTCGTCGATTTAGCCTACAACGACTCAAAACCTTCTCCACCTCCTACAAGACAAACGGCCGCCCCAATAAGAGCTCGCCACCTATGAAATCCAACTCTGGTCGAAACAGATCATTTGAACAACAGCCCCATTACTCTCGAGGAGGTCAGAACTTCTAATGACAATATCGAAAGTCCCTCAACTGCAAGTGAGCGTATCTCTCAGCACCGATCACGATCGTCCACCACTCGATCTCATCGATGACTGACACATGAGTCAGCGACACCCCCACATAGCAGTATTGACGCTGCTGGAAATTCAAGTCCACCACTCGACTCACCTAACGAATATGTTTGACCATCATGAGACGGTTAACATAATAAACGAGGTCATGCAAACACTATTCCTACAGAAGGAAGATTATGATAATTTCTAAACTTTTTGACCTCAGAGAATTACGCAAAATATGATGACATCTGATAGCATCTACTTCTAGTCTGTAAGCAAATCGATCTTTTCACTCTTGATATGTTAAATATTCGTGATGCTGTGATTGGCTATTCTGATGCTATTGTTTGGAGTTTATTTGCAAGTATTTCTTGTACTGTATATTATGAATTGATTTATGAATTCTAAACCACATCTAGCTTCAATATTAATGCATTACGAACTATTGAAACACAAAGCATTATCTATTTTTGGTTACTAGGTAAGGACTTTAAGATGTCAATTTCTAAATTTAACATTGCCATGGGTTTTGTCAACCCTAACAATATTTAATCTGATTCCTATCAAACTGCTTTGTTAGATATTCCAAGTAAGTTTGATGCTTAAGATGTTTATTGTGCTTTGACTCATTCTAGAAATCAACTTTATAATCCAAAGACCACAAAGGACTTATTGGTGCATGAACCTGCTTTAAGATATATTCATCGATTTTTAGCTTTTAATTTTTTAGGACGAAATGATTTGTCATCTGTTTTAACTAACACTAAATTTTTTTTCAAGGTGTATGAATTCTGGATTTAAAGTTAATTTAGGATATTGGTTTGCACGAAAATTTCATGTTGTTTTGCGATGTAATCATCCACTAATACTTAGGTCATATATTATGAATTTAACCTCTCGACTTTTTCTCTCTAAAGTCGATTTCTCATCCTTAACATGTGCATATAGTATGGATAGCCTAGATAAATATTGTTTGGATTCTATGGGTTTGCTTGCCGGCACCCCTACTGCGTGTTATTTTGTTCCTCTAGGTACACGAACTACTCGCAAAAATATGGTATTTCGCCAACGTCCACACTTTACTACTAGGGAGAAGGAGGAGCAACCTCTATCTGTGGAGGCACGTTTAAGCTGGATCGAAACTCGACTTGGAACAATAGAAACCCAAGTCTCCACAATCCTTAACATCCTACAAAGCCATTACCCCCAACACCGACAACATCGTTAAAAGACACATGGGGAGTATTCTTAACTTTTCTTTTTACTTGTTATTTGGGTTATTGTCTTTTATTTCATATAAAATATGCTTGAGGACAAGCATAGATTAAGTGGGGGGTTGAAATGGTAAGTAAAATGGTAAATATGCATTATTTTTGTTGCATGTCTCTCTTTTGCATATGTTCAATATTTTTATTTGATAGTTTATTTGACATTGAGCCTTTAATCTCATTACTTAGTCAATTTGGATAATTGGGTAATTTTTGAATTAAAGTGTTCAAGTATCTAGATTAGTCGACATTTGTGTTTTAAGGTTGATATATGCACCCAGATTTTTCATATAAATTGATTGTTTGGAAAAAAAATATTTGCTTGTACATAAATAAATAAATAAAATGAAAAATAAATAAATAAAGGCTCAAGTTATGAGTGAAAGTTTCAAAAACGTGACCAAATTTAGTAATCGGGGTGAGGTGTTTGGGTTGTCATTTCATCTCGCATAAAAAGGTTCGAGTGATAAATCAAGAACTTACAAATATTTCGCTAACCTAGCCTTAAAAAAAAACTGTTTGAACTAAGTAACAGGGATAGGGTGCTTGGGTTGTCATCCTAGTTTGTGTAAAAAGTTTTGACCGTGTCTAAAATTTTTTATTAAATGCGTGATTAATTAATAATACCTTGCAAATTATTGGATTTAAACTCAATTTAGTGAAATGATTTAGTTCACATATTTCAGTTTTATGACACTTCTTGATCAAACTATATATTCTGAGCATTTATTTATTTTTGCTTCTGTTGCTTGCATTGATTATAGATGCGGAAAAGAGGGTCAATTTTTAATAAATTGTAGAATAATTTCTAATGTTTGAAAGAACAATATGGTTGAGGACAAACATGAGCTAAGTAGGGGGATTTGATAACATGTTAATTTACATGACTTTTTGTGTTTAATTCGGTTAATTTTTGAATTGATCATTGCTGAATTAGTGCTTTTATGTTTTATTCTTATCAAGGATGCAATTGGGACACTAAGAGTAAAAAACGAGCAGAAAAAGGACCAAATTGAAGCACAATCAATAAAATGAGGCCAAATAAAAAATGTGGAAAAAGCCAAGGACTCATCAAATTCTTTTGACTTTGTAAAAGCCAAAAATAGAAAAAAAACAAATTTTATTTAATTTTAATTATATGTTGAAGTGGTTAAAGCCAAAATTAGTAAATACCATGTATATAAATAGGGCTTTAATGTACTTAGGAAAGACACATTTAATTTCACATTTTGTTTTCAATTTGGAATTGAATAGAATTATTTTCTTTCCTCAAATTTGGTGTGTAACATTATGTTACTTTATTTCCAATTCTTGGTTCTTTCAAAATTTGTCTAATTGTCTTCCAAGTCCTTTCCTTTCCTAATTTCCACCATCTTTCAATCAAATCACCTTTCATATGAAGCATGATTAAATCCATGTTTCACTAAATTCCATCTTAGCTTTAGGCAAGTGTTCTTTACGGTCAGGAATCGTGAGATACGTATACTTGCTAAAAATCCTTCCAATCGGTATTCACATCTTTCCTAAGTATCTAGATTGACAACTCATCCCTTAAATTTAACTCTATTTCAAGTCAAAAACTGCACGTTGGGTTGGAGTCGTGTTTGCTAACAATTGGAGAAACAAGTCGGTCATGTTGTATTCAGATTTTCGAAAACAAATCAAGGAAGAAGTGATCGGGTTTAAATTACCCACGTATTTGAGTCCGTTAATTCAAGTTGGGTTCTTCAGAGTGCAAGGCTGTCGAAATCTTGAATTGGAAACACGTGTATCTCGGTTAGATAATCGATAAGGGTTGGTTTGCAGGTCGTACCGGGACCAGCTACGAGAGGAAGAATTGGTGGTTAGGACGTTCTTAACTGCTATAATCAGCTTATTGTTTGGAGGAGAAAGTTAATTTTCAAGGTTTGATTCAAAAATCTGAAATCCACCAAGTCTAAGGCTATGGCTTATTATAGTTTATTACAAAATCTGATAATTTCCAATTTAATTTCTAATTTATTTAATTATTTATTTATGCTATTTCAATTATTTAGTTTCTAAACATTTCAAAACTCCCCTGATTTATTTGTTTATTTTTTAGCAGGTCTGTTTGGAGTCGTGGGCACAACTATAGCCACGACTATCGGCATGACAGAAATTTTGATCACAAGTTAAACAAAAAAGTTGATTATAATATCCAATCCCTATGGACTCAACCCTACTACCACTCTTTACTACTATTTAGAGTTATTTTTGTAGGAATTATTTTCTGTGGTTTCGACGCCCATCACTAAAGTAAATTCATACTTTAAACATACATTACTTACCTATATTTCTTGTTTTTCTCTCCATAATCATCTGGCATGAGACCTTTACTCACTTATTTCCCTGTCGGAGTTCGACCACACTAAACAAATGCATTTTGGGCGAATACTACTCCGCCAACCGTACTTCTTCATGACCACGTACTAGATCTCATGTTTGCCAAAACCGGAGTGTTCTGGGCATACCCTAGAATTCCTATACATAGTCAAATTTCTGACATCATGCATTCTCAGGACTTACTCTATTTGTTTTGCTTCCATAAACAATACTCGTAAACTAGAGCTTCGTCGGGCAGGATGTTACACTAGGTACATGTGAGCCTATATGTTATGCAAACCCTAGGTGCATGCAAGCCTATATGCGAACCTGTATTTGTGCTAGATAATTAGGCATGTTAATTGACATAGAAATCCTATACATATGACACTATTTTTTTTACTTGCACAAATTATATGTGCATGTATGAATATTACTATGAATGAATGCATGATCAAATGTCAAATGATAATAATATGTGACAATAAATGTGCTAAATAAGCATAGTATCAAATATTGATAATGAGTATGATATGGTGAGTATATGTGCATAATACATGAAATTTGGAATGGAGGACGAAAGAGTTCCGTAGGATACAGTGGCAATTTAACTTTACACCGAAAGTCAGTACTGCACAAAGTAGGTGGCAATATCATCCAAAACGAATAAGTCGAGATGGTAGGTTAAAAAACCACCAAATTTGGTCAACCGGGATGATAGTTATTGTAGTAAAAAGCCATCAAAATCAGGCAACTTGGATGATAAGTCATTGTAGTAAAAGTCATCATCATAAATGACAAGTGAATTGCCACAGTCATTAGAAATCAAACCTAGGAATATCAATTTTTTATATGTGTTTTTGGTGTATCGAGTGATGCCCAAAGGCAATTAGGATGAACGAGTGGGAAATTTTCATTTGCATTGCATCATATATAGACATATATATTTTGTATGTGCATTTATTATATGTTCCTTATATTATGCTTAAATTGTTATTATGCTATAAATTAAATGATGTATTGTTTGGTGATTATATATAATGGTTTAAGATTAGTCTCACACTAAATCGTTGTAATCTCATTCCCCTTTTCTTTACCTCTCAGATAGCGTAGAAAATTAGGACTTGAAATGGCTTCGAAGGAACCTTGAATTAGCAGCTTGTTTTTTGTTACTGTTATTTTAAAGTTGTCTCTAGGCAATTTATTTTGGGTTGTAATTATTAAGTATTTTCTTGCGTTTATAATGTTGGTTTGAAATTGTTTAGCTTATTTATTTTAAGCATGATAATTAGTTAAACTTTGGTATTTGCATGCTCTTCGGTTTAGAAAATCATTACCTTAAATGTTTTTCATTGCTTTATAAATACTTAATGTTTTTATAAAAAAAAATTTAAAATTTAACCGTTTTCTCAAAATTACACATAAATAATATTGTAATTGAATTGTTAAGTAAAGTCAGCTTAAATTAATCAATGTAATACTTTCGACTTAATCAAAATTTGTAAGTCGAGTCAGGAATGTTACAAACTCAATTGGGGCATAAACACTTGGACTTAGACTTTAAACACACTAAAACACCGTATTATTTAGTTCGTAAATTGTGTTTTTAACTAGTTAAAAACGTAAAGTTGGTTTGCTTTGTTAATTTTTATTAAAAGAAAATTTTTCAATCTAACTTATTCTCTGGGCAATATTCAAACACATACATCTCTACCTTTAAATCAAACACATGCAATTTATTCTTTTGAAAATTTGTTCTTTAAAGAAAATGACTAAGCAACGTTAGAATATAAATTTTAACATAGAAAATTGATTATATTGTGTACACATTAAGAATTGCATATTAATTTTAAAGTAAAATAAATGTTGCACTACAAGATTATACAACTGATTAATGACGTAATAATAGTAAATCTATATATGATATAAAACCAGTTTTTAATTTAAGGGAGTCCTTAGGAGTTATTTTAAGTAGTATAAAAAGTTCAATTAAGTAATTAATTTTATTATATTTTAGTTATTTTTGTATTCTATTTTCAAAATCATTTAATATATAATCAGTGCTATCATTTATTTTATCACTTTTGGTGAATTTAGTGTGGTGTTGTAATGTGTATTCCACTGTGTGGATTGACAAAATAATAATAATACTTCCATTTTATTATTGACTTATGTTTCCAATTTATGGTAGAGATTGAAGGATTAATTGGGTTTAATCTGTACGAGTAATTAATGTAAGGAATATTTCCAATTATTTTTTAAGTTGACTTATTTTATAATGAATCAATTAGTAGCTACCAAATTTAAAATGTTACACTTATTTCTGAACTAACCGTTTATTAGTAATAATTAATGTAAATTTGAAACAAAAAAGAAATGTATGATTTAAATTAATAATATTTTCAAATTCTTTTCTTTCACTTGCACGTAAAAAAGATTATATATTTTCACTAATGTTTTATTTTATAAAATGTTGCTGAAACTTGAAAGAAAATGGGATGGGGATTTATGTTGGGCTTTTTACGGGAAATACGCCAGTTTTGTTTTAAAATAAGGGTTTTGGGTCAATTTTAATTTCAATTAGGGAAGTAGACGCGCTTACTAGTTAACGGTAATTTTCGAACGGTCAAAAAGGTAACAATAACTTTTTTTAACCCCATAAATACCCCTTAATTTTAATTTCAATTAGGGAAGTAGACGCGCTCTCTCAATTCTCTTAAATTCTTTCAAACCCTCTCAAGTCTCTCAACTCTCTCGTTTTTAATATTTCTCGATATTTTATTTAAAATATTAATTTTTATTTTAAATCAAATTTTCATGAATGGCCGCCCCTCCTTAATCTGCTTCGACAATAAGCATATTCCTGCCACCCAATTAGTAATGGTATGATCGAAATTTAAATTTTGTTAATTTCAATAATGTTAAATTTAATTTTTTATTATAATTATCATTTTTTTTGTGTGTAAATAAGCGGATAATTGCATTCTGGACGGCTTCATCTATAATATGGGAAAGTGTATGATTCCTAAAATTCATGGCCACTTTTAAGTAGCTGGATTTTTACACGTGTCTCAAATGTCTAGGGGCTACAGACTTGATTTGCAACTAATCAATGCATTGGTGGAAAGATGGAGGCTCGAAACACACTTTCCACCTTCCATTTGGCAAGTGTACAATCACACTCAAAGACATAACGCTACAACTTGGTGTGCCAGTGGATGGGCCAGTCAACATGGGATTTGGGATCATTTCAAACAAAGTGACCACCTACCAATCAATGTTGGGAAATGTAACAACCCGATTTTGGGCCTAGTCGGAACAGTGGTTTCGGGACCAAAAATCTGACGAGAAAAAAATTTATTCTTATTATATTTTTATGGTCTAAAATTTCACAAAATAATTTCGTGAAAATTTTGTTTAAAAATTTTGACGTTTGAGCATTCAATTTAGTAAAAAGGACTAAATTGTAAAAAGTGAAAAAATTGAAATCTACATGTTAGAAGTGTCCAATTGTTATGAAATTTTAAATTGGAGATCCTTATATGGTAATTAGACCATTGGTTAAGTTGGTGGACAAAAATGGACATGGTTAGGCATGTTTCCAAAGTTTTTCATTAAGGGCATTTTAGTCATTTAGTAATTAAAATAAATTAAAAACAAAATTAAAAGCCAATTTTTGTCCATATTCAAGCTAGGGGGCCGAAATTTGCATGGAGAAACCATGTCTAGGGTTTTTCAAGCTTCCAATCTCGATTGTAAGTCCGTTCTAGCCCCGCTTTTAATGATTTTCACGTTTTTAAAATCCTTGTAACATGATTTATTTATTTCTACCATTTATTTGAGATATGATGAAGGTCTAGGTTTTGAACCATGTTAGAATTTTGTGTATTTTGATGGTTAATGGTAGATTATGCATGTTTATGGTTAGAGAAACAACTTTTACTCAGTGATTTTCGGTGAAAATGCATAAAAGGACTAGTTTGTAAAAAGATTGTAAAATGTGTGTAAGTGTGTGAATAAGTGAGAATTGTGGACTGCTATAGTTATGAAAATGGTTCGGTTAGGCCTAAAATGCAAAAAAAATTGAATAAAATTATTTTATGAGCTTAAGGGCAAAATCATAATTTTGTGAAACTTTAGGGGTAAAAATATAATTTTTCCAAAGTGTGATTTTTGGACTAAATTGAATAATGTGAGTGTTAAATAAGTTAAATGTATTGTTATAAATCAAGAAAGACGAGAAATTGAAATTGATCGAAAAAAAGAAAAGTGAAAAAAAGTGAAAAATTCCCGAACGAACCTTTGGAATTAAAAAGGATACGAATGAAGTGCAAAAAATGATCACATGTGTGGCACGAACTATGTGTAGTCCACTATGTAAAAGTGAAAGTGATGGTCACGTGTGCAGTACTATGTGCAGGCTACTACGTGTATCAGAATGATAGGTCACATGTGTAGTACTATGTGCAGGCTACTATGCGACCGGATAGTTCTGATCACGTGTGTAGTTCTATGTGCAGGCTACTACATGTATCGGATGGTAATGGTCACATGTGTAGTACTATGTGTAGGCTACTATGTGAACCAAACATCATTGATTAGTAAGGTGGTTGCTACGTGCTGATTCCACTAGACATCATTGATTACTAAGGTGGTTGCTATGTGCTGAATCCATCGAGTATCTGTTATTATTCCGAAGTGTTTATCGAGAAATTGACTAAGTGTAATTAAATAATGAATATAGGTGTGGAATTGAATTGAATATCGACTTAGAAATGGAAAAGTGAATTTTGAATTGAATTGTGATTGAAAGTGTAAAAGTGAAATTATGAAAGAGTACATTAGCAACAAAACAGTTTAGACAGCGACAGTTGTGTGACTTTGAAAAATCACCAAAAATGGTGGAAATTTAATTAGAGGCTGAATAATATATGAAATTGAAGCTGAATGAGTATATTTTTACATAAAAGAAATAGAGTAAGCAAAAGAGTTATATATTTTGAGATATTTGAAGTTTAGTTAGACAGATTCAGAATGAGTTCGGAATCCTCTATTCTAACTTTGGAAAATTGTAAAAAAGTGTACAAAATAATTATGGGATAAAGTTTATATGTTTAGAATCCTAATTGAATCTATTTTCAAGAGAAACAAACAAAAACAATATCCGAATTCCATACAATGAGATAATTAATTTTTAGTGAAAAGAGGGCAAAACTATCGAGCAGTGAAACAGAGAAAATTTTAAAGAATAAACTGTACTATTTGGATAAACCAAAAATTCTGAAAATTTTATGGTAAAAATATATGTGAATTTAGTTTCGGGGAAAATTAACGGTTCTTAATTTGGAGCTCTGTAGCTTCGAGTAAAAATAATTTAGTGACTCTGACTCGGAGAGACATTTTTAATTATACGTGTAAGTGTATAGTGAAACTATAGAAAATGTTATTTCTAAGATTGTTATGTACATTAAGGATGTGGAATGGAGGAGGAGGAAAATTGGAAGAACATATGAATGATTTGTGTATAATTGGCCATATGCTGGATTATAATTGATAAATGATGAAATAGAAATGATGCTTGTATTTGTGCATTATTGGTCATGGTTTAAATTCATGTGGGAAAATAAAGTTTCCTAGTATGTGTGTATGGTATATTGGGTATATGATTTGGCATGAAGTAATGTCATGAATGGTTTATGAATTAACACATGTCGGCAAGTTACGTGTAAATAATAGTAATATATTTTTATAAATTGTGAATTATATTTGATATGTGAATTAATATTTAAAGTGGAAGGAAAAATTGTTCATGAATTATTCAAGTGATAAAGTGTATAATATAAAGTGTTAAGTGTAAATTAACGGTTGAACTTAGGAATAGAAGTGGATACAAGTGACATGTCACTAGAGACCAGTGTTACAGTTGTTACAGTGAGTCCTGGGTGCTGGGTGATCTAGCATGTGTTGCAGATACCTGACAGCTTGTATGAGCATGCCTATGGACATTTCCAGTGTTATTGACCAATGGTAGTTTCGGCTACATTTCAGCGATAGCTTCAGCTACATTTCAGTGGTAGCTTCAGCTACATTTCAGTGGTAGCTATGGCTATATATCAATGGTAGCAGCTACATATCAGTGTGGCACTTATGTGCTAATTCTCTACGTATCCGTGTATATTCCGAGTGTTCAACGGGATTAATAATGAGTTAAAGTGAATATGAAATGTGGTGTACATGCTTAGGCTTTGGTCAAGTTGTGGCTCAATTATGCCACGTTAAACTTATAAGTTATGCATTGTATTGATATGTTTATGTTTTGTGTAATATGCATAGGAACGGGTGTGGAAAGGTAATGAAATAGTAAGTTCATACTTGAAGGGTAAAATGACGTAAAAGGGGATGATGAGTTGAATTGATGTTGTTATTTAAGCTAGAGTGATATTTTTATTGTAAAATTGATAATTTCATAAATGTGTTAATGAATGATATAATCGATATACGTTGAGTTAAATGGTAACTACGTATTAGTATTGAACTTAATGACATTGAATTGTACGTAAATTAAATTGAAATTGCTAGTGATATGATTTAAATTGTGAGCATGAGAAATTGCGAATTGAACGAAATGGAAATGAAGCATTGAATTGCATGAGTATGTATCGGGTCTCGTAGGCCCTATTTATTATGATTATAATATTTTGAGGATATATTGTGAAGAGTTATAAAAGCATATTAATAATTTTGAAAGTTTTAATTTAGATGAAATTTTATAACTTGGTTAAATACGTTTACAAGTGTATGTGTTCTAGTAATGCCTCGTACCTTATTCCGGTGTTGGATACGGGTAAGGGGTGTTACAGGAAAGGTCCCGAACAAGTTCAACAGTGGTTGAATATTGATTAAATAGTTGGAGGATAATTTTGACGAGCTCCTTAAAGACCTTAAAGACTGAACGGAGAAGGTGATAGAACAATACGCCCGAGCATACATCATGAGGTTAATCGATGGCATATTAATACCTGACAAAACTCAAAATTTGGTGCACGTAAGGTGGCTACTACATCTAGTAGACTTCAATGACTGCTAGAAACTAAGTTGGGGATCTTCCATATTGTCCATGTTATACTAGGCGATATATAAGGCCACAAACTCGAGGTTAGTTTCAATCAGTGGTTGTCTACTCTGCTGCAGTCGTAGGCTTAGTGGCGACTATCATTTTTATATCCCAAGGTGACCGACCCATATATGATCCTGTTGGTGATGAGGTAAAACCATTTATAAACAAATACGTAGTTTGTAAAATAATTTTTATTATTATACGTTTTGACTAGCATATCACTTGTACAAGTGGAACCATGGGTCGAGCGACATGGGACTGCCCGAGGTCCTAAAAGATATTAGGCTATTGTTAGATCAACTATTGGAAGCTGAGGTTAGTTACCTATTCTTTCTAACCTACATTAATTACGTAATGATTTATAAAAAAATTCATAAATAATGATATTTACAATTTTGGTTATCAGTTTGAATGGATTTTGTACGCCGATATCGATGTCATATCCTGCATCCTACTAAAAGTTTTGAGAAATCGGTGGATGCGGGACCCGAAGGTGCCATTTATAATGTACGCAACGGTGGAAATACATGAATCAAATCGAGTGTTGAGGCAATTTGGGTGGAGGCAACGAATTCCATCGCCACCGCAAGACCTTAAGGATCTGCACAAGTGGACATGCGGGGGAAGGACAACATCGACTGGTCGGTGGGACACAAGGTGCACATCGAGGTGTGGAATCGTAGGATGCAATCTATACCTATTTGTGAACAATTTTTCTCAACAGACACGACCAATGTTGATGATTACCTGGCATGGTTCAAAGCCATCGATAAGCCGTATCTCCTATCACTAGAGGAGAGGAGTCAACAAATTTGGGTGAAGAGGTCACGTCGACCACCACAGCAAACTAGTAGGGGATGCAGTCGCACGACGAGTTCGTCATCCGTTCTGGCAGAGGATGCTTCGCCTATGGCCACGCAATATTCGGGTCACTTCCTTTCAGCTAATCCCTTTCAATTACCACTTCATATGTTTTATTCACAAGCCCCACCGCACAACGGGGCATCATCGCATGTGGCGATTCTCCTATTCTTGCAGGTATATATTGGGCTCCACTGACGTCTAATCTCGCATACTACACCCCCGCACTGATGCGGAACCCCGTCTCGGGACAGTCGCCAACGTACCTGCGGCATTTGATGCATACACCATGCAATAGTCGATGTTGATGCCTGATACCTTTTCGACGTACTTAGGATTTGGGGCACCTTATGGTTTCACGCCTTTGGTAACCAAAACATCGTGCACATCACTATTTTACGGGGGTAGCTTATTGTCCCAACTGACGAACTAAGGAGCGACAGATACATGATAGCAGACGAGGACGATGTTGCAATTGATCACAGAGGAAGATGATGACGATGCCAATCCCGAAGATTAAATTGTCTAAGGGTTTACTACCTATATACTCAAGTGATGATGACAACGAGGAAGAAGTCTACAGGCCCGTACCTTCGGATACACCTCCGGATGCACCTCTGGTGGTACGACCGGTTATTCGAAATCCTCTACACGACCGCCAGCCACCATCTTGTGGCACACATTCTCCCTGACAACACCATTGATTGTATTTTTTTGTAATTTTTTTAATGTAAATATAGACAAGTCATAAATAAAAAAATCAAGGTTATTCATTTAAACAAACCACTTGTCATTATTACTATCTATGTTTCATTGATAAATAATAATTGTTATTGACATATTGTTTTGAATACGAAATTTTTGAGATTTGCCTTGTTTTTGACAACTAAATAAATTGTATGTCCTTAAAATCGATCTCCTCCCCCCTCTATTATACTCGAACCCATGATTGCATCACGGCCCTCGATTGAGACCTTCATGTTAAGTTCAACCTCTGATCATATCAAACATTATTACCTTGAAAATTGGATTTCTCCTCACGATATGAGTTTCTAAAGTCATGGTCCTATCCCGCCATAACATATGAAATGTATGTGTGCTGAGGCACGTTATCACATCCTCGACCGCTCAAAACTACGTAAAAATTTTCGTTCAAAACCCCGAACACTTTTATAAAACCCTAAACCCTAATAAAAAAACCCTAACTCTAATAAAATAAAAACCTTAACCCTAGGAGAGAGACCTGGAAAGTGTGTTCAACTGGATGCGCTTTCTAGTAAAATCGGCTTATATCCCTAATTAAAACCAGCTGAAAAACCTAATTTTAAATTAAAAACGGCTTAATAACTAATTTAGCCTTTACATTGATACATAAACATCTTTAAAACTAAGTTATTTGAGTTATTCATTAAGTTAACATATGCTCTAGCTCTCTCTATATTTTTTATATATTTGTAATTTAATCTATTTACTTTTATTTTTAAGAATTTAGTCATTTTATTTTTTAAATTTCAAAATTTAGGTTCAATTGTTAATACAATTAAAATTCTTTTTGTTAAATTCGATAGCGTGATATTTTTAAATTAACAAAACTTATATGTTAGATATATAATAAGAAATGATTTTGTAATAAACTTCAATTATTAGAAGAATTTTAATGATGTTAACAATTGAACTTATTTTCAAATCTAAAAAATAAAATGATTAAATTCCAAATATATATATATATATAAAACCTTCAAACATGTTTTGACCTCTTCAGTAACAACTAAAATTTAGTGACTAGATTTTTTTTTAAATGACATTTGTGATCACATTAGAATAAATTCATATTTAACATGTAAAGTAATATATAATCATTTTCAATTAATTCACTTAGGGATGTAAATGAACTGAATTTGAACGAACAAACTTATTTTCATGTTTGTTTGTTTATTTTTAAGTTTGTTCGTGCTCAATTTGTGTTCGTTAAGAATTTTAATTTTTTTGTTCATGTTCGTTTATTTAATGTTCAAGAACATGTTCAGTTAACTTAATCGAACATGTTCATGAACATATAATTAAACATGTTCAGGAATAATGTTAATAAATAATAAACAAACAATAAATAAACAAATACAATAGATATTATTTTAATATCTTTATAAGAAAATATCATTAATAAATAAACAAGCTTATAAATGAGCCAATAAATGAGCTTATTCGTGAATATAAACAAACCAGACACACCTCTATTTGTGTTTGTTTATTAAACGAACATAAAAATTTTACTCATACTCGTTTATTTAGCTTAGTAAACAAATATAAACGAACGTTCACGAATAATTTATCAAACGTTCTATTCATTTACACCCCTAAATTTACTTTAATTCATATTAATTTGAATTAAATAGAATTTTACATACTAATATAATATTTGATATTAGTATCATATATCATACGTATAGTATATTACAAGATTTTGGATAAAAATTGAAATAAACAATCATGTTCACATTCTACTTTTCTTTTCTTTTTTTGACATTTG
Source organism: Gossypium hirsutum (assembly GCF_007990345.1). Lineage (NCBI taxonomy): Eukaryota > Viridiplantae > Streptophyta > Magnoliopsida > Malvales > Malvaceae > Gossypium > Gossypium hirsutum. Next base: position 21,980,448 of record NC_053446.1, on the reverse strand, counting down.
CATTAAACTATTTGACACATGTTTACACATTTTCTTGGCGTATTTCTTCATAAAATTCTTTAAATCACTCTTTCGAATATTATTGAAATTAATTTTTTTTATTTAAACCTGTAATATATAAAAGTGGAGAGTTGCCATATTTTCAATTGGCATATGTTTTTTTTTTATAAAAAAATTGTATGTATTGATCATATAGTTGTTTTTCAAATCATTCTTCTTTATAAAATAAAATATAAAAAAAAAGAGAAAAATTATTTTAGTTTTTAGTAAATTTATAATTAACTTAAACATACTGAGAGAAGCAAAACATTGCCAACTGACGCATGCTATAAATAGGTTTGTCTCTATAATTTTAGAAATAGAATTATCTCTATATTTTCAACCCATTACATAATTCTCAGGGGTTAACATACAATCCACTAGAAAAAAAGGTTGGGTAAATTGTTGTTTTTTTAATTAATAAATAATTAAGATTACGAAAAGTTTTTTAACTAAATGCTTTTAATTAGGCCGTGGGGTAAGTTGTGTGTCGTGTGACATGCCATGTGTAAAACTGTTAAGCCACACAGGCGTGTGGGCCACACAAGAATGTGTGAGACCGTATGGGCCCAAAGTTAAGTTATAAAACATGGCTTTGATGTTTTGTTAGCATAATTTGATATGTGTATGCATGAATAGTATGTGGTAAGCTCAGTGTGATCCGTATGTATAGTAAATCCATTTTGTTTATATTTTATTGAGCATAATATGTATCTGATATGAAAGCATGAATGACATGTATATTCTAATATTTGATAAATTTTGTTTGTACATTTGGGGTGGGATTTGTGATATGGAAGAAGTGTGGACAATATAATAATCTATCGTATTTGGTGGCACAGGCATATATATTTCTGTAAATAGTGATAAGTCACCTAATAAACTAGCAGTTAAGCTGCAAATTCTCTGAAAAGTATCATACCGACACTTAGCGGTGTGTGGGGCTGGATGGGTATATAATACCTTATATGTGTGTTGGGATGGTCGGCGAGGGTGTGTAGCAGATGGGGTTAAGAATGTAATCTACATCTGTTATGCTCTGTTTATGATATATATATATCTGATTTTCTTCTGTTGATAATATGATGTGTTACACACTGAGTTTTTTTCTTCTGTTGATAATATGATATGTTACACACTGAGTTTCGAAACTCACTCTCTATTTGTTTGTCACCTCAGGTAACCCTCAAACTTAAGATTGGTCGATGTGATAGGAGCTCAGTTAAGATCTTTTAGAAATTTTTTTTGAATAATTTAAATTTTGGGTTATCACATTTTGTTATTTTTGGATTGTTTTGACATTTTGGGACTGTTTTGGTTTTGGATTTTATTTTCATTTTTCCACTTGAAATTTTTTAAACGTTTTTACTGACGACGCTTGTTTTTCCTGCAAAACATTGAATTTTTAAACAATAAATTGTGTTTTCAAAATTTAACGTGCTAAAAATTTCCCCTACAAACTTATATTTTGTGGAAAGTGTAAACACATTATAGTCTCTCAATTTAATTATGAAAGATATGTTCTTAAACAAAATGGATTTTTACGTCATAAAAGCAACAACTATGTCTTCACAAAATCAATAAATTCTAGGTTTTCAATTAATTTACAATAACATCTCCAAATCTAACCATAATATTTAGAATGGATTTGGAGTGTTACATTTATAACTATATCCTCCTCTTCTCACCAATCAGTCTTGAAACCAAGTTTTCTCCTAAATGTCTAAACCTCCAAGTTTTGTATTTTCTAAATTTCAATCTTAATTCCTCTTAGTTAGAGTTGTGTGACCCAAATTCTAAAATATTACTTGCAAGTCAAGTTAAACAAAATATATCTTCTTTCTAAAAGATTTAGTATTTATGAGTATAATATATTCAGCATTTATTAGCATAATATATTTGACTTTGATTAGAATTAGGTTTTTTCAACCTATAAATAGATATAGTCGAAACTCCTCTTGTAATCATTCGAATTTGACATAGTGGATTTTCTTCTCCTCTACCCATGGTTTTTTTCGAAAAAGGTTTCCACGTAAAAATCTGTATGTTATTTATTTTTATTTCTCTTTTCTTTGCGATATATTGTCATTACCGACGATCTATTTTTACAAATTGGTATCACAATTTTTGGGTTGTTCATCTCGATCACGGTAATGGCGTCTTTGAAGTATGAAATTTCGCTCTTGGGTCACAACACTAGCTTTTCGTTGTGGTAGATTAAGATGCAAGCAATTCTTGCGCAGATGGATTTGGAGGATGCCCTGCTAGGGATAGATAAGATACCTTTGAAATTAATAGATGAAAAGAATAAGCGAAATGATCGAAAGGCGTTAAAATAACTACATCTGCATTTGTCTAACGAAATTTTGCAGTATGTGATGAAGGAGAATACTGCTGCTATATTATGGAAGAGACTGGAACAAATATGTATGTCGAAAACTCTAACCAGCAAGTTGCATAGGAAGCAACATCTTTATGCTTATTGTTTGGAGAAATGTGCGTCTGTGCACGAACACTTAACAATGTTTAAAGAAATTTTCTCAAACTTGAAAGCCTTGAAGGTTCAGTATGATAAGAAATATCTAGGGTTGATTCTGCTTTGTTCGTTGCCCCCGTCTTATTCAACCTTTAGAGACTCAATTTTATATAGTCGCGAGTCTCCCACAATTGATGAGGTTTATGATTCTTTTACCTTGTATGATAAGATGAAGCATCTTGTGGTTAAACTTGACTTTAAGGGAGAGAGTCTCATTGTTTATGGGAAACAATAATGTAATGTTGATGATGATCGTGGAAGGACACAGGAACGGAATCCTCGCGGTAAATAGGGTAGATCAAAGTCTTCAAACAGAGGTAAAACTTGTAACTTTTGCAAGAAGAATGGGCACATTAAATCTAAGTGTTATAAGTTACAAAACAAGATCAAAAGGCAGGCTGCGAATTGAAAAGGAAAATAACTAGAAAATTCTAGTGAAGCTAATGTTGTAGAAGACTATAGCGATGGTGAACTTCTAGTCGCTTCTGTCAATAATTTTAAAGTGAGCGAGGAGTGGACCCTTGATTCGGGCTACACCTTCCACATGAGTCCCAATCGGGATTGGTTTACAACTTACGAAATAGTGCCTGAAGGTGTTGTTTTGATGGGAAATAATGCTTCATGCAAAATTACAAGTGTTGGAACGATTAAAGTTAAGATGTTTGAAGGAGTTGTCAGAACACTTAGTGACGTACGACATGTTCTAGAATTGAAGAGAAATTTAATTTTATTGAGTACTCTTGATTCAAAAGGGTACAAATACACAGCTGAAAGTGGGGTTTTGAAGATTTTCAAAAGTTCTCTCATTATGATGAAAGTGTAGAGAAAGACTGCCAAGTTATATGTTTTGTAGGGTTGTACTATTACTGGTGATGCAGCTGTTGTTTCATTTTCCTTGTTAGATGATAATATTACTAAACTTTAGCATATGCGCCTAGGGCATATGAATGAGAATGACATGATAAAATTGAGCAAAAGAGGACTTCTTGATGGGTAAGGAATTTGCAAACTAAAGTTCTGTGAGCACTACGTTTTTAGAAAGAAAAAGAGAGTTCGATTCACTAAAGGAATCCATAACATGAAGGGAAACTTGGGGTATATTCATTCTGATTTGTGAGGGGTCATCCAGAGTGCATATGAAAGGTGGAGCTAATTGTATGCTAACTTTTATTGATGATTTTTCTAGAAAAGTTTGGGCGTTTTTCCTGAAGTAAAAAAGCAATGTGTTTTTCGTATTTAAGTCTTGAAAAACTATGATTGAAAAATAGACGGGAAAATAAATAAAATACATTTGCACAAACAATGATTTAAAGTTCTGTTCTGATGAGTTTAATAAACTGTGCAAGTCAGAAAGGATCATGAGACACTTGACAGTTCGTCATACTCCACAGTAAAACGGTATTGCAGAACGAATGAACAGAACGATCATAGAGAAGATTCGATGTATGTTGTCAAATGCCAACTTACCAAAGTCGTTTTGGGTCGAAGCAGCCTCCACTGCATATTTTTTTGATCAACCGATCTCTATCTGTTGCCATTGAGAAAAAGACTCCACAAGAGGTATGGTCTGGTAATCTTGTTGACTATTCTGATTTAAAAATCTTTCAGTGTCCTGCGTATGCTCATGCTTATAATGGAAAATTGGAATCGAGATCCATTAAATGTGTTTTTCTTGGTTATAAAGCTGGTGTAAAAATATATAAGTTATGGTGTCTTGAAAATAGAAAATTTGTGATTAGCAAAGATGTTGTTTTTGATGAAACTGTTACGCTACCTTACTTATCTCTTAAAGACTCTTCCAATAAAGAAAATCAAAAGCAGGTGAAGCATCAGATAAATCCAAAATCTACAATAGAGTCGACTTCTCATGCTAGTACAAAAATTCAGAATAGAGTTGTTTCTTCACCACAATACTCTATCACCAAAAACAGAACTAGAAGAGAAATTAAACCTCCAAAGAAGTATGCCGAGGCTGATCTAGTCACTTATGCTTTAAATGTGGCTGAAGATATAGATGCAAACCAAGAGCCATTTAATTACTCTGAGGTGGTTAGTTGTGAAGACTTAGAAAAGTGGATGTTTGTTATGCAAGAGAAGATGAAATCACTCCAGAAAAACAGAACATAGGATCTTGTGAAACTTCCTAAAGGTAAAAAGGTTGTCCATTGTAAATGGGTGTTTAAGAAGAAAAAAGGGACTCTAGGAGTTGAAAGACCCAGATATAAAGCAAGGCTTGTTGCAAAGGGTTACAGTCAAATTCTAGGAGTGGACTTCACAAATGTGTTCTCCCCAGCTGTGAAGCATAATTCGATTCGAGCTTTGCTTGGTATTGTAGCAATGCATGATTTGGAGCTTGAGCAGTTAGATGTAAAAACTGTATTTTTGCATGGAGAACTTGAGGAGGATATTTACATGCAACAACTAGAGGGTTTTATAGTCTCAAAAAAAGAGGACTATGTTTGCTTGCTGAAAAAGTCCCTTTACGGTTTGAAACAGTCACCAAAATAGTAGTACAAGAGGTTTGATTCCTTTATGACTTCTCATGATTTCAAAAGAAATAGTTTTGATAGTTGTGTTTACCTTTAAGAAAAATAGTGATAGTTCTTTTGTGTATCTACTCCTTTATGTTGATGACATGTTGATAGCAACAAAAGATAAATGAGAGATAAGAAAGGTCAAAGCCCAACTAAGTGAAGAATTTGAGATGAAAGATTTGGGATCAGCAAAGAAGATACTTGGTATGGAGATTCTCAAAGATAGAAAAGTAAGTAAATTTTACCTAAGTCAGAAGGGGTACATTGAGAAAGTTTTTTGCAGGTTCAAAATTCAGAGTGCTAAGCCTGTTAGTACTCCTTTAGCAGTCTATTTCAGATTTTTATCGGCTTTGTCTCCACATTCAGATGATGAGATTGAGTACATGTCACATGTTCTATACTCTAGTGCAGTGGGATCTCTCATGTATGCTATGGTTTGTTCACGTCCAGATTTATCATATGTAATCAGTGCAGTTAGCAGAAACATGATGAATCTCGGTAAAGAACATTCGAATGCAGTTTAGTGGATTTTAAGATACTTACGAGGTACTACTAATGTTTGCTTACAATTTGGAAGAACTAGAGATGGAGTCATTGGGTATGTTGATGTTGATTTTGCTGGAAACCTTGATAGAAGAAGATCTCTCACAGGTTATGTCTTTACAATTGGAGGTTGTGCAATCAGTTGGAAAGCCACTTTGCAAACTACAATTGCTTTGTTACCACTAAAGCTGAGTACATTGTGATTACTGAGGCTTGTAAAAAAGCTATTTGGTTGAAGAGACTCTTTAGTGAACTCAATGAAGACCTTCAAATCAGTACAGTATTTTGTGACAATCAGAGTGCCATCTTCCTTACAAAAGATCAAATGTTTCATGAGAGAACAAAACACATTGATGTTCGGTATCATTTTGTTCGTGATATTATTGCTCATGGTGATATTGTTGTGAGCAAAATTAGTACTCATGAAAATCCTGCAGATATGATGACTATGTCACTTCCTATAACCAATTTTGAGCATTGCTTAGACTTGGTTGGTGTTCATTGTTGAAGTTAAACCCTTAAGGGGTTTTATGGAAGAGGTGAAAAACTTGTTCGTTGAGAATTTGTGTCAATATGGAGATTGTTAGAGTTGTGTGACCCAAATTCTAAGAGATTGCTTGCAAGTCAAGTTGAACAAAATATATCTTCTTTCTAGAAGATTTAGTATTTATGAGTACAATATATTTAGCATTTATTAGCATAATATATTTGACTTTGATTATAATTAGGTTTTTCAACCTATAAATAGATGTAGTTGAAAATCCTCTTGTAATCATTTGAATTTGACATAGTGAATTTTCTTCTCCTCTACCCGTGATTTCCAGAAAGAGTTTCCACGTAAAAATTTGTGTGTTGTTTATTTTTATTTCTCTTTTCTTTGCGATATATTGTCATTATCAACGTTCTATTTTTACACCTCTAATAAACTATTTCTGGCTGAATGTTGTTTACAACCAAAGTATCAACATTATGTGGTTGAATAATTACCAAAACATTTTTTACTTTCAAACCCGCAATTAGTAACTGTCTATTAATGTTTTTTTAAGATTCCTCGTAGGTAGCATTTATTTAAGTTAAAATATGTTACAATCACTTATGTTGTTATATTTAATTTTTCTATTTTATTATTAAGAATTTAATCATTTTATTTTTTTTATTTCAAAATTTATATTCAATTATTAATATTGTTACTTTTTTTTTAAAATTAGCAAATATAACTTTTTAAAATAATAAAATAGTCACTTGATAGTTATGTAATAAGAAAAAAAATATTGTAATGAGTTTAAATTTAATAAAAAAATTTATGATGTCAACAATTGAATTTGGTTTTTAGAATTTGTAAAATGAAGTAATTAAATTCCTTATGAGGCTAAATTTATTTAATATATATATATATATATATTACTCAAATGGGAATGTCACTATTTCTAGCATAATTTTATTATTTTTGATAGGTGAATTTTATTGAAAGTAAAAGCAATGTATATTAAATTTCTAGTATAATTTTTTTTATTAACCATTTCAGTGTATCTAAAGCAGTGGTTTAGTAATTAATTTTTTGTATTAACTCTTACTATTGCTTTATAATTCAAAGAGAAGATGGTGGATCTATTTTATAAAAAAGTAAAAATGTAGACATAGAATCTAAATTATACTGCATCTCATAACAGAAATCAGATACAATTATTTTACCAAGCAAAGTATACAGAAATCAAAATATAGTCTACACTTCCATCTTATACAATGTTTGAACCAAATGTCTAGAACCACGCATGGAAGATATAGGGCTACATGTTTCTTCTGAAGCAGGGCAAACGACCAAGCCTATCCACGATGAAGAAATAACATGCGGTGCTGCAGTCTTCAACAAACTTAAACCATGCTCGTCTCCAGTATGGGTTTATGTAGAGTACAGCGACAGTTGCCAAGAATATAATTCCATAGGAAACTGCAAAGCTGATATAGAAATAACCCATGTCTACTGGACCATGTTCTTCTTCGCTAGATGAAGCACTTGGAGTACCTTCACTACAACTCTTGTTCAATGGAGGTCCGCAAAGAAGAGGGTTTCCCTTGTAACTGTTCTCCTCGAATGTCCCAAATTGATTTTTCCTATTGGGGAGAGGCCCTGACAAGTTGTTGTGTGCGACAGAAAATACCGCCAAAGCAGTCATCTCAGTCAGTTCAGAGGGGATCCTACCAGTTAAGTTGTTGTAAGAAAGGTCCAAACTCTCAATCTGCTTGAGTTTTGAGAAAGTTGAAGGGATGGCTCCAGTTAAGTTGTTGTGCGACAAGTTTAGTCCTCGGATTTCACTCAAATTCCCCATTCCAGGTGGGATTGTCCCTGTGAGTTGGTTGCAAGAGAGATCAATTGCAAAGAACAAGTCAAGAATTTTACCTTGGTAAGTGTATACTCGGTACTTTGTTGGAAACTCTATAAATTCTGCTCCATACTTAAGAAAATATGAACGTGAACTTGGAAGTTCATCATAGTAATAACCTTTATTGCTTATCTGATCATATATTGTGAATCTACTACCTGCCAATACATTGCGAAAAGCAGAATACATAATTATATTATAGAACGGATGGCTAGTATCCCTTTTAGTCCCTAGAATAAGAGTTAAATTACTCAAACATGACGGTATACGACCAGAAAGTTTATTCCGAGAGACGTCCAAGATGCTTAGTGCATACAGTCTGCAAAAGTGGACAGGTAATTCTCCATCGAACTGATTAGCTTTTAGAAGAAGAATGCTCAAATTCGGTAACATGCCAACCCAATCAGGAATTTCTCCAGTTAAGCTGTTTTCACTCAGGTCTAATGTTACCAAAGAACTCCCATTAAAGGCAGGTGACAGTGGTCCACTTAGCTTATTTTTTCTCAAATGCACATACCCTATCTTCTGTAGATTGGAGCAAGATGGAATTGTACCAGATAGATGATTTTCAGAAAGGTCCAAGAATAGAAGATCAACCAAATTGCAGAATTCCATAGGAATGGACCCCTCGAAATGGTTTCTGGACAGATCCAATCTCTCTATATTTGTGTTTTTCCATAACCATTTTGGAAGCTTTCCTGACAAATTGTTAAAACCTACATCCAACATGTAGAGATTTGTAGAGCTAATGGTTGAAAAATCAGGAATCTCTCCCTCAAACTTGTTTCCTCTCAATAATACCACTGCCAATGAATTAAAGAAATAATAAATTGGAGGAAATATTTTGCCACTCAATGTGTTAACTGAAAGATCAAGAAACACCAATGACCTACTCATTGCCAACTCTTTCGGTATTCCTCCAGAAAGATTATTAACAGACATGTCTAAATATATCAACTGCTGCATCCCTCCCAAACAAACAGGAATAGTACTTTTGAGGGCATTTTCACTTAGCCATAAGGTCTCCAAATTTGGGAAAATAGAACAAAAGTTCCTGGGAATTTCGTGTTGCAGGTGATTATAGGATAGAACAAATGTCTTCAAGTTAGGATTAGGGTGGGATGGTAAGAAAAGTGGACCGACGATTGAAGTATCAATCAAGAGCAGATCTTCTAATCTGGTATTGTTCTCTACCAACCAATGTGGGAACCCTATTCCACCATAACTACAATAAGAAAGATCTATGTATCTCAAGTCATATTGGTAATAGAGGAAGTTAGGAAGTTGTAGTTTCCCGTCTTCATCTATTTCGCAGGACGACATATCAAAGACCTTAAGTTGAAATTTGGACTTTGGAGACCAAGTTTGGGAAGTTGCTGGTTCTGCAACAAACTTGTTTCCTCTGGCTAAGAGGACTTTAAGATTCGAGTGGTTTGCAAAGGACTTGAATGACAGTGGAACATGAAATTGATTAAATGAAAGGGAGAGAAACTGAAGCATTGAGAGATTTGTGAGGGGAGTGTCGGCAACAATTCCAGTGAAGTAATTACCGGCTATGTCCAAGTACCGAAGAGATGTCAAGTTACCCAAACATGAAGTAATTTCACCTCCTAGAGCATTTCTTCTCAAACTAAGTTCTTCAAGACTCTTTAGGTAGCACCAACCTAAAAAAATAAAGATTGTAGTGGATTCAAAGTTATGATAATTTGGAATATTAATTCGAAAGAATTGATGTAGGGAATTGTAATTGCATGATTACCTTGAGTGGGTAAAGTGCCGGTCAAACCACAACCATACAAAGACAAGGTTTTGAGAGAAGTCAAGATGCCAATGCTTTGCAAGAAGTTGAAGGGCAGAGGAGTAAAATCCAGGATTAAGTTCTCCACATTTCTCAACACATGCAACTCTGTATGAAGTTAAAAAAAATAAATAGTGTTGAGCATATATATGCTAAAATCTCGAGTAAAAGCGTGTATAAAACTTACGTTGATTAACCTCTGTGTTGTTTAAGAAATAATTATCCCTTAAAAACAAGGTCTTAACAGATGGAAACGCCTCAAGGAGTGATACAAGTGTGGTGTTTCCGTTGGTTGAAAGAGCCTCTAAATAAAGGAATTTTAACTTCTTGAAACATCTCTTTTCTGCAAGTGGAAATGACTGTAGCTATTTAATGAACTCATGTAGTTGGTAATGAATGGAATTTACATTAGTAATCAATCCCAACCTTTAGAACTCACAAATTGGTTCACCCAATTTTGGCTCACGTCTAGACTCTCCAAATTGCTCCAACCACAAAACTCTGAGAGATTAAGAAAATAAAATTAATTGCTCCTACGTCTATTTTGGAGGTTTTTATTTATTTATTTGATTTTTCGTTTTTAAATTCAATTAATTAATTGTACCTTTAACATCTATTGATCCAATTAGTCGATTCCCCCTTAAATTTAAACACTTCAAATTTAAGCATCCACCAAGTTCCGCCAATATATTATTATCGAAGAGATTATAACTCAAATCAATTTCTTGTAAATTGATCAACCTGCCACTGCCTGCATATACGTTGAATGCATGAGAACATCTTGGTTGAAAGAAGACGTAATTAAATAGCTTTTGCAAATATTTACCGTAAGAAGACTGGAGGGTCTCGATTCCATTTTGACTTAAATCCAGCTTCTTCAGATTATAAAAGTCTGTTCAAACCCAATTCAGTATTATACTCCAACACAAATTAAAATTGAAGGAAGCTATACAACCAACCTTACCTTCAATTTCAACTGTTCCTTGTAAATAATTTCCCTGGAGAGTTAAACTTCTTAAAGATGAAAAGCCACCCAAATAGGACAAGTAATTGTTGGTCATGTTGGTTCTACTTAGATCAAGAATTTCCAAACTACTCATCCTTGAAAGCAACTTAATTTCTGGTAAAAGGAGTCAAGTAATTATATGAAGATGAATTCAGGATGTTATCTAATATAGACATACATGACATTATATAACTTTACCATCAGTAAGGTTTGAACCCGTAAAAAGATCATTTCCTGCTAAACTTAGATTCTGCAGATGTCTCAACTTGGATAGCTTTTCAATACCTGCATGAGAACACCTTTTCTTAATTATATGAAATTCACTATCTATATAAATTTAATTACAGAGAAAATGAATTACCTTGATTCTCAACAGAACCAGCGAATCCAATATAACTGAGATCAAGAGTCCTCAAATCTTCAAAGGGAAGAAAGATAGATGCATTAAAGAGATAAGAAGTATTCAGTTTATAACTGAAGTAATTCTTTGCGACGTTTAGGTAGATTCCAGTGACTCGTCTGGTGGTGACATTGCATTCAACCCATCCCCATTTCCATTCGCAGCAATCTGGACCCTCTTCCATCATTTTCAAATTGAAGAAAGATTTAAGATGCAAGAGTGCTGTACGTTCTTCATCCCAACACCCATTACTCCGCTTTGCTTCTTCTAAAACCAAAACACTTATCATTATAACTACTATCACCCTTGTCCATAGTGATCCCATTTTCTCAACTCAACACCCAAATTACTTCACTTGATTTACATACATACACACGTATATATATCTGTGTGCATGCCTTTTGAAATGAGAAATGTGCCCTTGGTTATACGTTAGTTATGCCCCACGTGTCACTTGAATTTGAAACTCCTGTCACTTGGGGTTGATATATTTCCACAATTATTTTTTCCTTTTAATTAAATGCCAAAACCTCTGGTATCTAGATGCTAAATTGAGGTTGGACCTCTAAACGGGAGCCAAATTTCTTTTAATATTATTTTCTTTCTATCTTATACTTTATTTAAAACACATCGAATTTTTTAGCAATTAAAACTTTTGCATATGATTATTTATTTTCTTGGTAATAAAATTCCACTGTACAATTAATGCATGGATGTGATAGAATGCCGCGACAGAAATTCTTGACTTGAGATTTTCAACAAATTAAAGCACTACACCACGTTATTTGCTTATTAGATACGTAAAAATTTGTCTCCAATTTTTAAATACCCAACTTCCTCAATTAATTTTGGTTAAAACCCTAATTTATAATAAATAAACATAATAATTAATATAATTTTATAATAATATTTTAAATAAAATATAAATGAATAAATTGAATTTATTTAACTTACAAAAGAGAAATTATAACTATTAGAGGAAGGATCCATTTATATTGGTGTAAACTATTTATAAAATTAATATTTAATTTAATGATAAATTTAGTCACTAACATTTATATATTTTGTCATTTTTTGAGCTTTTGTTTTTATTAGATATTTGTGACTGAGGATCTCCATCAAACATATTCATCGCTCGGCTGAACCCCCAATTATCTGTCAATCAGCACTGGAAACTTGGAATGGCCACCGTTTATCATCAATTAAAATTGAAAACTCTCACATTCACACAAATTCAACGCTTGTCACAAGATGGAGTCAACAAGACGTTATGCTCCTCACAGATTATTCTATTTATTTATTTTTGTTAGTAATTATTTTAAATTTATTGTCGTATTTATTGCAATTGTGTTAATATTCCCCAAACACTTTATTTATCTTATCATAATTATAAAATTAGGTTTCTTTTAGTTTGTTTATTAAGACATTTTGCTTGTTCTCATAACATTTTAATTAGTTTTGCCATATTTTGCATTTTCTATATTTTTCTTCTTTTTATGACTATTTTATTAGATTTCATTGAAGTTTATTTGTATTGATTTGAGTTCGAGAAAATTTAAATTTGTAACAATTAAAATCTTAAAAAATTCAAGTCCGAAATCCGAGATGGAATTTGATTCAAGCTTGAGTCTGATCTCAAGATATATCTTATCTAAAATTTGAAGAAGAAAAAAAACTGTTTATCATATTAGAGGAATGATCCACTTACATTAGTGTAAACTATTTATCATATTGCATATTCCATTCATGTAGATCATACATGTCAAATTTTAATTATATTAAAATTGTGTAACTATTTATTTTATATAAAAAAATTCAATCATTAAATATATATTAATAAAGACCATATATTAGAGACATCCGATCAATTTAAAATTTTACATACATGATAAGTAAAAATTTGTAAAACTTATTAAGTAGAAATAAATATTTTTTTTATAAATATCATTCATTTTTAATAACTAATTGAAAATTAATGTCAAGTTAATACCTAATTAAAAATACATCAATTTTAATTAATAAAATATTATAAAATTCACATTTGAAAAAATTTAGTTACAATTAAAGATAAAAATAGTAAATAGAGGAACATTATGTTCGACATTAAAATTTAAATTTTATGTTGTGTTTTATTTATATTTAAAATTTTATATAAATATAATAATATTAAATTAAATTACCATATGAAAATATCACGTATCACGTTCCATTAAAACTAGTATATATAATATCTATGCCTTTTGAAATGAGAAATGTGCCCTTGGTTACTTCTTTCTAATTCAACTGAGAGAGCTTTTGGTATACAGATGCTAAATTGAGCCTCAAGAATTATTAAGGTACAGTGAATTTAGTTTATTTTTTAAACTCATGTTACAATATTGTTCAGTATTAAATTTTACCATTATTTTTATTTTTATACTAACCGCAAGTAAACACACCGTTCATTCAACCCCACCCTAAATAGCGGTAAAAAAATTAACACTATTTTCATTTATCTATCATATTCAAACCTTAGACTTTATTAAAGAGACATCAAACTTCTTATGACTTAATTACTTAAGATTTTTCAACAAATTAAAGACCACACCACGTTATTTGCTTATTAGATGCGTAAAGTTTGTCTCCACTTCTCAAACACGTAAGTTTCTGAAGAAAAAAGATTGTATGAAACAGAGATATTATCCTTTTTTTATTTTATGCCAAATCAGTAATTTTATCTTGAATTTTAAGATTTTAATTTGGATTTAATTTTTTTCAGGATAAAAATACTGATGTGACATAAAGCTATTAAAAAATGAATATAAATGTCGTGACGTCACTATTTTATATAATCCTTTCCGTTTCTGAACCTAATTTGAGACAAAATTTCTGAATTTTTTTAATATATTAAATCTGTGAAATTTATTCAATTGAAGGATGTCAAAAATAAATATCTGAGGTGATGCCATGTAATTATTTCTCTTTTATCATTTTAAAAGTTTATATTTATTTAATTAGTGTTACTCATCAATCGGCTCTCAATTCAGTTAGGGAATTCTCAAAAATTCATATTATTTTTAAAGTTAAATGATATATGAGTGATTTTATCTTTTTATATTTTTTAAAATCAATAAAAATATTTATATAATGAGATTTGAACCAATGACACCATACATATAAAACTTTTTCATTTACTATTTGTTATATGCTTTTTAGATATTTCCGTATATTAATGATGTTGGTTTAGTGTCATAAACTAATTCGACACTAACTTAGGATTGTTGACAAAATAATGATAAACAATTGTATTCATTTAGTATTCTTAATCTAATGCATTTTATATTTAAATTTTATTTTACTCGCAATTTAATTTATTTTTTTCATTTTAGCATCATACATTTTCATACATTACTATTAACTAGTTCCAAACCGTACTTTTTACTATTTATTATATGTTACTTTAAAATACATTTTTTATTTTAAAATATTATTTTTATGTGTGCGATAAGATTTCTAGAAATACATCAAATATTAATTGTCTATAAGTTTTAACTATAGTTATTACATGCAACCAAGACTCATGCAAATCATGATATCAAAAATATTAATTTAATTTAATTAATTACAATCACTTTAATTTTTAAGAAAAAACTATAATTACTTTACTACTCTCTATTTTTACTGGTATTTTATAAAAATAATAACTTATTCATTGATCATTGAACTTCATTTTTGTTCTTTGAAAAAGAAAAGCTTAAACGTAGGAAGCATGGTAAAGCTAGTTGTGTGACCTCAATCATCTGCACTAATCAAGTTTTGTTTTTATTACTACTAAGTCCCTGCCCAACCGAACAGGGAAGCATCTAATTGCAGTCTCAAGAAAACAATTAGTTTTGTTTTTATTTAGACATATTCATCACTCAATGTGCTCCTCATCTGATTGCTCGGCTGAACCGTAAATCAACTTGGAATGGCCACCGTTTATCATTAATTAAAATTGAAGACTCTCCCATTCACACAAAATCAATGCTTGTCACAAGATGGAGTCAACAAGACTTTATGCGTCTCACATATTATTCTATTTATTTATTTTTGTTAGTAATTTATTGCAATTGTGTTAATATTTCTCAATCACTTTATTGTCGTATTTTAATTAGTTTATCCATATTTTGCATTTTCTATATTTTTTTTTCTTTTTACAACTATTTTATTAGGTTTCAATTGAAGTTTATTTGTGTTGATTTGAGTCCGAAAAAATTTAAATTTGTAACAATTAAAATCGTAAAAAATTTAAGTCCGAAATTTGAGATGGAGACTAATTCAAGTTTGAGTCTGAACTCAAGATATACCTTTTCTAAATTTAAAAAAAAAAAACTCAAATTTATAATTACATCGACACAATAATTAATATAATTATATGACAATAATTTAAATAATAAAATATAAATGGAAAAATTTTAATTTACGAAAAAGGATTTATGAATATTATTTAGCAATAAAAGTAATCAATAATAAATCTTCATATCAAATTATAAATTAGAAAAAATTAGTTATAAATATAAAATATTTTTAACTGTATAAAAATGTAAAAAAAAATTAATAATTATTTAAATTTAGACATTATATATTGATATAATACATTCATCTAACAATATCATTAAATCAAAATTTAGTAAATTAATTTTATCATTTTCACAAATGATTAATAAGAATTTATATTTGTTATACTGAATTGTTTTTTAGATAATGTCTCACAAATAAAAAGAAATTGAAATTTGTAAATAATATTTTGGTATTCATCTTTATTTCCCTATGAATAGCTGTGAAACTCATAATTGATACCAAAAATTTGCATGCGTTTCCTGTAATGATTAATCATTTTAATGATGACTTTGAAATTTAAACTAAAAGTTGAGACATTTTCTTATTAACATCAAATCAATCTGAAATAATTATGGTTTATAAAATGATTGCTGAGCTTTTTTTTTAAGCCAACGGCAAGAATGGATGATGCGAAAGGTTGAGTTTTTCCTCTCATTTTTTTTTTTTTTTTAGTTTTTAGTATTTTTTTCGCAATACAATTAAAAATTTATCATAATTACTAAGACTTTTAAAATTATTATAGAGTGAATTTTTTTAATAGAATCCTATATATCTTAATATAATTTCAACTTTAACAAATTAAGTTAATATTTATATTCTCGGGTATATATATGTTGCCTGTCGTACTGGCACAATTTTTTTTGAAATTTTGTCTGTCTTTGTGACACGTTTTTTAGGGTTCTATTTTTCCTAGGGTTCTGATTGTTGTGAATTTGTTTCTTCTGGTCATAATAGAGAGTTTAAAAGTACGGATCTAGATCCTGGCTGGAAAAATAGCTTTGATATGAGGACAGTATTGCAGATCTGTGACTTGATGATGGGGAGGAAAAGGCTTGGATGGTGGATGGAGGTTCGAAGGGGGAATAATCGAGGTAGTAGGTTTGCTTGGTTGGTTGTTTTTTTTACCATGAGTTTGGTATACTTCCCGACCATGAGGAACACGATGACCAACTTATGGCATCCGATTTGAGGGGTTTTAATTTCAGATCTGGGGAAAAAAGGTTTTTGTTTAAATTTTATAATAAAGTGGATATAAGTAGGTTTATTAATGGTGCTCCATGGACATTTAATAATCATCTGTTGGTGAAGGAGGATTCGATGGATGTTTCATTGACTCGTTCTTTTTTCTCGGTTTAGATCTATGACTTGTCGCCAGGTATGGTTTCTAAGGAAATTGTTAAGCAGTTTGGAGTGTTCTTGGGTTCCTTTGTGGAATATGGTGCGAAGCAAATCAGTAAGAGTTTTAGAGATTATATGAGAGTAAGGGTTATAGTGGATGTTAGAGTTCCATTAAAGAGGAGGAAAATACTAATAACATCGACGGGTAAGCAATTTTATGCTAGATTTCAGTATGAAAAATTGACCCTATTTTGTTTCCTACGTGGACGCCTTGGGCATGGTGATAGGTTTTGCCCTATTAAGGTAGCAAAAGGAATCAATACCTAGAATTGAGATGGGATCTATCCTTAAGGGCACCAGGGAAGAGAGCGACAATTACCAAAAGTATTTGGTTGAGGAAAGATGATGGAGGCGGTCCTTTTGGGAGAAGGGTTGGTGGGAAGGATGTGGAGGGAGGAATAAAGGGTGGGGATTAGATATGTTCACAATTTTGAGGGTTTCAATAGGTGAATTCTATCTTAGGGATTAACTTGGAAGGGAAATCAAAAAGGGAATGAAGGGTTTTGGGGAGGAACTGAATGGAAACAATGGACGCAAGAGGCAGATGATAAGCTAATAAAAAAATCAGATGGAAAGAAGAGACCGAGGTTCTCTTTGAAGGTTTCAGAAGAGGCTGGAAATTCAGAGCTCATGAATTGTAGGGAGGTTCGGGGATCAGTTAGCCGACATAAAAGATTGGTAGTCGTCACGACGTCAGCTGACCCAATGCAATAAAAATCTTTAGTTGGATTGTCCGAGGATTGAGGAGTTCTCGAGCTTATAGAAGGTTTCAGTATGTGCTGAAAGTCAATCATCCCTAAGTGGTCTTTTTAATTGAGACAAAATTGAACTGCATTAGAATGGAACGTGTGCAAAGAAAGTGTGGTTTGCATAATGGAATCTATGTACCAGCTGAGAGTACAAGAGGCGGGATAAGTATAGGATGGAAGGAACCAATGTGTCTTTGAAGAGTTTTTCAGTGAACCATATTATGTGGAAGTGGAGGATGAGGGTGTAAATGAGAAGTAGAGGTTTACAGGTTTTTATGGTTCTCTTGATGGGCATCAAAATGAGGAAACTTGAAACCTTTTAAAAGCTTTAGGACAAGATCGTAGCATGCTATGGTTGGTTGGGAAGACTTTACTGAGATCCTATATTCTTTCGAGAATAAAAGGGGGTGGTAAGGGAGAGAGAAGGAATGGAGGCATTTAGAGAAGCTTTGGAACATTTTCAACTAAAGAATTTGGGGTTTGTAAGCCCATGGTTCACCTAGGAATGAGGGAATTTTGCAGAGAACAATATTAGGAAGCGTTTAGATGGATATGTTGTAAATATGGATTAGGGGACTCTTTTTTCAAATTATAGAGTCAAACATTTGAGACATTCTTTTTCGGGTCGTTGCTCGATGTTATTGGAGACAGATTATGTTGAAGCATGGCCAAAAGTCCAGAGGTTCGAGTTTGAACAATGGTAGTTGTTAGAGGATTCGTGTGAGGAAATCCAACGCTTGTGGGAAACTAGTGGTGGGGATGTGCCTAATCGGCTTGCATCTTTGGGGAAAAGCCTCCAAAATTGGGCTAATTGGTTGAAAGGTAAAAAGGTGGGAAGGAGAAGAGGGTTGGAAAATAGAGTGGCTAAGCTGAATAATGAGGATTGCATGGATGAGGTAATTGGAAACCTGATTGGTTTGAAATTGGACCTTAATATGGAGATAGATAAAGAAGTGTTATGTTGGGAGAAAATATCAAGGGCTAATTGGTTAAATATGGGAGGTTGCAACACGACTTTCTTTCACTGATTTGCATCCTAAAGACGTCGAATTAATCATATTAAGAAATTAAAAAAGAAAGATAATTCGGTTACTATAGATAAGTACTGTGAGATGGCAAGGATCATGAAAGAGTACTTTTCTAATTTATTCAAGTCAAGTAGGGGAGAATTGAAGGTGTGAATAGATGTGTTATGGAGGACATGAATAGAGAATTGAAGGAGGTTTACAAAATTGATAAGATCCAAACAGTTTTGAATGAGATGGCTCTATTGGACGCTGTCAGAGAGGACGACTTTCTAGCATTTTTCTTCCAAAATTTTTGGCACATTATAAGTAAGGATGTGGGGAGCTGCTGTCTTAATGCTCTAAATGGAGGTGATTCTTTGGAAACTATTAACTCTACCCTTATTGTCTTAATCTTGAAAATTTTTAGGCCAAATAACTTAAAGGATTTTAGGCCTAATTAGCCTTTGCTCGGTTCTCTATAAGATTATATCAAAAATCGTGGTTAATTGTTTCCGAAGAGAACTTGAAAGTTGTATTGATAAAGTACAGAGTGCTTTTATTCCAGAAATAATGATAACAGATAATGTGTTATTGGGCTATAAGATTTTACATTTTTTGAAACATTGAAGAATTGGTAAGAGAGATCATTTGCACTAAAATTAGATATGAGTAAGGCTTATGATAAAGCTAAATGGGGTTTCTTGTATGAGGTTATGTTGAAAATGGTTTTCGGGAGTGAGTAGGTGGATTTGATAATGACTTGTATCTCTTCAGTGTCGTACTCAGTGTGTATTAATGGAGAGATGAGGGGAAATTCAAGCCTACAAGGGATCTCAGACAAGGAGATCCTCTAAGTCTTTATCTATTTCTGATTTATGGGAAGGGGCTGTCGAAATTGATGAAAATGACAAAATAGGAGGGGATAATAAAGAGTGTCAAGGCATGTAGGAGGGGTCTTGAGATTACTCATTTACTCTTTACAGATAACTGTATGTTATTTGGTAAAGCTACAGAAATGGGAAAAAATATGACAAAAAAGATTTTGCAAAAGTATGAAGAATATTTAGGGCAGAGTATTAATTTGGAGAAATCAGTATTATTTTTTAGCTCAAATAGTTCTGTGCAGGCAAAGGAACCGATAGCTCAATTATTAAGAGTGTGCTGTTTGATGAATTCGAAGAAGTATTTAGGGCTCCCAAATATTGTAGGGAGATAGAAACGACAGACTTTTCATGGTTTGAAAGAGAGGATTGCAAAACGAATAAATAATTATTGTTAGAACACTCTCCTAGGGAGGGAAGGAAGTTTTTATTAAGAGTATTTTGCAATCAATTCCAACTTATACCATATTTTTATTTTTATTACCGAATTCTTTATGTCATGACATGGAAAATGCTATAAGTCGATTCTGGTGGCAAAAACAAAAAAGGAAGGAAATGGATTCATTGGTACAATTGGAATAAACTATGTGAATTAAAGGAGGATGGAGGAATAAGATTTAGGAGTTTATCTAAGTTTAATTTGGCCCTTCTTGCAAAATAGGGCTGGCATTTAATGAATTACCCAAATTTTCTATAACTAGAACTTTGAAAGCTAAATACTATTCAAATGTTGAGTTCATGCATTCAGAGTTAGGAAATTATCTTTCTTATACTTGAAAGAGCGTATGGGTGACGAAAAATTGTTGAAGAATGGAATGGCTTGGAGAATGGGTAGTAAAGATTGTATATCCATCTAGCAAGATGCTTAGATCCTTGGGTTGAAAGATCAGAAAATCCAAGAGTCAGTTAAAAATCACAATATAGTTAAGGTGGCTGAATTGATTGAACCTAATTTAAGACAGTGGAAGGACCTTGTTACCTTCTGCTTACAAGGGAAGAGGCAGAAGCAAGTCCTGCAAATTCCTCTGGTGAGACATCTGAGGGAGGAGTGTAGGGTATGGAGTGGGGAGCCAACGGGAGAGCATACAGTGAAGAGCGATTACAGATGTCTATTGAAAGAGACCTCTAGCTTAGATGCCTAAACTATTGATATTACAAACAAAGTTATCCTAAAAAGCCTATGAAAAACAAACTTGCCAGCGAAAATCAAAATTACAAACTAGAGGATTTATAACAGTTATATTCTGACTTTTATCAATTTAAAGTTTCGACGAGTGTATAATTCGGATATTTCCAATGTGAAAAAGTGGAGAAGAGACGCTAGAACACACGTTTAGGGATTGTTCAACAATTAAAAAATTTGGGGTGAGCTAGGAGTTCAAAAAAGTTAGGGGGTAATGGGAAAGAGTTTCTGGCAGTGGATAGGGGAAATACTTGCCAAATGTTTGTTCCATTAGAGAAAACTTATCTTCTGTAGCTTTTGGGTCATATGGACGGGACGGAATAAGGCCTTGCATAAAGGATTTCATCAATCAGTGTTAGAAACTATACAATTTACTAAGGCATATCTTAGTAACTGGGATAGGGTAAACAGTAAGATACCTGCGCAGAGGATAGAGGAGGAACGATGGCGACCACCGGCCTTTTCTAAAGTTAAAATTAATTTTAACACTACTTTTGAGAAACAATCGAATATCTCTGGCACCGATATTGTCTGTCGGGATTTAAAGGGGGTTATTTTGGGGTCTAAGACAATGGTTAATTTGTGTGGTCCAACTCTGTTTGTTTGTTATTGTGGTGGTTGCAAAGGTCTTGATTGGTATGATGGATTATATCAAGGATTAGTTTCATAATTCAAGTTGGGATGATCCTTCCACCCGGGATTGTAGGTGTTGGAGAAAGGATCATAGTGTCTTTGCGGAGGTCCCAAAAAACCTCTAACAGCATCAATAAGTGCTGTTGAATTGTCTTTAAGGATTGGGCACAAATCCGTCGGATGTTCAGACATAGTACAAATTCCACACATTTGGGTCAAATTCTTCTTTTCTGTAAGCATAGATTAAAAAATATTAGTAAGCTTATCCAATTTATCTTCTAAGGATGAAACGTTTACCCTATTAACTAGTCTTATGGGTTCTGAATTCGGCCGATACTGTTGAGAATTTGTCGCCATGGTGGATATTAGTTCTCTTGCCTTTTGAGGAGTCATATTGACAAGCTCCCCTCTACTAGCAGCGTCAATCATCTTCATTTCCATAGGGAGCAAACCTTCGTAGAAATACTAAAGAAGTGATTGCTCGGTCAAACCGTGTTGAGGAAAACTTGCACACAGTTTTTTATACCGCTCCCAATAGTCATAGAGTGATCCACTCTCTATTTGGCGAATTCCCACTATGTCTCTCCTAAGTTCAGCTGCTCGCGATGCTGGGAAGAATCTGTCAAGAAATGCACGAGATAAGTCATCCCATGTTGCAATAGAACCAGGGGGTGAGTAAAATAACCATTCTCTTGCTGTATCGAATAAAGAAAAAGGAAAGGCCCGAAGTTTGATTTCATCTTCAGTTACTTCCTAAGGTTTCATGCTTGAGCAGACCATGTGGAATTCTCTCAAGTGAGCATGTGGATTTTCGTTCTTGAAGCCTCGAAAAGTGGGCAAAAGGTGAATCAGCCTGATTGCAACTCGAACAGGGTTTCTCCGGTTGGATAGTTGATGCATAGCGATGTTTGCTCATTGAGAGCAGTGGCTAGTTGACGAATGGTTCGGTTTGCCACCCTTTCTGGTTCACTGGGGTTGTCTTCTGCTTCTTTTGTTTCAAAAAGTGGTTCGGTCTCAGGTTCAACCACC
This sequence comes from Gossypium hirsutum, assembly GCF_007990345.1. NCBI lineage: Eukaryota > Viridiplantae > Streptophyta > Magnoliopsida > Malvales > Malvaceae > Gossypium > Gossypium hirsutum. The sequence continues at coordinate 21,957,969 of NC_053446.1, read as the reverse complement.
TCGACTTGTTTCCCACGTCGAATTGCCTCTGCAGGAATTGCTTGGCTCAACTTTTCGATGTCGGATTCTAGGATCCCTTGTCCTAGCTCAACTTCTGCTTTACTTGCATGTTTAAAAGCTTCTGTCTCTTTTCGTCGTGCTCGTGCCGATTTCTCAATCTCTAGGTCGTATTCGAGATCTCTGGATGAAGATCTGGTCATGAAGACGATTCAATGTAAATTTGAGAAAATCAGTGGTGCATTATCATAAATTGACCAATTAAATTACATAAAATATGTACTTTTTGCATTTAATCACACATGCCGGTGTCTCAGGCCGTGTGGACATTCGAAATAGGGATACACGATCATGTCCTAGCCCATATCCATGCTCGTGTAACTCATTGACTTGGGTCACATGGTCAAGCCTTATGCTCGTGTGTCAGGCTGTGTAACTCTCAAAATGGCCTCACACGCCCGTGTTCCAGACTGTGTGCTAGGCCATGTAACTACTTGACTTGCATGTCTTTAACCTGCAAGGGACACACAGTTGTGTCGCATAGCCGTGTGTCATACACGGCTGAGACACATGCCCGTGTCTCAAGCCGTATGGACCCAAAATGAACCTTTAAACACAAGTTTACCATTTCAAGTTTGCTTGGACCTTAAGAAACTCAAATACCAACCAAAATACCAATTCAAAATGACATTAATCAAGCCAAAAACACACCAAAACAACCTAATAAGTGTCTAACCAATGTACCATCATCGGTACCACAAGTATATATATAATAATGCATTAAAATAAACACCAATTCAAATCATCAATTCATTCAAGCATTACCTAACCAAAATGCCTATCAAATATACCACAATCACAACATTTCCTTAATACATACCATTCATACTAGCATAAAAACTATACCTCTTTCTCATGTAATAAATAAGTTGGTTATTTGCACAAAAGATCATCCATCAAATTTACATAAACCAAAAACATTAACAATATCCACATAAGAGCCTATACATGCCATATAATTTGAATTAAAAGTTTCAAAAACTACGGAGATGATCTGGATAGTTTGACTTGAGTATCAACCCGATTGTCCAACCTTCCGAGAATTTACAATAACATTAAACAACACAAGTAAGCTTAATGAAGCTTAGGAAGTTCGACGTATTAAACGAAAAATCTTACCGAAATAAGTGTAATATTTCAATAAGTAATAATAACTAAGAAAGTATCCTGTCATCCACAATCCCAATTGATAAATTATAAACGATCAATTCAATGCTCAAATGAATATAGATATTTCATTAAAATTACTCAACAAGTAACCTTACCAAAAATTCCAATCCAACAAACGTTTTACGGATAAGAGTACATCGTCAGTCCAACCGTAGCACGCCGATGTTCATAAGAGCTAATCCACCTGATATACGCCAGTGCTCATAAGAGCTAATCCACCCGAAACACGCCAGTGCTCATAAGAACTAAACCCTTGAAACACGCCAGTGCTCATAAGAACTAATCCCTCGAAACACACCAGTGTGCTCATAAGAGCTAATCCACCCGAAACACACCAACAAAGATTATAACTCGAGAATTTGAAACAAACGCTAAACCTCGGTTTACTTGGAAAATAACATAAATAACCCTCCAAATCATCTTCACTCCAATCCAACTACAACATACCATGTCACAACTGTACTCTATCTTTCATTCTATCCAATTCGAGCTATTAAATTCAATTAAGTATCTCAAATAACGATTCATTTTCAACAATGGAATTTATATATATTATATCTTTTTATACTATTTATCAAATTAAATAAATGTTAAATTTAAACCGTACGAACTTACCAAGACTGAATTGTAGTAGTTGCTGAAGTTCAAAGACTATTCATATTTTTCCTTTTCCACAAGTATGTACGAGATCTTGATCTAAAATATAGAATTCTTCAATTATTAGATCACATTTCACATTCCAATCCATTTTACAATTAATACCCTTTTATTTTTCAAATTTACACAATTACCCCAAACTTTTATAATTTTTGCAATTTAGTCTCTTAACCCGAAATTCATCAAATTAATCATTTTTCTCAAGTAAATATTTTATCCAAATACACTAGGCCTTTAAAAATTCCCTAATAATCATTAAATTCACAATTAAACCCTAAAATTTTGATATTTTCACAATTTAATCCTAAAATCAAAATCTAACAAAAATCACTTTACAAATTCATCAAATAGCACAATCAAAGCTCCATATACATGGTATTCATAAAAAAACATTAAATATTCATCAATGGAAACTTCCAAATTTTTTTAAAAAATAAAAAACAAATGTACGAGCTAGCTAGACATAGTTGCAACGATCTCAAAAACATAAAAATGACAAGAAACCGAATTAAAATAGACTTACATGCAAAGCCTTTGAGTTAGCCGAAGGTGAAGCTTCAAAAATGGAGAAATTTTATTTTGTTTTCGTGAAACATGGAAAGATGATGAATTTTAGTTTTGTTTTATTAAACTTTAATTTAATTATTAATTTACATGTTTATCCTTAAATATATCTTTATAAATTAACCATACCCATTATTGTCCATCAATTTGCTAATGTATTAATTACTAATTAAACCCCTTTTTATTTCATAATTAAGCTATTAAATCTATGGAATTCAAGATTTTCTAAATTTTGTACCTTTTTTCAATTTAGTCCTTTTCTTTTAATTAACTATCTAAACGTTAATATTTTTAAACCAAATTTTAATAAGACTATAATAACTCTATAAATATTAAAAAATAATATTTATGAGTTGACACGATGGAAATTTATGGTTCCAGTACCACTGTTCTATCACCACTGAAAATCAGGATTATACTTGTATATTACAGATATTAAAGCTCTAAGCAAAATGTTTAATAGATTTTTTTTTCAAGAAAATATCAAGAAAGGGAAATTAAGTTGCATATGTGGTGGCTAGGGAAGGTTTGAATCGAAAGGAGACTACCTAAATGGAAGGACGAGTACCAGAGTCGGCAGTAGCGGTGGTGGCAGAAGATGATGGAAGACGAGATCTATCATAAAACGGGGTGAAGGTTCGAGTACTTTTACTAGAAGATGAAATGTTACAGTGAGGAGTCTTGGGATTCGAGTTTTCTTGTTTGCCTAAAAGAGATAAGGAGACTCATCATGATTACGCTGGGCATTGGGGATATCGAAACTAGGGTTTAGCTAGATTTTCGTATTTTTGTTGTTTTGGTTTGGGCCTAGTGGACACCGTTTTCATTTGGGTTTGTAGTTTTTTTAGGAAGGTTAAGTTGCTTTATTTTATTTTTTCAAGTATGTTGTTGAATACTTAGCTAGGCCCTGATTATTAATGAAAGTCCCAAAGCATTTTTCAAAAAAAAATTATATTCTCGGGTTTAGATTTGTTATAGGCTCAAATTTTCTCATGTTCAAGCCTTTTTGAACTTAGTTTTTTTCAGGTTCGAATTTTTTAGATTTGGGCTCAAATCGAGCCGAACATACTCTAACAGATTTAAATTATTTTGAATTTTATAAATTATAAATCTTTTAATTTCGAATGTAATAATTCATTTTACTTTCATGCAATGATAATGCAATTCAAATTTTCCTTACAAAAAAAACATAAATTATAAACATTTAATAGATTTTTTTATATAAAATAATTAAAGTGCTTATTGTATGTAAAATTTATCATTCAATAATATTAGACGAGTTAACAAAAATATCTTTTATTGTTCATTATCATATTATTTATTATATTGACAACTAAATAATTTACTTATATTTCTTATTAAATTTATAAACCTAACACTCATATTCTAAAATATATTTTTCAAAACTCAAATATATTATACTAAGCCCAAACTCAAATAATATACTCATTATTACCCAATCTCAAAATAAACTAATTATAGCACAAATCTCATGTCCAAAATAGAAAAAAATTAAACCCAATATCCAAATACAATTTGTAAAGATTAAAGTTCATTTCAAAATCTATTTTAATAAAAATAATATTTTATTAAGATATTAAAATTTTAATAATATTTTATGTATTATTAGTTATAGTTATATATTATTAAGACATTCAAGACTTCGAAATGTGGTTGAGAAGACATATGTTGTTCTAATTTGTTTTCCAAATTTTACATATGTTGGACCGCATTAGCATGTTGTATATTTCATAACCTCAACCGTAAGTGGAATTGAAATAATTCATACTTCGAAGAGTACATGGAAGAAGGATATTTGATAAATTTAATGGTGCAAATTTAAATTCAGATGAAACAAATAACGATAAGGAGCATATGTTAAATGTTAAAGAGAAAATAACCTGACAAATATGCTCTAAACCAATTAGATAAAATTGCATATGACATTTATTTTTCTTATTATTTTTATTAGTAATCATATCATTACCTACTTTTTTAGACTAACATAATACATATGCTGATTTGGTTTTAATTTTTATTACTTGTTTAGAAATTATTTTTATCATATAGCCCAACCAAGTTAATTCTTTCACAAGGGTAAAAGGACTTATATTGTTAGTGTTTGATATAATGTCTAAAATTACATATAACCCCTCCTTATCTTTTAAATAAAAGGATAAAACATGTTTAAATGTACTCGAACTCACGTCCTCTTATACCGACAAAAATATCAATATCAATTAAGCTAAATCTCATACGACTTATTGATAGCTAAGAGTATAGTTTTGAATGGCTAGGCTAGTCATCCAACCAATAGAGCTTAAAAAAAAGGTCTTACTTTTGTGAAATTTCTTAACTTTCTCTCATTATTTTTTTAAATCACTTATTGATAGTTGAGAGAATAGTTAGATTTTTTTTTTCTTTTTCAAATAGTTAGGTACTTATTATGATAGTTAAACATCTGTAATATTATGACTTGGGTGAAAATTTTTAACTAAACTCTAAAATTTTATGTCTTTTACCTTTTTCTATTAAACGATGATGAAATCGTATTGTTGGTGATTTGTGATTTTTAAGTGAATTTTTCAGTTACATAAGAAATTATACATATTTGTTTGATCATAACTAAAAAGGATTGAATATTTATTTTAATTGTTAATGTTGTTGTTAGTAGTTGAACAGAAAAGGGGAAATGCCAGATATTATGATCCCAAAACTAGAAAGGTATATGCAAAAAGTATAATATAGCATATAGGTATGGATATTAAATGCAATCCATCTCATAACTAAAATTAGATATAATTAGATATTGCGTAGACAACATGGCACATTTCTAGCTACCACAATGTCTGAACCAAATTATCTAAACATAAAAAAGACAAATATCCTACCAACGAAAAAAGGACAAAGATCTATTGACCTTGAACTTGGAGTCCAGAAAAGTGAACAAGCACAGGGTTAGATGTTTCTTCTGAAGCAGGGCAACCTATAAAGACTATCCACAACGAAAAAATAGCAAGTGATGCTACCGTCTTTAATGAAATAATAGCATGCTTGTCTCCAATATGAGTTTATGTAGAGCACAATGATAGTTGTTAAAAACATAATTGCATAGGAAACTGCAAAGCTGATATAGAAATCACCCATGCCTAAAAGACCATGTTCTTCTTCGCTAGCTAAAGCACTTGAAGTTCCTCGTGAATCATCATGATTACAACTCTTGTTCAATGGAAGCCCACAGAGAAGAGGATTTCCCTCATAACTGCTCTCATCAAAGGTCCCAAATTGAGCTTTTCTATCAGGGAGAGGCCCTGACAAGTTGTTATGTGTGACATTGAATACCTCCAAAGCATCCATCTCCGTTAGTTGAGGGGGGATTCTTCCATTTAAATGATTGAAGGAAAGGTCCAAACTCTCAATCTGCTTTAGTTTTGAGAAAGTTGAGGGGATAGGTCCAGTTAAGTTGTTGTGCGACAAGTTTAGACCTCGGATTTCACTCAAATTTCCCAATCCTGGTGGGATTATCCCTGTGAGTTGGTTGCAAGAGAGATCAATTGCAGACAACAGATCAAGAATATTTCCCTTGTAAGTGTATGTTGCACCCTTTGTTGAAAACTCTATCTTTTCTTCAGCAAAGGTGAAATGATCATATTTGCGTAATGGAAATACACTTCCCATATAGTCTTTTGTGAGATTATATATGGTTAGTCCCATGTCTACCAATACGTGGTCAAAAGAACCAAACCCATAATTGGCAGAATTGATGTGAGACTTTTCACTCTTTGGCTTAAAAGTTAAATTACTCAGGCAAGAAGGTACATGACGGGAAAGTTTATTTTGCGAAAGGTCCAAGATGCTTAATGACTGCAATCTACATAAGTGTAGAGGAAATTCACCATGGAACTGGTTTGCTTTTAGAAGAAGAACGCTCAAAGCTGGTAGCGTGCTAATCCAACCTGGAATTCTTCCAGTTAAATTGTTTTCACTGAAATCCAGCGTTACCAATGAAGAGCTTTTACAAAGGGCCTTTGATAGTGTTCCACTAAGCCTATTGTTGGCCAAATGTACATGCTTCATCATTTGTAGATTAGAGCAAGATGGAATAGTACCAGACAGATGATTTAGAGAAAGATCTAGGAATTCAAGACTCACCAAATTGCATAATTCCATAGGAATGAGACCTTCGAAACGGTTTTTGGACAAATCCAGTACCCACAAATCTGTATGATTCCATAACCATCTTGGAAGCTTGCCAGAGAAACGATTATTACTTAAATCTAACACTTGGAGACTTTTAGAGCTAATAGTTGAAACATCAGAAATATCTCCCTCAAACTTGTTCCCGTCCAAATATAATGCTTCCAACGAACCGATTAAATGATAAATTGCAGGAATTATTTTGCCGCTCAAGCTATTATTTGAAAGTCTAATCCGAAGTAATGAGGTACTCGTGGCCAACTCTTCAGGTATTCCTCCAAACAAATTATTGTGGGACAGGTCTAATCTTTCTAACCTCTGCATTCTACTGAAACAAAGAGGAATAGTAGTCTTAAAGGCATTTTTCGACATGATTAAGAACTCTACATATGGAAAAAGTGAGCAAAAATTCCTTGGAATTTCATGTTGTATCCTATTATTGGATATATCAAGTACTGAGAGCTTCAAATTAGGATGTGGTGATAAGGTTAGAGGCCCCGCAATTGAACTATCTATCATGTAAAGTTCTTGTAGCCTTGTATTATTCTGTAGCAACCAATGTGGGAACCTTATCTCGCCAAAATTGCAATATGAAAGATCAACGTATCTCAAATCATGTTGGAAATAGAGGAAATTAGGAAGTTGTAGTTTCCCATGTTCTTCTATCGTACAATTTAACAAGCTGAAGATCTTTAGTTGAAATTTTGGCAACCATGTTTGGAAACCAGCTGGTTCCGCTACCAACTTGTTTTCATTGGCTAAAAGGGCTTTAAGGTTAGAGTGATTTGCAAAGGACCTGAATGACACTGGAACTTGAAATTGGTTTTTTGAGAAGGAGAGGAATTGAAGCATTGTGAGGTTAGTGAGGGGCGTGGAGGCAATATTTCCAGTGAAGTGATTGTTAGAGATATCCAAATAGCGAAGAAATGTTAAATTAACCAAACATGAAGCGATTGCACCAGCCAGATCATTTCCTTTGAGATTCAATTCTTCAAGATGGTTTAGAAAACATAAACCTGAGAAAGAAAATTAAGGATAATGTAGAGGTTTTGTATTTATGTAAGATTGTGTTTGGTTCAACAAAATAAAGAAATTTTTTAAGAGTAAGTACAGAAGAAATTGACTGTTTGTATTACCTCCATGAGCAGGTAAGGTACCGGTCAGACCGCAGTTAAACAAAGACAAGGCTTTGAGGGAAGTCAAGATGCCAATGCTTTCCAAGAAGTTGATGTGCAGAGGAGTATAATCCATGATCAATTTCTCCACATTTCTCAACACATGCAACTCTGTATTAAGGTTTTAAAAATGTATGAATACCAAATTGAGTCAACATATATACCTTAAAACTGACAGCCAACCATGTATAGGACTTACGTGTATTAACCATTGTTTTGTTTAAGAAACAATTATCTCTTAAAAACAGGGTCTTAACAAATGGAAACGCCTCAAGGAGTGATACAAGGGAAGTATTTCCGTCGGTGGAAACAGCATCTAAATAAAGAACCTTTAACTTCTGCAAACATCTAGTTTCTGCAAGTGAAAATGATAAACTAAATTAGCAGCTAATATCGGAATGAAATTTATATTAATCATCAATCCGTACCTTCATAAGTCATAAATTGGTTCACCTCATTTTCGCTCAGGTCTAAACTCTCTAAATTGCTCCAACCACAAAACTCTGCCACATTCAGCAAATAAAACCAATCAAACACTATATATATAGGATTAAATTAAGCGCTCCAACATCTATTTTTGGTCTTCACGTTCATTTTACCACCATTACATATTGGTTAGTTCTTTACCTTTAACATCTATTGATCCATTTAGTTGATTCCACCTTATATTCAAAGACTTCAAATTTAAGAATCCACTGAGTTCTGCAAATATATTATTATTGAAGAGATTAGAACTCAAATCAATTTCTTCTAAACTGATCAGCTTCAGATGTCTTCCACTTCCTGCATAAAAAAATGGGCATAATTTCAGCTTCATTATAAGGTTTATTTTCTACACTATTTATTTTTAATCATGTTGTAAACAAGAGACTTAATTAAGTAGTTTTTGCATATATTTACCATAGGAAGATTGTAGGCTCTCAATTCGATTTTGACTTAAATCCAACTTCTTCAGATTATAAAAGTCTGTTCAAACCCAATTCAGTATTATACTCCAAAAGAAATAAAAAGTGAAAGAGCAACAAGAAAGCTATATAAGAAACCTTACCTTGAAGATGAAGTGCTCCTTGTAAGTTATTTCCCTGAAGACATAAAGTTCTTAAAGATGAAAAGCCACCCAAATATGACAAGAAATTGTTGGTCATATTGGTTCTACTAAGATCAAGTATTTCCAAACTATTCAGCCTTGAAAGCAGCTTAATTTCTGGTAAAGTAGTAAAATAATTATATGAAGATAATCAATTACATTACAAAATAGATATATAAATCACATGATATTATATAACTTCACCATTAGTCCGGTTTGATCCTGTAAAAAGATCATTTCCTGCTAAACTTAGAGACTTGAGACTTGAAACTTTGCTCAAAGATGATAAAATGCTATCATTCAAGTGATTCCCAGTTAAGTTAAGAACCTGCAGATACCTTAACTTGGATAGCTTTTCAAAACCTGCATGAAAAGGCCATTTTTTATATGCAAATAACTATGTATATAACTTTAACTACAGAGCAGATGAAATACCTTCATTTCTTACGGAACCAACAAGTCCAATATTACTGAGATCAAGAATCCTCAAATCTCCAAAGGGAAGAAAGATAGAGGCATTAAAGAGGTAAGACTCATACTTTGCAACGCATAGAGAGAGTCCAGTGACTCGTCTAGTAGTGGCGTTGCACTCAACCCATCCCCATTTCCATTCACAACAATCTGAACCCACTTCCCTCATATTGAATTTGAAGAAAGATTTAAGTTGCAAGAGTGCGGTACGTTCTTCATCCCGACATCCATTACTCCACTTTGCTTCTTCTAAAATTAACACGCTTATCATTATTACAACTACCACCCCTGTCCATTTTGATTCCATTTTCTCAACTCAACACACTTATTGCTTTAACTCACTTGATATATATACACGTGCCAGACTATTTGGTGGGAAAAAAATTATATAAAAATTAATGTAAAAAATAAACAAGATTTTAGTTGAAATTGTTAAGCTGATATATTAAAATAAATGACAATATTTAGTAATTTTCCCAATTTTGATTCATGTAATGAAGTGACACTCTATGATTATGTCACATCATCACTTAAATTTTGTAAAAGAATTTATAATTTTTTTAGGTAATAGCATGGCAATTTATAATTTTATAAAAGTATCACATCGTCACGTGGATTAAAAGTACAAAAGTATTTAACAAATTTTAGGACTAATGTAGACTAAAAATATTTAAGAACTAAATGATGCTTTATTATGTTTTCAATAATAAAAACAGCAGTGAGCTAGATCTTAAACGAAGTTTCTCCTGTTCTTTGTATGATAATTGGATGCAAAAGGAACTCTTGTTAAGGGCTTGGAATTGATTTATAAAATATTGGAAGCTAAAATGGAAAGATTATCTGTCACAAATTTTAAAGGCTCAAAAGCAATAGCACCAATTTAAGGGAGCGCGAAGGCTAAATTTAGAATGGATGGTTGTTCGAATTGTTAAATTAGTTGGATCGAGAATTGGTTTAGGTATCAATTTAGAGAGGGATATTAGACTCGTTGATCTGCTAGTTAAATTGATTGGATCGAGAATTGATTTAGGTATCAATTTAGATAGAGGCATTAGACTCGTTGACCCGTGAGCCGACTCAGACTTATTGAACTGTGCTAAAAGATTAATTGAATCGATTTTTTATTTTATTTTATGAATTTTAATCGATCTGATTGATGAATGAAAGACTTAATAGGTTTGATCTGGTGGGATTTTTTTAAATCCATAAATAAGATTAAAAACCACCATAGGTCTCATTTATTTAATTTTTTTTATTTTTTAAAATATTAATTAAAAATGGATGAAAATTTTCTAACCCCACAAATTAAAGGTTTTCAGAAGATGAAGCTTTTTCTTGTTTCACGTAAATTGCATGTTTCAACCAAAAATTGTAAGGTTTTCATCACTCCATTTCCAGAAAAGCTTCGACCTGAGACGTCTTCCATTCAGTGAGTAGTAAAATGGGGGACTCCACGGGGTCCTCATCTTTTACTTTGTCTACCCGGGTTGAACCGCAGCTATCTTTAAAGATCTGTAAATCATCGCTGAACACTTGGATTGAAAAGACTGGCAACCATTTTCATCGAGTCAAACTTAAAACTCTCGCACTTACCAAATCAAGATTACGACCTTTCGAAACGTAATTTGCATGTGTGAACCAAAAGTTGAATGATTTGTCATTTGTCATCTCTCCACTGATTAGGGAAGCTTCCACCTGTTGTAAAGTTATAGGGAGCTATCTATGCGGTACTTCGATTTTTTTAACATAATAATAAATTTAGTTATTAATATTCACACAAAGTTTTAATTTTAGTTTTAATTTTTAAAAATATTAACTCTTAATATTTACATATTATATAATTTTATTACAATTTTTACATAAAATATAATTCAATATACAATGAGTAAACTAGAAATAAAAATAAAACATTTTTTAAACTGTTTATTATTAAATTAGATAATCCTTAAACACATTGTTTTTCTTTTACTTTAAATGGTTAAGAACTTGATATCTTTCAATGAAAATTAACTCATTTTTTTTTTGTTAGCTTGAGGTGGCTGTCATTGATGAATCAAATAAAAGCTTAAAACTTTTCTAAAGCCGTTAAACTTAAAGTTGGGTTGAATTAACGTAGTGGATAGTTTATCTTTTGAAGTAATGGAATTGGCTAGTTTACAAAATTTAGGACATTTTGTTTATTCTTGTTATCATTCATTTTTCCATTTAAGTTAAATGCAAGGAAGACATCACAAAGGGATGAAGTTGCAACGTTTTAATTGTAACTAATTTGCCAATGAAATCTATTGTTTGATGCCAGCTTTGGTAACCGATAATACAAGTTCATTCATGGTTCTGTTTAACTTATTGATCATTCTCTAGACTTGGTTAAACTTTCATTTTCCTTTTAACATTGAGTTAATTGTACAGATGGTGGGATTCTCTGTGTTCACTAGAGATGTTAATAATGACAACGAAAACAATAACAAGAACATTTTGACAGAACTAACGTCAAACGATTCCATCACTAATTTTTTTTTTCTCTATGAAATCAATGAAGAGTGAACTATGGAAGACCAAATCATCTCAACCATTAGTGTTCAATCCAATGGTGGAGAATCAGAGTATCAAAAACAAAAAAGAATGAAAAAAGGTAAAAATTATGATCTTGGGTTTTTGGGTGTATTTCTATTTTTAGTATATATATATATTTATCAAATTTGGCCGATAAATTTATTTTTCCAGATTGTTAGGTGAAAGGGTCACAAAGAAATAAAATTGCAAAAAGGATCAAATTACACAATGTATAAATATTGATGATTAAATTTTTAGAATCAAGACTAAACTAGCATAACATATAAATGTTTGAGGATCAGCACTGCTAATATGCTAATTTTAAAAGCTGACACATTATCTTTCCATTAGCCATTCAATGACGAGTGACCAAAAAATAAAAAATCAAATAGTTGTGTGACCATTTTATAACTTTTCAGAATTTGGTAACCAAACAAGAAACTTACCAATCGTTGGACGACTATTATTACTATGACTAAATAAGGGCTTATACTTTTCCAAAATATTCAATTAAGTTTATCTAAACACACACACTTCATTTAAGACTTCAGATGTTAATTAATTTAGTTAACTCACGATTTCCATCATTAACCGTTAATATGTTAATTGTGACAGACACAATTATTGACGTGGCTGAAATAAAAGTTGAAGTTCAAAATTACTTGGGATAAATTAATGGAAAAATTAATTTAAATTTGAACATCAAATTGTCCAGATTCATTCTAAATTTAAATTTTTAAAAAAATATTATTAAAAATTTGTAAAATATTATAAAGATTATATAAAAATAAAAAATATTAAAAATTATCTAAAAAATTCAAGATAAATGAACACAAAAATCATTTGAATCTAAACATTCTATCTCAACTAGTAAATCCTATCTTTTTTTAAAAATAAGCTTTTAGCTACTGTTGTTGATTTTTATCTAATTTGGTAATTGTATCCTTGGGGTTTGATATATTTTCAAGATTGTTTTTTATTTAACTTTAGATAACTGGGTTGTAACAAATAATTTGGTAATTGTATCAATTGTTCAATTAAATCTAAATTCCATTTGTCAAGGTTAATTTTAGATTTATTTTTTAAAAATATTTTTAATAAATTTAAATTTGAATTTCTTATTTTTTCTATAATTTTATAATGTTTTACAAACTTTTAATAATTATATTTATATATTTAAAATTTTTAATTTTTATAATTTAAAAAGTTTCGTATAAAATGAATTTGGACAAATGAATATATTCAAATTCAAATGTACTTGAACATCCATTTATTCGAATTCATTCTCAATTCTTTTTGAATTTTTTTGCTGACATAGGCTGCCACATCAATTTTATAACGACTAACTCAACCGCCACAATAATAATCAATGAAAAAAATCATTGGTCAAAATACTTATGAATTTTTAACATTTAAAATTTTAATTAAAAAATTTTAAGAAAGTATAAAGGTTTGTTTTTACCCTTGTATCTATCGATCGATACCCATTTTTGCTCCAGTAAAAACACCTCTAAAGTGGTAAGACAACTGGATTGTAACTTATAACTCAAGATAAAACAAGTAGGAGAATTGAATGTAAATGAACCTGAGTTGTTGCAAGTAGGCTTACAACAAGTATAACAACAAAAGAAAAAATAATTTAGTGTTAATTTAAGTTTGTGAAGTCTTACACGGTGGAAAATGTATTATAAATTTACAATATAAACTATATTTTAAACTCGACACGATTATTTAATTCAGATTTAATGTGAAAATAATTGTTAAGTTAAAGACCTAAATTGAACGAAAGAAATTTTAACCTAGAAAAATTGTAGATAAAAAATAGTGATTTAATGGTTAATTTATTAGGTTATAAACCTCAAATTTTGGCCTTCATATTTTTGTGAAAAAAGCGGATTCGGTACCGTTTTATAGAGCCCAATTGGAAAACCTACAGTTATTTAATTATAAGCCAACAGAGGGGTATTCCTGTAAATGTGAAAAAAGTTACCGTTGCAGCTCTGGGTTCTTATAAACAGAAATCGAACTCTCTTTTTTCAATTAGCAACGTTCAAAGGAAACAAATCCAGAAAGCAAAGCCAAGTGCAGAATCTGCAGATCAAAAGCAAGAAATTTTGACTCATCAAAAAGCCGTCGTAAGTTTTTTTTATAGGTCTTTGTTTGCGTTTAAAGTTATTTTGTATGCTTTAATGGTTGAAAGAGAAATATTCAATTTTCTTTTTCTTTTTTCTTATACTTAGGGTGAAAATGAAAAAGGGGATTTGAATTATTGATTTGTTTCTGAATGGAAAACCATAAAAACAAGAACATCTGTTTGTTTGTTGAGAAATGAATGGAAGAAGGAAAGAATAATTCCAAGAATGACCCATTTGTCTGCTGTATCCTAGGTTTCTTTTTCTCCCTTTCTGGGTTTGTCCTTTGGGATTATCATAGAATTCCATTGTTTCCCCTTCCTTTGTACCGCATGTATCTTGTAAACCGAAAGGTTTTTGGGTTTTGTAAATTAAGGTTTGGATTTTAGTTACATGGTTCATTTTGGACTAAGTAAGGCTTTTGATATGCTTCGGAGTTCACTTTTCAAAATTTGTTCTAACATCTGATGATGCCTTAATATGGAAATAGAAAATAACAAGAGCCTTGTTAATACTCAGCATTCCTTGCATGAGCTTTACAGTTTACACTGAGTTCTTGCACTGTTAGTTTTAGGATGAGTGCTGTTATTGAATCAAAATAGACGGTAAATGATACTCGATTACATGTAAATATTTGAAAGCTACATTTCTTATTGGACAGTTTCATATCTTGAATGTCTTTCTATTTTAAGCTTTGACATGACATCTTCAAAACCCTTTCAGTTTCCTCAGGATTTAGCATGATTTCTCCCCTATTTCTTGTTAAAATTTCCCCTCTCTCTGTATGGCACTTTGGTGGATCTTGTTTATGAACCGGATGTTGTTTTGAGTTTCATACTTTTTACATTTTTAGACCGTAACTTTTCTTCCCTTACATCTCATAGGTGGTGTTGATTTGGATCTTATCAGCAAATTCTGCAGATGGCATCGCGTACTGTCAGTTTGATTCAAGATCAGAATCTAAATGTTCAGTTTAATGGTACCATTCCCAACACTTTCTATTATGTTTTTGGTTTTGTCCATTTTGTTTTTCATGTTGAATTTGATAATTGAAAGTGCTTCCTACAGGCAAGGCTAATATCTCTAAAGCACCGAGAAAAGCCAGTACTGGTGGAAGAAAACCACTTGGTGATCTATCAAATTCAGTGAACCCAACCGCAAAGCAGATATCTAAAAAGGAGAATTCCAAGATCATTACTTTCACTGAGAAAGAAACAGTTGCCTTTAAACTCCCAAATGATTCAAGCAGGAAAAAGAATGTCCCTAAGGCCTCAGAGAAAGTTCAAGCTAGTGGCAGGAAAGCTCTCTCTGACATTTCTAACTCAGGCAAGCCTCACTTGCAAGGAACATCAAAGAACCAAACTGCAAAGCTATGTATTCCAGAAGATATTTCAGAGGAAGGGTTTCTGCACAATCATGAAGAATGCATCAAAGCACAGAAAAGAGCTATAAGCACTAATGAATTTTTGCGGATCCTCGGATTAGATGGTAAAGAAATTCACTAGGCATATTCATTCATATGTTTACATTGAATTAACATTTGGCTGACTGGATACTTACATTTGTATGCATGTTTTTTTTTTTTTGTTTAGATTTCTGCAAACATTCTGCATCTGCAAAGCAACATTCATTGTCAAACAAAATGGAGGTAAACGTTCATCTAATTTTAGCAGTCTCATAAGCTTTAGCATATGGGTTGTCCTAAGAATACTAGTTTACTTCTGTTACAGCCTACAAGTCCTTCAAGGTATGCCAAAATGAACGAGATAACTGCAATGCTGATTGAAGAACTATCTCCTCCAAAGCATAAGTTGTCTAGGAAACTCGACTCTTGCCCAGCTAGTCCAGAGGCACCGGATCATTATATGCAGTGGGATGATCCTAAGTACATTCCCAGTTTGAAGTTGATAGAATCACCATAATGGTGAAAAAGCATTGACTTCAAGTTTCAAGGCCTGGTTGTCTTCTAGCTGGCACCATATATTAGCAGGAATCCATGTATTAGAAAGAAATTCTTTTATTGTACTTGACTGCGGTTATTTTTGGTAGTAGGAAAACTGTAAACATGTTGCAACTTATGTTGCATTCAAGTTTGAGGTGAAATGAAAGCCTGGTTGAATGGTGTGTCATCTGGTTTTCTTCTGTCGAACCAAATAATCATAGTGCAGCATGCTCATTTTTATTGCGAACATGATATAAAACGAGAAATTGACATGGAAAATTATGTAAAATCTTTTGAAAGTACTAATTTTCATTTTTTTTTGTAATGTCGGGAGTTGATTTGTACAATCTTTTAGTAAAGTGACATTTTGTCTCATTTTACTCAAAATATGATATTAACTTATAAGAACATGACATGTGGTACATTTTTATTGGATGCCATACATTTTTTCTTGGATAAATTGATAAATAGAAAACTTTAAATACCTAATAAACAAAAAGAGTAAATTTGTAGTTAATTTTTTTCTAGAAATATACAAAACCGTTTTTCAATGGTGAAAATTTTTACTTATTGAACAATAACTTATTGAAAAATCTAATATTTTTCTTGTTTTTTGGATTGCAAAATCTAATTTATTAATCTCATAAAAATATATAATTATAAAATCGAACCGAGAGCTAGAGCTGAACCGGTTGAACCACCCCGGTTCAACTTTTTTGGGCAGCACCGGACGAAAATCAAAATGAGTCACATATATAAAGGGGAAAAAATCCGAATCTAAAAACGCCTATTTGCGAGAGAGTGATTTCTTCATCTCTTTAATTTCTATCTATAAAATTTATAGTTCTTTATTTTCTCATAGCAATAAAACCTTGTTCAAAAAAAAAACAAACAAACCAATAAAACCCTTCAATTTTTGTTCCCATTAATCCTTAGATGGCTGTCAAGTCTCACATAATCTCAGGATTTACCATCCCATTGAAACCCACTGCTTCTTCTTCAAGCTCCGGGAATAGTAGCACCCTCTGTTTAGTTAAGAAACCACTCACTTCTTCCTTCTTCAATGGCGGAGGTACTCTTCCTTGTTTTCAATTTAAATGGGTATTCGTTATTTCTATTTTTTAAGATGGTTAATGCAGTTTTTTTCCCTTTTACTTGCTTTTGGAAGAAGATCAGCGTTGGAATTTGGAACTGAGTTTTGTTTATTAGATGGCATATATCAAATTTATGCTTTTTTTCTCGTAAAGGAAAAAAAAAAGGCTTTGATTCTTGTTGTAATTTTAGAGTCATTGTGTCTTAGATAGCTTTATTAGTGAAAACAGGGTTGCTATGAATGTTATTTGATAAGTAGATTGACTAGGCTGCTAACTTAACTCAAATGGAATACATAAAATACTTTTCAAGCTCAACTGTTTGAATTGATGATGGCATTTCTATGTTCAATGAGCTACGGGTTTATCGGTTGTCTGCTAATGGTATAGTTAAAGCAAAAGCTTAGTTAAGTGGTGAGTCAAATGTGTTCTTAAAGACATTAAATTATTAAAGCATAAATGGTTTTCTGGATAACAGCATTTGTACGATTTACATGTCAAAAAAGTTTACGAGTTCTATAACATAAAAAATTTGTCGATGAACTGGTTCGGCTCTCTAGCAATTACGTATGCTTTTTTAGTGAAGGGCTTTTTTTTTTGGTAATGAAATTTTGAACTGCTTATCATGTAAGCCACCATCTTTTCAACCCATTTTCTTCCTCCCATTTTTCTATTTGACTATTTTATCTGCATTCTAACTTATGATTAGGGAGTAATATGAAAGTGTGAAACTCCTGTAAAGAAGGACGTACATACGACATGATAATACCAACTTTAGAGATCCTCTAACATCATTTGAAGGAGCTAAATATAAACTTCTAAAGTGGTTTATCATTTTATTTTCCTTTTTTCCCCTTTAAACAGTAGCTTCCCTAAAACTTACAAGCTTAAGGAGTGTTCCTGGAAGATCTCATTGTTATAGACAAAGAGGAGGTGCCCTTGGTACGCGCATGAACCTTTTTGATCGGTTTGCTAGAGTTGTTAAGGTCAGAGTTTAGGACCTGTTTATATACATTAATGCAACAATACCATGGCTTCTGATTCCAACTTTTGGTCTGTTACATTAATAACATGACTCAATTCAATAATGATGGCAGTCGTATGCAAATGCACTCTTAAGTTCCTTTGAAGACCCAGAGAAAATTTTAGACCAAGCTGTGCTTGAAATGAATGATGACTTGGTAAAGATGAGACAGGCCACAGCGCAAGTAAGCCTCATTTTATTTATTTCTTTTGTTTCTTTCTTAAGTTGTCTTTTAGATCCTTTATTTCTGTTCTCGTGATCTCCTTTGTCTGACCTTTATTTTGATTGTTTTTAATATTCTTTTGTTCTCTTTTATTCATGATCGCATTGCACATTTACTCAACTATAGATGCCTTTATGGTCTTAGAATCTATGTGACTTTTCATTCTTCCTTTCCAGTGTAATTTTCTTCCCACTTTACCATACATGTTATCTTTTATCCTTTTTGAAGGTATTAGCGTCTCAAAAACGGTTGGAAAATAAGTACAAAGCTGCACAACAGGCTTCTGAAGATTGGTAATTGATTAAGGAGTTCATTTTATTTTCCCTCTAGTTGCAAAATACGTGGGTGTTTAAATGTCCCCATTACGTTTTGGTTTCATTCAGGTACCGTAAAGCACAGCTGGCTCTGCAGAAAGGAGAAGAGGATCTTGCACGTGAAGCCCTTAAGAGGCGTAAATCTTTTGCTGTAAGATGTCATCCTGATATCAAATAGAGTTTCTCTGGGCATTCATATAACATCATTCCATATCTACAATTTCGTACTCCTCGAAATTTGTCAAAAGAACATTCATGAAGTTTTCTTCCAAGTATTTGATTTCAATAAGATGATAGGACACCTAAAATTTGATATAGAAGTAAATTTTCCCTAGTCAAGGCGTTTGCTGAACATTCTTTCTTCTTTTTCTTTTTTGTCTTTCTAAAGGATTTGAGAAGCTGGAAATTTAAACTAACAAGATTAGCATAGTTTAGCCGTTTATCGTGGTGATTGTATGTTTAGAGGTTACTATTTCAATCTATGAAGAAGTTATGGTTTGGAGTTGCAACAAGGAAAAACAGATCAGATTTGTTGGGCTCGGGCTTTTATGGTTCTATTACTTTTGTTCATTTTAAAGTAGAGGATATACAAACGGATGCTGAATTTATATGGAGAAGGAAAAAGAATAGAGAAAAGAAAAGATGAGCTGATGAGTGGAAAAAAAATGGCTGATATAAGAAATAAAGCCATTCAGGACATTCTCAATTGCTTTTTAATATTTTTATGGATCAAATTCTAATTTCCGGTTTGTAGGATATTTTAGGATTAGAGTTGGCATTTTGAATCTTAAGATTATAAGTTGTAGGTATAAGTGGTTTATGTTATTTTGGTTTCTGTTAGCTTTGGATTTGGAATTAAAAGCTTGAGATTTGAGGTTTTGGTGTTGACTTTTGTACTTTTATGTTTCCTTTCTGTTTCCTCCATGTCCCCCACCTTGGTCTTGTTCTAACGCAAAGTTACAAAAAGACACATGGGCAGAGTATTTGGTTTATTGGCTAAGAGCTTGAGACTGTCTAACTGATGCATAGAATTTGATAAAAATGGATTTTTTTTTTTTTTGTTCTAGGACCTGTTAAATTCTAAATTCCTAAAGTGGATAGTATCTTTCTGACTGAATGATTGATTAATCATCATTTTTTCTTTTTGTTGCAGGATAATGCTAATTCATTGAAAGCTCAACTTGATCAACAGCAAACTGTTGTTGATAATCTTGTCTCTAACACACGGGTATCTTTCTATTTAACTTTTTTACTCTAAATTCGATTGAAACATTATTTATTTAAATGGTTTGGAATTTGATTATGTCATATACTGCTTAGGTTTTGAATTCACTTTACTTAACGGTTGGCATGAATTGAAATAAATGATTATTATGTCTTGGAATATGAGACTTGAAAATCTAAAGGTTAAAGATCTGTTTTCAATATATGAAACATGAAAGAGAGTTGTGTTGATCTTGGTATTTGAATTATAGGTTAATTAGGAACCTGGAATAAGTTAGGATATGGAACTCAACTATCGTCTTGCTGTATATGATCCATTAGTTAGAGATAGTAAATTGTGCTGAAAACATGATGGAGCAGTTTTAGCTGTCGTGTTAAGTTGCTGAGTTATCAGGGAAACTTCATGTCAGCAATGTGTTGGGAATTTGCAGGATGTCAAGTAGCTTGAAAATTATCCAATCTATCTTGCTGTATATGCCTTTTAATATAATTTGTAGGTCATTTTGTTAAACTGAGACATAATTTTTGCCTTAGAATTATGACAGACTTAGAATTATGACAGATGAGTTTGATGGAAATAAAATTGATGAAACACTTAATAAATAAATAATAGATGTAATGAGAGAACTATATATGTAATTTTTTTTACCTTGTTATTTATACATTGATGGATTTGTTTGCGATTTCATTCCCTCAATTTCATTTTGTGTAGCTTTTGGAGAGCAAGATACAAGAGGCAAAGTCGAAGAAAGAGACTTTGAAAGCTCGTGCTCAATCTGCAAAGTAATCTCCACTATTCCCATTGTGACCTCCCTTTTTCTCTGTGTTTTATACATTGGACTTTCTGGTCATGATCACTTTGGTGTTGCTTCAGAACTGCAACTAAAGTCAATGAGATGGTGGGAAATGTCAACACTGGCAGTGCTTTAGCAGCTTTTGAGAAGATGGAAGAGAAAGGTGAGTTTGT
The DNA here is from genome assembly GCF_007990345.1 of Gossypium hirsutum. NCBI lineage: Eukaryota > Viridiplantae > Streptophyta > Magnoliopsida > Malvales > Malvaceae > Gossypium > Gossypium hirsutum. Next base: position 21,937,121 of record NC_053446.1, on the reverse strand, counting down.
CTTAGGTTGGAAGCTATTTTTTCTAAGTGAGAATTGCAAATTAATTTCTGCTTCAGCGTTAGCAAGATGAGAATTTGACTTGACAGAAAGTGTGCCTAATTAACTTTCTTGAACATATCTTAAACATAAGTCTTATCCAATCAAGTTATTTTGTGATTTCTTCTAGTGCACTGACACAGTATTTCCAGTTCCTGTTTAGGAAGCTGAGGTGTGAAGAAGCTCCCCAAGTTGAAAAAATCAACTTGCTAAGGGATGTGAGTTCTGAAGTTCGGGTGTCCTTATTGGCTTACAAATGATGCTGTTTAATCAACTATAATTTTCTGTACTAAAAGTTTCATAAAAGTGGTGCTATTAATAATCATATATTATTTATATAAAGTCCTTGTTACTCAGACTTAGGTGTAAGTATCAGATAGGGGTATGTGTCCGATATGAGTATATTCATCTTTTTCATCCATATAGAAGGTCCTTAGAGGGTCATATCCCCTTATTCATTTTCAAATGTGTACAAGTCAGGGGTACTTAAAAAAAGAACAGAAGAGTCAAAATACATAGTCTGAAAGCATCCTTATCATGCACCTGATGATTTGAAATCCCTCCTAAATTCAGTTCTTGATCACTCTAGATTGACCATCCCTTGCTTCTATTTTCCTTTTTTTGGACAGTTTTGGCAATGGAGTCTGAAGCAGAAGCCCTTGGGCAGTTAACCACTGATGATCTTGAAGGAAAGGTAGTAACTGCTCTATCTTTATTTCCATTCTTTGAATCTGATATGAACTTTATATGGCCAAATTTCTCTTGTTGATATGTGAAATATACATCATTAATGGCGGTGGCCATCATAGGCCTGGTATTTAACAACATAATGGCTTGTTGATGGTGTGACTAGGAAACGTCAATTTAGCTGTAGGTTTATGCTTGAATTTTTTTGGTGTAAACCTGGGGTATCCCCAAGCCACATTAGATTCAAGGCTAATCTCTGTCAGGCCAGGAGTGTTTAGGGTAAAGTCTTCGCCCGGGGATGGAACTTTTGCTCTCATCCTTACGGGATGAGGTTGATACCACTTCAACCAACAGTTTTTTGGTTTATGATTGAATCTTTTTGAAATCGGGAGCTATGTTCTTTTTGTTTCTGTTGAATTTCTCCTAGGACAGGAAATAAGGAAAAGGTCCTGTAAGTTCTCTGAACTGAAAATAGATGAAAAGTCAATTTGATGTGGTAGCCATTGTTTTCTGTAGTTGTGGCATGAAGGTCATGTAGTCGGGATAAGTAATATTTTTATTTTAATTTCAAGATAAAATCAGAGTTGTAGTCAGTTCTTAGTCAGAAAAACTGGATTGTCTTACCACCTGAAAATTCATAATAAGAATGCAAAACTACAATGTGCTGCAGCATTTGTAGAACGCTTCCGCAATGATAATATAATGTATTTTTCGATCTCATTTCAATTTGCAGTTTGCATTACTTGAGAGCACATCAGTTGATGATGATCTTGCAAAAATGAAAAGGGAACTCTCTGGTAGCTCGCAGGTATGTCTCATACTTGTTTCATGAAAGGTTCTGTTTGATTATATTAGGTTCTCTCACATACATAACTTCCCCTGCCTATACTAGGCTTTTAAAATTAAATTACGTTAATAATATATTGAGCTCCATCTGGATGTTGGGTGATGAACTGAATTCAGACCTGACTGACCAGAAAACAAAAGGAAAAAATAAATAAAAAAACAATGAGTCAGAATTGACTGAACATGCAGAATCTTTTTGTGCATATTTTTTCCCCTTTCCCTAGTCTGTTTTGGCAGCTAGAGCAGTATTTTGAGGAGGAAAAGAAATTCCCCACAGTTTGTCAAAACCTCATGGTTATTACTTATTTTTGAAGCTGTAAGCCAAAGGTACATTGTCTTGAATTTCAACCTTATGGAAGTTTTTAATTCTCTTTTTGGCCTCTTATTTTGACTAACAGAAAGGAGAGCTTCCACCTGGAAGAACTGTTTCTGCTAGCAATAATACAGCATTTCCTTATCGAGATTCTGAGATTGAGATGGAGCTCAATGAACTGAGGCGAAAGGCAAAGGACTTCTAAGTTCCTGATCTGGATACCTGAATGATGGTATTTTTATTTCATGAACAAATCAAAACAGTTTTATCATATTGAGCTAGAATCCAAACAGATCATTTGTATAGCTGCAGTCCAAACTCAATGAACTATAACCAGTTTTGGATGGTTATGTACATACTTTTTATGTATTTATCATTGTCATGTTGCCCTTATAACCTAATGCCCACCAGCGGCAATGACCCATGTTTTTGGACCATGTATTCAATAGCTTGCTAATGTACAATACTACAAATAGTCCATGGCAATTTAGCATTTTAATCTGTTTTGCATACCTTATTGGCGACAACCAGAATACTTTATATATACATATAAAGTCAATTACAGGCGGCATGCAAGGACTGAGTCACGATTCCCTGGCCCTTGTTAGGTACTTTTCTCCGTTTCTTCCGAAGGATTTTAGTATACCCGATTATGTGAATATTGTATTGAAATTCCCTTCTTTGGTCGACATGGAACAGTTCTACTTCTATGGGGAGCCTGAAAGACACTGTAGAAATTGCTTACCAAGTTGAAAAGGAGGAGACGTGTCAAAACTTCAAGTAGAGGGAGACTATAAACTGCGGTCATTGAACGAAAAATGAAGTGCCATCCCAGTACCTCCGCTGTTAATAGCAAGAGTTTCGGTCTTATTGGCAAAGTCATTCCATTCAAATTAAGCAAAGTACTTGAAATTTTCAAAACTTTGCACTTGATTAATTTTGAATAAAGAAAGAACATTGTAATAATAACGAACAATTTGCAAATAAAAGTAATCTAAAATGACAAAACCCAACTTTCTACTCTATGGAGAAATGACAAAAACCAGCTTTCTACCTTATGGAAAAGGGAAGGTTAAATTCTGCCATTAGTGCCTGTATTTTATAAAAGTTGTGTATTTTCCTATATTTTAATTTGATCATTTCTAGTCTTTGTACTTTTCAAATTTTAAAATTCCAATTCTTACCAAATGATAGTTGTTAACCTCTCTATGTTAAGTTATGCTATTCGCAAAATCTGATTTGCATACATATTATCATATGTGTAATGCCATGTCAACTTATTATTTTTACATATTACTCACTAAAAATCCAGTTAATAGATTAACAATAGTAATTTATGTCAACTGAAATTTCAAAATTTGTAATTATACACATAATATAAACTAGTAATTGAATTTTTAAAAAATTTAAGTATTATTATTTAAGTTAAGATTAAAATTTTAAAATTTGAAAAATTTTTACACGTCATATAAGAATGTAAAAGCTAAATGCACGAAAGCGCAAAAGAAAAAATAGAATTTAACCAGGAGGAAACTACGATGCATATGCCGTATTAATTGAAATGTTCAAACAACTTGTGCTTCTGACACGTTCAAAACCCCAATCCCAAACCCCATTTTCACACAGTCCTTCTTGTTAGTATTAGTATTTCCATTTTATGTCTGCTGCATGCATGACTGTTTCAAAACTCCTTGGTCAACCACACGTAATCTTCTTTGTAAGCCAAATTGACAAAACCCTAACTAATATATTCAAACTATTTTACTTGCGTCTAAGTCTAGCCACCTTTCCTCTATATATATACCCCCATTTCGCTTCCATACTTCATACAAACACAACCACCTTCATATATAGCTTTCAGGGAAAAAAAAGAAAAAAGAAAAGGTTTAATAGTTTGGGTGACGGAAAATACAGTGTGTTTGGAAGATGAATAGCAGAAAATTAAACACCCTTCTGATCATTTTTGTCATCTCAATGGCCATTTTGAGCCATGTTGGGGTGGAGGCAACGAGAGTTTTAGCAGAGGATTTTGCTAAAGCAAATCACTTGGAGACATACTCGTCGGTGTACGAGAAGGCGAAGTTCACCATGTCGTGCTGGCTCGAGCGGTTGGCTTCTGGACCCAGTCCTAGAGGACCTGGTCACTAGAATGATTCAAGTCTTGAAATCCAGTTAAGGATCAGAAATCATACTAGATGAAAGTTAAACATAGTGTTTTTGTCATTTTATTTTATTGTTTTATTTTTTTCTTTTTCGTCTTCTTCTTTATAGGTAGGTTCAAGATATCTAATAATGCAGCTTTCTGCAACTATATTTGCAAATGTAAATCGATAAATAAAATCCTTTGTTGCAATTTTGAAATAAAACACTATGAATGTTAATGTTCAAATTAACACTTACTGAAACTTCAAACGTGAAAAACATTGATGAAAACGTATACGTATGGCATAAACAATCTTCTTGTTTCACAACTTGGTTTAATATGGTGTGTAATGTCCATGTTTTATCATGCAAAATATTTAACTTTCTTTTCAACGCGGACTTGAAGCTTCTTTTTTCTCTTTGAGTACATTAAGTGACATTCTCTTCGTCTAATCTTGTGAAACTTTACTCCCATAATTTGTTCAAACTTATTCTCTCTTGAGAAACCAGACATGGTGTTCTACTTAGCACATCCTGCCTACCCATATGGGACTCATGATATAGTGTTAGACAATTACAAATTTGCTTTGATACCACTTGTTGTATGTCATATAACCATCATCATACTCATAATTCTTTTATGTCAATTATCTTAAGGGATCACACAAAATAATTAATTATAGTTTAATCATACTAAAAGGAATTCCAATAATATTAAAGAATTATCATTATTAAAGTAGTTATATAGTGCCAGCTTATCCAAGCCAACTGCCTCGACTAAGGATGACAAAAAGAAAGAACTCGGCCAATTATAACTAAGGAACTATCTTGCCCCAAGAGATCTCCTTGCCAAACAACATATGGTCACACATAACTAAGGCTGATGAGCTATATCGCCCAAAGAGGAGCTTGACCAACTTCTATTAAAGTGATTGCCTCACACATATAATCGTCACATCCATAGATCATTTCTTTCATTAAACACTTACGTCTACTGTTCCGGGTCGTGAATTAAAGCCCGTGACCATTGAGCACAAAACCTCTCATGTAGGTCAATTTGTTAAATGGGGACCATTTGACTCACTTGAATAAGTCTGGCTTGTAGAACATATGGAGAAGCGCATCTATTTGAAGCATCGGTGCCTTGGTGAAATACTCTAGTAAAACTAGAGTTATCAAGGTAATTAATGTAAATCCTAAGGGACAAAAATGTATAGAATTTAAATCTTTTAGGGTTCTCATCTTGTAGATAGGCACAAAGCTCAACCGTTGATATAATTCAATCTATACCGTTGGATCTAGGAGAACTCAAATATAAATAAAGGTATTCTCAGAAATTGCCTAAAATCGCGCAATTTGCTAGACTAAAGTTCTAGCCTTATGACACTAGCATTTACATATACTAGACAAGAGCAAAATCACATCAGACCCATCTATGGACTGCTTAATAAGATAGCAAGTCTCTCAATCACATTCAAATGTACATGTTAAAGATTCACCACGACTCAATTAGCTGCTTCTACCCAACATGGCACCCCATACCATGAGACCCACTCCAAGATATATAAACCCTTATGGTTGACTAGAAGTAACAGACACTTTTTATACGAAGATTGTTTATAAAGGTCATCTCAAAGCCTTCCATTCTTCTCCACAACCCTTGGAATTCCACTTTGTGTTACCCTCAACAAGTCTATAGGAACCATCACTAACCACAACACCCTCATCTAACATTGGGTCAGATTTTTACATTTTTTAAAATTATCCGAATTTGAATCTACAAATCTACCTAAAATTTTGAATATGTTTATTATCAACAAATTATTTGAGTATCACTATCCAAATCTGAATTAAATATGTTATCTGTTGAGTATCCGAATTTACAAAAAAAAATATTTTCAAATTTCTAATTTTTTTTGGATATCCAAATCCATAAAAATCCACATTCAAATCTACTAAAATTATTTTTTATATATAATTAAAATTATAAGCATTATATAAGAGTGGATGGTGATATCTAAATCTACATCCATTATCTAAATAAGCAACACAAATTTGGGTAATAGATACCTAGACAATCTATTAGCATTTGTTTTGGATATGCATGTATGGTAATTTTAAAATCAGAATATGAATATTATATGAATCTATAAAAATAGATCAGTAGATATTTGAATCCGCAATCTAAATTTTCATTCTTATTATGTATGCATTTATATAGAAATTATTCAATTATTAGTTAAGTTAAATCCAAGAATGACCTGGTAAGTGTTTCAACCATACATCATACATACCATTTATAGTTTACCTTTATTCAATTGTATTTGATGAGCTATGATTTTCGTTGAAAACAGCCCACTCGTAGTCATAATGTAAAACCAAGAATGTTTTAAATTACTATTAGAATTTCATTCCAAATTAATTAAAATAAATAAGGGAAGAAAGTCTAAATTAATTATTCCATCACATATTTATAGTTATTTTTTTTAATAATCTCCTTATAGGTTCTGATCAGATCTGTTCTTTTTGACATAATGTCTTGAATTTAGGCTTCAACGCACTCAAACTCAGGTCCTCCTACATTGATAATATTGTACATGCCAATTAAACTAAAACTCAATTGTAATTTGAATCAAAACGTGCAGTATTTTAAAGTTCTTAATATATTTTATATAATTCTTTATGTATATACATGTAGCATGTGCATATAAAATAAAAGATATTATATGTATATAATTTTTTGTGTGTTTCTTTTAAATTGTAATTAAATTTGAATAAAAATGTGTGAAATTTTGAAACTTGACTTCAAAATTTTTTATGCAATTCTTTATAAGTATACGTGTAGCTTGTGCATATATAAAATATATATACATACATACATTACACATTTTACACTTAAAAATTGTGAGGGTCAAAATATCATTTTTCAACTTTTTTTTCCCATTATTCTCATATCTCTCAATCTACAAACAAAGACTTTCATTTTTCATATATTTTCCTCTTTTGTTTCTTGCCTTTATTTTATTTATTTTTCTGAAAATGTCATTGTGTTGATTTTCTATTTATTATTTTATCAATATTCAAAATTCCATTTTAAAAAAGTAAGCATTCAAACATTTATTTTCAACATCTTTCAAATTTTGTTTTGTTTTTTTTTTTTAACTTCTAGTCAATATTTTGTAGCAAATTTTTAATTTTAATAAATTCAAAAATATTAAAAAAATATTGCAAACCCTTTATATTAACAAAAAGATTGTACGTTTGACTCTGAAGAAGGTATAATTTAAATAGGTTTGTTTAGTTATGTTTTTACACCAAAAAAATTAATTTTGAATTATTTCATATAATTATGAATAAAACATGGTTTTTATTATCAATTAATTAAATTATTCGAAATATATAGTTTGATTATGTTGCAATAATTATGTAAGAAGTCCAAATCTGTACTCCAAAAAATATAATTTATTTGGGAAATTTCACATAAGTTCCTTGATGATAACATTAATGGAGAAAATCTCAAGTGTCAAATTCAACATGTCAACAGTAATGTTCAACACTTTGCTATTCCTATAATACACACACACACACACACACACAGAGTTGTGTAGTTATGTTGCTGTTGTCATTCTGCTCACCCAACCAACCAAGTTTGGTCAAATTCAATATTTCCAACTCTTGGACTTCATTAAATTACTCAACCCAATCTCAATTCTAACCCTGTCTTGAGTCCAAGCAATGAAAGGAAGGGCTAAACCAGTAAATTTGATATAATATATATAAAACTGTGGCAGCCATTGACAAGTTGAGAATAAAATAAATTAAACATAATGTTTTAGCTTCCCCGGCAGCAACGAGTTTGTAGGTATGACTCAGCACAAAATCCTTGGTCAACACGAATTGTATAGTCCCAAAAAGCCCACCATTTTTTTCCCACATATTTGATCATTTTAGCTGTTCTAGCATGACTTTGTAAACCTTTGTATTCTTTTGTTCCTATATAAACCTGATATTCAGTTCCAAGTTCTCTTCATTCACAACACCAAGGACCCTAATTAAGCTTCTCTTACTGCATATTCAATATAATCTTCACAGTTGATTTGCCTTTTTTTTTTTTTTTGTTTCTTCTGGTGTTTAAGAGTAGTGTTTGGGGAAGATGAATAGCAGGAAAGTAAGTACCCTTTTGATGATATGCGTCATATCAATAGCAGTGTTGAGCGATGTGAGCGTTGAAGCTGCCAGAGTTTTACGGGAAGATTTGGGAAACGTAAATCATATGGAAACTTACTCGTCGGTTTACCACAAGGCAAGATCCACCATGTCGTATTGGCTCCAGCGGTTAGCTTCGGGACCTAGTCCTCAAGGACCTGGTCACTAGGGCAAAGTTCACCACCCATGGAACTTAAACAAAGTACACTGTACATCCAACACTTTATAATTTTTTTATTTTTTAGATTAAGATAGTCTGCAAATTTTAGTAGGTAGGACGAAGAAGCTGTATGACACAAATGTAAATGATGAAAAACATGATTCTTTGATTGAATTTCCTTCTGTGGGAATGATTGCTCACTTTCACGTTAGTTTGGGATAAATTATTGAAGGTCTACAAAATTCAGAGTTATGATCCACGTTGTAATGTAATATTTTGCATTATCTGGCACCTATCCCTTCCAATGCCGCATTAAGTTATGTTGCTCCGCTAAAATATCCACTATTAAATGTATAAAAAATTATTTTTTAAAAATTGAGAGTAAAAAAACTTATATCATCTCTCTCAAAAAAAATTGGGGCAATTTGATTCTGTTAATTTTAAAAGTGAGCAATTAAGGACAATTAATCATTCACACTAATATGTTTTGTCAATGTTACATAATTAGCTCTCCTAATTTACAAATTTTATTAATTTGGTCATGATTTAATAAATTTAGTCAATAATATTTGTTAAAACATGTAGATATGGAAGTTAAATTTGTTGAATTGTTTAGAATAAAGACCAAATTTTAAAAAAAATGCAAACATTGAAGCTAAAATTGTTACCGATAAAAATTATATAAAATTGATGTACTTAATTGTTTATTTTTAAAATTAGGTCAATTTGTTGAATATCTAATACTAATTGAAGATTGTTGAGATGATTTGGTTTGGAAATTAAATAGAAATAGGAAAATTAAAAAAGCAGTGAATAAATTTGACATTTAAAAAATTAGAAAGCCCATCGCAATTGAGTATTAATGGACAATAACTTTTCCCTCTCAACATTTATTAATTGATTTCCAAAATTTTGGAATTAAAATCACATTTATCTTTCTTAAAACATTTATTTCTTACATTTTCAATGACCATATTAACCTTTTTTTTAAAGAAAATCAAAATTGGAGTAAAACAATTAAAAGAAATAACTTTGTTTATTGTTGCTAACAGTTGAGACTACCCCCAGGAGTAACACCAAGTTGATTACAATACCCTGTGAAGTAATCAATCCGAGACTGCACTTTCCGAGGCTCTCCACCACCACACTCCATTGGATTAATGGCTTCAATGGTCGCCCCAAATCCTTGGCTTATGGCTGCTGCAACATTTTTGGTCCAAAACCATAGGGCAGCTTTGAAGGCGATAACAGGGTCATTGGCCACCGTTTCTGGAGCACCTAAACCATCGAACCCAAGCTCCAAACCAGCTGGCCCATAATTGTAGTTCCATGATAGTTGCAATGGTCCACGCCCATAGTAACCTTTGCCCGGAGCGCATGGATACTCTGTCACTGTCTCATTGCAGTAATCCTTCTTGGCCCCATCTGTCTCTTCTATGTGGCAAAAACCTGGAAACAACAACAGCTTATCGCTCAGCATTGAACAATTCTACGTATAGGATACTTTTGAAAAAGGACATTATAAGAGAGGTTACGTTCAGTTTCATGGCTCGCATGGGCAAAGAAAGCAGCAATCTCACGCCTGGAATCTTCAACTGAGCCAGACCTTGCAAAGCGAGTGAAAGACGTGAGAGCATCAAGAAAAGCTTCTCTGGAGTAAAAGTTTCTGCCTACGCAACTTGAGCCCTGATTCAATATCCCATTAAAGAATTCAGGTGTAACGATGTCAGCTATGGAAACGCCATTGTTAGTACAAGGACCCCCTCGGCAGTTTGCGCCGCAGAACTCGGGACCTTCTCCGCAGTACCCATATCGACTGCAACATTCATTTGGTTGTTCACAACTGTTAACACACTGTGCTTTCACCATGATTCCAGGCGTGGCTCCAGCAAGAATGAGCGCTAGGATGACAGCAATAAGACTGTTTTTCACCGTGAATGTTGCCATTTTTGGTGGAAATCTGTGTCTGATGCGGAAAAATTGATAGATATTGGGACTTATTTATAGCTTTGGAGAAAGCAAAAAAGGCGAAAGAAAAGAGTTTGGAGTGAGAGTGTGTCCCCACGGGAAGAAAAGCTTGGTTTCACAGTACGTGAAGATCACGGGTCTAGCGACCTAACTTTGACCGGTAATGATGAAAAGGAAGGGAAAGGCCATGGGAAATTTCATTGCTCATCAACATTGAAAGTTCAGCTTGATTATCTTTTTTCAGCTGTACTCTCCCTTTGCTCAGTTGCAGGAATAAGTAATCAATTTGCCCTACTAGGATCTGAGGGAGGGTCGATGGAACTTCCAATTTCTGCAGGAAATCTGTACTTATAAAGGAAACTATTATCACACGTGTATATATGTGTGTATTGCTGATTGATGTTCTAGCTAGTTTATTGTACAGGACTAGCTGAATAGTTGTGATGTTTGCTGTCATTGTCATCAAGTTATTGGCTAGGTTCATTAATTTCAATAATTTCTTCCTGTGTTGAAAATTCAAAGAAGAAAGGCCTCTAATTTTATTCTACTTTTAGTAACTTCTGACGTTTCAAATTGATTGTTAAACCTGAATTCATCCGTTCTGAGATTAGGGTAAGCTATCAATTTCTATTAAACCAATCTGCCAGTAAGACTTTATAGTTGATAATTGACTAATTCTCATTCACCGAACATTATATGAGATTCATGAAATCTTTTAATAAATTGTGATTGTGATTAAATAATTACAAAATTGTGGGATTGTAAAAGCTACTACAAGAGGAAGAAAACATGTACTCTTATACTAGGAAAAGATCAAAACTCAAAACAGCAATACATAATGATGAGGAAAAGCAAATATGACAACCTAAATTTCTGTTCACAAATCATATTGAAACTTGGGTCCCATCTAATGGAATTGATTTATTTAAATGTTCCATCATAAATTCGTTTTTTTAATAACTAAAATTAAACACAAATGAATTAAAATTCTTTACAATCGGAAACAAAAAAAGGGAGAAAAATACATTAGAGGTTACATAGATATTTGTGGTACAGACAGTTAATCAATTGTGCATCAAAATTCTTCACTATATATCAGCTTCCCTCTCTCACAAGTTATTATTAAAAATGTTAAATAAAACTTGAATCACACTAACCTATGGGGAAAGGACTTTTGACTGCCCAAGTTTTTTTATCTTGTAAACAACTGAAGCATTTCACCCACCAGCTTCAGATTCTTCCCCCAAGCAAAACATAATTAATGCCAAAAGATGAAAGCTCTTCAAGATAATTGCCTGATAGGTCCCATATTTTCATGGGAATGATTCATCTCTTGGCCAACAGTATGCAGACATGAAGCTCTTCTGAATGACTGCCTTGGGGGTCTTTTAGTCCTCAACAGGGATTTAAACAGCGGTCCGTTACCGAAATAGCGGCCGTTATATAGCGGTAACGGAACCGTCCGAAACCGCTACTGCCGAAACCCGCTATACCCGCAATACACAATAAGTAATGTAAAATTCACGACCGCGATACCTGCAATGACCGCAATAGCATCCGTTATGTCCGCAACCGCGATAAACGCAATGCGACCGAAAACGCGACCGCGACCGCAATTTAAATCCCTGTCCTCAACGGCTAATGCTTTCAACTGGGATCTGCTTCACTACAAGCTTTCATCTCTAGACGTCCTTACTGGCTATGTCACCTAGGTTGTCACCATCCCTTTTTCTTACCCATAATAATCCTATATGAACTAGGTTCTTTTTTATGCCTGAAACGACTCGAGCACTCGAGGTTTCGACTATACATATGCAAAGCTCTATTACCATGGTTCAAAGCCTGGAAACCCCTAGAACCCAGAGAAGCAGCAGTTCTACTGTGAGGGAATTTTGGCTTTCAGATGATGAATGATTTTAAATGTGTTATCCGATTAAGCTTCCCCTATACCTGCTTCAGCTTCAGCCAAGTTATCAGAATACTCATGTAGCAAGTAGTCACAAAGCTCCAAAAGCTGATCGGCAAGAGGAGGAATACCAGGATTACGACCATCATTGTAGATATGAGCGTTGTAGGCAATCTGCCATACATCATGCCTAAATTCTTCTTGATTTTTGTATTCCATCCGCCTAACCTTGTCCCTTATTGTGGACAAATCCATTGGGTGCTTTACAATGTTCAAGTAGTCAGGGGCCTCCTTCTTGGACACTGGTTTTAAGAACAGATAGGACACCTCGGTATTATCTCTAAGTGTTTCTACAATCCGCTCTAAGATGTTGGCCAAACCAACCTGCAGGGCAATCAATTGAAGAATATATTAAGCAGCAAATTTGATGGATTAATGGTAATAGTTAAGGCATAAGAAAATTTACTAGCGGCTTTACATGCTCCAAACCTTTGTAAGAATCATTTAGTTCTCTCATTACATAATTTTATTTCTTCATAACTTTCTCATTTTGTAAAAATTTACTAGAGGCTTCCAGATGATGAATGGATTACTAGCGGGTTTACAGCGGCTATACTTGTTCATTTTTGTTGCCAACATTACAGAAAATTCACAAAAATTGCAGAATTTTTTGTGATTCACACATAAATTTCTTTCTTTTTTTTTCCTTTATTTTTTCTACAATGACAGAGATTTACAGTCCCTCAACAAATGTACCTTTAGTGTCCATTCAAACACATGAAATAGAATTTGCATCAAATACAGAATCATGCGGTTCCAACTATCTATAAAGTATTATGCTTATTATGTAGTTAAGCTCAGAAATCTATTACAATAACTCATAGATTCTGCTTTTCAGATAAAATATTTAAATCCCCCTGTTTTTCACAATAATTTAATTTAAAGTACACCCGTCCCATTTGAGTTCAGAACGTCTGCACTATAAAAAATAGCATTGTGATTATAGAGGTATTAATATCACCACAGTACCAATTCAATAACGTATAGTTTACACACATACCATGGAATGAAGCCAAAAAGAAAAGAACAGAAAAGAGCATTATAGTGTTTATGCACATACCATGGAACAAAGCCACAAAGTAAAGCATATAAAAATATCCGTGAACTTTCAATCTTAAAGAACAAAACTCAATTGCAATTCCACCAGATCATTATCTGAGCCTAGTTTCAATTTCCATGATACTAGAGTTGATACATGTACCATCAGGAGTTGTAAAAGAGAAATAAAAGAAAAGATAAAACCAAGGCAAACGGAAACAATGAAGAAGAAATGTAATTACCTCTCCCCCTCTGCGCCGCTTTGTTGGAGGGACATACTCTGCACCATATCGTCCTAACTCAACAGGTTTCCTTTTTGCACCTCGATCTCTTTCCGGTGCTCTTCTGTCATTTCTTCTTGTCCTGTAGTCTTCTAAATAATCCTCTTTTATTTCAGCCTTTTTCTTCTTTTTCTTCTTTGCTTTTTGGCGTTCCTCTTCCTCCCTCTCTCTTCGAATGTCTTCAGTGTATCTTGTGATCTCAGCAAATCTTTCTCGCTCTTCCAGCAGTCTCATTTCTTCCTCATAAAGCTTCCTTGCCCTGTCTTCTCTTATTCTCTCCACATTTCTCCTCTTCTCTTCCTCTTCCCACCATCTTCTCTCCTCTTTAGCTTTCCGTCTTGCTTTTGGCTCCATTAATCGCAAGCTTTCCTGCTTTCCATGCTTCTCAAAGCTTGACAATTCAACTATTTTTTTTGTTTTCCTGTACTCGGGATAAGTGCCTCCCTCTTGACTAAGTTGATCCAAATCAATAATTTCCTTCGGTCGCTTGATTATAATTTTTTTTTGAGGTTGATCCTTATCTTTATCCGCTGGTGGGCGTATGACAACAGAGGGTTTATGAGGTTCAACTTGGTCCCTCTCCATGTTTGTCGGTGGCTTTATAACAATAGATTTCTTATGGGATTCAGCTTGGCCTCTATCGATATCCACTTGATGCCGTATAACAACAGGCACATTATGAGACTCAACCTGCATTTCATCAGGCTTAGCCCTGTTGGAAATAATTATTTTACTAACCTTGGCAGCAGATTTGGCTCCATTTTCTGGATCAGAAGTGACTGGAATGTCAGAACTTTGTGTCCCTCCAGAAGTAAGTTTATCAGACGGCCTATCAGTAGAGCATTTGAATTTCAATGGAAGAGCTTTTGTGTTTGTACTAGATTTTTCACCCTCCGAAGCTTCTACAACTGCTATCTTTGTCGCACTTTTAGTTATGAGCTTCTTTTTCATCATCTTCAATTGGGACTGACCAGAGGGTTCTAGCGAAGTTGATTTCCCTGGAGTTTTTTCCAACTCAGTAGCTTCAACCTGCGTTTCTGGATCTTCTCCATACTTGGGGCAGTGCTTGTTGGTCCTCATGTGTCCAAGCTAGTCCACCAAAAGATAACGGTCGATTATATTGTCCTAGAAAATCAAAAACTAAGATTCACACTACCTCAATAAGTTGCATACCTGACCACAAGCTCCACAGACAAAAGTTTCTCTAGATGATTTCTTCTCCTTGAACAACTGATTTAAGATAGGAAAGTGAAGTAGTTTAGAATAAGAAAAAGATATCTAATACTCTACATAACATAAGCATACAAAGAAGAAATGCCAAAGAACTTCCCAGGTTGAAATATAAATGACAAGAAATTCAAAAACAATGTTCATGCAATATCTACAGAATATACTCAATATGATATCAACAAGCTCACCTGTCTTTCTATTAAAAAGAAGAAAAAGAAAGATGAAGAGAAGAGCACACTTGCCTTAACATTGTCTCCCAATATTTTGACTTTAGTTAATGGACCTGTGTTTGGCATACCATTTTTTTTCATTCCTTTCAACTTTCCCGACACGCTCCCTTTAAAAATTCTACTTTCAATCTGCCATCAAAGCACACCTCAGTCACTAAAACCCTTATGCATCTTTAACATGGGCAAAGCTGCCCAAAGAGCAAAGACTAGACAGAATATGTCAAAACAGGTAATATGATTAATCCACATAATTAAGGTAACTTGTCTTACATCCTTTGTATCCTTGACAATATTCTCATTCATAGGATATGACCCATTAGATTGAGTAGAACGAACAATTTGCTTGGGAATTATGCTTGTTTTCTTAACACATTGTAAACTCTCAACACCAATGCGTGGTTGTAAGCCGAAAGTCAACCCAGCATCTTCTGTAACAGCTTTGTTTTTCTTCTTTTTTTTCTTCTTTTGGTCATCCTCATCTAACAAGGAGAGTAGTTGGTCAATTACATAAATCATAATTATTTATTCTCCTAACAGAATATTCAGATGATACAAGTAAAACACACTACAATAATTTTCTTGACTCACAATAGAGATTGTGCAAATAGAACATTAACAGGTGAGCAAGAGTAAGTTTGATGAATTCAAGGATTCGACCGAACTTTAAAGAAACAAGAGTCAATTTAAGAAGTTAATTTAACAGTCATTTCAGCAATAAATGTAACTTCTGTAAAACACACAGCTAATTATTGCAATGACAATTTATTTTCAAAAACTCAGGTCAGGGTGACCACTGTATTTTCTGCAGCAATAGACACTGGGAATCCAGAGAATATTTTCCAGGACACTATTTTCACAAACCAAGGGAACATATTGAGCTTCTTAAGGCTAAGTTTATTTTCTTTTCAGCAAAAGAAATAAGAATAAACACTATGGGGATGAAATAATTGATACCATCCATGAGTAAACGACATAATTCAGCAGCTTCAGCAGCTTCATCTTCAATTTCTTCTTCTGCCTGAGCCTTATAGGGACGTCTTCTCATCTTGAGCCCCTTAACAGCATCTGCTTTGTCAACATTGTTATTGTTGTTACCTTCTTCCCCTTCTTCGAATTCCTCTGCATCAAGCAAATTTTCTAGGTCGCCAGCAAAGGAATCAAGATCACTATTTGCCTCAGAATCACTTTCATTTTCTTCACCATCAACAGCTGAAAGAGACTGAATTTGGCGATCCCATATTTCCTGACATTTTTCTCTGGTTTGCTGTTGTAACTGAAGAAAGGACATTCGCTGTCCCCGTGCATACTTGCTTATAGTTGTTGGATCAACCTTGACTCCTGATGCAGCTTGCTCACTTGAGAGCTTGCGTATCATTGCAATACGGTGCCACCTAGTTTGTTTTGCAATCACTTCATCAGGAACATTGAACTTCAAAAGTACCTGGTAAAAAGAAAAAGCAGTTAAGAGACAGCAGATACAAACCAAAAAATTTACAGCACATTTGTAAAAACATAAAAGGGCAACAAGTCAGCCATTTTTACCTAAATTTATTAACTTGGAAACAACAAATTGTTCAAAACAATATACCATTGCAGTAAGAATTGAAAACTGAACTTTGTTAAACTAGATAATTGATTATGCTATATAAAAAGTTCAGTTTGGAGTGATGACAAGGGAAAAAGATAAGAGACCACTGATGGTCCTTGATATTGAACCTATTACTATCAGACATTACACTGCTGTTCATCTACATGTCATGTATAACTAACTGCACTATTAGACATGTACTTACTCAAGCAATTAGGATAGAAGCAATTCAGACGCAAAGATTTGTCTAGAAACTCTATTATAAAACCCAACACCAACCTCCTTATTCCTCTTCAGAAAAGCAAAAAGGATTGAATGAATAAAGCAAAAGCTGTTGCCTTAGCAAACTAGATAATTGATTTCAATGTTCACATCATCAATTTAAATATTTTTGCAGTAAATTTGAAAGTTTCTTTTGTTCCTGAACTCAAACATGTCAGAACATTCATACTTGAATGCTTTTATTCCAATATTATTGACCTTCAGCATGCATACCACAGACAACAAGAAAACAAAAGGTCATTAACAACAAAATCAGAAGTTGTCTTTATTTATCTTGATTCTAGACCTGAATCAACCTATGAAAACTTCTCAAGTCTTAAGCTTCTTTAAATGAAAAGTTGCAGGCTTTCTGCATATTTTGACAGATGCAGCAGCTTAGAGACAACTAATTTATATCTTGTACATATGACATAGCATTAAGAAGATGTAACATCATAGAATATCCACCACCATCTAAAAGCTATAGTAACTATAGGTAATATCAAAATGGCAAAAGAAATTGACAAATTTCTTGTCAGACTTCAATAATAAATGTGTTTCTGCAATAAAAACTGACCTCTCGTGCTGCCTCCATGCTTAATCTGCGGAGGTCAGCATCCGTACCAGTCACACTAGAACCTCCACGAGCAGCTGCTGTTTTCTTCTTCATCACAGCATTTGACACAGGAGCCTTTGGAGCGGTACGGACATAGCTAAATCCTAAACCTCGACCAGAAGGATCACCAACACCAGTTATCTCCAGGCGCTCAATATTATCTCTGTCCTGGAAAAAGGGAAGAGTAGAAAGTAATGACACAATAAAACAGCAAATTCTTACTTAACAAGCCACTTTCCCAATCAAAACATTTTTAAAGAATATTATTGGAAAGGTCAACTTCATAAGATGCAATTTTGTTGCTTTTACCTATTTGAAAAGCAAAAAGTCAAGTGCTTTTTTATTAGCAGAAGTTGTATTTACCTGGCTTGTACATGCAACAAAATTGCTACTCAGATTCCATGGAGTTATCTGCAGCTCCCGTTCAATGTGTGATGCAGCAGCCAGAGCTATAGCTTCATCAGGGAGTTGACTCATTGCAGATGAAACACTGGTAAGAGTTGTAAGTCGTGTAATTCCTAAATGTTTAAGCCGATACAGGCCAGCTTGCATGCTTTCATAGGCACATACCTGAACAGGATTGAGAAATTAAAAAATCAAGATAGGTGAAATATATGGAAGCGCATGCATTTCTAACCTCATAGCCTTTCTATGTTCTCACTTCATAATAAACATTTTGAATCATGAAAGGGCCACGATCAATAACAAATCATCTTGTTTTTCATTATGTTTTTATTCTCCAATAAATGGAAATAAAAGCATATTGATTTTAAATATGGAGAAAAAATTAATAGAAGGGGTAGAAATGAAGAACCTTGCGGAGGAAAATTTTATTTTACCATTCAATTATCTTCCTGAATAGTTTTTAAGAACAATAAAAACACCGAAAAGAAGGTATAAAGCTTGTTGGTTCATATGGTACACATAAGGAAAATACCAAAATAAGTGTAAAATCAACAACCAAGCAGATACCATCGTAAAGGCATGTTATTTGATATTATCCACCAAACACACAAACCAATATTTCACCATATCTAACAGGAGAAATATATAATATATACATATACATATTTTCGTTTAAGGGTAGAGAAAGGGCCTCATGCATGAACTATTGAGACGAATGTCTGCTCCAACCGAGCCAGCATTGTTAAATTAAAAATGGCTATGATATTATGCAACACCGGGAATATACCTTCTAAATACCTTTTCTATATTGTAAAAGCAATTTGCCTACATCTTAATTCTGCTTGCACTTATAACATAGGACCCAAATATACAAGGTAAAGAAAAAGAAACAAATAAGACAAAGATAGTGAAACTCACATGCTCCGGAGACACCAACTTCCTAAGAACGCCTTCAGGTGGAATGTGGAAATCTGGCTTCATGGACCAAATCTGTCGTCCATTTTTATCCCTCTAAGATGCAAAGTAGGCAAGTGTAGCAAATAAGTCAACAGGAGATAATAGAAGAATGAATCAGAAAAGTAATAAGCATTAAAATTTGAGGATCATAGACATAAATAGGAATATAAAGCAGGTATCAAGCAACTTTTTAGTTAACCAGAATTCAAAAAAATAAAGACTACAAAAATTACCCGCAAATAAGCACATTCCTTCAGCTTTTTCCGGACAATTGCATCTGAAAGGTTAGGAAAATGAGTAAACAACTCATCTGTACCCATGAATGGGATCAAACCACGTTTGGCAGACGCGGAAAACTCCCGATACACATAAACCAGCATTCTGTTCATAAGATATGTCTGAATATTCTTTGATCCAGGAGCAAATACCTCCATGAGAGGCTCCTGCGTAAGGAAAATTGGATAAATCAGAAAGGGATATATGCATTATGCTGATTCCTTAACAAACTAACAGAGAACATTATATAAACTCAAATGAACTAATGTGCACATACCATCCTCTACTAGATGGATTTATCTTGAAAATTGCAGGACTGGGGGAACAAAAAGTAACAAACAACAACCAACCTATTCACTAAGACCTTGCTAAGCATCCAACTGAAAACCAATTAGAAATGGGCTAAGAAAACCCAACCTCAATATGGGTATGAAATAAGCATCAAAACTTATGCATTTAACATCCCTAACTGAAAGATGTACCAGCAGACAAGATAATTCTCGAGCTGGAACTACTTAGCATGGAAAACTTCCCATAGTTTAACAAAAATAGTGCCGAAGTTAAATTAACAATCTGTTAGCATCAGAAACCCATGTTCATAAACATGCATTTCACTCTATGCATAAACACAATGTGCATAAATTCACATACAAGTACCCCAAGCCCCAACCATGGATAGAAGCCTCAATCTAGTCTCTTTGTCCTTTGTCCACCCTCAACTTACAAATAATTACTGTTACTAGCAATTATTCACACAAAGTTTAAGTTAGAGAAGAGAACTATGCAAAATTTAAATTTCTGACAACACAAAAGTGACCATAGGATATTTGCTTGTTCCAGAAAAACTCACACCCCGTAAACACATGATGAATTGATTCAACTCTATTGATTCTAGCAAGGAATTCAATGGTAGTCTACTTAATTAAAAATATATGTCAAGCACATCATAGATTAGAGCATCCAGTCCTTATTTGAAGGTTAATCCAAACTGATCACTGGACAGGCCATGCCCTAAAATTGAATGGATGTTAGACATCAATTCTACATCTCTTCTCTAAAAATTTACTCATATCTGGCCTCAAATACAAAACATATAACTAATAATATAACAGGAAGAAATCAGGCTCCATGCAGGTTAAGATTTCTTTATAAATGCCAGTTCCATCCTGGCTAACAGATATCAACAAGGGCAATGCTAATACAGGTGTAAACAGGCAGCCAACACATCAATTGAGTATATGGGCAGAACAAGTAACATGCAGCACAAAATCAGTAACCCGAATGTAATCAGCACCAAATTGCAACAACTCCGTAGAATTCATGGAACAAGTTTGATATAATTTCATGGAAGGCTACATGCGGAAAAACCTATAGCTGAAACAAACCTGTTGTCCTACAACAGCAATCCTATCAATACGTCGTATGGAAAGCTTTCCCTTTGGTGACCTAACCAATAGGAAGTCAGTTGATGGCACCTTGTGGGAAAATATGGGAGCCTTGTACATGTTTGTTTCTAGAGATGACTGGCTATAGCCAGCTTTGATATCTCCAATAAAAGGTGATTTATCAGCTGGCTCTAGAAGCAGAACATTTCCCAAGGTTTCGTTTCCATTGCATAACAATCCACTAGTTTGATCACCAGAAGATTTTTTCTGATGGTAGGTGCACAAGTTCGCACCCATCCCCACATTGCTCAAAAGTAAAGGCCTCTCCTCACAGTACCTGAACCGTGAAAAAATAGTGAAGGTCTCTTGAGAATTCCATCTGAAATATACCTATTTTCACAAGAACCCTAAATTCATGATAATGAAAATTGTTCATATAATAATAATAAAGAGGAAGCATTTACAATAATTGAAAATGCTTAATTTATATCCAAGTGGAAGTTCAAAATCCAATGGAGAAGAAAAAATTAACAGCTAATGCTAAGAAATGTTACTAAAAAATTAACAAGGCCTAATCTTATTATTTCTTGTTCTAACCCACAACATAACAGAAATGGGTAGAACTAATTTCCATTATGTGAAAATTAGCTCAACAAGGATCTTTGTTATGTTTAAATTCTCTCCATCAAAAGGAAGTAAACAAAATCTATCAAACCCAGAAATTCAAATAACAGAACATGTTTATTTCAGACTACAGAGACAATTTATGGTATTTTAGGGTATTCACTTCAAAATTATACATGTGCTTCCACATTGAAAGCTTCCAGAGTTTAGCAGTTTATAGTATAAAAGATGGACAGACACAAGCTTCAAATGCTTCATCAGATAATGGCTAGGTCAAACCAGAGCGTGGAGAACATGAGAACAGTTAAAAACATCAGAAACCATCACATAACCAGTACATTAATACCTAGCCTGGCATATCTGCTCAAACATGATGCCCAATCTTCCTAAGTGGTAGGAAAGAATAAACCTTCCTCTACTACAGAGGATCAACTATATGGATCATATGCTACTACTATGCTCCATTGGGAAGATGCCATAACACAAGATTTTAAAATGTATTAACAGGACATAAAATGGTGTTGAAACTTACTCCATAAGAAAGACATGACCATCTTTCACAGAAAGATCAGATTTTTTCTTAAATGCTCCGGGAGGCCGTAAAGACTTATTCTCTCGCGGAAGTTTTTGTGCCCTTGGCCACAAATGTATTCTTGTGCGAATAAGATGAAGCAGAGAATTTGGAGGAACATTTTGGGCAGCAAGAGACATATCGTCTTCAAGCTCCTTCCCAAGATAAAATATTTTCACTGTTTCTGATGGCTTGAAATCTACAATAATATAATTCCATAATGAACTTTTAAGATCCTTCAGTTATCCAGACACCATAAAGTTCATAAAGCAATAACTTAAAAGAGCAAACATCTTCTGGTTCATAGCTAATAAAACTGATATTTGAGTACCTAGCTTTTTAGAAGCCTTTGCTTTTACAGAAGAGACCGTTTCCTCAGCATCAACATGTAGTTTGCTACCTTTGCCTCCCAAACTCTTCAATATGACTTTCATGGGTCCTTGTGTTGGCAGCCTCCCTTGTTGCCTGACAGCCACCTCGATGTCATGCGGATACCATATTGCTCTTGGGCGGTGAAAATTTGCTAAATCTTTACTGCAAGATCACAGATTAAACTCAAAAGCTGAAACCTAACACGTAATGAACATTATATTCACAGTATTGCAAAGCAAGTATTGTGAAAGAGCTAGAAGTAATATAAAACAAAATGTTTAACCAGGAATACACCAATATAGCATGACATTGTTCTAAAGAATTTTAAAAGCACTTGCATAGAGAGAGATGATAACAAATATGCAAGATCAAGGCTTATTCTGCTAGATAACAGCAACAACCTACCCAAGAGCAATTGTAATAGTGAAAATCTTGTAGATTGTGCCAAGATTGGCAGCCAACAGTCGCTAATGAGCTATTAACTACTCTACTCAGAAACCAAATATAAGAAACCTT
The DNA here is from genome assembly GCF_007990345.1 of Gossypium hirsutum. Lineage (NCBI taxonomy): Eukaryota > Viridiplantae > Streptophyta > Magnoliopsida > Malvales > Malvaceae > Gossypium > Gossypium hirsutum. The sequence goes on along the minus strand of NC_053446.1, from coordinate 21,914,447 downwards.
CAATCAGAAGGGCTCTGCTTTTGTTGTAAAAAAATACCAGGGTAATAAAGAGTATTTTTTCTTGGATAAATACTAGAGTGCCATACCAGAATCTTCCTCATTGCTAAAAATTAAATCAGATGCTAATCAAGGGTGCATTAGCATAATGCACCAGGGACTTGTTTGATTAAAGGGAAGAGGGGTAGATTGCTACAATTTCTCTAGTTTCAATATCCTTTCAATACAGAGGATGGTTTTAATATTTCCATCATAAAGAAATTATGGGCTACCATTTCCTACCTTTAGAAATTCTTAACCAACAAAGTCAGTAAACTAGTGCTCCCTTCTCAAGCAACCCAAACATGGGGAACTTTATATTATCTTTCTCCCTATACTCCATCTCCCTTTGTACCCTCTCCTTCCCTTCCCCAGTAGTTGGCATGCATAGGATGTTACACAAAGTCAGACCAGGAAGAGACTTCAGTCTCTCCTTTGTTGTACCCTTTCTATTCTCTTTTCACTAATTAGATGAAACTACTTTGATAGAACAAACTGAACTTCATTTTAGTAGATAGAATAAATCGACATATATTGCCAATAAATTTAAGCCTGAGAAAGAGCTGCAAAATTTTTATGAATTTTCAAACTGAACACAACTCAATTGCAAAGGCCAGTTTATGTACATATATCAGCAGCATAAAAAAATAAACAAATAAGCATGTATTCAAAGCTACCAAAGGAAAATACAAGAATTGAAACAATAAAAAGATATAATAAGAACACCTACTTGCTCAACTTCAACTTCGTTGTTTGAAGTTTAAGTGCAGGTGCTGAATGATGAACTCTGACACCGTGAGCCATGCGTTTATTAGGATTTGATTGTAACTGCTGAGAAACTTTACGGTTCAAGTAGAACTTATCATTAGCAATATTGAATTGCCAACCAGATTGATGTTTATGATCCGAGACCTCGGAAGAACGACTGCTTGGCTTTGCAGATCGAGCAATGACCATGGCCCCGGCATGAAGTTGAAGATGTTTACTTTCATTGTTATCTAAAATTTCAAAAAGCATCTGTTCATCTTGAAGATCAAGAATTAGCTTAGGCTTTGCAATAACACTATGTGGTTCCCATATAATATTGTCTAACCATGACCCTTCAGTTATATCTGTGTTTTGCAATGTAAGTTTTCTAAAACACTTCATCACATCACTTTTATCTGGATCCATGGTAACATCTGTTTTACCGTCAGAATCATTTAAGGAATCTACTCTCAACTGCGATTCCAGCCTCAAGAGTTGGGGATGGAATCTGCTTTCCAAGAATGGCAGGTCCATAGGTCCTGAAGAAGTTTTCGAGTCAAACGGTTCCAAGACAATAGAGGAATGACAAAGGCCACTATCATGGTCCTTCTTATAGGATTCTGTAGACTGCTCAGAAAGTAGATTTTGCCCCGCCTCTGGAATGGTCTCTCTTGAAACTGACGCCTCCAAATCAGAGACAGAGATTTCAGGACTCTCCAAAGAATTGCCACTTCTTGCAGGTGAATTGTCCCAAACAATTTGTTCTTCCCAGTCCAACTGATCAAGAGGAAAAAACCTCGGACGTGAAGGTGACTGCAACCCAGAAGAAAGATTTACTACTACCCCCTCTTTCATTGCCTCTGGATTTGAATAACTATCCTTAACATGCTCTTCACTATGTTCAGAAATTTCCAAGCCTCCTTTCACCAAAGCGTCATCCGTAAATTCAGATCTATCTTGTTGGATGGCATTTTCCCAACCAATAAATGAGAAACCTTGACCAGCGTCCTTTAGAAACACCTCTTCATCCTCTTCAACAAGATCAGAAGCATCCATAGATTTGTACTTCTCTGGACAAATGACATGGAAAACCAAAAATCACAACTGGTGAAAATGAAGGGATCTAGGGAACTGGCAACTAAAGTCACCAAGATATATTTTCCTCTGTTGCTTTTATTGCCATAAAACGTTCCATATCAATGGCCAATAACACAGACAAAGGTGCAAGTTTTTTTGTGCATATGAACTCCAAAATTGATGTCATGCACACGCTACTAGATTTAACAACACATTAAGTATGAACATTTTATCATAGACAACATACCTCTATGAGTGAAATAGCCACGGTCTCTTTTGGCAGCTTTCTTCAAGGGCTCATGGATACCAAATATTTCTGAAAACCGTAAGATTACCATACCATCTTCTACACATAAAACAGGCAGAGGTGTGGAACCTTTAGAATCCAACGGCTCTTCTGGAGCATCAGGTTCCTCCTGTTGCAACATTTAGAATAAAATCCATTTTTCCTTATCAAATCAAAATCAAGAACTGATTTACAAAAAAAAAAAAAATACATTTCCTGTTAGAGTTTGTCATAGTTGAGCACTTAAAGAAACAGAACTAACTAAGCAATCATGAAAAAATAAAAGCAATTTCCTACTCTAAGTTTCTGAACAGCAGCCTTGATGCAAAATATGTCCAGTAAAGTTATTAAAAGCAACATTTGAAATCAGATACCAACTTCTCAAAGAGCAGTCAGGAAGGGGGTGAATACAATAACTTCTTGTACAAACATGTCATTATAACAAAAGCAATTAGAGGGATAGTGCTTGAAGCCCTCTATTATTAGACCAAAATGGAAGTAACAGCATGAGAATTTACAGCTAGACCCTACTTTAGCAAAAACCAAATAAAACCCTGATGCCTTAATACATAAGAAATAAACATTGTGCCAGTTAATAGAAACCAAAACATTGTCTTAAATCTATATATTGAAAATTTAACATTTAATTAGGGGGCCTTATTGTGTTGAACAACTTTAAAAGGCGTAGGCTTCACTTCATTACACAATTTGAGTTAATTTTCTTTGAAATGACAATCCAAAAGGAATATCTGCCCACAAAAAATCATGGTTGTCCAAATATTTCTCACACTTCTAAAAGGCAAATTACACTTAAATTCTAAAGATAACAATAGTAAGAGCCAAATACTACACTGAATAGGCACCTGAAGATCTTCAGTACCATCTACTTGATCTTCACTGTCTGAAGAGCCACAATGTACATCATGCCCAGGAGATTTCCCCACTTCAAATGTTGCTGCAAGATGCTCTTCCGGCTCAACTGAAAAAAGGTGCTAAAATTCAGTCTAGCAAAGAAAAAAGATAGGATTTGTCATAAACACTGCAATCAAAGGTGAAAGATGCCATAAAAGCACCCGACCAAGGATTGCTTGGGCATATTTTCCAAGAAAATCATATGGAAAAGATTTAAAGACATTCTAAAATAAGTCAAAAGATATCACATAAAAGAAATAAACTTTCTCTACAAAACACAAGATTAATATGTAAGCTATTCAGTTCTCATTTCTCACAAAGATAATATGTAAGCTAATCAGTTTGTAGATTAACTAGAACCAGAACAAAGTAACCACTGCTAGTTGATCCTAAACAAACAAGCATGTAAGAGAGCTTAACTTAAATTACCTTAGTGGGAATAGATTATATACATCAGATAAAAAAGGAAAAGGAGATATATAAAGAGACTGTAACTCAATATATGTAATTAAATACATAATCAAGTAGATTCAATCCATAAAAAAGGAAAAGCATATGCTCATCAACTAGACACATAAAACTAGCAATTCTTTCTTATTCCGTTAATTTAGTGACTATGTAGAAGACACAAAGATATCACTTACACTAATCAGAAGATAGCATATCGTAATAATAATAAAAAAAGATCATGTTGGTACATAACTAGGGGTGAATCCGTCTATATTCACAAACCAGCATAGAAAGTAATTAAACCATTATTTAGCAGTTAATCAGTAGAAAGAGATAACCAAACAAGAAACCAGCTTTTGATAACTTCTTTGTGCATGTAAAGAGGCTTAAAATACCATGTCTACAGTTCACACACAGACAATTTTGTAGAACACATTTTGCAGCAAAATAAAAAAAGAATTTCATCAAATCTATTACGAGAAATTTGTACACAAGAGATAATTTGACCGCCTATAACCAAATCTGAACTTTCTTATTTAATTTAAAAAATACAATAAGAAAGATTGATAAATGAGGAAAAACCACAGTCCAAGGTGTGTAGAATACATAAGTTTTTATAACAATCATTACAAATGAAACAGGCAACCTTCTATTTGATATATTTAATAGTATAAAAGACCTACTGTCTAGAATAATGAACACGATTAATTTTCCAACATCAAACTTTTTTCTCTTAAGACAAAAAAAGATCTATTGATCAAAAGACTATATGAAAGGTACTCAGGGATGAGATAGTTGTTATCAAACATTCAAGACCCTAAATATGAGCAAAGGCACCCAACTAAGAGTATTGGATTGTCACCACAATGATTATCAGTTAAGATATTTTCTCTCAAAAAAAAAAACTGAATATACCGCCAGATAAAATTAATCATTACTGAACTAGAAAAATACTGCAGTTCAATGGTGAACCAGATAAACAATTTGAACCTTGTATATGCTTACCTACCACCTCTTCACTTTCCTCATCCTCGTCATAATTTTCATCATCGAACACGGAGGTTTTAGGCTCCAAAGCAGAAGAAACATCAGCAGTAAAATATTCCTTTTTGGGAAGTAAATGGTCCTCCTCAGTAGCAGCTTGAGTCTCTGGACCTTCATACTCCTCATCAATATCTTCATAGTCAATAGCATTTTCATACTTCTCATCATAATCTATCATAGAGAAACCACATTGAACACATAATCAGAATATTAGACCAGTGATAGACACCAGATTGTTGTGAGGCATAAAACCCTTTGAGCAACACAACTTGTCCAAGCAATGACATATAGCCTCCATAGCCTTTTAATAAAAAGATTAAAAATGAGTAATCTACATTCCAGAAAATAACAAATATAGAAGAAACACATCACACCTAGAGGCACGTATCCTGATGAAAGGAAAAAACCTAAGAAAATCACTAAGAATTATGTGGATTACCAATAGGAGACAAGACCAAAATAGTAGGCTCCGCTGGGGCATTAAATTTAAAACCCTTTTTGATTTTCAATCTCAAGAACTGGCTTATGCAAGCATGATAACAAATATTCTATGCTTCATCATACCATTCTTATGGTTTTTGGCTGAGGATAATTGCTCATGAATGCAAAGCAGCCTTTACAAGGCCACCTAGCCACCAGTTCAGTAGTAGTTAGGGAAAGCAAATCATGGACTCTATACCAATCAAAAGTTACTCTGTAAGCACTAAGTTTCCTAGAAACATTATGGTTTGCAGTTCAACTCTATGCCCGGATAATGCCATATGCATTCAAGCACATTAATAAAGGAAACTTTTAACTTTCCAATATCATTTTTATAATCACGACACTAATTCGATCAGAAATCAGTACCCCAACAGTAAAATGAAAAAGCTTCCTGTCAAATCATTCATTAGGTAAAATGAATCAACTATCATTCAGAAATCCAGTAGACTCAAGACCAGGAAAACAGCTCCATCAAGTATCAAGTGGGCTTTTTATCACCAAACACTAACTTCAGTCAACAGGCAGAGACGTTCCCATAAAGCATCTTAAAGATTATTTGTATGGAGCCAGCATAAATAAAGCATGGTCAACAAGTTGAAGAAACAAACATATTAACAGAACATCAAAAACTGCATGAGATAGATTTCCCGGCCATACAACATCACCTTGGTCAGCGGCATCAGCTGGAGGGTGCGGTGATTTTTCTGACAACTGACAATCAAACAGTGTCATTAGCAAAACAAGCCCTCACTTAAAAATAATAATGAAACACTAGAGAAGATAGCCTGCATTAGATTTATTTATTTATTATGAATCATAGATTCTTAGGGGGAAGAGAGAACAGAGATAACCCATAATAGAAAAACATACATCTATATCTGTAAGAGATGGACCCAGCTTGTCTGCTACCGCAGCGAGATGTTCCTTTGCATCCTGGAAGAAATAAAGTTTGTTATCTGTAATGAAGCTGCTAAGAAGAAAAAGATACTTAACAGGGGAAAAAACAGTACGAAAATGAAAACCCTCAGCCAAGCATCAAACTAACAGCTTAAATAGACAGTGCAAGCCAAATTAGCATGTTATCTCTTGCAAGGTTTATCAGGTTCAGGAAGAGCTAAGAAGTATGAAGTGAAATCATGGGTCCTTTAACAGAAACAAAGTCCTTCAGATCCAAAGGAAGCTAACCTCAAATAATTATTATATCATTTATAATTCCCATATAAAATCCAGTGCCACAAGTTTTTTTTTTTTTTTGTTAGTTTAAATGTTAAATGATGTGTCAGTATCATTAGTGCTTTCGACTAATTTGCTTGGGTTCGCTAGTCTGAATTTGATCCTAATTTAGTTACAGAATATCCTTTTCTATGGCCTTTATTTTACATGTCTTGAGTCTTGTAATTGAACTAAATGAGATTGGCGAGTTTGTTTCTCCAAACTTGTAAGAGTTTCATTCAACTTGATCCATATTTAATGGAGTTGAATTTGACAGGAATTTGCAGAACAAACGAGTTTATAAAAAACATGGTTATTCTATGTATTTAAATTAAATTTAGCGATTCTTCAAATCAAATGAACTTTTGCACACCATGCACTTCATTCTAAACTCAATTAGAAATAGTTCACTGCAGCTTCAAGAGGCTTCTGTTCCGCCACTCTTCAGGTGCAAAATCCAAATTAATATAAGCCTAAATCCTAATTGCTCCTTAAACACTAAAATAAGTACATTTACTTCTCCAGCAAAAACAAAAAGAAGCATAAAAGGCAAAGTGTTGCACTCTCCTTCCTCACATCAGCTTCATTTTATCCTATGCTCTCATCCAAACCCAGCTCCACCAAAAAGGCGAAGTGTTGCACATTCCAAACCCATCAAGAACTTGGGATTCCACATACTACTTAACATACAAAGTAAGCAAAGAACGAGCTTTAACGGCTTCATAAACGGCCACAACAGCGTAGAAATGTTTTGTTTAGGCTCACGCATAAATTGCCAACAATTTAAGCTCCGAGAAGAAAAGGGGATCAAATTATAAAAGAAAACTTACGTCATCAAGATAATCAGCATCAAGATCACCGGAGTTATCGACATTCCCAAACATAAAACCCAGAAGTCGATTACTCCCACCAGCTTCCTCCTCGTATTCTTCTTCATCGTCATCTTCATCTGCTCAAAAGAATAAAAAACAAAAGAGGCTTTACAATTCAATCCAAAGTAAAGGAAATGAAAGTGAAAAAATATGTGAAATTGAAGACCTTGGAAGCTAGAGTGACCCATATTTCTTTATTTCTGCAAATCGAAGAAAACTGAAGAAAACCCAGAACAATTTAACCTAACCTAAACCCATGAAGTTCTTTAAGGGCTTTGGGGATTGAACTGAGAGAGAAAAGAATTAGAGGAAAGAACAAAATTTCGGTTTGATGGTTAATAAAAGAGGGAAATTAACAGAAAAAAAATTAAAATTAAAAAATATACATTTATCTGAATTTTTATAAAAAAAATTGTGAAAATTGTATATAAGTGCTGGAAAACGAGCGACAAATTAAAACAGAAATTTGGTTGCAGAGGCCAGGGGTATTTATAGAGGAGCTGTCGTCGAGTTCGATTTTTAGAATCTTAACGTAAATGGGCCAATTACCCACGTGTCTAATATCCGGTCCGACTTGAGATTTTTTAGCCTTTTTACCTGTTTTACGGCCCAATTTGATTCCACGGAGTTTTTCTTTTACTATCTTCGGTATTAATTTTAGGTTTTAGGTTTTGGAATTTGGAGTTTATTTTAAGAATATTCTCTTTATTTTATAGTTTTTAAATATTATTTGGTAAAATTTTCAAAAGAAATTATAAATATTTCTTAAAAATTCAAGTAAATGAAAAGTTAATCATAACTCTTATATAATATATTTCAAAAAAATAGTTTTTATATAATACTTTTAAGTTAATTTTAATATAGAATCATTATTTTCACATCATACTAATTAAATTAATTTTTAGTGGCCGTAATTTTAAATTTATATTCCAAATATGGTCCAAAATGTGATGGCTCGAATTGGCTTTTTATTTCTCGCTTACCTTGAAATGAAGGGCGGCAGCAGAAAGGTTTATCCGGAAAATTTAATTTTTTACCTTTTGAAATTTGTAAAATTTTAAATTACTACACCGTAAATTTATACTTTTCTCTATAAAATAATAAAATTTTAATATATTAAATGATGAAATTATATTTTAATTCTTATAAAATTATACAATTTAATTCCATCATCCCTTGATAAATTTTCTAACTTACTAGATTTTCTAACTAATCATACTTATTTCAAAAATAATATTTTTTTTATTATTGATTTGAGGATGAGTGAATTACCTCTAGTAAGATAATTTAAACCTTCAAATCAAGTTGTCTCGATGAAATTTTGAATGCACTAAATCCTTTTTTCTTCACCCTTCGATATAAATTTTATTTAATTTGTGACATTATTTTATCATATATATAATAATTTAATACTTATATTTAAACACTTTATTGTATCGATATTATCATTAATTGAGTCGTCAACTTAATTATAAAATTATAGAAATATTTTTTTTCTTTTAAACTATAATTAATTTATTATTATAATATTTTTGTCTTTTCATATTTTATATCGTATTTAAATAAAATAATTTAAAACTATAAATCTAAGGATCAAACACATATTCAATAGTATTACAATACAAGTTCATTATCGCTCTACCTATATATTTATTATCGAATAAATTTTAAAAGAAAATCTTTGTAACTTAAAAAAATCTATTATATATATGAATAATATTTGGTACACCGTCAGTGAAGTTTTCAGACTCTACAAGTAATATCAGGGTTGACAAGTGTCCTTTAAGAGTATAGTAAAATATATTTTTACAAAAGACACGTGGCAATTTTTTAAAGTTGCTTGAAAAAAAAACACATTACTAGTGTACCAAATATCACCCCTTATATAATGAAAAATTATTTGATATACCGTCAGTGAAGTTTTTTAAACTCTACAAGTGAGTTGAGGGTTTGACAATGTATTATATGATGTAATAATAAAAATAAAAAATTAATTATATAAATAAATATGACACTTGTCACACCCTCAATCCGCTTGTGGAGTTCAAAAATCTCTACTGGCGGTGTATTAAATAATTATTCATATATAATACGCTTACTTTTTACTTTGTTTATATATTTATATTTAGGTTAAATTATGATGTTAGTGTCACATCCCAAAATTGGGTCTAGAAGTTTCGAGGGTAATTTTAGAATTGTAGCACGAATGAGTTCAGAAATTCGAAATGTGATAACCCGAAAATATTTTCATTTATGGCTTTAAAAATTTTAAACCAATTTATGAAAATAGTGTGAAATAGGCTTTAAATTTTAAAAAGAGTATCATTTTGTAAAATGGTTTAATGTAGGAGTAGCTTTAAATTAATTATACCAAGTTTTAAAATCAACTCATATTTCCCCCTTTCACCCTATATTTTGATTGTGAAAGAAAAAAAAAAAGAAAGAGAAACACCCCATCTTTGTACAGTCCATTAGAGAGAAAACTGCCCAAACTTCATCCTTCCATTTTTTATCTTCATTACTCCAATCTCTTGTTTTCTATCATCCTTCAGAATTTAAAACCCCTTTGAATTAAAAAAAAAACACCAAGGACACCATTAAATCCATTGATTTTTTCAAGTGAGTTTTTTCAGATTTTCAATCAAACGTTCGTTTCCCCCTTAATCAAGGTAATGTCTCACTTTCCTAATAGTTTTTGATGTAGTCTAGTCTTTTAAATCAAGTTTTAATCAATTGAATCGAGAATTTCCCATGTTAGCCGAAATTGGAGTCATTAATGGTGAAATCTAGAATTTTGAATGAAATTACTATTTCAAAGTGTTTTTCAACTTGTTTGATGTGATTAGAAGGTTTTTAAACTTGTTTTAAAGTTTTGTTAAAAGATTTGAAGGTTTTGTTGAATTTTCATTAAAAATTAACCATGTATGTCAAATTTTTGGAACCATGAATCTGAGCAGTTTTGGGTGTTTTAAAGTTTGAGAATTGTTCTTAGATGAGTAATTGGATGTTTAGAATCGATTCTAAGTGATATGAATGAATGTGGATTAAGATATTTGAGTTTCAACTATGCTAGTCGAAAATTTTAATTTCAAGAGGAACTAACTTAGACTAGCGTTTTTGCTTGTTGAAATGTGTTTACAAGTGTAAATTAATTGTGTATATTATGTGGTTTTTATCTGTGAAGCTTCGAAATTGTTAGGACCTTCTTCGAGTAAGGCGAAAGGTAAGAAAAAGCTAGTTTAAACTTTCGACAATTAGATGAAAGCATGAATGGTGAGTGTTTGGAATCACTGCTTGTTGACATGATTCATAGTGTTAAATAGGAGCTTAGGAGTAGCCTAAATCCCTTCTCTAAGTTTCGAGTGTAAGCTTTCTTATTCCTCTCGATTATTTTGCAAAAATTGTGACTATATGTTGTGGATTGAATAGTATGATGTGGTAATGTGATATGTTATATAAGTTGTGTTAGCTCTTTTGAAATGTTTCAGTTGTGAGCATGCTAAATATGCCAACTAATAGTGATGACATTGTGTTAATGATGTAAATGTACAGTGAAAGTGTGCAACGAACTGTAAGTAAATATGTGTTTATTTGTGGATACTTTGGCCTTCTAATCTTTCGAGATCGTTGGATATAGTTTGCATGCCATAGGATTTTGTGAGTACTCACCTTTGTGTTGTGATTTTGGGTCATTAAGGCCTAGGACAGTTTGGAGAGATAAGGGAGTGTGATCTAAGCTCCATTCATTAGGATATGTTGGTGCATTGGAAAGTGTTAACTTATTGCTACACTTTTGGGATACGTTCGACTCCTCGAGTCATTAGTGTGTTGGAGATCCATGTATGCAATGTATGGTGATAAAGCCCACTTTTATGTTTCACAATCTCAAGTTGCCAAAGTATCAATTAATGAATTGCTTGTGAATTATGATGTATGTATCAATATGTGATTATAATGTTAGATGTATTAGTAAGTGATTCATAAATATCTTAATTTGGCACTATACTTAAACATTATTGGGAATATGTCTTTTGTGGCTTTCGTTTAATGTATAATATTGTGTGTATTTGCAGTCATTTTGTACATTCATTGAGCTTATTTAAGCTTACACACTCCATTCTAAACCATTGCAGATATTTAGCGTTACGATTGGAGCGGTGCAATTCCAAGGAAGTGATCCAAGTTAAGATTAATAAATTAAGTAGGTGACATTTTGATTATTCTTTGAATTGTTGAAATAAAGGCAATGTGGTTAGAGATTTTGGTTGATGTTTATTATGTTTTTAAAGGTTTACTATGAATTTAGACGCTTAGGATTTGATGGATGTTTATTACTATCTTATTGGTTTTATTTTGGCTTGAATAATTGAAATATTGATGTTGCTTTGAACTGCAAGTATGGTCATTTTGGTGTTGAAGAATGAGGTTTTGATGCCTATTGAATAGGAAGATGTTTATATGAATTTTTGCCCTGTTTCGTTATATTTTTTATGTTTAGTGCAGAGATATCAATATTCAAGCATAAGTATCGATACATCTATGTTGTATCGAATGTGCAGGTAAACAGTAGCTCATTTTGGTATGGATACCATTTCACGAGTATCGATACTCAGGGTAAAAGTACTGATACTTTTGCTTTGTATTGATTATTTTGTTTGGTTCTAAAAATTTGTGAAGAAACATAATGCTAAAAAGGTATTGATTTTTCTAATTGTATCGATACATATTTTCATAAATATCGATACCTGCGACTGAGTATCAATACCAACATGATTTCTTTGGAAATTTTTGTTAGATGATCCTCATGCATGATTAACTTCTTATTAATGTCAATAAACATTTGTTAAGTCGTTTTAAATGTTACCTAAGGTGTTAAAGACTCAATACTCCTCTAAATATTTGAAAGTGACGATGGTTGCATGTATTTGAGATTGTGTGAATATGTATAAGTTTAATGTTTGATGTAGAGTCCTGTTACTCAGGCTTAACAATTGGGCTGGGTATAGGGTATTACAGTTAGTCATTGTACTTTGACAAGATTTGATATTTAGCCCATGTACTTAAAAAGTTAAAAATTAAGTCCTCAAATTATTTTGATTTCAAAATTCTAATCCAGTCATTAAAATCGTAAGTATTTTCTGCCAAAGCATGTTAATTAAGTTGCCCTCGTGTGACATATCATACGATTGATAGAAAATATACACACTAAGGTGAAAATTTTTAACAGAAACAATCAACGACAATAATGTAACAGCTCGTTTTCAGTGGTGTCAAAAATAGTGGTTTCGGGACCACGATTCTGAAAATTGAGCCAGTGTTTAAATATTTATTTAATGTTTATGAGTATTTATTTAGGTTATATTAAATTTTAGTTAAGAAATTTTAAGGTTTAAATAGTTAATTAAATGAAAATGACTAAATCGTAAAAATTGCAAAAGTTAGTATTAAGAGTTAATTTGTCATGGAATTATAAGTTAAGGGCTTTATGTTGCCATTATACGATGTGAATGCATGTTGGACGGTATTATGCTTTGTTTTTATTTTTGTTAAAAGAAATATTAAGTGTAAATTGGTAATTAAATAAATAAATGCATAAACAAATAAACCAAAATGTCATCATCTTCTCCATTTCTCTTGGTTCTAACCGAAACCACCATTAGAGGATTAAGAAGCTTTCAGTCAAGTATTGTAGGCTTGCATGATCAAGAAACGCCACAATCAAATTTAAATTGAGGAAAAGTTAAATCTTGGATTAGTTGTCGATTCTATTTTTGCAATTGTGGTAGTCAAGGTAAGTTTGTATAATGGTAAACTTGTTAATTTCCAATTTAGATAAATGATTGTTTGAGGTTATGCTTTGTATTACTTTTATTGAATACAAAATTGTTAATTAATAAGTTGGATTAAATTGTAATGTTATTTCAATTGATGAATAAATGTGAAAAAAAATGTGAGTGTCATGAATGTTTATATTAGAAAACGTATAATGGAAAGAAGTTAAAGGATTTAAAATAGAAAATGTCCCGTTTAAACCTCGAGAATACTTAGGATACAAATGACACGTCATTATGAGTTATACGATTTCGGGTGCTAGTCTTGGATGTCCTATCGATGGCTAAGATCCTATATTTGTTGTAGATTTTCCACAGCTCGTGTGAGCAGCATCATGTAGCTTAACATCCTGACCCACAGCTCGTGTAACCAAGCCCATTTCAAGCTCGTGTAAGCATTTCCAAAGTATCCGATGATATTATATTTGGTTCAACGAGGGATAAATTTTTCTTTTGAATATGTATATATATAAAAAGGTTTATGTTATATTATAATGTGGAATGGAAAATGTTGGTGTATGTGTTTAAAATGAAAAGTGTATTAATTGTTTACATGATGGATGATATGTATATTGATTTGTTATTGAGTTATGTTTCATGAAATGGGATGGAATTATATGTTTATCTATTCACCTACTAACCTTCTGAGGCAATGCATTATGCTTGATCGTTACTGATTCTTCTAATTTTTCCGTAGCATCAAAATCTAAACTCCTGCAAAGTACATTTTGTATGCCATCCTCTTCATGATATTCAAAATGTAACTTTGTCAATGGTTCAATAATATCAATGCTAGAGACTTTTGTCATTGTACAGGGGTGACCCATCGCCTCATGAACATTAAATTTAACCACTCCACTATCAAATTCCATAGTGAGCATTCCACTCCAGACATTAATTTTCATACATGCGATGCTTAAAAATGGTCTCATGAGTAGAATATCGAAGAAATTTTTTGAGTTGTCATCCTCCATATCGATTATGTAAAAATCTGTAAGAAAATTTACTTCATTTACCTTGACGAGGACATCTTCCAACACCCCTTCCGGATACATAACTGACCATCCACTAACTGAATAATCACCCTTGTTTCTTTCAAATGACCCATGTTGAGCAATTTATAAATAGATAGAGACATAACGTTAATAGATACACCTAAATTGTACATGATCTTTTTAATGTCAACATTACCTATTTTGCAGGATATAGAGAACATACCTTAATTCTTACACTTAGGTGAGATTTTATTTTGTAAAACCACAAAGATGTTTTCTCCTACATTTACCTTCTCGTTACCTAGGAGCTTCTTCTTACTAGTGCACAACTCTTTTAAGAATCTCACATAACGTGGAACTTGTTTGATTGTATCAAGTAATGGGATGTTAATTTCTATCTTCCAAAACGTCTCTAGGATTTCTTTCTCTTTTAGTTCTTGTTTACATTAGGCGAGCCATCTAGGGAATGCAGGTGGTACCACGAACGGTTTCTACGGTGCTAATTCTGAAAGAGCTGCTGGATCAAGTTTCTATTCTTTCCATTCAGTGTCGTGATCATGACTCGTGCCAAGTGTTGGCTCTAAAATCATTTCACTTTTTAATATCATAGCACTTGCATTTTGTCGTGGATTCGGCTCTATTTGAGATGGCAACTTCCCTTGGGACTTCAATCAACTGAACGTAATCGCAAGCTTACTCATTGTCCTATCTATTTCTTATAGGTGTGTTTCCGTCTTCTGTTGGAACTTTTCGGTGCTAACAACTAACCTCTCCACTGTGGTCTCAAGAGATGACTTTAGAGGTTGAAACTGTTGAGGCAGAGGTGGCCTTGGTTGATATGGTTGGTTGTACCATTGATCGATCCATAACTCAGATTTGGGTGGTCCCTCCACCTTATATTGTAAGTGCTCGAATGTGGATCATAATACCTTCAAGGTGGCCTTAGGATGTTCCTAATGGCATCTACTTATGCAGTTTTATCCTTGTGTAAAATTGGACACGAGTCTGCTGGATGATCAGGCATAGCATAAATCCCACAAAACTGAGCTGGGTTCATTTTTCCTGCAAGTAAATTTTGAACTACATTAGTGAGCTGCTCAATTTTATCTTCTAAGGTTAGAGTACTTAGCCCATAAACCCTTTTTCTGCATTCTATAGCTGGTTGAAATTGTTGGGAATTCACAGCCATGGTTGAAATCAATTCCCTTGTTCTTTGAGTAGTCATGTTAACTAGTGATCCTCTATTGGCGACATTAATCATCTATGTTTCCATAGGGATTAACCCCTCATAGAAATATTGAAGAAGTTATTGTTCAGATAGGCTATGTTTTGGGCAACTTGCACACAACTTCTTATATTGCTCTCAGTAGTTATAAAGTTATTTGGTCTTTTTTTGTCATATTCTGACAATATCTCTCTTTAATTCAACTACCTGAACTATTGTCAAGAAATAAATGGGACATAATAGACCATGTATTAACAAATTCTGGAGGTAAATAAAATAATCGTTCTCTAGCAGAGTCGACTAACAAAAACTGAAAAGCTCAAAGTTTAATTTGATCTTCGGTTACTCCCTAAGGTTTCATACTTAAGCAAACCATGTGGAACTCCTTAAGATAAGTGTGGGGGATCTTGTTTTTCAAACCGTGAAAAGTGGGCAGTAAATGAATTAAGCTCGACTTTAATTCAAATGGTGTTCCCCTTGTTGGATAACTTATGTATAGCAGTTCTTGCTTATCCAAGGCTGTAACGAGCTGTCGAATGGTTTGATTTACCATTTCTTCTAGTTCACTGTGTATATCGTCAATTTCTTTCGTATAAGACAGTGTTTCATATTTTATTGGCGGTTGTTTTTCGCGTTGAATAGCTTCTCTTCAAAATGTTCAAGCTAACTTCTGAATATTTTGTTCAAACTCTAAGGTCCCTGGTTCTGACATGTCATAAAATAAATGAAAATTATAATTATTTCTAATCCTCGACAACGATGCCAAAATTTGATGGGCGTTAAAACCACCAAATATAATTTCCTACACTCTAATTGAATTAAACAATAGTATAGAGTAGTAGGGTCGATCCCATGGGGACTAGGATTCCTAATTTTCATGTTTACATGACCAAATTCCTGAGTCCAGGCAGCTATCATGCCCACGACTTATACGTGCAGAGCTGAAAAATAAATAAAAAGGAATTTAGTTGAAAAAAAATATAAAATGAAATGAAATAATAATAGAATGATAATTATGAAAATAAATTAAGTTGGTAAATCAAATATGTGAATGCTTAGCCTTAGCCTCGGTACACATCAAACTCGAATCGATCATTGAAAGTGGATTTCTTTCTTCCAAACAATAAGTTGGTTATAACGATTAAGGATGCCTTAACCGCCAACTCTTCTTTGTGTAGTTGGTTCCGGTACGACCTGCAAACCAACCATTATCGATTATCTAACCACGTAACATGTGTCCGCAATTTAAGATATCGGCATCCCTAGGGTCTAGAAAAGCCTAACTCGAATTAACGGCCTTAATTGCATGGGTCGTTTAAACCCAATCATCATTCCTTTGACGGAACCCAACTAGCTTTTTCCAATTGGACACTTCAATTTGTTTATAGGAACTCGAATATGGTAGACGACCGACTTATTTTCCCAGCTGTGCACCAAAACAACTCCCTCTCAATGTGCACTTTGAGCTGGAATTTGATTAAATTTAAGGGATGAATGTAACTATCCCATATACCAGAGAGATAATGAATATCGTGTTGTAAAGTTTTAGTGCAGATTCATATCTCACGATTTTCGACCAAAATGACAATCGGCCTAAGGCTAAATGGGGTTTAGTTGGACATGAGATTAATCATGCTTTGTTGGATTAAGAGAATGAATTTAATTGAAATGGTGATAGGTGAGAATGAAAAAGGACTTAAAGAGCAATTGAACCAAAAAAATAAGGGAACAAAAAAATGGCAGTAGCTTGATAGCCACAGACGCGTGAAAAGGGAAAAAATGTTTTTAATTTAATTTCAAGTGTCTTTCCATGCCACCATTACAAGGTATTTATACACTTCTCATATGTTAAATTTAGCAGATTCCTCCTAAGATTATGCCTAGCAACCAACTAAAATTAGATTTTTTTTTCCATTTATATAGTTTGAAAAATTCAAAATCTGATTTTTAATCAACCACTAATTCTACAACTTTTCAATTTGGCACATTTTATTTCTTTTCGTTCCAATTTAGCCCAATTTGCTTATTTATTTGAACTTCGATAGTCTAGTTGGGTCTTGACAAAATTTAAACAAGAAATCACAAGCTTAGTAGCATTCTATTCAAAATTTGACCAAAAATAAGTACATTAAAAACACAAGATTAACTTGTAATGAAACTTAGAAAATGATTACTATTTCATTAAGTTTTAGTCAAAAGAAGATTATAATAAGGCGCTAATTGAAGGTCTTTGGACGATTTATGACCAATACCTAATAGTTCAACCATGGTTATCTTCGTTCAATACTTCTCAAAGCCTTCCGAATCATTTAGTGGTTTGGATCCAACTCCCAGGTTTATCAGGATCATTTTTCAAAAAATGCTTACTAGAAGCGGTGGGTAATTCGATTGGCCAATTGATCAAGGTGGATAATCAAACGGAAAATCGGATAAGGGGCCAATCTGCGAAGATGGCAGTAAGTGTTGATCTCAATCGTACTTTAATCTCTAACATTCGTGTGGAAGGCAAACTACAAAGAGTGTAGTATGAGGGCTTATCGAATGTTTGCTTTGGCGGTAGCTTTTATGGCCATCAAAAGGAGGTATGACCTAAGCTACGATGAGAGGACCTGACAGAAAACCAGATGGAAGAGAACATGAACGTCAAAACCTTAGCACTAGCGGAATTAAACAAAAGGGCGGAAGCTAAGGAGTTTGGCTCATGGATGGTTGTTTCGCGTCATTCATGACGGCCAATATGGAGAAAAACGAATATGGAAACAAATCAACAAAACCACAGTAATGGCTCACGTTTCTCTTTAATTTCTGATCGGAATGAAGATTTGTGGGTTGCAAATGCTGAAATTATTGAAGAGCTATCAAAAGATAACAATAAAGTTGTTGTGCCTACTTTGGGCTTCTCGTTGGGAGAAAATAGAGGTTTATGAACAAATGGGTTAAAAAATAAAGAGAAGTTGGAAGTTAGTGTTGGGCCAAAAAAAAAAGTCTTGGCTGGGGTTAAATTAAGAGTAAACGACTTGAAATAAAAAGGCATACAAATTAATGATCCACGTAAGGAAATTAGGTTAAGAAAGTTGGGATGGGGGTAACATTTCAGGCTTCGTGTGAATACAAGGAAAGTTTCAGTGAGAAATGTAACCTCTCCAACCCGGCCTAGACGTTAGACCTGAATTCAGGAGACTACATCAGCCACTAAAATGGCCTAGTAAGATTATCAGAGTTATTGAAAACAAGATATTTTAAAACATTTATTTAATTTAGTTGAAAACTTAGTTACAAATCATTTTATTGTCCTTAATATTTTAATTTAGCAGCAGAAAACTAATATCTATTGGTTTTAAGGAAAATTAGGGGTTCATGCATACTAATTAATAATTATAGCATAATATCTTAAGAGTTCAATTAAAATGGCATGCAAAATAAAACAAACCTAAATCCTAAATCCCATGCCACGGTTTCTAAATAAATAATATAATCTTTTAAAGGAAATAAAGAATATTAATGAAACTTAAAATATTAAGAAAAACGAAACTAAGCTGAGTCCCTCCGGATGCCACGTTTGCATCCTAACTTGGTAGCTTATCTGAAAGGATGAAAATTTAAGAGGGAGTGAGCTTTGATGCTCAATATGAGTCCGTTTACAATAAAATCAAAGCAATGGTTATTAAGACACATTAATTAACATTGCATGAAATAATCATAGAAAGTAATTCAATTCATAGTATATGTATTACAAGGCAACCATCATTAATATCTCAGAACTCACAATCACAATTTTCAGAATAGCCAAATTCTCAAATTCGCCCACAATAATCATATTCATACACACACACACACATATATATATCCACACATATGTAATTATTAGGGTAGTAATTACACTCTCTTGTAATTGCAAATAATTTTAATTCCCTAGATGTATTTAGCTGATAGAGTATAATTATAGTGTGGTTCCCTGAGTCATGTTTGATAGTACAAATTGTAATTACAAATTTACATAATTTATATTTTTTAAATATTAAGTACTATAAAAAATTTTAGTAATATGGAAAGAGTTTCTAAACAAGTAACAAAAATTAAAATCAAATCGTTATATAAATTATGTTAGTCCAAAAAAGTAGATGATAATACGATTACTGAAAAAAATATCAAGAAAAATAAACATCATATGCAATTTTATCTATTATTCTAGTGCATATTTATTGGGTTATTCAATATTTAATATTTAATTTATGCTTCTTAATTCTTATCATTATCTGTTTGTTCTTGATTGAGTTCATCATCATCTGAATTTGAATCTGCATCATTAAGATTATCAAGATCTCATTCTTCCATGTACTCTTTGAAATACATAGATCATCTCAATTCCACCTATAATTAAAGTTATAAAATATGCAACATGTTAGTATGATCCACATTTTTTATCCTATACTAAGGTGATGTTGTTAATATGAGAAATATTTAAAAGAAAACAAAAAATGTCTTCTCAACCACATTTCAAAGCGTTGAATATGTCAAATTAAAGAGTTCGCGAATTGTCTATGGTGTTTGAGTGTGATAACATTCTCTCAAATGGTATCATACTCTACAATATGGTGTAAGAAAGTCTTTTTAATTTGCATAATCAGCATCGACCTTATAATATTTAGGTTCACTGTTCAAATAATCTGTTATCTTTAATTATAAGAACTTATATAAACTTACTTTGGAGAAAGACTTATGCTAGGTTATCTCCCTTTTTATAATGCTTAAATTAAGTCAAAATAATATTGAAACTTAATTTGGAGAAAGACTTATGCTAGGTTATCTCCCTTTTTATAATGCTTAAATTAAGTCAAAATAATATCGAATTTATAATATTTAACCTTTATAAAAAAATGTTTTATAAATTGTCCAAAACTTTCATAATACTTCTTATAAATAATATACCATTATTTTTAAAAGTTTTTTAATAAATAAGTTATGATAAAATAAAACTATAACACTTTTTATGAATAAGTATATTGTGTTTATAATATACATCATGAACACAGAAATAAGTTATGTCCATACTTTGGCCATAATTTTTTATAAATAAATATAGTATAAAACTTTCATAACATGTAATTTTTTATAATAAACTTTTTGACCATAAATTTAGAATTTTTTAGGATTTAAATAATATTTTTTTGTTATAACCATATAAAATACATAAATTATTTTTATAATATAATTTTTAAGATTTATAATATAAGAAATTTATTGACATAATCCTCCTAAACAGTCATACATGTCATGCTTATAATATAATAAATATTATTTTAAAAATTGAATTTTGGTGTAATTATCTGTGTAATTAATCTAACTCTCATCCTCCCCTAAGAATTGAAAAGTGTAATTAAGGGTGCTTCAATTACACCCAATTTGGTGGAACACACAAATTAGAATGGTTACCCAAACATGTCACCTTTGTAAAATTATAAGTAGTTACACCCAAATCCAACGAAAGGTTCTTTTGTGAGCTTCTATTGAACAACTTACAAGTTCATAATTGGTATATCATAATTTTTGGGATTTTATCATAATAATTGGTGTTGACACTTATTTTTTGTTAAAACGGGGTCGACTTGGATTTTGAAAAAAAGAATGAAAACGGGAGTCGCCACCAATCTTTTTTTGATGAGGTGTGATCGGGTCACCTCGTAAAACGGTTGTTTTTAATAAATGATTTAGATTTTATTAAAACAACGATTTTGGTCTACGAAATTCAGAAAAATGGGTTCGGGAGTCGGTTACGCACGAGGAAAGATTAGCACCCTCGATACGCCCAAAATTGGTACCTAGTTGATTAATTAGTGTCTTAGTTTCGAAAATTGAAAACTTCGAAGAGTTTTAAAATACGATCCTTAAAAGAAACTCGGATAACATGAATTGAAATTTAAGATTCTTTTGTTCCGAAGGAATATCACATCCAGCACGTTAGAACACGATACTTTAAACCATCGAAACCAAGATCACCTTATAGTTTAACGAAACCATGCTTTGAAGTTTTAAGAGGATATTTGGCTATTTAGTCGAACGAGAAATCGAAACCCAGTACGTTAGGGCACGTTTTCTCGAATTTCCAAACGCAAAACATTGCCTCTTTTTGAAATTATTGAAAGGATATTTGGCTATTTGGTCGAACGAGAAATCGAAACCCAACACGTTAGGGCACATTTTCTCGATTTTCTAAAAACAAAACATTGCCTCGTTTTGAAAAAATTTTCCTTTTGAGGAATTTTGAGTAAGAACTATCGTGATATTTAACATGATATATGCTTAGTTTATTAAACATCGTATGGGAGCAAACAAATATGTTTTTTCTAAAACATAACGTAAGATACAATAATAGTGAAATAATGTAAAGTAACCGTGTGGACGAAATATTTAAAAGACAAATAATGGGATACAACAATAATAATGATGTGATATTGATAACTAAATTGCAGCAACAATAAATGAAGCAACACAAAATAAAATAAGATGAAAATAGGAGACACATAATAAGAAAAGGTAAACATAACGCAAAACACCAAGACAATGAAACAAATAAATAAAACTAAGAATAGAATATATGTATGTATGTATGTGTATATATTTACAAATTGTAATAATATAAAAATATATGTATGTGAAGTAAAATATGTATACATATATGTAAGTATATAAGAATGATGAAATATGAAAAATATATTTAAGCATGTACAGGTACATATATATATATGTGAATTAAAATATGTATATTTACGTATATCTATGTATATAAAAATATGAAATATAAAATATAAAAAGTATATATTTATAATGAATGAAAAGTATGTATGTAAATATATATTATAAAATGTATGAACAATTTGAAATTATTAATATTAAAATATTTTAATATAGATAATAATATATAAGATGATAATATATAAATTTAAACCAAATAAATAAAAACTTGAGATAAATACTAGTCAATCTAAAATAGTTTAAAATAAAACAATATACAAAAGAAAATCTTAAACAATAAAAGAAACAATTTTTTTAAATATATAAAAAATTTAATGCAAAACAATTTCAGATAAAGAATAAATGTAAAGGCTTAAAACAAATAATGATAAAATAGCATATATAAAAATGAAACACATTAAGGATGTGGTTCAAAAAGAATAAAAAAAACAGGTCTTAAACTGCAAATACATGAAACAGGTGGCTAGGGGGACCGAAATAAATTGCGCTGAGGACATGGGGGACTGATTGTGCCATATTCCCCGTCCCTTATGCGCGTTGGTCTGTACAGGACCAGATTGAATCAGGCGTAAAATTTTGTGGCCGAAATTAAAATGAAACAAAAGGCAGCATTGAATGTCCACAGAATTGGAGGGACTAATTGCGTAAAATTCCCATTAAGACAAAAATGTGCAGCTCTCCAATAGAGCTGCTCATGGGCAGGCCGGGCCCAGAAAAAAATTTCGGCCCGGCCCGAAATATAGGCCTAGAATTTTGCCCAAGCCTGGCCCGGGAAAAAATTCATAAACCCGGGCCGGGCCCGGCTCGGCCCGTTTTCTAAATAAATACCAAAAATTTATTTTAAAAATTAAAAAAATTTATTTTAAAAATATTTTAAAATTAAAAAAATTAAAAAGGTATTTTAAAAATATTTTAAAATTAAAAAAGTATTTTAAAATTAAAAATATAAAAAAAATAAAAATATTTATTATATTCGGGCCGGGCTCGGGCCAAAAAAGTGGTGCCCGAGGCCCGACCCGTTTTTTAATCAGGCCTCATTTTTTTACCCAAGCCCATATTTCGGGCCTATATTTTTACCCAAACCCTCCCATATTTCGGGCGGGCCGTCAGGCCGGGCCGCCCGGCCCATGAGCACCTCTACTCTCCAAGCTTTCAAACGGCACAGTTTAGAATCTTATATAAATAGAAAAAATAAAACCCTAAAAAAGAGAAATCAGCCCCCATTTCTTTCTTCTTTTTTTTTTTTTAAAAACTGAGGATCCCAAATCCCCTCAACCCCTTTTCTCGGCCGCTCCTAATCGCCGCCATGGCCGGTGGCCGGCGTAGCGCGACGGAATCCTCGATCCGCGCATTTGAGGCATATTCAAAGCGCCTGAACTTCGAAAAGGGAAGTTGAGGAGAAAACAAGGTCTTTGGCCCCCTCTCGAGCCCGAATCCGACGACGGCAATGGACCATCGCCGGCCGGTTCAAGGGCCGATTCAGGTATTTCTTTCCTTTTTATTTTTTTATCTTATTTGCTAACCTTTTTTAAAATAGATTTTAAAAAAAGTAAATAGAAAGAATAACAGAAAGAAAAACGAAAAGAAAAGTTTGCAAAAGAAAAAAAATATCAACCTTTAGAATTTGGTTTCTGAGTTTCGATTCACTGGTGTGCGTTTTTTTACAAAGAAAATCGAAGAAGAAGTACAAAAATGGCTCTTGTTGTTTTTTATAGGCCATTACAAACTGTTTTTTTTATTGATTGCTCTTTATTTCTTTGCATTCATTTTTCTCTGCAGGTGGTCTGACACGCGTGGAAGGCCAACAGCGGCAGTGTCAGAGGCGTGCGCTGAAGGTGCCTGGTGGCTGGGGGTGGTAGACAAGGAGGCCACTCGAGGCATGCAGCGACTAGCTAGGGTTTGCTGCTGAAATTTTACTGAAAAATGTTGTAGATGTTGGGCCATTTGGGCTTTAAGGTTTTGATTTGTTTGGGTTTAAATATGGGTTTAATGTAACTGGACTGTTTAACTTTGGATTATTTGGGTTTGTTTTGCTGGTATGGACCCGGACAAAATTTGGGCCTTACAATTGGTATATACTTATAATTATTTGTTCTGATATGTTATGACATTTTGCTATGGTATATGTTTCTGAAAATATGACATTTTGATCCAGTATATGTTTCTGGAAATATGACATTTTGATTTGACATGTGTTTCTGGTAATGTGTACAATATAAGTAAAATTTTGTACTAGTATTTACATTTGTGTATGTTATAAGTAAAAATTCTGTTTGTGGGTCGAGTGTCACACTAGGCTTCTAGCTCACTCGTTTGTTTAATACGTTTTAGGTAATCTTCCGACTTAGGACTGAACAGCGTGTGGGAGCTCGGATTTTTTCTCATTTAATTAAATATGGTGATCTACATTAGTAATATTCTTGGACTTTTGGGATTGAAATTCATTTTTGGGCTTTGATTTGGTTTTTGCTTGATCGCCAGTTTTTGGTATTTTAACATGAAAATGCAAAATCATACAATTTACCAAATTAGAATTCGGTTTTTAAAATTAAAACTCTGAAATTTCTGTTGCGAAACTAAATAAATCATTAGGTGATTTTACTGTAAGTAAAATATGTAAGAGGTTTTGCCATACTTATATTTTCGAAACACTCACTGAGAAAAAAAGTTTTTAAACGTGATCAAATTAAGATTTTTTTTGTGAAATGAATAAGTTCTGTTCATGAGCTTAGCTAAATTAAGATTTTAGATTACACGATTTCTAAGCTGGATTTTTAATTAGTTTTCAAACGAGTTGATGTAACTCCACCAGATTCGGCCATAACGACTAGGCTGGTATTGCAGTGTTACACTCTCATAATTTTTTGTACTTTCTCATTTTTTTGGTACTTCCTCAAGTTTTATGGTATTCTCTCATAATATTTAGTACTTCATCATATTTTTAATATCCCCTCGTGTTTTTTTGGCATTCTCTCATATTTTTGGTACATCATCATATTTTTACGTCCTCAAATTATCGGTACATCCTCATTTTTTTATACTTCCTCAAGTTTTATGGTATTCTCTCATAATTTTTGGTACTTTCTAATATTTTTTAGTATCCCCTCATTTTTTGTATTCCCTCATAATTTTTGGTGCATCCTCATATATTTACATCCTCATAACTTTTGGTACTTCCTCATCGTTTTTGTATTCGCTCATAAATTTTGGTACTTTCTTATAAATTTGGGTACTTACTTGTATTTTTTTGTACTCTTATCATAATTTTTTATATTGTTTGGAAAGAAAGGTTTGATACAATATATAATTTTAAAGTAAATAAAAATATTATTTTTAAATATTAAGAAATTTCAATGAGATGTTGTAAAGAAAAAAATTGTAACTGTGAAATTATAATTTTTTAATACTAAAATTTGGTACTGAAAAATTCTTATTTCATGATAATTTAAAAAAAATACGAAAAATTAAATAAACGAAAAAAGTTATGCGACAAACAAAAAATTGGCATCCCCTTGTGTTATTTGGTATTATCTCATAATGGTACTTCTTGAAAATCTTTTTGGTGTTCCCTCATAATTTTTTATACTTCTTCAGATTTTTTTGATGTTCTCACTTAATTTTTTTATACATAGATTTTTTGGGGCTTCCTTATATTTCTTTTTGTAATTCCTCATGGTTTTTTTGTGATTGCTCATGATATTTCTTCATAATTTTTGATACTTTTTTGGTTTTTTTTATTGTTCAAGTTTTTTTTGGTACTTTCTCAAATTTTCTAGTATTACCTCATAAATTTTTGTGGCTCCTCATGTTATTTTGTACTTTCTTTTATTTTTTTTGTATTCTCTCAATTTTTTTGGTATTTCTTCATTTTTTTTAATTTATCCTAAAATTGTTTTATATGTTTTTTAGATGATGATTTGGTATGAGATATAATTTTGGAGTATAAAATATTAATTTTAAATATTAAGAAATTAAAATAGGATTATGTAACGAAAAAATTTAATAACTTTTAAATTATTATTTTTCATGCAAAATTTTGTAAGGGAAAAAAATATTTGATGATAATTTTTTATAAATGAAACAAATTTAGTAAGAAGAACCAAAATTGATATATATATATATATTTTATGTTTTTCCTTGGAATACTAAAAAACATGAGGGAATATAAAAAAATATGATATGAGTACCAAAAATTATAAGAGACTATTAAATATTAGTTCGTCTTATAAATTTTGCTTTATTATTATTATTATTTTAAATGTTATTAGTATGCGAAATATTTGTTTGAAATCAAAATTTGATTCTAGAAATTTTAATAACATTCCAAAAATTACGAGAAAATACTACGAAAGCATAGTAGAAATTTTAATGGCAAGGCTTATGAGGAACCACTAAGGGCCAGTTCTTCATTGCCTTTGAAAAGTGCTGTGGAAAAGTGCTTTTGAGAAGTACTCTTAAAAAGTTTGGTTTAAAATTTGAGTGTTTAGCATTGCTGTCAAAAAGTGCTTTTGAGAAATAAAATGTCAATTTTAGACATGTTATTATCAAGTAACAAATATGCATTTAAATAATATTTAAATTAGTTAATATTATTATATTTTAGTAATAATATAAAAAAATTATTATAACTTGTTGTTAATATTTTATATATGAAATATAAATTGTAAATATTTTTAATCAATAAATATTAATTATTTATAAAATTTAATTAGAATATATAAACTGTATTTTAAATATTTAAATATAACCATTAAATATTTGTAATTAGTATTTTAAAAAATATTTTTTAATTAATGATTTTAACACAATTGTAATTAAGCACCAAAAAAAAAAGAAAAATATTATGTTATTAGAGGGGTGAAAAAGTAATTAAGCACCAAAAGTGCTTTTAGGAGAAGAAAAGCTAAAATTTTCAGTTTTTCCTTTTCAGCTCATTTTTAGAAGTACTTTTGAAAATCACTTCTGAAAAGCTAAAAATTTCTGCCAAAAGCAACTTGTTCTTCATAGCTTTTCTTTCAAAAGTGTTTTTGGAGTCAGAATTACTTTTTTTTAAGCAATGAAGAACTAGCCTAAAAATGATGAGGGAGTAAGAAAAATGATGATCCACCTTAGAAAATTGTTTGTCATAGCAGGGCAATTGCATATTTCCCTTTATTTTATTTTATAGCAGGTCTCTTAAAAGAAACCTTACGGTAACTTCATTCTGGGACAATCAGTTATCAAACGCTGCTCAACAGCATCAGTAGCCTTCAAGCCCCTACTTGTTCGTATTATACTGCTAGAAAAACAGCTGCAAACACCGCTGAAACTCTAACAAGACAGATTGGGTCCAGGTTGAACCCCAAATCGTTTACAATAATATTTGTAAAACTGAATTCGATGCTGAGCTCTGTCTTTTGCCGCTGTAACACCACATTCAACCCTGCCATTGATGGCTTTGATGGTTTCTCCGAACCCTCGGCCGATGACGGGGCGGACAGCGGCCATCCAGTACCATAATGAACCCTTAAATGAGACAAGGATCATTGGCCACCATTTCAGGATTTTTCAATAAGTCCAGCGTCAAATTGCTTTCCCTGCTTTCCCGTAGTTATAATTCCACGAAAGCTGGAGCGGTCCTCCACCATAGTAGGACTTCCCTGGTGCACATGGGAACTCTGGCTTGGTGGTGTCACAGTGGCTATCACTTTTATCCTGTTCTTCTGTATGGCAAAAGACTGCAAAAATAAGAATATATACAAATACAGCAGATTTAGGACTATATAATTGGCTTTGAATCTGTGGTTTAGTTCAAAGGAAAAAGAGCTTTACATTCAGTCTCATGGGTGGCATGGGCAAAGAAAGCAGCAATCTCACGCTTGGATTCAACATCAGAACCCAATTTTCCGAAATCGGGAAAGGAATCAACTAATCAAGTGCAGTCAGGAAAGCTTGTCGTGTATAGAATTTCTTGCCTGCACAATCTGCACGAGCTTGGTTGATTATCCCGTTGAAGAACTGAGGTGAAACAATGGAGGCAACTGAAGCACCAGTGGGAGACTTGGAGAAGCAAGGGCCTTCTTTGCAACCAGTGCCACAGTAATCGTTACCCTGACCGCAATAACCATGTTGACTGCAACACAAGTTTGGCGCACAGCCACAGTTTTGAGCCAACACGGTTTGGGTTATAGCGGAAGCAACTAGTAGTCCAACGAGAACATATGTTAGTAGCTATTTTCCCATAGTTAAGGACTCCACATTCAAAGGATGAGAGGGCAGTGGAGATATTTATAGGGTAATGTTTTCCATATCGTATTGACTAGGGGTCTATGTGATCTAAGTTATTGGACTATTCTACCATAGCCTGGTGGACGTGTTTACGAGGAAACTTCCACTTTGATAAAATTTATATTTGATGCATATCTACATCACAAATATAGTTCTATTAAATTATATTAACCTGAAAAATATTATATAAATATATTTAAAAAATTATATAAAAACTAAATTAATTATTGGTTGGAATAGCAAAATTGAAACATTGAAGATCTTAATATTCTAGGTTGAAGTCCATCATTGACATATTTATTATAGGTTTCAATTGTTTTTATAAGGTTTTATATAAAAATGAAAATAATTTAATAATAATATTTGTTACTTTTAAAGGATTTTTTTGGTTAATTTTCAATTGAGTTGGTGTCTAATTAGCTCGTGATAGTAACACAAGCAAGAGTTTAAATAAAGCATAAATATCATGATAGTTAATAAGTGTTCACACTTCATCATTAAAAAAAATGTATAATGTCTTTTTTGTCTTCCAACTTTACAAAAGAGTTTATTTTGGCTATTCATTTAATTTTCCGTCTCTTTTAGCCATTGAACTTGCATTTTTTGTCAAATAACCTCAAAATGGATAGAAAAGTTAACTTTTGCCAACTTTGTTGATGTGGCATACATGTGAATTGCCACATGTACGACATGTCAGCATGTAATTACTTTTCTAAAAAATTAAATTTTTTATACTTTTTAAATAATTTTAATGATTTTTAATTTTTAAAAATAATACTTTTAATTTTTAAAAATTTTAATAAGTCAATTAAATACTTAATGTTATCCACATGATAATCCATGTTGTCACATCAATAAAGTTAAAAAATGTTAACTTTTCCATCCATATTGGAGTAATTTGATAAATACACAAGTTTAAGAATTAAAAAATGTGAAATTTTAAATGAATGGCTACAATAATTTTTTTTCTACAATATTTTTTTTCATAAAGTTAGAGGCCAAATAAATTATAACACCATAAAAAAACTTTAAAAATAAAAAAAAAAATTCTCTTTAGAAGAGAAATTCAGATAAGAGATTTCATTTTATTAATGTTTTAAATTTTCCAAAAATAAATTAACTTGTTTGAACAAAAATACTAAAAAATTTCAAAAGGTCCTATTTTTCAAAATTTTTTTAGAATTTTAATTCATTTATATGCCTTACCACAAAATAAAAAAAGTGTTAAACTTCAAAATATTTATTTATATTATTTAAAAACTTATATATTTTCATGAATATAATGATTTTTGCATTGCTTATATATATATATATAAGCTATATATATATTTGTTATAGAATATTTGAGAAACTTAAAATTCAACTCGACCATATGAAACGAGAAGCCCGACCCATCTCGCAAGCCAGCTATGGTGCCTTGCCATCTCACAAGTCCATCATCACTTTGCGAGGCCCATTTCCTGTCCGTTGCCACTTCACGAGCCCTCGCAAGCCAGCCATTGCCTTCTTACTTCGCAAGGTAATCTTTGCCACCTCGCAATATCTCATGAGCCCAACTCTTAGGCCATCGAAGTGCCTCACCATCTTGTGAAGATGTCCTCACCAAGGCATTATCATTTAACCATTTCGTCGTCGTCATCTTGCCTCACAACCTTGCAAGGTCACAAGCCACCCATCACAAACATCACGCAAAGTGTGATTGTAACAATCTATTTTTCAATGGTGTTGAAAATAGTGGTTTCGAGGCCATAAATCCAATGAGTGAGCCCGTAAATATTATTACTTAATTTTTACGAGTCAAATATAATATTATAGCAAATTTTAATTTGATAATTTTTGTTATTTAAATGAATAGTCTAGTTCAAGTGGTTTGTCCTTAAAGTCAAGTGGTTTTGGAAAGCGAAATATCGGGACCTCGTTTCTATTAACCGAGCTTGTAAATATTTTTATTAAATATTTAAGGAGTGGTTATATAGGTGTATTAAAGTTTGGTCCAAAAATTTTAACGTTTAGATAATTAATTTAGTAAAATGGACCAAATCGTAAATACTGTAAAAATTAATCGCTATAAGTTTATTTGTATTAAATGGTTATAAAAGTATTAAATGAAGGTTTTAAAATGCAATTAGAACTTATTTTAGTTAGTGTGGACGGTTAATGGGCGAAAATAATTTTATGTTTAAAATGTTTTAATTCAAAAGAATTATATGTTATAATATTATTAAAATATTAAAAAAACAAAAGGTAATTAGTCATCATCTTCTTCATTTTATTTTTATTTAATTGAAACCACCATTGAAGCTTGAAGGAAGAATCAACCAAGCTTTAAATCTCCTTGCATGGTATGAAATTCAAGCTCTTCTTTTAGTATTTTTATATTTTTGAGATGTTGCAACTAGATTCAGTTAACCCATATCACCGATTTTAAAATTGTTAAAGATTTTAAAACTTCCCATAGATGAATCTTAGGTGTTTTTGATAGAAATTGTTGGATTTGGAAGCTATGAAATGTCTAAGGATTATTTGATTAAGTAAATTTTGTTAATTTTGTATTTAGGGATTTAGTTGTTAAAATAGTAAAATTGTATGAAATTCTTGTGCAAATGTGTTAAATATGGGATGTAAAAGGACTATATGAAATTATTCTAGTATGGTTTGGGATTAAATGTGTTCAATTTAAAAGTTTTGGGTTTAGAGACTAAATTGAATAAAAGGTAAAATGTTGATAAAGAGTCAAAAAATGTGAATTTAAGTATTTTATGATATTTGAATCGATTAGTTGAATAAAATTAATATATTTACATCAAGAAATGTATTAGTCGATTGATAAACACGGGAAAGGAAAAATTGATGATCAGAAGTTGGGGTTGTTTTTGCTGCAGAATTGGTTTAGGTAAGTTCGTATTAGGTTTATTATATTTTTAATGATTTGAATTCAATTATATGTGTGCTTGTTTATATATACTATAGTTATCATGATTGAGGTAAGTCATAAAATTGGAAATGTTAGATTGATTTGTGAAGCATGGTAAATGAGTATGTGTGAATTGAATGGTATATAATATTAAATGGATATGAGCAGGTTAATCATGATTCAAATGAATAAGACCATAGCTAAAAGATGTTATTTAAGTTCAATTTACTCTTATATGCTGTGAATAATGATTTAAATGAAATGTATATTTAAATGACTTGTTTCTAAACTGATTTTTAGGTTTCGTAGGCCCGATTTAAGTTTCATTTATGTTTATATGCTGTGAATAATGATTGAATATTGATATATGATGTTTAAATTGATTTTTGAATTGTTTTAAGATATTATCAGACTTGTTAACTATCGTAGTATAACGTAACCCTAATTCAGTGATAGAGACGAGTTAAGGGTGTTATAGTGATCATCTCACCACCTAGTGGGGAGAGACACGTTTCAGATTACGTGTCGAGCTAGGGGTGAATGTTTCATGCTCTTGGCACCTAATGGTCCCTTAATGTCACGGGGCTAGATCTTTTGTCTCGCAATCCGTGCAGCCTTAGGCAATTTATTCGCTCCAAACTCGCCTAAGTCAGTCTTTACTCCCAAAAGTGAGGATTCTTTTTGAATTCCTCTAAGGCACCAATTTGTATAGCGGAAGCGATTGTGCCAAAAGAAGCTACAGATGAACAATAGAGAGACAAAAAAAGAATACACACAAAGTGTTTGAGTAAATGCTTAAAGAATTCTATTACTCTTAAGAATTCAACATACAATGGATGAGATATAAATGAGGGGGAAGCTCTTTATTTATAGTTGAGCTCCCTCAAAACTGACGGTCAAGATCAAATTACATCGACGGATGAGATTGGCCTATCCCTTGATTTTAGAGATTTACAAGATTACATCATATCAAATCAAATCTACAAGATATGATTCCACTACTTACTAAAAATAGCCTAAGTTGCCATATCTTTATTATCTGGCCAACCAGGCTTCAATCTGACAGGCTTCTCCAACAGTTCTTTGAATCGAGCCAGTTCTCGTGGGCTAAATGTTCCCCATCTAATCAATAGACCTCCATGGGGTACATCTTATGCATGGTCACGGGCTTTGCACTTTGGCCCGTGACATTCTCCTCCACCTATTCTCGCAATGCCTTCGTTGCAACTTCTGAATGACACAGACTTGATTCACCTTGGAACTTTCTCGTTGCCTTAGCTTATTCCTGACTTGTCTTGCGATTGAGTTGCCCTTTCCTTCGGAACCTTTGCCTTGGCTTCCGTTGCCTTTTAACTTGAACCGTTGCACTTATTGTACATCCCGTTGGCAAGAAGTCTCCGCTTTAACTTGCCCCAAATTTGACTTGTTCCTATTAGAATCCCCTGGATTCTCACATCTTGGCTTTGTACCACCCACAGTCCCTCGGCCTCCTTACTTAAGAACTTTGAAAGGGCCCCTACGACCTTGCCAAGCCAACAAGTCAGAATTCAAAACACTATCAAAGTGTTTGCAATGTACCTTACTCACAGCATTTACTCATTTCAACTGCTTTTGCATTACTTCTTTCCCTTCAAAGTTTGGTACACAAGCCACCTTCCCTAAAGGTGACGGCTCTACAGTCGACTCCACAGGTCTCATATCGGTCTATGCTCCATTAACTTTTTTGAAGGGGCTTTTATAGTATTCCGTTTTATCGCGTTAATGTTTCTCCCATACGAAACATCTTCGACTAGTTGGATTGACAACAACACATTGGTCCCAACCTTCATATCGTGATGCACTGACACAACAATCTTTGATAATGGACCAATGACAATATGAATTTCATTAGCCCATGGAAATAGAACTGTCTGAATCCTGTCAAGGAAGTTTAAACCAAGTACATTATAGTAATAATCTAATTGGATTGCCTTAAAGTCTTCCTTGTCCTTCCATTAGCCGAATTGCAGCTCCACATTACGAACTACTCCACAATTAGATCCTCCTCAAAATTTGCTGTCTTGATCTTCTTATTCGATTTTTTAATTGACAGACCAAGCTTTTTCACAGCTTTTCCTGATATGAACAAGTTCGATGCTCCCATATCAATAAGAGCACTTCGCTTTTGACCCGCAATATTGATGTCCACAAACATCACCCATTTTTCACCATTCCTTTTCTTAGGAATGAGCACCATCGAATTGACCCTCGACGTATTTCCCTCAATAGGCTTCACCTCTTCCTTTGGCTCATCTTTCTTTTTGATCGTCGAAATTATCAATTTCTTCAGACATTTTCGCGCCATGTGTGGTCCTTGACAAAGGAAGCATTTTATCCTCTTTCCCTTGTCCATTGAGTTGTTGGATCCCCACTTCGTATCTCGTGGTTTCTCGTTGCCACTTGTCCTATCGGTACTGTTGCCATTATCACTATGTCCCTCTTCATCTTCCTCATGGTTTCTCTCACCATTGCCCTTTTCCATTACGCTTAGACGACTCAAACTTGTCTTTCGTTGGACCAAGCTCAACAAAGGACACTGTTTCCGCCCGCTCCCTCTGCCGCCTCAGCCCCCATCTTCTTAAATTATGTTTATAATAAATAAAACTTGGTGGGCCATAAAAGTTGAAAGGATTTGTTATAATTCATCTTAATAAAGTGTTTTTATAAATGCTAATTTTTGACATGAACGTTGTTTGAAATGCATAGTTATAGCCCAACAGCCCATTTGATAAAAGGTTGTAATTTTATAAATACGGCCTACGTGTCGTGCCTTACTACTATTCTCTTGTATTTCTTTTCTCATCTTACTCCCTCGTATGTAAAACGAGTTTCTACATATTGTAATTTGCAATAGTTGCTATGGGCTAGTCGAGAAGGAAGATGGGCCATCCAGTGTGGAATGATAGCTTGAAAACCGACTTTCACCTTTAGGTTTCCTTTTGGTTCTCCCATTGGCTTGGGTTGCACCACCTTAGTTTATGGGCTATAACTATTGCATTTATTTATTGCTGTATTCATGTATGAGATGCTATGGATGTCTAAAGCATGCCAAATTTTTAAACATGTTAAAATTTGATAATATTGAACCACATTAATTGATGAGATCAATTAAATGGCTAAATGGACTAAAGTAAACCGTAATTGGTGAGATGGACTGATCTTAATAAAATCCTTCTATTAAAATATTAAGTCAATATAGCCTTCCAATTTTTCCCTCGTTAAGGCCTCGATCAATACTGTGTAAGTTCTGCTAAAGCGAAGTACTAGTATTTATCTTGGTTAAACGCGAAGAATAAACAAGTGATATTCGCTGGTTAAAATTGGTTAATGACTTAACTATGTTATTCTAATAGGATTAGAAACCTAGATGCGAGTTATTTGGATAAATCATAAGATGATTAGAACAAGAGCTGTTCACCAAACTTTAGGAGTTACATATGATGTAATTAGCAAAGTGTTGCTTACCTAGATAACCATAATCTTGAGAGTAAAGCCAAAGCTGACTTAAGAGGAGGTGAAATATGGATCCTTAACCCACTTGAAATACTTTTCGAGAAAGTCTTTCCGAAACTAATCTATGAGGGTATTAGTTTTGTAATAAAATAGTGGGAACATCATTTAATTAAGGCATTTTAATGTTTGATATAAATTTGATAAATTTTCACACGCATAATTTCATTGTTGTAGATATATTATGGCTGCAAACACAAATACACTATCATTGCGATCGGTCCTTGAGAAGGACAAGTTAAATGATTTAAATTTTCTTGACTAGTTCCGTAACTTGAGGATTGTCCTCAAACAAGAACAGAAATTATATGTCATTGAACAACCAGTTCCTAACGAACCACCCACTAATGCCTCGAGGGCTGATAGAGATGCTTACAAGAAGCATATCGATGACATGGTAGACGTTGGATGTCTTATGCTTGCCACTATGATTCCTGAGCTTCAGAAGCAACATGAGGACATGGTTGCTTATGAAATGATTGAGCACCTGAAAGAACTTTATTAGGGGCAAGCACGGCAAGAGAGGTTCGATATCTCTAAGGCCCTATTCCAATGTAAGCTCGCTGAAGGAAGCCCAGTAGGACCTCATGTCCTTAAGATGATTGGCTATATTGAAAGCCTGTCTAAGCTTGGTTTTCCATTGAGCCAAGAATTGGCCACTGATGTTATTCTGCAATCATTGCCGGATAGTTACAGCCAGTTTTTCCTCAATTTCAATATGAATGAAATTGATAAGACTCTACCACAGTTGCTCAGTATGTTACGAACTGTTGAAGGCAATATGAAAAAGGTTGGACCCAAGCCTATACTGATGGTCCGTAATAATAAGGGCAAATGAAAGGCCAAAGTTCAGACAAAGCCCAAGGGAAAAGGTAGGCCCAAGCCTGGAAAAGTAAATGCTGCATTGAAACCTAAAGGAGGGATGGCTAAGGAAGGAAACTGTTTTCATTGTGGTGTGATTGGACATTGGAAGCGGAACTGCCCTATCTATCTTGAGGAAGTCAAGAAGGCCAAAATAAGCGAAATGTCTGCTTCAGGTATTTATGTTATTGATATTAATTTATCAACTACTACTTCATGAGTATTAGATACTGGTTGTGGTTCTCACATTTGTACTTCTATACAGGGACTGCAAAGGAGTAGGACTTTGGCTAGAGGAGATGTGGACTTACGAGTTGGAAATGGAGCAAAAGTTGCTGCATTAGCTGTAGGAACATATAATTTATCTTTGCCTAGTGGACTTGGTTTATGTTTAGAGGATTGTTATTATGTGCCCAGTTTGACTAAAAACATTATTTCAATTTCTTGTTTAGACAAAATTGGTTTTGAGATAATTATTAAGAATAATTGTTGTTCCTTTTATCTCAATAATGTTTTCTATGGTTCGACACAATTGATTAATGGCCTCTATATTTTAGATCAAACAAATCCCATCTACAACATAAATACTAAAAGATCAAAAATAAATGACTCAAATCAAACTTATCTATGGCATTGTTGTTTGGGCCACATAAGTGAGGAACGCATATCCAAGCTCCATAAAGATGGTCTCTTGGATTCATTTGTTTTTGTACAATTTGAAGTATGTGAATCTTTCTTACTGGGAAAAATGACTAAATCTCCTTTTACTGGTAAAAGTGAACGAGCTAGTGATTTATTGGGCTTAATACATTCTGATGTATGTGGGCCAATAAATACATAGGCTAGAGGAGGGTTTCACTACTTCATTACTTTCACTGATGATTTTAGTAGATATGGGTATGTCTATCTCATGCGCCATAAGTCTGAATCCCTTGAAAAGTTCAAGGAATTCAAAAATGAAGTACAAAATCAACTAGGAAAAACTATCAAGACACTTCGATCTGATCGAGGTGGGGTGTATATGAGCTTAGAGTTTGATGATCTTTTGAAGCAATGTGGGATTGTCTCACAACTTACTCCTCCTGGTACTCCTCAATGGAATGGAGTTTCTGAAAGAAGAAATCGAACTTTTTTAGACATGGTTCGATCCATGATGAGTCATGCTGATCTGTCGACTTCTTTTTGGGGACATGCACTTGAGACAGCTGCTTTCACACTAAATCGTGTTCCATCTAAATTAGTTTAAAAGACACCATATGAGATGTGGACTGGGAAACATCCCAGTATGTCTTTTATAAAAATTTGGGGCTGCGAAGCTTATGTTAAACGTCAGACGTCTACTAAGCTTGAACCCAAATCTGAAAAATGTGTTTTTGTGGGGTATCCAAAAGAAACCAAAGGATATTATTTCTTTAATCCCACTGAGAACAAAATACTTGTTGCTCGGACTGGTGTCTTCCTAGAGAGAGAATTTGTTTCTAGAAAAGGAAGTGGGAAAAAGATTAAACTTGATAAAGTTCAAGAATCGTAAAATATCACTGAACCAGAGATAGAACAACAGCAAATTCCATAAGGGATTGAGGAACAAGTAATTGCTGTAGAAACACAACCACCGCGTAGATCTTTAAGAGAACGCCAAGCACCCGAGAGATATGAATTTCTCATTACAACGCATGGTGACATTCTACTTATAGATCAAGATGAGCCTAGGACTTATCAAGAAGCGGTGACGAGCCCAGACTCTGAAAAATGGCTTGAAGCCATGAGATCTGAGATGGATTCCATGTATGAAAACCAAGTATGGACTCTGGTTGACCCACCCGAAGGGGTTAAGCCCATAGGGTGCAAGTGGGTTTTCAAAAAGAAAACCGACATGGATGGTAACGTACAAACATACAAGGGGCGATTAGTCGCTAAAGGGTTTCGCCAAGTTCATGGTGTTGACTATGATGAAACTTTTTCTCCTGTAGCTATGTTTAAATCCATCAGGATCTTGCTCGCTATAGCTGCATTTCATGACTATGAAATCTGGCAGATGGACGTCAAAACAGCTTTCCTTAATGGGAAACTTGAAGAGGATGTGTACATGACACAACCTGAAGGTTTCGTCAATCCAAAGGATGCTAGAAAGGTATGTAAGCTACAAAGATCCATTTATGGATTAAAGCAAGCTTCTCGTAGTTGGAATCTTCGATTTAATGATGCAATCAAAGAGTTTGGATTTATCAAAAATGAAGATGAGCCACGTGTTTACAAGAAAGTTAATTGGAACACTATAACATTCTTGGTACTGTATGTGGATGACATACTTATCATGGGAAATGACATACTTACCCTGCAGTCTATTAAGACTTGGTTAGGAAGTTGTTTTTCCATGAAGGACTTGGGCGAAGCCACTTACATCTTAGGAGTACAGATCTATAGAGATAGATCAAGACGACTATTAGGTCTAAGCCAAAGTACATACATAGATAAAGTACTGAAAAGGTTCAGTATGGAAGAATCTAAGAGAGGATTCCTACCTATGAGACATGGTATTTCACTCTCGAAGGAAATGTGTCCTTCAACTCCACAAGAGAGAGAATGCATGAGTAAAATTCCATATGCTTCCGCTATTGGATCTATCATGTATGCCATGTTATGTACTCGTCCAGATGTCTCATATGCCTTAAGCATGACGAGCAGATACCAAGTAGATCCTGGTGAAGGTCACTAGACCACAGTCAAGAATATCCTTAAGTACTTGAGAAAGACTAAGGATACTTTCCTAATATATGGAGGTGAGGAAGAGTTAAGTGTAAAAAGTTACACTGATGCCAGCTTCCAAACTGATAAGGACGATTCTCGATCACAATAAGGTTTTTTGTTTTGCCTTAATGGTGGTGCTGTGAGCTAGAAGAGTTCAAAGCAAAGTACAGTAGTCGATTCTA
The DNA here is from genome assembly GCF_007990345.1 of Gossypium hirsutum. NCBI lineage: Eukaryota > Viridiplantae > Streptophyta > Magnoliopsida > Malvales > Malvaceae > Gossypium > Gossypium hirsutum. The sequence continues at coordinate 21,876,003 of NC_053446.1, read as the reverse complement.
CAACAGAGGCCGAGTATATTGCAGCCAGTGAGGCAGCAAAAGAAGCAGTTTGATCAAAAAGTTCATTACTGAACTAGGGGTTGTGCCTAGCATATCAGATGCTATAGAACTCCGACATGAAAACAATGGAGCCATTGCACAAGCTAAAGAACCTAGATCTCACCAGCGATCCAAACATATACTTAGGCGCTATCATCTTATTCGAGAGATTATCGATCGAGGGGATGTAGAGATATGCAGGGTACCTACAGATGATAACATTGCTGATCCCTTGACCAAGCCTCTGACACAGCAGAAGCATGATCGTCACACTAAGTCACTTGGTATTAGATATATAAGTGATTGGTCTTAGTGCTAGTGGGAGATTGTTAGAGTATGCCCAAAGACTAATCATGAGATGGTTGTAATAACATACTTGATTTATCATGTTTATTAATATAAGGCGTTACCATTATTATTTCAGTTTCTTTTCTGTGTGTATAAATAAGTTGTTTTATAATAATGTCCTAAGAATAATATGATTATTCTTAAAAGATCCTTAGTCAAGTATTATTGTTGGATAGGACAACGATAATGCATTAAGACTAACATGTAGTTGATTGATGATAAAGAGTTGTCATTGATATGGAATGTCAGAATCGATGCATGAATATGTGTGTTAGAGAACAACATATTAGACTGACCCATTATGAGTATGTCTCTTGGATTATTATGTAATTGTCACGGCATTACTCATAGTGATTAATATGTATATGATCCTCAAACTTGAGATCATCATAATCCCAACATTGTGAGTAATATATTTTGATATAGTTAAACGTACACCGTAACTGGTTGTTCTATAAAGGCTGATGTTGGATATATCACAATCGATGTAGAGGGATATGGTTGGCCGATATAGAATAAGTCCCTCCTACATAATGGGAGTAATATCTTAGGCCACTTGATTAAGTGAGACTAGAAATGCATGGCCATGCTCAAATAAGTTGATATGAGATGTCATACTTATTTGTATATCGTAGTCTGCTTAAGATATCAAGGAACATGTAATGGACTATACAAGTGTGACTATTCCATGACTTGTGTCCAATCCAAAGATAAATGACTTAAGGATTATTGCATAAAAGGTTAATCATAAAAGGTTATGTCGAATCATGATCTCTTGTGACTTAGGTAGCAATGATGCATTGCTAGATGCCACTCATTGTTTGTAACATTGGAATCGTTCTAGTATTACTGCTAACGTTACAGGAACCTACAGGGTCACACCCTATAGTGGAAATGAACGGAATAAACCATAGTTGGTTTTATTTTGGGGTGTCACTTGAATTAAATTAATTATAGAATTAATTTAATTCAGTAATCAAATTTCCAACACATTATGTACAAGGTTGTTGTACATATAATGAGGACATGAATTTGATTAGCATATGAATTTAAATAAATATATAGTTTACCGAAATTATATTATAATTAATGTAATTATAATTTTCGGTTTAAAATATTTTATATTTATTTAATTTCTTAAAAAACCCTAAAAATAAAAGGGATATATCAGAATCCTGTTTTTCATTATTTTAAGGTTTAGCAGCCGTCAAAGAAATATAACTCTCAAAACTGTTTTGGGGATTTTTCTTCCGTTCGTAGTCAATTGGGTGGATTACGTAGAGGTCGGAGTCTTGATAGATTGCGGCTTGGTTTGACTGTAGATCAGACTACACATTGTCGAGAAGTTACTGTCTTCTCAATCGAAATATTAGGTAATTTCGTAATCTTTTCACCCCGATTCGTTCTTCACATATGGATCCATGGTTAGGGTCACCGATTTTATTTTTTTTCGCTGCGCCGTAGGGGTGCCGGCGATTCAACACCCTTAAGTTTCTCCGGTTTGGGAACATCCATTGCTTGTTGCTTCGGCCTTGAAGACAACATCCCATTACTCAGAGTAGCTTTGTAAATCGTGAGCTCCCCCTTGAGCTCTTATATTTCCTTCTTCATGGCTAACACCATATCCTCAAGATTCTCATCCCTATCTGCTAGCATTGTCGTAGTGGAATTGACTAATTCATTCATCTTTTTCGCATTGGCACCGAGAGAATCCAACACAAAATCTCTGAGTTGCTCCTCTATTGAGTCAAACCCATCTGTGCGTCCCTCGACCAACTCAAGCATCTCCTTCATGTTACTTACAGAATCCTCGAGATTAACAACTCAATTTTCAAAAGCTGTCAGCATGTCCCTCGAGTAACTTACTTTTTTGGCCCTCCCACGGGTCTGCATTGGCTCATTCTGATCAACAACTTTTTTCGACATCCCAATGGTGCCTTCGAACCAATAGCTCAGATACCACTTGTTATGGGGCTTGATCTTTCGTCTCGCAATCCGTGTGGCCTTAGGCGATTCGTTCGCTCCAAACTCGCCTAAGTCAGCCTTTACTCCCAAAAGTTAGGATTCCTTTTTAATTCCTCTAAGGCGCCAATTCGTATAGTGGAAGCAATTGTGCTAAAAGAAGGTACAGATGAACAATAGAAAGCCAAAGAAAGAATGCACAAAATGTGTTTGAGTAAATGCTCAAAGAATTCTATTACTCTTAAGAATTCAACATACAATGGATGAGATACAAATGAGAGAGAGGCTCTCTATTTATGGTTGAGCTTCCCCAAAACCGACGGTTAAGATCAAATTACATTGACGGACGAGATTAGCCTATCCCTTGATTTTAGGGAGTTACAAAATTACATTATATCAAATCAAATCTACAAGATATGATTCCCCTATTTACTAAAAATAACCTAAGTTGTCATATCTTCATTATCGGGCCAACCAGACTTCACTCTTATAGGCTTCTCTAACAGTTCTTTGAATCGAGCCAGTTCTCGTGGGCTAAATATTTCCCATCTAATCGATAGGCTTCCATGAGGCACATCTTGTACCATGGTCACGAGCTTTGATTTTAGCCTGCGACACTAACACGTCACATTAAGGGATCGTGCCTTATAAATATGAACGAGTTGCTCCAAAGAGAGGGAAAATAAGAGAAAACCTCAACAATATTATTTATTTTTAACATAATTATTTTTCTTTTACTTTTTTAACTCATAAAATTTTAATAATTTAAATTTTTTTCTAAAAAGAATTTATTCAAACAAAAATAATTACAAATACTAACATTTTAAAATAGTATATTTTAAAATATCTTAATTTGAAAATTTCTATAAATGAAAGAAAATTTTTATTTTTTAAGGATATATAAATTTTTAAGTTTACTTAATAATGAAGTGTTACCGATTGAGTCTTAGCTCGATTGGTATCGGCAATGTTGCCAATGCAGGAGGACATGGATTTGAGTACGCTGAAGTGTATTAACCTCTTATTTAAGGGTTAGGGAGGGGCTATGGGTAGTTTTAAGTATTGTATCAAAAAGAACAGATATGATAAGAACTTATAATGAGATATTTAAACCCTGCTTCAATTTCTTTTAACTTTGTTCTTCATGTTGATGACCAAAATATTGAAGGTGTCCTTGAGAATATTAATATAATGACTTGATTTTAAGTGGTGTTAAAAAATCGAAACCTCATTTCCGTGAATTAAGTCCATAAAGGTAAAATGAGAATATTTATTGAGCTATTATGAAAACATATTGAATATCTGTTAAGTAATTTAATCGAGAAAACCGTTAATTAAAACTCAAGGACTAACTTGTAAAAATCTAATTTCTATTGAATTTTAATTTATAAAATACTTGAGGACCTAGTTAGTAATTATGCAAAGGACCAAAATGGTTATTAAACCATTATTTCTTATGTAATTGTGGGAATTGATTATGACATCCACTTAGTTTCTATAATTACAATTATGGATAAATATATATTAGTTTTGTAAACTAATCATAATTAAACAAGTTAAGGAAGCTGAAAACATTTTCATCTTTTCCATCTTACTTTGCCGTCTTAAGTTAAAAGGAAAGAAGAAATTTCTCCAAGCCTTCTTATTCATTTTTGTCCCAAATTAACTAAGGTAATCAAGTCATTTTCTTCAATTTTTTATAGATTCTTGATAATGGGAGCTTGATTTAGTTAGCCCATGTGTTAATTTAGTAAATTATTAGATGTTTGACAAGTTGCCATTAGAAAAAATTGATGAATTAGGCTTGAAATTGAAGAGATCACAAGATAGTGAACTTAGATTATGTAAAGGACTAAATTGAAAACTAAGTTAAGATTGTTAGATAATTTTCTAATATTAGAGACTAAATTGAACAAATTGAAAATTTTCATGAGATTATGTTGTATATTAAAAGTATAGAGTCCCTAATAAAATAATGTGAAATTAAATTTTGATCCGATGTTAGATATTGAAAAATACGAGTCTCTCGAATATAGGGACTAAATTGAATAAAATGAAAAATATTTTTGACTATGTATTTGAATGTGAATTGGATGGAAATTGACATTGCTTTATGATTGAATTATTGAACATAGCTAAAGACGATGCTGGGCCGTCTCCACATAAAAGAAAAGCTAGTGTCGTGGACGAGTGACAAAAGCTTTGATTTGTAATTTTATAGTTTGAATTCAATACATCAATACTTAGACACATGCATATATACATATATACATATATGTGATTGTTTCAAATCTATCTATTAAGGTAAATGTATGGTTGCTTTTTTACTCGATTTATACATGATGGCATTAAATGTCCAAAATTAGATTAAATTGAATATAGCATAAAAAAGCTTGATATAAACTATTATGTGTGATTATTATGTGTATTGATTTAGTAATTACTCGATTAACTTTTTAGGGTAGAGTCGAGTTTAGTTAGCATGCCATGGAGTCCTCAATATAGTGATTGAAAATCATCGTTGTCAGGCCACCCAGAATGGTAGAATATGCAAATAGTGAAAACCATCATTGTCAGGCCACCCAGGATGGTAGAATATGCAAATCAGTGGTTGTTATTGATTGCATGATGGAAGTCTATATCTAGAGTTTTGAACCGCTGTAGGTGAGAATCGAGTGAATCTCTATGATGAATTTTGCAGGAGTACTGTTCATATCAGAAGATCTATAGGGAATTGGTTGAAAGGCGATGTTGAGATCTTGAAAGTTTTAGTATGGTTTTTATGTGGCTATATGAGGGATTATTAAAGGATATCTATGATTGTGTGAATGTTTGTTGAGGATAGTATGTATATTTGATATAGAATCTGATGAGTACAAGTATGAGTAATGTGATGTGACGTATGGTTGCATCTAAATGTCTACATTGTATGTTATGAGATGTGTAGGATGTTGGTTGTTAACAGTGAATTGTGCTTAGTTTGTTTCAGTGCATGAAATGTCTATAAAATGAGTTTGTTTCATAATCGAGCTGCAGCATTTGTTGTGAACTCGAAGATACATGTGACACAGATTTAGCCTGGACTGGTAATCTGTTATCATTTTAAAGGTTTAGCCTGGATTGGTAACCTTAGATGTATATTAAGCCATGATCATGACAACCTCTAAAAGGAACTAAAGGATTGTGAATACCTAATGGGGTTTTCTACGTATCCCAAAATGATGCTGGGCAAACCTCACGCATCGTGAATTTAGGTAAATCCATATCGTAAACATGACATGAAAGAATAACCTTTGTTGCGAACTATGAAAGAATAGCCTTTGTGGCGAACTAAAAAAGAATAACCTTCATGGCGAACTCTAAAAGAATAGTTGTAACAACCCATTTCTTTGAAGTATCAGAACAGTGGTTTCGGGGCCAGAAATCCGACGTGTGAGTCCATAAATATTATTATTTAATATTTATGAATAATATATGTATTGATAAAATTTTATTTAATTATTTGAGTTAAATAGAAGAACAATTAGGTTCAAGTGGTATGCCCTAAAGTCAACTGGTTTTAGAAAATGAGGCATCGGGACCTTGTTTCTATAAACCGAACCATAAATATTTTTTATAAATATTTACGAAGTGTTATTAAGGTTGTATTAAATTTTTGGTAGGAAATTTTAATGTTTAGAGAGTTAATTAAGCAAAAAGGACTAAATCATAATAGTTGAAAAAGTCAATCGCTATTAGTTTAAAGGTGTTAATTGATTAAAGAAACATAATTGGATGGCCTTAATGGATAAATTACCCATTCTTAAGTTGGTGGACGGTTAAAGCTTTAATTCTTTTTAATATTATATGTGTTTTATATGTTATAATATTATTAAAAGATAAAGAAACAAATAAAGAAACATAAGCATCATCTTTCTCCTATATTGGAACCGAATGCTTCAAGGGATTTTTCTTTAAGCTTTTGGACATTCTTAGCTACTCATGCATGATATGATTTCTTAATTCATTTTTTGTAATTTTTATGTTTTTGAGATCGTTGCAACTAGGTCTAACTAGCTCGTACCTTCGTTTTCGAAACTGTTAAAGATTTTGAATTTTTCCATTAATGAATCTTTTTTAATTCTAGATGTAAAATGATGAATTTAAAGTATTAGTTCTTATTTATAAGTAATTTGTGAAGTGATTTTTGATGAATTTACCTATTAGGGACTAAATTGTTAAAATAGTAAAAGTACAAGGATTTAATCTATAATAACATTAAATATGGGATGTAGTAAGGTTCCAGTAAATTCGACTAAGCTCAAATTTGAGTAAAAATGGTTAATTTGCATGTTTTAGGCTCAGGGACTAAATTAAATAAAAGTAAAATATTAGGGGAAATTTTATAAATTTTTAAAAAAGAATAAATTACATAAAATGAATTGGTTTTGCTATCTAAATTAATGAATTGAATGAAATTTTTAATTTAGATTAAGAACGAGTGGAAATAAAGGAAAAGAGAAAATTACCAAATAACCCATGTACTTAATCATTGCCGCAATTTAGTCAGGTAAGTTCGTATGAACTATAGTTGCTTTATTGTTGCGTCGATTGAATAATTATTATGTTTCTTTGATGTAAAAGAATCAATATGTATAAATATATCAATGCTATGATGAATTGAAGATTCTCGAGCCTTATTTGAAATTTAGGAATATATAGGATGCAAATGACATGTCATTGGGGGTTACCATGTTTTGGATGCTGGTCATGAATGTCCTATCGATGGCTGAGGTCCTGCATTTGTTGCGGATGCTCATCAGGTTGTGTGAACGGCATCGTGTAGCTTACATTTCGACCGTCAACTTGTTTGAGCAGACCAACTTTATGGCTCGAGTGAGCAACGATGTAAAGGAAAAGGAAAATGGTTTCAACCATATGTTTAGCACACTTTGTGTGAGCCTTCCTGTGTATCCAATATTATTCTAAGTGGTTCAACAGGCATGGAAAGAAAAGGAACTGTAAGTGTTCAAATAATTTATGTCATGAATCTATGAAAAGGATTGAAAAGGAAATGTTTAATACTTATGTTCATGAAATTGATGATTTCAAATGATGTTGTTCATGTATAATGATTTACCTCATGTTATTTCAAGCGAATTATGAGTTGATGCATCAACATGTGTTGTGGATGATGCTTATGCTTGTGCTAAGCTTATGGTTGGATTATACCATGCTTAATTGTAATGATATACATCGAAATGGTAAGTGTCCAAGTGGAAATATGCTTATGTGCATGAAGATGTTGTATGAATCAAAAGATATATTTTCTTATGAAATGGCTTATCACGTGGTATAAATGCACTAACTTGTGTATCAATGATAATATTTAGGCTTGTGTCAAGCTTGTGTAATTGGTTGATGTTTATGCTTATGTCTTGTATTATGTAAATGATACGGGTAAGAAAAGGTAATGAAATGGTAAGTTCATAATTGAGATATATTATGATGAGTTAAATGGATGAGGAGTTAAAGAACTTACTTATATATGAGAAATTTACTTATGCTATAGATGAATTTACCTATGTTATGAATAAACACACTGATTCATGAATTGATAATGTTATTTAAGCTTATGCTAAGTAAATGGAATGGTTCATCTTCTTATGAAAAGGTTGTTGATTATGTAATACAACTTATAAGATCTTATTATATTATGAATGAAAAGTATACGTAATGTTGAGGGATTTACTCATTTGTGAGTTTATGGTTATATAGTTTTATAAATCTTGTGGCATTGGTATAGGTTAATATTTACCCTATAAAACTCATTATTGAAAAGGAATGTTATGTTAAAAGTTTATACGAGCTTACTAAGCATTCATTGCTTACGTAGTTATTTTTCTTTACTTTACAGATTATCGGAAGCTTGTCGGAGATCTATCACACCATCTAACGATTATAGCGGTAGTTTTGATGTTTTGGATAAGATTATAATGGCATGTATAGGAGGACTTGTTTCAGTATCTAATTGGATGTTAGTTGATGATGTTGGCATGTATAAGTTTTTTTGGTACCATTTGATGTCAGTTGGTTAATGTCATTTTGGTACTTATTGATGCATTTTTTGTATGTGTTATTATGGTTGGTAAACTTTTGGTACTTATGGAACTTTTGATGCCTTGATGGTATGTGTCATTCTGGTTAAGATATAATGCATGATTTAAAAGCCAATATGGTATGTGTTGGAATAGTTTTGATGTGGTCAAAATATGGTAAATTCTAAAATGGTATTGATCTTGATAGGTATGTATGAAATGTGGTAATGTTTCCATGTTTAGGTGAGATATGGTTGAATGCATTTGAGGTACCTTGTTTGCATATTGGTTGGATGGATTTATGGTTCATTGAATTGGTTGGTTTATGCTTTAATTGGTATGTTTAGATGCTTTGGTTAAGGGTGCAAATGGATTGTAGGTACATGTTTGAAATTGGTGAAGGAAATGGCTTAATTTTGGTCAATTCCTTGTCCACGTAGCCTAAGACACGGGCGTGTGACTCAGCCATGTGTGACACACGACCATGTCACATAGTAGGTTTTTAATGGTTTGAAGTCAGGCAGTTACACAGCCTAGCACACGGCCTGGTACATAGGCGTGTAAGGCCATTTCGAGTGTTACATCGCCCGGTACACAAGCATGTGACTTGGCCGTGTGACCCAACTCAGAGAGTCACACAGGTACGGGCACAGGCTGAAACACGGCCATGTGTCCCTAATTTGATTGATACAGGGCTTGAGACACGGGCGTGAGTCTCAGCCGTGTGAGTCACACGGCCATGTGAGTCTCAAAACATTTTTGATTTAGTCTCAAATTGTTTTAAAAGTGTTTTTAAGGCCTCGAAGGCTCGATTAAGGGACGATATGCATGTTGGTGAATGATTTACGCTATGTTTATGTTGAAGTTTGAAGTGTATGTTTCAAACTTATATTTTTTTACGGTAATGCTCTATAACCCTATTCTGGCAACAGATACGAATTTGGGGTGTTATCATAGTCTTTGTGGTGCACCTTAAGGAATGACTAGGTTGGCATATTCAAAATGAAATTTGAGTGTAATCTGTAAAATCAGTAAGGTGTAATACATCCATGGCCTATACGGTAAGGTATTATATGAGACTATGGTTCGATTGAAAATAATGAATTGAAGAGATGTAGATAAAAATGGGTTAATTTGAAGTGTGTACTAAATAAAGATTTATAAATATTCAAATGGAAAGACATGCGTGATGTATTGAAGACTTTAATGGGAAAAGAAATTATTTTAGAAGGTGGCCTGATATTATGGTATATAAATAATGAAATTTGAGAAAAGTATTCGCCAAAGACAGGTTCAAGGGCAAGAACAATAAGATCATCATTTCGATTCATCGACTGCAATGTGCAATTAACACATAGGTAAATGTTGTAACTCTCACTAAGTTCTACGCTAGGAGGGACCATACTGTGACTGCGCCAAAAGAAATGGCATATCGAGTTGTTATGCATACAAAGCGTGTTTGGTGGCATGTTCAAAGTCTGAAAGATTACTTAGAAATCCATATTCTGGGATGGCTGTAATAGAATAGGATCCCAATTCAGATATTCTTTGTAATTAAATTAACACATGCTGCAGTTGCATTTACTTATTGTATATACATATGTAAATTAGTTCGAGTCTATTTGAAGTTAATTTGTATTTAATTGAAAATTGTATAAGTAGATTAAATTTTTGTCTATACTCGTATGTTAATACCTAAAATTTGAATTTAGCAAATCGAATCGAGTTAAGGGTGTTACATATATCATGTATTCATACATATGAAATATGCATATGGCTCGTAAAATGAGATTGTGCGTAATCTTGGTATTTGGTACATGAAAGGTAATTGAAAGGGTTGAAACTTGATCATACATTGATTATATTATTTTCATGTTAATGCTTTCATTTATACTGATTTAAATCATGGAAGTACAACTGAGCTTTCTCACTCAACATACTACTTTTTATTCTGTGCACAAGTATTAGTAGATCTTAAAGACTCGAGACTTAACTAGCATCCAAATTGCAACTTTCGACTAAGAAATGTTCATACAGTTCTTTACGTTTCAATATGTGGCATGTACCCAGGATTGAACCGGTTTTAACTGGTAAGTTGTCGATTTGGTATTTTGGATATAATGGTTATTTTTATTTATGGTACATGAGTTGTATATAATATATATGTATATAGCATAAGATTGAAAATTTTCATTTAGGTAAATAAGCATATATGAGTTTTAGAAAGCTACTGTCTAATGGAAATTTGAATCTTTTGTTGGCACAGATCACAAAGGCTTTAGTAGTGGGGGGACAGTTTTATTTTGGTGTAAAAATGTTAGGTGCAATGTCATTTCTATTAATGAAAACTGCATTTCTTGCTACATGGAGGACAATAACTTAAAAACCTAGATTTCTTACATTTATGGTAAACCTAAACTGTGTGGAAGACATAATGTTAGGGAATAGCTCATGGATTTATCTGAAATTGTTAAAGATAGTGAAGGTTGGATAGTATTAGGTGATTGCAATTAGGTCATTTGGTACAAAGACAGGTTCTCTAATCTTTCTAACGATTTAAAAGGAGCTTAAGATTTACTATAATACATTAATGGTTACTTCCTCTTTGAAATACCTTTTAAGGACTCCTATTTCACTTGGGCAAACAATCGACAACAAAATGATGTTGTTTAGGAAATATTTGACATGGCATTTCCTAACTAACACTATTTCAAAAATTGTACAAAAATCTCAGTTTTCAATCTGTCGGTTGCTTTCTCTGATCATGACCCTATGATTGTTTTTACGAACAAAATGTCTCCTTTCTAGAGAAGACCCTAAGGGGATTTTTGGTTTAATGTAATGGCTATGCCATTACAAGTCTATTCTGCAAGCCCATACAAATAGTTGTTTGGTTCAATAGAATACCCTATTACGGGTGTATTACATTCTAGGCTTATGCAGGGAAATTTGGTGATTTCTATTCCCTCCCCTCTCCATCGATTATTGATTCGATGCTTGAAGAACCCTATCTTACCTGCACCAAATTCTCACCTCAAAAACACTCAAACGACAATCATTCCTTACTTCCTTCGACTCTGACACTCTTCTCCTTCATCCAGTGTCCTTCAGGTAAACATTTTTCCTTCCCGATGCTCCTTTCATTTTCCTCTCTGCCATTTTTTCTTACCCATAATATTTTTCTGCCTTTTTTTTGTTACAGCTTACTTCACCATTTCAGTCTCTGTTGTTAGTCTTCTTCCCTTCTTGGATCTAAATTTTTATCCTACTAGGCTTTCAGTGAGTTTAGCCTTTCTACCTCTTCTTTGATCTTGTTTTTCATGTAAATCGAAACCCTATTTTGTTTATTTGCCTTCATTTTGTATTAATTTTGGGTTTTTTTTTTAATTCTGGGGTTTGATTATGGGTGGGTGTTTTCCTTGTTTTGGATCATCAAACAACGAAGGCAGTAATAGTGGGGGCAGTGTGAAAGAACTACCAAAAAGGATCCAACTAATGACAACTTAGTTGGACAGCCTCATCATGTTAACAGAGTTAATTCAGGTAAAATGTTTTTCTTTTTTTTTTTCCCAAATTTCACTCTGTTTTATGCATCAACTGGAGAATGTTGAAATCTTTATCTTTTATGAGTTTGTTTTCAAGTTTTCGATGACATTTGGCTGTTAGAATATATTATTGGTTAGATATGATACATCTATGGTTGTTTTAGGGTGATTGATCAATTTAGATGGTTTATCAATATATCTTTGAGTGTTTTAGGGTGGTTGTCTATCTTCATTTGAAGGTATTTGCTAAATTTGGTGGCATCTGTAGTTGATAATTTTCTGTGCCTTTTATGCTCTGCTTGGAGGATTTTCATCTATTTCTATTATTCTTGAATGTTATTGGGTCTAGTTGGTGCTCTTTGATAATCTAGTCTGATGAATGAGTTTCAATCTGTTCATTTGTGCTACTTCTAGTTTCAATACATTAACTTTGTTAATCTTAGTTTGAGGCGATGTGAATGTGGCTATTTATTTCTTTGCTACTCATAGATTAGTAAAATAGATTGATCTATTAATTATTGATGCTCTTGAGTAAATTCATTTCGGTAAATGGATTCGATCTGGTGTGAAATCTACTATCTTGGATCAGAGTAGTTATTGAATTATTTTCTATTGCTGTTTATTTGCTCGATAGTTTGTTTCTTTGGAGCTTATTGTTACTCAAGGTACCAAGATTGCTTTAGAAGGATTCACACGCACTATGTGCTTGAGATCTCAATGGATGATCTTCAAGGAGAATGTGTTCATTAGGATCCACTACTTCATACTTCATGTGGTGTTACATTGCATGATCATGTTTCATCATCTAATTAATGTCACAAGTTCGAATATGCAAGGTGGATCAATTTCTGGACCATCTTATATATGGCATGGTTAATGAAAACAAAAATGTTAAGTTATCGAGGTGTCTTTACTAGATTTAGTTGGTATTATTGTGTGTGAAAACCTAGTATTCTAACAGTCTAGCTTCCATTTTTTTGTTCTAACTCTAACGAACTTAGTTATGTTGGTGAAAAGTTAATTGCTTAATTTTAAGGTGTAAGAAATTGTAGACCTACTGGCCTGAAATTTGGAACTCTCCTAGTTAGGTACCTTGTTGTACCATTAGTAACTAGGAATTTGAGATATAGTGACTTCCACCCTCTTGTTGAAAAGATTACGAGTAGGATTAAAAGTTGATTCTCTATGGACACGTGCATGGGATGCTTTGTGACATGTAAATCGGTTTACTTTATGAAGAAAAAAATAATATCCCCACGCTAGATTTCTCTAGGACGTCAAAAACAAATTATCTTTCTATTCTGGTATTCGAGATTAAGATTCCAAGGATGATCCAAATTAATTTCATTCGATTTAAAGAGACAATTGAAATGATTAAATTATATACATAATTAAAATACTTAAACCCAAGTCCATATCCAAGCATTTTACTTTTTAAGTCCAAACATGAAATAAACCCAAATAAGTAATTAAATGTTCTTTCAAAAAAAAAATTAAACCCACCAATTTAAATCTAAATAGGGCATATTTGAAGGGTTTGTAATTTGATTTATTTTTATATAAATTATAAATTAGCTATTTGACACATTAATCAAAGACGCTTTTGCCACCATCCTTTTATGGTGGTTATAAGATTAAAATTAACTTCGCATCCCACCATCCTTAAGCACCTAGGTTCGAATCCCACCATACGTGGCTACCATTTGTATATTTAGTTAATTACAATGTGAGGATGAATACAAGCTTTTTAAAAGGTAAATTAAATATTGAATTTTTAAAAAAATTCATATAATATATTTATATTTCTATAAACTGGAAATTATGTAATTTGGATGTGGATGTATTTCAAGTTTAGATGTTCATCATTAATTTTTCTTTTAAAATAACTATAATTTTCGTTCAAGACATTATTATTTACCAAACAAAGAGTCGATTTTGTTGAATGAAATTTGATAAAGAAATGAATTTCAAGTTTTACTTGCAAAGATAGTTATAATTTCTATTTTGTGCTTTGCAAAGATTCTTAATACGTATTGTTCATTTTTTTTTACTGTGTGTTATTTCTTCCTCTTCTTCTTTGGCTTGCTTGATTGCTTCCTCCACCCACAGTTGAGCTTCTTGTATTCACTAAATCACTATAAGTTCTTTGGTTATTAATTTTTTTTATTTTGTTTTACTATTATTAAAATTAGTATTGAAGAAATGTGATCATTTTACTATAATTTGAAGATATGTAACACTTTAATATCTTACAATAATGGCTCGTCTGCCTTTAATAGTACAATGTGAGAGGCGTAAAAGAATTGATCTTACATTGATAGTATGGTTGCAAATGTGTACAGTTGCGAGTTGGTTCTTAGTTACATTGGGTGCTATCCATAGCCTACATACTTATAGACCAAGGATTAGATCATATATTTTAGATTTTTATGCAAAACGAGATTATGTGAAAAGACTTGTATTTGTTAGTGACCAAACATGTATTGAACAAGTTAGGATGAATAGAATTACCTCTTTTAAACCATGTGAGATGTTACAAATTTTAGAGGGATTGATGTCATCAAGGAACATGCTTGTTGATGAGAAAGTGGCAATGTTTTTACATATAATTTTTCATCACCTTAAAAATCGAGCTATCAAGCATCACTTTAATAGGTCTAGGGAAATCATTAGCAGATTATATCACAATGTTTTAAATGCCGTCATATGCTTACAAGATGTTTTATTTAAAAAAGCAGAGTCAATTACAGTTAATTCTACAGACCCAAGGTGGAAATTGTTCTAGGTATTGGAGTGAGTTCCATATATAGCTCGAACATAATTTAGTTGATTTAAATGTAACACCCTTAACCCCTCTCCGTCATCGAATTAGGGTTATGAGAATTATTGTACAATCAAAATATTTATATTTAATTTCACTCAATGTCATAAACAGAACCTAAATCATTCATACATATACATATCGTCCCTAAATCGAGCCCTCAAGGCCCTAAAAATACTTTAGAAACAAATTAGGACCGATTTGAATTCATTTGAAAACCCTAAGAAAAATTCACAAAAATTTGAAAACAAGGGTCGCATGGTCGTGTGCCTCACATGGCTAAGATGCATACCCTTGTCTCAGGCAGTGTAACAATCGAAATAGGGACAGACGGCCGTGTCCCAGCCCATGTCCTTGCTCGTGTAACATTTGAACTTGAGTCACACGACCATGTCTCAGCCCATGTAACTCACTAAGTAAGGTCACATGGTTGTGTCACACGTCTGTGTGTCAGGCCATGTAACTCTCAAAATAGACCTACATGCCCCATATACCAGGCCATATGCTAACTGACGTGCACCCTAAGCACTCATCAGATGACACACGGCCGTGTCGCTAAGCCATGTGTCTCACACGGCCAAGTCACACGCCCATGTGTCTGGCCGTGTAGACCCAAAATGTACCTTAAACAACAAGTTTACCATTTCCTAGTTTCTTGGGCATGAAGCAACTCAAAAACCAATCATTTAACCTTCTCAAAATACGATCAAACATACTTAAAACATGCCAAAAAATCATCTTAGGTGTCTAACTACTGTACCTTCATTGGTACCACATTTTATATCATCAAAACATATCAACAATGCATCATTTAAATCAAGATTTTAAGCATGTCAAAATCACTCAATTTAGCCTAACATATAGCTATCTAAAACATCAAGCTTAAGTTCACTTACACCTAACAAGCATTGGTTTAAAACTACATGCCAAATTATGGCTTCAAACATAAACATATACTTATATACTCAAACCAACATTATACTTATAACTCAATTTACAATCCATTTACAAAATAACTACCAACTAAGACATCCTAGGTACATGCCCTTACAAAAAGTAAACATCATTGCACTTAAGATCGAGATCGTTGTTGGATGCTAAGTCGGTAATCAAAGGAGAAGTACCTAACCTGCGCACGTTAAACAAAACCACACGATGAGTAAAACTCAGTAATATTTCTATAATCCGAACATTATCATAATGATATTGAATGTTCAAATTGAATTATACAACATACTATTGTCTAAGCTTACAATTACAAGATATCATTATTTCAAATTCATACATATTTCCACATCATTTCATACTATACTTAATTTTCACATGTTATCATATTGGATTTGTTTAACAATATCTCAATTTACATCAATTGTTATATAAATAACTTTTCACATATCAATCGACATTTCACTTATATTATGACATTATTCATTCCATATTCAATTCATGAGAACATAACTCATTTAGTTCATTTGTTCACAATATATTTCACCTTTCATTTTTCAATTCACTATCTCATTTCCATTTCACATACCATGCCATTTCAATATCAATTATTGAACTTTATTATTTATTTACCCCTATTAACACGACTCAGACTTGGACGGATACATGGATACAACCAACACACCAGTTTGGCATCCAGTGCCTCATCAACTCGAAGTTGAAGAAATCGGTGAACTCTTCCTATCCTAAGGTATTCCAACCATATCTGACTCAGCCCGATACAGTTAATAGAGTTTCATTTCAATCTTCAAATACAACCAATATCCAATTCTCATATTTGCGCATTATCATATTTCAACATATATTCATTTCAATTTCCAAATACTCAATACATTTATAACATATACCAAATCAATCCAATTCTATCAACTATGAATTCAATTCAATTGTAAAACATAATAATTCTCACCTCCAATTCTTACCATATGCAATAATTCAAAATGTAATAATTTACAACTTAGTTCAGATTATAGAAACATAAATCATGGATTCTGAGCTATTTAACGTTGATTTTATCCTTCCCCTTTTTAATTAAAACAATTAAAATACATTAATACTACACAATTCGATTCCACATTGAATATTTCAATTTTTACACAATATTTGCTTAAATTTCAATTTAATCTTTAAATCGAGATTAATTTTTAATCTTCACATTAAACTAATCAATTTTATATTTTCATAATCATTTCACTTTAAACTAAACTTAACTCTCTGTTTTAAATTATACCCTTAAATTTTAATTTTTTCTCAATTCAGTCCCTATTACTCAAAATCAAGAATTACTTCACTATTTAGTCCTTTTTCACTTTTAACTTAAAAATCTATCAATTTAATCCCTAATACTTAACCTATACAACAATAGTAACATCTAAAATTCTAAAAAATACTTAAAATTGCAACACGGGTTGACTAAGCCTAAGTATCAAGATTCCAAAAACGTAAAAATTACAAAAAAAGACTAAATTGCACTAACCAATTTGAGCTTGAACTCCTAAGTCCCTAAGCCATGTGTATTTCCCTTATTTTCTTTCTCTTTTTTCCCTTTAATTTGCATGTTACCACTTTCTTTTTTTTATTATAACTTTTATTATTTCTTTTATTATGTTTTTATTATAAAATAACATATATGTATATATACATTTCATAATAATTATTAATATAACATATATATATATCATACATGTTAATGCCGTCCACTAACCTTAGGTAATTGGATATTTACTACTTTAGTCCATCTATTAATTTTTAACCTATAATTCAATTTTTAACTCTTATACGATTTAGTCCCTATACCTTAATAATTCTTAATTTCTCAAAATTCACTTAATCAAAATCTAGTTCGCTACTAACTAACATCATAAATATTTAAATAAAAATATTTACAGGTTCGTTTTACGAAATGGCATCCCAGACTTGACTATCTGACACCCCAACTATCAGATCGTTATAGATTTAAATATAGTATCCTAACCCGAAGTTTCATACATGTGATGTAGAAATGCTTAGGAGCTTTAGATGGAACCCACATCAAGATTAGGGTTCCTACAGTTGATAGACCTAGATATCGAATGCGAAAAGGTGACATAGCACAAATATGTTAGGTGTTTGTACACCTGATATGCATTTTGTTTAAGTTCTTCCTAGTTGGGAAGGTTCTGTTGCTGATGGATGAGTTCTTTGAGATGCCATTAACAGGTGACATGGACTAAAAGTTCTTCATGGTAAAGTGCAAAATTAGAGGAATTTGAATTAATTTTTAAGATCATACTTTTTTGGGAAATTAACCATGATAAATAGTTTTTTTTATAGGTTGTTATTATCTAGCTGATGTTGGATACACAAACTATGAGGGATTTCTTACGCGTTTTAAAGGACAAAGATATCATTTGAATAAGTAGCGTTAGGGTTACCAACCAAGTACTCCGAAAGAATTTTTCAATATGAAACATGCTTCAGCGCGTAATGTTATTGAAAGATACTTTGGGTTATTAAAACTTAGATAAGGAATACTTAGAAGTCCATCATTCTATCCTGTAAGGGTGCACAATAGAATCATTATTGCATGTTATTTGCTCCATAAATGGGTTCAGAGCTAGTTTAATTTCCACATATCAGCCGATTCAGAGATGACAACAACAAGGTTCGATATTGAGAAGTACGATGGTGTCACAAATTTTAATCTGTGGCAAGTTCGGATGATGGCAATTCTAGTTTAAACCAGCTTGAAAAAGGTCACTACCAGGAAAAAACTAGAGAATCTAGATTAATCAGAATGGGAAAAGCTTGATGAAAAGGCATTGTCTGCAATCTAGTTGTGCCTCGCGAATAGGGTATTGCAAGAGGTATTGATGGAGAAGACCTTGTCCATCTTGTGGAAAATGTTAGAAACTCTTTATGATACTAAGTCTCTAACTAACCGTTTAGTGTTTAAATGTCTATTTACATTTCGCTTGAACGAATGTGAGTTTTTTAGAGATCACATCAATCAATTTATTACCCTTTTAAATGATTTAAAGAATGTTGAGGTTAAAATTGACAGTAAAGATTAGACTATGCTATTATTGTGCTATTTACCCCCTTCATACAAGACTTTCAGAGAGACCCTAATTTATGGTAGAGACAAACTCTCGTTCGAGGATGTAAAGGGTCATTTGTTGAGTAAATACAAATTTGATAATGAGTTTGGTTCGGATATCAAGGCAGATAGACAAGCTTTCATTTTGGTAACATCAAAGAAGTAAGACAAAAAGGTTGATATTGTAAGAAGTTACGTCACGTCAAAGCATATTGTTAAAAACTGCGAAATAAAAGGGATGTTGAGAGTAACGAGGAAGATGTAGTTGGTGATAATTTGTCCGACGAAAGTGGTGATGATTTCTTGTTAGTGTCAACGAGCGAAAGCTCTGAGCTTACGTCCGAATGAATTCTGGATTCGGGATGTTCTTTCCACATGTGTCCTAACAAAGAATGGTTCTCTACATATAGTTCGGTTGAAGGTGGATTTGTACGCATGGGAAACGATTCATCCAGTAAGGTAATCGGTATTGGTACTGTCAAAATTAGGATGTACGATGGGACTATCAGGACACTGTCAGATGTCAGGTATGTACCTGATTTAAGAAAGAATCTCATCTCCTTGAGTATTTTAGACTCGAAAGGTTATAGAATCAATATCGAGTTGAGCAGCATTAAGGCGTCCCAAGGGGCTCTCATTTTGTTAAAAGGTAAAAGGATCGACAACCTTTATATTCTAGAAGGTTCTATAGTGACTGGTGAAATTGAATGTCCCTCATCCGTTACGGAGTCGAAGTTAACTCGTTTGGAGCAGAGACAACTTGGTCATGGGAGGGAAAAATGTATGATCGTTTCATTTAATAGAGATTCTCTTTTGGATACAGGTTTTGAAAAGTTAGGGCACTGTGTTCGTGAAAATCAGACCCGGGTTAGTTTTCATTTGGCAGTACACAAGTCGAAGGCTAGAAGTCTTCCAACTTCTAAGCACAGATTCGACTCAATTAATTACCTGTATAGTTCAAGATAGGCCTGTGGCCAGCTTTAGCAAAGATGGTTTTGTGGAAACACGAGTCAAGGTGGAGATTTGTTGAGTATGACTCAAATTTCAGTCAAATTTGAGAAATAATCTTCCAACTAAACTTTGTTTATTTGTTTCAATCAAACTCTGATTAGTCTAGATTATTTTATTATTATTTGACCTACGAATTTAGCCTATAAATAGGTTCTTTTACAACCTTAGAAAACACACCTATTAGAAATTCGAACTCATGACACTTTTGGAGAATTTTGTGTTTACGTTTTGAGGGTTCTTTATTTTTGGGTTTCGGAGTTTAGTTTTTTTATCTCTATTTTTTGTACACTTCGTTCTTTTACCATTATAGTAAAGTTATCTTTGCTCATGGTTTTTTATCCTCTTTGGAGGGGTTTTTCCATGTTAAATTTGTATGTTCAATTTTTTAATTTCTTTCGCTATTTTTACTTATTCATTGCTGAATCGGGTCGATCCCCAACATCATCTTTTCCATCTTACTTTGCCGTCGCAAGTTAAAAATAATGAAAAAAATTATCCAAGCCTTCATTTTCATTTTTATCCCAAATTAACTAAGGTGATCAAGTCTTATTCTTCAAAATTTTTATAGATTTTTTTTATCATGGGAGCTTGATTTAGCTAGCTCATGTGTTAATTTAATAAATTGTTAGATGTTTAAAAGTTTTCATTAGAGAGAAATTGATGAATTGGGCTTGAAATTGAAGAGGTCACTAGATAGTGAACTTAGATTATGTTAAGGACTAAATTGGAAACTAAGTTAAGCTTGTTAGATAATTTTGTAACATTAAGGACTAAATTGAATAAATTGAAAATTTTCATGAGATTATGTTGCAGATGAAAAGTTTAGTATCCCCAATGAAAGCATGTGAAATCGAATTTTGATCCGGTGTTAGATATTGAAAAATACGAATCTATCGAATGTAGGGACTAAATTGAATAAAATGTAAAATATGTTTGGCTCTGTATTTGAATGTGAATTGGATGTAAACTGAAATTGATCTATGATTCAATTATCGAACAAAGCTAAAGATGACGTCGCGCCGTCTTGAGAGAAAAGAAAAGTGAGTGTCGTAGACGAGTGACAAAAGCTTCGATTTGTACTTTTATGATTTGAGTTCAATACATAAATACATATATGTGATTGTTGCAAATCTACCTATTGAGGTAAATGTATTGTTGCTTTTTGAATCAATTTATACATGATGACATTAAATGTCGAGAATTGGAATGAAGTGAATATAGCACAAACGAGCTTGATATAAACTGTGATGTGTGATTATTATGTGTATTGATTCAGTGATTACCCTACTAACTGTTTAGGGCAGAGTCGAGTTTAGTTAGCATGCCATGGAGTCATCGATATAGTGATTGAAAACCATCGTTGTTAGGCCACTCAGGATGGTAGAATATGTAAATAGTGAAAGCCATTGTTGTCGTGCCACCCAAGATGGTAGAATATGTAAATACTGAAAACTATCGTTATCGAGCCACCTGGGATGGTAGAATATGCAAATAGTGAAAACCATCGTTGTCGGGCCACCCAAGATGGTAAAATATGCAAATAGTGAAAAACATCGTTGTCGGTGTAACACCGCTAACTTGTATACGTCGCCGAATTAGGGTTACGAGGCATTACCGAACAAACACAATCATTTTTAAAACCAAACTGATCACAAACATGAAAATTAAATCATTTTCGCATTGCTATTTATAATTTACAATCAAAATCTAACTAACATCGTACTCAAACCTATACATGCCATAAGATTGAGTTCAAATATTTAACAAAATACCAAAAGTAGTCGATAGTGTGATAGACTATGCTGATGATCCCCGAGCTCGTAACGCGTCTCCAAAATCTATAAAAACAAATGGACAAAAACAATCAAAGTAAGCTTTTATAGCTTAGTAAGTCTATAGCATATCTAAAATACATATAAAAGAATCATATAATTCTTTAAGTAAATTTATTGAAATCACAATTATTAATTATAATTACTAATCAAACATTGCTATATTAAGTCATTTTGTTTAAATCTAAAAGGATGTGTATTTATCTAATACACATAAACGGACAAATGTATATACATTATATGCATATAATCAATTTACTAACATAATCATTAACTGCATGTACTGATTTCTATAGTACTTATTGTTCGCACTTCATCGGATCCATTTAAATATAATTGTTCAAATACATATACCAAAAGCATAATTTTTATACTTATCAACTATAAGTGCCGAATGCACATATACACTTATACCCACCTATGCCGAATGCATACATATATATACATATATATATATCCAACAATTTCATGACAACCGATATATATATATACATACTCACTATTCACAAGGATTCGAACGATTATATACTCATCAACCACCTTGAAACAATGTTCATAAATTTATCCATTTCATATAAACAAAATCATATATATTTATGCCCAATGCATAGAATCACTTAATTTAAACAGATTCACTGGCACTTCACCTGATAGGCTTATAGTTTAATTCCGTTCACCGGCACTTAGCCTGCTAGGCCTATAGCCTGATTCAGTTTACCGGCACTTAGCCTGCTAGGCCTATAGCCTGATTCAGTTCACCGGCACTTAGCCTGCTAGACGTATAGTCTGAATAATTTCACTGGCAATAAATCCGATAGTCGTTTCTCCGTTGGAATTGAATTATATTCAATTCTACGTAACAATCATGCACTTAAAACATACTTGTACAATTCACAACAATAATTTCAGTTCAAAGAAGCTGTAATTCATATTCGAACTATATATGTATATAAATCCATACATAAAAATTCAGCTCAAAATTTATAACCTATATCTTTGAACCACATAGGTTCATGAAATTCAAACACCAAATCTAGCTCAATAACTTCATGATTCAACCTAACAAATTTATGTATATAACTTTATATCTTGAATCCTACTACTAATATCATACTATTAAATTTATAATATACCCTAAGTAATATACATTTAACATTCGAATTACTTAAATACATACACATTTTATGGCATTAAATTCACTTCAAAGAAAACATATCATACATTCAAACATATTATAAATAATCTAAGCTAATAATTTCATACCTTTGATTCAATACAAAAATTATACATGTGTATACATACATATTTGCACCTCATATACATTTATATATAATTTATACTTATAATTCAACTCATGAACTTATATATATATTCATACACAATCGAACCTCATACTCATATATATAACTTCATATCTAATTTCAATACAATAACTTATACATGTACATATATACATATTCGAATCTAACATATACATATATAATTTCATACTTAAATTCAATATAAAAATGTATATACATGCTTATTCGAACCCTATGAATATTTTTATAACATTCACAATTCAACTAAATTCAAAAACTTATTTATATATATATACATATATATATTCAAACATTATAAATACAAATATAACATCCATACTTTCACTTAACTCCAAAAAACTTATACTTATATATACATACTTATTCGAACTTCTTATTTACATATATAAATGCTTATATTAACTAAATTCAATTTATATACTTTTAATTATAACTCATCAATTATATAATAAATATACACACACACATATATATATGTTGAGTTAATAACATTAAATTGCTAATAGACTTACCTCGGATATCGTTGACTGTTAAATCAGCTACTCGACCACTTTTGTCTTTCCCCGATCCAAATCCGATTCCTTTAATTCTTGATCTAAATCATATTCAAATTAAGCTTATTTAAACACCATTCTATTCAATTTAGCCTAAAAATACATGAATGGGCAAATTACAATTTTGCCCTTAACATTTCACACTTTTTACAATTTAATCCTTTTTGCTCAAAACACAAAATACACAAAATTTAACTACACTCCTATGGCCGAATATTCCTAGTGTCTATATAATTCCATATTTTCATTTATTTAGCATTTTAGTCCCTTGAAAAATTTATTTTCACAATTTAACCCTAATTACTCAATTTCATCAAAAATTCAAAAACAATACATGTTAATCTAACAAATATATTTCATATTTCACCTACTAGCATCATAAAACTCAAGCATTCATCAATGGCACATTTCAAAATTATTCACAATTCACAAAATTAAGACATGAGTTTTGAAGAACACGAAGCAACGATCTTAAAAACGTAAAAATTTTTAAAAACACAACAAAATACATACCTAAATTAAGGATTACAAGTTCCGAACCAAGCTTTCTTTTTTTTTTCTTTGTCTTTTGAAGTTTCGGCTAAAATGATGAACCTTTTTGCATGTTTCTTTTATTTTTATGTTTTATTATAACATATATTATCAAAATTTTTAGTTTACCAATTTAACCTTAAATAATTAATATACAAAACATATAATATAAGGTCATTCTTGACCATTGGCATCCACTAACTTATATAGTGGGCTAATTGCATCATAGAACCTCCAAATTATAAAGACAACAACAATTAAACACTTTCATATTTAACCACTAAATTTTCATTTTACGCGATTTAATCTTTTTTATTTAATCAGACACTCAAACGACAAAATTAAAACACGAAAATTTCACACAATTAAATTCACACATAATAAACACACAAAATAATATTAAAATATTTTTTAACTCGGACTTGTGGTCCCGAAACCACTATGTCCAATTAGAGTCGAAATCGGGCTGTTACAGTCGGGTCACTCGGGATGGTAGAATATGCAAATAGTGGAAATCATCATTGTCGAGCCATTCAGGATGGTAGAATATGCAAATAGTGAAAGCTATCGTTGTCGGGCCACCTGGGATGGTAGAATATGCAGTAGTGAAAGCAATCGTTGTCGGGCCAACCAGGATGGTAGAATGTACAAGTTCTACATAGAATGTTAATGAAATAGGTATATCACGTATTCATACATATGAAATATGCATATGGTTTGTAAAATGAGATTGTGCATAATCTTGGTATTTGGTACATGAAAGGTAATTGAAATGGTTGAAACTTGATCATACATTAATTATATTCTTTTCATGTTATTGTTTTCGTTTATATTGATTTGAATAATGGAAGTAACATTGAGCTTTATCATTCAGCGTACTATTTGTTTATTCCGTGTGCAAGTATTAGTATATCTCGGAGTCTCGAGGATTGATCCAGCAACTGCAACTTTCAACTTAGAAATGGTCATCAGTTCTTTATGTTTCAATATGTGGCATGTACCCAGGATTGAATCGGTTTTAAATAGTAAATTGTCAATTTGGTATTTTGGATATAATGATTATTTTGATTTATGGTACATGAGTTGTATAATATATATGTAAGTAGCATAATCTTGAAATGTTTAAGTTATGTAAATGAGCATATATGTGTTTTTAGAAACCTACTATCTAAATGGAACTTTGAATCTTTTGTTGGCACAGATCACAAAGGCTTTAGTAGGGGACAGCTTTATTTTGGAGTAAAAATGTTAGGTGCACTGTTATTTCTATTACGAAAACTTCATTTCTTGCTACATGGAGGATAATAACTTAAAAACCTATATTTCTTGCATTTATGACAAACCTAAACTATGTGAAAGACATCATGTTTGAGAACAGCTCGTGGATTTCTCCAAAACTGTTAAAGATTGGATAGTATTGGGTGACTTTAATCAGGTCATTTGGTACAAAGACAAGTTGTCTAATCTTTTTAACAATTTAAAAGGAGCTTTAGATTTACTACAATGCCTTGATGGTTGCTTCCACCTTGAAATACGTTTTAAAGGCTCCTATTTCACTTGGGCAAACAATCGGCAACAAAATGATGTTGTTTAGGAAAGACTTGACATGACATTTCCTAACAATTACTATTTCAAAAATTGCACAAACATCTTTATTCTCAATCTACCTATTGTTTTTTCTCTGATCATGGCCCTATCATTGTTTCTACAAACAAAATGTCGACCATACCACTTTGAAGCAAGGTGGACTCTCCTCCCGCAGTGCAAAGATGTTATTAGGCGTATGATTGTTTCTCAAACGTTTCATATGTTTGAAACAAATTAAGATCAATAGTTACACTAATTAGATAATCAAGGCTTTAAAGTTTTTTTTTAATATTGTTTGAATAAAAAGAGAGAGAAAGTTTTGATATTTAGCCCATAAAATGATTTGCGTCTTTTTTATGCAACGGGATATTTTCTTTTTCTGTCCTTAGTAGTCCGTATTTTGTGCGATGGTATCCCTAATTCAATTTTAATTTATTCAATTTGATCCTGATTTACATTTAATTGCATTCAATTTGATCACTGCTATTTTTTTTCTTTTTGTAGGTTTAAATTTAAATGTTTATTTTATACAGTTTTAATTTTTTTTTCAAGGAGATTTTATACAGTTTTAATTATTAATTCCATTACATGTATTTGATTTGTGGTTTATTTAATCTAATTACATTTAATGTGTATGTAAATTTGTTTTGTTTATTTGTGAGAAAATATATTTCTAAATATGTTGAAGTATGATTTTTTAATTTGTTATTAAAAAACAATAGATTTGTAATAAAAAAATTGCATATTTATTTACAGCTGCATTCAATTTTTATTCATATTAAGATCCACTTTTTATCATTAAAAAGAACTGTTTTTTATATTTAAAATTTTAATTTTAAATAAAATATTGTAAAATAAAATTATTAATTTAATTTAATTTAATTATTATTAGAAAATAAAATATTATTTCACTATATAATCTTGTTTCTGCATTGATTCTTATAGTTTTTAAAACGTAAAATACTAACAAAAATTAAAATAGTTTGCTAATAATTATTCTTTTATAATTTGTAATTTTCTAAAGTAATGTTAACAATTATTACCTTATTAAAGTAATGTTTAAATATTTAATAATGCAATAATTTTTTAATGTTAATAAAATTTAAACAATAGCATAATATTTTTTACAATAAATTATTTAATAAACTAATATAAGAAGTAATTTAAAACTCTACCCATAAAAGAGGGAGATTTCAAGTACTTCGGCCCTTTCCCGTAAGTAGCCACAATGTACTGTCATTTTCTTTCTTTTGGTCTCTTATTGAACCCTTTTTTACTTCTATGAATTTGGTTTCCCCCAAAACAACGAAAAATTGATTTGATAATTGACTAAAGTCTAAACCACGTAATTTATGATGTCTTGTTAATTTCTCTATGTTTTGTACTACTAAGGACTACTTTGGATGGGCGGTGTGTTTACCTCCGGTGAGGTTAAAAATAGCGGTGGCGGTGAGATTAGTTACTGTAGCGGTGAGATTAGATACTGTAGCAGTGAGATTAGAAACAATGGTGGAGTGTGTGTTTGGATTCAAACGCAGCTGTAGCGGTGAGGTGAGAATAAGAAATGACTATTAAGGATATCATATTAGAATTGATATATAATATAAGTTTTTTAAATTATTTTAATTTTTTAAAATTATTAAAATATGTGAATTTATAATTTTATTTAATAAAATATTAAAATGTATCTTCCAATATTTTAATGAATTATATAATAAATTTAAATTATTTATTAGATAAAATGATAATTATTTTTAATTTTTTATAGTTAAATATTTTTTTTATAACAATGATAAATATTATTTTCAGAAATAGTAACATTATACTTGGATAAAATTTTGAAGTATCTAAACGGATGATTTTTAATAAAAAAATATTAATAACATAAGACATAACAAGTTTCATTATTACTAGAAATTAGGTTATGATACAAAATGTTTTTACAAATATGGATTCATTAAACTAGTTGCAATGGTTTCCCTTAACATCGTGATTTCAAGGTCACTTTCTCTGTTAGAAGAACTCGATTCACCTCTGTCAAACTGGCTTGAAGAGACTGGCATGTCGGGTATATTCTCAAATTCTCGAAAATCCTCATCATTTGACCAAGCATGTCTTCGAATGTAATTATGCAAACCATTGTTGCAATAACTATTAAAACTTGCTTGTTGAATGAATAACTTGGAATATCTCTTAATATTGGCCA
The DNA here is from genome assembly GCF_007990345.1 of Gossypium hirsutum. NCBI lineage: Eukaryota > Viridiplantae > Streptophyta > Magnoliopsida > Malvales > Malvaceae > Gossypium > Gossypium hirsutum. Next base: position 21,848,084 of record NC_053446.1, on the reverse strand, counting down.
TTTTTTTCCACACTCCAAATGTTCGTTCAATCACAGAGCGTAACGAAGAATGTGCATGATTAAAGATTTCTCTTTTTTTTCCAGATACTTGATGATTACCTCGACGAAAATCAGGTAAATGATATCGTTCCCCCTATATGGACCTAGAAAACCTGCCATTTGTGGATATCCTGAATCCACAAGATAATATTTTCCTACAAAAAAAGTAAAACATAATATCAAGTTTAAAAATAATTTAAAATTTTTAATATTTTTATATAAAAAAAGTAATTAAAAAATTAAAGTTCAACCTGGTGGAGGGTGTGGAAACCTCAACTCTTGTTTTCTGAGTGCTTGCAAAAAAAATTCTACTATCATGTGTTGTTCCTTCCCAACCAGGAAATGCAAAAATAAAGCACATGTTGAAGTCACAAACCGCCATAATATTTTGAGTTGGTTCACCTTTCCGTCCGATATAAGGTATTTGACAAGAAGGCAAAATGCATGCTTTTATGTGTGTTCCATTTATGGCCCCAATACAATCCTTTAAAATAAATACAAGTAATAAGATAAAAGTTAGAAATAATTTATATTTTAAAAATATAAAGATTGTGTAAATATTACCTTAAAGTGAGGCCAATATCTTGTATCATGTCTAATATGGTTCGGTACTTCCTCGAATTGACCTTCAGTGGGTTTAATCGTGTCTATTCCCATTCGAGCAAATATATGCAACATATCAGTAAAAATTCGACTAACAATTTCCCCAGATTGTTGAAATCGCTCTGTTGCATTTGAATTTGATTCTCTATTTCCAAGAATGTACAATGATAATGCTAACTTCTCCATCGCCAATAATTTCCCATTCTTTAAGCCATAATTTGTTTGCAAATCATGCAACAAGCTGTGAAATATATCTTTTGCCATCCTAAAACTATTCATGCAACGATCATCGTGCCCATTTAATACTTCGTCCACCCACATTTGACATGTATGATTTGAATCCATAAGCGGTTGCATAGTGAAATAAGTTTCATGGTGTACTAATACACTGCTTAACACATATTCTTCCTCTTCATGATAATTGTTGTTCTCAACTTGGGTAACAATTGTGGCTATTCTTTGTTGAGCTTCTTCACTTAATTCAGGGGTATCATAATTTGTATCAAAACTATTATACATATTGTTAAATTTATCCATAACCTGAAAAAGTAATCAAATGAAAATAAATCCTTTAAAATCTCGTGACATTCTATACAACACAGAAACTTGATTAAAAGAATAGCATAAAAATACCAAACATAAAAAGTATCATACATTAGTTTTACATATAAAAAAGTAGTATAGTTATATTACAATAATAATTCTAAGGAGCTTATGGTGGAGGTGGTTGATGGTATGGTTGGAAGGGAAATGAGGATTTGCTACCAAGGATGAAAATGATGCAATTGGATTTTTTTCAGCATACTCACGTCAAAGCCACCAAACCCTATCATCTGGATCTAAGTTCAAAAACACTTATCGTTTCACCGGTATTTGAAACATTTTGGTGGCAAAATAGTACAGTTCATCTTTTTTTGGAATTTCATCTCCCAAAGCACGCAAAGCATCCATTGCATTTGAAATAGTATATTGAGAGTGAGGAAAAATAATTTCATTCACTGACTTCCTTAGACTAGCCATACTCTCACACAATTTCTCAATCTGAGTAGTTAATGTATTTCTTGATGATTTTCTACTTGAACTTGATTTTTTTCCTTTATCGTATACAGCCCCAAGTGTTTGCTTTCTTCGATTAGGAATTTCATGAGAAGGGTTTGATGGTATCTCATCAGGAGGAATACATTCATTCTCGTTACTATGTTCATCTGAATCACCAAATCCCTCATTAGGTGCATCATCTCCCATAGGAACCCCACTTGGAAGAACACCAAACGAAGGTGCCCATGCGTTCTCTCCGGTGGCTACAATGCCACCAAACATTTGCCACATTAACTCATTCAATCGTGGTTCAATTCCTTTCTTCTTAAATCCTTTAAAATCAGGATTTTCCTACATAACATGTTAAATGTTAAATATTATACTAAGATTTTTATAATTGTAAATTATTAATATCAATAAATTTTATGCATTAAAATAATGATAAAGTGAACACTAACCTGTATTTTTGTAGCCCACCATTCTTCGGTAGCATCGACCGTCTTTTTAGATGGACACCATCCAATACCTGTAGATTCCTTAAGCAACTCCCTCCATAACCTCCATTCCTTTTTTAATGTATCCCATTTATTTTTCAATTGAGGTTTTCCATAATTTTTTTGTGTTTTTGCTTGAAAAAGAGCAATGACATTTTCCCATCCTTTTGAGTTTAGATGAGTTGTCAGTCTATTACCAGCATTGACTTCATTCACGCAAAGTTCACAAAATATCAATGTCAGCTCATCATCCCAAACAGCTTTTGTTGCTAAGCTATTATCTCCCTCCACAAAATTTCGTGTCTTTACCATCTATTGTCATTGATATAATTCAGTCAATGTGCTAGCATTCACCAAGAAGCATAGAGCAAATATATAGTCTATAAGTTATATTAGACGTCTCCCAATGCTAATCTTTATCTAGCCACACCCAAAAAAAACTGGCACCATAATTGGAAAAAAAACTGTTGTAGTTTCTTTCTGGATTTCTCTTTTTTGATTGTCTATAAATAGATACATGTGTTGTTATGGCTTTTATAGCCGAATATATTACATAATATTCATTTTTATTTTTCCTGTATTTTTGGGCTTGTAAGATGGACTTATTTATTACATAATATTCATTTTTGTTTTGTTTTGTTTATTTTTTAATCAAATGTTCTTGGACAAAAACTCGGGTCAAGCCAAAGTAATTACTTTTGAAAAAAATCAAGTAAATCACATTTTACCAATTTTAAAAAATTAAATATTGTATATATTACATAAACCATGAATTAAGACCACAGGTAATCAAGATTTTGAGTAGCCTGCCAGAGTTCTCTATTTATATACATAATAAAACAACTGTTCAAAGAATTATATACATGATAAAATGATAATAATTTTAAAAAAAAAATTATTTGGGTTGGAGAAATTTTGATTGAATTAATAAGGTTAAAATTTTGAGAATTTTAAAATCTTAAGTTCGAATCCTCTAATTTAAATACTATATATGTGGTTCACTACTAGATTTATTTGGGACAGTTAGTGGCCTTAATCTCTCTTGGATAAACGGGAGAATCTAGACATTTTATAATACGAGAAAAATGCATACATGCATTACAATAGTTAGGTATAAAATAAAGACTAGCTAATACGATTTTGAACTTGAAAATAGAAAGATAGTAAAAACTTTTGTAAAAAAATAAGATCTTTTCAAAATAAACAAAAAAATTACATAAGCAGAAAATTTTCTCTCTTTACCAAAGATAAGTTATAAGAATGGCTAAATATTATCAATCGAATTAATTTATTTTGACTCATTTACTAACACATGAGTAAATAATAATACTCTTATTAGATGGAGCATGAATTTAAGTTTTTTATTTTTAGAATTTTTTGTTAGACGAGACAATTATACTTTTACCCTTCTAAAAATTAATAATTTAAATTTAACTTTTATAATGTAGAATTTTCAACATTAATCCTTGACTTCGCCTAAATGGATTTTTTACTCCATCTTTGCATAAATGAACCTATCCAAGTTTATTTGAATTTAAATTTGTAGTTGTAATTATATTTTGTATTAATTTGGTTGTAGTTATTATTATTTATTGCATTTGTAAGTTTCTTAGAAAAAAGATGATTGGGGAAATTTGGGTCAAAATTGAGGAAAAAGCAGTGAAGATAATCTCAGGAAGTGAACGGGAGACTTCCCAATCCAGGTGTTGAATGCAACAGTTTTTTCCTTTGAAATGAACGACCTAAAGAGTGAGCTTTTTTTTTCCTTCTTGTTGTTGATTTAATTTGTGCTTTCTTTGCTTCTATTCATTTGGTTAACGCATATATGAATCTTTTCATTTGATTTAATTTGTGCTTTCTTCGCTTTTTTTCATTTGGTTTGATTTATCCTCTCCCTCTCTCTTTGTCTCACACATAGGCTCATCAATAGACGCAATTGTGTGTTCATCTCTTGTTTTCATTATAATTTATTGCTATTGAATGCAGGGAACAATTTCGTTTGGTGTTGGCTTCTTTTTTGTTGTCATTGGATGGCCTATCATTGCCATGGTATTGGAGGCATATGGGTTTATTGTGCTCTTTAGGTTTGAATTTTTCATTCCTTTGATTTAATAAAAATGCTTGGCTTCTATTAATTTTGCTCTTTAGGCATATGGGTTTATTGTACTCTCGGCTATACACACTCCCAACCCTCCGTCAACCACAATACACATTGCATCGCCATTTTTGTATGGACATGCAAGCTGCACGGTCCAAATTATGCTAATTATAGTTGTTTTAATTATGCTTGTGGAATGATTTTCGATATGGTGGTTGGATTTGTTTTGGCAAGTTCTTTTATTTGGTTTCTAGTAGAATTTGGTAGTGAATGGAAGTACATGAGGAATATGAGTCAGCTAATGAAGAAAATACTTATGTCTCTAATCCTGTTACAACAAAAAAATGGAATAGAGAATGATGTAACAGAGTAGCAGACTTTGATTGAAAGATTTGTCCTGAAAATTGAAAATTTCTGTAAGGGGAGCTCCTCTGACATCTTTGCCTAAAAGGGGGAGAAGTAGCAGCAAATGTTCAAAATGAGGATGGTGATTGTTAATGATTGTTGCTTTATGCTTTGCCAGAATCGATCTGGTGTAGCAAACGGTAGATACGATAGATGTTGATTTGTTGCTTATCTCGTGTTCTCTTTATGCTACTTTTTTTGGTTTTTGTTGATACTAGATGGGACTTGTGTGGATTATTTGTCATGCTCTATATTTCTTGAAATTACTTTGGAAAGTGTGTGTATGCTTGGTGGACAATGTGATGACCAATCATATTGACAAGGGAAGTGTATGGTCGAGCATGGTTCTATTTCTTAGGGGGAGATATATTCTAGTTTTCGTTGATTTGTTCAGATTGTGTGTTAATTATTTGTTGTTGATCTTGTCAAAATGTCAAAGAGGGAGATTATTAGAACTTAGATTGCTTCTCTTGTTTTATTTCATGTTCGAACAACATATAGAATAACAATTTTGTATAGTCAAAGTTTTTAGTGTTGGCATGTTTGACTTTTTAATTACATGGCTTTTGCTTTAATTTTATTTAGCAGCAAATGAGGAGATATGGACGTTGAAGATGGGATTAATGAGATTTTCTTTTAGTCTTATGACTTGGTAGTGGTTTTTGGCCAACACTGGCAGCGTTTTTGCAGAGGATACCTATTGTTGGTTGGTTGTTCCAGCAACCATATATTAGATCGGTATGTTTTGTTTATAAGTTAAGTACTTTTGTTTTTAACTTGTAAACTTCTGCTATACATGCATGCTTGTGAAGTATTATTTTGTTAGTTCTTGGTTGGTTGTTTACTTGATTGAATCAGTTTGAACTTTTAACAGCTTCCTAGAATAGCCCTAAATTTTGAAATATGAGCAATGGTCTTTAATGATCTCAGATTATGAAAGAAAGCCAAAAAGTAATCTAAAACTAAGTTCTTATTGAATATTTTGGACTAGCTGAAAAAAGTTTGGTCTGAAGCCATTTTATTTTGCATTCAACATGTCAGCAACTGAATCAGCATCCATTCTTCTTGTTGCAAGTAGTGGGTAAATAGCTATCCATGTGTCCAATGCATGTGAGAGGTAGGACACGTTGTAACCTGTATTGCCACCTTGCCCTACGTGTCTACCTCACAACTCAAATAGAATAAAATTCAACCTATACAACTGCATGGGAGCACTTATGACTAAAAAGAAATGCATGACTCGGCCTATAGCTTAAGTTTAGGCTAAGCTTTTCTCTAGAATATTGGGAACCTTAGAACCTTTCTATACAAGCTTTTGTTGTTTCGTTTGTTTAGTTGTGCTTTGTTTTGTTTTTGATAGTTTTAGTTTTTGAGGGTTTGAGACATGAATACAGCATTGCAGGAGATGTTTTCTTATTTGTTTTGTTATTTTATAAGGTCTCTTTCATTAGATAATAATGTTTTAATTATGTTGATTTATATAGGATAGAAGGGAGAAAATCAGTGAAAGAATGAAGTATCTGTAAGATTTATACCAGGGTATAACAAAATCACAGGCAAAGCTGATATGCTTGATGAAATCATCAATTATATTCAATCTCTTCAACGGCAAGTAGAGGTAAAAAAATAATGGAGAAAGAATATATGGATTTGTGTATGAACACAAAAATTCTTTTTCATTTCTAGTAATTACTTAACTGCTTTAAGATTTTGTCCTCCATGTGAGGACATATTTATTTGTTGTTATTTTCTTAGCTAAGAACAAGATGAGAACAAGAAGAGAAGGAAAAACATAAACTACTTTGATAAAATTCAAACACATATATAGAGTAGAAAAAGAAGGGTTTTGACTTACCAGATCAAAGTTGAGAACAAGATTGATAGGATGAGTCGAGAATATGAGCTTCTTTGAGTCTGCTGTGAGTGTCAATTGAAGGTTTTTAAAATCTAATTAGTGGAGAAGAGGTCAGATTATCGGTTTTCGGTTGATGCAATTTGGTCGAATAAATTATTCCGTACTAATTCATAAATCAATCAGTTAAACCCTCTTATTAAACTAGAATTCTAGATAATTCCTGTCTGATGAATTGATTTGATCCTATTCTCAAAATAATATTAAGAATTTTCATAGGATTGAAAGAAAACATTGAAGGAAAGGAGTGGAAAGATAAGAAAATGTTTTTTTCGTAGTGTCTAGTTGGAAAGTTAGAATGATGAAAAGTAAAAGGAAAAGCTCAGTTTGGTTTTCGAAAATGTCTTTATTTTAAAAAATATTTTTTATTTATTATTTTTTAAAATATAGTAAAAAAATAAAATATGTTTTCAACAATGAAAATCTGAAAACATATTTGATACAAAAATGAGAAATTTAATTAAAATTGTTTACATTTATATGGACTCAAAATTTAAAAATTATTGAAAAAAATATTTTGTTTACCTGTTTTGAATTGGGTGAATTTATTAATTAAATTTAAAGTTTATTTTTCACTTTTTCCAATGTTATGAATAGTATTTTTAGTGAAAATAATAGAAACAAGGTTTCATATTTTTTAAAATTTTCACATTTCTCATTTTCAAAAAATATTATAATCAAATATGTTTTCTTTAGAGTTGGCAAACTAGAAAATTTGAAATTAAATAACATGCAGATTTGGCACTTTTACGCAGTATTAGGGTAGCAGACAATGGGAGATCTGTATATCCCATGTGTACCGTGTAGCTGATTTTATGGCAAAGTTATCATCGCTCTTGGATGTTGGGTTGATGGAGGTTGCCATACCCTCAACTGGAACGTGGAACAGCTAGTACTGGATGACATTTTGTGCGTTTCTCGTATGCAAAATGGTGTCCTGTAATTTGGTTTTGTTTTAGCTAGTAGTAGCCCTTTTGGTAAAGAAAAAAACATAAACTATATCATTAGTCCCTAAACTTTATTTAAACTTATATTTTAGTTATCAGATTTTCAAAATTTATTTAACAGTACAAATGACTGAATTTTTTAACAAAATAACTAATTTACTATTTAATCTAATGTACAATGATTAGCTTGCTCTTAACTGAGTAGATGAAAAAAAATGCAATTCAATTCCTAATACATGAACCTCCATAATATTTTTTACCATCAGTTTTATGATTGACTATGAACCAAAGTCCAATGCTACAATTATTCCTAGCATTCATGAGGGGATTCATCGTGGGAGTGTGATCGACATCACTTACCAACTTACTGTCGAGCGATGGCTTGTTGTTAACTTATTTTTAATTGTTAGCAAATTGATATGCCATGGTTACGGACAACCAATAATAGCGACTTTAGTAGGATTTGGTTTGGTACCTGGAAAACATGCTTGATTTCTGTGTTTTCATATTTGCCATACTGTAACCATATTTTTGTTCACGGAATCCACCAATTCATTATGTTGGCAACTAAGATCATTCACCCACTGTATCACCCATTCCCTTACAATTTTTTTATATTTCCTTATAATTTTTTATACATTTTCATCTTTTTATACTTTCACATATTTTTTGGGTATTTCCTTATAGTTTTTTTTGTACTTTTTTTTTATTTGTCGTAATTTGATACGTCAAATTAGATATTCCGTTACACTTAATGAGCTTGTTCTCGAGTAATTTGAATGTCTTTTTCGTAGTTTTTACTTAGTTTTAGTTTTGTGTTTTAATAAGTGTTTAACATGCTTTAATCCCATTTTTTAGACTCAAGTTGGCCAATTGCATCATAGGGACTTTAATGGTTGGTTGAGTGTTGTAGAGAGTCAAAAGTGGTCTGAATGTGAGTAAGAACATCACTGAGAAGGGGTATTGCAATATCAATGCATGGAAGTCGTGATATCCCTGAACGTGCTGAAATGAAGAGAATGGAGACCAGCTATAATGGTATCACGATACCCAACATCCAAAGGAACTTCCCATTTTGAGACTGTCATGGATATCGCAATACCAGATGTAACACCCCTAACCCGACCTAGAAATTTTGGCTAAATCGAAGACATTACATTGATTACCGAAGTGATACTGTAAAACCATTCTTTTTATTTTAGTTGATTTGTATGAAAATCACTTTTCTTTTTGTTTTTTAAGAAAAACATTCATTAATTAAATCGATTTTATTTAGCAATCCAAGATTTGAAAAATGATTTAAGGTTTATCAGGGTTTTAATTAAGTATCATATACAATTCGACCTTAATTTCAAAATCTCCAAGTCAGTAAAATTTGCTAAATACTCAAACAGGCAGAATATCTATCTATATCAATACCGTTCATAATAACTCAATATTCACTTTTAACATTTTAACAAATTAGCTGTAGCTCAAAAACCATAAAAAATTATTTAACAATTTCCTCTTGGACAACAGCCATTATTTTAAATTAAAACTTTAACATAATAACCAACAAGGGTTCATCAATGGTCACATTCAAAAACTTTGACAGTTTACAGGCTAGCTAGACCTAATTAAAACAAGCTTACATGCAAGGGATTTATAATGGCCGGACTTAGAACTCCCAACAATGGAGATTTTCCTCTTAGTTTCGGCGGTGAACCCTTTTAGAAGATGATAGAAATTTTGTTTTTATTATTCCTTAGTTTAATTATACTAATTACAATTTTTACCCTTGTAAATAAACATACCATTTAACATCTTAAAAGTGCTTAATCGTCCATCAATATCCACTATGGTCTAATTACTTCATAGACCCAACTCATTTGACTTATAATCCATCAAATCCCTTTAATTAATTAAACATCAAGTTTTGCATCCATCACAATTTAATCCTTTTTACCCACTTAATCAACTAAACATTAAAATTTCTTCACCAGAATTTAACAACCTTGATGACTTCGTAAATATTATTAATTATTTAATATTTATAGACTGGCACATTGAAATTGTAGTCCCAAAATCACTATTTTCGATATTACTAAAAAATGAGATATTACATGTCACCTTTGTGAATTACGGAGGTTCTATTGTGAGCTTCTTAGCTACCTATTGAATAAGCTACAAGTTCATAAATGGTATATCATAATTTCTGGTATTTTCTCATAATAATTGGTATATACTTGTAATTATTAGTATTCCCTCCAATTTTTTGGTAATTCCTCATAATTTTTGGTATTGTTTCGAAAAGAGGTTTGATATGAGATATAATTTTGGAGCAAATAAAAATTTATTTTTAAATATTAAGAAATTTCATTAGACTTTGTAGCAAAAAAATATAATTGTTAAATTATAATTTTTAATGCTAAAATTGGTACAGAGAAAAAATTATATTTCATGATAATTTAAAAAAATTTAAATAAATGAAAAAAATTATTGAGACAAATCAAAAATTGGTATCCCCACAATTTTTGGTATCTTCTTATGTTATTTGGTATTCTCTCATAATTTTTTACACTTCCTCATAATTTTTTGTACATTTTCATATATTTTTTGTGTATTCTCTCATAATTTTTTGGTTGTATTCTCTCATAATTTTTTGTACTTTCTCATTTTTTGGTACTTCCTCAGGTTTTATGATATTCTCTCATAATATTTAGTACTTCTTCATATTTTTAGTATTCACTCCTTTTTTTTTTTTGTATTCTCTCATATTTTTGGTACATCATCATATTTTTACATCCTCATATTTTTTTTTGTACTTTCCCAAATTTATTGGTACATCCTCATTGTTTTATACTTCCTCATGTTTTATGGAATTCTCTCATAAGTTTTGGTACTTTTTAATATTTTTTAGTATTCCCTCATAATTTTTTATGTATCCTCATACATTTACATCCTCATATTTTTTGCTATCCCTCATAACTTTTGGTATCCGATCATAATTTTTGCTACTTCCTCATTTTTTTTTTTGTATTCTCTCATAATTTTTTATACATCTAAGTTTTGGTACTTTCTCATAATTTTGGTACTTCCTTATATTTTTTGTACTTTCTCATATTTATTTGTATTCTATCATAATTTTTTGTATTGTTTCGAACGAAGGTTTGGTACAATATATAATTTTGGAGTAAATAAAAAATATTATTTTAAATATTAAGAAATTTGTAGCGACCTAAAAATTTTCGCACGGGCGCTAGTCAAAGTGATTATGGAAAATTTAAAAGCAGAGTCTCGATTTTATTTAAAAAAGGGAGTCGCCACCGATCTTTTTTTTCTAGGTGTGATTGGTCACCTATTAAATTCTCTTTTTAAAATATAAATTTTTGAAATTTTCTTTAAAAGAGTCAATTTTAGATCCACGTTAAAAAATCCAGAGAAAATTGTAGTTCGGGAGTCGGTTACGTGAGAGGAAGGTATTAGCACCCTCGCGAAGCCCAAAATTGGTATCTCGTTAAGTGCGTGTTGTCTTAATTTTCAAAAATACAAGTTCAATTTAATATTTAATTGTGATCCGATTGAAACAGAAGAATTTTTTTTAAAACACGAGAATTTGTTGAAAATACGAAAACACGAATTTTTTTAAAACGCGAAAATTTTGATAAATTACATGTTATCGTACTATATACATTTTTAAAGACAAAATTTTGATAAATTTACCAATAATTACAAAAATAGATATTTTATTTCAAAACACGAGAATTTTTAAGTTTTTCATTTTTTTAAAAGGGCGTCCCGAATTTAACACGAGCCAAATATATTCACCCAACATAGCGATGAAAATATACGACTTAATGTTAAATCGGTTCGTCGCCTTATTTATGAAAATTAAAAATAATAAAATTAAATACGAAGTATAAAAAAATGCTAAAAAAATCAAGAATATTAAAGATGAAATGTCATAAAAATACGTAAATTAAATTAAAAGTGGGTAAAAAAGAAAATTGCCAAAAACTAGAAAATACGAGCTTGATGAACGGAATACACGACCTTTTTTGCTTTTTTTTTCTTTTCTCTTTTCTCTTTTTTTTCTTTTTTTCTTTCTTTTTTCCTTTTTTTCCTTCCTTTATTCTGGACTGGGCTGGGCAAGCTGTTGGGCCTGCTGCTGGAACGGGCCTGGGGGCCTGCTGATGCTGGGATGGGCCTGCTGGCCTGCTGTTGGGCCTGGCGCTGGGTTGGGGCTGCGCTTGGGCTGGCCTGCTAGGCCTGCTATGGGAGCTGTTTTTTTTTTTGCTTTTTTCTTTTTTGCTGCTATATTTTTTTTTTGGGGTTGGGGCTGCTGGTGGGCTGCTCAGGTCAGGTGCGGGTCGGATTCGAGTCGGGTCGATCAACCCGAATATTTTAAAAAAAATTATTTTCTTTTTTTCCTTCCCTTTTTTTCCTTTCTTATTCTTCTTTTTCTTCATCTTCCTTCTTTTTCAAAACGCTAGCCTTCCCCGCCGCCTCTTTCACGTCGCCGCTGTCGTCGTCTCTGCCGTTGGGCCGCCATCGAAGGCTCTCCTCTTCTCCTCTTTTTTTTCTTTTTCTTTTCTTTCTCTTCTCTTCTCTTTTTTCGAAAAAGCTCTCTCTTTTTTTTTCTTTTTCGTTTTGTGGGGGGTCTTGATTTTGGGGTTTTAAACCCATTTTATAGTGATTTCTTTGCTTCTTTTTGCAGGTGGCAGGTTGCTAGGGAGAAGGGAGGCCATACCCTAGGCCGGTGGCCGGAAATCGTGGGGATTAGGTGCGCAAATCAAGTATGGCTGCCAGAAGGACCAGATTGAAAACGCAGCAAAACTTCTGGGGCCAAAATATACTTTTGAGAAAACTTAGGAGTCAAAATGTAATTTTGAAAATTTTATGGATCAAAATGTAATTTCAAAAATTTTAGGGGTCAAAATTTAATTTTAGAAAAATTTAGGGGTCAAAATATGATTTCAAGAAGTTTAGGGGTCAAAATATAATTTTTTGAATTTTTGAATTTTAAAAAAAAATTAAACACGACAAAACCCAGAGAAAATTTAGTGCTTACTATCGAAACCACGTTTAAATTAAATTTAAAAAAACGTGGATCGACTTTTAAAATGAAAACGAGAGTCGCCACCGAATTTTTATTAAGGTGTAATCGGTTCACCATTAAAAATAAATTTTAGGTCTGCGAGATTTGAGAAAATAGGTCTGGGTACGAGGAAGGGTTAGCACCTTCGTAACGCCCAAAATTGGTACCGAATTGATTGTTTAATGTCTTAATGTCGAAATTTTGTAAATATTTTAAAATAGGGTCATTTAAAAAGAAAATTTAAATGAGTGATAAGACTCACTTATTTCAAAGAGATAGATTGCCACGCTCAGTAAGTTAGAGCGCGATAGTAACTCTTCGAAATTAAGTTTGTTCTCCTTTAAAGAAAATCATGTGTTTTAAGAAGGATAGTTGATTATTCAAGTCAATTGGGAAACCCGAACCCAGTAAGTTAGGGTTCAATTTTCTCGAAATTCTTAAACATCAAATATTGCCTTTATTTTTGAAGTCGAGATACCAAAATGTCATATCCAATAAGTTAGGATCTAACATTCTGAAATCTTATGAATTTTATTTAAATAATTGAACGGCTTTAATAAAAATGGGCACTTGGTTGTCTAATATTATCGAGAAGAATCGAAGCCCAGTAAGTTAGGACACGTTTCTCTCTGGAAAATGAACACCAAGCCCCCTTTTTTAGGATCGTAAAATAAAACGACTAAGAAGCTTTAAAAAATAAACTTTCACAAAAAGGATATGATTAATCAATGACATATGTAATATAAAAGATGATAAAAATTTAAATTTAAGTTAGTGACAATTAAACTAATAAAGCAAATATCAGTATCAATTTTGATCATATTATACAAACATTCATAAAAATTTAAGCAGCTCATACATTCATAATCAATAAAAATGAGATAACAAAAAAGAGTGATAACAACAAATAACACAAATATTTGATACAAATTTAGTAAGGATATATAAAATATAATGAAGGATTTTAAAAAAACCAAAGAAATAAAACGTAGTAAAATAAAAGCAAAACAACTGAAATTAATATATACATTTTAATTTATGTGAAATAAACCTAGTAGAATTAATAGTATGTACCCAACAATAATATATATAAAAGTTAAATAAAATAAAATAACAAACTTAAAAGAACAAAGCTTTGGCATAAAAAATTATCATTTGAAGTTAATAACAATATACTATTATATGTGTAAGTATACTATTAAAATACCATATGTATATGTGTAAGAATATAAAGCATTATTGTTAGAAATTTTGGAATTGATTATATATACATATATACGAACATGCGTGAAAACAACAAGAAGCTGTATAAATTAAATTAAGATAAGATCATAAAAAATATTTATAATATTAAGGAATGAATCCCAGGAAGGATATTTATAAAATGTTAACACAAATTAAAAGGGATTAGATTAGAAATTAAACAAAATTTAAAAAAAAAACTGGAGCAAAATGGTGGGCCAAAACGCGACACGCGGATGACATGGGGACCAAAAGGGAAATATTTCCCATCCCCAAAACGCAGCGCCTTTGCGCGGACCCAAATGGATCGAAAACAAAATGCACGGCCAAGATTAGACGAAATGTAAAATCTTATTTGAATGCATCATGAAAATATAGGGACTAAATGCGCAAAAATCCCCTCAGACCCTAAACGCGCGGATCCTTCCCCTGGGTCGGGTCACCGCGCGGGTTGTTGGGGTTAAATGGCCCCGTTTCGAAGCTATCACATTAGCTACAAACGGCGGCGTTTCAAGCTTTACCATTAAAAAAAACCCTAATCTAACATTCTAGCAGAAATAAAAAATAAGAAAAACTGAGGCTTTCCCTTTCTTTTTTTCTCCGCCGCTCTGTTCATCAATCCTTCCAAAGGATCTCTGAACCTCTGCTCAGGCTCCGATGACGACGGAGAGAGCAAGGATTCGCCGGCAAGGTACCCCTATTTCTAAACCCACTTTCTCCTTTTATTTCTACACTAAAAGCCGAGCTCAAGAATCAAAGAAACTAGGGAAAACGAAGGAAGATTTGAAAATCACCTTGCGGAATTTTGTTTTTGATTTCTCTCTGAAAATTTGTTTACACTGTGTTTTTTTTTATTTTTCTATTCTGATTGCCTCCAAAACGAAAAAGGGTACATCTTGGGGTTTTTACAAATTTTTTCTTTCTATTTTTTTTATTTTCTCTACCGATTTCTACCTCTTTTCGTTTTGTGGTCTGCCTTTTTTTGCTGCTCCTTTGCCCGTTTCTTGTAGGTACTGTGTACAGAGGTTGCGGATGTGGCATGTACGGAGGCGCTGGCTCTTGTGAAGGCTCGCGCGCACGCACGAGAGGGGCCCGTGCTCGATTGCGGCGCGACAACTGCTGCAAGTTGCTAGGGTTTTCTGGTGTTGGGCCATTCGGGCCGAATTGGTTTTGGGTTAGGTTTAGCTATTTTTCGGGTCTTGGGTTTGATGTAATTTTGGGTTATTTGGGGCTCGGTGGGTCTGGGCTCGGTTTGGGCTAAATGGGTTAGTGTAATTTAGACTAGATTTGGTTTGGGTTTAATTGTTGATTTAGGCCCTATTAGGCCTGCTGTAATGGACATTTTTTTTAAAAAATGGACTGCTGTCATATATATTTTTATTGCTTTTAATTTGGTTTTATTTTTTGTTTATTTATTTCTGGTTTGGGGGCCCGGGCAAATATTAGGCCTTACACTTACAGCTGCCCCTCTTTGCTCATCACTGTGAAACAAGGATAGAGCAAAGACTTAAAAGCACTGAATTTTGTTCGACTATCCAAAATTTTATTTTTATTTAAAAAATAGAAATCGAGAAAAGCTTGGCGTGCGATTCCTTTTTTTTTTGAAAAATAGAAATTGAAAAATACCTCGACTTGCGACTTGAGGCTCAACTCACCTCTCGCAATATGAGT
Organism: Gossypium hirsutum; assembly: GCF_007990345.1. Classification (NCBI taxonomy): domain Eukaryota; kingdom Viridiplantae; phylum Streptophyta; class Magnoliopsida; order Malvales; family Malvaceae; genus Gossypium; species Gossypium hirsutum. The sequence goes on along the minus strand of NC_053446.1, from coordinate 21,832,558 downwards.
TGATTTAGAAAAAAAACAAAAATTAAAAAATACCTCGTCGTGTGACCCGAGGCTCAACTCACCTCTCGCAATATGAGTTGATTTTTTTTTGAAAAACAGAAATTTAAAAGAAATACCTCGGCATGTGTCCGAGGCTCAACTCACCTCTCGCAATATGAGTTGATTTTTTGAAAAAAACAGAAATTTAAAAAAAATACCTCAGCGTGTGACCTGAGGCTCAACTCACCTCTCGCAATATGAGTTGATTTTTTTTGAAAAACAGAAATTAAAAAGAAATACCTCGGCATGTGTCCGAGGCTCAACTCACCTCTCGCAATATGAGTTGATTTTTGCAAAAAAATAGAAATTTAAAAAAATACCTCAGCATGTGACCTGAGGCTCATCTCACCTCTCGCAATATGAGTTGATTTTTGAAAAACAGAAATTTAAAAGAAATACATCGGCATGTGTTCGAGGCTCAAGTGACCTCTCGCAATATGAGTTGATTTTTGAAAAACAGAAATTTAAAAAAATACCTCGGTATATGTCCGAGGCTCAACTCACCTCTCGCAATATGAGTAGAGTTTTTTTTAAAAAAAATAGAAATTAAAAAAAATTCCTCAGCATGTGCCCGAGGCTCAACTCGCCTCTCTCAATATGAGTTGATTTTTGAAAAACAGAATTTAAAAAAATACCTCGGTATGTGACCCGAGGCTCAACTCACCTCTCGCAATATGAGTTGACTTTTGAAAAAAACAGAAATTAAAAAATATTTCTTGAAAGAAACAAGGTTTCAAAAAACATCAGGTGAAACTAAAAGCCTTCCTCTTTATTGATTCTGTGTAGCTTTCTCCTAATATTCCTTGCTCTACTGGTATACCTGTATATGTCATGTATGATGTTATTATAATATGCACGTGTTTGTCCTAAAAGTTTTTGTGTCTACATGATCATGCCATGCACCCTAGGCTGTTTGTCACGTGCCCCACTTTTGATTTTCGTGAGAGTCCGCATTCATTTTCTCAATTCTTGACTTTTCTCTCCAGTTTTGTACTCATCTTCAAGTTTTGTGAGTAACCCACATTTTCGTATACCACATTCCTGCCCCCTTGTTGAACTTTTTTCTTGCTTCAGGGTCCTTGTATTTATCAAATTCTCATCCAGGTAATGCTCAACATTCTTTTTGTTTTAGAGTATGTCATTTTAATATTTATCATTTAAACGAACCAAACCATGAGATGCTTGACAATGGCACAGTATGCATGAAAGAAATACCTCACATTCATATTCTTTTCAAAAACAACAAACAAAGAAAATTAACAAAGAGTAATTTAAATAAAGAAAGCATCATAAAGAAAGGAAAGCAAATTCAATGGCCACAAAGGCTGTAGATATCCAACGCATTAACTTCTCCACGTTTCTTCGTGAAGGATCTTTTCGAGCTTGGCTTCCTGTGTAGAAGATTTTGAGCTTCTGAGAATGCTTCAAATATTGTAATCTCGCCATTCGACTCCCCGTTCAAGTCGTCTTGCTCCTTAAGTTCTAACCTGCTTTATTAGGACGCCTTTTCGGGTTTTCATCCTAATCCTTTTTGTTTTATCAAGACGCCCTTTTTGGGTTTTCATCTTGATTTTTTCCTCTCTTTTTTCAGGCATAATATTTCTTCACAGCATCTAAGTTCACTAGATTAGGTAATTCTTTCCCATCCATTTCAACGAGAATTAGAGCCCCTCCCGAGAATGTCTTTTTTACAACGTATGGCCCTTCCCAATTTGGTGACCATTTTCATCATAAGTCTTTTTGTATCGGGAGGATTTTTCTTAGTACAAGTTCCCCTTCGTGGAATTCTTTTAGTCACACCTTTTTATCATGAGTCTTGATCATTCTGTTTTGGTACATCTGTCTGTGACAAATTTCCTTCAAGCGTTTTCTTTCAATAAGGTTTAGCTAGTCATATCGAGCTCGAACCCATTCTGATTCTTCTAGTTTTGACTCCATCAAGACTCGCAGGGATGAGATCTCTACTTCAATAGGCAAAACAGCTTCCATCTCGTAGACCAGGGAGAAAGGAGTTGCTCTCGTAGATGTCCATACAGAGGTGCGGTATGCATACAAAGCGAATGGTAGTTTTTCGTGCCAATCTTTATATGTCATAGTCATCTTCCCGATAATCCTCTTAATGTTTTTGTTGGCCTCCTCAACAGCTCCGTTCATTTTCGGGCAATAAGGTGATGAATTATGATGTTTTATCTGGAATTGCTCATACACTTCTTTCATCATTTTGTTGTTCAGGTTCAAAGCATTATCTGAAATGATTCTCTCAGGCAAATCATATCGACATATGATCTCCTTTTTTAGGAACCTACAGACCGCGATCTTTGTCATATTAGCAAATGAAGTGGCTTCCACCCATTTTGTAAAGTAATCTATAACTACAAAAATATATCGATGCCCATTGGAAGCCTTCGGGGAAATTGGCCCTATAACATCCATGCCCCACATAGAAAAAGGCCACGGAGAAGTCATGACATGAAAGGGCAAAGGAGCTGCATGAATTTTATCGCCGTAAATTTGACACTTGTGGCACTTTCGTGCGTAGCTAATGCAATCCCTTTCCATTGTCAGCCAAAAATAACCAAGTCTCATAATCTACCTAGCCATAGTAAACCCATTGGCGTGCGTTCCACAAATTCCTTCATGGACATCTTCAAGTATTCTTTTGGCTTCAACATTGTCCATGCATCTCAAGAGCATTTGATCCTTTCCTCTTTTGTCTAGGATATCCCCGTTAAGAACAAAACCAGTCGCCATTCTTCTGATTGTTCTTTTATCATTCTCGTTTGCTTGCTCGGGATACCTTTGATTCTTAATATATTCCAAGATGTCATGAAACCACAGTCGTCCATCTGACACCTTCTCAATGCTAAAACAATGTGCGGGGACCTCATATATGCTTATTTGAAGATGTATTATTTCTGTTTTCTGTTTTCTTTGAACATTGAAGCCAATGTGGCCAGGGTACCAGCCAACTGGTTTTTTTCTCGTGGGAAGTAATGAAAAGTCACTTTTTTGAATTCTTTGACCAATTCTGCCAAGAGATTGCTATAATTGACTAATTTTGAATCTCTCACTTCCCAATCTCCGCGAATTTGATAAATCACTAACACTGAGTCCCCATACACCTCTAAGATTTCTATTTTCTGTTCAATAGCAGTACGAAGTCCCATGATGCAAGCTTCATATTCTTCTATGTTATTAGTACAGAAGAAATTCAATCTGGCAGTAAACGAGTAATGGTTTCCTTCTGGTGACACTAAGACTGCTCCTATCCCGTGCCCCAATGCGTTCGATGCCCCATCAAAACTCATCTTCCATGATTGATCTTTTGATGATTCACATTCGAAAATGCATATCAAGTCTTCATCTGAAAAATCAAATCTCAGCGGCTCATATTCTTCCATTGCTCAACTTGCCAAGAAGTCAGCTATCACGCTTCCCTTTATCGACTTTTGGCTCATATACACAATGTCATATTCAGACAATAGGATCTGCGATCGTGCCATTCTCCCTGAGAGTGCGGGTGATTCCATCAAGTACTTTAATGGATCTACCTTTGAAATTAACCATGTTGTATAATACAACATGTATTGTCTAAACCTTCGAACTACCTAGATTAATGCACAACAAAATTTTTCAATTGACGGGTACTTTGCCTCATATTTTGTGAACTTTTTGCTGAGGTAGTAAATCTCTTTTTCTCTTTTCCCTGACTCATCATGCTGCCCCAATACGCAACCCATTGAGTTTTTGAACACGGTCAGATACAATATTATGGGTTTTCCAAGGATTGGCGGTACTAGCACCGGAGAATTAGACAGATACTGTTTTATCTTGTCGAAGGCCATGTGGCACTCCTCATTCTATTCTCCCGGATTATGCTTTCGAAGGTGTCGAAAAATTGGATCACACTTGTTGGTAAGTTGAGTAATGAATCGAGCAATGTAATTCAACCTTCCTAAAAATCCTCTGACTTCTTTTTGCGTACGCGGAGGTGGTAGTTCTTGTATGGCCTTTATCTTATCTGGATCAACCTCAATACCCCTCTCGCTGACAATAAAACCTAGTAGTTTTCCCGAGGTAGCCCCAAATGTACATTTGGCTGGGTTAAGCTTCAATTGAAACTTTCTTAATCTTTCGAACAGCTTCCTGACATTCCCAATATACTCTTCTTCTCCCCGAGATTTGGCAATCATATCATCGACATAGACTTCTATTTCTTTGTGCATCATATTATGGAACAACATCACCATGGCTCTCTGATACGTTGCCCCAGCATTCTTCAATCCGAATGGCATCATTTAGTAACAAAACATTCCCTACATTGTCACGAATATGGTTTTCTCCATATCTTCGGAGGCGATCTTTATCTGATTGTAACCTGAGAAACCATCCATGAAAGAAAATAATGAACGTTTTGTCGTGTTATCTACCAATGTATCAATGTGTGGCAAAGGAAAATTATCTTTAGGGCCTGCTCGATTAAGATCACGATAATCAACGCACATTCGTACCTTGCCATCTTTCTTCGAATCGGGACTATATTAGCTACCCATTCTGGATATTTAGAGACTTGTAAGAAGCCAGCATCAATTTGTTTCTTGACTTCTTCTTTTATCTTTAACAGTATTTCAGGTCTCATTCTTCTTAGCTTTTGTTGAACGGGTTTGCATTCTGGTTTCAGTGGGAGCCTATGGACCACTGCATCCTCATCCGACCCTGGCATGTCCTGATAAGACCAGGCAAATACATCTTTGTACTCACGGAGTAAGACGATCAAATTATGTTTGGTGTTTTCTGAAATGGAAGTCCCAATCTTCACTTATTGTTTCTTTTCTTCATTTCCTAACTTCACTGTCTCAACATATTCTTGATGGGGTAAAATTTGTTTCTCTTCTTTTTCTACCATTCTCAATAAGTAAGGAGACGGGACACAATCTTTAGCACTTTCTTTGGCTTCGAATTCTCCTAAACAAATAGCTTTCTCGAAATCAATTTCAAGAATTGTAACGGGATTGTTCATGCCATGAATATCTGAGCACCTGAAAGGTGAACGAGAAAGAAAACTATAGAGGAGCATTAAAGTATTGGAATCAATACACACAATGTTATGAAATGATATGAAATACACGGAGAGAAAGGATATGAAGCAATAGGGTAATTATGAAACTGATGAAAATGAAAAGATCATGACAAAATGCATCTTCATTAATGTTCATTGAAATGATAAAGAGCAAACATAAGCTCTTACAAAAGGACTCCCACTATTTAGGGGTACACAAAATAAATGGAGAATTAACATTGGGCATTACTCTAGAGAGGACTTAGAAATTACAAGAAGGTCCACAGCAGTCCAATTGTTTAAAGCATATCTTATAGGACATGGGCGTATCATTGAAACATCCTCAATTGCATCACCCTCGCTGTCAACCACATTTATACTGATATTCTAAAAACTCTTTTCAATCAATAATGTGATTTGTGGATTGTCTTGCCCTGGGTACATCACCCCTGCCGATATAAATGTTTCTAATAAGGAAGGATACGATATCGGCTCCCATTCAAATTCTCGACCTAAGGCTCTTGCGATTCTTCTTTTTCGATTTTTCTATAATTGCTTTCTTTTTTTACTTATGATGGCTCCAACCCCAGACCGCATCGAGACTTGTGGTGTATTGGTTTCAATACTCTAACTATCCCTTGCTGATATTTTCCTAAACCTTTTCTCGCTCGAGCTCCTTTTCCCACAGTCAACTTAATTCCCGAATTGGTATTTTTTGACAACTTGGGTGTGGGAACCTTGTTTCCTTCGGTGATGAATGTAGCATTGATGAATTCAAAGGAATGAAAAGAACATTCCTCGGCATCCTTGCTTACTTCAATGTATGGTGTATCAACAGAAATAAATACAACAATGTCTTCCTCACCAGCGACAGTAATCAAACGATTATCCATGATAAACTTCATTTTTTGATGGAGAGATGAAGGAACTACCCCAGCAGAATGAATCCAAGGCCTCCCTAAAAGGCAATTGTATAAAGGCATGATATCCGTGAGTTGAAATTCGATATCATATACATACAGGCCCACTTCTAGAGGAATTTGGATCTTTCTCATAACATGTCGTCGTGTCCATCAAATCCCTTACTGTGGAATGACAATGCCTTAGATAAGACATATCAACTGACATCCTAGAAAGTGTGACCAAAGGCATGACATTTAGTGTGGACCCGTTATCGATGAGCACATTCGGTACTATGTAACCCTTGCAACTGGTTGTAATGTGGTGCTTTAACAGAGCCTCTACCATTTGGCAGTATCTCATCATCACTGAAAGAGATGAAATTATCCGCATTCAGATTATTTATCCACCTGTCAAGCTTTTCTACAGATATAGTGCTTGCCACATAAGCTTGGTTTAACACTTTCAGCAAGGCATTTCGATGTGGCTCTGAGTTCAACAGTAGAGATAATACCGAGATTCGCGCTGGCTGCTTGTTTAATAACTCTACAACACTATATTCACTATGATTGATGACCTTCAAGAATTCATATGCTTCTTCCTCATTCACAAGTCTCTTAACTTCCTATTCAGATGGTATTTCAACATTGATCTCATCCTCTTGCAACGGTGTTTTTCCTTTTTGATTCGAGTCAATGGCTTTCTTCTTTGGTTTAACTATTTCGGGAGAATAACATCTACCGCTACGGGTAAAGTGTCCCACCCCACTAACGCTTCCAGCCATAGCCTTTGACTTTTCACCTTCGGGTACAACAATATTGACATCATATATCCATGATACTGCCTTACTGTCCTTGTAAGGGAAAGGAAATGGCACCTCAATTATCACATTTAGTTTGACTTCTTCCTTCTTCGTCTCGTAATAAATCACAAAAGGTCGATCAGCGCTGTAAGGGATAGCTGATGGTTGATCATCAGAGACGCATATTTCTCCTTCATCAGCCTCATCTATTCTATCAAAAATCTTGACCTCTTTGTTATCCATCATATCTTGAAGTAGTTTTCGAAATCCCTTACAAGATTGGATGTCATGCTCACCAGTGCCATGGAAGTCACAAAAACTTAGACCTATTATGTTTTGTTCTTTGACAAATCTGTTTTGAGGACAGAGCAAACCCTTTTTAACCATCATTTTCCATACCTTTCACAAAGGCGTTTTTACTTTAGCAACACAGCTTTTGGCTCGCCTCCCGTCTTCATTTGTCATAGCATTCACATTTCCATCAGTATGGTTAGGAAGAAGATTTCCAGCCACATTACTAACACCATCAAAACTTAGAATGCCTGCATCAATAAGGTCTTGAACTCTCCTTTTAAAGGCAAGACAATTTTCTGTAGAATGCCTTTGATTTCCAGCATGATACATACAACTAGTGTTAGGATCATACCATTTCGGATATAGGGGCTTCAGGGGTGCCATGTAATGTGGGGATATTAATTGTTTCTCCAATAGTTTCGGGTATAATTCTCCATATGGCACACGAATTGGGGTGAACTGAGGTTTTGCAAAACTAGGTTTTACTGGTCTTTGGTCATTTTTAGGTTGGCTTTGTGTGAGCATGGTGTTTGGTGGAAACATGACGAACGATCTTTGATTATTCAAGGCATATACAGGATAAGGAGAAGGTGTTGGATAGTAAGGACCTTGAGGAGGAAAGTAAAAGTTTGAAGGCGGGTAGTAATGAGGTCGTGGTTGGGATGAGAAAGGGTTGGAAGTATGGTGGCCTGCATTTCCAACCATATGGGTTTCTGCCTCCTTTTTTTATGCGGGTACTGCCCTTTTTGAACTTTCAGGGCCTTCCATCCTCCCGCTCTTGATGGCGTTCTCTATAAGCTCCCCAGATATTGCAATGTCTGCAAAGTCTTTCGTAGCGCTTCCTACTAACTTATCTTAAGGTTCCACTTGAGCTGAAACATCCCTCCATCTTTACACATATTGTTTAAAAGTCTCCATGGGTTTTTTTCCATCATCTGCAAGGTTAGTCGATCAGGTACCATATCTGATACATGCTTGTATTGCTCGCAAAACGCTGATGCCAAGTTTTTCTGTGATCGGATTTTTTCTCTACTAAGCTGATTATACCACCGAAGAGCCGATCCAACCAAACTGTCCTGAAAACAGTGTATCAGTAATTTGTCCTCATTAATGTAGCCAGTCATCTTTCGACAAAACATGATAAGATGTGTCTTTGGACATCTCGTTCCATCATATTTTTCAAACTTTAGCACCTTGAATTTCAGGGGTAGGACCTGATCGGGTACTAAACTGAGCTCTTCGGCGCTCAATGCAGAGAAGACTTCAGTACCTTCTATTGCCTTGAGCCTTTCTTCCAATATTCTATACCTATCTTGAGTATCATGATCATCAACCTTCAACCTTGCTATTTCTATCGGATCATCCAAATCTGGAACAATTGGATCTGTAGGATTAGCTCCGGGATTCGATACAAACATCTCTTGCCCTATGTAAGCTGATGGTGCAGGATGTTGTTCTAGGATTGTAGGTTCCCTTTGGGGATATCCTCTTTGCATTGCGTGGACATGAGGTGGAGTGAATCCCGAGAGATAAGGTGGATCTTGATTAGCTCTTGAGTGGGGCTCTACGATATCGGGGCTTTGCATGAGTCCCTGTCTTTTGACCAAAGCTGTCATCATTTCTATCATTTTGGCCATTTGATCTCTTTGCTCAAGTGATTCTTCACGAAATCTCACCATCATATCTCTCGCCTCTTGTTGTGACTTGGCCAATTGTTCTTGTAACTCTCTTTGAATCCTTTCCATCCTTTCGATTCTTTCATTAAGTTCAGCATCCATAGTTCTAGTTCTTAGACGTGTCCTGTAAGGATGACGTGATTCCAAACTTGTGTCGCAACTGTGGATTATACTATTTTAGCCTTAGTGAATAATTATAGTGATATGTACATGCAATGAATGGATGAATGAATAAATGACAAATGAATGTTAGTCATGAATAAATATGCAAGAATTTGGTGTTGATTTCAAGATAGTTCCATACTGAGGCATTTCATTAATCAAAGGAGTCTATTACAAAATGTTTTGCCATTTCAGATTTAACAGTTACATAAATTTCCTAGCCATATCACCTTGTTTCTTCACTCATTCTACGAACTCTAACATACTTGATCTTTGGCTCAGAGGGAATTGGCAGCTGAGAGCTTCGGCTTCATCTGATAATTGCACAATTTGCAAAACCGCCTTGTGAATTTCATTGATCAAGCCGTCGAGATGTATATCCTTTTCTTGGAGCGCTCTTTTGTAGGCACGAATGTCTCTGTCATGCTGATCATTCTTATCCTCTAGAGCTCTTAGGAGGTCATCCAAATGGTGCTGATAAGCTTGCAGTGCACTTTCTAAACTTTGGATTTTCACTTTTAGCTCCTGATGCTCAGACTAACTAGCGGTTAATTCTGTAAACACAGCTTCATATTCAGCATTCTTCTTCCTTAACTCTATCGTAGCACGTGCAGCTCTTTCCTCCTCCTCCTTCACTTTTGTTTTCTAGAATTCCATCCCACCTTTAATATTGCTTAATTCTTCCTTCCATTCTGCCGATGATTTGCCCAATCCACTATTCTTTATAATGCCTCTTAATTTCTTATTTTCCAAATGAAGGTCTCTTAAATCTTTTCTCATGACCTCAACTTCTTTTTGGACTTTCTCGGCTCTGGATTTTTCAATTTCAACATCAATATTTAGCTTGTAGTTCTCCTCTTGAAGAGAACTAATATCTCGTAACAGTTTGGCTTTTTCTTATTCAAATTCATGTCTTGTTATTTCCAGCTCGGAAGGCATTTCCTCTGAGAATGGATTCCGGCAAGCATCATCAATCAGCGTGGTCAGTTGACTCTTCACTCGTTGTTGCCTCCATATATCATAATCTACAGTGAGAGTATTAGCATAGAAAGCCAATTTCATGAGGTATATTCTCTTCCAAGAATTCGCAGTATCTCGAACCCTTTCCATGTAACCCTCACCCGTAAAGGCAAACTCTGAATGTGCCAATCCATCAATAACTGGTACAAACAGTTGCGAAGCGACCTATCTTTGAACCATTAATGGAGCATATCCAACTCCTCCCCACAATCCTAGCAAAGGTACCCAGTCTAGGTTTCCACACTTGTATAACAAAACAGAAGGACAAATCCAATGTGCTCTCCAAGTTACATCTTCAGCACGAAGGTTCTGAAAAATCGAGACCCAATGCTGTTCAGTGACATCCTTTGGCCAATCTTTTTCAATGTGTGCTTCTAAAGGAGCAAATGTTTTTGAAAACATATGGAAAGGTGTGCGCTCCACTTTTCAAAAGTAACTAAAAATCCAAACATTAAGTAACTGAGCGCATCCGATAAAACGTCTTTCCCCTTTCTTCCTACAATTATTTAGAGATCTAAAAGTATTGGCCAAGATGGTTGGGATGGGATTGATTCCATACCTCAACTTTTCGAAGAAATCCACTACCGCCACTTCAATATGCCCAAGAACCTTTGGGAAGACGATCAGTCCGTAAACGGCCAAGGAAAACAGATCCATTCTCTTCGAAATATTTGGATGATTCTAAACTAACTCCCGAAGAGAGAACCACGAAACACAACTGACTTCATTCTTCTTCTTTATCTGTTTCTCAACCCATGTATCAGCCATCCCCGTCAGCTTCATTAACTTTTTCTTGAAGGTCATTGGTTTAGGCTCCTTCACATATATCTTATTAAGTTGCACATTGTCAATGCGGAGCAGGGCGGCATACTCTTCTATGGTTGGAGTCATGTCTTCCTGATTGAAAGTGAAACACTGATAAGCTGGGTGCCAGAATCAAACCATGGCTTGAATCAACTGCTCGTTCACATTGATTGCTATCAAGTGAGCTATATCCCCGTACTTTTCAGTAAAGAAAACTCTGGTATCTAAGTCCCACTATTTCCAAATCCTCGTTAAGTCTTCGAGATTGTTCTGACGAGCATTCGAAGTCACATACTCGGGAAGATCAGAGATGTATCCTTCTTTTAAATTGTCCCCTTTTACTATTTGAATCCTTGAAGACCAATCTTGGACTACAGCATTTTTCTCAGTTACTTGTGTAATTGGCTCTTCCATCAGAAACCCGTTTTTGGCAACCAACCTCTTATCAACACCTTCCTAATAAAATGCCTATGATACATGACGAGAAATAAAATAAAGATAAATAACCTTGGTTAGTAATCAAAACAGATATAAACAGAGGAAATAACTAAAAACTATGGAAAATCTAACAAATTAAGCTATTCAATCATGCAATTTGGTGAAACAGACCCAATTTTTTTTGTTTTCTTTTTGCCCCATCATGCTTTACGAGAAACCTACCCCACATACTTATCAGATAATCTACCCGATCCAATTTTATTAAACAGGTCTGATTCCCTTGCAAAAGATGTAAATGAAAAAGAAATACAAGGTAAGAGGCGTTTCTCCCATGTACTTATTTGGTAAATATCCAACAGACAGAGGTTCGACATGGCTCTAACCGGGTGGCTCGTACGGTTCACTATACGTGGTTTTGGTTCTAGAAAGGTAGTCGAATTGCCCATACTGTCACCTACTAAGGTTAGTACGGAGCCTCGGTTATCACCCGCCATGGGCTCGCGAGCTCAATTCGAGGAGTTACATTTACTTATGCCTATGCGGAGGGACAAGTTGACTCACGAAAGCATAAGTCATATGTAACCCGGAAGTAATTCACTAGCTTGTAAGGAGGGACGAGTTAACTCACGAAGGCGTAGCGTTTACTTCCACTTAAACGGACGAAGTCTGGGTAGAGAGCTCATGTTATGCAAGAATGCAATTGCATGGTGTGTGGGGAGAAACTCACAAACCTTTTTACTTTTTATTTTTTATTTTTATTAAAAAAACAAACTAAAAAAAACGTAAAACTTAGAGCTGAAAAAAAAACAGAAAAATAAAATAAGTTAGAAAAATATTAATTTTCAAACCGGATGCAGATGTATGACTTTTCAAAAATAAAGTTCAAGGATCACGATTAAAAATTAATTTGAACAAGGAATTTTGAAAATTTTGACAACACGCGTTTAACATCAAACTCGACTCTCAAAAATCGTCCCCAGCAGAGTCGCCAGCTGTAGCGACCTAAAAATTTTCGCACGGGTGCTAGTCAAAGTGATTATGGAAAATTTAAAAGCAGAGTCTCGATTTTATTTAAAAAAGGGAGTCGCCACCGATCTTTTTTTTTCTATGTGTGATCGGTCACCTATTAAATTCTCTTTTTAAAAGATAAATTTTTGAAATTTTCTTTAAAAGAGTCAATTTTAGGTCCACGTTAAAAAATTCAGAGAAAATTATAGTTCGGAGCTGGTTATGCGCGAGGAAGATATTAGCACCCTCGCGACGCCCAAAATTGGTATCTCGTTAAGCGCGTGTTGTCTTAATTTTCAAAAATACCAGTTCAATTTAATATTTAATCGTGATCCGATTGAAACACAATAATTTTTTTTAAAACACGAGAATTTGTTGAAAATACGAAAACACAATTTTTTTTAAAAATGCGAAAATTTTGATAAATTACATGTTATCGTACTATATACATTTTTAAAGACAAAATTTTGATAAATTTACCGATAATTACAAAAATACATATTTTATTTCAAAACACGAGAATTTTTAAGTTTTTTTATTTTTTTAAAAGGGCGTCCTGAATTTAACACGAGCCAAATATATTCACCCAACATAGCGATGAAAATATACGACTTAATGTTAAATCGGTTCGTCGCCTTATTTATGAAAATTAAAAATAATAAAATTAAATACGAAGTATAAAAAAATGCTAAAAAAACCAAGAATATTAAAGATGAAATGTCATAAAAATACGTAAATTAAATTAAAAGTGGGTAAAAAAGAAAATTACCAAAAACTCAAAAATACGAGCTTGATGAACGGAATACACAACCCTTTTTCCTTTTTTTCTTTTTTTCTTTTTTTCTTTTTTTCATTACTCTTTTTCTCTTTTTTTTTTCTTTTTTTTCTTTCTTTTTTCCTTTTTTTCCTTCCTTTATTCTGGACTGGGCTAGGCAAGCTGTTGGGCCTGCTGCTGGAAAGAGCCTGCGGGCCTGCTGGTGCTGGGATGGGTCTGCTGGCCTGCTAGGCCTGCTGTTAGGCCTGGCGCTAGGTTGGGCCTGCGCTTGGGCTGGCCTGCTATGGGGCTGCTTTTTTTTTTTGCTCTTCTTTTTTGCTGCTGTATTTTTTTGGGCGACCCGACTATTTTAAATAAAATTTATTTTCTTTTTTTCTCTTTTTTCTTTCTTTTTTTTCTTTTCTTCTTCTTCTTATTTTTCTTCTTCTTCCTTCTTCTTTCTCAAAACCCTAGCTTGCCTTGCCACCTCTTTCACGTCGCCGCTACTGTCGTCTCTGCCGTTGGGCCGCCGTCGGAGGCTCTCCTCTTCTCCTCTTTTTTTCTTTTTCTTTTCTTTCTCTTCTCTTCTCTTTTTTCAAAAAAGCTCTCTTTTTTTTTCTTTTTCGTTTTGTAGTGGGTCTTGATTTTGGGGTTTTAAACCCATTTTATAGTGATTTCTTTGCTTCTTTTTGCAGGTGGCAGGTTGCTAGGAGAAGGGAGGCCATAACCTAGGCCGGTGGCCGGAAATCTTGGGATTAGGTGCGCAAATCACGTTTAGTTGCCAGAAAGACCAGATTGTAAATGCAACAAAACTTGTGTGGCCAAAATATAATTTTTAGAAAATTTAGGAGTCAAAATGTAATTTCAAAAATTTAATGGGTCAAAATGTAATTTCAAAAAGTTTGGGGGTCAAAATATAATTTTAGGAAAATTTAGGGGTCAAACGCGATTTCAAGAAGTTTAGGGGTCAAAATGTAATTTTTATTTTTTGTATTTTTTGAAATTTAAAAAAAATTAAACACGACAAAACCCGGACAAAATTTAGTGCTTACAAAATTTCAATGAGATGTTGTAATGGAAAAAATTGTAACTGTGAAATTATAATTTTTAATACTAAAAATTGGTACTGATGGGTGTCGATTCCACCAATATAATCCTACACCTAATTTGCAAACTTGAGCAGTATAGAGAGTAGGGTCGATCCCTCAGAGACTGGATTTATTGAAAATTGTTTCTCTCTCTCGACCAGATGTATGTCTGGGCAGTTGTCGTGCCCAAGAAATTTGGGGGGATAAAATTTGAAAACCTTAAATAAATAGGGAAAAATGTGTAAAAAGTAAAAGCTGAAAAAAATTAAATAATAAAAACAGTTAAGTAAATCTGAAGAAAAATTATTTAAACTTAGCTCAGCTTCAGCTACAGGTTTTTCCTCGTCTTTGAACCGATCCTCGAAATTAGATGAACTCCTCTTTTCCAATAAGCTAGTTATAGCTACCAAGGACGCCTCGGACACCAACTCTTCCTTGTGTAAATTAGTTATGGAACGTCCTATAACTAACCCTTACCGATCGAACAACCAACGAAACGTTCGTGGTTTAGAACTCTGGTAGCCTTGCGTTCTAGAACAGCCTAGCTCGAACCAATGTCCTCAACCGCGTGGGACATTTAAATCCGGATACTACTTCCCTTGACGGAACCAAACAACAATCCCCACTTGGCACGCCAATGTGTTCACGGAAAACTGATTAGACAATCGATCCTTTCAGAATTCCAACTATACGTCTAACCACACTAACTCAAACGACGTCTTTTTTGACTTAGTGTTGATTTGACTTTGTGAGCTGACGAAGTCATACTCTTACTCTAGAGAAATAATAAGTACTGAAAATTAGGAATTGAATTGCTCGGGTTCGTAACTCACGGATCTTGACGAAACTAACACTGACCTGAAGCTGAAATGGGTTTAGTTGACTAAGGTTTGGGGCATATTGGAGCTGGTCATATCTTGAGTGGGTTGGATGAAAAAAATGTTGAAATGGTAAAAGTGGGTGGCTTAATATGTGGCTGGGATTTTGTTTGGGTATAAAAATAGTTTAAGGTTACAAGGAATGAGGAAAATGTTTGAAAAAGAAAAATGTAAGTAGTGTAGGTCTGTGACAAGCTAGAAATTAATATTTTGAAAGTAAAGTAACCAAAGACAACAAATAATTTCGAGAGAGGAAAGGAAAGATTGCAGTCCAAAGATGAAAGCTTGATGAAAAATTTGATGCTTAAATGAACATAGTAGCCCCCTATTTGTACTAGTGGCTTTGAACAAATTTGCCAAATTAAAGGCCACTAGCCATAGAAAATCAAGGAAACAAAATATTCCCATGATATCAAAATCCCTACATAATCTCCCACTAAGTCAAAATAAAATTTCAGCTAATTACAACTTAGAAAAATTCTGTTTTGGCCTGCTTTCTTTGCTCCTTTCTTCAATCTAGCCCAATTACTTCTCCTTTTTCTCTTTTGACCCTAAATTGCACGCTTGTATAAAATTCAATATAAAATGGAGAAAATCAGTGGTGCATTCTCATAAATTGACCAATTAAATTACATAAAATATGTACTTTTTGCATTTAATCAGATACTGCAAAAATTCATATTTCATGATAATTTTTAAAAAATATGAAAATTTAAATAAATGAAAAAAATTATAAGACAAACGAAAAATTGGTATATGTGACACCGCAAACCCGGTCGAGATGGTCCAACTCGAATTTCGAACGTCACATTAGCCACCGAGGTGACTCTCTATTTAAAACTTTACAAACCACACCAACCAACTATACACACACCACACATTTGTAGAATATTTCATATAGGAATTAGTCCTAAGTGCATGTTTTTCTAAATTAATTATTTCATTCACACAATTAGAAAGTATAGGGCGTACCTTAATATTCGGCGGTCTCCCTTAGTTGCAAAAAAATCGTTAGCTTATATGATTAACATCACATTAAATTAGTAATAAAATCATCCAGACAAGCAATCAAAAAAACAATTAAAACATTCAAAATCCCAAAAAATAAAAATTAAACAGTTCGAAATGTCCGTTTACAACATGTTAAAAATTTTATTTAAAAAGTCTAAGTCTAATTCTAGTACAAAAACATTGGAACAACCCACGTTACCTTCACTTTAGAGTTTAAAAGCTCAACCCACATACTCTAAAAAATGTCTTGCAATGATGGATCACCAATTTGCCACCCTCCTCGCTAACCCATGAACTATTTATCTATAAGGTAAAGTAAGGAATGTGAGCTTGGTAAAGCCCAGTGAATGCACAAAAAATTGCCACAATTAGACATAAAATCAATAGTTGAAAGAAAACATACTAAATCTTGCAACCATGACATAGCATCAAACATATCACAAAGTAAACACAATGATATATTGGCATAATGTGACATGGAACATATATATAATCAGTAATGCATTAGATAAGCAGATCTCCAAACACTCCCCATGACTCATAAAGTTGAATGTTACCTCCATGTAAGTATAGCATGAATGCTCACGCTCTCTAAACACACCACGCTATCTACGATGATAGAGCTACGCTCGACATTTCCTTATCTCTCCAACGCTATCTCCGGGCCATAATGCCTTAACACATAATAAAAATGGTGATTACTCATAATCCTATGATATGCCAATGATATCCAATGGTTCCAAATAATCACAATGCCAACATATCCACTTACACACATATTCACTCATCATTTTATACAAACTTTCACTTGTTAACAACACTTTCTCAATCAATTTCTCAACACTTTTAATGCACTCTCAAATGCTATCAAAATTGCTCAAAAGAGCCATAATCATATTAAATTATTCAAGTGCGCATAAAACCAACAAGTACTTATCAATCATTTTCATTTACACATAACACATGCTTAATATTTCACATGATTCACATATCACAATAAACAAACATCGAATTTAATAGCACGTAGGTCAAGTAAGAATACTTACTCTCGAAGCTTAGGTTAGGTTATTAGACCAACCTAAGCTCCTATTCAACCTTAGGAATCGTGCCTTAGAGCCACAGTTTCAATCACTCACCTAGTCGATGCCTTGCACACAACAATCTCAAACGAGCTTTCCTTTCCTTTTTTGCCTTGCTCGTAAAAGCTCCCAACGAGTCTGACACTTTGCATTCACATTAAATACATTATAGACACATTATCAACAACCTTAAAAAAGAACATTAGCAAAATCACTACTCTAAGGTCACTTTTCTCATACCGAAAATCAACTCATTTTGTCGAAATTTGAGGTTTCCTCACTCAATTTATGTTCTTAAACCTTAATTAAGTTTCTAAACATCTTATTTAACCTATTGTTGCAAATATAAACCTTTAATTTAACCTAATCTTACGAATTTAAAATTTTCAGAAAATCAAGTTTGTATGAACATACAAAAAGGGAAATTTTGAAATTCTTGAAAATTCATTACCGATCCATTAAATTGAGTTCAAATACCTTATATTTAGTTAAAAATATATTAGAAATCAATAAAAAATTGTAGGTTTACTTATTATTTCGAATTTCACCATTGTTGGATTAAGATTTGATTAAAAAGCTTTAAATCTTAAAAACTCTCAACAAGCTTAATTAAATTCCAAAATAGAAAAACAAAAACCTTAATCTAATCATAATAAGTCAAGAGATTACCTCAATTTGAAGAAAAAAACATGTTGTGAAGCTAATTCGAAGTTGGACATGAGAAGGATAATGACGAATTTGATTAGGATTTAATGATTTTTCTTTAAAATTGAATGGTGTTGAGGTATTTGGACAGCTAGAAAATCACTAAGGATAAGTTAATTTTAAGAGAAAATATCATATTTGAATTTGGAAACTTTTTTGAATGTAAAACTAGATGGGAGGGAATGGGGTGCGGGGGTTCTTAAGGAGAAAAAAGATAAGCAATTTTTTTAATAAAAAAAGAGAGAGGAAACATTGCCTTTTAAAAACACCCAATTTTTCCTTATTTTTCAAATCAACCTTAGTTAAAACAAATTGGTTCTCAATTATTTTCAAACCCGATTTTATTTTTAAAATTCGTTTTAACCAAATTAATTTGTAAACACTTAATTTTAATTTTTTAACCTAAAATCTTTAATTCTATTTATTTTAATATTTTATTTAATTAATTTCTAATTATTTAATGATCTGACTTAATTACGATTTTTAATTCACTAATCTCTGATTTACTATCCCGATTCTATTAGTTAAGATTAAATTAAAAGTAAGGTAAAAATTGATTAGAAATTCAATTATTTATTTTAATTTAATGCTGTAATTAATAGCAAAAAATTATTATTATTTTCGTAGCTAACAAAGAACCCGATGCATCGGCATCAAAAGGAAAGGAAAAAGCTATCGAGGACTAAAACGGGAGATTCACGGTTTGTATTACTATAATTCAAATCTATTTATTATTAATTGTTATATTTTAATTAAAATGCATGGTAAGTAAAATTAGGTAAGCAATTGAAATGATAATAGTGATTTGGATTGAATCAAATTGAATTGAATGAAGAAAATACGTAAGTATTTGAAATGTATATTGATTGAAAAATAATTAGTGATTTGAATTTGATTGGAGAATGAATTAAAAATATGAATTGAATAAAAGTGGATTACATTATAATTATGTGTGAATATGTGAATTGTGTATTGATTGAAAAGTTATTTGAATTGAATCGAAATATGATTATATGTGAATATCTGAAATATGAATTGGTATTGAATTGTATATTGATTAGAAAGTAGAAAGTGATTTTGAAATAGAAAATTATTTGAATACCCTATTAACTAGTCGGGATGAGTCGGATATAGTTGGCATGCCATAGGATTGGAAGAGTTCAGGGATACTTCGACCTCGAGTCGATGAGACACTGAGTGTCACTATATTTCTTCGGATAGATTCGATAAGGTACTGGGTACCAACTTACTTCGGGTTGGCCGATGAGACACTGGGTGTCAACTTTGCTTCAAACTATCCGATGAGGCACTGGGTGCCATTCTGGTGTGTTTGGTCGGATCCGTGTATCCGCCAAAGTTTGAGTCTTGTTAATAGGGGCAAATAAATGAAATACCAAAATAATTGAATTAAAATGATCAACTTTATCCATGAAATGGGAAGTGAATTGAAATTGAGAAATGAGAATGAAAAGAATGAATTAAAGATTCATGAAGAGATTTATGTTCAAAAGAAATGTTATATGATATTAAATTGATGAATAACCAAATTGAGCTGTTAATGTTGAGAAATGAAAGTTAAGAATAAGCTAGTTTATTTATGAATTAATTGTTATATAATTCGACATGTTTATTTGTTATTTTACTTAAATAACTTAAATTATAGTAATACTACTGAGTATGAAATACTCAGCGTACGGTTGTTTCCGTGCACAGGTCGATAGAAGTAAAAAGGTATCGGTTCAGCATCCAGATTAATCTCGACTTCAGCATAACTTCGGTGATGTAATTCTCCTTTTAGTAAATGTGGCATGTACTTAGGTTTTATTAAAGATTCTTATAAGTTTTGATTGAAAAGAATTAGTTTCTAATGTTTGAATGATAAACGAAACATTAAGTTATAAAATGGTATGTTGGGTACTAAAGTTGAAATGAGATGAATGAAGTTATTAGTTAACTTTTATAAAGTATTATGACTATTGCTGATCAATTTGATAAGTAAATATTTAGGCATGATTTAGATATGTTTGAATGTGAAAATATGTTGGTATTTGTATTGACTGTAAATTGGTTGCAGTTTTAATTGCAGGGGGTTTTATGTAAAAATAAGCAGAAAAGCTGTCGAAATTTACAAAAAAAATATATAATAAAATAAAAAGAGATGGAAGAAATGAATAAAGTCAATTGGTAAAACAAACATATGAATTTATGATTATATTTTAATATGTTTGTCATTTATTTAAGAATTATTTGTAAACTGTTTGATATGTCCGGTAATGCCTCGTAACCCTCTTCTGGCGACGGTTTGGGGTTAGGGGTGTTACATGGAAATGATGATTTGGGATGAGATATAATTTTGGAGTAAAAAATATTAATTTTAAATATTAAGAAATTTTAATAGGATGATGTAAAGAAAAATTTTGGTAACTTTTAAATTATTATTTTTCATGCTAAATTTTGTAAGGAAAAAAATATTTCATGATAATTTTTTTTAAAAGTAAAAATTAAATAAATGAAACAGATTTAGTAAGACGAACCAAATTTGGGATCCTCTAATATTCCCTCATATTTTTGGTACTTCTTAATGTTTTTTTCTTTTGTACGTCTTTTATTTTTTTGGGTTTTCCCTCATAATTTTTGGAGTACTAAAAAACACGAGGAAATACCAAAAAATATGATGTGAGTACCAAAAAACATGATGGAGTACCAAAAATTATAAGAGGCTACCAAATATTGATTTTTATAAAATTTACTTTATTTTTAAAAAAAATTTAAATTTTATAGTATATATAAAACAAATTTTATTAGTATGCAAAAATATTTCTTTTATATCAAAAATTGATTTTTCAAGTCAACATTTTATTTTGAAAGCATACTAAAAATTCTAATGGCATGCCTTACGAGAAAATACTAAAATTATGGGAAAATACTAAAAATTATGAGAGATTGTCAATAATTATTTAAAATTATGTTAGAAATTATGAATAAATAACAAAAATATGAGAGAAATAAAAAATGATGGAATTTGTTTTTCATATTTTTTAAGGTAATTCATTTACAATTACAAGAGAACTTATGGAAAGCTTTAATGAGTTTTCTGTATAATTTTTTCAAGAGCCTTTTTAAATAAACGGTATGTTTATCTGTAATTAGTATAAAAATAACAATAAAAAAATTAGATACAATAATAATATTGTAACGTGAGACTTAAAAAAAACTAAATTTACTGCTGAAAATAAATACCCATACAAAGCAGCCCCAAATCTAACTACTAAATGCGTGTTGAAATTTTACTTTAACTAAACCAATTATTAACTTAGACGCATTATCTATATATCAAGTAAGAGAAAATTGTTTGTCGATTTTATTACATTGCTATATTTAATTTAAGTATATTAAGGACGCATAGCAGGGCAAATGTATAAAATAACATAAATTTCCCTTTATTTTATTCTATAGCAGGTCTCTTAAAAGGAACCCTACAGTAAACTTATTCTGGGAAAATCAAAAGCTACTCAACAGCATCAGTAGCCTTCAAGCCCCTAATTGTTCATATTATACTGCTAGAAAAACAGCTGAAAATATCGCTAAAACTCTAACAAGACAGCTTGGGTCCAGGATCAACCCCCAATTGTTTACAATAATCGGTGTAAAACCGAATTCGACGCTGAACTTTGTCTTGTGCAGCTGGAACACCACATTCAAGCCTGCCATTGATGGCTTTGATGGTTGCTCCGAACCCTTGGCCGATGACGGGGCGGACAGCGGCCATCCAGTACCATAATGAACCCTTAAATGAGACAACAGGATCATTGGCCACCATTTCAGGATTTTTCAATAAGTCCAGCTTCAAAGCATTCCCTGCGTTCCCGTAGTTAGTATTCCCTGTAAGCTGAAGCGGTCCTCGACCATGGTAGGACTTCCCTGGTGCACATGGGAACTTTGGATTGGCTTCACAGTAGCTATTACTTTTATCCTGCTCTTCTTTATAGCAAAAGACTGCAAATATAGGAATATATACAAAGACATCAGCTTTAGGACTATATAATGAGCTTTGAATCCGTAGTTTAGTTCAAAGGAAAAAGAGCTTTACACTCAGTCTCATGGGTGGCATGGGCGAAGAATGCAGCAATCTCACGCTTGGATTCAACATCAGAACCCAATTTTCCGAAATCGGGAAAGGAATCAAGTGCAGTCAGGAAAGCTTGTCGTGTATAGAATTTCTTGCCCGCACAATCTGCACGAGCTTGGTTGATTATCCCGTTGAAGAACTGAGGTGAAACAATGGAGGCAACTGAAGCACCAGTGGGAGACTTGGAGAAACAAGGGCCTTCTTTGCAACCAGTGCCACAGTAATCGTTACCCTGACCGCAATAACCATGTTGACTGCAACACAAGTTTGGCGCACAGCCACAGTTTTGAGCCAACACGGTTTGGGTTATAGCGGAAGCAACTAGTAGTCCTACGAGAACAGATGTTGGTAGCTTTTTTCCCATAGCTAAGGACTCCATTTTCAAAGGATGAGAGGGAAGTTTGATGTGAGCAGAGGGATTGAGGCAGCGGATATATTTATAGCGTAATGTTTTCCAATATCGTATTGACTAGTGATCTAAGTTATTGAACTTTTCTACCATAGCCTAGTGCGACGTGTTTACGAGGAAGCTTCCACTTTGATAAGATTGTTATGAAATTGGATTGAGTTTGTGTTTGTTTGTTTGTTTTTAAAATTATTTTTATCTATTTTTTTATTCTTTTAAATAAAATTTATATTTGATGCATATCTACATCATAGTTCTATTAAATTATCTAAACTTAGTATGTAAGTGAAAAAAATTATATAAATATATTTATAAAAAATTTATATAAAAAATCAGCCATTGGAATAGTAAAATTGAGAAATTTAGACGAGAGATCTCATTTTATTAATGTTTTAAATTTTCCAAAAATAAATTAACTTATTTGAATAAAAATACTAGAAAATTTCAAAATTTATAAAAATTTTCAAAAGGTCCTATTTTTCAAAATTTTTTAAAATTTTATTTCATTTATATACCCCACCACAAAATAATAATAAAAAGTTAAACTTCAAAATATTATTTTATTTCATTTTAATATATGTTTTCTTATTTATATTATTTATATATTTATATTTTTTCATAAATACAATAATTTTCGCATTGCTTTTTTTATATTTGTTATAGAATATTCAGAAACCCGAAATCGACTCGATCACATGAAACAAGAAGCCCGACCCATCTCACGAGCTAGCCATGGTACCTTGCCATCTTGCAAGTCCATTGTCACTTCACGAGGCCCATCTTGCGTCCATCGCCACTTCGTGAGCTCGTCATTTCGTGAGCCCTCGCAAGGTAGTCGTTTCCTTCTCGCTTCGCAAGGCAATCTTTGCCTCCTCACACTATCTCGCGATCCCGCCTCACTAGTCATCAAAGTACCTCACCATCTTGTGAAGATGTCCTCACCAAGGCGTTACCATTTAGCCATTTTGTCGTTGTCATCTCGCCTCACCACCTCACGAGGTCACAAGCCACCCATCACAAACATCATGCGAGGTGTGATCATCTCACCACCTTGTGAGGAGAGACGTTTCAGAGTACGTGTCGAGCTACGGTGTGAACGGGTCATGTGCTTGGCACCTAGTGGTCCCCTAACACGTCACATTAGTGGACCATGCCTTATAAATATGAAAGAGTTTCTCCCAAGAGAGGGAGAACAAGAGAGAACCTCAACAATGTTATTTATTTTTAATATAATTATTATTCTTTTACTTTTTTTTAACTCATAAAATCTTAATAGTTTATTTTTTTTCTAAAAATAATTTATTCAAACAAAAATAATCACAAATATTATCATTTTAAAATATCTTAATTTGAAATTTCTACAGAATTTCAAAATTCTATAATAAGTGAAACAAAAAAAAATTTAAGGATATATAACTTTTTAGTTTACTTAATAATGAAGTGTCGTCAATTGAGTCTTAGCTCGATTAGTATCGGCATTGTTGCCAATGCAGGAGGACATAGATTCGAGTGTGCTGAAGCGCATTATCCTTTTATTTAAGGGTTGGGGAGGGGCTATGAGTAGTTATAGGCATTGTATCAAAATGGGTAGATATGATAAGGACCTATGGTGTCAAAAAATCGGAACTTCATTTCCGTAAACTGAGTCCATAAAGGTAAAATGAGAATATTTACGGAGCTATTATGAAAATATATTGAAGATCAGTTAAGTAATTTAACTGAGAAAACTATTAATTAAAGCTCAATGACTAAATTGTAAAAATTAAATTTCTATTTAATTTTAATTTAGAAAATGCTTGAGGACCTAATTAGCGCTTATGCAAATGACCAAAATGATTATTAAACCATTATTTCTTATGTAATTGTGGGAATTGATGATGACATCCACTTAGTTTCTATAATTAAAATTACGGATATATATATTAGTTTTGTAAATTAATCATGATTAAACAAGTTAAGGAAGCTTAATTAAATTAGTAATACTAGTATAAATAACAAACGTCAGTGGAAGATGAAAACATTTTCATCTGTTGAGTATGACTCATATTTCAGTCAAATGTGAGAAATAATATTCCAGTTAAACTCTATTTATTTGTTTCAATCAAACTCTGATTAGTCTAGATTATATTATTATTATTTGACCTATGAATTTAGCCTATAAATAGGTTCTTTTATAAACTTAGAAAACACACCTATTAGAGATTAGAACTCATAACACTTTTGCAAAATTTGTTATTTACGTTTTGAGGGTTATTTGTTTTCGTGTTTTGAGATTTAGTTTTTTCATATTTATCTTTTGTACTCTTCATTCTTTTACCGTTATAGTAAAATTATCTTTGCTCGTGATTTTTTATCCTCTTTGGAGGGGTTTTTCCACGTTAAATTTTTGTGTTTAATTTCTCAATTTCTTCCACTATTCTTACTTGTTCGTTGCTTAATTGGGTCGATCCCCAATAAATGGTATCAGAGCTAGTTTAATTTCCACATATCAGCCCATTCAGATATGACAACAACAAGGTTCGATATTGAGAAGTTCGATGGTGTCACAAATTTCAATCTGTGGCAAGTTTGGATGATGGCAATTCTAGTTCAAACCGGCTTGAAAAAGGTCATTACCAGGAAAAAACTAGAGAATCTAGATTAATCAGAATGGGAAGAGCTTGATGAAAAGGTCTTGTCTGCAATCCAGTTGTGCTTTGCGAATAGGGTATTGCAGGAGATATTGATGGAAAAGACCTCGTCCATCTTGTGGAAAATGTTAGAAACTCTTTATGCGACTAAGTCTCTAGCTAACCGTTTAGTGTTGAAATGTCTATTTACATTTCGCATGAACGAATGTGAGTTTTTTAGAGATCACATCAATCAATTTATTACCTTTTGAATGATTTAAAGAATGTTGAGGTTAAAATTGACAGTGAAGATTAGACTATGCTATTATTGTGCTATTTACCCCCTTAATACAAGACTTTCAGGGAAACCCTAATTTATGACAAAGACAAACTTTCGTTCGAGGATGTAAAGGGTCATTTGTTGAGTAAATACAAATTTGATAATGAGTTTGGTTCGGATATCAAGGCAGATAGACAAGTTTTCATTTTGGTAACATCAAAGAAGCAAGACAAAAGGGTTGCTATTGTAAGAAGTTACGTCACGTCAAAACAGATTGTTATAAACTGCGAAATAAAAGGGCTATTGAGAGTAACGAGGAAGATGTAGTTGGTGCTAATTTGGCCGACGAAAGCAGTGATGATTTCTTGTTAGTGTCAACGAGTGAAAGCTCTGAGCTTACATCTGAATGAATTCTAGATTCGGGATGTTGAATTCTAGATTCGGGATGTTCTTTCCACACATGTCCTAACAAAGAATGGTTCTCTACATACAGTTTGGTTGAAGGTGGATTTGTACACATGGGAAACGATTCATCCAGTAAGGTAATCGGTATTGGTACTGTCAAAATTAGGATGCACGATGGGACTATCAGGACACTGTCAGATGTCAGGTATGTACCTGATTTAAGAAAGAATCTCATCTCCTTGAGTATTTTAGACTCGAAAGGTTATAGAATCAATATCGAGTTGAGCAGCATTAAGGTGTCTCGTGGGGCTCTCGTTTTGTTAAAAGGTAAAAGGATCGACAACCTTTATATTCTGGAACGTTCTACAGTGACTGGTGAAATTGAACGTCCCTCATCCGTTACGGAGTAGAAGTTAACTCGTTTGGAGCAGAGACAACTTGGTCATGGGAGGGAAAAATGTATGATCGTTTCATTTAATAGAGATTCTCTTTTGGATACAGGTTTTGAAAAGTTAGGGCACTGTGTTCGTAAAAATCAGACCTGGGTTAGTTTTGATTTGGCAATGCACAAGTCGAAGGTTAAAAGTCTTCCAGCTTCTAAGCACAGATTCGACTCAATTAATTACCTGTATAGTTCAAGATAGGCCTGTGGCCAGCTTTAGCAAAGATGGTGTTGTGGAAACACGAGTCAAGGTGGAGATTTGTTGAGTATGACTCATATTTCAGTCAAATTTGAGAAATAATCTTCCAATTAAACTCTATTTATTTGTTTCAATCAAACTCTGATTAGTCTAGATTATTTTATTGTTATTTGACCTACGAATTTAGCCTATAAATAGGTTCTTTTACAACCTTAGAAAACACACTTATTAGAAATTCGAACTCATGACACTTTTGGAGAATTTTGTGTTTACATTTTGAGGGTTCTTTATTTTTGGGTTTCGGAGTTTAGTTTTTTTATCTCTATTTTTTGTACACTTCGTTCTTTTACCATTATAGTAAAGTTATCTTTGCTCTTGGTTTTTTATCCTCTTTGGAGGGGTTTTTCCATGTTAAATTTGTATGTTCAATTTTTTAATTTCTTTTGCTATTTTTACTTATTCATTGTTGAATTGGGTCGATCCCTAATATCATCTTTTCCATCTTACTTTGCCGTCGCAAGTTAAAAAGAATGAAGAAAATTATCCAAGCCTTCATTTTCATTTTTATCCCAAATTAACTAAGGTGATCAAGTCTTATTCTTCAAAATTTTTATAGATTTTTTTTATCATGGGAGCTTGATTTAGCTAGCTCATGTGTTAATTTAATAAATTGTTAGATGTTTAAAAGTTTTCATTAGAGAGAAATTGATGAATTGGGCTTGAAATTGAAGAGGTCACTAGATAGTGAACTTAGATTATGTTAAGGACTAAATTGGAAACTAAGTTAAACTTGTTAGATAATTTTGTAACATTAAGGACTAAATTGAATAAATTTAAAATTTTCATGAGATTATGTTGCAAATGAAAAGTATAGTATCCCCAATGAAAGCATGTGAAATCGAATTTTGATCCGGTGTTAGATATTGAAAAATACGAATCTATCGAATGTAGGGACTAAATTGAATAAAATGTAAAATATGTTTGGCTCTGTATTTGAATGTGAATTGGATGTAAACTGAAATTGATTTATGATTGAATTATCGAACAAAGCTAAAGATGACGTCGAGCCGTCTTGAGAGAAAAGAAAAGTGAGTGTCGTAGACGAGTGACAAAAGCTTCGATTTGTACTTTTATGATTTGAGTTCAATACATAAATACATATATGTGATTGTTGCAAATCTATCTATTGAGGTAAATGTATTGTTGCTTTTTGAATCAATTTATACATGATGACATTAAATGTCGAGAATTGGAATGAAGTGAATATAGCACAAACGAGCTTGATATAAACTGTGATGTGTGATTATTATGTGTATTGATTCAGTGATTACCCTACTAACTGTTTAGGGCAGAGTCGAGTTTAGTTAGCATGCCATGGAGTCATCGATATAGTGATTGAAAACCATCGTTGTTAGGCCACTCAGGATGGTAGAATATGTAAATAGTGAAAGCTATTGTTGTCGGGCCACCCAAGATGGTAGAATATGTAAATACTAAAAACTATCGTTATCGAGCCACCTGGGATGGTAGAATATGCAAATAGCGAAAACCATCGTTGTCGGGCCACCCAAGATGGTAGAATATGTAAATAGTGAAAACTATCGTAATCAAGCCACCTGAGATGGTAGAATATGCAAATAGTGAAAACCATCGTTGTCGGGTCACTCGGGATGGTAGAATATGCAAATAGTGAAAGCTATCGTTGTCGGGTCACCTGGGATGGTAGAATATACAGATAGTGAAGGCAATCGTTGTCGGGCCAACCAGGATGGTAGAATGTACAAGTTCTACGTAGAATGTTAATGAAATGGGTATATCACGTATTCATACATATGAAATATGCATATGGTTTGTAAAATGAGATTGTGCATAATCTTGGTATTTGGTACATGAAAGGTAATTGAAATGGTTGAAACTTGATCATACATTAATTATATTCTTTTCATGTTATTGTTTTCGTTTATATTGATTTGAATAATGGAAGTAACATTGAGCTTTATCATTCAGCGTACTATTTGTTTATTCCGTGCGCAAGTATTAGTATATCTCAGAGACTCGAGGATTGATCCAGCAACTGCAACTTTCAACTTAGAAATGGTCATCAGTTCTTTATGTTTCAATATGTGGCATGTACCCAAGATTGAATCGGTTTTAAGTAGTAAATTGTCGATTTGGTATTTTGGATATAATGATTATTTTGATTTATGGTACATGAGTTGTATAATATATATGTAAGTAGCATAATATTGAAATGTTTAAGTTATGTAAATGAGCATATATGTGTTTTTAGAAACCTACTATCTAAATGGAACTTTGAATCTTTTGTTGGCACAGATCACAAAGGCTTTAGTATGGGACAGTTTTATTTTGGAGTAAAAATGTTAGGTGCACTGTTATTTCTACTATGAAAACTTCATTTCTTGCTACATGGAGGATAATAACTTAAAAACCTATATTTCTTGCATTTATGGCAAACCTAAACTATGTGAAAGACATCATGTTTGAGAACATCTCATGGATTTCTCCAAAACTGTTAAAGATTGGATAGTATTGGGTGACTTTAATCAGGTCATTTGGTACAAAGACAAGTTGTCTAATCTTTCTAACAATTTAAAAGGAGCTTTAGATTTACTACAATGCCTTGATGGTTGCTTCCTCCTTGAAATACCTTTTAAGGGCTCCTATTTCACTTGGGCAAACAATCGGCAACAAAATGATGTTGTTTAGGAAAGACTTGACATGACATTTCCTAACAATTACTATTTCAAAAATTGCACAAACATCTTTATTCTCAATCTACCTATTGCTTTTTCTCTAATCATGGCCCTATCATTGTTTCTACAAACAAAATGTCAACCATACCACTTTGAAGCAAGGTGGACTCTCCTCCCGCAGTGCAAAGATGTGATTAGGTGTATGATTGTTTCTCAAACGTTTCATATGTTTGAAAAAAATTAAGATCAATAGTTACACTAATCAGATAATCAAGGCTTTAAAGTTTTTTTTTAATATTGTTTGAATAAAAAGAGAGAGAAAGTTTTGATATTTAGCCCATAAAATGATCTACGTCTTTTTTATGCAACGGGATATTTTCTTTTTCTGTCCTTAGTAGTCCGTATTTTGTGCGATGGTATCCCTAATTCAGTTTTAATTTATTCAATTTGATCCTGATTTACATTTAATTGCATTCAATTTGATCACTGCTATTTTTTTTTCTTTTTGTAGGTTTAAATTTAAATGTTTATTTTATACAGCTTTAACTTTTTTCAAGGAGATTTTATACGGTTTTAATTATTAATTCTATTACATGTATTTGATTTGTGGTTTATTTAATCTAATTACATTTAATGTGTATGTATATTTGTTTTGTTTATTTGTGATAAAATATATTTCTAAATATGTTGAAGTATGATTTTTAATTTGTTATTAAAAAAATAGATTTGCAAAAAAAAAAGTACATATTTATTTACAGTTGCATTCAATTTTTATTCATATTAAGATACACTTTTTATTATTAAAAAGAACTGTGTTTTATGTATTTAAAATTAAATTTTTAAATAAAATACTGTTCTTTAATTAGACTATTTTAGAATATCTTTTTCGATGATTACTATTATTAGCAATTAATGTACTAAATTTATAATTCCATGTGTATTAAACTTTTTTATCTAATATATGTTTGTTTTAACATGATATATATGTTAAAACATAACTCCACTTTTACTTATATTGTCTAAGAAAATTTATTAATTTAATTTAATTTAATTATTATTATTATAAATCAAATATTATTTCACCATATAATCTTGTTTCTGCATTGACTCTTATAGTTTTAAAAACATAAAATACTAACAAAAATTAAAATAGTTTGCCAATAATTATTATTTTATAATTTGTAATTTTCTAAAGTAATGCTAATAGTTATTGTATAAAAAAGTAATGTTAATAGTTATTACCTTAATAAAATATTTTAATCGAAATTAGTGTTTAAATATTTAATAATGCAATATTATTTTTATTGTTAACAAATTTTAAACAAGTATAATATTTTTTTACAATAAATTATTTAATAACTATATATTTATTTACTTAAAATAAAAAAAAGTTAATATAATATAAGAAGTAATTTAATACTCAACCTATAAAAGAGGGAGATTTCAAGTACTTTGGCGAAAATGTCTTCACAATTGATTGAATTTGAATGTATTGTTAATTTCTTTCTTTTCGTCTCTTATTGAACCCTTTTTTACTTGTATGAATTTGGTCTCACAATTGACTAAACCACGTACTTTATGATGTGTTGTTAATTGCTCTGTTTTTTATACTACTATCTTGACTTGTCAAAGCAATGACTTGGTCAGCCAAAAAAGTAGACTTAAACAATGAATTAGTGATAATGGTATTCCCATTTCCTCCCACGTTGCATCATGTCTGCAGTTCATATTTCACTACTCTGCTCACACACGCAATGATCTTTTAAACTATTTAAGGGGCTGCTCAACTTTTTTTCCTGCTACCAACATTAAGTGTGACGCAATTAACGGAAACGTAGAGTTCTAAGCCAAGTCATCGTTGAAAAACACGAGCCTTAACGATTCTGAAATAACTCGTGGCCAAGCCATTCAGTTCATCATATCATATCTTTTGATTTTGTTACACATACTTGACCCACATAAAAAATATATGACCAATTTGTAAAAATTTGTAGGGTTAAACTTTTTTTAGCATTTCTTTTAGTAAAATGAAGGTTTTTAAAATCTGATTAGTGGAGAAGAGGTCAGATTATCTGTTTTCGGTTCGTTCAATTTGGTCGAATAAATTATTAAAAAATTATAAAAATAGAGAAAATTATTTTAATTGGTTTAATTTATCTGCACTAATTCATAAATCAATCAGTCCAACCCTCTCATTAAATTGGTATTCTAGATGATTCCTGTCTGATCAGTTTATCTGATTCAATTCTAAAAATAATATTAAGAATTTTCATAGGATTGAAAGAAAAATTTAGAGATAAAACATTGAAGGAAAGGAGTGGAAAGTAAGAAAATGTTTTTTTTTCCTAGTGTCTGGTAGGAAATTTAGAATGATGAAAAAGAACAAGAAAAGCTCAGTCTGGTTTTCGAAAATATCTTTATTTTAAAAAATATTTTTTATTTATTATTTTTTAAAATATAGTAAAAATAATATGTTTTCAACAATGAAAATATGAAAACATATTTGATACAAACATGAGAATTTTAATTAAAATTGTTTACATTTATATGGACTCAAATTTTAAAAATTATTGAAAAAATTATTATTTTACCTGTTTTGAAATGGGTGCATTTATTAATTAAATTTAAAGTTTATTTTTCAATTTTTCCAATGTTATGAATAGTATTTTTTTAGTGAAAATAATAGAAACAAGATTTCATATTTTCAAAATTTTCACATATTCTTATTTTCAAAAAATATTATAATCAAATATGTAGATTTGGCACTTTTACGCAGTATTAGGGTAGCAGACAATGGGAGGTTTGTATATCCCATGTGTACCATGAAGCAAACGTTGTAGCTGATTTTATGGCAAAGTTATCATCGCTCTTGGATGTTGGACTGATGGAGGTTGCCATACCCTCAACTGGAACATGGAACAAGCTACTGGATGACATTTTGTGCGTTTCTCATATGGAAAATGGTGTCCTCTAATTTGGTTTTATTTTAGCTAGTAGTAGCCCTTTTGGTAAAGAGAAAAGCCTAAACTATACCAATAGTCCTTAAACTTTATTTAAATTTGTGTTTTAGTTACCCGATTTTTAAAAATTATTTAACAATATAAATAAATAAAATTTTTAATAGAAATGACTAATTTACTTTTTAATCTAATGTATAAGGACTAATTTACTCTTGATTGAGTAGATTAAATAAAATACAACCCAACTAGGGGCCTCCATAATACTCTTACCACCTGTTCTATGGTTAACTATAAAGCAAAGTCCAATGCTGCAACTATTCCTAACATTCATGTAGGGATTCATCGTGGGAGTGTGACTGACATTAGTTACCAACTTAGGGTGGGTTTGGATGGGCAATTGGGTACGATGCAGTGCGTTTAGTTTTTTTTTTTTGTCTCACGTTACAGTATCTCTACAGTATCTAATCTCACCGCCACCGCTGTTTTTACACTAATCGCAGGTAAACGCACCATCCATCCAAACTCACCCTTACTATCGAGCGATGCCTTGGTGTTAGCTTATTTTTAATTGTTAGCGAATTGATATGCCATAGTTACGAACAACCAATAATAGCTCAAACATTTTAAGACTTTAGTAGGATTTGGTTTGGCACCTGGAAAACATGCTTGATTTCTGTGTTTCCATATTTGTCGGACAATAATCATATTTTTGTTCATGGAATCCACCAATTCATTATGTTGGCAACCAAGATCATTCACCCATTGTATCACCCATTCCCTTTTATTTGGTATTCTCTCATAATTTTTGGTACATTTTCATCTTTTTGTACTTTCACATATGTTTCAAGTACTCCCTTATAGTTTTTTTGTACTTTTTTTATTTGTTGTAATTTGATACGTCAAATTAGACTTCTCGTTACACTAAATGAGCTTGTTCTCGAGTAACTTGAATGTCTTTTTTGTAGTTTTTTACTTAATTTTAGGCTCTGTTTGTTTCATTGAAAATGGTTTCCGGGAAATGATTTCTGGAAAATGACTTTCTTTTCTGAAAAAGCTAATATTTTCTAGTGTTTGGATGAATCTATGTAAAATATTTTTTGTTGTTTGGCAGATTTCCTAAAAATATTTCAGGAAAATTGTTTTCAATAAAACAAACATATATTTGATATTTTCTTGACTTTATATCTTTTTTTTTTTATTGAGTTTATTTTACTGCTATAAAATTACATTTTGCAATGTTTTTGTGCATATATATTACAATGTTTTATTTTTTTATAAATGTTATGGTCGTGCAATTTCTATTTCTAGGCTAAATTCCAATTCCAATTTCTATTTCTTTTATCAAAATTTGAAATGTGGAGAATCACATTCTCACCTACATATAAAGAAGCTATATTTGATTATTTAACCAAATATACAACATTTGGATCTTTGAACTTAACAATAACTGCTTCAATTGCACATGAGAAAATACTCTCCAAATCAAAGGATTTGTTTACAAGACAACAGTTCTATTACAATTGAAAACTATACTCTGTGTAGTATAAAGCAAAATGTATGCTTCTGGAAAAAGCATTTCTTCAACACTAGTAACCTACAAAAGATAGAACATGACAATTAGGTTTAAGAAAATATGTTTTATTGTCTTTATAAGGCTAAAAAACATGCCAATAATATTATATATATAGATATAGATATAGATATAGATATAAGGCTCAAAATATTACAATGAACCAACCTAGAAACAAAAATTGCACAACCATAATATTTGACTAAAAGATAATCCAACTTTTAGTGGAATTTTAGGGGCGGCAAGTTGTTTGTGTATCTTATACATTACATATAGCAGCATTAAAGTTTTCTTTACTCCATCTCAACCACCAAAAAATTCTTATTAGCCTACTTTTACTAGTTAAGAACTTTCCTTTATCCCATACAATTAGCATTCCTGCATCTTTCCTCTTATGATTGTTTCACTATTTGGTTTTCATTTTAATATCTCCATAACAGTGCATCAAAGTGATATCAGAGTGAACTTATACTAATGTTGAAATAGTTATTCTGATTATAAACATTAACTGCTTGTAGTAGAAGACATGGAAGAGGACACCAATCTAGCAAACAAAATTAATTGAGTCAAAGAATATGAGCAGAGCAAACTTTGCAGTGATAGAAATCAATGAGACTGGTAAAAAATCCAAAATGGAACCATGATCTTTGGAATAACCAAAAAGTGGTCTTGTAATGATGATATATGGATTGGAAGGAAATAAATCTTTTCAAGATGCTGGACCAGCAAATCCCGCTATCCATGTGAACTAGAATGGAGTTATTTATTTTGGGTAATGACTTCTGGGAAAAGATGCATGCAAGGGAATGTAACAACTTGCCAAGAGAACAGTCCATAAGTTCCTTATAGCACTACACTGAACATGTAATACTACAGGTATGCTTATGCCAATGAACCAATGTTAAAAAATTTTGTACTAAGCCATAAAAGCTAATATGTGATTTACTGTAAGTGCAGAATGAACTTTCATTCAACAATCAAATTAATGACTTTCATCATCCCACAGTTCAAGCAAACATTAAAACTTCATGAGCATAAATAAGAAAGAAAGGTTCATTGGATTAATGACAACTAGGAATTTTTTCAATCAAGCTTTATCACTTTAGAAGTGGTGTAACAGTGTCGACAATGCCACTGCTAAAGCCCCCAATAGTGATGTGAACAATTTAACAACTGATTGTGGCTGCAAATAACAGTATAACACAAAATAGTAGCGATACCAATCCACTGTTTCCGCTAAACCAATACCTTTTATGATATGAAACACAGTAACAAGCCGCAAGATGGAAAATAGAAAATCAAATACAGCAAAATGATGTAGAGGTAGAAAGTAAACAACTTAAATCGAACCATAACTCAAAAATCTCATTACTCAATACTCAAGTAGAAACTCAAAAATTTAAGACCAAAAATAAGAAAGAAAAATGCATCATGTTAATGACAACTAGGAAAATTTTCAATCACTATAGAACCAAGACTGAAAACCCGGTCAATGTGAAGGAAACCTTTGTCATATGCTTACATATCCAGATCAAACCTCTTCGACCAAAAAAAAATAAATGGATTGGTTTTTATGGTTTTTCTAAAATTTAGTAAATTCACTTAAAAATTTAACAGACCCATTCCGAATGAAGTAACCTTGATAAAAATAAGATAGTGATATACCTTAATAAGACTGAAAAGCTAAATTTTTAGGGTTTTTTCAAAATACAGACTTGGTAAGGACGACGGTCGACCGACAGAGATGACGAGGCAAAGATGAGGAAGTGAGGCCAACGAACAAAGATGAAGAGGAGAGGCTGAGGCTGATAGATAGAGAGGAAGGGAGAACCATTGCGATGAGAGTGAAGAGAATGGAAAATGTCTTACATGAATAAAATAGGTAAGACGTTTTCCATAAGAAAGCATTTGGTTTACCCGTGTTTTGGAGAATATTTTCCTCTAGGAATTCATTTTCCACCAAACAAACACCGTAAAATAAGGAAAATGTTTTACGGAAAGTGTTTTACTGACAAACAAACGGAGTCTTAGTTTCATGTTTTAATAAGTGTTTAACATGCTTTTATCCCATTTTTTAGACCCAAGTTGGCCAATTGCGACATTGGGACTTTAAGGGTTGGTTGAGTGTTGTAGAGAGTCAAAAATGGTCCGAACGTGGGCGAGAACATCACCGAGAAGGAAGGTATTGCGATATCGACGCATGGAACTCGTGATATCCCTGAATGGCTGAAATGAAGAGAATGGAGACCACTTATAGTGGTATCACGATACCCAACATCCAAAGGAACTCCCCATTTTGAGACTACCATGGATATTGGGATACTAGATGTAACACCCCCGACTCGACCTAGGAGTTTCGGCTAAGTCAAAGGCATTACATTGATCATCGAAGTGATACTGTAAAGCCATTCTTTTTACTTGAGTTGATTTGTATGAAAATCTTTCTCTTTTTTTTAGGAAAAACATTCATTAATTAAACCGGATTTATTTAGCAATCCAATTACAATATTATTATGGTGAAGATTTGAAAATTGATTTAAGGTTTTTAAGAAAAGGCTTATCAAAAATTCAGCACTACGTTTGGTTAGGGTGAATGGAATAGGGTTGTAATGGAATAGAGATGTAATGGATTAGAGTTGTATTTAGTAATTCAATTATTTGGTTCAATGGAATGGAATAGAGTTGTAATAGTATTCTTGTGTTTGGTTGAATAAAATAGATGTTGTAATAGCAAAAGGAAAAAAAGTTTAAATGACCAAAGTACCCTTAATAGAAAATTTTTTTAGGTAGATGATTATTGTTATTGTTATTAAATGTTAATAAGATTATTATTAAATATAATTTAATAAAAATAAAAATAAATAATTTAATCATATTTTAACATAATTTTTATTAAATACAATTTAATAAAATAATATATAATTTAATAACATTCTTAATATAATTATTATTAAAATATGAATTAATAAAAATCATAATATATAATATTATAGAAATAATATATAACATACTTTATTATTTTTAAACTGCAATGCATATTTAATATGCTAAAATATCATTAGCGAAACAAATAATTTAATTATCTTCTAAACTGAAAAGCAAAATATTAGAACTAATAAATAGCTTGAGAATTATATTTTACATCCAAACATAATGTTCATACATTAACAAAAAGTTACAACAGCCGTGGCATTTTACTAATGGCATATTACCATCCAAATATTACATATACAAAAAATTACCAAAACTCACCAACACAACCATGATTTTTAATGGTCAGAAAGAAATCTTCTAACCCATTCCAATCGCATTGAAGAAGGTAGACTGAAGAAAATAAGCATTTGCATTGGATGGTCAGGAATTTTGCTCAACGCACGATAGCGCTCATCCTCAATTAATCCTTCTACTTTTTATAAGGTCGGATATAATTTTTGAGCACTTTCTTAAATTACTTTCTCGGAGGCAATGCTTCTACTTAATTCAAGGCCAACAGTCCGTATATTTTTTAATGGTCAGAAAGAAATCTTCTAACCCATTCCAATCGCACTGAAGAAGGTAGACTGAAGAAAATAAGCATTTGCATTGGATAGTCAGGAATTTTGCTTAATGCACGATAGCGCTCATCCTCAATTAATCATTATACTTTTTATAAGGTTGGATATAATTTTTAAGCACTTTCTTAAATTACTTTCTCAGAGGAAATGCTCCTACTTAATTCAAAGCCAACAGTCCGTATGTTTTCCCCCAATAACATGACAACATTAGTAATTGAAGTAGAAATCTGTTCACTTCCATCAGAAATCTTTTTTTTCTTCTTTGAATATGTGGAACCATCTTGGTTTGGCTTCGAAGGTTGCAATTGTGTAGCTGAGACATCCATCTCATCCAAGGAAACATCACCTTCGCATCCACGGTAATTGTTTCATTCTTTAAGATTATTTGCAATAGCTACATCCTCAGCATCTATTTCTTCAACAATATTTGCAGTTGTTTGAGCATATTTCCTAGTGGCTCAATCTTTTGCATATATGGAAGTGTGTTGGTCATAAAAAGGGAAACTGCGAAGTCTAAATTAACCAGCTACTTTATGACTATAAAAAAAGAAGGAATCCACATTAGATATAAGTTTGGTCAAAATAAGATAATAAAGACAGAAAATAATCCTTATACTTATATATGAGTTCCACACAGCATCTTCAGCAACAATCATCTGCCTATGCTCGTCCTAACCAAAGTCGCTATTGTCTTTTCCATTGAGCATGTCGTAAATGATTGTCCAATCCCTTTTCACTGTCCTAATCCTCGATTCAAGATTAGGTTTAGCCTTCAACGTAGCATGGAGTAAAACTTTTTCTAACATTCTTTCTAACTCATTTAAATAACCAGTCTTAAATCTCGTATCTCTGTTATAGGTTCCAATATTGTACAACTCGACTATACAAGAAACCAATGCAACATCTTCTTCTGGAACCCATTTCCTTTTGGTTCCTTGAGAATTTTGGGAAGAAACATTTGATTGTGAAAAGTCTGATATAACTATCTTAAGAAAAAACTCAAATTAAAATTAGAAGATTAAAATTTTATAAAATTATAACACATGACGAATCAAAAGAAAATAAATTATAGTTGTAATTCAACAAGTCCAGTACAATACATAAAGACAATTCAAACAACACCAAAGTTTCGTAACCAAGATACATGAAATAACAGAAACAAATTAACATTCTACTATGTTTTAATAAACCTCACTAATTTCTAGATGTTTGTCATTCATAGAACATTTGATTGGCTAGTTTCATCCTCCAAGTAGCCCATGTATCCGATGGATGAATATTTACGATATTCAATTCATCGCCATCTATCACATTACTAGGTAATCTTTCTCCCAAATCCACTTCAATAGGATCAAGACTCATATAGGTTCAAATAAAATTATGGAGCAAACAACATGCAATAATGATTCTATTATGCATCCTCACGGGATAGAATGGTGGACTTCTAAGTATTCCCCATCTAAGTTTTAATAACCAAAGCATCTTTCAATAAAATTGTGCGCTGAAGCATATTTCATATTGAAAAATTCTTTTGAAGTACTTGGCTAGTAACCCTGATGCCACTTATTCAAATGATATCTTTGTCCTCTAAAAGGTGTAAGAAATCTCTCACAATTTGTGTAACCAGCATCAACTTGATAATAACAACCTATAAAAAAGAAAAATTAACTTTCCCAAAAAAGTATGATCTTAAAATTAATTCAAATTCCTCCAATTCTGCACTTTACCATAAGGAACTTTTAGTCCATGTCTCCTACTAATGGCATCTCGAAGAACCCATCCATCAGCAATAGAACATTCTCAACTAGAAAGAACATAAACAAAATGCATATCAGGTGCACAAACACCTAACATATTTGTTGTTATGTCACCTTTTCTCATTCTATATCTAGGTTTATCAACTTTTGGAACCCTAATCTTAATGTGGGTTCCATCTAAAGCACATAAGCAATTCTACATTACATGTATAAAATCTCGAGTTAGGATACTATATTTAAATCTAAATCAACTAAATCATGTACGAGCTATATATGGAACTCACTCCAATACTTTGAACTATTTCCACCTTAGGTCTGTAGAGTTAGTTGTAATTGGCTCTGCCTTTTTAAATAGCACATCTTGTAAGCATATGACAACATTTAAAACATTATGAAATGATCTGCTAATAGTTTCCTTGAACCTATTAAAGTGATGCTTGATAACTCAATTCTTAAGGTGATGAGAAATTATATGTAAAAACATTGTCACTTGCTCATCAGCAAGCATGTTCCGTGATGACTTCAACCCTCCTAAAGTTTGTAACATCTCACATAGTTTAAAAAATAATAATTATATTCATCCTAACTTGTTCAATTCAGGTCTTGTCACTAGCATATACAATCTTTTCACATAATCTCGTTATGCATAAAAATCTTGATGCGGTCGTTGAGAGCACCAAAAATAACGTATCCCCATAAAATAACAAAAAGAATAGTATAAGGGAAGTAGGGTCAAATCCTTAGGGACTAGACTTGCACAACTTCTTGTTCCTCGAGATCCCAAGCACAGTCGTGCCCAAGAAAAGCGGCATACCTGGAAAAAATAAAAATAAAAACAAAATTAAAAGTTTGGATGAACTGAGATTGCGTAAATTGAAATTGAAATTGTAAAAACAAATAAAATTGAGAAAAGAGATCCTTTGGTTGAGAGATTCCAGCCTCCGGTTATCTCGATCCTCCTTGGGTTCAATCCTAGGCTTTTAGGTGATCCTTCTCTAACAGAATAAGCCAGTTATAGTGGAAGATGACGCCTATGACCACCAGCTCCATTTAGATTTTAGACTTACGATTTAGAGGAACCTGACTCTAGCCAACCATCACTTTTGTGGGACCGTCTTACACTAGATCATAACTTCTCAATGGCGAATGCCACGCCATTTTGTCTCTTGGGCTCGTCAACCACTGACGCAATAAGCTAACGAACCGACTTTGCAACCTTCCTAAAACATATAAAGCGGCCGCCTTTGCACAAGATAAAAAGATCACTTTTGGAAGGACATGGACGGAAGCGTCAGTCTTGTAATGTGGAGAAACGATGAATACTCGTTAAGAATGCTAAGTGCGGATTCTAAGCCTCATAAACCTTTTTTGGGGAATCTCGACAACCTTTAGCTAGATGAGTTTTAGTGGCTCATGCTTTTTGGTAAAAAGAGAAATAAACTTAATAAAAATGGAATTTTATTGAATAAAAGAAAAGAACAAAGGCTAGAGCTTTTTTGGGAGAGGGAGTTTTTTACAGAAAGATGAGTGCAATTTGTGTCACTCCATCCCTTATTTATAGTACTCAGAAAACCTAGTTTATTCCTATCTAAATTCTAAAAGATAAATAAATATAAATAAATAAAGATAAAAGCTAAAATTAAATCTAAATAATAATCTTAACAATAATCCTAATATAATTCAAATTTAAACAGAGTATTTTGTTTATAAAATCTCTTCTTTGCACTTTTACCCCCAAGTCTTCCACACTTTGCATTTTCAGCACCACTTCTTTCCTATTTCGCATGCCAGCCCATTTTATCTTTAAATTCACACTTTTTGCCCCTAAATTTCATTTTGCCTTCAATTTAGTCCCTACAAGATAAAAAATCATAAATAGCTCAAATTAGTAGGATCATACTCAAAATGAATATGTAATTAATACATAAAAATATGTCATTTCAGAGTATTATCAAATCTAAAATATATGATTTAATCATTGGTCTAAAAGTATGTAGGCTAGGAACGACACCTAATGTAGCTAAGAACCTACTCGCAAATGTACACATTTGCAATCATATTGTCCATGCAAAATTATTACTTTTACGCCTCTCACTTTGTACTGTTAAAGACAGACGAGCCATTACTACAATATATTAAAGTGTTACATATCTTCAAACCATAGTAAAAGGGTCACATTTCTTCAATACTAATCTCAATAACAATAAAACAAAATCAAATAATTTAATTGCAAAAGAACTTACAGTGATTTAGTGAATACAAGAAGCTCAACTGTGGGTGGAGGAAGCAATCAAGCAAGCCAAAGAAGAAGATGAAGCAATAACACACCACCAAAGAAAAATGAACAATACATATTAATAATTTTTGCAATGCACAAAATA
Source organism: Gossypium hirsutum (assembly GCF_007990345.1). Taxonomy (NCBI): domain Eukaryota; kingdom Viridiplantae; phylum Streptophyta; class Magnoliopsida; order Malvales; family Malvaceae; genus Gossypium; species Gossypium hirsutum. The sequence goes on along the minus strand of NC_053446.1, from coordinate 21,791,435 downwards.
GAAATTACAAATATCTTTGCAAGTAAAAAATCTGAAATTCATTTCTTTATCAAATTTCATTCAACAAAACCGGCTTTTTGTTTAGCAAATAATAATGTCTTAAACAAAATTTTACATGTTGTTTTTACAAGTTGCGTTTTAAAATTTTTATGGGTTGTAGGCTCTTTAATCATTTATTTCCATTTATTTGTTGTAGTTAAACGTATGGATTCTATTCAGTTTAGTACTTGTATTATTGATCAAAGTGACTATATCATCAAATTTGAGGTAGTATAGGGACTGAAATTATAATTTGACCAATTTAAAATGTATTAGATAAGCTTAATACATGCCGCCTGTTTAATCACCATGCCACCTGTTTAATCACCATACTTTTATTTCTAACAATTTATTCACTCTATACTGTTATTACTATTAAATTTATTTTATTAAATTTAGATTCATTACATCGTTATTTCTTTAATTGCATGTTTACTTTTCTTTATTAATTGAGAAATAGTTCCTTAATAAAATGATGGAATAAAATTGGATATTATATTTTCTTTTTATCTCATTATATAGCTGGAATTTTTTTATACATGACGTTTTATTTTTTCTTCAAGAAAATGACCCACAAATCTCTATTAGTTCAAATTATATGGTTTTTCTTTTTAGCTAGAAATTACTTGAGCAATACTGTTTTCCTAGGTCCAAAACCGAATTTACAATCCATAAACCTTTTTCTTTAAAATAAAACAAGATGGTGGATCCGACTTGTCATATAAAACTCGTAATTTGATTAAAAATATCAAAAGTTAATTAAAAAAATGTTTTTCGTCGGAAAGTATATCATATATATTATAATTTCATACATCTCAACCATTAAAATTTGAATTTATTTTCTATATATAATTCAGATTAAAAATTTTAGAATACAAGAATAAAAATTGTGAAATGAAAAGGAATAATTTCCCTTTATCATGTAACTAAAATTTGATGAAAATCCAAGTAACAAGAGATTTTGGAAAAGAAGACTTGTCAACCAAATAAAATGATACATAATGATTAGTCATAACTCAAATAGATTAGTTCAGTTGTAAAAGAAAAAAATTAAATGGCCTATAATTCTCACTTTGGCCGAGGGTTAGCCTCCTAATTGGGCTCACTTTCATGAGCGTTTCTTGAACTTGCTCTATAAACTGACATGTTGCTTAAACTGAAAAAGTGTCTAAAGAGAGTTGTCCAAGAATGCTAAAGATAACCTTTGTGAGCATCCCATACATGATTGGTCCCTTTTTCTTAGTCCAAGCAGTAAATTCAAGCAGCAAAGTCAAAATTCCAGCGGCAAACTCAAGCAACAGAGTGAATATGCAAACAAACAAATTCTGACAAGCGAAACAGAAATAAAAATTTTCATCCTAACAAATGCTTAAATAACAAACACATTGATAGCAATAACAAATTCTCACAAACAGCAGAGTCAACATTCAAGCAGCAGAGTCAATATGCAAACAAACAAATTACAAGCAAAAAGAATGCTATTTATGGGATGTAATCTCTCTTTATTTCTAGATGCAAAATCTTGTTCTAATAATAACATATTTTTGTTAGCTGATTAATCATAATGCTCAAGTGCTTCATGGGAGAGTGAGTGAAGTGATGTCTTTTACAAAGGCTGGACATGAACAAAAGGAAAAATGAGCTCTTAAAAGAAAAGAAGAAATTGTTTTTCAACCATTTTATCTGGAAAAGTTAACCAAATAGAACTTTAAAAAATATGGGACGATGATTTGTTGAAGAAAATGGCTCTAACAACTCTCCAAAATAACTTTAAACAGCCTCTTATTTTTAATATGTTTAAATAATTTTATCTTTAATAGCATGCTATTATTTATTTTATTTTATTGATAGTTTATAAATTTATATACATTGAATATAAATCTAAAACAATAAAGCTCGGTAACAATAAATCTAAAATAATATAAATGGGAAACACGAGTTTAATAAAATGGCTTAAGTTATCTATACTCTACTTCCTTTACAGTAACTCTTGATACAAGCACTGGAGTTATTAAAGAAGAAACACAATAATTTACAAAACTGTTCCTAAACCAATAACATGTTCAAGTACACACTTCTTTCATATTTGCAATAAACATCATCAGCAAAATCAAGGATAAATCTATCAATATGACATATAGAACAACTTGTAGTATACTAATATGCTACATCACTTTTGATAGTGAGAAAGAAAAAGAACATAAGCACAATAAAGGGCACACCTGGTGAGCAATAAAAGCACCTATAATTTACTTATGCCCTTACCTTCAGAGTTTCAAGTTATTTCCTCATCTTAACATATTTCTAAAAGAATCAGTTGGTATCTGAAAGTACAGAATATGTAACAAGCTTCATCAACAAAGACATGACGTATACAAGGCATATTTGCCTGTGAACAACAGAGCTTTGTACTACAAGCTAGGAGAATAAAAAGCACATGATATAAAGCTTATATACAGCATCAATTCCATTGCAACAAGGCAAACTCTGGTTTAAATTATGACCGCCCAAAATCATTGTCAAAGCAAAAGAGAAATTTAAAAACCTGTACTTCCAATTATGACAGCCCAAAATCATTGTCAAAGTGAAATTTCCAAATATGACAGCCCAAAAATCTTGCACAAGGGTAAATTGAAACCATGCACCAAGGCAAACTAAACTTGCACTTGAAGAGAAAAGCTAGGCGAGCAAGGGGAACGCAACAAATATTATTTTAAGAGTATTTACTTGAAAAGAACTCCACACGAGAGTGCAATCTGCATCAAAATAGATATAAACTTGGTTTTACTAGTTGCTCGCCAAATTAAATGCAAAACATTGCTGTCGCATAAGGAAAAGAAGGAAAAATATGGATTTGGATTGCAATTTTCTCAGATATCTGAGATGTCGGCCTTTTTCCTTCAAGTACAGCAGCAGTGGTGCATAGCACTTGTCCTCTGAGAAAAAGGAAAAAAATTGAAGAAACCTTACTAATCACTAATCGGCATATACAAAGTGAAGATATATAAACATATAAAGTGGAAACAACACTATATACGTACAGAGTTGTTTCAAAATATTGAGGAAATAGCAATGCTTCAGTACATATGTATAGATATCTAATGGTAGTAGAACTTACAAAATTCCACCAAGGACCACACCAAGTGGATTCTCATCTGCAGCCAAACCGGTAGCAAGCTAGAAAGACAGTGAAATCAGTCCAACATGATAAACATGCAATAGTCTTGTTAAAGAAGATGCAAAAATATGAAATTGAAACAAAAAAGGTGGAACTAACAAAAAGCCTAAACAAACCCTAAATTGAAGAAATACTATGCCTAATTTTATGAAAATGATACCTAATTCAACAGAAGAAAAAAAATTTAAATGCATCAAATAAAAATGAAAAATAAATTTAAAAAAGAAAAGAACTGCAGAGGTTAGGAGCAACGCTATTCTCGACCGAGAAAGGGAGTAATCCCACCCCGAAATGGAAAGTCCTAAAATTAAACAAATTTGATTATGAAAACTACATTTGAAAATTTTTTACCCATCACCACTATACTTAATAGTTTATGAAAAACAAATAATTGGGTGATGAAGGGGGAAAGGAAGAGGGTTGTCTGTCTTAGGAGCAGCGCTATACTAGAAATGATAAAGAGCAAGAGCAAGAAAAGGTTTTACTATTTTTTTACCAATAAAGAGCAAAAGAAGAGTGTTTTACCAATTATTTCCCGAGAAAGCGAGGGAAAGAGCAAGAAAATCTAGGGCTTCTTCTTTGGGCAGGAAAAAAGGGGAAAGAGAAATGTAATGATAATTGATGGACTTTTAACAATAATAAAAAGAAAAGTAAAATTTTCTGAAGAAACTACATAATAAGCAAGTAAATTAAACAAAGAGAAAAGACATACACAAACCTTTGAAGTTAAATGATAGTTACAGCCTCCAAAATAAGACAAAAAGCTCATTAGGGAAGAAGCTCGATGGGTTTGAGAAAGAAATCAAGACTGGAATTGTGAGGTTGGTATATTTGAGATTTGCTGGTTAGGAAAGAAGCTCGTGAAAAATGAGGGCATAGATGGATTTCTCTATTCATCAAAGCTATTGAATTGGGATTCCGAAGGGGAACTGAGGAATGGCTATTCCGTGCCTAGCAACAATAGACAACTTAAATAGCCCCGCCCGTAATTGAATTTACCCTAACCACACATCTGTTTGGGAGAGTTTGACTATGGAAATCAGAATCTGGCCTGAATGGAATTGTAACGGCTTGATTTTTACTGGTGACGGAACGGTAATTTTAGAATTATAATTTTTTATCTTGTCAACTCGTAAATATTATTCGTAAATATTATTTTTAAAATATTTATGTAGTCATTAGAGTCATATTAAAATTTGGTTATAAAATTTAACGTTTAGATAATTAATTAAGGAAAAATAACTAAATTGAAAAGGTGCAAAATTTAGTAAATCTTGAATTTTATTGGTTTGATAGCCTAATTAGTAAATGAAAAGGGACTTAAGCAATAATTAGTCCATAAGATTATTAATGGAGAATAATAGGCTTTTAAATTGTTAAATTAAAAGGTTATAATTAAGGGCAAATTTGTAATTTAATAAATTAACAAAAGATTAATAAAACATAAAAAAATATTTAGTCATCGTCTTTCTTAGTTTCTACCACCGAAAATCAAAAGAAAATATCCATTTTTGAAGCTTCAAATTCGGTTAAGCATAAAATCTTTGCATGTAAGTGAAATTCATACTCTTTCTTATAATTTTTATGTTTTTAATATCGTTGCAATTAGGTCTAGCTAGCCCATACCTTTGTTTTTTAATCTGTTAAAAATTTTAGAAGCTTCGATTGATGAATCTTGATTTTTTTTATGAATATCATGTATTTGAAGCTTATATTGTGTTGTTTGATGATTTTGTAAAGTGATTTTTGTTAGATTTTGATTTTAGGATTAAATTGTGAATATGTCAACATTTTAGGGTTTGATAGTGAATTTAATGTACATTAAGGTCTGTTTAAGGGCCTATTATATTTGCATGGAATATTGACTTGAGAAAAATGGTTAATTTGATGAATTTCGAGTTAATGAACTAAATTGTAAAAGTTATAAAAGTTATGGGTAATTGTGTAAATTTAAAAATAAAAGGGTATAAATTGTAATGTGAATTAAAATCTGAAATATAAGCTAATAATTAAAGATTTTTACATTTTAGATCAAGATCCAGTTGAAACTAGTGGAAAAGGAAAAAATAGCGGAATAGTTCATAAACTTCTGCAACTACTACAATTCAGTCCAGGTAAGTTCGTACGATTTAAAATTTAACATATATATGAATTGTTGGATGATACAAAATGGTATAATAGATATATTTAATTATTGTTAATGAAAGGTTATCTGAAAGATGTTATTGAATTTGATTTTTGGATCGGATTAAAAGCGGGATAGAGTATAGTCGGGATATGGTGTGTTATGGGGGATTGGAGTAGAGATGGTTGTGAAGTAATATATATATGTTTCCCAGGTAAACCAAGGTTCAGCATTTGTTGCGAACACTCGTGTTATACTCTTTGTTTTGGTGTGTTTCGGTTAGATTAGCTCTTCAGAGCTATTGGTGTGTTTTGAATGGATTAGCTCTTATGAGCATTTGGTGTGCTTTGGATGGACTAGCTCTTATGAGCATCTGGTGTGTTTTGGTGGGATTTTCAATGTACTTTTATCTATAAGTCGTTCATCGAATTGAAAATCTCGATAAGTTAACTTGTTTAGTGTTTTTTGATGGTTTTGTCATGTACTTGAAATTTGAATTGAATTGTACAATTCACTGCTATGATTGTAGATGACAGGGATCACTTATGGTTGTAGTATTATTATTTGATTTGTTGTACTTACGTCGGTAATATTTATTATTTTAGTATGTCAAACTTACTAAGCTTCAATGAGCTTATTTGTGTTATCTTCTATCCTTGTAAATATTCTGAAGGTTGGACGGTCAGATCAGCACTCAAGTCACACTATCCTCTCATTTTCAGTAGTTTTTGGAACGTTTATTTTGAGATTATATGGCATGTAATAGGCTTGTTTGTCATTACTATTGCTCTGAATATGTAAAATATTAAGTATGATTTTAAGTGCAAATAGTTAACTTATATGATATATATGAGAATGAGGTAATATGTTATAATGCAAATATGAATGGTAAGTGGTAATGAAATGTTGTGTTTGAAGTACCTATGATAGGTTCATTGGTTAGATGTTAAGTTTTGTGAATTGGGATATTGTGATTGATGATTCATTTTGAGGTATAATTGTATATATACTTGTGGTATCAATGAGGATATATTGGTTAGGCACTTAGGATATTATTTTGGCATGTTTTTGGCTTGTTTAAAATCACTTTGAATGGGTCTTTTGGCTGGTAAATGAATTACTTAGGGTCTAAGTAAGTTTGAAATGGTAAACTTTTTGTTTAAGGTTCATTTTGAGTCTACACGGGCGTGTGACTTAGCCGTGTGTGACACACGGCCTGGCGACACAACCTTGTGTCATCTGATAAGTTCTTTGGGGTGCAAGTCAATTAATTACACGGCCTGGCACACAGCCTGGCACATTGGTGTGTGGGGCAATTTCGAGTGCTATATGGTTTGGCAAACGAGCGTGTGACATGGCCGTGTGACCCTACACAGAAAGTTACACGGGTGACGACACGGGATAAGACACGGCCGTGGGTCCCTAGTTCGATTGTTACACGACTTGAGACACAGGCATGTGTCTTAGCTGTGTGACCCCTGTTTTGCAAATTTTTTTAACTTTTTCTCAGACTTTCCTAATTTTTACAATTTAGTCCCAAATCGTTTCTAAGGTATTTTTAGGGCATTGAGGGCTCGATATAGGGACGAAATGTATATGTATAATTGTCTTATGATATATTTATGATAATGAATGAATTTATGTTTTAATGTTCAATTTATACAGTAATGCTCTATAACCCTAATTCGGCAACAGATATGGATTAGGGGTGTGACAGGAAGAGCCATTCAGCCCAACCAAACGTGCCATAAGTATTTTGTAAAGCAACGAAAAACACTTATGAATATTAGCTTTCTAAACCACATAAGATTCATTTATCAAAGTATTAATTAAGTATCATGCTTAACATAAATAAACTAAACAATTCGAAACCTAAAATGTAAAAGCGGGAAATAATTAATAATTACAAGCCAGAAAGAATAAAACGATTATAGAAAACTTTAGTGGAAACTTTTAAATAAAAGCAAAATAGGTTGCTAATCCAAGGTTCCTTTGATGCCATTCCGAGTCTTAGTTCTCTACACTATCTAAGAGGTAAAGAAATGAGGAGTGAGTTTTTGGCAACTCAGTGTGAGTCTAATTTTTAAACTATTATATACAATCATTCAAACAATAAAGCATTTAATTTATAGTATGATAACAAATTAACATAATATAATGAACATATAGTAAATCAATGCATGTACAACCTTTATATAATTTTATGCACAGTCATATTAAAATTTTTAATGTTTGCAATATAGTAGCAGTATATATTATTATATGTTTGTTTTTTATGTATTATAAATTATATAATATATAAAAATAACATAATATAAAAATTACAAACTTAAAAACAAGCCGAGCTGGACTTGAGCCTCGAATGTTCAAGCTTGAGCCAAATTCATAATTTAAATGGGCCTACTTTTATTTGTCAAAGCCTATTTTTTGGGCCTAATATTTTTGCCTAAACCATCCAAAATTTCGGGCGAACCTTAAACCTATATCGATAGCCTGTCCCATGAACAGGCCTATGTGTTAGAATCTACTAAAGAGGCGTAAATACAAAATTGACCCTCAAACTATATTGCTTTTCTTACTTAGATAATTCTTTTTTTTGGGGGGGGGGGCAAAAGTAATACCTAAACTATCAATTTTGTCTTATTTTATCGAAGAAAATAGGCACAATGGCTAACTAAGTCTTAGCTTGATTGATATTGCCATTATTGCTAGTACAAGAGGATATGGGTTCGAGCATGTTGAATCGTGTTTATCCTCTATTTAAAAGAGAGTTGGGGATGGGGTATAGATAGTTTTAGGCATTGCATCAAAAAAGAAAATAGACATAATGGTAAATTTATCCCTTAATGTTTACATCTTTTGTTAATTTGGCCCTCGACCTTTAACAAAGAGTTGAATTTGACCATTATCATTTAAAAAAGAGTCGAATATCATTTTGTATGACAATTCACGTGTACTTCATGATATTTTTTAAAATTTTTATGAATTCTATATATACATAGATTAAAATTTGATTTTTTTTTTATTTTTTTAATATTTTTTAATTTTTAAATATTTATTGATGTGGCATAAAATAAATAGTATCATGTTAGCATAGAGTACACATAAACTGTCATGCAGGTTGCCACGCCAACATGGATGAAGAAGCCACATTAAGGAATTGCCCCATAAAGAAAATGTAAAAATAATTACTTATATATATTTAAAATTTATATATTATTTTTATAAATAATAAGTTATGATAAAAAGCAAACACATTTTTATGAATAAATATATTATTTTTATAATATATAATATGGACACGTAAATAATTTATGTTCATACTTTTTAACCATAACTTTTTATAAGTAAATATATTATAACACTTTTATGTCGATTGAGTCTTAGCTCAATTGGCATAGGTATTGTTGTCAACGTAGGAGGACGTGAGTTCTAGTGCGCTAAAGCGCATTATCCTCCTATTTATGGGTTGGGAGGGGTTATAGGTAGTTCTAGGCATTGTCTAAAAAAAATAGATATGATCAAAACGTGTAATGAACATGTGATATAAATTAGCATAAGTCTTTCCCCAAATTAAATTTGTATAAGTTTCTATAATTAAAACTACATACTTTTTGAACAGTGAACCCAAATGTTATAAGGTCGATACTAATTAGGCAAATAGAAAATGTTTTCTTCCACCATATTGTGGGGGTATGATACCATTTGATAGAATGATACTAGACATAAGTGCTATAAACAACTAACAAACTCTTTAATTTGAGATATATAAGGCTTCGAAATGTGGTTCGGAAGATATTTATTGTTCTAAAAAATATTTTCTATATTAACATCTCCTTAGTATAACATAAAAGAAAAACAAGGTTGGATTATGCAAACATGTTGCATATTTCATAACTTCAATAAAAGGTGGAATTAAGATGATTTATACTTTGAAGAGTATATGGAAGAAAGAGATCTTGATAATCTTAATTATGCAAATTCAAATTCAAATGATGATAAACTCAGGTAAAGACCAACAAATGATGATAAAAAGCATATGTTAAGTATTAAATAAGGAATAACTCAACAAATATGCACTAAAACAATTAGATAAAAATTGCATATGATGTTTATTTTTCTTTCTATTTTTTTATTAACCATATTATCAACCACTTTTTCAGACTAACATAATATATATGATGATTTGATTTTAATTTTTGTTACTTATTTAGAAATTATTTTTATCAAGATTCAAATAGGTTCTACTAAACCCTAAAAACTTTTCTCTTTTTTCTCCAAGCCTTTTGCTTCTTATATTTTGTTTTGCTCAGCGGCGATGCCAACCTCCGGGCTGGTTATCGTTCACTTTTTTCTCTCTCCCACCAACTCTTTCTTTCTTTCTTCTTCACATTCACTCCATATGTCTTCTCTCTTTTTCAGTTTGCAGATATATTTTGTAGGTATCTTTGTTATTTTCACAAGTTGTGATGGATAGATGACAATGCTTATTGTTTGCTAAAACTCCACTGGCCACCAGTAGTTTTTCTTGGAAAGTGGGTGGCTCTTCGTCATCTTTTTAATTTATTTCTATTTTGAGAATATTTTAGAATAATAAATGATTTCGCAAGTCGATTTAGACCCATGTTGTCTTAAGTTTTAAATTTTTTTGTTTGTTTTTCCATTGTTTAATAAGTTTTCAGTTTTAGAAGTTTTTGTCTACTCTTGTAGCACGATTTTTAGTATTCCTTATGCATGTAATCTTAGTTTTATAAGTAATTTTAGGGATGATTTTATTGTCGTCCTTTGTAGTTTGGTGAATGCTAGATTCTTTTGATGATTTTTGTTCGCCGCTTTGGACCATCCGGGGCTGATTTCGTTATCGTGTTAAGTGCATGCAATCACTCCAGATATGTCATGCTTGAGTTTTGACAAAGCCAATTATCAACGTGTTATAATGTTTTATTGATGTTAAGGCTAAATCATTTGTTGTGTTGGTGGAGTTTGTCTTTTACCATTTACGACGAGTGTTTGTTATTTTTTTCCTAGATTGTATGGTTCCATTCATTGAATGAATTAAAATTTACCTTTAAATTTTTTTTATTATGCTAATACTTTTTTATAGTAATTAATATTTTTAAAATTATAAATTATGTAACTGTGTAATTATAATATATACTACCAAACATGATATAAAAAATTACGATGTAATCACGTTCTATCAACTAAAGATGTCTAGAAAATTATAATTATCTATAACTACTATACTAATAATTACACTTTCATTTCAACCAAACACTTAAAAATTAAAAAAAATATAATGGAGTAAAACATACCAATTACAATAATTATCTAAACATGAAATCTTTATGAGTAATTAAACACAAATCTAATCATTACCTTGATTAAATAAGGAAAGTGTTTTAGTTTTAACTTTGAGGGCCAGCCTTAAAAAAAGAAAAAAAACACTGCTTGTTTTAAAACCCTAGCTCAAGTCGCGCCGTTTCTTTTAACATTTTTCGCTTCATCTTGACGCCACACTCTCTCTTTGTCTCTCTGTCGAAATGGAAGGCTCAGTCGAAGAAACGGCGAAAGCAGTTTCCGATTTAGCATTGGATTCGTCTGCTGCCGGTGAAACTCAGAGCAAAAAGTACTTTTTCTTTCCTCTCTCCGTCTCTACTTGTTTGGTTGATGACAAAATCAACATAGAAGTCCGAAGAGAATAAAAAGGATAGGATTCTTTGATTATTAATCTGACTTTTGTTTTATCCAATTACATTAAATGTGTTGCCAGTGCTCGTAAGAAGGAACTTAAAAATAAGCAGAGGGAAGAGGAGCGTCGCCGTAAGGAGGAGGAGAAAGCAGCCAAACAGGTATTGCATTGTATTTTTTAAATATTATTTTATCTCATTCATTATGCAAACTGTGAATTCTGATACAAAAGCGAAGTAGATTTTTAAATGCTAGAATTTAAAAATTTTCTTCTTTTTGAATAAAAAAGCATGGTTTTAGTTTTATATGGAATGATCAAGCATTTAATTTCGTGTTACTTTTAGCTATTTGCTTTCGGGAACAATAATGTGCATTCATATGTAGTAAAATAATGATAAGCAGAGTCATAGTTTCTCCTCAAAACATATAGCACGTTCATTTTTATGGAATGCGTACTATAATTTTGTTTTCTTAATAATGGAAAATCTGTAAAAATATAAACATACATTCGTTAAAAAGCTGATTAGTTGTTCTCGAAAGTTATGTTTTAGGTTTTTACCTCCGAACTTTAGGAAGTAAAAGGTAAAAAGTTCAAAGTACAAACAGTGAAAGTAACAGCTGAATGAAGCCTTAACTTTTACTAATTTGTTCTATCATGGCTATAAAGCATAGCAAACACAAGTTGGGGTCAGTGAGAAATGAATCTGCTCAGTGTAGAGTGTTAGATATATATGCTAATATGCTAATGCATTTGAATGCAGTGGCTTAGACGCAAAGCTAACATCCATGGTCTTACTGATCATTAAATTGCTGCATGTAGAACGGAACCGGTAATGAAATTTGGGTTTTAATTAATATTAAATATTGGATGTGGACAACTGGTATTATCTTCTTCATTGTGTTATTTGTGATTGCTCGAACCTTACAATTTCATTATGATATCTTTGATAGCCAAAATATGTTTTTCTTCAGGCTGCAGCCAAGGTGAGCACACAAAGTCAGAAACATGCAGCCGCTGATGACGAAGATATGGATCCCACGGTATAGTTTACTGGTTGCTATAATGATGCTTTTTCACAATGCAAAATTCATAAAGATTTCAGTGAGCTCTTGGATATAATCTTAAGATTAACCTTTTCTTGTCAGCAATTCCACGAGAACAGGCTGAAATTTCTTGCGGCCCAAAAGGCAGAGGGGAAAAATCCTTATCCTCATAAATTCTTCACATCAATGTCTATCGTTGAATATATAGATAAATATGGAAGCCTAGGCAATGGGGAGCATATTGAGGATGCCACAGTATCTTTAGCCGGTATTCAAATGAGGCACTCCTACTCCCATCATATACCCTCCAATATATCATGTTTTTCATTTATGAATGGCTCTATCATGTTTATTTCATACTAGGGCGAATTATGAGCAAAAGGGCATCCAGCTCAAAGCTGTTCTTCTATGACTTGCATGGCGGTGGTGCCAAAGTCCAGGTTATGGCTGATGCGAGGTACATAACCAATTTTATCATAAGACTTGTGTTTTCTTATTTATTCTCCAAATTTCCTCTTGTTATGTGAAGGTTTATGGGAAATTCAAGGTAAAGCCAATTACTTTATCCTTGATGCTAGATTTTCTCTGCATTTCTCACTCAATGGCAACAAAAGACGCAGCACTTTTTGGTGCATCATCCAGCTAAATAAATGAGCATGCTATAGATATTTTATACATTTTATTTCATAGCTACAAAAAGCTACGTTTTTAGGTTGGTATCCTTCTAAATAATTGAGTTTGTGGTGCATATCTTTATTTTATCTTGTCTGTTGTTGTTAACTGTTTTTGAGTCTTCTTGTGGTACTTGATACCCCCTTAAATGAAGGCTATTTTAGATTATTATTATATTTAACAGTAGGTTTGCTATATCTTTTGCTATCTACATCTTGCGAAGAAGATTTTCCTTGCTTTGTGGTGACTTTTTATTTTTGAGCTCATTGGAATCCATGAAACAGCTAGAAAAGCTTGGACATATATATTTAACTCCAAAAAAGCTATTGCTAGCATTTGAAAAGCTTTCTTGCTTACCTAAAATAAACTTGTATTAATCACTGAAAATGCTACACGTGATATTTTACCTGCCTCTTTTGCCAATCATAGGGACAATGGTTGAAATTTCATTATGATTCAATGTTTTATTTGCTCTCCTATATTAGCCACATAATCTCCTTTTTCTAAATGTTCAGATTTATTTAATCTGTTGCAAAACTATATTTATTGAGCGCATGTTTGTAAATAAATAGATTAACTGAAAGTAATTAATGTAAATACATAAAAGTATTTTGGAGGCATTCCCTCGGCATCCTGTTTCCTTTCTTTCCAATGTGCAGCTTCATTCTCATCCCTCTTCTTTTGTACTTTTCGTTCTTCTGTTATTGTAGCAAGTCAGGCTTGGATGAAGCTGAATTCGCAAAATTCCATTCAACTGTGAAGCGTGGTGATATAGTTGGTGTCACTGGGTTTCCAGGTTGGGATTATATACATTCATCATAGACAATCCTCTTTCCCCTTCTTTTTTGGGTTAAAATGAACTATTTTCTAGAATTCCCCCCTTCTCATAGCTCTGTTTTTCGCATTTAAAATTTTGTTCTTTGCTTCTTTTAGGCAAAACTAAGAGAGGAGAGTTGAGCATCTTTCCAAAGTCATTTTTAGTTTTATCCCATTGTCTCCATATGATGCCAAGGCAAAAAGCAGGCCCTGATGCCAGCGTGAAGGTAAACCAATGTGTGGTGTGATTGTTTAATTTTTGTTAAGAACTTTTGATGGTAACAATGTTTCCTCATTTCTTTTCAGAAAACTGATGTATGGATCCCAGGAAGTACTAGGAATCCCGAAACATATATTTTGAAGGATCAGGTATTATTTACTTAATGACCGTAACATTGTTCATGTTAAATAAAGAATGGGATGGTTATTTAGGAACTGATCTTTTCATACATACTGGTTGTTATATTTTTTCTCCTGTCTTTCTTTTTTTTGGTTCATCTTATTGGCTAATATTACTCAAAAACTGTATGATGCAAGTGTGTGGTAGTCATTCTAAATGTTTTATATTGTCAATTCTTGATGCTCTGAATTGAATTGGTTCTCATTGGCTTTTGTTTTGCATGCTAGGAAACTCGTTATCGCCAACGTTATCTTGATTTGATGTTAAACCTTGAGGTTCGTCAAATATTCAAGACTCGGTCAAAGATCATTTCTTATGTGAGGAGCTTTCTTGACAATCTTGATTTCTTGGAGGTTAGTCATCTGTTCATTGTATCAAATCATCGGTTTTCTTTATGTTTCTTCTTTTGCTGCGGTTTTATTAATGTGAGTATTTTATCTTTAGGTTGAAACTCCCATGATGAACATGATTGCTGGAGGTGCAGCTGCCCGTCCATTTGTAACCCATCACAATGAATTAAATATGAAGCTCTATATGCGTATTGCACCCGAGTTATATCTTAAGGAGCTAGTAGTTGGTGGACTGGATCGTGTGTATGAGATTGGAAAACAGTTTAGAAATGAGGGCATTGATTTGACTCACAATCCTGAATTCACTACCTGTGAGTTCTATATGGCTTTTGCTGACTATAATGACTTGATGGAGCTTACTGAAAAAATGTTGAGTGGTAAGTAACAAAAAATGGCTTGACATTGGAAGATACCATCCAGTTTGTTGGTTTTCTTCTCATTCTCTTTTCCAAATTTGTGGAATTTCCGGACCTGATCAATCTCCAACAGGGATGGTCAAGGAACTTACAGGCAGCTATAAAATTAAATACCATGCAAATGGCCTTGACAATGCTCCAATTGAGATTGATTTCACTCCACCTTTCAGGTTTAGGAATCATCTTTACTCATGAAACAAAACAGAAAACAGCGTTGGAATTGTCTTTTGTTAATAAATTTTGAAACTAATTTTTACAGGAGGCTTGACATGGTAGAGGAGTTAGAGAAGATGGCTAACCTCAACATACCCAAGGACTTTTCCAGTGATGAAACTAACAAGTATTTGGCAGATGCATGTGCAAAGCTCGAGATTAAATGCCCCCCTCCTCAAACTACAGCACGTTTGTTGGATAAAGTATGTCTTCTGTGTTTCCTTTCTTTGCATATTTGTGTGACTCAAGGTTCTACTGGAACTTTTCATTTAGTAATAAACTTTATGCAATCTGGAGGGGTACACACCATCAAATGCCCCCTTCGAGGGAGTTTCATGGTCCAAGACTTTGTTCCCCGCCACTCCCCTTTATTTTTTTGGCATTATTATTGTATTCATGTATTATTTGATTCTTGTAAATGTGAACCTGTTTTTTGCTTCTTTGTGTATATGCACTTGTAATGGGATTGTGTGGTGATGTTAGGAGATATGTTTTTGAGGTTGTGAACCATCCCAACAGGGTAGTATGTGTCTTTGCTCACCATTGGCCGGTAACACATGGGGAGTGGGGCCTATGCATGAATGCATGTGTTTCTGATAGAAGTTTTAATCATTTTTCTCTTCTTAATTGCAGCTTGTTGGGCATTTTCTAGAAGAGACGTGTGTGAATCCTACTTTCATCATCAACCATCCTGAAATAATGAGTCCTTTGGCAAAATGGCATAGGTCAAAACCAGGGCTGACTGAACGTTTCGAGCTGTTTATCAACAAACATGAAGTATGTTTATTCAACTTCATAAATCTAGTTTTTTCTTCCTTCAAAAAAAAAAACAAAATTTCTTCTCCAATTTACTTAGGCTTACAGTTTTTCTTATTTTCTAACTGTTCAGCTTTGCAATGCATACACTGAGTTGAATGATCCTGTTGTACAACGTCAACGATTTGCTGAACAACTGAAGGTATGAAACACTGTTATGACTGTCGTGCAGTTGTGCTGTGGTTAATTTAGATTGTGTAGGGGTTTTTTCTTATAGTGATGTTGGAATATCAGGATCGACAATCTGGTGATGATGAAGCTATGGCTCTAGATGAAACATTCTGTACTGCACTTGAGTATGGATTGCCGCCAACTGGTGGTTGGGGATTGGGTATCGATCGGCTAGCTATGCTATTAACAGATTCACAGAATATCAAGGTCACTCTCTCTCTCTCTCTCTCTCTCATATGTTTGTTTATGTTTTTTTTGCATCAGTCATCCATGTGATTCTGTAGTTTGACTCTGGTGACTCATAATCTCGTGTGCTCTTTGAACAGGAGGTTCTTCTCTTCCCAGCCATGAAACCTCAGGATGAACCATCCACTAAAGGTTAATTACTTCCATTTCACACCTTCCATTTCCCCTCATTTCTTGATTCTTTTTGAAGTCCCGAGTCTGATTATTTTTCATGTTTTATTGAATTTCTAGCATGACACGTGATAGTTTGATTGTTTTAGCAGCTCCAGCAACTTAGGGAGTTGAACCTGCCAAAATCTGACTCATCGCCTTGATCTACTATGTTTGCTGTAAACCAGTGGTGAGATCTGTCAAGTTTTTGGCGTCGATTTTGTCTTGAAAGAATATTGCAGTTGACATTCAACCCTCTTATGTGTTTGCTAGTATAGATAGGTGTTTTATCATACACGCTAGAAGTCACGTCACCTCCATCCATTGTTTATGATTACCTTAACTGAATATAATATAGTCATGTCTCATGTGGAATGGAACCAAAATTGAATTCAGAATTGTGTGGAGGTGTAGTCAGGCATTTTTCCTAGTTAAGTTGCAGCAAATATTTTCTGCTATTGGGATGTGATTTAGAATGGAAATTTCTTTTTAGAATTTTATTTGGCTATTACGCTTGTTTTGCTGTCTAACGAGAAGGAAGAGAGAGTATTTTAAAAAACATTGAAAAGAATTTAATCTCCCCTATTTTATAATAATTTACAATATTTTAAAATTTTGTTTTTAATATTTCCCTGTAGTGACTTGAGGTTTGTTATTATTTTGAAAAATGAATTGAGGCTTATTCTTGGTATAGATTTTGAGTACTTTTTAATGGTAGCACGGCGTATTATGAGGTGTTATGGGTCGAGTTTTAGATGTGATGTTAATAACATGATATCCTACTTTTCGAGTATCGAAGTTTATTTAGGTTTTTCGTATTTATAAATGGATTGTTTGGATCTATTTATATAAAATTTAATTTTAATTAAACTTTAGTTATTTCACTTTGTTTTCGAATAACATAATTTACATATATCGGATCCCACTATTGATGCTTTCATTGTCAGGGCCTTGTCTTGAACTGCATATAATCCTCTTAGCATGGACAGCAATGAAATAGCAAAAAGAATATCATCTCAGTTCATAATGATAAACGACAGATTTTCTTTCCCTCTGATTTTGCTTACGTGGAGCTAAAGTTAAAGTTGTGTAAAAATGAATGAAACGAACTGCTAGTCACACAATGTTCTTTTTCTTTAGCTGCAATTGCATGCATGTCACTGCTCTTGTTGGCGGCGGCTCAAGTTTTATGTACTTTCAGCCATAGAAGAAACCTCAAATCCCAGCGTTCATTAGCTCACAGCGTTCATTCTTCTTGCTGAGAACGCCATATATAACGTGAATCATATTTTCATGGCAGCTTGCGAAGAGAAGTTTTGAAGCCTCTCTTCTTGGTTCCTGCTCTTTTTTACTGCAGTTCTACCCTACAAACTGGTTTTAGATGAAGCTTTTTCGAGATTACGAACATTTCACAACATTTAATAATCATATCTGAGACCAATAATAAATTATTCTTATTGTCCCTTATATAAGCCCTCGAGGCCCAATGTACACTTTAGAAGTAAATCGGGACCAAACTGGATACTCAATCAAATTTTCTCAAAATTTTAAAAATTTTCTTAGGAGCAGGGGACACACGCCCATGTGGCCGTGTCTTAGGCCGTGTGGGTATTCGATGTGAGGCATACGGCTGTGTCTCAGCCCATGTCCATACTCGTGTAACTCTCTGACTTAGGTTACATGGCCAAACACACGCCCGTGTGATAGGCTGTGTGTAAGGTGCAGGGGTCATACGGTAAAGTCACACGCCCGTGTGCAAAAACCTGGGCATTCTGTTTCGAAATTTCAAGGTGCAGGGGACACACAGCCAGACCACATGCCCATGTGCCAGGCTATGTGTCACACACGGCTGAGACACACGCCCGTGTCTCTGCCCGTGTGGACGAAAATAGGCCATTTTAAGGCCACTTTTCTCACCCAATCTTGGTATCAACCTATGCACAACAAATTTTACACTCACAAATCATACAAGATCCTCAATTCAAGCCAATATCAAGTTCTTATCATCACATATAATCAAATATCTTAACTTACCATATTAACAACTTACACCTAAGTGTATATGCAACCATGCCTCGATAGACCCATTAATTATCCACCATCTAAACATTTCAAACATGTTTCATACATGATTTATCCTTGCTTATATAAGTTGGGTTGAAATGTAAACAAAATATAACTCTTAATATTTACACAAACCATTATCACCCTATATATGCCATATAAACCAAAATATACATTGCAAAAACTTCCAGAACAAGTTGGATAGTGTGGCTCGATGTGTTCATCCGATTCCCCGCCCTTATGTTAATCTACAAAGACATTAAACAAACACAAGTAAGCTTAATGAAGCTTAGTAAGTTCGTTGGTTTTAAACATAAATCTTACCGAACATTGAACATACTATAACCAAATCAAATAAGCAAATCATTCAAATTAGATTTCCTGCCAACCACAACTTCAATTTATGAATTGACTTTATTCCCATCATATCCATCAATAACTTTAAGTCCTCATATACTAATTTCATATGTCACTTACCAATCTTACCGAATCTGAGACCGACTTACGAATATGAGTACATTGCATACAGAAGCACTGAAGTGCTAAACAGAAACCCATAAGGGTTGAACGAAAGCTCATAAGAGCTGAACAAAAACTCATAAGGGTTAAACTGAAGCTCGAAAGAGCTAAAAGAAACCCAATAGGGTTAAACTGAAATATGAGTTAACTGAAGCTCATAAGAGCTAAACGGAAAGCAAACATGAAAGTTCGCAACAAATGCTGAACCTCGGTTTACTTGGGTCATTTACCGTCAATTCCTCCTTTGCACAGAAAGACTGTACTCAATCCTGCGTTCCACTTTAGCCGGATGCTCATTCCAATTCATAATACAACAATATTTCATTTTTATTCGATAATATATTAAATACATAATAAATTTAACAACATTCCATTTTCAATAATATATTAAATATGCAACATCATTTATCAATTTCCATATAGTTATTAAACTTTAACCATACGAACTTACCTGAGGTAAATTTGTAAAATTTGTAGTAGTTTAGGGACTATTCTGCCAATTTCCCTTTTTCACGATTATCTACGGGCTCTTGATCTAAAATATAAAATTATTTATTCATTATTATATATTTCAATTTCAATTTCAATTCACTTCACAATTAATATCCCTTAATTTTTAAAATTGCACAATTACCTTAACTTTTACAATTTTTTGCAATTTAGTCCATCACCAATTAACCTATCAAATGAGATATTTTTTCTCAATTGACAATTTATCTAAATATTCTAAACTATTATACAAACTTTGATCAATAGAATTTTAGTATCAAACCCTAATATTAAATCTTTTCACAATTTGGTCTTAAAATCAATTTCTATTGAAATCACTTGATAAAATCATCATATAATAAATTAAAGTTCTAAATCCATGTTTATTCATCATAAACATCCTGAACTCATCAATGGTAACTTTCAAAATTACCCATAGAATAAAAAACTAATGAAATAGATAGTTGGACCTAATTGTAAAAGTCTTAAAAACTCAAAAATTTCAAGAAAAGAGAAAGAATTGAACTCGCATGATGTAAAAATATGAAAAACCAGATTTAGAAGCTCTCCTATGGTTGTTTTTGTCTGAATATTGATGAATAAATGTCTAGATTTTCAATTTAGTCTTTGTTTTAATTTTTACCTTAATTCCCAAATGACTAGTTTGCCCTTGAGTCATCAAATTTCAAGATTTTTTTCTTGCACATGCCGTCTCAACCTTCTAATAAGTGTTTAATTGCCTTTTTGGTCCTTCCTTATTTACCACTTAAACTATTTAATCACTACTTCTTTAATTAGCAAGTTTTGCACTTTTTTCAATTTAGTTCTTTTTATTTAATTAACTATCAAAATGTTAAAATTTTATAACGGAACTTTAATACTAACTCAATGACACTCTGTAAATATTTATAAAAATATTTGCGGCTTGGTTTATGAAATCAAGGTCGTTTTCGAAACCACTTTACCTAATAAATCCTTTTTGAACACAAATCACTAATTCAAAACTCTTTCTAAAATCACACTTGACTCTAAAATAATAAATAATAAAATTTTCAAACTCACTCGTCGGATTTAGTGATCTCAAACCTTCTTTTTCGACACCACTAAAAATTGGGCTGTTACAAGTTGCCAAGTGGATACCGTAGAGGTCAAGACTTTTCGTTACGATTGAGGTTTGTAACATCGCTAGTGGAATCAACCCTGTATCAATTCTTCAAATCTTATAAGTTATATTTTTTACTTTTGTCAACTTGGTTTCATTCCCCGTACATGGATGGGTTGTGATCACCGAAATATTTTCCCTACACCACGAGGCATACCGACATTCCAACAGCAATCAACTTCCCAATTTTGATGGATCAAATTGAATCGAGCTAAACTAGGAAATATATCTTGATGACTCAAGACTTATCTTAAGTCATTTGAAGATTTTCTTTATGCATATTATCCTACTTATTTCGAGGAAAGATTGATTGTAAAATATATAGTATGTTAGCAAGTCTCAATTGTTTATAAATTATGGAGACTTGTATAGGTTTTGTATTGAACCGAGAGCATTGTATCTTGTTCATTGTGGAATATTTATTTGAGTACATTGAGTGATATAATAAAGTGTGTGACTTGGTTAGTGTCTTAAGTTTTCAAAGGGAAAACTTAGAAGAGAGATATTTAGATCTTAGGTACAAATGATAGAAGTCTAAGCTAGTGAGTGTCAGTGTCTTATTTTCTGCTTACAAATATTGATTTTGGACTCAACAATTGGTATTGGAACTTTCCACTAAAAACACCTAGTAGACATCTGGTATTGATATTTGTTTGCAATAGAAGGTTCTTTAGTGTCTCGTCTCCCTATACTTAATGGCAAATTATGCCTACTAAAAGGTCAAGTTGACTACCTTTATTAAAGTTACAAATGAAAGAGTCTAAAGATCTATTCTAAATGGTTAGGAGCATCCGTTTACCGAAGAATCAGGTGTTAAGACACTACGTAATTGATTACCTAGTGTTTTGTATTTTGTTGTTCTTCACTTGTCACTTGGTTCAATTATAATTAAACTAATATGTGAACTCATGTCAACTTTTGAAATGATTTTTTTCCTTATTTCTTTATTCTAATTTTTTCTCAATAACAAACTTAAAAGAAGTAAGTTGTAACATCTCCAATATGCATTGAGTTGGGAATCGTGTTAAATCAAAAGTAAATATGTTAGAATTTGATAAGGTTATAAAATAGAAATTATTATTACTGGTAGAGGGGGAAATATATATTGAAGGTAATTGAAAAGGCTTGTATATTGTGAGAAATAAATCTAGGGTATCGAGTTAATTGTAAGAGAGTGAAAAGTAAAACAAAAAAAGAAGAGTTGGAATGATTAGATTAAATCGAAGGAAAAAAGGAGGAATGATTAGAGGTGGAATTTTACTAAAAGGAAATAGGACTCATGAATGGCATTGTAGAGAAAGTTGAGAGATTAAATTATCAATACTCAATTTAGATGACTATGGAAAGAATAATGATTAAGGACTAAATTGGTGTAAAAGTATGATTGGTGGAAATATTTTAATATTTAATATTTTTAATTATTAAATTAATAAATATTATTTTATAATAGTTTATAAAGATGATAAAATTCATTCATCTTTTCCCTATTCTCTCGTTACTCTCTTTTCTCCATCTTTACAACTTTTGTTTTTATTACAAATAGGTCATTTTTCATCATTTCCAAGTCTTCCAAGCTTTAATTTATCTTATTTCTTTCATGGATATTTAGTGAAATCAATAGAGAAGCCTAATACCTATCTTAGTTTCATGACAAGTGTATCCATAATTATCTTGGAAGAGAGAGAAAATAAGAATTAGGATTTGAACATAAGAAATTAAGGTAAGTGTGATAAGTTGTTCCATAGATTTCATGTTAGTTTTATTTAAAGAGTATAAATATGATATTTGATTATAATTTTGATAAGTAAATCTTGTATGTTTTGATATGAAAATGAAGAAACAAAAGAGAAGTGATCAACAAGTTGGAGACAAAGGCAAAGACATAGCTAAAGAGTAGAATAAAAAGAAGAATAAAGCTTGATTCCAAGCCTTTGGTAGTAAGTACAACAAGAATTTACTTACTTAAATAATATCCAAGTATTGGATTTTGTTAGATTAATTATACTAATAGTTATGTGATTAATTTTATACATGATTATGTTAATATTTAATATGAGATTAGTTAATGAATCTGTTGAAATTTATTGGATATTAATTATAAGGTAATATTACCTTTTGTATTGAAAGTGTGGAAAAAAGGGACTAATTTGTAAAATAAGGAAAAATGGACATGAAAGGTGAAAAATATGCTTGAATATATATACAAAGTAATATATGTTATTGACTGACTTGTATAATGATTTTGATCTGTTATGAGAATGATTATTGAGTTTTGAATTGATAGAGGCTAAATTGAAAAGTATATAAATTTTGTTCTGAGATGTAAATAATAAATTGCTTCTGTTATATTTGCCCATGAAAATAATATATAAACTAGTAGGATATAGATGACATGCCATTATGAAACATTTAGCGCTCTCTTTGCTCTGACATCACACTTTGGTGTTGCTTTGTTCTGATTAAGCACTTCGATGCTATTCTGTTCTAACATGACGCTTGAAGTGCATCCCTATACAATTTTCCTATATTCTACGTGTTCTGTTAAGTCTACATTGGGCTTCAATTGAATAATAAAAGACTTTGCTTAGAATAATATGGCAAGATTATGTGGTAGTGATGGAATGATAATGATTGAGTTATAGTATGGAGTTACTAATACTAATATATTTTATACTTATTTATTACAATGTTATTGTACTAGGTTTTCAGTTAATTAATAAAAGGTAAGTTGTAACACCCCTAACCCGTATCTGACGCCAGAATAGGGTTATGGAGCATTACCAGACTTACAACTTAAACAATCATGCATTTCATAATCAATTATCACTCAAATCAAAAACCATTCAAATACATTCATATAGTCTCTAATACGAGCCCTCGAGGCCCCAAATAGACATTTAAAGTGACTCGAGATTAAACTGAGTACTCAAGAAAATTTTAGAAAAACATTGAAATCTTTCAAAGTGCAGGAGACACACGCCCGTGTGGTCAGGCTGTGTGTCTTACACGGCCAAGAGACACGCTTGTGTCTCAGACCGTGTGGACATTCAAAATGAGGACACATGGTTGTGTCCCAGCCCGTGTCCGACCCTGTGTAACTCACTGACTTGGGTCATACGGCCAACCACACGCCCGTGTGCCAGGTTGTGTACCTTTCGAAATGGCCTCACACGCCCGTGTGCCAGGTCATGTGCTAGGTCGTGTGAAAACTAAAGGGTATACTGACTTGTGCCACACGGCCAAGCCACACACTTGTGTGCTAGGCTGTGTGAAGCTACAGACTTGATTCCTATAGAAGTATCAGGGGACACACGGCCGTGTCACCTGACCGTGTGTCACACACGGTTGAGACGCACGCCCGTGTCTCTACCCATGTGGACAAAAATAGGCCATATTCCAAGCCATATTCCTCACCCACATTGGTACCAACCTATACATATCAATTTGCAAATAATCATGGCATAAATAAGCACTCAAAACCAACCAGTATCAAGTTTATATCATGTACTATCCACACATACAACATGATATCTATAAGCATATTCACATGACCACTTTTAAACATACCAAATATACTTCCAAAGTCTACCTAAATGGTCAATCACATATATGAGACATTGTGCCTAAAACTTAGCATTCATACATATCTAAAACACAACCATTTAGTGCCAACACACAATCTCACAAGCAAGGCATTCATATAGCAACTATACACCATATATCATAAGGCCATTTACAATTTTTTATATATCAACACATATACCATTTTCAAGCCAAATCAATTGGCTAAATACACAACAAAACATATAGGCCACATTAGCCAAAATACCTATACATGCCATTTAACCCAAAATATAAAGTCCAAAGTACCAAAATAAGAGTTTGATAGTGTGACGCAATCTCCGTCAACTTCCAAACTGAGATAGCTTCCGAATCACTATAAAACACAGAAATTAAAACAGAGTAAGCAATTAAGCTTAGTAAGTTTGTATGACTAATAAATACAACTTAGCAAATCATCCACAATTTAGGTAAACAAAAATAAAAGCATAGATGCAACTTAATTTGGACCAAAGCCTATCACACAATCACAATCATGTTAGCCATGTATTTATATATAAAATATAAATCACTTCTCGTATTTCACATAAATACCTATACTAGTTCAAATCGAACTCATGTAACCTCAAATCATCACTGTGCCTGTTGAACTATTTGGAATACCATCAGATACTCGGGTATCTTACACAGTAAGTGCCAATATATGGTCGAAACCACCTCTATCTCATATCTCATATAGATGCTCACTTTCGAGCCACCACTGGGTCTGCTCACACAAGCTGTAAAGTAACTGCAACACATGCCAGAAACTCAGCCACTGGTAGGACCAGCACCTAAAACACGGTAACCCCTAATGACATGTCATTTGTATTCTATCTATTCTTAAGGTTCAACTGGGATCCAATCCATAAGTCGTTGAATCTTCATCGAGTATTTTCGTAGAGTCATATCATTACAATTATAATAAATCAATTAAAACACGTATAATTTAATGCCTATTAACATACAAACTTACCTCGAATTAGTACGGAGAAAATCGATCGATCAATCCACTACTTTATCTTTGCCTCGATCTAATTCTGAACGTGACTTTTCTTGATCTAAATAATAAAATTTAACTAATTTAATTCTCAATCCATTCAATTTAATCCAAAATTCATGTTATGGAATAATTATCATTTGTCCTTATACTTTTAACTTCTTTACAATTTAGTCCTTAGGCTCGTAAAATGAATTTTATGCAATTTTGCCCCTAACCAAGCCTAGCTGAATTTCATATACATCCATATAGCCCATACATTTCACAATTTCACACATTTAACACAAAATTTTCACATTTCACAATTTAACCCCTAATTGGCAATTTCATTAAAAATCCCTTAACAAAAGTTGTCTAGTCAACAACAAGGACTCATATTCTTCCATTAAACTTCAAAAACAACTAAAATGCTCTCATGGAAAAACCCTAGAATTTCAACCATTTTGCAAATTAATCCCCTAATTAGCTAGGTTAAGCAACAACGATTCTAAAAACATAAAAATCAATAAAAATGAACACCAAAATCACTTACATGCAATGGCTTTTATTAAGCAAAATTTTCAAGCTTCAATGGCTCCTCTATGCTGAAATTTTTGGTTGGTATATGTGTGAGGAAGATGAGTGTTTTGTTTTATTTTATTTTTATCTTTAATTGACTAATTACCTAATTACCCTTACCTAACTTAAAAATTTTCAAAAAATACCATGCCATTCACATCCACTATCTCAATTAGTGGTCTAATTACCAAATAAAGACCTCCACTTTAAATTTCTATAGCTATTTAACACCTTTTTCTAATAGAACCCAACTTTCACACTTTACGCGATTTAGTGCCTTTTCACAAATTGAGCATACAAACGGTAAAATTTCTTAACAAAATTAATACCATAATTCTAACATGCTGTAGATATTAAAATAATATTAAAATAAATTTTACGACCTCAAAGTTGTGGTCACGAAGCCACTGTTCCTATTTCACTGAAAACAGGCCGTTACATAAGTTTCATTCTCATTGTATTTACTAACCTTTCACAAGTTTACTCCATTTGTAATGACCTAGTTTCTAATGGTGTCAAAAAATGCAGTTTTGGGACCTCCTTTCCATAAATTGAGTCTGCAAATATTAATTTGGGATATTAAAAAGTTATTATATAGATGAATTGAAATTGGATAAGTAATTTAGTCAAAATTATAGCTAATTAAGACTCAGGGAATAAATTGTAAAAGTTCGATTGTTATAGATTTTTCAATTAGGAAATGGCTTGGGGAATTAAATTGCAATTAGCCAAATGTATAAAATTGTAATTAAATCCTTGGCAAATATGAGATAGTGGACGGTAAAGACAAAATCCATTAAGTAAAATTTAAACTAAATTATGTTAAGTAATTAAGATTTATTAAATTAATTAACCTTTAATCATCTTATAAATAAGATGATAAGTGAAAGGAAAGAGAACTTCTCATCTTCATCCTTCCTCCTTAACTGATTGTCCATTGAAGAGAAAAGAGAAAAACCACTTTTAAGGTTTGACAACCCACCATCAATTAGGAAATGCAATTAAGTCCTTTTCTTATAATTTTATAAATTTGAAGACACGAGAACTTGATTTAGTTAGCCCATGTACGATTTTTTGAAATTGTTAAAGTTTTAGAAAGCTTCCTATAATGGCCTGAATTTTCAGTGGTGTCGGAAAGGTGATTCGAGGTCACTAAATTTGACAAGTGAGTAGAAAATATTATTAATTTAGTGAGAATAAGTTAAATGTGAAGTTAGGAAAATTATTTGAAATAGTGAATAGTGTACTAGAAATAAATATTAAAATAATTAAAATAAAAAATAAGGTATCGAGACCTCGAAGATTTTAAACCTAGCCATAAATATTTTTATAAATATTTATGGAGTGTTAAAAAGTTAGTATTAAAGTTTCGTCAAGAAATTTTAAAGTTCTGATAGTTAATTGAACAAAAAGGACTAAATTGTAGTAAATGTAAAATTATGGGAAATAATTAAATAGCTTAGATGATAAAAAAAGAGGGCTTAAAAGGCAAATAGACCCAAGGTCTATTTGGGCTGGACGGCAAAGGTACAAAATCAACAAGAAAATAAGGAGAATTAATGGCAAAATTGAAATATTACAAAATTTACTTAATAAAGCTAGGATTGAAGTGGAATTATCTAGACTTCTCTTTATTTTTCTGCATTCTCATCAGTAAAAACACCATAAAAGGGTATTCTTTAAGCTGGTTTTTCATATTTTTACTGCAAGTAAGTTCATATGGCTGAAATTTAATGATTAAATGTTAATTTCATGAATGATAGAGTGTATGATGTATATATTTGTTGATGGATTGAGAATAAAATAACAATAAGAAAACCGAATAAATGATCAAATTGAGCCGAACGTCGGATTTGAGTACTTTTGATCAGTGACAAGTGATAAGTGGTAGCTTTAGCTACACTTATCTGATCAGTGACAAGTGACAAGTGATAAGTGGTAGCTTTCGCTACATTTATCTGATCAGTGACAAGTGACAAGTGATAAATGTGATCTGTGTAAGATCGTGGCAGGGCTGTGACTTCGGAAAGTGATAAGTGATCATATGCAATACCATAGTTATACTATGGCAAAGTGGAAGTGAAGTACTCAATTTTCCGTAACCGTTCCCTAATTTGATTAAGGATGGCAAGTGATAAATGGGCCCAAAAGAATTATAGTAAATGGATAAGTGGTAGTGAGTTTATACAAGGGGACTCACCAATGATTGTGGTTGACAGGTGAACTTAGTAATGGTGTATAATGTATAAGTGTATGAATGTTTGGTAAGATTTATGTTTTATGTCTATGAACTTACTAAGTTTCTATAAACTTACTTGAGTGTAGTCAATGTCTCATGTAAATTGACGTGAAAATATACGGAGGATCGGATCAACACTGAGGATCACACTATCCAGATTATCTCCGGTTGCTTTTGTAAATTTCCTTTTTGATTTATATGGCATGTATATAGTTTGATGATTATATAAATGCCAAAACTTGTTTAATGAATATGTATTAAAGTAAAGAGTGATGAATATGCTAAATGGTATAATTATAATAGAAGTATGTTTTGGGCTTTGGGGACCCATTTAAAGGACATTATGACATGTTTCGGTAAATGAATAGTAATTAACTCGTAATAACAGAAAAATTAATTCGGTAAACTTCGATAATGCCTCGTACCTTATTCTGACAAAGAATATGGGTAGGGGGTGTTACACTTCCATTGTTGATTTTTTGAAGAATTAAGTGTGAAATTGATAGAAATTAAGCTTAGATTTTGAAAAGCACTAAATTGTAAAGCGTAATTGATAGTTTCGTACATTAGGGACCAAATAGAATAAAATGCAAAATTGTTATGAAATTTTGGTAGGATTAGAAAGTAGAAAGTCCCTAATGAATATATGTGAAATCAAATTTTAATCTGAAGGTCTAGATCAAAATTTATGATTGTCCCGGGTTTAAGGACTAAATTAAATAAATTGAAAAATATGTATGACTTCGTATATTGTGATTTGGTATGGAATGTGATATTGTGTTATTGTAAAATTATTATTCGTACCTAAAGACGACAAAGAATCGTCGAGAGGGAAAGGAAAAACGAGAGTCGACAATGAGTGACGCAAGCTATTAGTTTGTAAATCTATGATTCAGATCAATTTAATTGTTGCATATTTATGATGTTTTGCATAGTATGATTCATATAAAACGGTTGTTTGAATTAAACTAATATGATTGTGATTGATTATCGAGATAAAGGACTAAATTGTATAAAATGAAAAGTAGTGTAGCTTAATGATTTATGGTGTTTCGTATGAAATTGAGTCGAGATATGTTATATGACTTGATGAAATGATAAATTGATAATAAATTAAGATTGATAGAATTTTAATTGAGTTATATAATATAATCGAAAAATTAGTTACCTTATTAACTGTTCGGGCAAAGTTGAATATAGTTGGCATGCCATACGATAGGTTGTGTAACAACCCATTTTTCAGTGGTGTCAGAAATGGTGGTTTCGAGGACACAAATTTGACAAATGAGTTCGTAAATGTTATAGAATTACTTTGAAGTTTGATTTAATGATTTTGTTAATTGAACGAATAATTAGGTTCAAGTGGTAGGCCCTTAAAGTCAAGTGGTTTTAGAAAATGAGGGATCAGAATCTTGTTTCTATAAATTGAGCTCGTAAATATTTTTATTAAATATTTACGGAGTTATTATTTTAGTATGTGAAGGTTCTGTTCAAAAATTTTAATGTTCGGATAGTTAATTAATTGAAAATGACTAAATCGTAAAAAATGTAAAACCTAATCGCTATGGAATTTTATGGATTAAATGGTTTAGTTGTTATAAGTGAATGGATTTAAAAGGAAAATATACCTTTTGTAGTATAAATGTACGGTTAATGGCTAGGAAATTTGTTAGTTGAATGAAATCATTAAGCGTTATATAGTAATTAAGTTAAAAATAAGCATAAGTTATAGAAAAATAATAAACAAACTATCATCTTCTCTAACCTAGAGCCACCAAAAATAGAAAATAAGAAAAAATAACACCGTTGAAGACTTTAAAGTTTCGGTTTAGCTAGAGTGCATGCATGTAAGTCCATTTTCACCTCTTTTTTTTAATGATTTCTATGTTTCTGTAATCGTTTGAGCTTAATCTAGCTAACCCGATAGTCAATTCGTAAAATATCACCAAATGTAACTTCTCCTCCATTCTTTGGCATTAGTTCCATGAAATGACTATTGTTATCGATCATGGGTCTAGAGCATCCACTATCAAGGTACCATGAGTTCTTCTTAGAGTTGCTTGTCTTGAAGTAATGTTCTTCCTTCTACAAGCACAAAGTTAAACTTTGGATTTTGGTACCCAAACTTTCTTGGGTTCATTAGCATTAGTCTTAACAATTTTTGTTCCCTTAGGAATCCACTTCTTTAAATCATCATCATTTTGAGATGTGTTTAATTCTTTTGGAATCCACACACTTTTAGTGAATTTGCTCCTAGATGTGAGCTTCCTTAGAGAACATACTTGTCTATCATGCCACTTTTTGTGACAATGTGTGCATGAGAGTGAGGCATCATAAATATAGCTTGGTTTCTCAAAGAAAATTTTAAATTTTCTTTCTCTTTGTAATTTTACAAAACCTAAGCCACTCTTGTCAAATAAGGCTATTTGAGATTCAAGCATATTAGTTTTTGTTGCCCTATATGGAACATAAAAAAGGAATTATCCAAGTTCTTATTCTTTAAAATCAAATAATCAATTTGAGTTTGCATATCATTAAATTTCTTTTTTATTTCCTCTTTAGCTATGATTAGAGACTTATTTTCCTCCTTTAATTTTGAAATCATTTTCTTATATTTGGAGTTAATAGTCTCAAAATCTATAGCTAACTCATCAAAGGCATATTGTAATTCTTCAAATGTATATTAATTTAATTCACTAGAATTTAGGATTACCTTTGGTTCTTCAATAGCTATAAAACATAGGTTGGCAACTTCATTGTCCTCATCACTATCGGATAAATCGCAATCGCTCCAAGTTGCCATCACGAATTTTTTCTTTTGTTTTAATGCCCCTTTCTTCTTTAATTATGGGCAATCAAATTTAATGTGACCCAGCTTTTTGCACTCATAGCAAATGATTGAGTCCTTTTCCTTCTTGCTTGGTCCACCCTCGATGATGTTTCTTTTTAGGAATCTTTTGGCTTTGTTGAACTTCATGAATTTTTTGAATTTCTTTGCAAACATAGTCATCTCCTCCTCCTCCTCATCATTACTAGAGTCTTCATTCTTCTTACAAGTTGTTGATTTGAAGGCAACTCCCACTTTTTTGGAGATTCTTTGATTTCTTGTGCATTGTGATTGATCTTCATTTCATATGTCAACAAGGAACTAATGAGCTCATCAAGGGAGAGTGAGTTGAAATCCTTTAATTCTTCTATTGCCGTCACTTTAGCTTCCCAAAACGTTGGGGGACTATTCAACATCTTCTTCACCATCTCCTTGTTGGGATAGATCTTCTTAAGGGCTTTGAGACCATTGATGATGTGGGTGAAGTGATTGGACATCTCATTGATTCCTTCTTACATTTTTGCTTTTTTAAAAGTTTATTTTATCTAACACTTTAAAAATAATTTTCAGGACTTATAAATAATTTTTGCAAATTTAAGTAGGGATTTTTAATATTCTTTTTGTTATATCAAAATACTTGAAAAACTAGAGCTAACATAATGTATAGGTGATTCATATAGAGCATTTGGTATAATTGTGGCATATGTATATATTGATGTATTGGATGAGATTTGGTATATGATGTACTTGTATTGGTTGACATTAGAAATCATGTAATTTGTATGCAATTGATTATAACTTATGTTATATTGATTTGAATCAAGGAAATATCATTGAGCTTTATCACTCAACGTACGGTTTGTTTCTCGTGCGTAGGTATAGGTACATCCCGAGATCCCGAGCAGTGAATCTAACACCCAGCTAGAGATCTCTGACTCATCATTGTTTGTAAAGTCTCTTTTTGTTTGTTATACAACATGTACCTAGCTGGAGTCAGTTTTGGTATAAAATGTGAACTTGTGAATATTCATTATTTGAAATGGTAACTTGAGAATGTCAATCGATTTGAATTCCTATACTAGTGATTGGTACTTAATGAAATTGCTTAAAATATTACCCTAGTAATAATCTATATATATGAATGAATATGTAAATTTGGTAGTTGCTAAGAATTTTCATAAATGTAACATTTTGGCATGTCTTTTATGAATCCTAATGCATGAATGATAAGATGTGTTAGAAATGTAGATTTGAGAATGGTGTAATTGAGTTGAAATGGTATGTAATTGAAGTGAACTTGTTTCTAGGTGGAGCTTGTTGGTGTAAAAATGATACCATTTAGAAACAATATGTCATGTCGAGGCATCGAGCGTTTGTCGTCGCCACGACACCAAGTTGTCATAGCACGACGCAACGTCGAGTATTGATCATTGCAACGAGTCAGTATGTTGTGCCGCAATGAGGAATCCCCTGACATTGCGATGTTAACTCAGTATTTTTAATTCTTTACAATTTGGTCCCAACTCGACCTTGGGTTAGCAATAGAGCTTTCGTAAGCTCGTATAAAACCCAAAAAATGAATGTTTATTGTATTGTATGCATGTATGCTTACAATTAATTATTAAATGGAATAAAACAAAATTAGTTTTATAGTAGTTACTCCGACAACAGATCTGACACTTTGTAGCTCAAACTTGACGATCGGGTCGGGTAATAGGGTGTTACAACGTTATTTTTAATGCATAGGTAAATACGTGAAGTGAGGATTTTTCGAGGATTAGTCTCTTCACATCCCAAAAGCTAGGAGAAGAGTATGTTATCTCCACTATTTTTTTTAATTATATGACATATACCTAAGTGAATGTTTATGTAAGTAAATAGGGAACTAATTAATTTCCACACTTGTGTTTGATGTGTTTTGGTGAGTAAATATAAGGTATTATTTGGTATATGAGTTATGGTTTGTGTTTGGAATGATTATGAATGATTTTGGTATGATTTGGATGCGATTGAAAACATAATTTTTAGGTCTCCTGTCCCAGGTCTCGAGACATGTGAAGTGTGTCTTGAGTTATACAAACTTCGAAGCTAAAATCCTATAGTAATTGAGCCATGTCTCGAGACATAAGCCCTTTTGTCTTGAGACGTGCACTCATTTGTCTCGAGACAGGACAACATTAAAGCTAAACTTCTACAGTGCCATGGTAATGTCTCGAGACTTATAGGCCTTGGTCCCGAAACATACAAACCTGTAGTTGAGAATTTTTATTCAAATTAAATAAGGTTCGAAACAAATTTTATAGGCAATTAACCTTTATTAACAACCTAATTATATTCCTAAAAGTGTAAAAAAGTCTTGGATTCACTATTAAAAGTGTTTGAAATCGTAAATGTATGTTTAGTGTTAAATTAACATTTGTTGCTTGAGTTCACTCGAGTAAGGGGTGTTACATAAGCATAATACAAAAAAGGATGGGGGCTTACAATAAGCTGAACAAAAGAGAAAAGTAAAAGAAAAGGGAAGACACCATCTTCCTAAAAGAAAACCTAGCACGACCACTATTGACAACTCCTGTGGAATAACCACACCATCAAAACCTTCATGAAAGACCTTATTATTCTGAGATAAAATTCAAGAAGGAGCCAAGAGCTTAACAAGGAAGGAAATGGAAGAGAGATAAAAAAAGAAGAAGAAGGTGGTTTGAAGTGAGCTCTTAGCTACCTAACAAATTTAAAAAAAATTGTGTTTGAGAGTTTAAGGAAAGAAGCTTACAATGAATGCCAAATATAAATATATCGCTTAGTTTTTTTATCAAGTTCAAAGAAGAAGTATAGAGTAATTTAGGGGAAATATGTTTTTATTTTTTTATATATGTTATTGAATCATAATAAAATTATTATATTTTGTTAAAAATATATTTATTATACTTTTGCATGTATTGCATATTTAACATTATTACTAATCTTAATTATTATTTAAGTGCTTGTTGAATTGGTGTTGCGAGTGTTGCAAGTCAACTCAACATCAATTCGACCAGGGAATGTACTACTAATTTAAAATTTAAACAATAATTAAATATTATTATATAGTGTTTTATCTTTTTAACATTTATATAAGATCTGTAAAAGAAAACTAAACCCATAATAAATCTAAAAAAAACATATACATAGTGAGATCTAAACCTAAAATATCGAGTATTTTAAATCTTAAACACTAACATTTTAACCAAAGAGTCATTATTATTTTATAAAACCTTTTACATAAAATTTGTTTTTTAACCATATCTTTGGTTTGCCATAGTTATAAATTACATTTTTTATTACTTTTAATATGTATTCGTCACACAGATTTACATATGCCCTAATTACAAATAATGCATAAATTACTTAATTGTGAAAATTAAAAAAAGAAATTTAGGGTACAAGACAATTTAGATTTTTGTGTAAAATAAGCGTACCCATATATGCTCACCTACCCTTAAAGTTTGTAAAAAAATTCGTAAACCTCCTTTTAAGATTTACTTATTAAACAAATTTTAAATGACAAGACAATTATACCGTTGTTATTATTTCTCTATGTATTTTCTATTTAATTTATTTATTTCTCTATTTAAAATAATAAAATTTAATTACATATTAAAGTACTATGTAATTAAATATATTTGATTTCAATTAAAATTAAATATTTCAAATTTATATTTAAATAAGTTATATATTAATTTTGATATAAATTTATTAAATTATTTGTATATAAAAATTATTTGCAATTCACCTGGTTGAGATTGTGGATGACAGGGAGCACATATGGTTGTATTAATATTAAATAATTTGTTGTACTTACTTCGGTAAGATTTATCGTTTTAGCACGTTGAACTTATTAAGCTTCAATGAGCTTACTTGTGTTATTTTCTGTTCTTGTAGATACTTTGAAGGTTGGACGGTCGGATCGACACTGAAGTCACACTATCCACTCATTTTCGGTAGTTTTTGGAACGTTCATTTCGGATTATATGGCATGTAATAGGCTTGTATGTCATTATTATTGTTTTGATATGTAAAATGTTAAAGTATGATTTTAAGTACAAGTAGGTAACCTAATATGATATGTGAACTAAGGAAGATGTTTTAGTGCAAATATATGGTATGTGTTAATGAAATGTTGTGATTGAGGTGCCTATGTTTGGCATATTGGTTGAGTGTTAGATGGTGTGATTTAACATACTTTGAATGATAGTTCTTTTTGTTGTAAAAATTGTATATACTTGTGTCAATGAGGATACATTGGTTAGGCACTTAGGATTGTTGATTTAGCATGTTTTAGCTTGTTTAATGTCACTTTGAATAGGTCTTTTAGCTGGTAAATGGATTACCTAGAGTCAAAGTACTTGAAATGGTAAACTTGTTGTTTAAGGTTCATTTTGAGTTCACACGGCCTGAGACACGGTCGTGTGTCATTTGATGAGTTCTTTAGGGTGCAAGTCAGTGAGTTACACGGCCGTGTGACCCTACTTAGAGAGTTACATGGGTGAGGACACGGGTTGGGACACGACCGTCTGTCCTTAGTTCGATTGTTACATGGCCTGAGACACGGGCGTGTGTCTCAATCGTGTGAGGCACACGGCTTGGCCACACGACCGTGTGACCCTGTTTTGCAAATTTTGCATATTTTTACTAAACTTTCCAAACTATTTCAAATTGGTCCCAAATAGTTCCTAGGTTATTTTTAGAGCCTTGAGGGCTCGATTTAGGGGCGGCATGCATGTGTATGAAAGATTTATTATGTGTTTATAGTATTGAATGGTATAGTGTAAAATGTTTCTAATTGTTCAGTAATACTCTGTAACCCTAATTCGGTGACGGAGACGGGTTAAGGGGGTTACACTAGCACACAGCCTGGCAAACTGACATGAGACCTTACTCATTGAGTTACACGGGTGAAGACATGGGCTGGGACACAGTCGTGTGTCTCTTGGTCGAAAATTACACGGCCTGAGGCTATGTCTCACGACCGTGTGACCCCTGTTTCCAATTTTTGCTACTTTTTCCCTAACTTTCCGTTTTGTTTCAAATTAGTCTCGAATTGTTTTTAAACTATTTTAGGGCCTTGATGGCTCGATTTAGGGACGAAATGTATGTGACTGATCGGTTCATGATATATTTAAGTTATTAAATGTTATGATGTTTAAATGTTTCCGATTGTACAGTAATACTCTGTAACCATAATCTGGCAACGGAGACGGGTTAGGGGTATTACAATAAGTTATATATTAACTTTGATATAAATTCATTAAATTGTTTGTATATAAAAATTAATTAGTTAAAAGCTCAATTCGGAAAGAAATTGATTAAAATAAAAAAATAAAAAGGACTCATTTTAAAATTAACTTTATGATTAAATTGAAGTTCAAATATTTAATATGTACTTACATAAAAATGGTAAATTACACCATTAGTTATTAAACTATGAGTAAGTTTTTGTTTTGGTCACTTAACTAAAAAAGTTACAATTTGATCACTGAAGTATTCAAAAGTTTTCATTTAAGTCTTGGCCGTTAAAATCGATACTATATGACTTTCTTTTTCGCATTACCTACACTAATTGAAAGCTCTCTTTTCCCTTTTCTTTTACAATTCAATTTTTTTCATGAAACAATTTTAGATGTTATGAATCTACAAATCAAAATTCAAACAACTTTTTTCCAATCTCCAACATTGATTGTCAGATCGATTTAGATCTAAGGTATGTTCTTCTACTTGTCAATGGGTACTGATCAATCGTATCGATTGCCGAAGCATTGCTTAGAACTCGCTGGTGAAACTTTAAAAAAAAAACTTAACAACTTAGTGACTTAATAAAAACTTTTTAATAGATCAATGACTTAAATAAAAACTTACAAATAGTTCAATGATCAAATTATAATTTTTTTTTAGTTAAGAGACCAAAATGAAAACTTAACCTATAATTTAATGACTAATAGTGTAATTTACCTAAAAATTATTATTATATATATAACTATGATTCATAATGGTTTTTAAACAACAATTTTACATCCAATTACGCTCTATCTTAATGGTATGTTTATTGCTATTCTTAATTTATATTTATTCTAATTTATAATTATAATTGTAGGTGTAACTTTAAAAAAAACTTACATATATTAATTAAAAATATATTATGCATAATGTAATTTATAATTATATTTAATAATAATTAAAATATTTTTTATAACTAATTATAAATTTATTATGTTAATCAAATTTTTTTTATATATTTACTTCCTTTCATACGAGTGTAGCATCACATTTTCTAGTATTTGTTTTTTAATAAAATGCTTAGAACTACCAATAAACCCTCACCAACCCTTAAATAAGAGGATAACGCGCTTCAGCGCACTCGAACCCATATCCTCCTGCATTGGTAACAATATTGATGTCAACTGAGTTAAGACTCAATTAACTTTAATAAGAAATTATTAAATATAAATATTGCAGATAAATTTTTTTTTACTTGCAAATTTTCTTTTAGAAAAGTTGGGCTTTGATCCGACCCGTTAAAATCAAGTCGATTTAAACCCTCAATAAGCCCATATAAAAGTTAAAACAAAGCTAGGGTTTTGTCTCCCTCTTGCTCGTATTTTCTTAAGAAAGAACAACTTTCAGCGGAAACAGCCGCTTCCTCCAACATGGTTAGCTTCTTCCTCTTTTTTTGAACCTCAAATCGCTCACTTGGATTTGTTCCCACTCTTTACTTATTAATTCAGTTCTCATATTTCCTGCTGTTTGCTTTAAATTTTCTTTTAAGATTTGTTTGATGAGTTTGTTGAATCATTATATACTTTGTACATCTTTCTATGAAAAATTGAAAAAAAAGTGTTTCTTTTGTTTTTATAACGCTGATTTTGGCTTCTGGGTATTTTTGGGGTTATTTACAAAATTATATTTGATTTTTGTCTGGTCAATATCTTATTACTGTTGTATGACAATAGCAGCTTTATACTTCTAAATATTGTTTTACATGTGATGGAGAAATAAGAAGTTTAGTTGCTGAAATTGGAATGTTAGATCAAATGTTTGTTGTTGTTTTCGTGTTATGGTAGTTTTAAAATGGTTTGGGTTTCTTTGATAATTGGTTTATAATTGAGTTTTTTGAATGTGTTAACTCTCCTTTGTTTTAAATTTGGGTCCATGTATTGTTTTTAATGTGAAAACTCTTGTGCTTTAAACAATATAAATTTTGGCTTTATTTAAAGTTTTCTTCTTACAGGCTAGAGGGTTGAAGAAACACTTGAAGAGGCTCAATGCCCCCAGGCATTGGATGCTCGACAAGCTTGGTGGTGCATTCGTATGTTGTTTTCCCGAGCTTTCTTTTGGCTTCCTTACCAGTTCGATGCTGCTTCATTTTAATTTTGTATTCATTGTATTTGTTAATGCAGGCGCCCAAGCCATCGTCTGGACCCCACAAGTCGAGGGAATGTTTGCCACTTATTCTTATTCTGCGAAACAGACTGAAGTATGCTTTGACATACAGAGAAGTGATTGCTATTCTTATGCAAAGGCATGTTATGGTAGATGGGAAGGTTAGGACTGATAAGACCTACCCTGCAGGTTTTATGGGTATGTGGGACTTGCCATTGTGAATCAATTAAAGTACTTGTATTTTTATTCATATTATGAAGTCATATAAAGTGGGCTCTAGTATCTCAGATCTCTGCATGTCTTGGTAAAAGTCACTGTTGCTTTTCCTCTGCATTTTTCTTGAAATACCTGTATTGATGCATATATCCGGGCATGGGTTTGGGGATAAGATCTCCCAAATACATGTAAAATTTGGAAATACTGAACATACTTTTGTTAGAGGCATACTTGTAAGTCACTCACATTTGAGTCTGACTAAGTAGCTAAAAGTATTTTGCACTGGTCCAGGGTTCACTATTTTATCCTAGGTTTTGAAATTCATGGGTTATTACTGGTACCATGTACTTCACTCACTGAATCTTTTGGCTGAAATTCATGGCTCTTAACTGTCCCTTGTTTCTTACTACCAGATGTTGTGTCAATTCCCAAGACAAATGAGGACTTCCGTCTCCTTTATGACACTAAAGGTCGTTTCCGCCTTCATGCCATCACTGGTGATGAGACTAAGGTTTGTATTAATGGGACATTAGCTTGTGATGTTTTATGTTACTGTTCGATATTCATTATCGACTTTTACCCTGTTGTTGTCTTTTAATGATTTGACATAGTTTTGTTGAATTCATACTCCGCAGTTTAAGCTCTGCAAAGTTAGGTCTGTCCAATTTGGCCAGAAGGGTATTCCATACCTGAATACCTACGATGGACGCACAATCCGTTACCCAGACCCTTTGATCAAAGCCAACGACACCATCAAGCTTGACTTAGAGAGCAACAAAATTGTTGATTTCATCAAGTTTGATGTTGGGAATGTTGTCATGGTCACTGGTGGAAGGAACAGGGGACGTGTTGGAGTGATTAAGAACAGGGAGAAGCATAAGGGTAGCTTCGAGACAATCCATGTACAAGATGCTGCTGGACACGAGTTTGCAACTCGTCTAGGCAATGTCTTCACAATCGGTAAAGGAACAAAGCCATGGATTTCGCTTCCCAAGGGCAAGGGTATCAAGTTGTCGATCATTGAGGAAGCGAGGAAGAGGCTTGCTGCTCAGGCTGCTGCTTAAACCTATCATATCTAGAGTTTTTTTTTTGTCGAAAGACTTGTTGGATGAATGCTGGCTGGTCCTGTCCTAGCTTCTGTAGGGTTTTACGGATTTGCTTTTTATTAATGTTTTTTTTTCTATGAATTTAGTTTAGTTACTCATTTGGTTTATGTTATATTTTAACTATCATTTATCACATTACAGTTCTTTCTGAAATCTATTGTTTTACTTGGATTCGTCCTTGTCTTTTGTGATAAGTTCCTTTATGCTAAGGCTAAGGCATGGTTTTTGAAACTGGATCAGTTGGTAGGACTGAAAACTGGCCTGCTCACTGGTCTGCAATGAGAGAGAAATCGGTTCATCCGTGAACCGGTAAAAAATTGACTGGGTATTTTTATTTTCTGGTCCAGGTATATCCTAGCCCGAAACCAAAAAAACATTTTTCAGCCCAAACAACTTGAAACCGGCCCAAAGTATTTAGCCCAAAAATCTAAAATAATAAAACAAGAGAAAAAATAAAAGTAAAATTAAATTAAAGGCAGGGGGTTGGGTTCTCTTCTCTGCCTCTGCCCTGCTCTACTGGTTGCTCTCCTATTCTGAAATGAAAATCTGAAATAAAAGAACTGAAAATTCCGGACTTAAAAGAGTAAAGGAGGGGAGGGAATGGGATTTTACTTAGTAAATGAGAGTGAGGAAGAGAGAGCTTCTTTTCCATTAGGATAGACTAAATTTTGAAAAAAAATCCACTTTCTCCGCCTCTTTGGTAATTCTTTGGTAATTCTCTACCTCTTTTCCTACTGCCAAACATAGTGTTATAGATTTTTCTTTCAGTCTCTCCTATCTTAATCAGTAGTTGAAGGTTCAATTCTCACTCTGAGTATAGAGCAACTTTAAAATTCGTAACTAACATCTACCTTTTAATGGGCCTATAGTTCTATAATCGCTCCGATAGATTCTTTGAGAAAAAAAAACTTCCAGCTTCAGATTAATTTTTGTCAAACAAGGATGCATCAGCATTAAACAATCACTTCATGAGTAAATTAGTGGAGCAGGAAAAAATCAAAAGTAAAAAAAATTATTAAATATTTGGGTCCAATCATCTATTACGACATCATTAGGCTTTGTCCATTACACAACAGTTTCATTTACCTCCAACGAGGGGAATGTTTCGGCAAAGTTGCCTTCATGGCTAAATAGAACAACAAAGAAACATACTGACAAAATTTTGAACAACCTGTACTATTGTGTCTCAAAATTTCACATCAGTTGCCCATGTACCTTGCACACTGGGGTGTTTGGTTACATGCCTTGTCTTCAATTTCACCACCTTTCTTCCCAATGCGTTTCTTAGTCTGGTTGCATAAAGAAGGATATCTTCAGGAGTCATATTCTTCACGCATACCACCCGCTCGTTTTTGTTCTCTGAGAAATTGGCAAGATATATGTTTTAAACGGCTGAAATGATTTTGAGAGAAAAACATGCATGTTCATATAGATATGGCTAAAAACCAATGCATGCGTGTATGCATTGTCTAAAACTCATCCAAGAATAACTTACTGTAAAAGCCCTTCAAATGTGGATGCTGCCCACGAATGAGCTCAGTAACCACCTCGAGCTGAGGGTTTTTCTCTTTAAAAGTCGGTAACTCCGACTCCATAAATGCCCTGGCATACCAATGTCAAAATTACCATGAAATTGAGAGTGATTTTGAAGAATTCAGCATCCATTTAAAGGAGAGGAACCATATTTGTACATGCTTCTCGTTATTATTAATTATAACAGTTGAACTTGAGACTACCATGGCATGAGTCGAAACCAAATGTTAACAAACCATCCTATGGCCTTGTTATTTACCTTACTTGAAAGGCATCTCAGTATTGTATTATTAAGTCATTAAAAAACCTTATTCATGTGATAACGACTAGCAAAAGCAGTCCATTAGATCTTACCATCCCTGCAACATATTATTTACAAGAATTCCTAAAGCCAATTCCCTCTCCAGCAAGGCCCAGAATAGCCTCAGTCACAAGACAAAAGAAAAGGGTGGGAAAAGTGCTTCTCTTTCTTTTTATTTTGGTCCCAAAATACTTCAATGGACGATTAACAGCAAAGTTCAAATTTTCACTACTCTTTCACCAGGTAGCAGTGACTATCGGGGCATACACATGTAGAGATGACTTGAGTACCCTAATGTAACCCGAAGTGCTAAGCATTCAAATGTAGTTGTACAAATATTAAAGAAAGCAGCCTGTCTCAAGATGCAATCCATCATCATCCATGATATCCTGCTTAATCTATGAAATCCCACAACTTTGGTGATCATATATTTAATCACCTAAAACTCGATTCAGATCATCCATAATATCATCAACTATCAAACCATCACATAATGTGCAGATGAAAGTGACACGAAGCTTAATACTAGCTTGATATAACGGTGTAGAAGCAAATTCATTCATTATTAGCAAATTAGCCAGCCTAAGTATACTCAGAAGTGGTTCGATAGTTTAATTTATTTATAGATACGAGTCTTCACAGTGTAAACAAGGATGATACCTAAAATTGAAATGCAAATCTTAGCACAAACTCTAGGCCAAAAATCAAGAAAACATTTAACAAAAAGGGACCTGCTTTATTAGGCAAACAAAGACGAGAAAAACACATTGCAATGTTCAGAAAAGAGAAATGCAACAAACATTGAAATTCAGAAAAGTACTTCACTCAAGAGGTGCCAAGCAAATTTACAAAAATTAATATTAGCCAGAAAGTTAAGAAGATAATACTCGAGGGGTTTATATAAAATTTAACAAGTGGAAAACAAGAAAGGTTGAATCATACCTGATGCCCCTGCTACTCCCTCCCCAATCACAATAGCTTACTATCAGTTTTTTAAGTTGCCAAACTCCTCGCAATGCCATCTGCATTTTCGAAACATAAACAAATTATTAAGTAATTATATGTTTAACCCATTTTTGTTTCTTTCTAAATAGCAATACAGCCAATAACAAAAGAATTACACCCTTTGTTTTTTGCCAAAAATTTCCATAAAATTTAGAATATACTCCTTAGTAAACGGAAAAAAGAAATGAATCCATAATAATTCAAGGCACACTTCTGTTCCTGTTTCAGATTGCAATTAAGAAATGAAGTTTCTGTATTTAATCAAAAGGTCTAGCTACATATTTACTCACAAGTGAACAAAGACAACAACTCAGTCGAATCCTAAAACATGAAAATATTGAAATTTTATAAAAGATAAAGATCCTTGGAAACCATACAAGTTTGAAGAAAAGAGGAAGAGGATAAAAAAAATACAACCTTTGAGAGGGATTTGAAATTTCACTACAAAGAGCTGAAAGTTCGAAAAAGGAAAACCAAAACTCAACTAATTCAATTTATTCAACCCAAACAGATATAATAGCCAAAAAAAATCAAGGAAAAAGGGATAACACCGGTAGCAACGAAGCGGCAATGGCTGAACCAATGGTCTACAAATGAATAAAGAGTAGAGTAGCCAATGGTCTAGAGATGCATGAGTGACTCACCTATGATGCCGCGAAGTTACCCTCAGTTGTGAGTCTCCAAAGTGAAAGATACGGCGAAATTGGAAGAGACAATAGAAAAAGGAAAAATTAACTCCATAGGCCCAATAACTTGGGTTGAGACATTGGGTCTAATAAGATTTTAAGCTTATTAGGCCATTTCATTCTAATAGAGGTGCTCATGGGCCGGGCCGGGTCAGGTTCAGGTTGGGCCTAGAAAAATTTCAGCCTGCATCCTAGGTTTGGGCCCGGTTTGGCCTGAAATATGGGCCTGAAATTTTGTCCAAGCCCGGCCCGGGAAAAAATTTCTAAGCCCTAGCCCAGCCCGGCCTATTTTTTAATAAACATAAAAAATTTATTTTAAAAATAAAATTTTTTTTAAAAAAGTATTTTAAAAGTATTTTAATAATAAAAAAATAAAAAATAAAAAAATTTGTTATATTCGGGCTAGGCCAGGCCGGCCCGGGCCCGGGCCAAAAAAATGGTGCCCGAGGCCCGACCCGTTTTTTAAATGGGCCTCATTTTTTGTTCAAACCCATATTTCGGGCCTATATTTTTACCCGAACCTTCTTATATTTCGAGCGAGCCATCGGACTGGGCCAGGCCGTCCGGCCCATGAACACCTCTACATTCTAATATTAACAAAATTTCGATTTTGTTAGTATTGGATTGATTTGGATAATAATTATTTTTTATTTTAAAAAATAATTATATTTAAAAAAAAGATAATATAAAAGACAAGTTGGAACCATAAACAATAAATGAAGAATTGGGCAAAACCATAAGGTGAGAGGAAGACCACATGTTATAATTGTATATGATGAAACTCAAACTCGAACTTTAAAAGTTTGGAGGCTAGCTTTTGCTAAGACTTCGGAAAAAAAATGCTATACAAATTTAATTTTTTAAGTTTAAAAACAATGAACCAAACCTACGGAATATGGAATAAATTAGGATGGGTTCAATTATTTTCGGTTTAATTTTAATTAAGATTATATTTAATAGGTTTAATTATCAAAATGTTCTACCTTAATCATATTTTTTACCCAAAATTTAATCAAACAAATCTTTACCTTTTTTTACCCAAGTTAATAGGCGTTCCACATTCATTCAAATTTGAGTTATAAATATAATTGCTGGTATAAAATATTTTTGTGGGTATAAAGTAGACAGACAAAATTGCAGGAGTCATATATATGATTAACAATTTTTTTTTTTTGACCAGGATATGATTAACAATTACACTGTACGTTAGTGGGAACCCAACCAAATGATTTAAACTCCCTAATCTAACTCAAAATAATCATTTTTTACAAATCCTCCACTGCCCCTTTTTGTACGACTTACACGCCACACCTTGAGGACTCCATCAAGGCTCCCGGTGCAGATGGTGCAACCATCTTCAACCTCCTCCCCTGCATGTCCCAAAAATGCTGTCACACATCTGATGGGTCCCCTGTGCCCAACCAAAACGGCTAGACATACATGTTGACCATCATGTTCCCTGCTCCACACCCTGCTAGATGAGTCTGCTGACCCACTGATTACATAGTTAGACACACTGGCTAAACACATGACTGCATGAGTGTGACCTTGGAGCGCACCACCGTATTGCAGTTGGCCCGATGCCCAGCCTTTCAGCCAGT
The DNA here is from genome assembly GCF_007990345.1 of Gossypium hirsutum. NCBI lineage: Eukaryota > Viridiplantae > Streptophyta > Magnoliopsida > Malvales > Malvaceae > Gossypium > Gossypium hirsutum. Next base: position 21,746,786 of record NC_053446.1, on the reverse strand, counting down.
AATGTACATACCCGTCGGTGCAGCCACCGTATAAGACTCCCCCGTCTGCGGTTAGTGTTAGAGTTTTGACGGGTGAGCATTTGGCTGGTAAGGTTACCATGAGTGAATGTGGCCATTCACCTCAGCAAAAATTGCGCCGCCAAACTCTGACGGTGGCGTCATCGGAGGCGGTGTAGAGTATTCCATCGTCGGCCACCACGATGGCGTTGATGGGTTCGGAATGTGCAGGGATATTCTCAATGCATTTGAGGTCTGATATTCTCCAAACTTTCACGGTTTTATCAACAGATGCTGAGTATAGGATGTTATCTGATATATTGATTGCCAATGATGTTATTGGCCCCATATGCCTCGTCTGCAAACCAATTGATCAATGTCTGTCAAATTTGTAATAAAATCATATGCAAAGTATACCTAAATAATGTAAAAATCACAAATGCTATAAACAGTAAAGGGAGGGAGCAAAATATCAATTTCTGGAACCGTTCATACATTAATTACTCATGCAACTCTAATTTCCTTATTTAAGAACTCACCATATTCATCTTTGAACATAAGTGTCAAACACGAATAATTAAAAAGAAAATAAAAAATCGAAGTAAGCATAGATTGAAACTCGAAAGCTAGCTGATTTTCATTTCAATCTTCCCAACCATATCTCTCTGTGAACATTTATTTAGAGAGAGAATTGACAACGATGTCTGTTTCTGCAGTATAAATTAGAAGTTGGTGACTACGTTTTCATCAGTGAAATGCCCTAACCTAATATTACTTGCTATAATAACTTAACCAAATTTTGAGAAAGTTAGTGCAATTTAAGGTCATAAAGAAGATAACCAATATCTATAGCCAATAAATTGTGTGTCAAAGGTGTGAAACTGTGACATGATATCCCCTCCCCCCTCGCCCTTCTTCCATATCATTCTTCCTTTTCTCGGTCAATCAAAGTTCCTAACAACGTTCACATATAAGATCAATGAAGGTACACTCTTTTCCAATCCATTGAATGTACACTCTTTTCCAATCCATTATTCAATTTTATGCAGTATGCCCATCACATTACATGTTTATAGCAAGAAAAGAAACTTTAGATTGGAAATTTCAGTGCATCACATTTAATGCAGAAAGCTTGATATTTCTAAAATCAACTTAGGCAGATAGTAGTTGAGAGTTGAATCTAAAAGGGACCCCATTTACTTTCTCTGCTCCCCCATATGCTTGCTAAGCATTCACTCTCCCTATCATAAAGAACCCTTCATGTTCATTATTAGCCATGTTCCTCATTTTCAACCAAAACTCACCGGTCGGTTACCCCCACAACAATTCTACTTTAGTAGAACTCGAATGCATCTTGGATACGGGTATAAATCTGACACGAATATATTCGAATTTTATAAGATTTTTATGTGCTTGGAGGGTCTCTGAAGGCTCATTTCCCATTCCCAAAGTATTACACACACGTGTTCGACGTCAGAGTAAAAGCAACTTAGCTTAAAATTGCTAAAACAAATAAATATCATAAATGCATAGCGCAAGATGAACAGCTAGCTATAGAACATTACCATTTTATCTTTACTGGAAATGTAGCTCCGGACATAGCCGCTGATCCGGGGAATTGTTGCCAACTTGATATGCTTCAGTGTACCATCCCATGTTCTTCGCCACACCCGAATCTTGGTATCACCATAGGCTGCAAAAACCCTTTCATGGGATACCGCAAGAGCAACAACCGTAGATGCTTTAGTCTTTAACACTCCACACTCCGAAAACTCAGGCAACTTCCAAATACGTATCAAGTTTGTATCGGAACCAGTGTAAATGATACCATTCGAGATAGCTATGGATAAAATCTGGCCATCTTTTTTAAGGACCGAAGATAGGCATTTATAGGAAGCATCAAGGCTTATGTTGTGGTTTGAAGAATTGGGGTTGAAAGTGCGGAGAGGTCAGGATAAAGGAGAAGTGTGCAGAGAAGGAGTGCTGTAACGAGGTGGAGAGCAATGGAAACCATTGAAGGAGGCTTCTTTGGTGGAGAGGCTTCTCAAGAAGCATTGAGCTGTGGCGTCTCTTAGTGCAAAAGAGTGGTTTGGGGGAGAGTTTGAAGGGTCTAATGAAGCCATCTTTTTGTGATGAGTTGTTTCTCTTATTGTAAAAGATGAGCAGTTTGGAGGTGAGTTGGGGGAGTCCATTGAGGCCATCTCTCTCTCTCCAGTGCAATGCAATTGAAAGAGCTTTGTAAATGATTTCTGTTGTGTGGACCTTATGGCTGTCTAAATGCAAAGAAAATACATTTAGTAGCAGTGATTTCATGATGGAAAGAAAGGTCATCAAATCTGTCGCAAAAACAAATGCTAGTACTTATTGTGGTCACGAACATGTAGGCAATGTTACATATTGTATTAATGGCATTTCCAACTAAACTTCTGGAAAACATAAATCATTCTCTAGAGGTTTTTCCTTAAATAATATAATACCTACTTCTATTCAAACTGTACAAACCCTTAAATTAGAAGAAATATGAACTTTAAATTCATGGTTTTTCTTTTTGTTACAATAACATTTGTGCCGTTTGATAAAACTCAATAAATTATTTCCTAGAGTTTTTTTTAAAAAACTAATATATGAGTTTCATCTACAATACGTTGAGTTTTGGTGAACATGGTAGGGCCGGATGATCTTGATACTTGTTAGGATTTGGGAACCGCCAGCTTAAATGACCCAATAGGATTCGAATCTCTGACCTGGATAGACTCGACCCGAAAGAAGAATGTTTGCCTATAAGTATAGTTCGCTGGGGATCCGCTGGAATGTTAGATGTTCCCAAAGATAGCTCGCAAGGGAAGCTCGCAAGGAGAGATCGCGTAAGCCCTGCAGGAATGAGGTCGCGAGCCCTGCAAGGAATCGCCGCTCATGACTAGTAGATATGAGGCTCGCTAGAGGAGTCAATCCCAGGATCAGAAAGGATCGCGTGCTCCGCAGACACGCGTCCAATAAGCCAAGGGATACCCAGGCAATGTTAGCACTGGGTACAGGGAATGTTAGTACCATTGGCCCCAAGACCGAGACAAAATAGTGGACCCAATTGTAAGCTGTAATAGTAGCAGTAAGAACATGTATAAATACCCTCGACGTTTCCCTTAATACGATACAAGAAAAATGTTACTTAACAATTGATGAGGTGAACTTAGAGTACTTCTGACTAGTAGATTTTCTCCAGTTTGATTCAGTTCTCTTCACCAAAAAAAAAACAAATGACTCACCCAAATGAGACTTTTCCTTTTATCCTTTCTCTCGGTCAAGTAGAAATGTCGGGTTCTGACCCCCGACATGATGAGACAAACTTGTTCACCGCTTGATTCACTGATAGACCCGAAAACCTTGACAATGCGATCTACCGATGGTCGTCCCCTTTGCTGGACCTTAATCTTTCCTTGGGCCAGGGAATGCCCTCTTCCCTCAACCAAGAACCACCCCCACCACAGTTCCTGGCCCTCCAAAAGCAGATGAAGTTCATAAGGGAACAGATGGCTGCACAAGAAGCACAGTTTGTAGAGCAACAAGCCTTTCAGCAAGAGTTACTAAGGCAGAATGAGGAACTACGCAGAAAGGCACATGGTGACAACTACGGGTCCCAAAAAAAAGCCAACACCTAATATGAAGCCTCGAGTACCTAGATGAAGGAGTGGCTAAATGAGATGGACGAGTTTTATCGTGACGTGAGAGCTTTACACCTTCAGTCATGAGACATGGATTGGTTATTCTGCTTTAACCCACTAGCTTCTGAAATTGTGGCAATAGGCTTGTCCCGCGATTTCAAGGTACCTAATGATATGTTTGAAAGAAGAAGGGACTCACGAGCCTATTTGATGTAGTATAATGACTATATGAACGTGTTGGGTGCATCAGACGCAACCAAATGCAAGGCCTTCTCTACAACGTTGAAAACAAGTGCCAATGACTGGTATCTCTCCCTCTCTCAAGGCTCAGTTTTCAACTTCTCGCAACTGGGGCAAATGTTCTTAGGAAGGTTCAGGGCCCATCGAGAAATCATGAACACACCTATGGGACTGATGTTAGTAAAGCAACGAGAGGGTTGGTCTCTTTAAGACTACGTAAAGAGGTTCCATGCGGCTACGCTCAACACAAAAAACTTGAAAGATCAGTGGGCGATAGATGCTTTCATTATGGGAGTGCATAATGACCACGTACAATACTCGTTCGTAGACAACAGACCGCAAATCCTAGCCGAATTGTACGAGCGGACCCATAAGTTTGCAGAGGCAGAAGAAATTAAGAGAGCATTACGGGCCAATTTCCAAAGGGAAGATAGAAAACCCAGGAGTAGAGAGGGACAGCGCACTAGGCAATCTCCTATCAACCAGACCCTGCGGGTCAGAATCGACAAGTCGCACATGACCGTAGCCCAAGGTGACACACTTAGAAACCTGTAAAGGCCCTAGCAAGAACACGCAAGGTGTTATCCTCCTCAGGGTAGGTTTGAGGGTTACACCCCGTTGAATGCCACGCGAGCTTACATCCTCAACCAAGTAAAGAGCCTAGGCATCCTTCCCAAACCACCCCCGATGTCAAGTACCAATAGAAGGATGAATTCTACAGACTGGTGTACCTTCTATGATGACATGGGGCATAAAACGGAAGACTGTTTCATGCTAAAAGGCGCAATAGAAGAAGTTGCCTGAAATGGTGAACTTGTTGAGTTCATAAATCGTGGAGATCCACAGCAAGGACAAAGTTTACAAGGACAGGATCCCAATGGTAAGCAAAGGGTGCAAGGCACCATTCATGTAAGCATAGGCACCAATGACGAATGGGTGCAATCAAGCACAAAATGACGAGTACACATGAAGGGTGTGATATCACTTAGTTCCCCGAAGAAGCCGCGACACTAGGAAAAATAGAGTGTGGAGTTCGAAAGCGACGATGATGAGCTAATACACGATGAGGAAGAAAACGACCCAATGGTGGTTTCAGCTACAGTTGCAGGCTTCAAAGTTAAGAGGATACTTGTCGATAGCGGTAACGCAGTGGAAGTCCTATCTTGGGAAGCGTATAAGAAAATGAGTTTAAAAGAACAGTCTTTGTCCGCGGCCACACTTCCACTCACACAGGTAGATCCCATCAAGAGTGTTCTCGTAATTATAACACTATAACATATTTATGTTATAGGTCCATTAAAAGTCATCATTCCCTTATCATTACTGGTATCTAGCACTTTAATCTTAGGATGGATTTATTTATAATGCTAACAGCCACATTCTAATTATGTACTTTATCTCATTGAATTGAAGACTTCACTACATACCAAGTGTTGAGTTGAATTTCCATCACGGGTGACTCTAATTAATGGGCTTAAGTCTCATCCCTTTTGAGGTCTTGTTGACTACATCTCTAGCAAGACTTTTTGTCAAAAGATCTACCAAAGTTTTACTTGACCTCACATAATTAATAATGATCACTCCATCAGAGATTAATTGTCAGACAAAGCTATGTCTTAAACCAATGTGTCTAGACTTTCTATTATATATTTGCCTATATGTCTTTGCTAGAGTAGCCTCACTATCACAACGAATAGAAATAGGTGAAATTTGCTTAGGCCATGTAAGTACATCATAAAGCAAATTTCTTAACCATTGTACTTCTTTAGATATAGTGGCTAATGCAATAAATTCTATTGCCATGGTGAAATCAGTAATACATGTTTGTTTCTTGGAACCCTAAGAAATAGCTCATCCACTAAGAATAAAGATCTATCCACTAGTAGATGCATGATCTTCCAAACTTGTAATCCAACTAGTATCTAAATACCCTTTTAAAACTAAAAGATATCCATTATAATACAATCCATAGTTAATAGTTTTCTTTAAGTACCTAAGTACTCTATTCAAAGCTTGTCAATGCAAACTACTTGGATTACTTGTGTACCTACTCAATTTGCCAACAATATATGCAATATTTGGTCTTGTACAAGTCATTATGTACATAAGATAACCAATTACACTTACATATTTCAATTGATCAATTTTCCTACCAGCATTAGATACGAATTTTATTTGAAGATCCATAGGTGTATATGCTGGTATACAATTGAAAAGATCAAACTTTTTAAGCACCTTTTTAATGTAATGTGATTGTGATAAAGCTATAGTGCTTTCCTCTCGGGTTATTTTAATCCCAAGAATAATATCTGCTACACACATATCCTTCATAGCAAAGTTGTTTGACTATAATCTCTTTTTGTTCCAAATCCGTGTAAAAAAGGAGCATGTCATCTACATATAAGCAAATTATGACACCTTTTTCATTTTCAAATTTGTTATATATGCATATATCGGATTCATTTATTTTATAGCCATTAGTTAAAGCAACCTTAACAAACTTTTGGTGCCATTGCTTTGGTGTTTGTTTAAGTTCATATAGAGATTTAACAAGTTTACATATATTATGCTCCTATTCTGGAACAACAAGTCGTTCCAGTTGTTCCATGTACACTTCCTCTTCCAATTCACCATTTAAAAATATAGTTTTAACATCCATTTGGTGAACAACCAAATTATATATTAAGGTAAGTGATATTAAGAGTCTAATTGTAGCAATTCTTAATATTAGGGCATAGGTATTAAAGTAATCAATACCTTATTTTTGTGTAAAACCATTGGCTACGAACTTTGCTTTAAATTTATCAATGGTTCCATTGACCTCATTTTCTTTTTGAAGATCCATTTACAACCTATTGGTTTGGAACCCAGTAAAAGATAAACTAAGATCCAAGTTTGATTTCTCATTATTGAATCCATCTCATCATTTATTGCTTCTTTCAAAAAGCAGAGTCTTGAGATTTTATTGCCTCTTCAAATGTAATAGGATCAGATTCCATATTATAACAATAAGGTATCTTATTGCATATACTTTCACCTTTTCCTTCTACAAGAAACATAATGAAATTTGGTCTAAAATCTTTTACCTTTTTAATCCTTTTACTTTTTTTTTTAAATTCTAGACAAGATTCATCATTATTATCATTGTGTTCCAGTGGAATCTCATTCTCATTTGAAGAATGAATCAATTGTTATGGTTGTAATTGTCTTAAAATAGAATTAAATCTATTTTCATCAAAAATAGCATCTCTTGATTCAATAACAGTATTAATTGAAATTGAATCATTTGGTTCAATTACCATGAACCTATATGCCTTGCTATTATGTGCATATCTTATAAATATGCATTCAATTCCTCTTTCACCTATTTTTTTTTACATTTAGGTGTTGGAACTTTGACAATAGCTCTACAACCCCAAACCTTCAAATAATTAAGGTTTGGTTTCATTTTCTTCCATTGTTCATAGAGGGTTATTTTAATTTCCTTATTAGGAACTCTATTCAATAAATGGAAAACTGTTAGAACAGCTTCTCCCTAAAAACCTGGTCCAAGACCTGAATATGGTAACATTGAATTTACCATTTCAGTCAAGACTATTTTTCCTTTCAGCTACACCATTTTGTTGTGGCGTGTAAGGGGCTGAAACTTGATGGCCAATTCCAGTAGATTCAAAATAACTTTGATTATAGTATTCTCCACATCTATCCAATCTTAAGCACGTGATAAATGATTCACACTAAAGTTCAACTTGAAATTTATAAATTTTGAATTTATCAAGCGCTTCATCTTTTGAATGCTATAAATATACATAGCAATATTTAGAACAATCATCAATAAAAGTAACAAAATATTTTTTTCCACCTAATGTAGGAGTACTATGTATGTCGCATAAATCACTATGTATCAAATCAAGTAACTTTGTTTTCCTTTTATGTAACGCTTTGCTTAATTTATTTCTATTTCTATAAATTCTGACACAATTGTGTATCTGTTTCAGTGGTTAATTTTTCTGGGTGTGTGTATGATGTCTTGGGTTCAGGTCTCCCTTTCGCCAAATTTGTTACTTTAGATCCAAGTTTTACCCTTGTTGAGTGGGCATACACAAAACTGTCTGTTAATTCATATCAGAATGAGCCTGCTGGTTCAAGTGGTAAGGGAGTTAGTGTGTTAGGGGTCCATTGCTTGAATCCTTGCGCGAGTGTGGATGTTATTTTGTTCAGATGTGTAATAGAGTTTCGATAAAGTTGGAATTTTGAGGTAGTTGAGATTGAGTTATTAGTAGGGGGTTGGGATTTATCAAATATTTTTTATTTTTATTTTTCTTTTCAAAATTTTCTCTTTCTTCCCAAAAATTTGACGTCAATTTTTTCTGTTCTATGCCACTTTCTTTTCTTCTTCCTTTTCAACGATTTTTTTCTCTTATCTGCTACCGTAACTTTGTGTTTCGATATTTCAGTGTTCATCGTGCGTTTTGGTAACTGAGGGTTTCGTTTGACTATAAGTTTCAGTTCTGTTAATTGTGTAGGATTATTCAATTCATGGAGATTTTTGTTAATAGAGTAATCTAGGATGAAAGTAATTCTTTGAGAACGTTTTGCACAGGAATTGGAGGGAAACATTTTGTTAGTGCTCTAATGGTTTAGTACGCGTTAGTAATGGTTGTCGTCGATGGCAAGTCAATTTCGTGATGTTTTCTTATTCCAAATTCATTAATCAATCTACTAAATCGATGTTGGGTACTCTATTTTTAGGTTTCAGAAGACTCGAGAGTGGTTTCGCATCAAAAGTGTACTAGATGTGTACTCAAAACGCAGAAAATTAGGTTTCAGTGAAAGTCAAAAAAGTTTTCAGTCGACGCCACACGGGCATATGCCTGGCCGTGTGGTTGGCTGTGTGTGAGACATGGTCGTGCGTAAGACACGACCTTGTGATGGTGTGAGTATAGCCATGTGGGTCACACGGACTAGGCCATATTGGGTGTGTGGGCTACATGGGCATGTGGGTTTTGGGCCTGGCCGTGTAGGCCACACGAAAAAGGCCAATTTGGGAGTATGGGCCACATGGGCATGTGAGCCAACAATTCTAAAATTTTTCCTAGGGTCATACGGTTCATTCCGATCGATTGTGGGCCTACCGTAGGGTCAGAAAGGGCTAACCAAACCCTAAATTATGTGATCTAATATTCTGATAGTCTGCCTTGTGTAGGGTACTGATATGTATATCTGTTCTGTTTAAGTAAATATATACTATCTGAATATGAGCATGTTATGCATGATATTATTGTATCTTTTATTCTGTATCTGTGACTGATGTGGGTTTTGTATATATGGAGGAAGTGATCTGTACGGCGACATATCGCCTATATTCTGGCAGCTTGACTACATATTATTTGTAATGTGTCACTTCGACACTATATAGTATGTAGGGAGGGTGGGTGTTTTTAACCCCACATGGTGTGACGGGATGGTCGGAGATGGTGTATAGAGGATGTGGGTAGGATTTTGCATATCTATACTACTTATCTGATTCTGTTACCTGTATCTGAAATGGTCTTAATCCTGAATCTGTATCTGACTGTATATGAAATTTCTGTATGTATTGCATGTCTATTTTATTTGGGTTACACATTGAGTTTACGAAAACTCACATTTGTTTGTCTATTCTGTTTAGGTGATCCACGGACTTAGGCCGATCGGTGTAACGGAGCCTCACGGTGACCACGAGTTCATAAAATATTAAAGATTATGGTTTTTATTTTAATTTAAGGATTATTTCTGGGAGTTTTGTAATAATTGGACTCTCCGGACTGTTTGGTTAAATTTTGGGATTTGGATTTTCGTATTAATACTTTATTTGCGACGGTTAGCTAAAAACATGGTTTTTACTAAAACAAAGGTTTTCAAAAATACGAACGAGATTTTTAAATATAACGTTTTCTATGACTTCCACTGTAATTTATGTTTTGGCAAATTAATTAATTAATTAATGCTTTTGATTATAGTTATAAACGAATATGAGTTATAAAACTTGAATATTTTTTGAAACGATTCATTTTTCAAAACACTTTTTGTGACATATCCGGATACGGCCATGTTTAGGGTGTTACCTTTAGTGGTATCAGAGCCAGGTTGCAAAACTGAGGCTACAAAATTTTGGGTTCCAAAATTATGTTTTAAAAAGAACTAGTTTTTAAATAATTTAGATCATTCTAAGTATGTGGTACACCGAGTCTCCGGCGTCGATCCTATAAGTATTTCTGAAGTTAGATAGAAATTTCTGAAAACACTGTAGTTAGCACATTCTGAAAACTACACTGAGCTAGTTAGAGACTAAAACCTTTGAAACACTTCTGAACTTCTGATAATTTATGCATAAAATATTTGCTAATAAATATTGGAATCGATACATAAAATTTTATAATGTAGATAAAATTTGAATTTATAATAAGCGCTCGTGGAACTCGCGGTCGTGGTATTCGTAAGCGTAGTAGAGGCCACAAGAGGGCTCGAGCTGAGTCTTCCACCTTGGGCATATGCCAAATTTAAACACGAGTGAGACACCAATTTCGCTTGCTACTGAGACTGGATCTCAAAACCGCTCGGTTGGGGACGATGCACTATCTCAAGCCATTTTGAGGGTGTTTGAGTGTAACACCCCAAACCCGGCTTAAAGATTAGGGCTGAATCTGGTGATGTCACATTGTAACACCTCTTACCTGTATTCAACGCTGGAATAGGGTACGAGGCATTACCAGAATAAATACACTTATAGACATATTAAACCTAGTTATAAAATTTCATCCAAATTAAAAACTTTTAAATTATTATCTTCGAGTCACTAATTAGGGTATACGAGGCCCAATACATACCCATTCATATGCTCAATATATTCGTTAAATCAATCCAATATTGAAGAATCCACTTTATGTCTGAATCAATATTAATAACAATCATAAATCTTTTCATGTTAATTTCATATATCACTTAATGAATTTCGAGTGTTAATTTACAAATATGTAATTCACTAACACATTCTGGTATACACAATGTTTAATTGATGAAATCATTTAATTGAGCTAAATTTCATGTTCATTCCAAATTTTCTTCTAAATCCATAAATGCTTCCACTTACCATTTACCTAATCAATTTCTCGAACAAAGCTATCACACAACAATAATACATCACCTATGCTTCATGAATTCAATATTCTATTCTTATCACCATCAAATCCATGTCATTCGAATACTTAAAGTTTATTCAAGCATATATTATTACGTTTCATATACCAAACATAAGTCAAAATTATGAATGCGCAATCAATTCATTTGTCATTTATTTGACCATCAAATTAACCTCAAAATTTATAACATTCCATTACTTAAGATATGCCATAAAACAATCCTTTAACATAAACTAGCACCATGGCTGAATTTTCATTATGCTATTTATTACCCTTTTTCCGAATCACATAGTAAAATATTACAAATATGTATATATTTGAATACTATAATTATGCATCAACTTACCAACAAGAGTTAATTCATGAGTCACTCATGACATCACTTAATGTCAAATATACCACACACATATGTTATGAAACTTTATTTTCTCTCATGACCTTACCATGACCAGTAATGCACCAATATAAACATCACTCTTATTTCAACGTTTATCGGATATAATCAGGCATATAACCAATTATACACAATTCATTCATATACTTTATTGTCCTCCTCCTGCTCCTCTCCGTCCCACATCCTTTATATATATAACATACTCAAATAGCATTATACATAATTTCACTATTCACTTATATTTAAATTCAAAGCTGTGTATTTGAGTCAGAGTCACTAAATCATATTTATCTGGAGCTACAGAGCTCCAAATTAAGATATGTTAATTTTCACCAAAACTAGACTCACATATCTTCTTACCATAAAATTTTCAGAATTTTTGACTTGGCCAATTAGTACAGTTATTCTTTAAAGTCACCCCTGTTTCACAGCTCAACTACTCTGACCTCTCTTCACTAAAAATGAATTATCTCATTGTACAGAATTTGATGATATTTTCATTTGTTTCCTTTGAAAATAGACTCATTAAGGATTCTAAGAATATAAATTATAACTCATAATTGTTTTTTTTTTACAATTTTTAATTATTTTCCAAAGTCAGAACAGGGGATTCCGAAATCAATCCAACCCTGCCTCACTAAAATTCAAATATCTCAAAATATATAACTCTTTTGCTTACTCTGTTTCTTTTATGTAAAAATAGACTTATTAAGATTTCATTTCATATCTTATTCACTATATAATTCAATTTTCACCATTTTTGGTGAGTTTTCAAAGTCACACAACTGTTGCTATCTAAATTGTTTTGTTGTAAAATGTATTCTTTCATAATTTCACTTTTTCACTATCTCAATTCCATTGAATTTTTCACATCTCATTCCAATAGTTTATTTCAATTCATATACAATTCATTCAATTTATCACTATATTCAAAGCAATCCAATTTCTCATTTCCAATTTCAAGTCAATATTCAATTCAATTCCACATATATATTCATCACTCAATTACACTTAGTCAATTTCCCGATGAACACTTCGGAATAATAACAGATACATGGTGGAATCAACACATAGCAACCACCTTATAATAAATGATACCTGGTTCACATGGTAGCCTGCACATAGTACTACACACGTGATCAAAGCTATCCGGTACGCATAGTAGCCTGCACATAGTACTACACATGCGACCTATCATTTCGGTACACGTAGTAGCCTGCACATAGTACTACACAAGTGACTATTTTCATCCGATACACGTAGTAGCCTGCACATAGTACTACATACGTGACCATTTTCATCCGATACACGTAGTAGCCTGTACATAGTACTACACACGTGATCGAAGCTATTCGGTACGTATAGTAGCCTGCACATAGTACTACACATGCAACCTATCATTCGGGTACACGTAGTAGCCTGAACATAGTACTACACACGTGACCTAGCAACTTCACTCGTATCTCTTTCATTCCGAAGGTTCAATCGGGAATTTTCACTTTTTCTTACTTTTTTTTACCAATCAATGTCAATTTCTCGTCTTTCTCGATTTATAATAACATATTTAGCTTATATAACATTCAAATTATTAAATATAGTCCAAAAATCATATTTTTGAAAATTACATTTTTGCCCCTAAAGTTTCACAAAATTACAATTTTTCTCCTAGGCTCGGAAATTAAAATTTATTCCTTTTTATTATGTTTTATAATGTGCTGAACATTTTCCCCTTCTATAGCAACATCAAATTCTTGCTCTAACATGCACTTATGAACAATAATAATTTTTACCGATTATGTCGTTTCATTTGTTTTCACTGAAAATTGCTTAGTAAAAATTGTTTAACACAATTTCAAGCTTCATATTCTACCATAAAACATCAAAATAAACACATTTCACCTATGGGTATTTTTCCAAATATAAACCCTAGGTTAAATTGTTGCTAGAATAAGCTAAATTAAGCTACCGGGACTTTAAAAACATAAAGAACATTAAAAACGGGGCTTAGAATCACTTACTATGGAGCTTGAAAGCTTTAAAACCCTAACCATGGCTTCCACCTTGCTATTTTCGTTCATCATGGAGAAGATGAACAAATTTTTGGCTATTTTGGCCTTTTTAATTCTTTTAATTACTAAATGACCAAAATGCCCCCAACTTAAAAATATCCTAATTCACTTATCTCTTGTCCATTTTTGTCCAACAAGTTAAAAAATGGTTTAATTACAATTTAAGGACCTCCAATTTAAAATTTCATAACAATTGGACACTTGTAACATGCAGAACTCAACTTTAGCACTTTTTACAATTTAGTTCTTTTGGCCAAATTGAATGCCCAAACGTCGAAATTTTTGAACAAAATTTTTACGAAATCATTCCATGAAATTGTATACCATAAAAACATAATAAAAAATAAATTTTTCCTCATCAAATTTGTGGTCCTGAAATCACTGTTCTGACTAGGCCTAAAATCGGGCTGTTACATAGAGAGGCTCGCTGAAACCCATTCTTGACCTGGGGGCTGTGGGTCGGTAACTGAATGAATTCGGTCTAATGGAGCTGAGCTATTTACGAGTGTCATTGGAGTCGCCCCTACTCTGGCTGAGTATTGGATAGAGGCCACCGAGAGGATTATAAATGATATAGACTGTACTCTTGAGCAAAAACTAAAGGATGCATTCTCTTTGCTTCACGACGAGGCATATCAGTAGTGGTTATCAGTCAAGGAGGGTACTCAACGGGACAGTCTAAGCTGGGATTATTTTAATATTACCTTTTAGGGGAAATATGTAGGCGCGATCTCTGTTGATACTTGTAGGCGTGAGTTCATGAATCTCACACAAGGTGATAAATCTGTGGCCAAGTATGAGGTTGAGTTTCTGAGGTTGAGCCGCTATGCTCGAGGCATGGTGGCATCTGAGTATGAAAAATGTATCCATTTTGAGGACGGCTTGAGGGATAATCTAAGGTATTGATTGCTCCATAGAGGGAGCGAGAGTTTGCAGTTCTGGTGGATAAGGCGAAGATCGCCGAGGAGGTTAAGCGCGTGGAGCTCCAAAATAGAGATCGTGATAGAGGCAAGAATAAGTGGGATTCATAGCCCTCTAGTTCTGTTTAGAGGCCTAAGAAACAGGCCAGACCTACCGGGCCAGGCCGGTTAGAGTAGGGTTGTTGTTGCTTCTACTGGGAGTCAGCTATATGGTGTTTATGGTAGGTGCCATTCGGGAGAGTGTTGGAGGAGGTTAGGGGATTGTGTAATGTGTGGGTCTTTGAAGCATCGGATTAGAGAGTGTCCACAGCGGGCTGATCAGATGCAAGCTTCAGGACTGAGTTCTGTACAGCCTCAGAGGGCAGTTCAGCAGCCACCTAGGGGCTGTTGATCAGCTAGAGGTGGTAATGGTATGGGCTGAGGACAGAGAGCACTGGTTAAAGGTGCTAGTTAGACTGAGGCGAGGCAGCCTACACTGTTTTATGTTGCTCGACGCTAAGAGTATAGAGATGCTCTTGATGTTATCACAGGTACGCTATTTATTTTTGATGTTCTATATACTACTCTGATAGACGTAGGTTCTACACATTCCTATGTAGCTAGTAGTATTTCCAAAAACTTGGGGACCTCTGTGGAGTTTACTTCTAGTGGGATTACCGTACTGAGCCCGTTGGGGCAATCTTTTTGGGTTAGTAGACTTTATAGGAATGTACCGTTGGAAGTACAAGGGACCGTGTTTCCAGCAAATTTGATGGAGCTCCCGTTTGGGGAGTTTGGCTTAATTCTGGGTATGGATTGGTTGGTTGAGCACCGAGTTAGTCTAGACGGTGCGACTAAGAGGGTTGTTTTGAGGATCGAGGATGATAAGGAGATATTAGTGATTGGTGAACATCGTGATTACTTGTCTAATGTGATCTCCACTCTAGTGGCTGAGAAATTGGTTCGGAAAGGGTGTGAGGCGTATTTGGCTTATGCTAGTGTCTCAATTTTTAGGGACTCTCCTATCGAGGATATCAGAATAGTGAGGGATTTTTCAGATGTATTTTCTGAGGAGTTACCAGGTTTACCTCTGAATCGGGAAGTTGAGTTCGACATTGAGCTTCTACCTGGTACGACTCCGGTGTCCATCACTCCCTACCAAATGGCACTAAAGGAGCTTACATAGGTTAAGGCTCAACTTCAAGTGCTTCAGATACTTCGAGAGAAACAGATCTACGCTAAGTTGAGCAAGTGCGAATTCTAGTTGCATGAGGTAACTTTTCTGGGTCACGTGGTCTCTGCTGAGGGGATCCGAGTTGGTCCTAGAAAGATAGAGGTTGTGCTTGATTGGAAACAGCCTAAGAACGTATCAAAGATTCGTAATTTTTTGAGTCTTGCGGGGTATTATCGGTGTTTTTTTTAGGGGTTCTCTATGATTTCAGCTCCTTTGAATAAGCTTCTACGCAAGGGTGTTCCTTTCGTTTGGACTGATGCTCAACAATCGAACTTGGAGAAGCTCAAGTCTGTTCTGACTCAGGCTCCTGTTCTGATACAGCCTGAATTTGGTAAAGAGTTTGTGGTCTATAGTGATGCATCGCACGGTTGTTTGGGATGCGTACTGATGCAAGATGGTAAGGTTGTGGCTTATGCGTCCCGTCAGCTTAAGACACACGAAGGGAATTATTCGACGCATGATCTCGAGTTGGTTGCTGTGGTTTTTACGTTAAATATTTGGAAGCACTATCTGTATGATGAGAGGTGTATCATCTACACCGATCACAAGAGCCTCATGTACTTCCTTACTTAGAAGGAGTTAAATCTTAAGCAGCACTGATGGATTGAGCTGCTCAGAGATTATGACTGCATAATAGAGTATCATCCTGGTAATGCCAATGTGGTGGTCGATACTCTCAGTCGTAGAGCGATAACTGATTTGAGAGTGATGTTCGCTTACCTTAGTCTGTTTGATGATGAGGGTCTATTAGCCGAGTTACTAGTTAGGTCGACTTGGATTGATTAGATTTGAGATAAGCAGTTAGGGGATGAGTCTCTAAGTTTGCAGTTTCGTCAAATTCAGAGTGGTAGTATTTCTAATTTTAGACTGAATAAGGATAGAGTTCTGTATTTTTGAGGTCGGGTTTATGTACCAAATGATTCTGATATGAGACAGTTGATTCTGAAGGAAGCGTATAGTAGCCCTTATGCTATGCGTCCCAATGGTAATAAAATGTACGATTTTCGTAAGCTATACTTGTTGGTTAGGTTTGAAATGTGAGATTACACATTTTGTTGTTCGTTTTTTGACATGCGAGCAAGTTAAGGCTGAACACCAGTTGCCTTCGGGTTTGCTACAACCTGTTAAGATTCCCTTATGGAAATTGGAATGAGTAACGATAGACTTCGTTAGTGGGTTGCCCTTAACACCCAGTAAGAACGATTCTGTTTGGGTCATCGTGGATCGATTGACCAAGTCTGCCCATTTTATTCCGGTTCGGACGAATTATTCTCTGCCAAATTTAGCGAAGCTCTATATCTCTGAGATTGTAAGACTGCATGGGGTTCATGTTTCAATAATTTCTAATAGAGATCCACGCTTCACTTCTCGGTTCTGGAAAAAATTGCATGAGGCTCTAGGTTCGAGATTGGACTTCAGTACTGTGTTTCATCCTCAGACCGATGGTTAATCTGAGAGGGTGATTCAAATACTAGAGAATATGCTTTAGAGTTGTGTGTTTGATTTTCGAGGAAGTTGGAAGGATTTTCTGCCGTTAGCTGAGTTCGCCTACAATAACAGTTTCCAGTCTAGCATCCAGATGGCACCTTATGAGGCTTTGTATAGTCGTAAATGTTGTACTCCACTATGTTGGACTGAGTGGAGTGAGCGTCGTGTTTTGGGTCCTGAATTGGTTTCTGAGACCGAAGATAAGGTTAGACTGATTCGAGATCGCCTAAAGTCGACTTCTGATAGATAGAAGTCCTGTGTAGATCTGAAAATGAGGGATATCGAGTATTCTATAGGTGACTTCATTTTTCTTAAGGTTTCTCTGTGGAAGAAAGTTCTGAGGTTCGGTTGTAAGGGCAAGTTGAGCCCTAAGTTCATCGGGTCATATCAGATTCTGAAGCGTGTGGGACCGGTCGCTTATCAGTTGGAGTTACCTCCAGAGTTAGACCATATCTATGACGTGTTTTACATCTCAATGTTGATGCGGTATCAGTCTGATCCATCTCATGTTGTCTCTGTTGAGTAGATCGAGGTTAGACCAGACTTGACTTTCGAGGAGAAGCCGATTCAGATTTTGGATCGAGATATTAAGGTTCTAAGGAGGAAGTCCATTCCCTTGGCGAGGGTTCTGTGGTAGAATCATGACACTGAGGAAGCTATGTAGGAACCTGAGGATTTGATGCGTTAGCAATATCCTCATCTGTTAGGATCAGGTAAATTTTGAGGTCGAAATTTCTTTTAGGGGGTAAAGTTGTAACGCCCTGCTTAATTTTTTTTTCTGTTTCTGTAAATTCTAACACAATTGTGTATCTACTTCAGTGGTTAAGTGTTCTGGGTGTGTGTATGAGGTCTTGGGTTCAAGTCTCCCTTTTGCCAAATTTTATTATTTTAGATCCAAGTCTTACCCTTGTTGAGTGGGCTTATATAAAATTGCCTGTTAATGTATATCAGAATGAACTTCCTAGTTCGAGTGGTAATGGAGTTAGTGTGTTGGAGGTCCTGTGTTCGAATCCTTGCGCAAGCGTGGATGTTATTTTTGCTCGGTTGTGTGATAGAGTTTCAGTGGCATTGGAATTCTGAGGTAGTTGAGATTTAGTTGTTAGTGGGGGTTGAGATTTATCAAATATTTTTTATTTTTTATTTTTGTTTTCAAAATTTTCTCTCTTCCCAAAAATCTAATGCCAATTTTCTTTGTTCTCTGCCACTTTCTTTTCTTCTTCCTTTCTGGCGATTTTGTTCTCTTATCTGCTGTCATAACTTTGCGTTTCGATATTTCGATGTTCATCATGTGTTTTGGTAAGTGAGGATTTCGTTTGATTGCAAGTTTCGATTCTGTTAATTGTATGGGATTATTCAATTCGTGGGGATTTTCGTTAATGAAGTATTCTAGGAGGAAAGTAATTCTTTGAGAATGTTTTACGCAAGAATTGGCGGGGAACCTTTTGTTATTGCTCCAACGGTTTAGTACGCGTTAGTGATGGTTGTCGTAGACAGTAAGTTGGTTTCGTGATTTTTTTGTTGTCAAATTCGTTAATCAATCTGCTAAATCGATGTTGGGTACTCTATTTTTAGGTTTCGGAAGGCTCGAGAGTGGTTTCGCATCAAAATCGTGCTAGGTGTGTACCCAAAGCGCAGGAAATCGAGTTTCAATAAAAGCCAAAAAAGTTTTCTATTGACGCCACACGGGTATGTACTTGGCCGTGTGGTTGGCCGTTTGCAAGAAACGACTGTATACCTGATGAAAGGGCTGCCGTGCGCAAGACACAGCCGTGTGACCGCGTATCCCACACGGTCATGCCACACAAGCGTGTAGTTTTTGGGCCAGGCCGTGTGGGCCACACGGGCAAAGCCAATCTGGGCGTGTGGGCCACATTAGCATATGGACCCACAATTCTAAAATTTTCCCTAAGGTTGTATGGTTCATTCTGATCGACTGTGGGCCTACCGTAGGGTCGGTAAGGGCTAACCAAACCTTAAATTATGTGATCTAATATTTTGATAGTCTACCTTGTGTATGGTACCAATATATATATCTGTTCTGTTTAAGTAAATGTATACTATCTAAATATGAGCATGCTATGCATGATATTACTGTATCTGTTATTTTGTATCTGGGAATGGGGTGAGTTTTGTATATGTGGAGGAAGTGATTTGTACAGCGATACATCGCCTATATTCTGGCAGCTTGACTGCATATTATCTGTAATGTGTCGCTTCGACACTATATGGTGTGTAGGGATGTGTGGGTGTTTTTTACCCCACATGGTGTGACAGGATGGTCGAAGATGGTGTGTAGAGGATGGGGTTAGGATTTTGCATATCTATACTACTTATCTGATTTTGTTATTTGTATCTGAAATGGTCATAAGCCTGAATCTGTATCTGACTGTATATGGAGTTTCTGTATGTATTGCATGTATATTTCCGTCAGGTTACACACTGAGTTTACGAAAACTTACATCTGTTTGTCTGTTCTGTTTAGGTAATCCACAGACTTAGGCAGATCGGTGTGACGAAGCCTCACGGTGACCACGAGTTCGTAAACTATTAAAGATTATGGTTTTTATTTTAATTTAAGGATTATTTCTAAGAGTTTTGTAATAATTGGACTCTTCGGACTGTTTGGTTAAATTTTAGAATTTGGATTTTCGTATTAACACTTTATTTGCTACAGTTAGCTAAAAATATGGTTTTTACTAAAACAAAGGTTTTTTGAAAATACGAACGAGATTTTCAAATATAACGTTTTCTATGACTTCCACTATAATTTATGTTTTGGCAAATAAATTAATTAAATAAAGCTTTCGATTATAGTTATAAACGAATATGAGTTATAAAACTTGAATGTTTTTTCAAAACAACTTAGTTTTCAAAACCCTTCTTTGTGACATCTCCGGATACACCTATAACATCTAGGTCGAGTTTGGGGTGTTACATTTTAACCCTAGGGAAAGGGTTTTTTGTAATTTTAGTCAATATACATGTATTGCATTTTTCAATATTATTATTAAAAATATGAATTAAATCTAACTTATGCATGTCATTCAATTTTCTATAATTCAAATGGCCTAATCTATAATATCATAAACAAGAAGATTCAACCATATAAGCAGAAATAATATTTTTATTCTTAATAATAATATTGAGTTTGAATATGCTCTCATACATATATCATTTCCCTACAAAAATTCATCTCTTAGATAAAATAAACTTATTTGCCTCAAAAACAAGTTTGAAACCAAACTTATTCAACAGACTTCCAAACACTAAGGGCACGTTTGATTCGCTGTAATGGAATAGAGGTGTAATGGAATGGAATAGAGTTGTAATGGAATAGAGGCGTAATAGTAATTCAATTGTTTGGTTGAATGGAATGGAATAGAACTGTAATAGTATTCTTGTGTTTGGTTGAATGGAATGATGTTGTAATAGCATAAGGAAAAAAACTAAAATGACTAGAATACCCTTGCAGAATTTTTTTAGGTAGATGATTATTGTTATTGTTATTAAATTTTAATAAGATTATTAATATAAATAATAAATAATTTAATCATATTTTAACATAATTATTATTAAATATAATTTAATAATAATATATAATTTAATAAAATTCTTAATATTAAATATTCTTATATGAATTTACTAAAATCATAATATATAATACTATAAAATATAATTTTAAATAATTATTTTACTAAAGTCTATTATTCGATATTATGCATACTTATGCATACTTATCAATAGATTTTATGCATACTTATCATAATATTCTTATATGAATTTATTAAATTCATAATATTCTTATGCATACTTTACATTTAGATCTTTTATATAAAATTTTAATTTAATCTTTTAAAAATTATAAATATAATCTATTAAAATGAAAAAAAAAATCTTTTTATTATCATAAAAAATATAATTTAATTCATACTCTCAAAAAAATCTTCTAACTTCGTCTCTATACATAAGCATAAGTATATGATAGTCTAATCGTTTTGAAGTTTTTTCATGTATATGGTATGTATGATTCGAAATGTTCATTTTTTAAATAAAATTTTCTTATATTTAGAGTGAGTTTGTATACATTTATATTAGACATAAACCATATCCAAGATTTATACCTGAATGTTAACCAACTTTTCTCCAATAATTATGAACTTAGCCCACAAAATATTGGAAAATTTTTATTAAACCCGTAAATTGTTTTGAAAATTTTTATTAAGCTCTGAAATCTTTGAAAAATCATATGAAGCATTTCAAAATTTTTTAGAACTCTCATTAAGCCTCCAAAATTTGTTAAAGTTCTAATTAGGCCTACCAAAATTTTTGAAAATTCTCAATAAATCCCTCAAATTTCCTAAAATTTTAGGTATTCCCTCCAAAATTTAATGCCAATATTCACCACTGAAGAAAAAAAAGACAATTTTCAAGGCAGAGGAAACTGCAGCCTTAATTACAGAACAACAATGGCGTATCACTTCAAGAATAAATCAATTGAAAATCAAATTATAAAGATGAGTTAAACAAAGGGATGCTAATGAATGAATCCTATAAAAGTTGGTTAGTTAAGTAGTTAATACCTACGTACGCCACTGCGGTCATACATCCTTGCTGAAAGGCACTCGTAATGAAGGTGACCCCTTCCACCACAGTTACTGCATATGACGATGGAAAAGCAGTCCTGACTAATATGGCCTGGCTGGCCACAGTTGCGGCAAAAAATGTCCCGGAAGCGGCCTCCTATGTCTGGTGACAGTTTCGACTTGGCACATTGTCTGGCTACATGACCTGATATATTGCAGATATTGCAAACTGGCTCGTTATGGCAGTCACGAGCAAGGTGACCGGTTTTATGACAGTTATTGCAAGCCTTCTCATTCGTACAGTCGGCGACAAAGTGACCTGCCTTGTAGCAGTTGTTGCAGAGTCTTGCATCATGAGCCGGAAGTCTGGGATTTAGGCAATCTCGAGCTAAGTGACCCATCTTACCTCACATATTGCAAACAGGCTCATAGGGGCATTGTCCAGCAAGATGCCCTGGCTCCTTACAGTTCCAACATATAGTGGTTGAGTTGCACTCGACAGCAATGTGACTACAAAGAAACGAAGAGAAGAAAACAGATCATTAACGAATTTCATGGTCTGAGAACGAACAAATATGAAATGGAAGGTTATACCTTTTTTCTTTTGGCTTAAGTGAAAGGTTCTACAAAATTTAAACGAGGAAATGACAGAAACAAAGAAAAGCATATTTCTCAAAAAGGAGAAAAGGTCAACAATGTGAAAAGCAGCTAGTATAAGCCCAAGCCTCAAATCTACCGTAGCACTAAATCGAAGCCTCAAAAGTTGGAACCACAAATTCTACCGCAGCAAAAATAAAGGATGCCGGGATTGAAGATAGTTTATGACCTCAAGCTTTATGATGTATAACCAGACTAGTCTCCTCCAGCAGGTTCCATGAACCGGTCCCTTTTCCGAAATGACATATTCTTAATATTTGTATCCTCCCGTAAGGCCTTAATGGCACCCTTTAACACATGAACAAAACTAGAAATAGGGAACACTAGACCTAAAAAATTCAAGCAAACCACCTCAACTCCTACACGATTATAACCGAAGTAAGGCGTGGCAAGTGAAACTGACAAACGAACATGGCCTAGAAATCAAGAGCTCGTGAATAACTAAATGAAGCAAGCAAATTCGCAGTTCAAGTGTTCAACTAAGAACTACATCATAAAACATTATTCTCGTATATCGGTCCGAGATGTGTTTGCTTTCTAACGACCACAGTATTCTAAGAGCATAGAAGTATTGACCTTGGGGACCGTGCCGTTGTTACCTTCAGCAGCAAAATGGAGAGATCCTTAACAATATACGGTATGACAACCTAAAAACTTCGAACTAGTTCCCTTACAATCAACCAGAAACAGTTGCAGAGAGCATATCGAAACGGTAGTTCGACTAGTGCAATACCCTTGATCCTTGCATTCCATGTCTCTATTCCTTAACCTTCTTTTCACATTGTCTCAGAACTTTGTCTAAACCTAATAAATGCATTGATCTCAAGCATAATTTTTCCAGCAAAAGAAGTTCAAACATGAAACGTTTTTCATTTTATTTCCAAGAATTCCAAAAAAAAACACACACACACACACACAAAAAACTTCAGTACAGTTAGAAACAAATTTCACTTCAATTTCTATCAATTTCACAATAATGAAAATTATAACAGGATACTTCAAAATTCAAATAATTATTCCATACCAAAATAACATCAACCATCTATTTTATGATCAAAACGGAAAAAAATGATTATTTAAATCTTAATTCTATAAACATTGAACTTCGAGAACAAAAAGTAAATAAGAATGAAACATCATCATACACAAAGATTCTTAATAACTTAAATATCAAAATAATATAATAAAAAAAAGTTTATACCGATTATTTCGACGGTCCCTGGAGTACGGTGAATCACGGTAAGGAACACGACCAAGGCTTCGAAAAACCTTCCGACCTAACAGGCTCCTGCTTCTGTTGAAACTCATTCTTTAATAAAAATCTAAAAGCAAACCATCAATTCTACAAGAAAAGCAAACAAAATTTAACGAATTTCAGATCATAAAAGAAGAAAAGCAAACCATGTTCAATCGAACATGGAATACAAAGAAAAGCCGAATGGAAAACGCTAGAAACGAACCAAAATTAGGAGAACAAAAACAAATATTCCAGATTTGAATAAAAGCAAAACAAAATCAAAATCGATTTTACAGAAAAGAAAAGACAAGAAAAACAGGGAAAGAGTGCGAGCAGTTTTCGTTGTTGATAAAATGGAGAAAAGAAAAAAAAACGTGAGAAGAAAAGAAACATACAAGAATAAAAGAAGCAGAAATCGATGGAAGGGAAAAAAATTATCTTGCGAAACGTTGGAGAGGATGAGGTCAGAAAGTGGAAAAGATGGTAATGAATTGGGGGAATCCCTAATCCGCGCTTAAACATCAGAATGGCTATTACAGCCAACGTCGGTAATAGATGCAGAACGGAATCGGGGTGTAATAGCATTACACCCAACTAAACATCCGTTTGGTGGTGGGCCCGGGGAATTGGGGGAATGCATACCGATTCCCCCAACCAAAGATACCGTAAATTCTTCCTAACTTCTGGTACATAAATTACATAAATGATACAACAATCATTTTATCCATTTTCATATTATATTGCTTAAATTGATTCAACATTTTTTCAATATCATGAGATTTTTCCATAACAGAATGACCTTCAACCATTTGATAACTATTGAAACGACTGACAAGAAATTTCTTACTTGTAGCATCTTCGATCATTATCTTGTTTCCAATTTGTCCCATAATTCCTTAGCGGTGACCTCATTTTGGTAGATGTCGAATAAACCATCGGATAAACGATTCAATATGTGGCATATGCACATGTAATCAACATTGTCCCATTTTTGCCTTTCTCGGGTTGTAACAACAAATTTATTTTCATTCTCTTCTGGTCTTGGAGTATTCAAAACATAGGCAATGTCATAACTTTGCCTACATAAGAGTAGGGGGGCCTAATAAGCAAAGCTAGACACGGAGGGCCTAAATTAACGTAGAGTCACCACTAACCAATTAGGGCTAGGTTGGTTAGCCACCTATCGTCTAAAAGTATAGAATTAATATTAGGAAAAAAATCTTAAAAGTCTAGACTCGATCTCATCACCAAATTTCGAGTTCGAGAGTACAGTTACATGTGGGGAAAGTTATAGCACCCCCACAATGCCTATCCAGGTATATTCCTACGGGGTCTTAGGAGTTATGTTTTTTTATTTAAGCATATTAATGTATTAATCTAAGCTAAAATCTTATGGAAATCTTAAATAAAAACTCTAAAGAAAATGCCTCCGTTTTACTTGTAACTCGATTAAGATGTGTTCACCAAACTTATCTAATTTGAAACTTAAATTAGAGATTTTTACTTTTAACGGAAACCCTAAAAGATACCTAAATAGTTCTAGTAAAATACCTTCAATTCCTAAAATAAATCCTATTTTAGAATTCTAAAAAAAACCTAGAAATTACCAATGAATTAAAAAAAATATTAAAATCCATCTACAACCTATTTGATCTTTTATTATTATTATTTTTAAAAGATTTAATTAATAACATTGAACCTATCAAGTTCTTATGAAAGTATCCTATGTCGGGTTTATGATTTATCTTACGTTAAAATTCTTGATCTAAGGTTTAAATTCGTCAAAATCCTAAAATAATATATCTTAAATAACATTTATTAGCTTTCTTAAAAAGTTTTTAAAATAAAATGCTTAGAAAGACCTACTTATGATTTACAATTCACCTACAAAAACCCTTAGTTTTAATATTGAACAAAGTACTAAAGAATATTTACATATTAATTTAAGATTCTAAAGAGGAATCTTATTATTTAAAATTAGTTTAAAACCCCTAATAAAAAAATTATCCTATATATTATTTATAATTTTTCTAGCGTAAATCGTAGATAAGATCCTAAAAACTAACCTAAATTCAAATGTAAAAACCTTTTGGTTTCATTAAAATGTAACTCCTACTTAACTAACTTCATGTCAACATTTATAGGATGAAAAAATGACCTAAAATTCCCTCTTTTAAAACGAATAGGAATAAAATAGGAAAATTAATTAAATTGACTAAAGTTAATGAAATGTTAAAACTCTTTCAAAAAGGGCAATAATAAAAAGAAAACTTAAATAAATTAAATAAATAAGACCTTGACATGATGATGATGATAATAATAACAATAATACACCTTATTCATAATATAATAAAAGAATCAAAGTAACATAAATAAATAATATTAAAATGTATGTAAGGAGAATGTGTAAAAAAACATAAATATAAATAGACATAAAAATAAATAAAGACGAAATAAAAATAAATAAAAATTATACAATGGTGAATAAATATAAAACATTAAAATAAAGTGCATAATTGACATTAAATAAAGGTATAAATGTAAATGAAAGAGAAGATATAAGTGTAAATAATTTATTAAAGATGGAAACAAAATGACATAGATTGATTTTGAGACTAAAAGATAAAAAATGTAGAAGACAGAGGACTGATGTAGAAATTAATTTGCTTTTAATTTTTAAATTTCAGATTAAATCAAAGGTTTGAATAAACAAAAGGGTTACGGGTGTAAATAGGCCAGAGAGTGAGGGCAGCGCTGCAAAAAACGGAGTATTTTTTGTAAATCTAAAAAGTAAAGAGGGTGGGAATAAATTACCCATTTTTGGCACTTATAAATGGGAAAAATCTATTCATTATTTCATTTTTAACCTCATTTAAAAAAAAACTTCTTCCTCTTATGTTGGCCATGGTTAGGCTCTCCGGCCTCTGGTGGCTGGAATTTTTTTTTGCAAAATCAAAGTTTTCTTTAAAAAAATCACCATTTTCTTAAAAATCAAAGATTTATTCCGAAATAGTTGAAAAACATCAAAACTTTATTTTAAAATTTTAAAATTTTAAAATTTTAAACTTTCCTTTAAAATGACTCAAAAACACATATTTTTATTTTTAAAAATCTAAACTTTCTTTTTTTTTCTTTTAAAAAATCACTATTTTTCTTAAATATCAAAACTCTTATTTCGAAATAGTTAAAAAAATTAAAACTTTGTTTTTAAATTTTAAATTTTCCTTTAAATTGATTAAAAAACATATTTTTATTTTTAAAAATCTAAACTTCTCTTTTTAAAAAATAAATTTTTTTTCCAAAGATCAAGCCTTTAAAAAAAAAGAAAAACCTTTCTTTTAGAAAGGGAAAGGGAAAAAAATGGGATTTTGGGGCTCCTAGGGAAGGAGGACCGACGTTCCGGTGACATCCCCTTCATCAGATTCCAAATTCGATCCCTCGAGATATGTATATGGCAAAAAAAGAAGAAGAAAAGAAATAGAATGCTTGTTGTTATTATTTTTTTTTTACCTTTTTTTAAGAACAAAATATGAAAAACTTTTTCTTCCTTTTTTTTCTTTCATTTCATTTTATGTATATATACTACTTTCCAATGTTGTTTATTTGTAAAAAAAAGGATAATAATAACATTTAATAATATTATTATTAGTAGTAATGGTAATAATAATTTGGGTCCTTGGTAGGCCCAAATTAAAAGGAAAGAAAAACAAATGCCTCTAATTGTGCTTGGACAAAAATAGTGTCTACAAGCAGTTTTCAAAGTTGTTAATAAGAAGTGTATTTTTTTTTGCCATCGTTGAAAACTGCCACCACCAAACAAAATAAGTTTGACAAAGTTGGAAGCCAACTCCCTTAGTATTCCACTTTCATGTGTTGTTATAGTTGTAATACCCAATTTTAGCCCGGGCTCACATATGGAAACATAATTTTCGAGGATATACAATCTTAGATATGATATATGCAATCTTAGATATGATATATGCAATCTTAGATATGATATGTAATCTTAGAAGATATGATTTTGTAAGCTTAGAGATTTAATTTGTAGACGCCCTTTAATCTTAGCCGTTGATGTAATTGATCTGTACCGTTGGATTTGGGGAGGCTCAGCTATAAATAGAGGTCTCTCCCTTCATTGTAAAGGGGAAAAAAGGAAGAGGAATAAAAAAGAGAACGATTGGCAGTTTTTTAAAGGTGGCTTACTATTTTCTTTCGATTATTTTTTACTTATTTACGATTATAAAAAAGGGGAGAAGGTGATACCACTGCGAATTTTATTTATTTATTTTATTTAGCCCCTCCGTCTTTTAATGTTTTTGTAATTAAGTTTTTTTTTCTTAATTTACCCTTTTATTTATTTTTATTTCAATTGGGTCTAAGTTGAAAGGCGTCGTTTTAGAGGAGAAGAGAAAATTTCCCTTCCAGCCCCTCTATGTAATTCGCGCGTTCAAATTAATACTTTTACTTTTATTTATTTGCGGATTTACCCCAATTTTTTTTATTGCAACTCAATTTAATTTTTCTTTTTTTTTGTTCTTTTCATTTATTTTATTAATTAATAACGTAATCATTATTTTTATTTTTATTTTTTTAAATCTATACATGTATATTTTTATGCACATATTTTTTTAACTTATATTTTTCTCACATTTATTTATATATATGTACGTATATATATATTTTAATGTACTCATTATTTAATTGTTTTTTATCTATATATATTCTTTTTATATGTACGTGTATATATTTATTTTTAACGAATATTTTTCCTATATTTTTTTAAATGAATATTTTCATCTTTATATGTATATATTTATGATTTTTAAAATGATTAAATACTCACTTTTCCTTTTAAAACACACCCCTTTTTTATTATTTTATATATGTACGTGTAATTATATTTTTCTTTACTTTCATAAGTATATTATGTATTATATATATGTATAAATTCTATAACCCAAAATTTTATTTGTAAATTATATTTATATTTTTAATCTTCATAACTTCCATGTGTATATTATATGTCTTCTGATCTTTATTTATTTTGTCTGTTTTTCCTCATTCATCGTATAATTATGTTTACATCTAATATTTTGCATGTCATGGATTATTGCTTTTTATTTTGCCCATTCATTTGTTTATATTATTTTTATGTCATTGATATATTTATCATTGTTGTATTTATCATCATAATATTTGTACATATAATATAACGTTACATCATCATTTACTCAAATTTAAAATAGAAAATTTTCAAGATTGAGATAACGCTCGTATTTAGGATTTTCAAGGAAATTGAGCCCTAACGTATTGGGTTCCGATTTTCTTCGTTAAATCTAACGACCGAGCATTTCTCTTTAATTAAAAATAATAACTCATTATTGGGAATTCAACACGTTGTGTCCTAACGTATTGGATGTGACGCATTGATTTCTCAAAATGAAGATTTTTTTAAAAAAATAATAAAGGAAATATTTCGAGTTTGGGATTTTAAAGGAATTGTGCCCTAACGTATTGGGTGTGATTTCTTAAATCTTGGATAAGTGGATGTTCTTTTAAAGTAAATGAAATATTCCGAGTTTAGGATTTTAGAGGAATCGTGCCCTAACATATTGGGTGTGATTTCTTAAATCTTGGATAAGTGGATGTTCTTTTAAAGTTTTATTGCACAAGTATTTTGGCCCAATTCATTTTTGGGGGAAAATTAGAATGCTGTGCCCTAACGCATTGGGTGTGGTATCTTCTTTCTCTGAAATAATAAGGGTCTTAATACATAGCCTTTTAAGTTTTGCTAAGGATTACGTTTTTCCAGATTCTCGACCTTAAGACATTAATTAATTAACTAGGTACCAATTTTTGGGCGTAATGAGGGTGCTAATCCTTCCTCATACGTAACCGACTCCCGGACCCGTTTTTCTAAAATTCGTAGACCAAAGTCGTTTTTAGGTGGTCCAATCACACCTCAATAAAATATTGGTGGGGACTCCCAATTTTCATTTTTTTAGGTCGACAACCTAAAATTTTTGTTTTTTCAAAAAAATAGTTTCGACAATAGTCATCATGAAATATAACCTTAAAATTGTTAGTACAACACTCGGGTGAGGAAAAATCTTGAACACACGAACGAAACTTGAACAACAAATGAAGAAATAAGACAATGCTCCAAGGTGTGTATCAAGCCATTATCTTTAATGTTATATTCGTCCCCACTTATATTTGGTGTACAAAAGAGTTTCAAGCAAATTAACCTCGATATACAATGAAGCCGATGACTATTTGTGTTTTGCACTGACGAAAATAGTCCACTAAGCACTGAGCAATGTATAACAAGAAACTCAATTTCTACAAGAGATTTCTACAGTAATACTTTATAGAATAATCTAATAATATTAAAAAACAAAGGAAGAAAAGAAAGAATTTTAGAATTTATTGGTGTGATTTTCAAATGAAATCTCATTCTTATTTATAGAAATTTTCATATGTCTTTATAGAGACATCTTTAAATAGGTGTCTTTTCTAAATAATAATATCCTTAAAAAGACGCATAATTATTTAGTTAATATTATAACTATTGAACTAATATTATTTGAATAGTTATAATTTTATCAAAAATCAAGTGATACAACTCTTAACCAATAATTAAAAGATTCAACTTTTAATTAATTACACCATTTTATTTATAATTATTAGAACACTAAATATTTGAAAATGTTCATTACCGTCAGTTTCTTCTGCCAGCTTATTCAAAGCGATCGAAGCAAGAAGATATATCATCATCCGGTAGATATTTTACTGATGATGATCATCAATTCTTTTCGGGACTTGCTGCAGGTCTAACTGAGTAGCCTACAGAAGAAGAATGGGAAAAATCCAAGATGATGTTTTTGATGGATAATGAGCTGTCCATTCTACCTGAAAAACCAAATTGCCCCGACTCAAAGGAACTCTCAGCTTAGAGTGGTACCTGAAATTTTCTTTCACAATATGCCTTGCCTTGAAGTTCTGAACCCTAACGATATCTGAATCAAATACTTGTCAGAGTCTATTTCAAAACTTCCAAGACTAGAAACACTTGTTCTTCATGACTTCGAACGCCTAGTCAAGCTCCCCTCTGAAGTTGAATCCATTAAATCTCTTCAAGTACTGGATGTTGGAGGCACGGAGATCATTGAATTACCTGCAAAGATCGCAGAGCTAGACTCTCTAAGCCACTTGGGAGTATCCTTTTATGGATGTAGCACCAATAGTAAGCATGCTAAGCTGCCAAGCCAATTGTTTTCCACACTTGGAGCATTGGAAACACTCGGCATCAGTGTGTACCCAGGAGATATTTGATGGCACAAGAGTGTTGTCTTTCATAAAGGAAGTGAGCAATTTGAAAAACTTGACTTCTCTTCTATTTTCCTTGAGTGAAGTTTCTTAAGCTGTTCCTTCGAGAAAGTGCATCATGGAAGAAAGAAAGAGTAACAGAATTTGAACTTATTGTTGGCCATGATGTTAAGTTTAATACGCCATGAGTCCCACCGTCCGTAGAGCTGAATTATGGCTTAGTATCGGCTCAAAGCTTGAGATTTGTCAACGGTGGGGAGATTCCAGATGTTGTTCTTGAAGTGTTGGCTCGATGTACTGCTTTCTATTTAGATCATCACCTCAACATTATCAGGCTATCATAGTAGGGGATTGGCAACCTTAGCAAGTTGAAATATTGTATAATTAGTGAAAGCCCATACCTTGAAACTATTATAGACGATAGCAAGGAGGGAGTTGAGGTTGTATTTCCATGCCTGGAGCACTTGAGTATTCATTATTGCTGGTGTTTGACATGCATTTGGGAGGATGTTCTCCCAGAAGGAAGCTTTGCAGCTCTAAGAACTCTGTCTTTGCATGCATGCCCAAAGTTGACATATATTTGCTCAATGTTGCAGTTCGTTCCTAGCTTGGAAGAGTTGCTGGTTAATGACTGCGAAGTAATTCAAAAATAGTTTCTGCAGATGAGTAAACTACCGAATCTTGTTGCATTTCACTTAAGAGTTTAACACTTGGTTATTTTCCTGATTGGTTCATACTGTGGAAGGTACGCAGACTAATTAAGGTCTTGTTTGAATACATTACCGTCTATGACTGCCCTCAGTTGAAGAAGATTGAAAGTGCAATAGGCTCAGATTTTGAAGCCATCTTCAAGGAAGCGAAAGAGTGAGGTGGTTCTGTTCTGAAAAACCATCAATGAATCCTATCTAGTAGCAGGTTTGTCTCATAAAGCATAAATTTTTATAATTTTATGTTGATGACGGATTTCATTTTTCTTAGCCTGCAAAGAGATTAGAATCTCATCCAACCATAAGTGACAGAAGGTTGAGATGCCATTTTAAGATTTCTGATGCGTAAGTTTAACAGTTGAAACAATAAAACTTATAATCGTATAAACATAGCTATTTCATTAACAATATTAACAAATAATAAATCTTGTCAATCACAATCACTCAACATGTGAGTTTATACACATACATATACAAGTTGCAAAATATATTCAATCACATGAGATCATTCAATAATAAGTCATGATATACATTCAGAAGACCATGTAGACACTTATACCATTTAATAACAAGTCATATAAACATTGGAAACTTGCTCGATGAACAGTATAAACGGATTCGGATATACAATTAACCATCCAGAATGCTCAAACGAGCTAAACCAACCGAGAACACACCTCGACACCAAGTGCTTAGCCCTTAGACTAACATCCCTCTGAAACACATCTAGGCAGCGAGCGACAAGCCCGTAGGCTTTACATCTACCCCCAGAAACACACCAGAATCACTATAAATATAACACGATAGTCCGTAACAAATGCTAGACTTCGGTATATTCAGTGGACAATAACAAGTCAATAATCACCATCAAATCACAAACCTAAACTCGTACCATGCGTAATAAAACTTATTAGCATGTCAATTGTATCCTATCCTTTGTTCATCCGGGCTCGATATATCATCGTATTAACAATATTTAAATCATTTACTTTCTTGACTCACATCAAATTATAACAATTTGATTATATTTAAAATATCCAACAACTACAACACAATATCAATATAACATTTCAATTTATATAAAACTAAATCGTACGAACTTACCTGAACTAAACTTCAGAGTTAGTAAAAGTTCAGGGACTAATCAACAACTTTCTCTTTTCCTCGGTTATCAACTTGATATTGATCTATAAAATTGTTTATTTCAATTTATTAGCTTAAAATTCATATAATATTCAATTTAGTACATATTTCCTATTTACCATTTTTCATAATTGCCCCAAATATTTACACTTTAATCAATTTAGTCCAATATTAAAACGAGCTTATTTTCAAAATTACTTCATATACCCAATTTTTTGTCGAACCTTTAACCATATATAAACAACCCTTAAATTCTAAAATCTTTCAATAAAATCCTTCCAAATTTCTCATTTTATCTATTTAATCCCTAAACTCAAAACAATTCAAATTTACTTTACAAAATAGTCCAAATTCACCATTAAGCTTCAATCTCAGGCATACACATTAAGAAAGCTTCAAAAACAACAATGGTGAATTTTTCTAAACTTTGACAACTTCACAAATTAGTCTCTAAACTAGTTAGATATCATTACAACGATCTCAAAAACGTAACAGTCATGAAAAACAAACCAAGAAAACAAAGCATGAACTCAAAGCCAAAACTCTCAAGTCCTAAAATGGTGGTTCGGCCAACTTAAAAAGAAAAATGAAGAAGATGAACTTCATTCATTTTGTTATTATTATTTTATTACCTAATTTTAATTTAATATAACATTGAAAATTATAAACTAAAATAGCAATTATATCACCGCCTCTATCTTCAATTATGACAATTTTGCCATAATAAACCCTCTCATTCTTATTCTACTGAATACTACAATTAGGCATTAAACATTAATAGAAATTGAATTTTTTATTTTTTTATGATTTAGTCATTTTTCTTTAATTGCCTAAACAAATGTCAAAAATTTTAAACTAAATTTAAATATGACACTAATGACCTTGTAAATATTAATTATTTAATATTTACGAACTGACACGTCGGATTTGTGGTCTCGAAAATACTATTTTTGACACCACTGAAAAACGGGCTGTTACACTTCAATAATTGCTTCGATCCAAATCCAAACCAATCTTCAAGATAAGTTGTTATGTGTAATTCGGATATTAATGATGAGCTGATAATTATTCATAGTAACAACTATAATCACAATCCAAGTATTTTAATTTCCAAGATTTGTCAAATCAAACATAATAAGTTTTTTGAGTGGATAGTGCTACTACCAATTTGTAACACCCCTTACTCGTATTCGATGCCGGAATAGGGTACGATGTATTGTAATGGCCTAAATTTAAGGTTATCAGAACAGTGGTTTCGTAACCACAAATCTGATTTAAAGAGAAATTTATTTTAATATTTTTGCATGAATATTTATATTATAGGAAAATCATATGAAAATATCGATAGAAAAATTTTACCGATTTAGTGGTTAGTTAGAAAAAGAAATTCTTGAAGAAATTATTGAAGAAATTGGGTAAAAATAAGGTATCGAGACCTCGATCTCGTAAAATCGAGCCAAAAATATTTTTATAAATATTTATGAAATGTTAGTAATATGGTATTAAAATTTCGTTAGAAAATTTTAATGTTTGGGTAGTCAATTAAGTGAAAAGAACTAAATTGAAAAAGGTATAAAAGTTACTAGAATGATTAAATAGCTTAATTGTTAAATGAGGAGGGACATAAATTGCAAATAAGTCCAACAGGAGTTATTTTGGGCGGCATAAGCTGAGAAAAACAGGAGAATTCGTGAAATATGGGTAAAATGAAAAAAAAAACAAATTTTACTAACATAAAAATAGGATCAAATTGGAATATCTAGAATTCTCTTTATTTTTCTGCATTCTCATCAGCCCAAAATGTCCTAAGGGTTTATTCAAGCTGGTTTTTCATAATTTTTGCACCAATTGAGTTTATCCTTGCCTTTTTCTTATAATTTTTGTGTTTCTAAGACTTTTACAACTAGGTCCTATTACTAAATTCATTAGTTTTTGATTTTATGAATGAGATTGAAAGTTGATATGAATATGTGCTGGAAGTTTATGATGAAATAGCATGAAATTGAAGCTTTAATTTGTTTATGAGATGATTTTATTAGGTAATTTCAATAGAAATTGATTTGTAGGACTTAATTGTGAAAAAAGTTTGGAATTAAAGTCTAGTGCTAAAATTCTGATTTCCAAAGGTTATAAAGTAGTTTAAAGTGATAGAATAAAGTGTTAATTTAGAAGAATCAGCTCAATTGAGAGGTTAATTGAGCATGGACGAAATTATCATTTATTGAAAGCTTAGGGGAAAAATAGTAATTAACATCATGCACTAAAACAGTTTTGGACAGCAGCAGTAGGTTTATTTTGAAAAATCACCTAAAATTGTAGATATCGAATTAGAGGATGAATAAAATATGAAATTAAAGCTTATTGAGTCTAGTTTCTTATAAAAGAAATAGTGTAAGCATTAGAATTGCAAATCATGAGATATAATATATTTTGTGAGACAAGGTTAGAATGAATTCGGGTTCCCCTGTTCTGACTTTGGAAAATCATAAAAAATTTGAGAAAAATAATTATGGGCATAAATTTATATTTTTAAAATTCTTAACGAATCTATTTTCAAAATAAATAAACGAGAACATCATCTGAATTCTGTACAATGAGATAATTAATTTTTAGTGAAGAGGGGTTGGAACTGTCGAACAATGAAATAGGGGAAACTTTAAAGAATAAACTGTACTTATTGGCTAACCAAAAATTCTAAAAATTTTATGGTAATAAGATATGTGAGTCTAGTTTTGGGGAAAATTAGCAGATATTAATTTGGACTTCCTTAGCTCAAGATATAAATAATTTAGTGACTATGACTCAATGAGACAGCTTTGAATGCCCTGTAAATAATAATGGAATTATAGAGAATGTTACATATGAACATGAAATATATTAGATTAATGATTAAATTTATTTATTTAGATCCAGAAAATTCAAATACGAAGCTAGATCGAGGAAAAGAAAAAGTTAGGGATTAGTAGATTTTTGTTTACGAACAAGTATCGAGGTAAGTTCGTGTAACTTGAATTATATTCTTAAATGCTTGAAATGTTTGTTATTGATGTGAATATGATTTGAATTTTCATTGTATGAAAATTGATGAAACATTGAAAATTGATGAAACATAGTAACCGAGTTAATTTTTATCATTTGTCAAATAAATTGCAAAACAAGTTATATAACAAAATATAGATACATTTTAAACCTCACCAATAAACAAATTTTCATGGCATTAAATAATCATCACGCATCAAAGACAAACGTACTTGACATTTCCATCACATAAACCGAATTAATCAGTGCAACCTCAATGATGTAATCATCCTTTTAACTTACTTAACCAAGCCAAATTATACCATCATCTCACACATAGAATGACCCACCTATCATACTTCTCAATTATGTCACTTAATAGACCAAATATACCTAATCTTTATCATCATGATCAATCCACAACCAAAATACATCCATATATCAAAATTACCACACACACATATATATACCATGACTAAATTTCTTAAACGTTTGATCAATTGCTTTTCAATACCGCAATAATTCTTTCAATACCAATACGTATTTACCATTCAATTTACCATTAACCGATTATAATCGAGCATATAACCATTTATACAAAATTCATTCATATATTTTATTGTCCTCTTCCTCCTCTCCATTCTACATCCTTAATGTATATAACACGCTTAATAACATTATACATAATGTCATTACTCACTTATATGTAAATTTAAAGTTGCTCATCTGAGTCAGAGTAAATAAATTATTTTATTCTAGAGCTACAGAGCTCCAAATTAAAATATGTTAATTTTCCATAAAACTAGCTTCATATATCTTATTACCATAAAAATTCCAGAATTTTTGACTGATCCAATAAGTACAGTTTATTCTTTTAATTTTCCCCTGTTGTACTGCTTGACAGTTCTGACCTCTGTTCACTAAAAAATTATTATCTCATTGTACAAAATTCGGATGGTATTCTCATTTATTTATCATTAAAATAGACTCGTTCAGGATTCTAAAAATATAAATTTTAACCCATAATTAATTTTGTAAAATTTTTAATAATTTTCCAAAGTCAGAACAAGGGATTCTGAAATTATTCTGACTCTGTCTCACAAAATTTATTATATCTCATGATTTACAATTTCATTACTTACACCGTTTCTTCTATGAGAAACTAGATTGAATAAGCTTTAATTTCATATTTCACTCATCTTCTAATTCGATTCCAACGATTTTTGGTGATTTTTCAAAGTTGGCACACTGCTGTTGCCCAAAACTGTTTTAGTGCAATATATTGATTACCATTTTGACCCTAAACTTTTAACACATAACAATTTCATCCCTAGGCTCGTAAAATGAAATTCTTTTAATTTAAACCTTGATCCAAGCCTAATCATTCTCATACATATCAATAACAGTCCATGGATTTCTTAAAATTTTAGAATTTTTCCACAAATTCAATACTTTTCAATTTAATCCCTAAAACATATTTTCATCCAAAATTCTTTAATAAAACACCTTTAAACATCCATTAACGTCTTAATTTCATCACCAAATAACAAAAATCATACGAAATTATCAATGATATCTTCCAAAACTTTCAAAAAAAATCAAAAACTAATAGAATACTAAGTTGGACCTAATTGTAAAAGTCCAAAAATATAAAAATCTCAAGGGAAAAACAAGAATTGAACTTAATTGAAGCTAAAATGTGAAAGATCAGCTCTCAACCCTTTTCCATGGCTGTTTTCCACCAAAATTTCAAGAAGAAATGGTCTTGAAATCCTTAAAATAAATTTTGGCCACATAAACTTTATTGTAATTCTAATTTTGTCCTTAAATACATAAAAATCTTTGATTTTTTTTAACAGTATGCCGCCTCAGCCACTTAAATTGGTCCACTTTATCTTTTAGTCCTTCCTTATTTAATTGTTAGGCTATTTAATCACTTTAGCAAGTTTTACATCTTTTCAATTTAGTCGTTTTTAATTAATTGACGGCCAAAACGTTAAAATTTTCTAATGAAACTTTAATACTAACTCAATGGCACTTCATAAATATTTATAAAAATATTTATGGGTCAGATTATGGATTCGAGGTCTCGATACCTCATTTTAGACCCGATTTACCTATTAAATTCTTTTTTTTAAATCACAAAATTCACTAATTCAAAAATTCTTATAAATTCACACTTGACCCATAATTATTAATTTATTAAATTTTCAAGCTTACTTGTTGGATTTAGTGATCCAAAATCATTATTTCTGATAGCACTGAAAATTGGGCTCTTACACAATTGGCATTGATTAAGGCACTGCTCAAAAACTGCCTCAACACTTCTCATTGGAAAATACCAACTTTTGGTTGGCTAAAATAAAATGTGGATGCCTCTAACTCTAAATACCATAATCAGACAGGTTTGGCTACTATTATTCAAGATTCTGATGGAAATTTTATCAAAAGTCATGTGTTCTATTTTTGCAATGTTTGAACTTGTTCAAGCTGAGGTTATGGCTATATATTAGAGAAGCTCTTTTGTGGCTTAAGAGCTTGTGTCTTGATAATATTATTGAATCGAATTGCAAAGTGGTTGTTGATGCTTTGTGCTCTCAAGCTCTATCCTTTTATTGGATATGTCAGGATACAAATAATGGGGCTCATTGTCTCGCAAAAGTTGTCTTATTACTTGCAACCCGAGTTATTTGGAACATTCCCCTTATTATTTGATTGAGTGTTGGTCTTCGAATAATTTATTTTATGTCAACATAGAATTTGAAGGAGTTAGATCTCGATGGGTTGAGGAAGCCTAATAATTCGGGTTTAATTTTCCTCATTATTTTGTTGTTTTATTTCATTTTTTAATAATATCGTTTTCCATAAGAAAAGAAATAATATATTGATTAGTTCAAAAAGTTATGCGTTTATATAAAATATAAAATATAAAATATAAAATATATAGACAAATATATTGGGATTTTAAAATATTTTTATTCTAATAAAAATTATATGCGAGGAGATACTTTGTTTTTCTTCCTTATCCAATTTGTTCTCAATTCCAATAATTTAACATTTAGAAAAAAAAAAGACATAATAATTTTGATTCAAGCCCCACTTGCAGCATCCTTCTCCAACAATTTTCCAACTCACCATTAATAAATCCTCCCATCAACTATACATCAACTAGAGAGAGTTGACAAAACCAAATAAAAATAAGGAAAAGAATCCATTGATTTGTTGTAAATTTTAATCAAGCTTCCCTTATCTTAACAAATCTCCACCCAACTTGCCACGTCTGATTTTCCTAGCACCCATATTTTATTTTATTTATTTTCTGTTAGTTTTGTTGAAAAACTTCAATCCAAATTAACATGATCACACATATTCCCTACTCAAAATTATTTCATCCACAATTATTTTTTATTTTTATATTTTTCTTACTTTAAAAGAAAATGACTTGTTAAATTGTATTTTATAAAAATCGAGAGATTAATCTAATTGAATTACAATTACAATGTTGTCATTAAATCCTTGACCTAAAAGTTAATAGGTTCATATGTATAGAATTGATAAAAAAATCGATAGTTGAATAATTTCTATCTAAAAATTTAGTAATTTAGAGAAATTAAAGCAATATTACATGTAAGATAGAATTTAAAAAATAATTTGTGCTGTTAACTGGATAGGGTCCATTAATCTAGTTTCAAATTTAATCAAAGATGAATGATGAAACTTTCATGTATTTGTTTAAGAAGTTGGAGTTGGATTCCGATTTTAAAATTGTTTTTTAGAATTCATTACCCATCCTAAATAATGATTAAATTTACGTCAAAATTGAGTTATAATTCAACTTAAATGCTTGAAGTTTAACTAATGATATTTTACTAATTAAATAGGATAAACTCACTCAATTACAAAATGATCAATTAATAAATCAAGTTTATCTTTTTTGGTCGTCAACCGTTAATTAGATAATTAAAAGATGACTTGGCAGTTATAAAGATTGGTGCAGTAACGAATTTAGTCTTGATTCTTAAAAATTGGTCTTATTATTTACACTTTGCATAATGTAGTCAAAATTTCAAAACTTAGATTTTATTATTGAAAAACTAGTGATTTAAAAAATATATAAAAATATAAGTTTTGAAATCTTGAGATTGAAAGTTATTTTTTTTAATTTTTATAATTAGACTAAATTATGTAATGTGTAAATATTAAGGACTAATCTTTTGGAATCAAAATCATGTGAATGCTAAAAGTTGAAGTTGTTATCATCTTAATTTTTATATTTGCCACATGCCTTTCCATTCCCTAGTAAATGGTTGGTAATAAAAAAAAATCCGGAGAATTATTTTATAATTTTTTAAAATTAAGTGATGGACAATATAATTTACCCATTTAAATATTTGAATTTTACTCACGGAAACTGGAACTTGACTTTGAGTTTACGCCCGGACCGAACCGGCATGCTAATAGCAATAAATTGCACTTGGCCGAAGTTAAATGGTTTGGTCCAAGGCTCCAAGCTGACCACCACCTACAATACCAAAGCTTGTACAACCGTTTAGGTACGGCAACATATTTTAGTTGGGACAAACTCGATAATAAAAACCCAACCAAAGGTCATTTTCGTCAAACAAAACATAAGTTGGTCCCTTTCGTAAATTCCGCCAACACACCACCTTTTTAAAACCCTCCCCACTTCTCCACTCTCTCTCTCTCTTTCCGTTTATTAAAAAAGAAAAAAACTGTACATTCAAACCCCAAAAAAGTACATTAGGGAGAAAGTGAAAGGAAGGGAAGAAAACAATGGTGGATGATTTCATGGTATGTGTCGACAAAATTATAGCATCTGCAACTTGTTTTGAGTCTTCTTCAGTGAATGAAGGACAACCAAACTCAAATACAGCTGCTGGGAATACTAATGTTGATTTTCCTATGACGAAAGCAAGTGGTGATGGTGATGGTGGAAAAGAAGGAGATGGAAAAACTGGGTATAGTTCAAAGAAGGTGAAAGAGGTGGTGGAGTGTAGGATATGCCAAGAGGAAGATGATTTGCTTTCTTTGGAAGCTCCTTGTGCTTGCAGTGGCACACTCAAGGTCTTTACTTTTCTGGGTTTTTCTCGCCTTCTGTTTTTAAAGTTTTAAGTTTATATTTCTGGGTTTTTTGATTGTATGATTTAGATGACTCTGATCGTATGTTTCATTGGTCTTGCCAAGCTCCTTTTTTTTTTTTTTGTGGTTAGGAGAGGAGTAGTTGTAAAAAATATAAAAAAAAAATTATTTATGCTTTGGTACTTTTTTTTCTTTTCCTTTTGGGGCTTTTCCTTTGACTTTG
The DNA here is from genome assembly GCF_007990345.1 of Gossypium hirsutum. Lineage (NCBI taxonomy): Eukaryota > Viridiplantae > Streptophyta > Magnoliopsida > Malvales > Malvaceae > Gossypium > Gossypium hirsutum. The sequence continues at coordinate 21,705,628 of NC_053446.1, read as the reverse complement.
TAGCTCTAGTGATGGTTCTTTGTTATTGGCTTATTGCATTATACAATTTAATAATAGTAATAAAATACACAACTTATTGCTAATTCTAAAACCGGGCTTTTTTAGGGGCCGGCTTTGTTGGGCTTCAGTTTTGTAGCAATGGTGCTATGATGTTTTCTAGGTAGTTTTATTGGTTTTGGAATGCGAGCATTTCTTGGCATTAGCATATGCCTTGTTTGAGTTTCCTTTTGACTTTTTCTTTCTTCATACGTTATTTCCTAAGCTTCAATATGAAAATTTCAAATGGTGTTCTTTTTCTATTTTTGTAAAAGATTTTAAAAGAAAAGAGAGTATATTCTTACCTGTTTCCTTTTCTTCTTTGCATTTGCATGACTTCTACTAGGTACTCATATAGCCAATACCTAACTTCATTTTTCCTAAAGTTTCAGTGTCCTGTATCCGACATATATGGAAAACCATAGGTTGTTTATATGGTTATCCGGTTTAAGATGGGTTTGTAGTTTTAAATGTTTGAAGTATCTTTTTAACTTATTGTGTATACATTTTTGTTTCAGTTTGCTCACAGGAAGTGCATTCAAAGATGGTGCAACAAGAAAGGTGACATAACTTGCGAAATATGCAAACAGGTTGGGGTTGTTTTTAGCCCTTTTCTTTTAATTTGCATACATAAAAAAAGTACGTGTTTGATGGATAATGTGTACAATATTGCTCTGTTTTTATCAGGTTTTTTCACCAAATTATTCTCTTCCTCCGACCAGAAGCAATCCAGATGTTCTGGCAATTGACATTAGGTAATCCTCTTTTTGGTTAACAGCTTCTACTTCTGTGTCTTTCCTGTTGGACCATAGGAGATATTTGTTCATCCCATTCCTTCTTAAATACAATATCTACGTTTTTTGGTTGGTTTCAACTTGTATGCTCTCGGACAGATTCTCACTGAAAATGCTTGTCACTTCATTGATAGCAGTTGGAAGGCTGTAGTATGACATCCTTGTTTGTGATCTCGTGTATTGAATTGTCCCTGAATTTTCATTTTGATTATTTTGTTATGTTTGCTTTGAATTATCTTCATGATCAGGCAAACATGGAGCCCGCATATTGATCTCCGTGACTCGCACCTTCTAGTGCTAACTACTTCTCAAAGCCAACTACTCCAATCAGAGTATGAAGATTATGTTGCTGCAAATAGCAGTAGCCTTGCCTGTCTTCGATTGGTTGCCCTCGTTGTAAGCAAATAATGCTTAATTATTTTCTCAACGTTCTTTACTCAAGAATTATAACTCGTCTCATGTTTGGAATGTTTTGTTGGTTTGTTGCAGTTGCTTATCATCCTGCTCGTACGCCAACTTCTTATGTTGACAAGGGATTTTGGCATGATACAGGAGGCATCAACTTTCATTAACGTGAGTTCAAATCGACATCTTTGGAATATCTATTGCACCATAGTAGTTCCTCAGTCTGCATTTGCATGTTGTGCCTTAATGCTTATATTTTGCATACAAGCATTGGACACGATGCCAAAGCAATGTCATACATATGTGCCAGATGTAAATTTAAATATGTTGTTGCACTTTGTGTTATAAGTTGAAACATTTTCTTTTAAAATGATGCTTGATAAGAGTACAGAGGTAGTTGTAAGTCTAGATAATGAAGGATGTGGGCTGCTCGGGATACTTTTACATTTTCTTTGTTCTTTTTTACTTCTAGCTAAGACTGAATTAGAATTTTGGTCAGCAGTTTCAGGTTTTGCTTCTCCAATTTGCTGGCTTTCTTCTGCCAACGTATGTGGTGGCCCGCACATGGTACTTACAAAACCGAAGGAGGAGACAGGTTAGCTCCTGATATATGTTCTTCTTTCTTTGATGTCATGGCTAATATCAGATATGTTTCTTCTACCTTTTTTAAACCGTAATGTTCTAATGGCTCATCGTGCATTTACTTTTTATGCTATACATTTTGTGCGTTTCATGTAGTCTAGTTTGATTGAACCCCCTTTTGTACCAAAACAGGAGCCCCTCTATTCCTGCATAATGATATTGCACGATAAAGATGTGCAAGACTAACAGAACTGTAACGATAGTAAATGTTCTTGGACGACATTGACAAACTTATATTGCTCCAGATCTTTGTTTTCTTGAAGCATTTGAATTTGGAAAAATCTTAGAAAATATTGAATGTTCCCGTGTTTGACACTTACACCTAAGTCTGAGTAACTTCCATGAAGTAGTTTCCTTACTGTAAACATCTCTGTATGGATATTGGATAATGTATTGTTGAGCACTGTTTGGTGGTATTGAACTGTTTGTTCTTCAATGTGATTTCAAACTAAACTTGTCAGAAAATAGCTTTCTATCTGCAGTTTTCTTCCTACCATTTTAATTGAAAATTTTTTCTCTCTCTTGAATGTTTCAAGGGTTAAACCAGCAATGTGTTATCTGCATTTTCGGGTAGGAGGCTGTTGCATTGGTGAGGGCAGAGAAGCAAGTTGTGTTGTTTTCCATAATTGCATAAAGGCAATTTCCCAAGTTGTAATGAATGAAAAAATAGCCAAAAAAGAATGGCTGAAATCCTTTGTATCTGTCTACTGAAGAACTCGGAAGCAATTGTATATGTGATTACGAGTTTTCTTTTACTCGTTTGTTTAGCAATTCATATCAATTAGAGTTAGGCCTATTATGATAATCAAATTGCTTGGGATTAAACTAAAGCTCTTATGCTTACAGTATAATATTTTTATGCTCTTGTCATGGGCCAAGAGATTGTTGGCAAAAAAATATGAATTTTTTAAATTAAATTAAATTATTATATACATAAAATAAAATTATTCATTTTTAAAAATTAACAACATTAATTTATATATATTATTTAAATTAAATAATAATGATTAAAATATTTTTTTACATATTTAAATAGAAATTGACATAAATAGTATAATATTAATTGTTTATTTATCATTAAACTATTAATTTTTAAGATTTAGAGCATTATATTAATATCAAATATCACAAAATAATTATTAAATTAGTATTTAGTGTCACATTAATTGTATAAATATTTTAAAATCTAAAAATGTTATAATAGTTATTAAATATTATTCATATTAATATTGTATACAATTAAAATTCTCATATTTTTATATTATAAAAGTATTTATTACTAAATATTTATAAATTATAATCTACATATTTATTATTAAAATATTTTTTAATAAAATGTTAAGAATGTTCCCTAAAATTTAGAATAATTAGTAATGTTGGAATCTATTGTTAAAATAATATATTTGTAACGCCCCAAAATTTTGAGAATTTAATTGTGAGTATTTGCAGTAATTTAGTTTCTATATCTGTGGTCCTGTGTTTTGTTATTGTGTTTAAGGTTTGGAGTTTGAGTCGCATTGTTAATAGTTTTATCATTTTAGAACTACCCTATCCATGCATTACATAGTTAAGTATAATTATGTACGAATCTATGTTAAGAATGAGTTTGCTGATTTATTGGTTAAACATTTGTCTATATTTCGTCTAGTCTCAAGTTCAAATTCCACCGTATTTGTCAGGGAAATTTTTGCTTGTTGTCGAAAGTATGCTGGTGTTAAGACAAAAGCATTATTATTTTTAAATGTTTTGTACACTTTTTTTTTCTTTCCCTTTTCTTTCTTTTTCTTTCTTCTTTTTACTCCTTCAATTTCTCCTTTTCAATTGTGTTCAACAAGTGAATATTGGAATTAGTGAGACCCCTAAGTTGTTGGAAGATTTCTGTGTAAGTTCTGTCGGAATCCTTAAACCTCTGCGAAGTTTCGTTAGTTTTTTGTTGCGTTGCTAAATTGGGAATTCTTTGATTGTTTTGCATAAACTCTTTGATAATTAGTCATTTTGTTTTCCTTAGGCGTGAGTACGGAGGGAGGTGATCCTTTGCGTGTTGTGCCGATTTAGTACTGTTGAATTGTCGGTAAGCGTTCGTCGTCGAAAGTTTAACGTTGAGGTTTTGACACTTTTGCTTGAGTGTTAATGTATGCGTTGATTCATTGTTATAGTTGTTTGATTGGTTGTTGAATGGTTAAGTTAGGTTCCAAGATTTCTCCGTGTTATTTCTACTTCAAAATCTCTTCAGGTGCGTGCCAAAAACTTCATTTTTCATGAATTTTGGGTGCCCAAAAAAAAAGCTGTAAACTCCACGACCGTGTGCCAGGCTGTATGTGGCCATTTTAGTGCAGGGTTCACACGGGTAAAGGACACGGGTGTGTATCTAGTCCATGTAACTAACTGTTTGAGACTTAGGACCACACGAGCAAGCACACGGGCGCGTGCCCAAGCCGTGCGTGTCATACGGGCAAGGACATGGGTGTGTGTCCAGGCCGTGTAACTCTCTATTTACGTTTTAGAATTAGAGGACATGGGCATGTGCCCAGGCCGTGTGAGCCACACGGGTAAGGACATAGGCGTGTGTCCAGGCCATGAGTGTTGCCTAAGACTGATATTGATTTCCTCAATGTATGAATGATTTGAATTTGATTGTACTAGAACTCTCTGATACTCTGTGACTAACGTATGAATACCCTAACTGTATGGGTACTGTGATTCTTATTCTGATATTGAACTGTGCTATCTACTTGTGAAACAAGTTAGAATGATTGAATACATACTGTGGATATTTGTACTCTGCATTTGCATGGGTTGGAATATTGTGAAGAAGGAAGTAATCTGCTTTGAATTAGTGGCTAAATCACCATGCATATAGTTCTAATTCTAACGCTTTGTCGCATTATGATCTAGCAACTAAGCTGCGTCTCTGTAAATGTATCAGACAAACACTTTGTGGTGTGTAAGGTTGGTTGAGCATTGAACGCCCTTAACGGTGTGTTGGGATGACCGAAGATGGTGTGTAGCAGATGGGGGTTAGGAATATCTGCATCTGAATCTGATCTATTCTGTATATGAAACTGAAATTGTTTTTGTATATGTAACTAATCTGTCTTGAATCTGAATTGAAAATGCTTCTGTTACCAAACTGAATCTTTGAATTCGGAAACTATTTGATAAATGTATTTCAATTGAACAAACTTCTTTTGCGCACTGAGTTCACAACTCATTTTGATATTGATTGGATTTCAGGTGGTTCTCAGACTTGAACGGGTCGGCGCTGTAGGAGCTCGGTCAAGCTTTTATCTTTCTTCTAAATACCACTATTAGGAATTTCAATATTCTAAGATATTATGATGCTTGGAAACACTATATACTGAGTTAATTGCTATGTTTGATATTATGTGATAAATGGTTCATTCCGACTGTGCTATAAATGTGGTGTTTTTAGCATCGTTGATGTAACTCTCTGGACTTGGTCTAAACGTCTAGGCCAGGTGTAGGGTACTACAATATTATAAAATTAAATAATATTTTATTAAAATAATAAGTTTCATTGTTTATATTAATATTTCTTTATTTAATATTAAAATAAGAATGTAAGTTACAATATTTGAGATAAAATATGTTTAATATTTTTAAAAATATTAAAAATATTATTAATATAGTAGTATTTAACTAAATTCAAGTTAATTTTTAACTCCAACTATTTTTTGTCAACTAGTAAATCATTTTCTACCAAACTATTTTTTACAGAAAAAGGTCAAATATAAAATGCAAAAAAAGTTTTCCAAAAGTCACAAACACCCTCTAAATGTTTAAACCTGATTTCTGTGATTTTTCTATATATAATAATCTTAGATTTATATGAATAGTGTAAATTTAAAAAAATACTATTTTTGTTTTTAAATAATATAACGAAAATATTAAAATTACAAAATATAGAAAAATAAAGGAATAGTGATAGATTTTAACTAGTTTGAATTACCCATCAACAAATGAATGAATTTTGATGGGATTTGAATTCTTAGGCTAAATCTTATTTAAGAAAGCATGTACTATGCTTAGACCCGTTTTGAATTCTACTCAAGCCAGCTAGAGAGCATAAGCCTCTATTAATTCTCATAAGGGTTAAAATATATTTGAAGTACTTAAATATTTTATTTTTATTTTTAAAAATTTAATTTTTTTATTTTTCAAATTTTAAAATTTAGATTTAATTATTAAAATCATTAAAATTCTTTGGTTAAATTCATTGGTTTGACATTTTAAAAGAACAAAATACTCACTAGGTAACTAATGGTCACTAAACTAACTATAAAAACGACTAAGGCAAGCGCACCTAACGAATAAGAGTATAGTTATGGTGAGTGGGGGTTATCGTATCCACGAGGACTAAAAATACTAGTAATTACTGTTTTTCTATTATTTAGCCGTCAAATATAAGTGATTGTTTTTAATCTAAAATTACTAAACTAATTTAACTAAGAACGTTACAAAAAATAAAATAGGAAAATAATCGAAGATACCAATGAGAGAGACAATATCCAGGAAAGAATCCGCCTAGACTTCACTTGTTATTATAAATCTGAATTTAAATTTAAATGATTTATTCACTTGTGCCTTAATCCGTAGAAATCCCTAAATTATGTTAATATCTCTTTCGAGAGTAAGAACAACTGACTCTAGATTGATTAATAGAAATATCTTTCTAATTAAAACCCCTATTGTCGCATTAACTTGATTTATGGATTCCCCTATTAGATTTGACTCTAATCCGGTAGATTTATGTCGTCCTATTTCTAGGATTAAATGCAACTCCACTCAATTATGTTAGATCTACTCTTAAACAGGGACTTTTGCTCCACTAATTAAGCACATTAAACATGAATTAATATCATGAAAATACTAAAACATGAAATAAGCATACATAATTGAGAACAAGATTCAAGTATTTATCGTGTAAATCAGAAATCAAATGGATTCATCATAAGTTTCATCTTCCCTTGGTATCTAGGAAATTTAGTTTATAATCCTAAATAGAAACATCTCAAAGTTAATATAACAGCAAAACATAAAGAAACCCAAATAAACTTCTGAAGAAATTAAATGGAGATGTTCAATCTTGAGGGGATCCACTTTTGAGATGATTCTGACGGCGTTCTTCGAGTCTTTTCTTCAATTTTCTCTCTGTATGCCCATTAGGTCCTCTTCTAATATGTATTTATAAACTTTAGAATGCTCAGAAACCCTAAAAATTGGATTTTTTTCCGTGTAAAAGAGAAGCAAAGTGCAAAATCGACACGGGATGGCACATGGGCGTGTGGCCAGCCCGTGTGGAAATGCTCAGGCTGTGTGGATACTGAAAACAACTTTTTTTGCTCGATTTTGGCTTATTTTTTGCTCCTTTCGCTCCCCTATGCTCACCTAAGTATAGAAACATGAATTTAAAGGATTAGAAGCATCAAATTCACTAATTTACATCATTATTAATCCAAAAATACATTAAGAATGAGATTAAAATATGTTACTTATACAACTTATCAAATATCCCCACACTTAAGCGTTTTCTTGTCCTCAAGCAAAATCCTCAACTCACAATTAAAATTAATCTTTCTCAACTCATAATTCTCATCAATGATGTTTCACCATAATTCACAAATAATCATACATTGATAATTCAACTAAAAGAGCACTAAAGATTCAAACAATCCAAGTCGAACATTTTTAAAGCATGAAAACATAGTTATTTCCCTTTATCTAAGTAATTACCTTTAATTCAAAATCGACGAGAATCGACATCCTCACTAAAGATTCACTCAAATCACTTAAAGCGTTTAAGGTTCAAGAATAAGCACTCAATAGTCAAACCTGAAAAGTTATTACCATAGGCTTGCATGAAAATCAAATCTCCACCATTATAAAATGAGATGATACACAAATCAAAATATCTTTAAGAGGTTGTAATGGGGCTTAGGTTAAGGGTGTGGATAAAGGTTGAAAAAGTTGGTTCAAATCCAGATCGAATTGATAATTTACCAAACTAGAAAAATAAACTAATGCTGAATCTAAAACAATTACATCGATTGAAAACTAATCAAGAATAAAAACGAGCTTCTTCTCAAAATATTAATTTAACTGTTCAAGCTTGATCATAGAACTAAATAATATTCAATATATATTTTTTTCAATTTTTTACAATAATAACTAATTTAGCAAATCAAATAAAAGAGCATAATTAGGCAATTAACCAAATCAAATCTCGACAAAAAGAGAGTTAATAAGACGGGAAGAAAGTTTCAACGAAAAAAATTGAGTTATGGGTGAACATTAACGGGTAAATCAAGAAACGGTGTGTTAGGCTCAATGGGGTTCACTAAGGGTTAATTATGTAGGTAGGCTTTTTATGGGATAAGTGGGTTAAAATCTATGTGCTTTTATCATCTTAGTATATCAAATCAAAGGTGTGGTCTCGACATGCATAATTGAAGCAAGTTCTAGAATAACAAATCAAATTGATACACTCATAACCAATAATAAAATGAGCAAGGAAAATGTATGCTCTAAAGGCTCAAAATCTCACAAAATATTATGGTTTTTGATGTCAATCTTGCAAATCTCAAACTTCAAGGTAATACCCCAATTCAAGGAAACAACCTAAAAATTTTTAATTCTGAAAATAAACTTATCATGCTTGATTATCTCATGTCTTAAAGTTTAAAACAACCAATGCACAAATATCAATGAATTTAATCTAAAAACATCAATAAAAATCACAAATCGATAAAAATTCATTCTAATAGTGCGAAATCGACACGGGCTGGCATATAGGCTAAAAATACTCCACACGACCGACACATAGGTTGAAAAACAGGCCCATGTGGCAGTCATATGCTCACCTAATTATAGTGCGAAATCGACACGGCTGGCACATGGGATGAACAAAAAGAGAAGCAGAGTGTGAAATCGACACGGGCTGGCACATGGGCGTGTGGCCAGCCCGTATGGAAATGATCAAGCTGTGTGGATGCTGAAAACAACTCTTTTTACTCGATTTTGGCTTGTTTTTTTGCTCCCCTTTGCTCACCTAAGTATAGAAACATGAATTTAAAGGATTATGAGCATCAAATTCACTAATTTACATCATTAATCATCCAAAAATGCATTAAGAATGAGATTAAAATATGTTACTTATATAGCTTTTCAGTAACCATGCAACAAAGAAAAATATTGTAATTAACTTAAATTTGACAGAAAAATTTTACTAATATTAAAAATTGGGCCTCAATTATGAAAATTAAAAAGTAGAAGAACCAAACTCCAAATGTTCGAATAGTACAGAGACTTGAAGCTTATTTTATCCTTCTCCAAAGCCGTCAACTTATCCTAGGTGGGGTTGGAACAATATTGACTTCATGTGTTATATATATAAGGTTTGAAGGCAAAACATTTTTAAATATTAACTCCCTTAAAGGATACATTCTTACACCCTCTTAGGGTACACTATCACTCCCTCAAGAAATACGTTTCACTCTCTCATAAGATGCACATCATCATTCAATTAGAGAATACATCATTACTCCCTTAAAAACTACACGCCTAATCACTCAAAAACTATGCCTAATTTAACAACAATCTTAATCTTAACTACTTCATTTTGTTGCCACAATGCAAACCTAAAAGACATACTTGTAACTCTTCAGGAAATACATTTGCAATTGATAAGTCCATATTGTTCTAATATGTTTTTGGATCTTTTACACTTATGTGTTAACTTGTTTTAAAGTGAAATTGTTAGAGTTTTAGCTTCACATACTTGTAGTTTGAATTTTAGCATTCAAATAAACTTGGTTTCGTTAGGTTTGATCTTGTGCACTTTTGATTGTAGGATAGGTTGATTGAGCCACTCAAAGCGGCCCAACAATGAGTAGAACGTCGCAACGTTGAAGCTTTCAACATCATAATGTTGCTATTTTGCAGCCATCATGTCGAAAGTCGTGACATTCAGGCTTATAACTTCCATTGGGTGACAGTTACCACAAGGGGAAAATTTGGAAAATTACATCAATGTCGCAATACCGTTAATGGACGTTGCAACATTGTGTTGTAAAAAGCTAATTAATAAGGGCATTTGAGATATTTTTCTACTTTATGGCTTATGTTATAAATATAAATTTTCTAGAAATTGAAAGGGATTAAGCTTATTTTTCATTGTCGAAACCATTTTTTATTTTTGAAGAAAAACAAAAAATTAGTTGTCGATGAAAATTGGAGTCGCCACCAATCTTTTATTATGGTGTGATTGGATCACCTAAAAACGACTTTGGTCTACGAGTTTTAGAAAAACGGGTTCGGGAGTCAATTACGTACGAGGAAGGATTAGCACCCTCGTAACGCCCAAAATTTGGTACCAAGTTGATTAATTAGTGTCTTAATTTCGAGAGTTAATAAATACGATCTTTATTTAAATTAAATTATTTATTAAGACTTTCTCATTTTGGAAAAAGAAAATATCACACCCAATGCGTTAGGGCACAATATTTTATTCTTTTCAAGATGAGTTGGTCCAAAAATCTTGTGTAATAAAATTTAAGAAAATATTTAATTGTTTAAAATTTATGAAGAAATCGCAGCCCAATACGTTAGGGCACGATTTCTTAAAATCCCAAACATTGAATATTTCCTTTATTTTTAAAAAATATAAAAAAAAATTTTTGTCTTGAGAAATCAATACGTCACATCCAATGCGTTAGGACACAACATATTAAATTTCCAACAACAAGTTTTTTTTTCTTTTGATCAAAGAGCAATTCTCGATTGCTAGATTTAACGAAGAAAATCGGAACCCAATACGTTAGGGCTCAATTTTCTTGAAAATCCTAAATACGAGTATTATCTCTATTTTGAAAAGTTCTATTTTAAATTCGAGTAAAAAGATGACGTAATGTTATATTGTATGTATGAATGTCACAATAACAAATACAACAATGGCATATAAATAATATAAACAAATCAATAAACGGAATGAATAAAAAAATAATCCATGACATGCAAAATATCAAATGAATAAAAAATATAAATGTAAACCCAATTAAATAGCGAATGAAGAAAGCAAGCAAAATAAATAAAGAAAAGAAGGTATATAGTACACACATAGAAATTATGAAGATTAAAAAATATAAATACGATTCACATATAAAATTTTGGATTATAAAACTTATATATATAAAATACACAATGCATTTATAAAAAAAAATATAAATATATACATATATACATAAATTATAAAATATGTGTTAAAATATAAGTAGGTAGTCAAAAATTTTTGAAAACAAATAAAAAAAACATAGGTATATACGTGTATATATATATAAATATAAAAGAATATTCATTAGAAAAAAAAGATATATATATACATGTGCATATGAAAAATATATATATAGATTAAAAATAATTACATAATAACTACATTATCGAAATTAATTAATTTTTTTAAAAAATAAGTAAAAAAATAAATAAATGTATATATATAAGTATGAAAAAAATACTTTTTTTTAAAAAATATGTACATAAAAAACATGTATATATAGACTTAAAAAAATAATTACATATGAAAATTACAAAAATAAAATAATAATTACATTATTAAAATTAATTAATTTTAAGAAAAATATATTAAAAAAAACTAAATTGAATTGCAAATAAAAAATCGGGGCAAATCCGCAAATAATTGAAATCACAATGACCAAATTGAATGCGCGAATTACATAGAGGGACTGGAAGGGAAATTTTCCCTTCTCCTCTAAACGGCGTCGTTTAATCAGGGTCAAATTGAAATTGAAAATAAATTAGAGGGGTAAATTTAAAAAAAACTTAATTGTAAACATATTAAAAGGCGTAGGGGCTAAAAGCGCAATTTATCCCTCCGCTAAAAAACACACGGATCCTAGGTCGGGTCGGGTCGGCCTCCCCAAAACGACGCCGTTTTGGGCGTCTGGGGGGCTCTCCAAAACGATACTGTTTTGGTACCCTATAAAAGCCCCCCACTCATAAAAAAAAATCATTTTAAGCCTGTTTTCTAAAAAAACAAAAACCTTTCCCAAAAAACTCTCCTCCCCCATTCGTCCGGCCAGGGGTCCGGTCATCGGCCGGTCACCGGCCACAGCGTCGGCCGCTGATCTGCGGCGCCGGCACCGCCGTCTGCGGTGGCCAAAAAAGGGGAAAATTCCCTTCTTGGCCTTTCCAACCCTTTAAACCCCAAATCTGGGTTTAAATATTTTGAAATATGGCCGGAAAAGCCCCTAACTTTGAGGAACTCTTCGGCTTCCGACCGTCTATCCTCGGAGACGGTTACCTCAATCGCCCGCTACGTTTCAGAAGCAAATCATGGTGAGTCTCTTTACCTTTATTTCGTTTTATTTTAGTAAGTAAAAAAATAAAAAGAAAATAGATAACAAAACGAGAAAATATATCAACCTTTTTGCGTTTCCGATTGATTTTCTGATTTGTATTTCAGTTGCTCTTTTCTGTGTGAAAATGCTTTTTTTATTAATTTTTTTCGGATGTCTCTTACAGTATATTCAGTGGCTTTTTATAGCCGAAATAAGAATAAAAAATCAAAAAGAAAATCTGTTTGATCTTATTTGATCTGCAAATCTTTAACTTTTTTTCCTTTTTGCTGTTTAATTCTTGCTGGTGAAGATCGCGCAGGGCTTGATGGCTACGGCGCTGATGAACTCCATAAAACCCTAGGGTTTTTTCATCTGTTTTTTGGCCTCTATATTTGGGCCTCGAAAATCATGTCTGGGTTTGGGCTTATTTGGTTGTAATTGGGCTATTTCTTTTGGGGCCATTTTTATTTTTACCCGGGGGTAAAAATCGGGTATTACAGCTGCCTCTCTTTGCTCGTTATCGTATAACAGGAACGGAGCAAAGACTTTAAAATGCCCGATGTTGCTCGGTCGTGTTGGACTTTGGTACTCTTCTTCTTTAAGCAGCCTCATTTCTTCCTACTGCATTTTCAGAGGTATAGGAATTAGTGCTTCGATCTACTCCATTGCAATGCCAGGGAGATAGGATGTGTATGCTGTAGTTTCTCAATAGAACAACATTTGTTATCTTTAATCTACTCCATTGCAACTTCAGGGAGATAAGACTTATATCTTCAACTTGATCTACTGCAACTTAAAGATGAATTTGATGCGATCTGCTCTATTCCTTGGGTCTACTCCACTGGAAATAAGATTCGCCATTTTGAGTCTACCCCACTGCAACCTCAGAGAGATAAGACTAGATGAGATCTACTCTCTGCAACTTCAGAGAGCTAAGATCTATGATTTTAATCCGCTCCATTGCAACTTCAGGGAGATAGAATTATAGGCTTAAATCACCTCCACTGCAACTTCAGGGAGATAGGATTATAGGCTTAAATCAGCTCCACTGCAACTTCAGGGAGATAAGATTCGTCATTTTAGATCTGCTCATTGCTACTTCAGGGGGATAAGACCTGCTTACTTAGTCTGCTCCACTATAACCTTAGGGAGATTAGACTTGATGCAATCTACTCTACTGCCACTTCAGAGAGATAAGATCTATTATTTTAATCCGCTCCGCTGTAACCTCAGGGAGATAGGATTATTGGCTTTAATTTGCTCCACTACTGCTTAGGGAAATAAGATCTGCCATCTTCGATCTGCTCTACTACTGCTTAGGGAGATAAGATCTGCTTACTCAGTTTGCTCCACTATAACCTCAAGGAGATAAGACTTGATGCGATCTACTCTACTGCTACTTTAGAGAGATAAGATCTGTTATTTTAATCCGCTCCGCTGTAACCTCAGGGAGATAGGATTATTGGCTTTAATCTGCTCCACTACTGCTTAGGGAGAAAAGATCTGCCATATTCGATTTGCTCCACTACTGCTTAGGGAGATAAGATCTGGGGACTTCGATCTGCTCCAGTACTGCTTAGGGAGATAAGATCTGTAATCTTCAACCTACTCCACTGCTGCTTAGGGAAACAAGGCTGGGGTCTTCGATCTGCTCCACTACTGCTTAGGGAGATAAGATCTGTAATCTTCAACCTATTCCTCTGCTGTCCAAGGAGATAGGACTTACAATCTTCAACCTATTCCACTACTGACCAGGGAGATAGGACTTACAATCTTTAACCTATTCCACTGTTGACCAGGGAAATAGGACTTAAGTTTCACCGGTTCGTTCTCTAGGGAACATGAACTGTATAATTCAATTCATGAACCTAATTATGCTTAGTAATTAAGATGTCAGGATCAAAAAGAATCAAATGCCCCTAACTAGACGTGTATGAATGACATTTGAATGAATGCAGGATGTCCTTTTTCGAGAATTATCACTCAAGTTATCATTACTTAAAGTTTATTAAGGCCTTATCGCTGACGTGCCACAATGCCTTTTTGCTCAGCTGGCATCAAATTTCCCCCACTATGAATTTCAAAGCTCAATCCACTCAGACGCAAAATTTGGCTTTTCCTCAATCTTTTCCTATCAAATCTCAAGGATGCAGATCATGAAATACCTTAGTTCTTTACACCATTCCCCAGGTATCATACTAAATTCTTATGCGCAAATGAAGAATTTCTTTTCTAAAGGGAACTTATCCCATGAAGCATTGTCACCAATCAAGATTTCTTGTCGTCTCGTTCAATCAACATTTGGACAACAAAATCCAAAAGAACAGTCTTGATTTAGACTTTTCCTTCTTTGACATTTTAACTTTTACACTTGGTGCGTCCTAAACAATAGCCCCGTTTCAGGTTACTAAATTATTTAGAAATTCCTAGAGTAATATGCAAAACTTCTTTTGTGAAAGTTTATTAGTCCATCAATCATTATTCTAATGTGACATGTTTCAAAAATACTGACTAAGAGATGAATTAATTCAGGGCATAACTCAAATAATAGAAAAGGAATTTATTGATAGCAAGTGTCTTGAAAAGAAAAAGTAGTCAAGAACAGCAAAGAATGAAGTATTACAAGAACAAACAAATTCAATACAAGTAATATGAAGACTAGGTGCATTGGATATCGCAGCTTGAACTTCTCCGTGCAAAATAGGAATCATTTTGGATTTAACATGTGTTTAGGGGATCTACAGTAATTTGTTGATGCCCCAAGATGTCATATATCCTTTTCCTGTTGATTTAGGTGTAGCAGGACCACCACGTGCTCCAATGTTTGAGTCGCCCTTTTCGGGTTTTCAACTCAAATTCTCTTTGGCTCAAGGTGCCCTTTGCAGGTTTTCACCTTAGCCTCTCTATTTTTTTTTACATCAGAGCGCCCTTTGTGGGTTTTCACTTTGATTCCTCCTTTTCCTTCAAGTGAAATATTTCTTGATTGAATCTGAGTTTACAGGATTTGGTAAGTTTTTACCATCCATTTCACTCAAAATCAAAGCACCTCCAGAAAAAGCCTTTTTTACAACATAAGGTCCTTCCCATTTTGGCATCCAATTCCCTCTGAAATCCTTTTGTAGAGGGAGGATTTTCTTCAACACCAAGTCCCCCTCATGAAATTCTCTAGGATGGGCCTTTTTGTTATATGCTCTCATCATTCATTTCTGGTACATTTGACCATGATGAATAGCTTTTAATCTTTTTTCCTCTATCAAATTCAACTGATCATACCGAGATTGGACCCATTTAGCTTCATCCAACTTTAACTCAGCCAATACCCGGAGAGAAGGAATTTCAACTTCAATGGGTAAAACTGCCTCCATCCCGTAAACCAAAGAAAAAGGTGTTACCCTAGTAGAAGTCCTGATAGATGTTCGGTAAGAAAGAAGAGTGAATGGTAACTTTTCATGCCAATCCTTGTAAGTTTCAGCCATTTTCGCCACAATCTTCTTGATATTTTTGTTGGCTGCCTCCACTGCACCATTCATTTTTGGACGATACAGTGATAAATTATGGTGCTTAATACTGAACTGGTTGCAGACTTCCGCTATTGTACTGTTATTCAAATTCAGCGCATTGTCAGATATGATCCTTTCAGGCATTCCATATTGACATATAATCTCTTTCTTCAAAAACTTACTGACTGTTTTCTTCGTGACATTAGCATATGAGGCTGCTTCTACCCACTTAGTGAAGTAGTCAATAACCACAAAAATGAAACGATGTCCATTAGAAGCCTTCGTCGATATTGGCCCAATGACATCCATCCCCCACATGGAAAAAGGCCATGGAGAAGTCATAACATGAAGAGGCGAAGGAGGCGCGTGCATTTTGTCCCCATAAATTTAGTATTTATGGCATTTCTTGGCATGATTGATGCAATCTCTTTCCATGGTGGACCAGTAATACCCGAATCTCATGATCTGTCTAGCCATGGTGAATCCATTGGCGTGCGTTCCACAAACACCCTCATGGACTTCTTCTAAAATTTCCTTAGCCTCTACAGCATCCACACGTCTCAACAGTACTCGATCCTTTCCCTTTTTGTATAGAATCTCTCCATCTAAGACATAGTCAATAGTTAGTCTCCTCAATGTCCTCTTATCATTCTCCGTTGCCTGATCAGGATATTCGCGATTCTTCACATATATCAATATATCTTGGTACTAGGGACGATTATCATTCTCCACTTCTTCAATACTGTAGCAGTGGGTCGGGATCTCATAAATACTAATTTGAATGGGCTTCATGTCCTCTAATTTATTCACTTTAATCATGGAGGCTAAAGTAGCAAGAGCATCAGCCATCTAATTTTCTTCTCGTGGGAGATAACAAAAGGTAATGTTGTCAAACTCTTCAACCAATTCTAGAACCAATCTGCGATAACAGATCAACTTGGGGTGTCTCGTTTCCCATTCCCCTTTTAATTGGTATATTACCAATGCTGAGTCTCCATATACTTCTAATGTCTTAATTTTTCGTTCTATGGCTGCTCGGATACCCATGATGCAAGCTTCATACTCAACCATGTTATTAGTGCAATCGAAGTCCAATTTACTGGAGAAAGGATGATAATCTCCATTTGGAGATACCAAGATTGCTCCAATCCCATTGCCTAACGCATTCGAAGCCCCGTTAAAGTTTAACTTCCAAGTTTGATTTTCTTGGGGACCCCCTTCAGCATTTGCCACATACATCAAGTCTTCATTTGGGAAGTCAAAGTCCAGCGGTTCATTATCTTCTAAAGCTCTGCTAGCCAAGAAATCTGCTATCGCACTCCCTTTGATGGACTTCTGACTTACATATACTATCTCGAACTCGGAGAGCAAGATTTGCCATCTAGCCATTCTCCCATTCAACGCTGTTGACTCCACCATATACTTTAAAGGGTCTAATTTTGAAATTAGCCAAGTCGTATGATAGAGTAAGTATTGCCTCAACCTCTTTGTCTTCCAAATCAAGGCACAACATAATTTTTCGATAGGTGAATATCTCATTTCACAATCAGTGAATTTCTTACTGAGATAGTATATGGCCTTTTCCTTCCTTCCATTCGCATCATGTTGACCCAGCACACATCCCATAGAATTGTCGAACACCGTTAAATACAAAATCAAAGGTCTATTTGGGCTAGGTGGTGACAGCACTGGAGTATTGGATAGGTATTGCTTTATCTGTTCAAAAGCTTCCTGGCATTCTTCATTCCAAACACCTGGATTATGTTTCTTCAGAAGACGAAATATGGGGTCACATTTCTCGGTCAACTGTGAAATGAATCGAGCAATATAATTCAGTCGTCCTAAGAAACCTCGAACCTCTTTCTGAGTACGTGGTGGCAGTAAATCTCGTATTGCCTTGACTTTGTCTGGGTCAATCTCGATTCCTTTTTCACTGACTACGAAGCCCAACAACTTTCCTGACCTGACCCCAAAAGTGCATTTTGTTGGATTGAGTTTGAGCTGAAACTTTCTTAGTCTTAAGAACAATTTCTTAAGGACCTGCACATGCTTCTCCTCTGTTCTGGATTTGGCAATCATATCATCAACATAAACCTCAATCTCTTTGTGCATCATGTCGTGGAACAAGGCTACCATGGCTCTCTGATATGTTGCTCCCGCATTCTTTAATCCAAATGGCATTACTTTGTAGCAAAATGTTCCCCACAAAGTAATGAATGTAGTCTTTCCCATATCTTCAGGATGCATATTTATCTGATTGTATCATGAGAAACCATCCATGAAGGAAAGCAGTGAATATCCCACCGTATTATCCACCAAAGTATCGATATGTGGCAATGAGAAATTGTCTTTTGGGCTAGCTTTGTTCAAATCTCTGTAATCCACACACATTCGCACTTTTTCATCTTTTTTAGGGACTGGGACGATGTTGGCTACCCATTCAAAATATTTGACCTATTGTAAAAAACCAGCATCAAACTGCTTCTTGACTTCCTATTTTATTTTAAGCACAATATCGGGCCTAATTCTTCTTAGCTTCTATTGAACCGGCTTACAATCCTCCCTTATAGGTAGGCGATGCAGTACAATGTCAGTGCTCAACCCGGGCATATCTTGGTATGACCATGCGAAGACATCTTTGAATTCTTGGAGTAATTCAATGAGGTCTCGTCTTGTCTTTGTAGAAATCTCAATTACAATTTTCACCTCTTTCCCTTCTTTCAAGCTCACAACTTCTATTGCTTCATTGTGAGGTAGAATTTGTTTTACTTCCCGTTCTACCATTCTCAACAAGTCCAAAGATAAACCACCATCTACGTCACCTTCAAAGTCCTGTGATCCCTCTAAGCACATGTTTCGTTCAAGAGGAAGCTCTGAGTTTGTAGCAGCGTCATTCACGTCATTGATATATAATGACCTAATATGGTTACAAAATAATGTATGAATTTATGTACAATTCTTTGTGCAATATGATTATAAATTAAAGAATAATTTAATATATTTACTCGTATGGAAAGAATAAAAGAATATTTGCTCAAAAGAGTGGTATTTTATTAAAATAAAGATATTTAAACATAAGCCTTTTTCACAAAAGAGTTCTTATTATTCTTAGGATAAAACAACAGATTTGTTCTGAATATTACTCTGAGACAGTTCTAAAGACTTCAGGTATTTCTTCCACAGTCCAATTATTTAGAATACTCCCAGGCTCATAAGGACAAATGTCTAACAAGCTCCTCTCTTCATTTGCATCCTCATTTATGGCATTGATGTGCATGTTTTCCAACGTCCCTTCAATGCTTTCCTGAATTGATATCCTTTTCTCAGAATGAATGACCCCTCCAGATATGAAGGTTTTGGATATGTGAGGAATTATCATTGGCTCCCATTTGATTTCCTCCCCACTTAAACGCGCCCTTCTTTTTTCCTGCCTTTTTTCCAACTCCTTCTTTCTCTGTCCCCTATCTGGCTTGTACCCTAAGCCAAAGTTGTCTCGTTTCTCTTTTAGTACTGGAATCTCAGTTTTCCCTTGAAGATATTTCCCTAATCCTCTTCTAGGTAAAGCTCCTTTCCCCACCAACAGTTGCAAACCCATCTCCGTAGTTTTGGAAATCTTAGGCACTAGAATCTTACTCCCTTCAGGAATAAATGTTGCATTTACAAACTCCAAAAATCGAAAAGAACATTCCACCGACTCGTCATTAATCTCTACGTATGACGTCTCATTGGATACAGCTGCTATAATATCCTCTTCGGCGTTTATTTTCACCAGTCGACCTTCTGATACTAGCTTTAGTTTCTGATGCAATGATGACGGCACAGCCCCCGCTGAATGTATCCATGGTCTCCCCAATAAGCAATTGTAGGATGGTTTAATATCCATCACAAAGAAATCCACCTCATAAACTGTTGGGCCAATCAATAGGGGTATCTCAATTCTTCCCATGACCTTTCTTTCGGTACCATCAAACGCCCTCACTATGTTTTTGCATGTTTTCATGTGCGAGCTGTCTATGGGAAGCCTGTTAAGTGTGGATAATGGTAACACGTTCAAATCTGATCCATTTTCAATTAACACACCTGGCAAAGTATACCCCTTGCATCGTGTAGTGATATGCAAAGCCTTAGTAGATCCCATGCCCCCAGGTGGTATCTCATCATCGTTGAAGAATATGAAGTTATCAGCACTGATATTATTGACCAACCGATCCAATTTATTGACAAAAATATCATTGGCTACATAGGTTTCGTTCAACACCTTCATCAACGCACTACGGTATACTTCTGAATTCAAGAGTAGGGCTAGCACGGATGTGCGAGCCGGTTGTTTATGCAATTGTTCGACCACATTATACTCACTATGCTTCAAAAATTTGAGGAATTCCACAGCTTCTTCCTCCTTCACTGGCTCATTGATAGATAGCACAGGCTAAGCTACTTTCCTTTTTTGTTCCACTGCTATGGTCTTTCCTTTCACAGGTTCAGGATAGGCACCTATACTCTGATCCTCTAAGATCCCATTTCCAGGGATAGTTGTATTGCACTCGTAATTTCATGGAACCTTCCTACTATCTTGGTAAGAAAAGGTTGCAGGTTTCTTTATTATGATCTTTGGTATTACTGGCGTTCTTACTTCATCTTTCTATGGTCGCGAGATGACGACCACAGGCTGAGCTACTCTTGGAGTCTTAATGGATTTGGATGTGCAAATACTCCCTTCCTCCTTAACTTCTTCGTAAAACTCCTTTTCCTTTATATCCATCATGCCTTACACTAAGGCTCTGAACTCTGTACACTCTTGAATCTCGTGTCCCTCCTCATTATGGAACTCACAGTAGTTTTCTACCCTTTTAAAGCTTCTTTTCGAATCCAAAACAAACAACTGCCTTTTTGCCATCTCCTTCCAGACCCATCTTAAAGGAATTCTCACTTCTGCGATATCTTCCTTAATTTTTCTACCCATGTTCCCACCTGCCATGTTCACCCCATTGTCATTGTGATTAGGTAACAGATTCTCTGTATTGGGCAAATCATACAGCTTAACAACGCCCATATCTATGAGTCTTTCAACCAGTTTTTTGAACGTCGTACCATGTTCTATAGAATGCCCCACGATTCTCGCGTGATAATCGCATTGTGCGTTTGCATCATACCATTTGGGGTACGGAGGCTGTAAAGGTTTTAAGTAGTGAGGGAAAACAACGTGTGTATTAAATAAATTTTGATACAGATCCTTATATGACAGTGGGATTGACATAAATTGAGGCTTATCCGTGTTTTGTCTTGTGTCGGACCCCTATTTTGACGATCATTGTTGGTTAACAGCCATCTTTCTTGGCTGATTCACCGTAATCGTTTTTGAATAACCTTTGCTATATGAGCTTGTGTTGTTAGCCTCATTTTCTTTCTTCTTCGAGGCCGTCCTTCTGCTACTTTCTCCAACATCTATCTTCCCACTTCTGATAGCATTTTCTATCATTTCACCATTCATAACTCTGTCAGAAAAGCTTTTTGTGGCACTTCTTAACATATATGTGATAAATGGGGCTTTCAATGTGTTAACGAAAAGCATGGTCATTTCTCTTTCTAGAAGAGATGGTTGAACTTGGACGGCAACCTCCCTCCATCTCTGTGCATATAGCTTAAAACTTTCGTCGGGTTTCTTTTCCATGTTCTGTAAAGTGATTCTATCAAGTACCATGTCGGTCACATGACTGTACTGCTTTATGAATGCCTGTGCTAAATCTCTCCATGAATTTATTTTGGTATGACTTAATTGACTGTACCATTTGGATGCTGCCCTTGTGAGGCTATCCTGGAAACAATGTATCAGCAGTAGGTCGTTATTAACGTACCCAGTCATCCTCCTACAAAACATGGTAATATAAGCTTCAGGGCTACTAGTTCCATTGTACTTCTCAAACTCAGGCATTTTGAACTTGTAAGGTAGTACTAAATCCGGAACCAAGCTCAATTCTTTAGCGTCAATTCCATGGTAGCTCTCAGTACTTTCCATCACTCTAAGTTTTTCCTCCAACCATTTATACTTTTCTTCGAGCTATTTTGGCAATTCATCCTTCAGTTTCTCAACTGTTTCGTCGAAGTCAGGGATGGCAAGATTAGCAAGCTTGTCTCTGGGGTTAGAGCCTGATCTAGCTTGAAAATTCATTGGTGTTACAGCACCGTCCTGAAACTACTGAGGCTTGATGGTGACAGAGGATTTACACGGATATATCTCCACTTGGGTCTGCCCATGCTGAGGGGTAAAGCTTGGGGGATAAAGAAGTCCCTCACCGTCTCCTTCTCCCACATTGAGCAAAGAGCCCTTTCCTTTATCAGTTCTTCCGATCAACAACTGAGTTAATTGAGCCATCATACTCCCTTGAGATTTCATCATTTTGTCCATCATTTTTTGCTGAATTTTCTCAAACTGTTCATTCATTTGTTGTTGAAGCTGATCCTGCATCTCCTTTTGGAACTGTTCTATGCTTTCCATCCTTTGATCCATGTCTTTAGTTTTTGATCGAGTACCGTAGCGGTGTGTGGTGGGTTGGTTGGTTTCCAAATTAACTGAGGAGTGATTTAAATTAATTAGAATCTTTTAATATTTTTTAATGCACATGAAACAAGTGCAATGCATGAAATGAATGCAAAAAGGCGCCAATTTTGATTCAATTCCATTTAAGAAAACTTTACTAGAAAGCAAATTTCTTTACATAAAGTGAATTACAAATAAAGCTTTGCCCTATTACTCAGCAGTCTAATCTTCCTAAGTAACACAGCTAACTCTTGCCCTCGATTTGATTCTAATTCATACTTCACACTCAGCATGTCGGCCTGTACTGCCAAAGTTTGCACGTGATCAGCTACTTCTCGAATCTGGACCACAGCTTCCTCCATAATATGATCTCTGCTCCTAACTTGATTCTGAAAGTAGTGGAGCTGTTCATTATTACGACTTTCACTTGTTTCCAAGCACTTGATCCAGATCTCACAATTTTGCACGTCGCTTCTAACTCTTCTATTCACTTCTGCATCTCCTCAATCTTGCTCAAGCTTGCCTTTAATTCTATCGCAGAGTTTCGATTTCGATGTTGATGAAGAGATCTTTCCAACTCAGTCGCCTTATCCTTTAATTCACCTTTTTCTCTTTGGCTATCTGACAAACTCTTTTCTAAAGCCTCGTTACGCATCTGCATCTCTTGGAATTTTCGTTCCCATCTATCGGCTTTGTCCTTTTCTTCTCGAATTTTTGCTCTCCACTGTTCTGAAGTTTTTCCCAACCCTGCAGTTTTCATTGACAGTCGCAACTTTTTATAATCTGTCTTCAAACTATCCAACTCCTCTTCAACCTTATTTTTCCCTTTTCTTAATTTCTCAGTTTCGAGCTTTTGAACATCTATGTCTAATCTTAAGTTCGTCTTCTCTTCCTCCATTTGTTCTACCTTCTTTTCTAATTCCGCATTTTTTCCTTCAAAACCTTGTCTTATGATTTCTAACTCAGAAGGGAAAACCCGTAAATATTCCTCTATTGATTGGCTATTTTCCTGACTTATCTTGGGTATATTATCGTTGATTCTCCTAACCCACCATTCATTATACTCAGGAGTTGTCATCGGACCCACAGCTAACCTCTTCATTCGGCGAGTCTGTTTTCACGCACTAGATATCTCTTGAATCTTCTTTCTATAACCATCATCTCTGTACGAAAATCCACAATCAGCTATCCCTTGGGTCGCAGGTATAAATTGCCTTGACCTATACTGCATTAGCACCAATAATAGGGTATATCCAACAACTCCCCAAATTCCAAGCAGCGGACCCAATCAAAATTACCACACCTATACAGGATCTCATCTGGAATCAACCAAGGAGCTCTCCACTCAATGTCCTCTTCTTGAAGATTCTGAAGAACTCCCATCCACTTTTCCTCCGAAATGTCATCTCTCCTGGGCGTAGCTACTATCTCCTTTAGTGGTGAATAATTTTCAGAGAAAACCCGATACGAAACCTTATCCACCTTCCAAAAGTGCCTGTGAAACCATGCGAGTAGAAGCTGTGCACATCCAATGAATCTCCCCTCTCCCGCTTTCCCGCATGCACTCAATGACCTGAAAGTTTCAGCCAAAATTGCCGAAATTGGTGTAACCCTCTTATCAAGCCGGTCGAATAGATCAATGACTACTTTATCCACATGCCCCAAGACTTTGAGGAAGACAACCAAGCCATATATACTTAAAGCAAAGACATCTAACCTCTTCCTCACATCTGGGTGCGTTAGAATTGCATCTTTCAAACTTCTCCAAGGAACACACTTACTATCCCCCTTTTGCTTAATTCATGCAGCAACCCATTGCTCACTCATCCCTGTTATACTCATCAGCTTCTTTGAAAAGGTTGGCACATTTATCGCTCTCGAGTAGACCTTGTCAACTTGAAACTTTGAACATCAGAGTAAAGCCACATATTCTTCTATTATAGGCACCAAATCGACTTTCCCAAATGTGAAGCAGCTGTAAGCAGGATTCCAAAAATGGGCGAGAGCTCAAAACAAGTGCTTGTCTACCTTCACATCAAGCAAATAAGGAAAATCCTCATAATTATTATAAAATAGCTGTCTAACCTCGTCATTCCACTGATCCCAGATTTCTTTCAACTCTTGCAAATTGTTTTGAGTTACACTGATGCGCGTAAAGTCCCATAATTTCGATACATACCCGTCAGCCAAACTATCACCCTTTTCTTATTGTGTCGTTTCAGACCAAGTTCGGATAGCCGCATTATCCTCCACTTTATCAAGAAATCCTTTTTCCATTATAAGCTTTCTATCTAGCAACTGAATATGAGCTAACGCCTTTTATGATGAAATGAAATGCCGTGTCATGCAATCAAAATAAAACACAAAAAGTCAGTATCATATAACAACAAAAAATATAATCAAGAAATAGTAAAACACCTAATCGGATATCTACTAAGGTTCAGTATAGTTTTATCTAAGGTGGATTCCTAAGGTTCACTATATGAAGTTTGGCTTCTAGGGCAAAGGTACCCGAACCGGCAGATTCCTCGATCTTCACCCATTATAGGCTCATATAGATTAAGTTCGGTTCAGGGGAATATATTTTCTCTATGACTATACGGAGATAAAAATCTCACGAAGGCATAAGTACCAATGTACTCCGAAAGTGATCCACTATCCTATACGTAGGTGAAAACCTCACGAAGGAATAGTTTCTCACTCCCACTTAAAAGGGTAAAATCATTCAACTCATGTAATGTATAATGCAAAGATCAATTGAGCAAGCAAATGATGCATGCAAAAGAATCTCATGAATTTAAAATTTATTTTCTCGACCTTAAGACAGAAATCAATCAACTTTGTGGCTCGACTCTCTTATTTTTAAAAAATATGTCCCCAGCGGAGTCGCCAAGCTGTCGAAACCATTTTTTATTTTTGAAGAAAAACAAAAAATTAGTTGTCGATGAAAATTGGAGTCACCACCAATCTTTTATTATGGTGTGATTGGATCACCTAAAAACAACTTTGGTCTACGAGTTTTAGAAAAACGGGTTTGGGAGTCAGTTACGTACGAGGAAGGATCAGCACCCTCGTAATGCCCAAAATTTGGTACCAAGTTGATTAATTAGTGTCTTAATGTCGAGAGTTAATAAATACGGCCTTTATTTAAATTAAATTATTTATTAAGACTTTTTCATTTTGGAAAAAGAAAATATCACACCCAATGCGTTGGGCACAATATTTTATTCTTTTCAAGATGAGTTGGTCCAAAAATCTCGTGTAATAAAATTTAAGAAAATATTTAATTGTTTAAAATTTATGAAGAAATCGCAGCCCAATACGTTAGGGCACGATTTCTTAAAATCCCAAACATTAAATATTTCCTTTATTTTTAAAAAATATAAAAAAATCTTTTTCTTGAGAAATCAATACGTCACATCCAATTCGTTAGAACACAACATATTAAATTCCCAACAACAAGTTTTTTTTATCAAAGAGCAATTCTCGATTATTAGATTTAACGAAGAAAATCGGAACCCAATACGTTAGGGCTCAATTTTCTTGAAAATCCTAAATACGAGTATTATCTCTATTTTGAAAAGTTCTATTTTAAATTCGAGTAAAAAGATGACGTAATGTTATATTGTATGTATGAATGTCACAATAACAAATACAACAATGGCATATAAATAATATAAACAAATCAATAAACGAAATGAATAAAAAAATAATCCATGACATGCAAAATATCAAATGAATAAAAAATATAAATGTAAACCCAATTAAATAGCGAATGAAGAAAGCAAGAAAAATAAATAAAGAAAAGAAGGTATATAGTACACACATAAAAATTATGAAGATTAAAAAATATAAATACGATTCACATATAAAATTTTGGATTATAAAACTTATATATATAAAATACACAATGCATTTATAAAAACAAAAAAATATATATAAATATATACATAAATTATAAAATATGTGTTAAAATATAAGTAGGTAGTCAAACATTTTTGAAAACAAATAAAAAAAACATAGGTATATACGTGTATATATATATATATATAAAAGAATATTCATTAGAAAAAAAAAGATATATATATATATACATTTGCATATGAAAAATATATATATAGATTAAAAATAATTACATAATAACTACATTATCGAAATTAATTAATTTTTTTTTAAAAATAAATAAATAAAAAATAAATATATGTATATATATAAGTATGAAAAAATACTTTTAAAAAAATATGTACATAAAAAACATGTATATATAGACTTAAAAAAAATTACGTATGAAAATTATAAAAATAAAATAATAATTACATTATTAAAATTAATTAATTTTAAGAAAAATATATAAAAAACTAAATCGAATTGCAAATAAAAAATCGGGGCAAATATGGAAATAATTGAAATCAAAAGGACCAAATTGAACACGCGAATTACATAGAGGGATAGGAAGGGAAATTTTCTCTTCTCCTCTAAACGGTGTCGTTCAATCAGGGTCAAATTGAAATTGAAAATAAATTAGAGGGGTTAATTTAAAAAACAAAAAAACTTAATTGTAAACGTATTAAAAGGCGGAGGGGGCTAAAAGCGCAATTTACCCCTCCGCTCAAAAACACGCGGATCCTAGGCCGGGTCGGGTCGGAGTCGGGTTGGCCTCCCCAAAACGACGCCGTTTTGGGTGTCTGGGGGGCTCTCCAAAACGGTATCGTTTTGGTACCCTATAAAAGGCCCCCACTCATAAAAAAAATCATTTTAAGCCTGTTTTTTTTAAAAAAAACAAAAACCTTTCCCAAAAAACTCTCCTCCCCATTCGTCCGGCCAGGGGTCCGGTCATCGGCCGGTCACCAATCACCGTGCCAGCCGCCGATCTCCAGCTCTGGCACCGCCGTCTGCGGTGGCCGGAAAAAGGGGAAAATTCCCTTCTTGGTCTTTCCAACCCTTTAAACCCCAAATCTGGGTTCAAATCTTTTGAAATATGGCCGGAAAAGCCCCTAACTTTGAGGAACTCTTCGACTTCCGACCGTCTATCCTCGAAGACGGTTACCTCAATCGCCCGCGGCGTTTCAGAAGCAAATCATGGTGAGTTTCTTTACCTTTATTTCGTTTTATTTTAGTAAGTAAAAAAATAAAAAGAAAATAGATAACAAAATGAGAAAATATATCAACCTTTTTGCATTTCCGATTGATTTTCTGATTTGTATTTCAGTTGCTATTTTCTGTGTGAAAATGCTTTTTTTTTTTGATTTTTTTCAGATGTCTCTTACAGTATATTCAGTGGCTTTTTATAGCCGAAATAAGAATAAAAAATCAAAAAGAAAATCTGTTTCATCTTATTTGATCTTAAAATCTTTAATTTTCTTTCCTTTTTGCTGTTTGTTTCTTGCAGGTGAAGATCGCGCGGGGCTTGGTGGCTACGGCACTGATGAACTCCATAGAAACCCTAGGGTTTCTTCATCTATTTTGGGCCACTCTATTTGGGCCTCGAAAATCATGTCTGGGTTTGGGCTTATTTGGTTGTAATTGGGCTATTTCTTTTGGGGCCATTTTTATTTGTACCCGGGGTAAAAATCGGGTATTACATTCATAATATACTTTAGTTCTTGCAATTAGACTTTGTAATTTTAGTTTGTATCTAGATTTTTTAAAATTTTCTTGTGTATTTTGAATTGGATTCCCAATTATGCTAGAGAGTTCGAGCTTAGACATGGACAACTTTGTCTTTTGAAGAGTTGGAGCTTTTTTTTAGATTTAATCCACACTTTTGGTCAAGCATTTCTAACTTTTGCTTTAATTTCTCAGTTTGATGTCCTGCAATGTTTGTTTTCAATGAAATTGCCTTAACTTTTGTTCCCATAATTGGGTAACGTTTCTTATCGGTTAATTCTGAGATATATAAGCTATTGTGAAATTGGATCAAGTGTTGATTTGATGAATTACTTTAATTTTTTTGTGTTGATTGATGGATCTAAGATTCACAAGCTCAGGCAAAATCCTAGATTAAGAGAAATGGAGATAGACTCTAGTTAATTGAATCTGTTAGAGTTGTGTGACCCAAATTTCTATTAAAAGAAATAAAATACAAGTGGTAATACGAGGGGATTTGTGGGGGTGAAGGCCGTAGATCCCCATTAAGCATAAAATTGGACTAGGGTTGCGATCGGGGGTGCCCCTATGGTATGGTACCGATTGCATAAGTAGAATCCGTATAAAAGTACACTTCCTCTATTTGATATTGATTAGAATAAGGTGTTTCAATATTATCGCATTGCTTCTATTAGACATTGATTAGAATAATGTTATTTAACCTATAAATAAACGTAGTCGTAAACTCCTCTTATATTATTCGAATTCGACATTAGTGAATTTTCTTTTCCACTGTCCGTGGTTTTTTCCTGAAAGGGTTTCCACATAAAATCTGTTTGTTCTATTTCTCTTTCTTTTTCTTTGCAATATTTCTACATTGCCATTATCGACGTTCAATTTTAATAGAATCAGTCAACTTTGTTAATCACTATTGAGTTGAGAAACCTAGTGTATGCTAAGATTAAGAAGCAAAAGTTGTGGCTCTAAGGTTCAACCATAGATTTCGAGTCAAATCGAGAGATTGATAGGGCCTAGGGTTAACAGTTGCATAAGGAGTCGATTAACATTCTGTTCATTAGCTAGTAGGTAGATCAATTTGTTAGAAATAGTGTCTTTCAATTAATTAGGTTAGTCTCAATATATTTGATTTTATTAATAGTCTTTAGTCCAATTAGATTGGTAGTTAACTCATTAGTTTAGAGTATTGTAATAAATCAAAGACTTAAATCCATAATTAACTTTTTCTAAAGTATGATCCTTCGAAATACTTCCTGAAAGTTCTCATTATAAACTTTATACTATAACTTGGTCACCGTATGCTTGTAAAAAGTCGTTCATAATTTGATTAATTTTGGATAGACAGATCAAGCGAGCTAGCAACCATCCAACTTCAACGTCATGTGTCCATATTAAAATATCAGAAAGACATATTACCCTAGAGGATATGTTTGCAATTACCTCCTCTCTTGAATACCTTAGACACTTTAGATGACCTAGGAACGTATAGCGTGATTTCAATACTCTAAATTCGATCCTATCGACATAGCCCATTCAATACTCTAAAAATAAACAATATTTCTCAAGTTACAATAAATGCAAGCCCATTCAACCTTTACTAAACCCTCATCATGGAAAAACATGGTGACAAGTATCATCATGAAAAGCTCTTGAAGCAATTGATGTCTTGGTGCTTGACACATATAGGTCCTCACCAAGTCACTTCATAACTCACCTCAAACTTGAAGGATGACATATTGTTATACAGAGAAATCAAGCCCAAAAGAATAGGTATCAAGCCAAAGCAAACTACTTAACCCAAGACAAGAATGTCCATAATATTCCAACTGTCACACAATGTGCAATTAGCAAGTCTTTATCAAGGAGTTGTTTTATTAAACCTTCTTAGCTCATTTTTGTCTTAGAATGACTGAACGTACAAATAAATTATATAAATTTATCATTTTAAATAAAATTATAGTTTTACTAGATTAGTGTTCCATCATTAAATGATTGTAACTCTAGCTATACTGAGGTTGTTTGGGATGCCATCCTTATATCATTAAATTATTTGGGAGTATAGATCATTCTAAGTTGTTTTCTTCATCATTTTAAGGTGTGGTTGTTGGTGATATGATTCGTATGTAAGTTTGATTGTTTGTCATATGTTATTGTGGTTTCTTCTAGGTGCTTTGTTTGTGTAGCCCATTTTGCTTGTAATGCGAAAAATATAGTCAGTTTTGTGTTGGTTCTAGTTGTAACAAATTGATTTTAGTCAGTGTTGAAAAAAATACAATTTCAAAACTGAATTCCTTAAATTTAGTCAGTAAAATTATGAATAGAAGATTTATGTATTTAGTACAAAAGTATATTATAGAATTATCAAATTATTAAATTAAGAGAATAATTAATTATTGTACGATGACTAAATTGTAAAACTATAATACTATTAAATTTTAATTTTAAAAATGTATGAAAACTTGATTAACAAATAAGCAAATGACCTAATGGTTATTTAACCATTATTACTTCTTGAATTAGTGGGAAGTCATGATGAAATCCACTTTTCATTATAAATATAATTTATAATATATATAGTGACCTTTAATTAACTAACTGAACATAATTAATTAAGTTTAATCATAAAATTAATTAAGGTATATAGATATAAACGGTAAATGGGGAAGAGAATAAAGCCATTATCTCATTAATTAAGGTATATACAACTTTTAAAATTTTCAAATATATATTATTTCAAATTTATGTGCTCTAATATGAAATTTGTTGTATTGAAACTGAATTTTAATTTGACATGTTTAATTTTTTAACTTAACTCGAATAATTTCATTCAATTCGATTCGATTTGATTCGATTCGACTCAACTTGAATTTCATTTCATTTGACTCGATACGAAAAATTTTCAAATCGAGTTAGGATGATAAAATAGGACTTGTTAGCTCAAATTTTTTTTTACTCGATTTGATTCGATTGAACGCTCACCCCTAGATGTGTCTATTGGCTATACGATTGATCTCTAAGTTAGATTGTTTGTGATTTGCTATTGTGGAGTCTTTCAAGTGACTTGTTTTAGCCCTTTCTGACGATTAAATGAAAATTGGTCTTTAAACTATACTATTGTTCTCATTTAAGTATCTAATTTTCTTTGTCAAAAGTAATATAAATGTTATTTTTGTTTTGTTTTGTTTTTAAATTTATCTATCAATCAAAACTTGCCACGAAATTTAGGTGGACTTCATAATTTATGAAATAAAAAGTTTAAAAATAATTTTTATTTGGTATTTGAGTATTTGAGTTTGACATTTTTTTGTAATGTAATACCTATGCTTTTCTTTAGGTCTAGTGTGGTATATGTATTTGGCAAAAATCATATATTTTGATACTTGAAAGTAATAGTGTTAACCTTTTAGTATTTAATTCGAGTTTTATGATTTATTTGATGAACATTCACAATTACTAAAAATATTAGCAATTAATTTTCAACAAATCAATCATAAAACTTGAAAACAAATCATAGCTATTAGTCTGTATCTAACAAATTAAACACAAAATTAAACAAATTTAAAATTAATACTAATTTATTATATGAAAATTCTAACCTAATAATATTAGCAATTGACTTTCCTCAAGTAAATCTTAAAATCCGAATTTAACACTAAAAAGTTAACATTGTTACCTTTGAGTATCAAAATGTACAATTTTTGTGAAATACATGTACCGGATTGGACAACAAAAAAAAAAACAAGTACCCAATCCCAAGTTTTGACCTATTCATCGAGTATTAACATTTTTTAAAAATAACCTGAATTCGAATTATCGTTCTAAAAAGAATATAAATACCATGTTAAAAAAAGTGTCAAACTTGGATGCTAAATGATGTACTAAGTGTAAATTAAATAGGTTAAAAATAAAAACTCATTCCTTTTTTTTTTGTTCTTATGAAATCTTCTTCTTTTTCTTAATTTATGTTTTAAATTAATTTAGGTTTAACGATATTACTTTAAGTTTGATATTTTGAATTGCTTTTTTTAAATGATTTCTAAATCCGATTTTTTTTAAGGTTTTATGTACTAAAAATAAATAAATAGATTTTAATTTTTTTAAGCATGACTGTATTTTAAGAAAGGAAGAAATATGTTTAGTTGTTGAGAAAATCTCAAATAATTGAGAAATAACAAAAAGGAAGAAGAGAGAGAAAAAATAAACAAAATAAATAGAAAATAAAAAGTTTTAAATTTATCTTCTAAATTTAATTATAAAATATACAATTAATTTTTTAATTTAATTTTAAAATAAACCCAAACTATTTTTGAGTAAGGTGAATACCAAATTAATAAACCACAATTTAAGATTCAACTAAAATATATTTTTAACGAAGCAAACGGTTGGTGTGATTATTATAACAAAATCATAATTTAGATACCACTTTTGAACAAGAAAAGTTAAGTACCTAAATGAGAGAAATAATATACAAT
The DNA here is from genome assembly GCF_007990345.1 of Gossypium hirsutum. NCBI lineage: Eukaryota > Viridiplantae > Streptophyta > Magnoliopsida > Malvales > Malvaceae > Gossypium > Gossypium hirsutum. The sequence continues at coordinate 21,673,264 of NC_053446.1, read as the reverse complement.
ATCAATAATATAGGATGGAGTAACATGGTTTAAATCCATATTAAATAGATATTTAAAAAAAAAACTTTAACTATCACTCCATACAAATTAAAATATAAAAACAATATAGTATAAACTTAATAATATAAATTTTCATTGAATCCTTTCATTATCAACCAAAAAATTAAACGAATATTAATCTAATTAGAAAACAAGAAATGCAGAAGAATAAACTTTCATTCATAATCTTGTAGATGCACAAAGTGTCCTTTTATACACTAATTACAATATCAAGAAGCAGCTAACTAATAGAAGATAACTAACTATCTACGTAGTTAATCTGTTGCTGATATTGCATTCATTATGGAAGGGGTGGGTCTACCTTTTTATAACACTAGCATGCAACTATGCATATTATCATTTTTTATTTGTCTAACAAACTTGTTCTTGTCCTTTTCTTTTTAACTAATATCTCATTGCTGAGAACATGCAACTGAGGAAAAAATATTGTTCAATTGCATCATCATTATATAAGGTTTATAAGATTGGCATTTTAATAATTATAATTTACTATTAAATTTTATGTGATAGGCAGTTCACATTTTTTTTGATGAAAAAGAAAAATGAATAACATCAATTACATAAAACAACCAATGTCTTTATTTTCTTGTAACAAATCTATTATTTCCTTAGGAGCCACATAAAGGACTTGAAAGCTTGATTTCCAGCTCAAGCTAAGTTTAGCTAGGCAATCTGCTACCAAGTTTCGATTTCTTGGAATGTGTTTTATCCTCCACTTTCCTTCCGGCCTCATAATGCGTTGAGTCCTTCTGAGCACAGTGATCCCAGAATCTTTCAAATTCAAATCAGTCAAGATTTGGGCACCTTCAAGATTGTCAGTCAAAATAATGGATTGTCTGTAACATTTGTTTAGCAGAATAAGAATTCCATCAAGAATGCTCTAGACTTCAGCCTCAAACGAAGAACAAACTCTTCAGAAATGAGTGAATCCCACTATCCAATTTCCATCATGATCCCTAACCACACCTCCTGTAGCAGCGTATCTAGAATCTCTGGCCATGGCTCTATCAGTGGATAAAAGAACCCATGTATCATCCAGGTTATTTACTGAATTCGAACTAGGATTATTCCTTTTGCAACCACCAATATGTGATTCGTATTGTCGAGCCCAGCAGCTAGAGACCTTAATCACTTTAGTAGCTATCCAGGAGATATTCTAAAAGATAAAAAGGTTTCTATTCTTCCAGATACTCCAAGAAATTAATCCAAATAAAGATGACCAAGTGAGCCCACTACCCTGCAACCTTTCATGAAAACAAAGTTTAAATAAAAGCCAATTTGGAAATGAGGTAGAGAAGAACCTTTGTTTAAGTTGTTCTAGGAGCACAAGCATCCACACATCCTTCGCAGAAAGGTAGTCTCGAAGAACATGTGCCAAATCCTCAAACTCATGCCTACATAAGGTACACGAATTGTTGTGTCCAATTCCCCTTCTTACACGCTCCACATTGTAAGGAGTCTTTGTTTAAAAGCTAACCAAAGGAAGACTTACTCCCTATGGCCCCAAATATTTCCAAATAAGCTTCCAATGCTCATCTTGAGAATTCCAAGTGTCTTTTTTTAAAGTCCAATAAGCACTGCGAACAGAGAAGGCTCCTGATGTTGACCGAGCCCGTATCACCCTATCAGAACTAGAATCGGGATATGGAGGAGGGATACTAGTAGTCCTAAAAATCACGTCTTTAAGTAACCAGACACGGAATAGGTCCAAATTCCAACTCTTATCTGATTTGACAAACTCCTTAACACAACAGCCGAGATCAAGGATAGTAAAAGATGGAATTTTTGAGATTAAAGAGCCCATACCTGGAATCTAAGGATCTTTCCAACGTGTGCAGTAGAGCCATCTCTATTAGACCAAGTTAAATTTTCCTGGAGTAATGGCCATATCTTAGAAAGAGACCTCTATAAATGAGAGCATTGATTCCTGCTAATAGAGTCTGGAAGATGTACTTTCCATCCATACTTAGAGCAAAAGACACGAACCCAAAGCACATTGCTCTTAGAAACAAGCCTAAAACCAATCTTCATAAGAAATGATGTGTTTTGGTCATTCAAATGTCTAAAACCAAGGCCACCCTGAGCCTGTGGCTGACATATAGAGTCCCATCCCACTAAAGACATTTTAATGTGACTATCTGTACGCCCCCAAATAAATTGTCTGACCAATTTCTCAATTTCTGAGCAAACACCTTTTGGAATCATCAAGAACTGCATAAAATAATTAGGAATTGAGAGAAGCACTGAATGAGCCAAGGTGATTCTCCCTGCCATAGATAACTTCCTTGCATCCCAATTCTGCAATTTCTGCCTTACCTTATCAACAATAAAGCTCAAAGTATTACTGGTTACCCTTTCGTGAAAAAGAGGTACACCTAAATAAGTGTTAAGATTCTGAACTTCCTGAAATCTGAACATTTAGGTAATTTGATTATGGACATCAATTCCAGTATCCTTAGAAAAGAAGATATTACTCTTCCTAACACTAATTCTATGACCTGAATTTTCACAAAACTTATTAAGAATGGAATCCAACAATCGCGCTTGATGTAATACCCCGAAAAATACTACAGTAAGAAAGTAAGATAATATCCCTGATATGGTAAAATAAGGAAATAAAGTGAAAAAAAGGGGAAATTTTGATTTATGTCAACATTGGGAAGTATATTATGACATATTAATTCAAGAAAGGATTAAATCGCAAAAGTGAGATAAGTTTTGTTGCCCAAGAGTAAATACCCAAAATTCGAGGGGTTAAAGTGTAAATATGAAAAGTTGAAGGACCAATAGTGTAAATATTTTAAGGGTGGAATAATCTAGAAACTAAGGAAAATGGATGAATTAGGATCAAATTGAAAAGGTGAAGAATTTTGAGGGAATAAATTGCAATTTTACCAAATTAAGTGATGACTCAAGGATGGAATTTTAAAAGATTATAAAGGGCAAAATGGTCAATTAGAGAGAGAGAATTCTAGAAGGTAATGATGATGTTGGTGGTATTTTTAATTAATTAATTAATTAGATAAATATTATTTAATTAATATTTTATTAAGATTTTTAATATTATTTTATTATTAAATGATTAATATAAAAGGGAGGAAAGATGAAGAGAAATCATCTTCTTCCTATGCATCCAACATGAGAAGAAAAGAGAAAGAAAGAAAGAAAGTTTTGCTTTCTTTACAATTTGGTCCTTCCACCAAAAATTTACCATTTTCACCTAGAAATGAAAAGAATTTCCATAGCCATCAAGAGAGAAAGATAAAAAGGAGACAATGGGGAGATAGGATATCAAGTTAGATTCAAGAAATAGAAGCTAGAGGAGAGAGAAAATTAAGTTAAAGATTGAAATCAATAGCACAAGGTAAGAACATCAAGATTTTAATATATTTTTAAGTTTAATATTATTGAAAAAGTATGGAAATGATGTTAATGTAAAGTCTTCGTATATATGGTCCTATGTTCTTGATACGTTAGTGAAGAGAAAATAAGAGAAAGTGGTGAGAAATAGTATAGAGAAAGAAAATAAGGGTGTTATGAACATGGTAATAAACACCTTGCACTAAAACAGTTTTGGACAGCAACAGTAGGCTAACTTCGAAAAATAACCATAAATTATGAAAATCGAATTAGAGGATGAAAAAAATATGAAATTAAATATTTTTAAGTCTAGTTTCTCATAGAGGAAACAATGTAAGCAATGGAATTGTAAATCATGAGATATAATTAATTATGTGAGACGGGTTCCCCTGTTCTGACTTTGGAAAATCATCAAAAATTGAATAAAAATAATTAGAGGCTTAAATTTATATTTTTAAAATAAAGAATGAGTATATTTTCAATAGAAACAAATGGGAACATCATTTGAATTCTGTATAAAGAGATAATTAATTTTTAGTAAAGAGGGGTCGGAATTGTCAGACAGCGAAATAGGGTAAAATTTAAAAAATAAACTGTACTTATTGGCTAAACAAAAAATTATGAAAATTTTATTGTAAGAATATATGTGAGCCTAGTTTTAGGGAAAATTTACGGATCTCAATTCGGAGTTCTGTAGCTTAAGATATAATTAATTTAGTGACTATGACTCAAGTAAACAACTTGTTATGAGTAAACAAGTAAATAGTGGTATTATGTATTTATAAAGGATGTGGAATGGATTGGAGGAGGATGAAAAATATATGTGAATATTCGGAAAATATGAGTTTATTTTAAAATAGCTAATTTACATGTTTTAGGTTCAGGGACTAAATTGAATAAAAGTAAAATTTTTAGGGAAATTTTGTAAAAATGTCAAAAAGTGACCAAATTGCATGAAATGAATTGTTTTATTATTTAAATTAATAAATTTAATGAAATATTAATTTAGATCATGACTGGGTGAAAATCGAGGAAAATAGAAAATTTCCAAAATGTCCTTGAATTTTGGTATTTCTGCAATTTAGCCTGGTAAGTTCGTATGAACTATATTCTGTATAATTAAAGTGAATGTTATTTGGTGATGAATATTATATAAATATGTTTTTTATTATTGGAATTGAATTATCATTGGTAATATGTATAATTATTAGATGTATTAAAATGATTATCGGAAGCTCGATTGGGTCCATTGGTTCTATCGGTAATTTTGGATGATTTGATTCTGGTTATAATGGCATGTATAAGTTAAATTGGCCAACATTATCTCATTAATGTTTTGATGTTGATTGGTTATAAATATGAATGCTTGATAAAATGAAATGTTTGTAAATTTATTTGTAAACTCCAGTAATGCTCTATAACCCTAATCTGGCGATGGATTCGGGTTAGGGGTGTTACATTTATTGGTTTAGTCGATTCTCGAACCGAACGTAGCATATGTGAAGTTTGGAAATACATGCCATTATATAACCTGTGATAGTGTGATGTCTCCCGACCCTGATGAGATTCGTTTTACTTATAGACAAATATGCTTTTCAACTTGGCTAATTCCGATAATATTGAAAGCAATACTCAAGTATATGAGTAGAAAGTTGATTATGATAAATTGGAACTCATAAAGGTATGAATAAATGTTTTATAATACATGCCGATGATGTATATTATGTTATATGTACTATTAAAAGTAAATTATCGTGATACACGAAATATTGTGCTGATAACGAAGTTATAAATTATATAAAAGTAATATATGAAGTATATGATAAGGATTATTAGGGAATTATGGATGAATAATGAATTTTGAAATATATTACATGTGTTAAAGATAGAGAAGATATAAATGCACGAATTATTGGTACAAGAATTAAATTGTAAAGCATGTAAAAGCATTATGCGAACAGTGTAAAAGTGATATGTGTGCATGATATAATTTGCCCAAGTAGATGAGATTAGAACTACTAGGATATTAGTGGTATATCATTAAGGGACTTTAGCGCACTCTCTGATTAATAGCACGTTAGTGCTCTCCGATTATTAGCACATTTATGCTCTCTGTATAGCACTTTAGTGCTCTTTGTTTAATAGTGCATAATAATGCACCTCTGTTTAATTAGTGCTCTCTACTAGGCCTTCGCTAAAAAGGAAAACAATTTTCGTTATAAGATGAAAGATTATCTCTGATTCATGTTTGAAATATTGAATTAAAAAAAAGAAGAAGAAGAAAAGAAATGAAAAGAAAAAGAAAAAAAGAGAGTATAGGTGGATAGCAACAAGAGAACGTATTATTTGGGAAATAAGAAGAGATAAAGTGATATTAATGTTTGAGAATAGAAAAAGGGTTATAAGGAAGAGAAATTGTGAAATGGATAAAATTAAAATAAAGTATGAATATGTATGAGCATTTCATGGTATATTGAGTTGAAAGTAGAAAATGTATTGAATTGAATTGTGATTAATTTTGGAAAAGTTATAAAATATGTCATAAGTGCGTGAATAAGTGGAAATTGTGGATTGAAACTGTCATAAAATGGTTCGGCTAGCCTAAAATGCAAGGAAATTGAATAAAAATCATTTTACGAGCCTAGGGGCAAAATCATAATTTTGTGAAACTTTAGGGGCAAAAATGAAATTTTGCAAAAGTGTACTTTTTGGACTAAATTGAATAATGTGAGTGTTAAATAAATTAAATGTGTTATTATAAGTCAAGAAAGACGAGGAATTGACTTTGATTAGTGAAAAAGAAAATTGAAAAATTCCCGGTTGAACCTTCGGAATAAAAAGGGATACAAATGAAGTGATAGAAGTGATCACATGTGTGGCACGGACTGTGTGTAGGCCACTATGTGAATGTGAAAGTGATGATCACGTGCGTAGTACTATGTGCAGGCTACTACGTGTACCAGAATGATAGGTCGCATGTGTAGTACTATGTGCAGGCTACTATGCGTACCGGATAGCTTCGATCACGTGTGTAGTACTATGTGCAGGCTACTACGTGTATCGGAAAGTGATGGCCACATGTGTTGTACTATATGCAGGCTACTATGTGAACCGGTATCATTAATTATAAAGGTGGTTGCTATGTGCTGATTCCACCGGATATCGTTATTTATAAAGATGGTTGCTATGTGCTGATTCCACCGGGTATCATTGATTACAAAGGGTGGTTGTTGTGTGCTGAATCCACCATCTATCTATTATTATTTTGAAGTGTTCATCGGGAAATTGACTAAGTAAAAAATACATGAAATCATGTAAATGACTAAGAGGAATATAATTTGAAAATGTGAATTGAATATAAAAATGTGAATAGAAAGCATGAACTAAATGTTCATAAGACAAATAATGGCTAAATGTGATAGTATATGATATTAACTAATGAATGAATTATTATTGGAAATATAGTATTGAATTTAATACTCAGTTTGAATTAAATGCGGGATTGAGTACAATCGTTCTGTGGCAAAGGATGAATTGACGGATAAGACCATAACTGGGTTATGGCACCTTGACACTACACCAGAACAAGTTTTTAGCGGCGTTTTTTTAGGCCTTTAGCGGCGCTTTTTAACGCCATAACTCTATTTCCAGCGCTTGAAGAAGCGCCACAAAAAATGCCGCTAACGACAACGTCGCTAACTTTTGCAGCGCTTACAGAAAAAAGCCGCTAAAGATCATGTTCTTTAGCGGCGCTAAGAAAATAAACGCCGCTAAAGATCATGTTCTTTAGCGGCGTTTTGGAAGAAAACGCCTCTAAAAGTAATGTCCTATAGCGGCGCTTGTTCAAAAACGCCGCTAAAAGTAGTGTTCTTTAGCGGCGCTTATTTCACAAACGCCACTGTTTGATATGACTTTTAGCGGCACTTTTCTAAAAAACGCCACTAATTTTGGGAATTTTTTAAAATAAAATTTTCTGTTTTTTCAGCCCTCCTGCAACGACAAATCAAAAGCAACCAAATCTAAAACCAAATCTAAACTAACCAAAAACAATAAATTTATATAATATTTTAAATTAAATGACTAAAATAATATTAATTGATATAAATAAAATTGAATTCATACTTTTCTTTACAAAAACGTTAAAAGTATTTATGCAATATACACTATGATGGTGGAAGTTGCGACTGCTGAAACATCTTCATCATAATCGTTAGCTGTTGTTGAAGTTCGTCGTACTTTTTACTCTGCTTTGCTTCTCTCGATGCCGCATCTTTTTGAAGTCGTAGCTGTAGTTCTTCATATTTCTTTTGAACCTCTGCTTCTATCGCTGCTTCTCTCGCTGCGGCCTCTGCTTCCCTCGCTGCCGCCTCTGCTTTAAGCTGTTGCTGAAGTTCTTCATATTTCCTTTGAACCTCAAATGTGGTCGCTTGCATCTGAGCCACCTGGTCTTTTAACCTCTGAACTTCAGCTTGAGATTGACTCCCCGAAGCCATGTATTGGTGCGAGCTGGATCTAAAATATTGGGTTGGGCTGATAAAAGATCCTTGAAATCGAACCCGACCATACTTTTCAGGACCCAAAACTTCAGCAATAATCCGGTTATCAATGTCTTCAAGATGAACAGAACTATCAGTAGAAGCAATCGCTTCGTACTCCGTCTTTTTTTCCTTTAGTTTTTCCTAATAAATAAATCACATAGTTAGGAACGCAATATATTGTAAAAAAAACAAATGCAATATAACAATAGTCGCATTACAAGCAATGAATTAAACCATTAGAAAATAAACACTATAAATAACTAAAACAAGTGAAATCGTATTAAGTAAACGTACCATAATTTCACCAGCTTCAGGAGTCATAGCAGATCCATCTTTCTTCTTATGTGTAATTTCAAAAAGTTGAAGGCGTCCAACTTTTTGACCGGACGACCGTTCCTACAATATAGTAGTAAAAATATTATTTAATAGAAAGTTATACATATTTGAGAATATTAAAAAAGTTAAAAATACCTCCGCCTCAGCTACACATGCAAAACTTCTCGACCCAGCTGTGTGAGTGAATTTTTGTTACTGCCGGCTACTTTTTCCAACTCGTTCACGAGCCTACGTTATAAAATTTTTAGTACGTAAATAGTAAATACTATAAACCAAAATAATTACAATAGTTTGGAAGTACGTCGTACCTCGCCTTTCTGAGAATGCCAAAATCTAACCGCATCTTCCCGTTGGTACCTCAACATACCCGGCGGGACATTTTGTAATTTCTTATCGAGGGTTGTTTTTGTCTTATAATAATTTTTCTTCAAAGTACTTTTTTTGTCTCTCTATCTTTTTCCTAATGCCTTCTTTACATAAGTATCTGAGACCTCTAAAGCAAACCTCGCCTACAAAAAACACAAGTTAATAAAGTAAATATAAATGAAACTATTTTCCAAGCATTACAGATGACATTAACATTTTGTTACCTTAATATTATCGAGGGCTTGGTTTTTGTTGCTATCGGGCATTTGACGCCATGACTCGTAGTTGATAGGCAACATATTCGCATTTCGTGCTAAAATGCCCATGTATCCTGCTAAAAGTCGAGCTTCAGATCCAACAGGCTGACAAAACTGTTTCTGCATACCTTGACACGCTCGAATGGATCTAACTCGTATAACTCTCTAAGTATCGTACGTCCTCGACCTCTACGCGTCCCACCATTTTCAGCTACAAATGGTATATTATAATATAAGAATTTGAAAAATAAATCAATTATAAGTCAACACGCATGTAATTAATGTAAGTTACTTTGAACTTCCGTAGGATCATCGTGTGTAATCGGAACATTCGAAGATCCAATTGCTGTCTGTTGTTCAGTACTATTTGTTTCTGTCGAGTTTGGATCATTTTGAACAATGCTTTCCCTTATAATTTTTCTTCTAGGCATTTTATCTGCGATACACATAAAATGTAATTAAACTTAATAACTAATTACAACAATAAAAGCACATATAAAATAGTTGAAATATATAATAAGACCAAGATTTAATACTAATGTAAGTTTCATTTAATTAAACAATCGTAAAATCTTACTACATCATTATTCGTAAATATCTTCATTCGTATCCTGACGAATCCATTGAAATTGTGCACTAGTACTAAGGATATTATCGTTTAAGTTTTGTTCTGGAAATGGCAAAGTTTCTGATCTGTCGCCGATGTTATCTCTACTTCCACTGCCCATGTCAAACAAGTCTCTAGGGATGTTACGAAGTACAACGTACCAACCCTCATCAGTTGGATCTTTTTAGTAAAAAACTTGTTTGACTTGACTTGAGAATACATACGACTCATCCATCAGTTGTTGTCCTGTGTGAATCAATCGGTCAAAGTTCACCATTGTAAAACCAAATTGATCTTGCTTGATTCCACGAGCTGTATTAACATCGGCCCAATCACCTCGAAATAAGACAACTTTCCACTTGCCGTAGTAATCCAACTCAATTATGTCAGTAAGCTGTCCGAAATATTCCACATTTCCCTCGACAGGATTATTGTCCCTAGCGCTAGCATAACTTGGAATTGCAGAATTAACAACTATTCCACAATTTTGCGTTCTCCTCAACCTCTCCCGATATTTTGTATGAAATCTGAAGCCGTTGATGAGGAACGCACTATATCTTTTAACCACTCGATTTGGACCTTGGGAGAGCCATTTAACTTCATCGTTTACGCTCTTTCCATTCCAAACCTATTGAATGTTATGAGAAAGTATTATAATTAAAAATGTTATGAGAAAGCATTATAATTTGTAAGGGAAAGCTCCAACTGCATACCGTTTGGCTTAACCATTCATAAAAAGATTCTGTAAACAACTTATTGATATCTCGATGTTGTGTTCTTCGGGAGCGCGAACGAGATCTCAATATTTGTTTGTACTCACTATGTTAAAAAAATGTGATCTTTGTTAGAAGATAAATAATTTTTAGTTTGATAAATATTTATAAAATTTGTAGAACTTACTTCCGTAAAGGTTCCAATTATTCGTGGTGAAACAGAACATATCGATGTGCTTGTACCCACGATAAATGATCTAATTCTGTAATTTCAACTTTGCCGATTGGTTCTCCAAAACTTTGGAACAAATAAGTATCGGCTAAGTTATAGTCCGTGAGTCCAGCATTCCTATTTGGTCTGTTCAACCTTGTTTCGACATCTTCCAAATATCTTGAGCAGAAGGTCATACATTCCTCTGCCAAGTAGCCTTCAGCAATCGTTCCTTCTGGATATTGCTTGTTGCGGCAGTAAGACTTTAATTTGGATAGGAACCTAAACACAATATACAACATTAGCAAAAGTTGTAACTAAAGGCATAGAGGTGAATGAAGGAAAATTTTAAAAATACTTCTTTAACACCTTTCTATGGGATACATCCATTGATAGAAAATGGGTCCGCCAAGAATTGCTTCATACGGGAGATGAATTATCAAGTGAACCATAATGGTGAAGAAGGAAGGTGGGAAGATTTTCTCCATGTTGCATAAAGTCAGAGCGGCTCGATCCTGTACCTTCTGAAGTTCTTGAACATCCAAAACTTTGCCACAAATGCCTTTCATTATGTTGGATAGTTCAATGATACAAGACGTCACCTTCTTGGACATACAACATCGTAGAGCAACTGGCATTAAATCTTTCATCAATATGTGATAGTCATGTGATTTTAGCGAATATAATCTTCGATCTTTAACACTAACACATCGAGATATATTTGATGCATACGCATCCAGAACCTTTATATCCTTCAACACCATGCAGAACAGTTCTTTCTCCGTCTTGGACATTGAGAAAATAGAAGGCGGCAACCGATATTTCCCATTCGGAAGTGGATTGGGATGAAGATCAGGCCGAATTCTCATTTGAACTAAATCAAGTCGACTCTGAAGATTGTCTTTTGATTTTCTGCCGACGTTCAAAATTGTACCGACAATGTTCTCGCAGACATTTTTCTCAATGTGCATAACATCAAGATTGTGTCGTAAAAGGTGATGCTCCCAATAAGGAAACTCAAAAAAATACTTCTTTTTTTTCCACAAGTCTGCCTCATTAGGATCGTCCTCTTCGTTGGAGCTTTCATCAGCTTCATCATTTGATCCTCTGTTCCTCTGCGTGTTTGGCGGTTGGTTCATCTTCCCATAAATGAAATTCATATCTTCCAACATGAATAAGATTTTAGAGCCACTGGTCTGGGAAGGAGCTTCTCTGAACTCTTCAGTGCCGTCAAATACAGAACTCTGAAATCTAAATCTATGATTTTCTGGTAACCACCGACGATGCCCCATGTAAGAGAACTTCTTCCCATTGTACAACCATTGCGAGCATGTTTGTGCAGCACAACAAGGACACGCATAACGACCCTTAGTACTCCAACTGGATAAATTGGCATAAGCGGGAAAGTCATTAATGGTCCACATCAAAGCTGCACGTAAATTAAAGTTCTCATTTCTCAGCACATTGTATGTCTCGACACCAGCCCATAATTGTTTTAACTCTTCTATAAGTGGCTGTAAATAAATGTCGATATCATTCCCGGGCCCTTTCTCTCCAGGGATAATCATAGATAAGATACGAGAAGATTGCTTCATGCAAATCCACGGAGGCAGATTGTAAGGAACAAGCACTACTAGCCAAGTACTGTAGGTAGTGCTCATGATCTTGAAAGGATTAAATACATCAGATGCTAGCCCAAGCCTCACACTCCTAGGACCACTTGCAAAGCTTTGGAATTTATTGTCAAATGCTTTCCAAGCTAAAGAATCTTCCGGATGCCTTAGTAATCCATCATCGGTTCGTCCATCATGGTGCCACGTCATTGACTCCACTATCTTCGACGACATGAAAAGCTTTTGAAGCCTTGGTATCAACGGAAAATACTGCAAAATCTTAACTGGTTTCTTCCTCGACTGTGCATCATTTTCATCGTCGTTCCCATCTTCTGTGTTTCTATTTATCCAACGGGATTGGCCGCATACATGACAGCATGTTGGTTTTTCCGATCGCCCCAATACAACATGCAGTCATTTGGGCAACTATGGATTTTGTTGTACCCAAGGCCTAAATCTTTTATCATTTTCTTCATATCTTTGCATGATTGAGGGATTTTTGCAAACGAAAACATTTCTCTCAAAAACTCTAATAGCATTGTCAACGAGTTTTCGGTCCACCCTCCCAAACATTTTAACTGAAAAAGACGAACACAGAAGGACATTTTTGAAAATTTTGATCCCTCATACAGTTCTTCGTTCATGTCATTAAGTAGAGCGTAGAACTTTGCCGCTTCTCCATTTGGCTCTTCATGAGGTACACTACTTCCCTGTTCGGTAAAAGCAGTTCCACCAATATTACAATCATCAGATGCCATAAAATCCCCTGGGAACGATTGCACACCATGATTGAGCATATTAAATGCATCCCGCAACATACCTTCCATGTCATCCCCTCTATCAGACTGATGGTAAGCAGTACCATGGTAAGATACATCCATCGTTGAAGAGGAAGTACTAGGCGGGCATTCTTCATGAAAAAGCCATTACTTATAACCCTTAACAAACCCATCAACAATTAGATGCTCGTATACAACCTCACGATAATGCCAGTTTATGTTGACACACTTCTTACATGGGCAAAGAATCATGTTCTCTTGGCTAGCATATTGAAATGCAAAATTTAGAAAACTCTGCACCCCATTTCGATAACCGTTGCTAACCCTTGACAAATTCATCCAAGATCGGTCCATTTCTTAATTCTTGAAGTTTGACGTTGACGTAAATTTGCACGGGTTAGTCAAAATGTCAGTTATAACTATAAATGAGTTATGTAAGTTATGTACTAAGTTATGTATTAAACAATAATGTAAGTTAGGAAGGTTATGTATTAAACAATAATGTAAGTTAGGAAGGTTATGTATTATGTAAGTTATGTAAGTTATGTAAGTTATTTAATTTATGTAAGTTATGTAAGATATGTAAGTTATGTAAGTTATTTAAGTTATGTAAGTTATGTAAGTTATGTAAGTTATGTAAGTTATTTAATTTATGTAAGTTATGTAAGATATGTAAGTTATGTAAGTTATTTAAGTTATGTAAGTTATGTAAGTTATGTAAGTTATTTAATTTATGTAAGTTATGTACGATATGTAAGTTATGTAAGTTATTTAAGTTATGTAAGTTATGTACGTTATTTAATTTATGTAAGTTATGTAAGTTTATATAAAAAAATTTATAAGTTATGTATTATGTAAGTTTATATAAAATTTTTTATAAGTTATGTATTATGTAAGTTAAAAGTAATGTATTATGTAAGTTTACATATATTTAAACTTACTTAAATTTTAGTAAGTAATGTATTTAAGTAACATACTTAAATTTTACATATAAGTAAACTTACTTAAATTTTAGTAAGTAATGTATTTAAGTAACATACTTAAATTTTACATATAAGTAAACTTACTTATGTAAGTTATGTAAGTAATGTATTTAAGTAACATATTTGAGAAATAAATTTAATATATATATTAGTAATAAGTTAAATTAAATTGTAAAAATATATTAAAAATATAATAAATTTGAATTTTAACTTTAATTTATGTATGTTATGTGAATTTTGACTTCAAAACAAATAAAAAATAACTTTGAATTAACTTATATATGTTATGTTAGTTTTAACTAAATTTTTGTAAGTTATCTAAAATTAAACTTAAAAATAAATTAAAAGTTTGAAATTTTTTTCCATGATTCAAATTAAATAAAAGAAAACAAAACAAAGTAAATTTCCGTGATTAAAATAGCAACTAAAGGAAAAACCAAAGTTTTGGAGGAAAACATATAAATATTTGCAAACTATATACAAGTTTTTAACCAAATGTTTATATTAATTAGACATAAATAACCTTCATTTTCGAAATAATTTAGTTGCGATATGGAATAATATGTATACAACAAATAAGCATATTTGATATCAATGAAACTTAAATGTGAAAAGAAACTGGATTAATTTGTTATTTAATGCAACGTATAGTTAAGAAATTTCGAATAATTTTAAAATAAAAAAAATTTAATCCAATTCCCAGTAGAATTTATTAAATTGCTTCTATTTTGCTCAACATATATAGCAATCGTTGATGGATGATAACAGAAAACATAAGTCAGAAAAGTACATGGCAAAAGTAAAATAAGTAAAATGAAACATAAGCTAAGGAAAACATCCAAAACCAATTACATATATACAAAACAAGAGCCCCAAAAGAAACATTTTCCCCTAATCATCATGATAAAACTATTACTGATTTAAGTTATGAACTAAAACATACCTTAATATTTCGCTCAACTTTGTCTACTTCACTCTCACCAGCAAAGAGTGACTGCAGTGAGAATTATTTATTCTGTTAACTGATTTGGGAGAATGCATATAAATAAGGGAAAAACTGTCAAAATTTAACATGTACCTGCCCAAATAATAGTTCGGCCAAAACACAGGCAGCAAACCATATGTCAATGGTCAGATATGTATTAAGTTGCACCAAATAGTAATTCTGCCTACAATAGATGAACCATGATCAGTTAGCAGCAAATATTTTTACATTTTAGCTATCAAATATGTAAAAGTTTATCGATATCACAACCAAATATTACTTGGAAACATTAAATGGCAGCTTAAAACTTTACCAATTTTAAAAAAATTCAAATACTTAGAAAATATTGGGTTCCATCCACTGCAGTATTTCACGTTTGCCAATTAAACTATCATATTATATACGCTACATGATGAATTGCTACTTTAACAGTATCCTCCTGTGTATGTATCATATAATCTAGAGCATTCTTACATTTTCATATTTTACCATTCCTATTGCTAGAGATATTGCTTTATAACTAAAATTTATTATTGCAAACATTCTTACATTTTCATATTTTACCATCTACAAATTTAAAAAAATTATTACAAAAACATATCTAAATTTGTATTAACCGATATTTAGGTAGATGATAAATTGAAATTGAGCAGAATGGTTATTGGATTAGATATTGATAATTATTAATAAAATTTAATATTTAAACAAAATTGTTATTAAATTAATTAGTTCCAAAATTAAAATTATATATTAAAAAAATGGAATTTAATTGTTTAGATTATTATTGTTATTACTGGAAATACATTATATAGTACTATAAAAGAATGTTTAAAAACTATTTTGCAAAGTGTAATTAAAAAATATTAAAAAGAAATTAAAAATTTATTTTGCAATTTAACATGCCAGATGTAAACTGAACCAAACAATGGATTGGCAATCACCATTTTCATGTCTACTGTATAAACAATGGATTGGCTTCAACTCAACCAAACAAGTATTAAAACAAAAATTGAAGAATACCCATTAGGTACCTTTGGATGAAAATTTAATAAAAACAAAATATAGATAGAAATCACTGACAGTCACCGGACCAAATAAGTGGATTCAAAACAGTAGCTTTATACCTTGGAAAGTGTATCGGCCAAAACTGAAGATGGAGTCCGAGAATTGTAATTTTAGCGTCTTCTCCTTGATTTCAGCCTTGGAGCTTCTGGGAAAGTTGAAGCTTTAAATCGTCGGTAGTTGAAAGAAAGGAGCCGCTTTAGCCTTTACTGGAAGCGAGACGAGAGGAAAGGGAAAAATAAAAAAACAGTTAGTTGCTTAAAAGGACGAACTTATAGATGGTTGCGGCACCGGAGACGGACGGAGAATGTGATGCAGCACAGGAGACGGCAGAGTAGCAGGTGGTCGGGTTTGGGGAGCTGTTAGGGATTAGGGGAAATTTTAGGGATTTTGGGGGAGAAAGAATTTTGGGGGAAATCGGATGGAGGCTTTGGGGGATAACAGAGGAGTCATATCGGGTTCCAATTTTGGTCAGAATGATGGAAAAAAACGACGCCATTTTCACCTAAAAAATTAACCATTTGCGGCATTTATAAATAAGCGCCAATAACTATAAGTCGAAACGCAGTCGTTTCATCAACAAATAGCGCACACCTGTGGCGTTTTTGAATAAACGCCACTAATAATACAGCAAAACGGCCTCGTATCGATAAATTTTAAAACATTTTTGCGGCGTTTTAATTAAAGCGCCACTAACTATAAATCAAAACGCAGTCGCTTCATCAACACTTACCTTAAACCCGTGGCGTTTTAAAAAAATCGCCACTAATAACATTTAAAAAACGGCAGCGTTTCTATAAATGTTAGAACAATGTTGCGGCGTTTTAAGTAAAGCGCCACTAAATATAAGATCAAACGAAGTTGTTTCCCCAACATTTAACTCAAGCTTGTGGCGTTTCCAAAAAACGCCACTAATACCATTGACAAAACGACAACATTTCGATAAACATAAATACAATTTTCCGGCGTTTTATGTAAAGCACCACTAATAGCAACATAAAACGGCGCATTTTTATTAACTCCCAATAAAACTTTGCGGCATTTTTCAAAAGCGCCAGTAATGGCGAAGAACAAAACGGCGCCGTTCCCCTTCCCAGTTACAGGATAACTTCCCACTTTACATGATACAAATTTTGCAAAACATACCAAAAGTATAGTCGTTTTGCGGTGTTTTTAAAAAAACGCCACTAAAATAAAAACATATAAAACGTAACGTTTTGCAGTATCAGGCACAAATTTTACGGCGCGTTTTAAAAAACGCCACGAATTTCTAACCTTTTGCGGCGTGCGGTTGAAAACGCCACTGAGAACACTGATCAAAACGCAACGTTTTGCCATTTCTGAAACAAATTTGCGGCGTTTGTATATAAACGGAGTAAAATGACATCGTTTTTCATACTAATCCATATTTGTGGCATTTTTTACTAAAACGCCACTAATGCATAAACACTAAAATAAATTTAATTTCTATCCTTTTTTATTAACCTTAAACCCTTAGAACCATAAACAGTAAGACACTAACTATAAAAAACTAAACCCTAAACCGTAAACCTGAAATCTAAATAATAAACATTAACCACTAACCTAAAACACTAAACATTAAACCCTAAACTCTAATATACCCTATAACACCCTAAACTTAATTTAAACCATAAATATATATTATAAGTTACAATTAAAAGTAATTAAAAAGAATCGTAAATTGCTTGTTTAAACCCTAAAAAATAACTTTTTTTTATATTTTTTTCAAAATCCTTAACCCTACTTAAACCCTAATACCAGCCTAACCCTTAAACCCATAATTAAACACTAAGACTCTGACTATAAAAACTAAACTCCAAACAATAAACTTTAAAACACTAAATATCCCAAACCCAATATAACAAACCCTAAACCTTAACCTACAATATAGTACTAAACATTAAACCTTAAACTATAAACCCCTTAAACTATAGCCCTTAAACCTCCTAAACCTTAAACCACAAAAATTTTTAATCAATATTAAGTACTGCTTCCATAATTCTTTATAAACATATATGACCTTTTACATTAATATATATCTATATGTGTATATACATGTACATCAATATCCACATGGAATTTTTAGGGGTTTAGGGTTTTAAAGATTATGTTTTTAGGGTTTAAGGGTTTTGAGAAAGCAATATGGCCGGCATCGATTTTAACAGCTTAATGGTAACTTAAATGAAAACTTCAAATTATAATTAATATAAATAAATCAATTAAATAACAAATAGAAAAATAAATATTTTGCGGCGCTTGTCAATAAACGTCGCTAAATCCCCCAAATGCTAAGTAAAACGATCGCGTTGGGCTTAGGTTATTGGCGGCGCTTACCAAAAACGCCGCTAAAGCCCCGAATACTCAGAGAACGGTGTCGTTCGGCTTATGTTTCTTTGCAGCGCTTCCGTAGAAACGCCGCTAAAGTACTGAACATTGGCGGCGCTACCTCAAAAACGCCGCTAGGTTACCGAATGCTTAGAAAACGACGTCGTTGGTCTTAGGTTTCTTTGTGGCGATTTATCAAAAACGCCGCTAAAGCCTTGATCTTTAGTAGCGCTTTATAAAAACGCCGCTAAATCCTCGAATGCCTGAAAAACGACGTCGTTGGGCCGAGGTTTTTGCGGCGCTTTATAGAAATCGCCGCTAATGCTTTTTCTTTAGCGGCGTTTTCTGTTAAGCGCCGCTAATGATTGATCTGGAGCGGCATTTGTTATTCAAACGCCGCTAGAAACGCCGCTAAAAGCCTGTTTTGGTGTAGTGTGAACGTAAAACCATGGTTGGAACATGGCAATATAGATACATGTGTAAGACCATAGTTGGATTATGGCACAAAAAGAACGATGTACTCATATCTGTAAGTCGTTCTTCTATTCAATAAGAAATGGTAAGAGACTTATGTGATTGAAATGAAAGATTTATAAATTAATATTAATATGGTATTTGACAAGGAAATTATGTATGTTGAGATATGTAATAAACTCAAGTGTGACATATTGAGAAAATAAGTTTATCAAAGTTGAATTCATATGTAATATGTGCAAGTACGCTAACCAGTGGTGTTGCTTGATGCTTAGGCAAGTGCCAAGCCATTGGTTGAATGATATGTTTATGACTTGTGTGTCATGCATATGGAACAAGCGTGGAAAGTAAAGAAATGCAAATGAAAATATAGAAATTCGGAAGAGTATAAAATTGTTTAAAATCCTATATTGCTAGGGATAAAATAAACAAGTAATAATGTGAATTTATTTACCTTGTGAGTTGATGAAAATAACCATATGAGTATTGTGACATCAATATTAAATTATTCTTGATATTTATAAATTTCAAATTTGAAATGAATGGACATGATTAAAGTTTATACGAGCTTACTAAGCATTTATTGCTTACGTACTTGTTAATAGGGGTAAACAAATGAAATTATAAAACGAATGAAATTAATCGATTGATTTATTGAAGAAATGAAAAAGTTGAAATTGTGAATTAAATGGAGACTGAAAATAAATGACATCCATTGACAATTCATTTCCCTTTAGAGCTCCGAAAATCAGACGAATCTCCATCATAAATTCCTTTATTGAAATTCCTATTATTCAGGCCACTAAAACGAGATCCTTCCTTTTCCCTCTGTCGGTTTCCATTGGATTTTTGAACATTATCTCTAAATTTCTGCCTTGATTTCCTTTCAACGATCATCCACGGCCCGTAATTCTCGTCCTTCTTCTTCAATCCTTCCACGACCAAATTCTGATTTTCCAGTATCGTTTCAGGCGAATCATTATTTTTCTCAACCGTTGGCCCAGGATTTCTAAATGGGTAGGGTTTTCCAGGTTTTCCACATGACCATATCTCCCACAGTGAAAGCATATAGTAGATAAAGATTCGTATTCCACCTTTCGTGATCAACCATTGATCAAAATTTGGGAAACCAATGGCTTTTCCAAATTAACATAAACTGCTATTCTGGCAAAACATCCCCTCGCCCTATTGTCGGTATTCATATCTAACTTAACCACTTTTCCAACCAGTTCCCTGATTTCTATAATGATTTTACGGTTATACAAATAACTAGGTAGAGCAAGAAATCTGATCCATGCCATTACTACGCTTGGGTAAGCCTGTGTAGGGTCGAAAGCCAACATCCAAGGTTGAACGGTCAAGTACTGACCAAATATGGTCCATGGCCCTTCAGAAAGAGCCTTTTCGCAATCCTGCTTGTTTTGAAATTTGACTAGGAAATAGCCATTTTCAATATTCATCATGTGCAAAGGTGCTGAAGGTTTCCACATATTATAAATTTTATTCTTTAAAATCGAGAAACCAATGTTACGACCAAATAGTTATAAAATTACAATGTTATCCATACCCTGAATGAGGATTTGATGAATCCTGTCTGAGAAGGTTATAGAAGGCACGCCATTCACAAAATTCCTCTGAATGTCCCCTTCCAAAACATCAATAGCTTCCATTTCTTCTGAGCCTTTGAAAACATCCTCTGCCGCAGGGCTGTCGAGCTTATCTCTCCAGGAGGTAGGTTGAACAGATAGCAGATCAACCCTCATGCAATCACTCGTTTCCTCCTCTTTATCTTTGAATCTAACCTTTTTAGGAATCAACTCCTCCACAATGGATTTTTCAGAACCAAAATTTTCACAGAGAATAATCATCTTTAATTTTTGTTATTTAACCCTTTAGAATATTCATTCCACGTGTCGTTTTTTAAATTGAACAAGAACCTTGCAGTTCACATTTTTTAAATTCAAAGTCTCGTAACTAAGTCACATAACTAACTAGTACTGAATATAAAAAAATAATAACATAATTAACTTTGCAGCTTGATTTTTATACCACCCCATTTCTAGTGTGGCTGGAAGGTAACAGCCGGCCTATGGAGCCGTTGGGTTTTCTTTTACCATGGGGCTTGGTTTTCACAGTTATTTTATGGTGTTTATGGAAATGTTGAAATAAAAGAAATTTATAGGCTGTGCTTGATTCACCGTAGCAGGTACATTTGATTGCAAGGAAATTTGCTTAGGATGTTTCTCGGCGTGGCAGACTGTTATTCCGAGGGTTCACCGTGAGCCTAAATAGATAGCTTGGAAACGTTCCCCGTTGGATTATTGTATTCTTGATAGTGCGGTGTGGACTGGTAGGCAACCTTCGAAATGAGAGGGGTGAGTGGTTGCATGGATTCATGATGAAGATAGGAGTAACGGACAACCTACAAGTTGAACTTTGGGGAGTTCGGGAAGGCTTTCGGATGGCTAAGGGCTGGATGTTAGTATTTTAATTTTGGAACTTGATGTGCTTTGGGTGGTGAATCTGCTATCTCGACCTTTTGAAGCTTCTCATCCGTTGGGAACTTTCGTTGAAGATTGCTTGCTATTGATCCGAAAAGGTTGGGTGATGAAAGTCTGACATATTCTTCGGGAGGGCAACCGCTATGCTGACCACCTTGCTTGTTTGGCTCAGGACATGGCGGAGGGTTGTGTTTTCTTATCGGCATCGCCGAACAGTTTGCAAACGTTTTTGCATGCTGATATGCAGGGCCAAGGTAGGATGTGTTTATAGTCTCATTGTTTCATCATATTATACCAACAAAATATTCTAATTAGTGTTTTTCTGTATTTGGTTACGGGATCTAATAATTATAATACGAGCATGCAAAATGTAAACACTTGTACATTAAAAATAGATAATACAATTACTAATCTATTTTAAAGAGTTGGAGGGTTTACAACAAGATAATACAATTACTTATTTATTTCAAACATCAAATTGGTGGGACAAGAAGATTTAAAGTTGGGCTTTACAACAACTATATTTATTTGGAGTAGTAATTATTCAAAATTTTATAAGAGCACTAGGGGAAAAATATTGAATCACTCAAGCTTTTACAGGGCCCTATTATTTTACCCTTTCTTACTCGCAATATATGAGTACAATTAATGAGAATGTGAGGGGTTTGTCCGGGATTTGGCCTATCATAGCATAAACGAATCTCCCACAATTGTTTTTGAGTGCGACTTGGGTTTAGATTGCAAGCAATCTGAGGATAGGCTTTTAAAACATAGAAAACTTCATCTGCAACTTGATTCACCGTCCAACTTGTCTGACGTCCAAATCTCACAACTACATCAAAGCAACAATTAGAGACAGGATGTGTTAGGGTAATACCGATATAAAAAAAAATCAATTTAATTCAATATATGAGCTAACAACAAAGTATAATCGAGATGTTACTTGTTTTTATGCCACGCCTGAGTTTTAAGGCAGACTTGAAGTACGTAAGAGGATCGTCAGGGTAATCAGAACAAGTTCCATGCTTTTCCCATTCAGATCCCCAAAATTTGTAGTTTGCAGTCATGTTAAGACCATCAGTCAAGTTTGGCCATTCTGACGTTAAATGAGCTTCAACTGTATGCAATTTAATCTTTTAAACAACAAAAGATTTTATTAGAGAACTGACAAACTCATTCATTCAAATACACGAAATTAAATTTTCAACTAAACATTTTTCTTTAATGTTTTCTAATTTCCAATAAAAAAAACGAAAATAGCTTATGTTTCCTTAAACTAAATAGTGGTTTTTGAAAATATTTTTTTTATTTTTATTTTCAGAAAAGAGTTTTCATTTTTCATTTTTATTTTTTAAAAATAGAAAAACACATTTGATAAATAAAAATAAAAATTTGTTTTCAATAATAAAAACATGTTTGGTAACTACTTTTTATAATAAAAACATAAGAAATAAAATAAAAGAATTTTACATGATTCAAACTAGGGTATTGTTAAACTAACTTTATTTGATAAATTATTTTGATATAAAAAACAAAAATATTTTGAAATAAAAATTGCTTTTGAATAAAGAAATTATTAAACAACAAAAGATTTTATTAAGGAACTGACAAAAGATTTTATTAAAGAACTGACAATCTCATTTCATTCAAATAAACGAAAGTAAATGGATCATGTGTGCTTACCCGGAGATCTTTGCGAAGAGTGGGTCTCTTGCGGGTACAAGGATTCTTTTTCTTGTAAGGAGGTATTGGTTCGTCATATCTATCTTGTGGCCATATATCGTGAATTTTGAAGTCGGAAGGGATAGGAGGTTTGCACCTTAATGTTCCATGACATGTAGCTGGTGGCCATTGGAGACTAAGTTTGTAGAAACTGATCTTGGGCGTCGCCCTAACTTGCTGGTGGTGGATGAAGGTAGAGGGCTGTGAATAGAATCTAAACCAACCCGAGAGAGCGACCAAGGCTGCAGCTAGGAACAAATATTTCCATTCCATCGACATTTGGAAGAATACTACTGCATGACAGAAAACAAGAAATGCAGAAGAATAAACTTTCATTCATAATCTTGTAGATACAAAAGTGTCCTTTTATACACTAATTACAATATCAAGAAGCAGCTAACTAATAGAAGATAACTATCTACGTAGTTAATCTGTTGCTGATATTGCATTCATTATGGAAGGGGTGGGTCTACCTTTTCATTACACTAGCATGCAACTATGCATATTATCATTTTTTATTTGTCTAACAAGTTATATTGTTCAATTGCATCATCATTATATAAGGTTTATAAGATTGGCATTTTAATAATTATAATGTACTATTAAATTTTATGTGATAGGCAGTTCACATTTTTTAAATTCAAAGTCACATAACTAACTAGTACTGAATATAAAAAAATAATAACAATTTATGATTAATTTATTACTATGTTCGATGTCTACTATTATTATTATACTAGAATTGTCATAAATACATAAATATTTTCAAAATAATAAAAAAAACTAAATTCTAAATTAATATTAAATAAATATAATTATATTAATACTAAATAAAATAAAAATCTTTCACCCTTGTCCCTTCCCCCCATCGTACTCGTCCTTATTTATGGATTCATTCACTTGTGACGTTCATAGCGTGACATACCTTAATTCTAAGTGGATGAGCACTATGTATGTGTGACTCATATACTTTGATGTAAGTAAAAGTTTAAGTTCAAATATATAAGAAATCGAAAGCTGGTGTGTTGAGTATATGACTTCTACAATATGTAACTGTACAAACCCAAATTTGCCCGGCCCAAATCAGAAATAAATAAACAAAAAATATATAAAAATAAAAATAAAAATAAAAACAAAAATTATTAAAAGTCCATCAGTCCATAGCTTTACAAACCCAAGTTACAGAGGCCTAATCACCTAACCCAAAAGACCCAACTAAAACCCAAACCCACTAAGCCTAATGCCCATCAGCCAACCCTAGCCCGATGGCCCAACACCAGAAGACGTAGCAGCAAACTCTAACAGCATTCAGCCTCCAGCGCCGCAATCAAGCTCTGCCCTCGCACGTGCACCACCACGCCTCCCAGCCACGCACGCCTCTGTACGGCCACCTCCGTACCTCTAGGCTGGCCGAATACCTGCAAAAACACACGGAAGCAGCATCCAATAGAAAAATAACAGAATGGGGGAACCTTTTATTTTTTCTATTTTTTATTTTTTGTAAATCGGGCTATATGAAGGCCATTCGAACACTGTAAACAGATTACGCATTGAGAATACAAAAAAAAAATCGAAATACCAGAAGGTAATTTCTGGGTTCTTTTTGGCATTCGCAGATTATTTTTTTCTTGTTTTTCTTTTTTTTCGTTTTGCATCTGTTGATTATTTGTTAAGAAGAAAACGGTAAAAGAAAGAAAGACATACTTGGTGACCGCATCCTCTCTCTCCGTCGTCATCGGATTTGAGTGGGGATTTTGAGGGTCTGAGGAGTTGATTCGCAGAACGGCGCAGAGGGGGTTTTAGTTTTAGTTTTGGTTTTGTTTTAGTGGAAGGGTTAGTTTTTAGGGTTTATTTTAGTCTTAAGCACGGGGACTAAAACTTCGTCTTTTGTTGCTAATATGATGGCTTCAAAACGGCGTTGTTTGATGACCAGATCTGAGCGGTGACCCGATCTGGGAAGGATCCGCGCATTACGGAGCAATTGGTCTATTTATTCAACGAGTCCCTCGGCGTTTAATGGAATTGCGATTGGATTTACTTTAATTGGTTGCAATTTGTACCGCATATTTGATTCTGTATTCATTTAAATCCAAGCTCGAACGGTGCCGTTTCTGTGATTGATTGAGACTATTTCGATACTTGCGTTTAATTGCAGATTTAGTCCTTCAATTTTGAAACAGATTTTAATTTAATACTAATTTAGTTTTCTTTCTTAAAATTCAACAATATATTTTAATTATAATTAATTATATTTTCATATATTATAGTATTTAATATTCAACAATATATTTCTTAAAATGTAACAAATTATTGTTTTCATTTGTATTTTATATTTTTTAAATTCATTATACACCAATATTTTGAGTCAATTGTATTTTAGTTTTGTCTTCTTTTATTATTATTTTAATTTTATTTAAGCCTTGATTTAAAATTTGTTGATTATTATTTTCAATTTCAAAAATACTTTTCATATTTAATTTTAATTTCAAAAGTTTTTTAGATAAATTAATTCTTATATTCATTGTTTTTAACATTATTTTAATATTAGCTTAATATTGCTTTCGAACTTATTATTAATATAATTTTAAGATATAGGATATTATTCTTTGAAGTTATTATCAATATGATTTTAAATTCATTAAATATTATTTTAAAATTTTGTTATTATACTTTTATTTTTCAATTTGATATATTATTATAAAATTCATCATTTATCAATACACATTTTAGTAGATTAGACATAATTTATATATTTTGATGTTGTATAATGTGAGTAAAATTATTATTGCTACTTTATTTGTATTTATTTATTGCTTATTTGGCTACTTCTTAGTTTAAGTTTGAATTATCATTTATCGTTTTACATTACATATTTCTTTTTAGAATTTTGTACTTTTATCATTCTATTTCATACTAAAAGGCCTAGCATTTATAATTCTCAAGAGAATTGTGCCATAACTTATTGGGTTCCAATTTTTCTCGATGAGTTTAAATAGCTGTGTGCTTATTTTATTAAAACCTTACAATTATTAAAATAAAAATCTTTAGATTTCAAAATGTTGGATCCTAACTTATTGGATACGACATTTTGTTATCTCGATTTTAAAATAAAGGCAATATTTGATGTTTAAGAATTTTGAGAAATTGAACCCTAACTTACTGGATTCTGATTTCTCGATTGACTTAAATCATCAGATATCCTTCTTAAAACATGTTTAAAAAATTTTAGAAAGGGACAAACCTAACTCCGAAGATTGGACTGTTGCGCTCTAACTCACTGAGTGTGGTGGTCTATTTCTTTGAAATGGGTCCGTCCATTTAACCAATTCAATTATTTAAGCTTTCATTTCAGGGGATCGTATTTAAAAATCATTTCAAGTTTCGACATTAAGACCTTAAGCAATCAATTCGGTACCAATCTTGGACGTTATGAGGGTGCTAACGCTTCCTCGTACGTAACTGACTCCCGAACTTATTTTCTCAAAATTCGCAGACCAAAATCATTTTTAATGGTGAACCGGTCACACCTTAATAAAAGATCGGTGGAGACTCCATTTTCAAAGTCGATCCCCTTTTTTTTTAAATTTAAAAAATGGTTTTGACAGTAACATCATTCAAAATAGTAGAATTTATATTCCAAAAAATGGGTAAATGATATCATCTCATCGACATTATATGATAAATGAAAAGTAAATATGGTCACGGGTTGATTGTCTTTGTGATAAACGACTTAATTACTATTTGATAGTAATTGACTTTTAATAAAGAAAGATGTAATGGTTACCATGAGATAAAATAAGATCACTTTGGGAGAACAAATTTATCCTAAAGAGATCAAGGATATCCTATGAGGGTAACACACTTATGACAAGGTTATTGGACAAGCACTAATTGAGTAGCTTTCGTAATTGTACGTAATGAAGGAGAGCTCAATCATAATATTATAGTGGAATAACTTTGTAACTAAATAAGTTTATAATTAATAGGCGAAATTTTGGAACTCAATTATAAATTGTAACACCCCAAACCCGACCTGGACGTTATGGCCGAATTTGGAGAAATTACATTAGTTTGTTTAGAAACTTTTGTTTTAATCAAACTTAGTTGTGCGTTTCAAAAGCATAAAACTTGGAAGGACTCTCACAAACGTTTAGAAAAGCTTAAGTCTAAAAACACTTATCTCAAATCCCAAAATTTAATTCAAATTTGCTTGCTTCACCAATTTTGAGCAAACCTTTTCTGGTTAATGCTAACATTTGTTAAAAATTAATTAATTATTTACAGAAAAATACTTAATTTGAAGTGAAATTTTTTTTAGAGTTTTAATTTTATAAACCGAAATTTATTTTTTTAACTCATGTGATTTTGCAGTTTCACATTTGAAAATATCAACTACCGATGATTTAAACAAAAACCAAAACAAACGAAAAAAAAACCAGATTATAATCTCAAAAGTCCAAAATTGAAAACTACGAAAATCACCATATTTTAATTAACTGAGAAAATAATTCAAGCTCCCGCACGCCGTCCAATCCTAAGACAGAAGACCACCTAAAACGTATTAAACAAACAAGTGAGCTAGGAGTTCAGTGTGTAACTCGACCCACAAGCATAATTTTTTTTTGACAAGCACATATGTAAAGGTCATCATAAAATTTTACTTATAATGTACAAACATCATATCATAATATTGTATTACCAGAAACATATATCAGATCATAAGGTCATATTTCCAGACATATTTCAGATCAGAGTATCATATTTTCATAAACATATATTGTTGGATCGCCAGTACCCCTACGGCGCAGCGGAAAAATTTAATAATCGGCGACACTAACCATGGATCCATGTGTGAGGAACGAATCGGGGTGAAAAAGGGCTACGAAATTACCTAATGTTTGTTCTAAGTAGACAACAACTTCTCAACAATGTGTAGTCTGATCTACAGTCGAACCAAGCCGCAATCTATCGAGACTCCGACCTCTACGTAATCCACCCAGTTGACTACGAACGGAATAAATCCCCAAAACGGTTTTGAGAGTGATTTTTCTTTTGACGGTTGCTAGACCAAAAATAAAGAAAAACAGGATTCTTATATCCTATTATTTTAAGGTTTTTAGGAATTAAATAAATATAATAATATTTTAAATCGAAAATTATAATTACATTAATTATAATATAATTTCGGTAAACCATATATATTTATTTGAATTCATATGCTAAACAAATTCATGTCCTAATTATGCGTACAACAAACTTGTACATAATGTGTTGGAAATTTGATTACCGAATTAAATGAATTCTATAATTGATTTAATTCAAGCGAAACCCAAAAATAATACCAACTATGGTTTATTCCGTTCATTTCAACTATAGGGTATGACCCTGTAGGTTCCTGTAACATTAGCAGTAATACTAGAACGATTCCAATGTTACAAACAATGAGTGGCATCTAGCAATGCATCATTGCTACCTAAGTCACAAGAGATCATGATTCGACATAACCTTTTATGCAATAATCCTTAAGTCCTTTATCTCTGGATTGGACACAAATCATGGAATAGTCACACTTGTATAGTCCATTCCATGTTCCTTGATACCTTAAGCAGACTACAATATACAAATAAGCATGACATCTCATATCAACTTATTTGAGCATGGCCATGCATTTCTAGTCTCACTTAATCAAGTGGCCCAAGATATTACTCCCATTATGTAGGAGGGACTTATTCTATATCGACCAACCATATCCCTCTACATCGATTGTGGTATATCCAACATCAGCCTTTATAGAATAACCAGTTACGGTGTACGTTTCACTGTATCAAAATATACTACTCACGATGTTGGGATTATGATGATCTCAAGTCTGAGGATCATATACGTATTAATCACTATGAGTAATGTTGCGACAATTACATAATAATCCAAGAAACATACTCATAATGGGTCAGTCCAATATGTTGTTCTCTAACACACATATTCATGCATCGATTCTGACATTCCATATCAATGATAACTCTTTATCATCAATCAACTACATGTTAGTCTTAATGCATTATCGTTTTCCTATCTAACAATAATACTTGACTAAGGATCTTTTAAGAATAATCATGTTATTCTTAGGACATTATTATAAAACAGTTTATTTATACACACAGAAAAGAAACTGAAATAATAATGGTAACGCCTTATATTAATAAACATGATAAATCAAGTATGTTGGTACAACCATCTCATGATTGATCTTTGAGCATACTCTAACATATATCAGACCAGAATGTTATGTTTTCAGAAGCACATATATCATATCAGAATGTCATATGAGACCAAAACAAATGCAGACACAGATCCTACCCCTATCCGCTACACACCAACTCCGTCCAACAAATAACACCAATTAGGAACACAAAAGTTCATCTATCCAATCACACCAGGTCGTGGTGATATGTCACTCATATAAGTGCAGCTGAGCTGCCAAACAAAAATATTGCGGTAATCCGCCAAAAGATGCAGTAATACTGCCAAAATCACACTTCCCCCATCGCATATCATATCTCACACCAATGTTCATGCAAATACTAACAGACATCATATGCACATATGTCATACATAATTTTCACATCAGGACATACTAACAAATTTATCAGATTACAGATCATATACAAATTTCATATTTTAAACATACTTGTAGTTGTAACACATACCTTATGCCTATTATGTACATTCACAAAATATCATACTTCATATTTTAGAATCATATTTAAGACAAATGGACCCTGCGAAAAGTTTAAATACAAATTTCAAAGTCTAACAGGCTTAAGTGAAACTTTTTAGAAAATGAGCTCACATGCCTGTGTGGCCCACACAGACCAAATGGCCCAACTCGTGTGATCCACACGGTCTGGGACACAGTCTAACACACTCAAATTGGATTAAAAATACATAGGTGCTAAATTAAAAAAAAAACTATTAGACTTAAATACCAAATAATAAATTAAACCTATATTTATTAACGTGAATTTAACATCGTCCGCAAATAAAGCCCAAAACCTTTTGATATTTGAACACATAAAATTCAAACATTTTGGAATGATAATTAAGTTTTTCGGAAGTCATCAAATAAGAATCTAGTTTCTTAACTTACGCAAATTAATACTAATGTTTATAATGCCATGGAAAACAATTCATTTATGCTTTATTTTAATTTCATGGTTATTCAATATAATAGTATTATAATATTGATTCCATTCTTCAATATGTAGAATGGTTTACTTTAAAATATTTAATATGAATGTCAATATAATTTCAAAAGTTTAATCCCAACTTTGACTCAGTTAAAATTTTTTTTTATGAAATCTATGGTTGTTTGTACCAATAATACTTCATCTTGTTTCCCCTGTATAAAATAAACTAATGACTTTATTTAACAGAAAAAGAAACTTACACACCGTGTGACACACACGGTCTGGTACACGGTTGTGTGTCACACACGGTTTGGCACACGACCGTATAGCATTAACAGACTAGTTTTTAACTTTCTTTCGTTCGCTGTTTTTCGAGTTTTGCGTTACACCTGATTTGATTTTTATGTGAATGCAACCACAAGGTTTCCGGTACCTAAGAACATCATCCAAATGACCAATTACAATTATGATTCACACAACTTAATCAAAGATTGATCACAAACGAACTAATTAAACCCTTCAAAAAAAAAACACATTTGAACCCTTACTACTAAACGAATAGCAACTACGTGAAACTTACATCGTTGGAGGAACATCAATCGCCTCTCGATCTTCCCCTAAAACGTATCGAATTAATTAATTAACATAACACATGAATTTTCGCACCACAACCTCGAAATTCCAACATCCCAAACGCCCAACAAACACTTT
This sequence comes from Gossypium hirsutum, assembly GCF_007990345.1. Lineage (NCBI taxonomy): Eukaryota > Viridiplantae > Streptophyta > Magnoliopsida > Malvales > Malvaceae > Gossypium > Gossypium hirsutum. The sequence continues at coordinate 21,642,453 of NC_053446.1, read as the reverse complement.
CAACAAAAGAATTGAATAAAAACGATAAGACCTTACCTCTACAGATTGAAACTGACCAAACGGAAGCAATAGAATCAAAGCCGATTGAAAACGATGGCAAAAGGAGAAAAGAACTTAAGAAACTAAAAGAACAAAAAGAAAAGATGAAGAGCAAAACGTGAAAAGAAAGAAAAGAAATAATAATAATAACAAAACAAAACACAACAAATGGGAACGAGGGAATTGGTGGAACTTTGGGAAAAGAAAATAAAATAAAATTAAAAGAATAAAATAATATATATCACTTTGCACACATGACTAAAATTAAACTAAAGTCTTACCACTAAACCACTAAACTTATTGTTGTTATTTAGTTATATAAACCAGATGTTTAAGGATAGGAGTTTAGGAAAAAAATAAAAAAAATACAAGGAAAAAAATTTGAACCCAAAACCTCTTATAGATAAACACAACACTTAACCATTGAACCAAATTAATTCACTTAACAAAATTTTTACGATCTTAACTAAAAATCAGGACGCGACCACTCTTGGTTTCACTAACCTAATTTCTTCTAACTCGATTTTTGAAATGTGACCTAAATGATTTAAGCCATAATTATATATGTTCAATTGGTCCCTTTACTAGCTCGTTGAAACCAAAAATGAATTGAATGTATAATCAAATAAAAAAAATTAAGAAGTTGCTGAATTGCTATACTATCAATATCTTAGAGCTTCATGAATCCTTGAACGAGACAACAGTAGCATTGACCAACAACCTCTACTCCTCTTGGCCAGGGAAAGGTACTTTACGTGCTTTTTCTTTCTCTTTTGTTTATACTGCCCTTTTTACAATTGCTACACGTAATTGGGTTCCAGATAGTCAAAAGATACTGTGACTAAAAGAACGATAATTTTTTTGAGAAAAATGGTTGATATGGTAGAGTTTGACCTTGGTCAACTCATATTTGATGAAATAACAAAGCATGAAATGAGGCTGTTCACTAGGTTCTTGTCGCCTTATCCCACTTTAATCTTTCAAGTTCTGTCCATCCAAAACCCAAGAATTGTATGTGCCACGAAACAGTATGAGAAACCCCGCACTTGAATTTAAGTTTTCCACAAATGTCTTGAAAGAAAAAATGTTGTGAATGAACCAGAAGAAGTCTCAGACTCTGATTCTGAAAAGGCTAAAAAGGAAAAGACTACTTCTCAGGGAGTGCCCAGTGTTGTAGGCATTGTTTCTATCCCCAAAGGCATTGGGGCTTGAACCATTATTGACCTTCGAGCTTCCATAAAATTTAATCAGAGACATTATAATAGGCTGAGAGCTGAAGCCAAAGCTATCAAGAATATGATCAACAAAGAGAGGGCCTTGCCAGCTGTTCTCCTAGCCTTGCCTGATGATGAATAGGTTGGCACTTTGTCGACCAAAAAAGGGGAAAATGAAAGAGGTGTTGGAGGCTATGGATTGAGGGGTAAGATATCCAAAAGGGACGATGTTGATATTATTTTTGCTGAATTAAGTGGGAGTTATCAAATTTTTAGCTTTATTGAGTTATTGGGAATATGCCAATGGGAGCTGAGATTAATTGATGATTAGAACATCCTATATTGTACAGGTTTTGTGCATGACGTTCTTTTAAGGAAATAAAATCACTTTTGAATTAAAATTTTCAGCAATCTCTCTCTCAATATAATAATAAGATTATTTGCAAGAAACTCATTCTCTATTTTGTTACAAAACATTGTTTTTGACAATTTTTATCGTTGAAAATGTTCTTTACAGAAGGCAAATTAATCTATCAACAAGAAAATATACCTTTGACATCGGTATCTCTACTAATCCTTGACAAATATCATAAATTGTAGACAGATTCTGAAATGGATGATTTGGAATATTTTACTTATAATGATGCAGCTGATACTTCAAAATTACTTTCTCTTACTCAATGAAATCAAGAGGGTAATATTTTTCCACAATACAACAACTATCATCCATATTGAAAGATTTATAAGCATCCATAAGATCCAAAGCGAAGCTAAGGGTAAAAAAATCAATTGTGTTTTCATTAAATCTACTATTTCGCTCAAGAAGTTGAGAATCTATAACAACATTGAATATATCAAACTGGTAATGGTGTTTTGATCGCATTTTATCACATATGGAGAATCCATATCAAGAACCTCAATATTGTGCTTTTTATAAAATGCTTTTACAACTTCCAATAAATTGTCCCAACCATCATAAATAATTTTTTTTTCATAATTTTGGTGCTTGAGACTAAAGTACATAACATTTAATATATCTTAGGATTTTTTTTTGTAGATGTTGGCAATTAATATATGTAATACTCATTATCTCTTTCAGATGTAAGATAAAAACAAAATTAAAAGATGTAATCTTCTTATATGTTGCAGCCGCATCTTCACATATAGAATAATTGGAGTCACTTTTAATAACATTTTCTAGAACAGAACAAGTAGCATCAAACATTATTATTAAGCTACAAACAAAATTAAAATGAGAGCTTCAACGGGTTTCTCCAGCTCATTTCACAATGCCAATTTGGTTAAGTCCTGTACCAGTTTCAAGTTCATCAATTGTCAACATATTTGCAATTTCAATTTCTTGGGCAGCTTGTAATTGATCAGGACGTTTGCAAGAGGCACTAATTATATTAACAATGAAGTTCAAATTAGAGAAAAAATTATGAATAGGAATTACCTCTTGAGAAGCAGCAACTAATGCCAACTGAAGTCGATGAGCAAAGCAATGAACATAATATGCATAGGGACAATCATTTAATAAAAATAATCAGCTAAAGAATTTTGATTTTAATAAAAAAATAAAATATAATAGTTAATTAAAAATTATCAACAACATATATGTTTTTGAAAGATATGATACAAGTAATCAATTTTCATGAAAAGAAAGATTGCTAAAAGTTGTAAATCTAACATTGTTGGATTCTCTAACATGAGGGAGGCAAGAAATTGAATGGTTTTTGGCTTTCTAATAATCGTATTCAAGCTAATATGGGAAGGTTTAATTCCCATTTCTTATATTGGGACATCAAACCAACGTGAACATGGTGATATCAAAACTCAAAAGACAGAAATACGCCATTTTTGGAAGTGAAGTCAAGAAAACTAGCTGATAACGATTCAGGATATAAGTATAAGCTGCCCCAAGTTGCATAGGCAAGCAATTGGGAATGGAAATTGTAATCTGTATTCAGTGGATTCCTACAAAACAAAATTATTTGAACCAATTACACTGTTTCATTTGGATCTAAAAGTATAGACAATAAGCCATGATCATCATCATAATAGTTCCTATCGTTCAACATTAAATTACATTCAACAATTTGAGACGTCTAGCTCTCTAAACAACGATTCGTGTATGAAAAGCACACCATATCCAGCATGTATATGCACCTGCAGATCGTGATATGCAGTTTATTAGATCTGCAGATAAGAGTTAAGAACTAATTGATTCTCTAGGCAGAAATCTAGCAAATTCACTGAAACAACCAATATATATATATATATAGAGACAAGGCAGAGGCTAACATCTTTGGCATATGTATCGAACGAACAATAACAGCATTTTTGGAGAAAGACAATATAGTCGACATAAACTGCATATCAAGAGAGCAAATCCCATGAAATCTTACCTCTTCTGTTGTAAGTCCCCATCCGTTTTCATATTCAATATCAATTTGATGCGTCTCCAGCCGGCAGTCGTATTATAAGTTCCTTGAGCTCGGATCTTCCATTGATTGGAACTAAGCTCTCAACATAAGCAATGATCTGCATCTTTTCCTGATAAGCATGGATACCAAGATTTTTAAGCTCTCGTGTGGAGGGGTCAAAAAACACGAGTTCATGATCCGAGCTCTCGAGAAACAATTCACCATTTTTCCAAAACCCCAAAGGCCTCTCAACTCCAAGAAGAGATTCAATACTGAATTGTTTAGTCCATGATCCATTCATAACCCATAAATCAAAAGATTTGTCAGTCCCTCCCCTTGGGTAAACAATAGCACCAAGCAGTCCATTGAAGTCCAAAAGTTCCAAATAGTATTCAGCTAAAGACCCACCAAATTCAGGCAATGGTAAAGTTGAAAACTTTTCATTGACCATATCAAATGAGAGAATAAGGTCATCAGAGTACCCAATTGCCCGCCAATAATAAAACCCATTTACGTAATTATTAAACAAAGGAGATCCATAAGGTTGAACCCCAGGAACTGAAATCTCCTTCCATGAATCGGTTTTAAGTGAATATAGCTCAACTTGGTCGTTCCAATCACCCATTAACCCTTCATCTTCATTCTCTTCAAAACAATTACTAACAAAATTTACCACTTTGTAGTCACCACTTTGAGAATCAAACCCAATACCGAAGCAATCAAAACTAGTGGAATCTACTGAAGGAGGGCGTTGGACTGTGGATTGAGGGAGAGTTTTAAACTCTCTGGTTGATGGGTTCCAAAGGGCTACCTTATCAGCATCATGTAAACACAATAATCCATTACAAGGACCTGAAACCACAGGAGCATACCAACAATCCTCGAAAAAGGGTAAGTGGATGTTGTGTTGTGCCGAAAAGTTTTGGCCTTTCTCAATTGAAAGTTGAGAGAAATAGTAGATGTCATCACGGGTGTTACCCTGACAACGTTTGAGGAGGAGATTAAGGTTGTTGTTGTGGAGGTTGTTTTGATGATGTTTGGTAATGAAATGAGGGGTTTGAAAAGATGAACACCAAGGCTTACATACGCACCTGAAACGTGTCAAGGATTTAACTGGAAGCTTTGACAGAATCTCCAACATCACCATTTCTGGTACCTCAACTCTAGTTTCGGGCATCTTCCCTCTCTATCTTATCTCTTTCCTCTATATTTTGATGAATGATTTCTTTTGGGGGAAGACAATGGAAACTAAAATATAAAAAAACTAAAAAACCAAAGGAAAAGACAAACCTATAACAAGTACACCTTTTCATGAGCCGGGCAATCCGCTAGACCCGGAAGTCAGTTTAAAATTTGAGAGTTTAAACAAAAAAAAAAAAAATTAGATTCATTTAAAATATAAGTTGACTCAAATTTGAATGTTTAAGTCCGAATATGGTTCGGCCTAACCCGTTTTGAATTAATAATATTTTATATTATGTTATTTTTATATAATATGTAATTTAAAATATAAAAAAATTTATACTAAATTTATAATACTACTCTAATATAAATATTAAAATAATATTAAGATGAATATATAAAAAATTTTAATATATAAAAAATGTATAAGATTATTAAATATTAAAATAATATAATATAAATATTTTTAAAAAATAAAAAAATAATATGGGCTGGCCTAAAATGAGCTTCGGTTAATCTTTTGTAAATATAGGAGGGTTTAGGTAAAACTTCAAACCCAAATTTCAGACTGGGCCGGACTTGATAAGCATAAAATATGTTAATATAAATTCATGAGCACCTCTTATAACAAGTAGCATTACACGTATTTCTTAGTTGGTATATAGCAATAACAAAACAATGTTGAAGATGTAAAAGAAAGTGGAGGTTAAATTTTGCTATTATAATCCCTTGTACTTTGTGAAAGTTATGGTTTCAGTTATTAAACTTTAATTTAATCAATTTTAGTTTCTATATGTTTTGAATTGATCAATTTTAATCTTATTACTTTTCGAATTTTATAATTTTAGTTCTAACCCAATTAGTAGCAATTAAATTCGTTTGGTTAAATTCAATTACTAGTCATGTACTATGTATACATTTATATATTTAGTCCATATTCTCAAATTTGATAATTTTAAGTCTCTATACTTTTTGAATTTTGAAATTTCAATCTTTATGCAAAATACATTCATTAATCCATTAATTATATTTTTAGTGAGTAATATATGAAAATAACTAGTTGACATAGCATTATGCATATGATAATATGTTTGTCGCGTCATATTTTAGAAATAACATAACTTAATAAATTTAACAGTTATCATTTGATGAGGACTGAAATTTTAAATTTTGAAAAGTAAAAGGGTTAAAAATGACCAAATTAAATTATAGAGACTAAATCCACAACATTTGTAAAGTATAAGGACTAATAACTGAATTTAACTTAAAGTTGAACTACAGTTAATGCTGTTGGACTACAATGATGGCCCGGCCTGGCCGTGCCCTCTGGTAATTCTCAAAACCCAAGAGCTTATCCTGGGTAAGGTTAGCACAATAATGGCCATATTTTTAATAAAAATGCATATATTAATTTCAGAGTAAATTAAAAAGGTTAAAATATGTTGTTAGTCCTTTATTTATATAATTTGAGATTTTACGCTTCTATTTTAAAAGTTAAAAATTCAATCCTCTTACTTTTTTAATTTAAAAATCTTAGTCTATTCATTATCGCTATTGTATTTTTTATCAAAATCTATTAATTTAACATGTTTATTTAAAATCAATCATATGCCATGTCATATAAAGACAACCTAATCAAAATTCTAAGTTGACAAATTTTGACAGAAAATACTTAAGATTTTAATGATTGGACTGAGATTTTTGAATAAATAAATATGAGGACTTAATTTTTAATTTTTTTAGTACATGGATTAAATTACAAATTTTGACAAAATTCAGGGACTAACATCATATTTTAACCAATTAAAATTACTGGTCATCTAATGTACTAGGAATGTAACCCCACGATGCAGGGCTTGTCTTTTATTTTTTACTAAACTAAAAAAATATGAATAAAAAGGACTTCAAGAATAGGGACATAAAAAGAGGATACCATACATTACATAGTAATCCTCGAAGAGCAAGTAAATAAATCAAAATTCGTCAAAAATATTATTAAACAATAGTTGAAAAATACAAAAATAACACTTAAATTGATGATCACTAAACTTTTTTTTTTTAACAATTTCATTATATGTTTTTGATTATATCTGCTTTTTATAACACAACGTCTAGAACTATTCATAGCCCCTCCCCAACCCAACCCAACCCAACCCATAAATAGGAGGATAACGCGCTTCACTGCATTCAAACCCACATCCTCCTGCATTAGAACAATACTCATACCAATCGAGTTAAGACTCAATCAATCAATCAATATCACTAAACTTGATAGTATTAAACATGGTTTTTGATAAACAGAAAATACGATCATGACAAAAAGTTAAAATATGATTTAAACAACTCTCATATCAAGTATAATGAAACCATCCATAATTTATGAAAACTCCTTGAAATCAGGACATCATCCTATATTGACAAATAATGAAAATCCCTTCAACAACAGATTCAAAAACTAGCCAAGCACCATTAAAACAATAAAAAGTCACTTCCAATCACCATACTCACAAATAACAAATCCACAACTCATGAATACTCCTTGAAACTAAGACATCATCCAAATTATGATAATCTCTTTAGAAACCTGATTACAAATTTGTTCAACCTATTGAAACCAATCATCAATTAAATCATAGAAAAACCATTGAGCAACCAATGGAAGTAGGTAGAGCCCCAAAAAAACCATAATCAGACTATAACTTGGTTTCTTGGATAAAATGAATGTGAATATGAATATGCTTAAGATGCACTCTTAATGGAACCCCCAAGTCTTGAACACTCCAAAAAACTATTTTTATGTAGAAGTGACACCACATAAAAGATAGTAAAAATAGTAAAACTAAACTGGAAAGTGTGTATCTTCAAAACTCCCTCTCTTCAATTTGAATTAGGTTAACCATCAATTGAAATTGAAAAACCCACTTTCTTCTCTACTTTTTGACAGCCCTTTTTGACAAAAGGATACTTAACAAAAATATACTTTTGACTCCGACTAGCAAACTTATCAACCTTGGAACGTTGATTATGAAAAAAATATAATCAACCAAATATATGAAGATCATCAAACAAAAGGAGGTCTACCAAACAACATTTTATAGGATGTTTTACCATGAAGAAGAAGTGAAGGAGTTCAATTGATAAGATGAGAAGTAGCCAAAACACACTCCCCAAAAAAAATATAGACATATTTCCTTGAAACGCAAAGCATGAACCACATTTAAAATATGCTGATGTTTCTTCTCCACCCTCCCATTTTGATGAGAAGTACCAACACAAGATGTTTGAAAAATAATGTCATTTGTAAGAAAATAATCCTGGAGAAAATTAAAGTCTATCTCATTATCACTTCCAACAAACTTTATCTGTTGAGAAATTTGATGATCAATCATAGCAATAAATGACATGAAAATCTTGAAAATTTCCTTATTAACCAATAGATATACCCAAACAACATGGGAGAAGTCATCAATCAATGTAAAAAAATAATGAGATCAAAGATGAAGGAGTGTCATGAAAACCCCATAAATAACAATGACCTAACTTAAAAATATGAGTGACTTTCTGTTCACTAATTTGAAATCTATTTCTAGTTTACTTAGCACGATGACAAATTTCACATGCTTTATTCAAATGATCTCTAGAGTTACTAACATAGGAAATAAATTCACTACTTTCCCAAAAGGGTGACCCAATCTTCTATGACAAAGTTCCAAAGAGAATGAAGCTTCAATTGAAACCACATTGATCGTCGATACCTGCCGAAAGTAGTAAAGTTAAACATGTCTCTTACCCGCTCCAATTAGCTCCCTCCAATGAAGGTCCTGAATAATATATATGTGATGTGTGTTTTCTATACTAACTAAAATTTACGACAAAGGTAAGCGCACCTATCGAACAATAGTATAGCTACGGTGAGTAGAGATATTTATCCACGAGGATTAAAAGTATTAGTAATCACCATTTTCTTATTATTTAGCCGAAAATTCGGAGTGATGAGTTTTAGTCTAAAATTACTAAATTAATTTAACTAAGAACGCAACAGAGAACGAATCAGGAAAATAATCAAAAGATAACCAATGATAGAGACAATACCCAGGAAAGAATCCGCCTAGACTCATTTTATTATTAATCTGATTTAAACGATCTATGCACTTGGTGTCTTGATCCATAGAAATCCCTAAATTATGCTAATATCTCTTTCAAGAGTAGAAGCAACTGACTCTAGGTTGATTAATTAAAATCTCATTCTAATTAAAACCCCCATTGTCGCATTAACTCGATCTATGGATTCCCCTATTAGATTTGACTCTAATCCGATAGATTTATGTCGTCCTATTTCTAGGATTGCATGCAACTCCACTCAATTATGCTAGATTTATTCTTAAACACGGACTTTTGCTCCATTGAATTAAGCACAGTAAACATGAATTAATATTCCAAAAATATTAAAACAGGAAATAAGCACACATAATTGAGAACAAGAATCAAGAATTTATCATGTAAAAAAAAATTAAATAATAGGATTCGTCATAGGTTTCATCCTCTCTAGACCTATCCATGGGCCGAGCGGCCCGGCCCGGCCTGATGGTCTGCCCGAAATATGGGAGGGTTCGGATAAAAATATAGGCCCGAAATATGGGTTTGGACATAAAAATTAGGCCCGTTTAGAAAACGGGCTGGGCCTCGAGCACAAATTTTTTGGCCCGGGCCCGGCCCGAATATAATAAAAATATATATTTTTTAATTTTTTTATTTTAAAATATTTTAAAAATACTTTTATTTTTATTTTTAAAATAATTTTTTGGTGTTTATTAAAAAATGGCCCGGGCGGGGCCAGGCTCGGGCTTAGGATTTTTTTCTCGGGCAGGGCATGGACAAAATTTTAGGCCCATATTTCGGGCCTGGCCGGGCCCGGGCCTAGGAGTCGGGCCAAAAATTTTTTCTGGGCCCGACCCGAACCCGACCCGGCCCATGGACACCTCTAATCCTCCCTAGGTATGTAACAGCCCAATTCTCGGCCTAGTCGGAACAGTGGTTTCGGGACCACAAATCCGACGAGAGAAAATATTATTGTCATTATATTTTTATGGTCTACAATTTCACGAACAAATTTCGTTCGAAAATTTCGACGTTTGGGCACATAATTTAGTCAAAAGGACTAAATTGTAAAAAGTGTAAAAGTTGAGTTCTACATGTTAGAAGTGTCTAATTGTTATGAAATTATAAATTGGGGGTCCTTATATGGTAATTAGACCATTAGTTAATTGATGGACAAAAATAGACATAAGAAATGGGTGAAATAGATTTTTTTAAATGGGGGCATTTTAGTCATTTAATAATAAAAAGAAATAAAAAGGGAAAAAGATGGCAAAATGTGCTCATCTTCTCCATGGTGAACGAAATCAGCAAGGGGGAAGCCATAGTTAGGGTTTTTAAGCTTCCAAGCTCAATAATCAAGAAAGACGAGAAGATAATCTCAAACGGGGAAAAGAGAAAGTCATGAAGTAAATTGCAAAATTACGATATTTTGCACCGAGGTAAGTAAACATGTGAATTAATGCATTATTTTGATATTATTCAATATATGTTGAGATTTAATTGAACATAGAATAAATACTTGGTATAGATACTAAAAATGTGGTTAAGTTGGGAAAGGTGGTAAAGTGTTGAAAAACACGGTTTTCGGTTGAACACTCGGAATATGCCGGAGTACATTGAATATAAAGGGGGTTGCTAAGTGCTGATTCCCCCAAGGGGTTGCTAAGTGCTGATTCCCCGAATCATTGGTGGTTGCTAAGTGCTGATTCCACCGTATTTTAAATGTGAAGGGGGTTGCTAAGTGCTGATTCCCCGACTCATTGGTGGTTGCTAAGTGCTGATCCCACCGTATCTCAAATGTGAAAGGGGTTGCCAAGTGCTGATTCCCCGAATCACTGGTGGTTGCTAAGTGCCGATTCCACCATATTTTAAATGTGAAGGGGGTTGCTAAGTGCTGATTCCCCCAAGGGGTTGCTAAGTGTAGGTTCCCCGAATCACTGGTGGTTGCTAAGTGCTGAATCCACCGATAACGGACAACATTCCGAGTGTTCAACAGGGGAAAATCGAAAAGATGAATATATATAAGGTGGACGAGAATATGTGAGGCATATTGGGTTTGATACTTAATCAACCCATGTGTGAGGTGGAAGGAAACATCAAACCTACAAAAGAGCAAATTTAAATACAAAACTGTTGTGAACAACAACAGTTGGGAAACTTTGAAAAATCACTATAAATGGTGGAAAATGAGTTAAAAGTTGAGTAATATATGAAATTTAAGCTGAATGAGTCTATTTTCATATGAAAGAAAAAGGGGAAGCAAAAGAGTTGTATATTTGGGGATATTTGAATTTTATTGAGACAGGATTTAACTGATTTCGAAATCCCCTGTTCCAACTTTGGAAAATCACCAAAAATTGTACAAAAATAATTATGGCTTGGAATTTACATTCTTGGATTCCTTAATGAGTATATTTTTAAGATAAAAAACGAGAACATTTTTTGAATTTTTTACAGGGAGATAAGTAAATTTTAGTAAGGAGAGGTCAGAACTGTCAGGCAGTGAAACAGGGGAAGGTTTAAAGAATAAACTGTACTAATTGGCTACACTAAAAATTCTAAAAATTTTATGGTGGAAAGGTATATGAGTCTAGTTTTGGGTAAAATTTACGGAACTTAATTTGGAGCCCTGTAGCTCCAGATAAAAATAAATTGGAAACTGTGACGCAGAAAAACAGCTTGCTGGAAATTGAGCAAACAATGAAATTTATGTGTGATAAAAATTATGTCACTATGTAATATTGTGAAAAATTTATTTACTTGTCGTATGTTTACTTAGTAAGCTATATGCTTACTCGTTCGTATTTTCCCCTGATTATAGTGAAATCAGCCAGTTCGGAACCTGGACGAATTCAGGAAATCATCCACACTATCATCAACTTTTTGGGTATTTTGACAATCAACACTTTTGAAACATGGCATGTATAGATGACTTTATGTAATGTGGTATAAATATGTATATATAGTATTGTTTGGTTTAATAGGTTGGTTTTTATTAATGGATAAATTGTGTATACACATATATACCTGCATTTGGTTGAAATTTTGAAATCGTTTGAAATTGTGTTTTAAAAACTTGCAGGGGGTTTTATGTAAAAATAAGCAGAAATGCTGCTGAAATATTTTTATAAAAAATTTTTTAGTAATACCTCATACTCTATTCCGTCAAGGAATACAGGTAAGGGGTGTTACAAGGTATCTAGGGAATTAATTCATAATTCTGAAATAAAACATCTCAAAGTTAGAAAAACCACAAAAAAACAAAGAAACTCATAAAAACTTTAGAAGAAATTAAAAGGAGGTCTTCGATTTTGAGGGAAATATGCTTCGGAAGTGGCTCCAATGGTGTTCCTTGAGTGTTTTCTTCGATCTTCTTTGATGGCTCCACTATCTCTTCCTCTACTTGGTATTTATAGACTTTAGAATGCTTAGAAAACCTAAAAATTATTTTTTTCCTCGTGTTTGGGAAGCAAAGTGCGAAATCGAAACTGGTTGGCACATGGGCATGTGTCTAGCCTGCGTGTCTCACACGGGCGTGTGCCTAGCCCGTGTGGCTCTTAAAATCTATTTTTTTCTCTGATTTTCGCTCCTTTTGCTCCCAAATGCTCACCTAAGTGTTAGAACATGAATTATAGGGATTAAGAGCATCAAATTCACCAATTTGCATAAATAATAATCCAAAAACGCATTAAGAATGGGATTAAAATATGTTAGTTTTATCACTTATCAAATATCCCCACACTTAAGTATTTGATTGTCCTCAAGCATAATCCTTAACTCACATTAAAAATAATCTTTCTCAACTTATAATTCTCATCAATAATGTTTCAATATAACTCGCAAATAATCATGCATTGACAATTCAACTAAAAAGGCACTAAAGATTCAAACAATCCAAGTCGAGATTTTTAAAGCATGAAAATATAGATATCTTCCCTTATCTAATCAATTATCTTTAATTCAAAATCTACAAGAATTGACATCCTTACTAAAGATTCATTCAAATCACTCAAAGTGTTTAAGGTTTAAGAATAAGCATTCAACAGTCGAACAAGAAATGTCATTACAATAAGCTTGCTTGAAAAAAAATCAAATCTCCACCATTATATAATGATATGACACACTAATCAAAAGGTCTTTAAGAGGTTGTAATGTGGCTTAGGTTAAGGTTGTGGAAAAAGGCCAGAAACGTTGGTTATAATCAGGATTGAGTTGATAAATTACCAAATTAGAAAAAATAAACAAATGTTAAATTTTAAAAAATTGCATCAATAAATAACTATTCAAGAATAAAAATGAGTTTCTTCTCAAAATATGAATTTAACTGTTCAAGCTCAATCAATATAGAACTAAATAATAATCGATAAATAAATATTTTTTTTCGATTTTTTTCTTTTCTTTTCTTTTTTATCTAGAACAATCATAAATAATTCAGCAAATCAAACAAAAGAGCATAGTTAGACAACTAACCAAATCGAATCTCAACAAAAAGAGAGTTAATAAAACGGGAAAGAATCACAATGAAGAAAGTAGATTATGGGTTAACATTAACGGGTCAATCAAGAAAAGGTGTGTTAGGTTCAATAGGGTTCACTAAGGGTTAATTAAAAAGGTAGGATTTTTATGGGATAAGTGGGTTAAAACCTAAGTGTATTTGTCATCTCAGTATATCAAATCAAAGGTGTGGTCTCGACATGCATAATCAAAGCAAGTTCTAGAATAATAAATCAAGTTGACACACTCATAATCAATAATAGAATGAACATGAAAAATGTATGCTCTAAAGGCTCAAAATCTCACAAAAAATTATGGTTTTGATGTCAAACTTGCAAATTTAAAACTTCAAGATAATACCTCAATTTAGGGAAACAACCTAAAAATTTTTTATATTTGAAAAATAACTTATCATGCTTGATTCTCTCATGTCTTAAAGTTTAAATCAACCAGTGCACAAATACCTACAAATTAATATCAATAAAAATTTCAAATCAACAAAAGTTCACTCTAATAGACATATGACAAAATTACTTAAACATAAAAAATTTAGGGATTTTCTAATAATTATATAAATAACCTCCCCATACTTAAGATGTACATTGTCCTCAATGTACAAACACATATAAACATAGAATTAGTATAATACCATAAGAGAGGGAGAAACTTGAAACTGCCCTAAATATGGATAAAATTGCCAGAATGGTGAAAATCGAAATTGCAGGAAATTGAAAGTGAAGTGCATGATTCTATGCAAACTAATAAGAAAATAAATACAAATAGTAAAAAAAGGTTAAGAGGTTACAACTCAATTAGAAACAACCTAAAGATTAAAAATATAATTCAAAAGGTAATAAACGAAAAAAGTTTAAGAACATAAAAATAAATTAACTAAAAATAAAAATAAAAATAAAAATAAAAGAAATAAACCCAATGATCCTCATCGTTAGAGGCATCGGTATCGTGAGTCGTCAGTGCTGAAAAGGATATGTGGATGTGCTGACAGATCTATTACAACGTCGCATCGATACTGTCGAATCGCTCAAAGCAATGCTGCTTGAATCAAGTGAACTGCTTGGAATGGTCCTTTAAGGTAGCAGCAAAAGAAGCAGTGCGGTGACTCAAAGGTGGAACCTCGTGGTGGACGGGGACATTATCAACAAAGTTCTCACGTTCATTCTGAGGAGTAGAATGAGATAATCAGTATTGAGGAGGATCCACTCCACGCAGTCGCTCAATCATCCTCAACTGAATCATGCTCGATAATCTCTATAGGGACATCTGTCCTACTTGTGTGTGAGGAGGACTGTTCAGGTGTGTTGAGGAAACCGAAGTGACATGCGAGTCGAGTCACATAAGGGCCTAAATAGGTAGGACCCTTCCTACTACGCTCTGTTTGATAGCGAAAGGCGAGAGCGATAAAGTAGGCTAAATCGAAAACACACCCTGTGGCCTTACTTTATAGAAAATAAGCATCGGTGGTACCGATGACTTCGGTGCTCTCCCCCTGGCTGGTCAACATGTGAGCCAAAATGGCATGAATATATCTCAAAGCCGGAGGTAGTGAAGTCGCCTTCGACTGACTCAGGTCATAAAGCATTGTGCTTGCCGTAAGATCTACCCAGCAAAGAGATGGCAAGTAGTAGATGTGATGGTATAATCAAAGGAACCCCTCGAGACTCATGAATTCTACAATGTAAAGTCCCAATACAGCTCCGAACTCTGGGACACTCATATGTCGCGCCATACCACCGAGTCAGAAAGTAATGATGCTCAGCTCATCATGGGTTGTCATCACCTATTGTAGGAGAAATGTCGAACAAAACTCCAAAGTCAGCTCCAAGTAGGTGGGCTCAATGATGGAAAAGAACCTGTCTCATGGAGCTGTAGCAATGATGGCATAGACTCGATCAACTAACTGGACCTGCTCCAAAGCAGCCCAATCAATGCAACGGCCTAAGCCGAATGACCTTTTTTGGAGTTGCTAAAATAGGTCCTCCTGGGGACCCTGTAGTAATCGTAAGAATGGATGGCGAGCATCAGCGAAAGCACTCGAAGAGGAGGTCACGCCAGGAGTCTTCTGCTTTTTCGAAGCGATGACGACGATCTTAAATTTACTACGTGTGTTCATCATTATGTCTTTGCAAGAAAATATAATAACCCAATATTAGAAAAAAAAACAATAACAGGAAAAGCACCAATTAAACAAGCAAAGGGGCTGGCAAATTAATGTGCAATTAAAATATGGGACTAGCAAATTCTCTCATCAAAATGCAATCTTCCTAAATAGAAAATCTAATCCTAAAACTATATGTACTAATACCTAAGCATGCAAAAATTAAGTACTAAATCTACTAAGAATACAAATTACGTAAAAGAAAAACAAAATTAAGAAAAATAATAAGGATAAAATCAGTGGAAGGCTAATAATAATACTAAGTTAAAAATCGAAGAAGACAAATGATAATAAAAATAATAACTAATCTAAGTAAACTAAGTAAACTAAGTAAACTAAAAGTAAAGAATAATAATAAGATGATGAAAATAAACGAAGCAAGATGAAGTAACCAATAAAAATAATAATAAGAATAAAAAAAAAGACATTATCAACATAAGAAAAATAAAAAGAGTAATATTAATAACAATAACAGAAGAAAAAGAACATAAAACTAAAGTATCATGCAAAATAATAATAAAATAATAATTATAAAATTACTAAATGGAAAAAAATAAATTAAAATAAGTAGAAGAATAAAACAAGGAAATTAATAAATAAATTAAAGAAAATAATTAAATAATAAATAAATGAATGAATAAAAATATGGTAAATAGGGAGGACTAATGGTGAGACAGTGGCCGGAGTTTACGAGCGGCGGCTAGCACGGGAGGGGGCTCGTGGTGGTGCGTCTCAGAAGAGGAGGGGGAGGACATGATGAGGGGGTAAGGGAAAATGAGAAGAGATGAGCGCGGGGTAGGGACTAGTCGCGGGGGTGGTGCGCGTGGTGGATGAAGGGAGAAAGGGGGTGAGGTTGGTGAGTGTGGGTAGGGGCTATGAGGGACGGTTAGGGGAAAAAGGAGGAGAGGGGGAAGGAAGAAGAAGAAAGGGAAAGGGGATGAGGGCGTGGGATTTGACGAGGAACGAGAGGGGAAGTCATGAGGGAAAGAGAGGGGGATGGAGGTGCGACGGTCAGACGTACGATGATGACAGTGGCCGGAATGGGGGAGTGATTGGGCGAGCGGCGGCTAGGTTGGGGATAGTTGGGGAAGAAGACAAAAGAAAAGAAAAGAAAGGGCATGTGCCCAGCTCGTGTGGCTCCTAAAATCTGCTCTTTTTCTCTGATTTTCGCTCCTTTTGCTCCCAAATGCTCACCTAAGTGTAAGAACATCAATTAAAGGGATTAGGAGCATCAAATTTATCAATTTGCATAAATAATCATCCAAAAATGCATTAAGAGTGAGATTAAAATATGTTAGTTTTATCATTTATCAATATGTTAGTAGAAAATTGGACAAAACAATTCATATCATCATTCAATCGTGAAATTGAAATCAAATTGCAGTTTAATTTAGGAACGTAAAGAACATGTTTAAGTGAATTTTTCTTGTCAATTTAACCATTCCTTCTTGGGTAGCCACCACTGTTTGGCCATTTGGGAGTCTTATGGAACATGCTACAACTTCTCTAACATTTGTCAAACACATAAGATCATTCGTAACATGATTTGAACATTATGTATCAATAATCCAATTATTCTTGGATTTACCATTCAACCGATTGGTAGTGGATTGTGTATTACCGATCACCATCAGAAAAGATTGTCATTACTCAGCGGTAAAACTAGGAAATGTCGCCCCCTTAGTGATGGTGGTGGTGGAGAAGTAAAACTGCCGCCAGTCATTGTGAGCGATGAAAAAGAATTTGTGTTAAACACTAAGCTCAAATACCATGACAAGAATAGAGTAATCCCTTTCAATTTTATTGATAGACATCAAGAGTATATATAATATTTATACAACAATAGTCATGTAGGAATATGAAAGATATATAATAGATTCCTAAATATATGCCTAAAAGATATAAAATAATATATAATATATTTATATATTTTAAAAGATAATATCTCATAATAATATCCTAACAAACAAGTTAAAATAAATTTATCAATTTTTCGAGAAGATAAATTTTTTTTTTTGCTGCTTCAGTCAAACTATTCTATTTAAAAGCAACAGAATAGTAGTTTTAGTTAAACAATACAATTATCACAAAAGCTATTATAACATGAAAACCAAACATTCCAATCACCAATCTAATATTTTCAAGAAGATAATACTCTTTTGATTTTCTTATCTTTATAAAAGACGAGCATAGTTATGAAGATAGGATGTGCACGATTTCATTAAGTTTCAAACAATTTATTTAAGATATATTTAATTTAATTTAGCCTCAATAAAAATTAAAATTAAAATAATTAAATAGAAAATTTAACGGCTTAAAATCCACTTGAGAGACAAAGAAGAATTTAATTTTTTTAATTAGTTAATATTTTAAAATAATATAACTACTTATTAGAAAAAATTACATTAATAAGAACTTTAATGAAATAATAAGACCCAAAAAATTAATTTATACTTTATAAAATTTTAATCAAAATAAAAAAAATGGATCAACGTAAAATTCACTTGGGAGGCAAAGAAGAATTTAATATTTAATATTTAAGCTTAAAAATAAAAATATTTAACATTTAATTTAATGTAAATATTTATTTATGAGAATTTCAAACTAATAAGAACTTTGATGAAATAATGTAACAAAAATATTAATCGATATTTTTTATTAATTTCATTAATAATAATAATAATAATAATAATAATAATAATAATAATAATAATAGAATTTAAATTATCAAGGTGAAATTAAAAATCAGACGATTTCATTAAGTTTCAAATAATTTATTTAGTATATATTATTTAAGAATTTTAATTAATATTTATGATTGTTTTAGTTTTTGTTATATTTATGTTGTTGTATGAACCGTGGAGTGTGGAGACACGTGAAGTTTTTAAGATTAAAATGTGTGGAGACAATGAGTCTTTCTCCTAATTTGATAATCTTTTAGAGTGGGTTTTTCTGGGTATATATACAGAGAAATGAGGCTCATTAAAAATATATTATCTTGTTAAGCCAACCTTGCTTACATGCAAAATTAATCAATTCTTATGTTATCTCTTGATGAGGCAAAAATGATTACTTACGAATGGGAAACCAAAGAAGAATATCTCTAACAAATTTTTGTTATTCTTTTAGGGTTTATAGAGAAGCTGTCATCACTTTTGAAGACTTAGAGTAAGATTGTGATGTTTTTGTGTTTTAATTTTTAAGTAATTTAATGGGCTAATGTTATATTTAATTACTTTTTTATAATTAATTAACGACGATAATGATTGAACTAATATTTTTAAATTAAAAAGGTAGAAGAATCAAATTTTTAACTTTTAAAATGAAAATCAACTCAAACAAGTCTGAAAGTCCACGAGAGCAGTAAAATATACAAACACAAAGACTATCACTTCAATTCAATGAGCATTAATTTGTTAACCACACTTGTGCACATTTCTTCTTCAGGAATGAAATCCATCTTCTGAATTTTTACACCGACAAAATCAAACATTATAAGAAAGCACACCAAAGAAAGAATCCCAAACATTCCACAAAGGAAAAGAATTGAAGAAGGCACTTCCAAGGATAAATTATAGCCAACCCTTTTATCTCTTTAAATTCCCTTAAGAGTAGTGTCAATAACGATTCTGTTTGGTTAACACAACTACAAGCCAAATCGTACAAGTAAGAACTAATTGATTATCTGTGTCGCAATCTTGTAGATTCATTAAACCAACACATTTCTCCAGATTTACAACAATAATGACATGCATTATTGGAGACATATCAAGAGAACAAACCCTAAGAAACCATACCCCCTTTGTTGCACTTCCCTATCCATAATACCGATTTGGTGCATCTCCAGGTGGTAGACGTATTATAGCTTCCTCCTCCTCTGATCTTTCACTGATTGGAACCAAGCTCTCAACATAAGTAAGAATATGAACTGGTCCCTTATTAGGACGGATACCAAGATTTTTAAGCTCTCCTGTGGAAGGGTCAAACAACAAGAGTTCATTATCCGAGGTCTCAAGAAACAGTTCCCCATTTTTTCAAAACCCCAATGGCCTCTCAACTCCGAAATAGATCCAATACTGAATTATTTAGTCCATCATCCATTCATAACCATACATCAAAAGACTTGTGGGTTCCTTTCTTCGGGCAAACAATAGCACCAAGCAATCCACTAATGTCCAAAAGATGGAAATGATATTGTGATAAAAAGTAAAGCTAACTAGAATTTGGCACTAGAGGCAATGGCAGAGACGAAAAGTTTTCGTTAACCATATCAAAGGAAAGAATACGGTCACTGGAAGTAAACCCCTTTGCCCGCCAATAATAAAAACCCATTTATGTAATTATTAAGCGAAGGAGAATAATTCAGACAATACTCAGGAGCTGAAATTCTCTTCCATGGATTACTTTTAAGAGAATATAACTCAATTCGGTGCATATGTTCATAATCAGCCATAATGCGGGTTCCATCTTCAATATACCAAGTAACATATCTTACAACTTTGTAGTCATCAGTTGAGAATCATACCCAAAACCAAGTAATGCAATCGAAACTAATTAAAAATAGGACTAAGGCAAGTGCACCTATCAATTAATAGTACATTTATGGTGAACACATATATTGTTTCCACAATGACTAAAAGTACTGGTAATTACTATCTTCCTATCATTTAACCGACAAATTAGAGTGATTGTTTAAAACTAAAATTAACTAAATTAATAAACTTAAAAATACGACAAAGAACAAAGCAAGAAAGCAAGCGAATAACAACTAAGAAGCGAGGCAATACTCAGGAAATAATCCACTTAGATTTCATCTATCATTATCAATTTGAATTAAATAATTTATTCACTTAGTATCTTAATCTGTAGAAATCCCTAAATTATGCTACTACCTCCATTCAAGCATAAAAGCAACTGATTCTAGGTTGATTAATTGAAATTTCTTTCTAATTAAAACTCCTATTGTCATAGTAATTCGATCTATAGATCCTCTTATTAGATTTGACTTAATTCGGTAGATTTATGTCGTCCTATTTCTAGGATTGCATGCAACTCCACTCAATTATGCTAGATCTACTATTAAACAGGGTCTGTTCCTCCTCCGATTTAAGCACATCAAACAAGAACTAATATCCCGAAAATATTAAAACAAGAATCAAGCACACATAATTAAGAATAAGATCTAAGTATTTATTGCAAAAAACAGAAATCAAATGACAGAATTCATCACAGGGTTCATCTCCCATAGATATTTAAAAAATTAGTTCATAATAGCAAATAAAAACATCTCAAAGACAGTATAATCACAAGACATAAAAAAAAAACTCATAATAAAATCCAAAGAGATTAAAAAGAAATCTTCAATATTGATGGAAATCTACTTGAAATATGGCTTCAATGGTGTTTTCTTAGTTGTTTTCTTCAATATTCTATGACGACTTTTATCCTCTTCTTATATTTGGTATTTATACATCTTAAAATGTTTGAAAAACCTAAAAATTACATTTTTCGCATTTTTTGGAGTCCATATCGTGAAATCCACACGGCCCAACACATGCCCGTGTGTTCCTTGTACCTTGTGCAATTTTTCTGATTTTTGCTCGTTTTTCATTCCTTTTGCTCCCAAATGCTCTCCTAAGTAGAAACATAAATTTAACATATTAATAGAATAAAATTCATCATTTTCCATCGAATAATCATCCAAAAACACATTAAGAATGAGATTAAAACATGTTACTTTTAGCACTTATCAAATATCCCCACACTTAAGCATTTTCTTGTCCTCAAGCAAAATCCTCAACCCACATTCAAACTAACTTTCTCAATTTTTCATTTTCATCAATAATGTCCTAGAATAATTCGCAAACAATCATGCATTGGAAATTCAACCAAAAGAGACTAAAGATCCAGACAATCTAAGCTAAAAAATTTTAAGCACAAAAATGTAGGTGTCTCCTCTTATCTAAACAACTACTTTAAATTCAATATCAACAATCATTGACATCCTCACTGAAGATTCAGTCAAAGCACTTAAAGTGTTTAAGGTTCAAGTAATATGCACTCAATAATCGAACAAGAAATGTCATTACCATAAGCTTTCTTGAAAATAAAATCTCCACCACTATAAAATGAGGTGACACACCAATCATGAGGTCTTTTAAAGGTTGTAACGAGGCTTAGGTTAAGGGTATGGAAAACGTCAGAAAAGTTGTTTAAAATCAAAATCAAGTTTACAAGTTACCAAACTAGAAAAACAATCAGTTGCTGAATTGAAAAAAGTGCGTCAACACAAATGATAAAGAACAAACATGAGCTTTTCAATAGCATTTGAAACTAACGATTCTAGCTCAAACAAATATCTTTTTTCTTCCTTTTTTTGATTTTTTTTGAAACAAAAAAAATTAGCAACTTAAATAAGGGAACATAGTTAGGTAACTAACCAAATCAAATCTCGACAAGAAGGGAGTCAATAAAAAGGATAAATATAGAATAAACGTATAGGCTATGGGTTAATATTACGGGTTAATCAATAAAATGGTGTGATACGGTCGTTGATAGCACCAAAAATATCCTATCTCTAATAAATAATGAAAAGAATAGTAAAAGGGAAGTAGGGTCAAATCCTCAGGGACTGGATTTGCACAATATCTTGTTTCGTGAAATCCCGGTAGAATCTTGCCCAAGAAAACCTGCGTTCCTGGAAAAAAATAAAAAATAACAGAATTAAAGGTTTAAATCTGGAAACGAAAAATAAAATAAAAACATAATTAAGAATATTGAATCAAAAATTTTAGAAATTAAAAATAGAGTTGAGAGAAAGGAAATTCTTATGGGAGATTCCAGCCTCCAGTTGTCTCGTTCTGCCTTGGGTTCAATCCTCGACTTTTAGATGATCATTCCCAAACCGAATAAGCCAGTTATAGTGGAGGAGGACGCCTACGACTACCAACTCTAAGGATTTAGACTTACAATTTAGTGGAACCTGACTCTAGCCAACAATCGCTTTTGTGAGATCGTCTTATGCTAGATCAACGCTTCTCAATGGCGAATCCTACGCTATTTTGTCTCTTGGGCTCACCATCCACTAATGCAGTAAGCTAACGAACCGACTGTGCAACCTTCCCAAAACATACAAAGCGGCCTCCTTTGCATACGTTGAAAAGTTGACTTCTTAAGGGACATGGACGGAAGCGTCAGTCCCGTAGTGTAAAGAAATGATGAATACTCAACGAGGAGGCTAAGTACGGACTCTAAGCCTCATGAACCCTTTTTGGGGAATATCGATAACTTTTGGATAGATGGGTTTAGTGGCTCATGGTTGTGGTGGAAAAGAAAAATAAAATAAAAATAGAGATTTTATTGAAAGGAAATATGAGAAGAACAAAAGTCTAGACTTTTGGGGAGAGAGTGTTTACAGAAAAAGATCGATCTCTTTTGAGTTACTTCACCCCTATTTATAGTGCTAGGGGAGATAGTCTAATCCTACTTAAACTCCCAAAAGATAAATACATTTAATTGAAGATAAATAAAGTAAATAAAATAAAATCCTAAAATTAGATAATCCTTAATAATTATCTTAATATTAATTATCCTAATATAATTAAAATAGAGTTTGATAGAATAAAATTTCTTCTTTTTGCATTTCAACCCTTGTGTCCTCCATGCTTGCACTTTTGGCACCAAATTTTCCTTGCGTCGCACATTGACCCATTTTATCTCTAAATTCACACTTTTGGCCCTTAATTTTGCTTTTGCCTC
Source organism: Gossypium hirsutum (assembly GCF_007990345.1). Lineage (NCBI taxonomy): Eukaryota > Viridiplantae > Streptophyta > Magnoliopsida > Malvales > Malvaceae > Gossypium > Gossypium hirsutum. The sequence continues at coordinate 21,619,066 of NC_053446.1, read as the reverse complement.
AAATTTAGTCCCTATGAGATAAAAGATCATAAATAGCTCAAATTAGCAGGATCATACTCAAAATAAATACATAATTAATACATAAAAATATGTTATTCTAGAGTGTTATCATGGTGTTAGGATCAATGGGGTTCACTAGAGGTTAATTTAACAGGTAAGTTTTTTAAAGGTAAAATAGGTTAAACCTATGTCCCTCTATCATTTTAGTATATCGAATCAACAATGTGGTCTCAACATTCATAATCATAGCAAGTTCTAGAATAACAAATCAAATTGACATACACATAACCAAAAATGAAATGAGCATGAAAAATGTATGCTCTATAGGCTCAAAAGCTCACAAAAAAAAATGGTTTTGATGACAAACCTGCAATTTCAAAATTTCAAGATAATAATCCAATTCAAGGAGACAACCTAACATATTTAATTCTAAAAATAGCTTGTCATGCTTGACTCTCTCGTGTTTTAACGTATACACCAACCAATACATAAAAATTCACAAATTAATCCAAAGCAACATCAATAAAAATTCCAAATAGCAAAAATTCACTCTAATGGGGTGTGAGAAAATTAATTAAACACAAAAAAATAATTTAGGAATTTTATCACAAGTATGCACAATCAACCTCCCCACACTTAAGATGTACATTGTCCTCAATGTACAAACAACTATAAACCTTAGGAAGTAGGGAGAGTATTGGACATGACATACTCAATCAAATGGCTTCCAACTAATCTCACTTTTGCTCATCGCTTTGATGTTTATTTGGACTACCCTTTCTTTGAGCACCAAGTATGTAACATAATTGGTGATAGTGTTTCCCTTCATGAGTTGCTTTTGTTTACTTATGCAACAAAAGCTTCTTCTTCTTCTTTTTTAAACATGTTCACAAGTTTGCATCAGGTTGTTTTCTTTTGAATTTGTAAGAGCTTTTATTTGTTTGAAATATGCAGATTCATTGGTTCTCTGGTTTCAATTCATTCATGATGGTTATCTTTCTCCCTAGTTTGGTCTCAATGATTTTGATGCGAACTCTGCGAAATGACTATGTAAAGTATGCTCGGGAAGATGACGATTTGGAAACTTTGGTGATATTATCTGGACCTTTACTTATTCCTCTTCTTTAAGGAAAATTATCTTTTCTGGAAATTCATATTCTCCTTACTATTTCACATATGTTCCCACGAAAGGGATGTAAGTGAAATGTCTGGTTGGAAACTTGTCTATGGTGATGTTTTCCGGCCTCCCCGTGGTTTGGTTCTGCTTTTTGCTGTTGTTGGCACTGATGCACAGCTAGCATTGCTTATTCTCCTTGTCATCTTATTGGCAATTGTGGGAACTTTGTATGTCGGGTATGTTGAAAAGCCTGTTGAAATTAAAAATTCATGAGAACTGTGAGTGTATAGATTTATTTATTGCTACCTATCTTACATATTGTGTTTATGCATATAAATTCAAGCATAAATGCATGGAACTCCTCTTGGACCCCCATACAAACTATTTTATGAGGTTCTCTTTTGTAAAAAATTGCGAATCCTAGTTATAATATTTCATTTTCCCCTTTATTTGTAATTCGTATCGGTGAAAAGATTGGTATTTGGTAGCTGATTTTGGCATTTTAGCTTTCAACTTTTTGACTACTAATCTCATGCATTATTTATTTGGTTAAAGAGAGGAGCAATTGTCATGCTCGACTCTCTTGTAGCGTTTGTAAAAAAAAGCACCGCTATAGATCATGTTCTATAGCGGTGTTAGTGGAAAAAGCGCCACTAAAGATCATATTCTATAGTGGCATTTGTGGGAAAAGTGCCGCTAAAGATCATATTCTATAGCGGATTTTTTCCACATAAACGCCGTAAATTTTAGCGGCGTTATTTAAAACGGTGTTTTTTGTGGCGCTTATGAAAGCGTCGCAAACTGTTTTAGCGGCTCTTATAAGCGCCGCTATAGGGCCAAAAAAACGCAGCTAAAAACCTGTGTTGTTGTAGTGTTGGTTAATTTTAAGATCTATAAGCTACTGTGAAATTGGATCAAGTGTTGATTTGATGAATTATGTTAATTTTTTTTTGTATTGGTTGATAGATCTAAGATTCACAAGCTCAGGCAAAATCCTAGAATAGGGGAAATGGAGACAGACTCTAATTAACCGAATCAATCAACTTTGTTAAGCACTATTGAGTTGAGAAACCTAGTGTATGCTAAGGTTAAGAAGCGAAAGTTGTGGCTCTAAGGTTGAAATATAGATTTCGAGTCGAATCAAGAGATTGATAAGGCCTAGGGTTAACAATTGCATAAGGAGTTAGATTAACATTCTGTTCACTAGATAGTAGGTAGATCAATTGTTGGAAAATATGGACATCACATATATAGTAAGGATAATTACATATTATTATTTACTATCATGATAGGTTGGCCCAAATTAAAAGTGATCTAATTTGGTTAAATTTTTATTGGGCTTTAATTATTAAATAAAGTATGGGTCAAATATGTGTAGATACTCTATTAATTGAGTTCTAATCAAATTCTAATTAATGATGGGCTAATTAAAAATTAGAACTAATATGACAAGGTTATAAATATTAGGATTATGGTCCCCAAATTAAAAATAAGAAATAAGATATCTTTTCTAATTTGGAAGATCAAATTCTGAATTTCTTGTGTGCTAATTTGGAAGATCAAATCCCAAGATTCGAAAAAACTTCAAGGAATTCATGGATTCAAGTACACTTCAGCATTTAGTTTTATTCTTAATTTATTCTTAATGATTTGACATGATAGATCCTGGTTTACAATTCTAATTTTATATTAGATATTATTTTTAAAAAAATCTAACAAGTGGCATCTGAGCCTCGTCATGTTAAATCATTGAAAATGAATTAATTCTTTATTATTTTTGGATTGATTCGTTTTTCTTTTTAATTTTATGGATTTGATATTTTAATTATATATTATGTTGAATATTTGAGATTCTTGATAATTTTTTAGGTTTTGATTCTTTCAATAAAGTTTTAGGGTTTTATAAATATAATCTAGTTTAATATTTGCATATGCTAGTCGAAAGGTGAAGATTTATTTATTTATAATCAATTGATAAAAATTGATTTGTGAGATTTCTTCTCTTCTTTTCACACAATTATTTTATAAATTATGGTTAAAGTCATTATTAGATTAAAGTTATAGACTTACAACTTTTTACAATTAAATAATTCCAATTGGGTTGTATAATTGGTTTTGAAAGTTAATTCATTTGATAATCAAATAAATGAATGCTGTTAAGATGTTTGTTTTTTTCTCACTATTTGTTTTAAATTTTATGTTTGTGGTTGAATGTATATGGAATTATCACCTTTTGTCTTTATTCATGATGAATTATATTCATCATTGAATTCAATTCATATATACAAATGATTACTTTCGATTTCTACTATAATTATTTTATATAAGTTTTAGTCATTATGGAACTCGACTAAAATTAAGATATTTGAGACTTTTTTAAATATGTTGGCTATGAATTTTCATAAGTGGTTGTGCATATGAAAGCTTTTATACAACTTGGGATTCTTTTTTATATTTGATGGTTATGGTTTTTTTTAAAGCATTTGTGTATATAAAGAAATTTTATGATAATGTCTTTAGTCATGAATATGAATTTGAGTTTACATAAAATATGTAATGCAAGCCAATATTATTTTTTCTATTATTATAATTGTGTGTATATATATATTACATGCATATCAATGATTTTTAGGATTAATGCATGATTATAGTTTGTGTGAATATGTGTTTATAACTATTATTCAATAAGATATCTTTTATAGTTTAATTGGTGAAATTAAGTTTTGATGGATATCGTTGAAGTTGTTTTTTTTTTTTTCGCTATGGTTATATATTCAATTTTATGCGTGCTTTGGTGCAAATTCATGTCAACTATATACATATTTAAATAATTTGGTTTTAAGTTTGGTTCTATATTCTTAGGTTTTGGCATCTTATGATTCCAAATATTTGGTTAAATTATGATGATATGGTTTATTGTATGAAGTGTGGGATATGCCAACTATTATGATTTTGTTTTTGAGATTTATTGGCTTGAAAATATTTTTCAAGTATCATGTGAATAACTGTTTAATTATAAATACAACTTTGGATTTACATGGTAAATTCAAAGTAAGCTTTTCTATTTGATTATGAATACATGTATATGCGTGAATTGCTTTGGTGTTTTTATCTATGCCAAAATTATGAATACATGTGCTTGTTAGTTATTTGACCTTGAACCACTACATTATTTATGTTTGGTTTTGACATATATGATTTTTTTTTTAAAAAAATGAGTCAAAGATTAAGGTTTTCATTTTTTTTATTGCGCTATTTAGATAACCTTATTTTGGGTTACTCCGGAAACTGTAGTGCAATAAGAAATTTTAGTTTTGACATTTGACTATTGGGTAAATTTTAAATTTGAATATTGATATGTTTATATATATTTTAAAATAACTTAATTGAAGCAATAAGTTACCAACGTGATTTTTTTGTATAAATTATTTTGTTTTAAAATATAAAAGGTTGTTTGCATGTAATTTAAGTTATGTTAATATTGATCGGCCCAAATGAAGGTTAATAATATTACATGTGCAATTATGGTAATAAACATGTGACGATTATTGAGTTTTACATTTGAGCAATAAATTGGCCCAAAGGAAGATTTATGGTTCAACAAGTTCTTATTGTCAATGTTTGATTATTACACCAATATATTACTTAAAGTTAATATTTTGTCCAAAGATAAAATATTGATGGAGTGCCCAATTTCTTGAGATGAGGTTTACCTTTATTCAAATTATTTTGGTTTAAATTTGAAGTCTTATGTGAGGTTGTTTATGATTTATGATTTATTCAACCATTATTATAGTTGCCAACATCATTGTATGTTTTTTTGGGATAAATATATATACATATATATACTATTATCTTTTAATTTGATTGAAAGATTAAATTAAGAGAAATATTTTGAAATAAATAAATTCAGATTTTGGCTTTAGGTTTTAATTAAGGATGTGTAATATTTTAAATAGATTAGTTGATACTTTATTTTACATGTTTCATTAGTTTGATTTAACTTATTAAATTTGAATTGTATTAGCACCACTGAGTATTCAATACTCAGTGTGCAGTTTTTTTTTTTGATACGCAAGTCTCAGACACGAGTAGATGTGGATTTTGAATAGTCAAGCATCCAACTCAACGGCTCAACTTGGTATCCATTTACTACCTCTTTTGTATGTGTATACGAGTTTGAGTTATATGACATGTACCTAAGGCATTTAAGACATGTAACTGAGTATGAATTTTGGTATGTTTGGTAACTTGGTTTAAATGGTTTATAAAGTTGAATCTCATCATTTAATTAGTAACTAGTTATGTTAGTTAATATGAGTTTGAAAGTAGCAATAGGTTGCATGAATATGTATACATGAAGTTCTACAATTTGGTGGTGTTTGATTGTATGTATTTGTGTCAAATTGAGAATTGGAGATTGAGGTAAAGTTTAGGAATACTTAAGATAAATAATTGATATGTTTTGAATGTTTGAAATTGAGCATTTTGGATCATTTTACCATTAAGTCTTGAGACAGGGAGATCATGTCTCGAGACCTCAAGAATGAAATAATACTATTTGATTTGTTGAAAATAGCCTATGTATCGAGACTACTCATTTAAGTCTCAAGAAAATTAGATGTGCATCTCAAGATAGAGTGACCCTTGTCTAGGACAAGGAAACATCAAACCTAAATAAGAGATGCTCTGTTCCAAGTCTCGAGAGAAGAACCCCTTGTCTTAAAACATCTAAACATTGAAGTAGAAATAAGGAAATAAAGGAGGCCTATCTCGAGACTAAGTCTAGAGACATAAGAGACCTTGCCTCGAGACATATATTCGAATGTCTCGTGACATGTTAATTTTTGAAATGAAAATTAGTACAAATAAATATGGCATGCCAAGATGTGGAGATCCCTACCTCGAGACATAATGTTAGAATTTGGAATTTGAGTTTGGATTTTATTCCTAACTCTTAACTCGACTTTGTAATTCCATAACTTGATAAATTAAGTTCTTAGACATTAAGAATAGATGTCTATGAAATTGTTGGATGAATAAAAGGTTTAATATGACATCTGTTCTTTGAACGTTGTGATTATCTAGTAAGATAGTTTGAATTGCTTCGATAATGAAATGTGACATCACACATTTAGATCCAAAAACTAGATCAGGTGTGGGGTGTGACACTAATTGTATTGGCTAGTGCATCATAATTCCAGTAATAAATGGTAACTAAAAACTTATTCCTTTTTTGTCTTCTTCTTCCTATTCTTTCCCTCTCCACTCCATGATTCAATCTTACTCGTGATTATCATCACCATCTTCTTTTTTTCTTTAATGAAATCTTCTTCTTTTTCTTAATTTATGTTTTAAATTAATTTAGGTTTAACAATATTACTTTAAGTTTGATATTTTGAATTGTTTTTTTAAATGACTTCTTAACCCTATTTTTTTAGGTTTTATGTACCAAAAATAAATAAATAGATTTAAGACATTCTTTTATCCATGACTCTATTTTAAGAAAGGAATAAATATGTTTAGTTGTTGAGAAAATCTAAAATAATTGAGAAAAAAAAGAAGAAGAGGGAGAAAAAAATAAACAAAAATAAATAGAAAGTAAAAGTTTTAACTTTATCTTTTAAATTTAATTATAAAATATACAATTAATTTTTTAATTTAATTTTAAAAAAGATGTTATGTGTCACAATATGATTGGTTAATATTTTTTTGCTACAATTATGATTCAAACCCAAGTCATTCTTGGGTAAGGTGAATACCTGATCAATAGACCACAACTTAAGGTTCGATTAAGATATAAATTTAATGAAGCAAACGGTTGGTGTGATTATTATAACAGGATCATAATTTAGATACCACTTTTGAACAAAAAAGTTAACTACATAAATGAGAGAAATAATATAAATTTTTTAATACAATATCAAGGATATAGGATGGAGTAACATGGTTTGAACCCATACCCAATTGGTATTTAAAAAAAAAAACTTTAACTATCACTCCAAGCAAATTAAAATATAGAAACAATATAGTATAGACTTAAGAAGATAATTTTTCATTTAATCCTTTTATCATCAACTGTAACGAATATTAATCTAATCGTGTCAACGATTGATTATTCTCTGCCAAACGTGGTTTTGACTTTGTTGAGTATGCCTCATATTTTAGTCAATTTTGAGAGATAATCTCTCAGTTGAACTCTGTTTATTTGTTTCAGTCCAACTCTGATTAGTTTAGATTATTTTATTATTATTTGACCTATAAATTTAGCCTATAAATAGACTATTTTACAACCTTAGAAAATACATCCATTAAAGATTAGAACTCATAACACTTTTGGAGAATTTTGTGTTTATGTTTTGAGGGTTCTTTGTTTTCGGGTTTTGGAGTTTAGTTTTTATTTCCATCTTGTGTACTTTTCGCTTTTTTGCTATTATATTAAAATTATCTTTACCCGTGATTTTTTATCCTCTTTGGAGGGTTTTTTCATGTTAAATTTGTGTGTTCATGATAAGTGCTAAAAGTAACATGTTTTAATCCCGTTATTAAGGCATGTTTGGATGATTATTTGATGTAAAATGGTGAATTTTATACTCATAATATTTTAACTTCATGTTTATATACTTAGAAGAATATTTAAGAGCAAAAGGACCGAAAATCAAAAAAATTGGAGCAAGTTTAGGAGCCACATGGGTTGGACACATGGTCATGTGAGCCACATGGGCTACCACAAGGCCTGCCACATGACCATGTGCTAAACCATGTGAAAATCGCAAATTGCACTCCAAACATGCAGAAAAATGAAATTTTTAGGTTTTTTTGGGCATTCTAAGACCTATATATAACAATAAGAATAGGGGAGTAATCCATTAGAGAATATTCAAAAAAACAATTTGGAAAATACCATTGAAGAAGATTTTCATCAAGATTGAAGATCTCCTTTTGATTTATTTGAAGATTATTATGAGTTTCTGTATTTCTTGTGGCTATATTGTCTTTTGGATGTTTTTATTTGCGATTATGAACTAACTTTGCAAATACCTAGGGGAGATGAACCCTATGATGAATTCTATCTTTTGATATATGTTTTACGCAATAAATACTTAGACCTTGTTCTCAATTATGTGTGCTTAATCCTTGGTTTAATATTTTTATGCTATTAATCCATGTTTGATGTGTTTAAATCAGAGGAGGAATAGACTCTGTTTAAGAGTAGATCTAGCATAATTGAGTGGAGTTGCATGCAATCCTAGAAATAGGACAACATAAATCTACCGGATTAGACTCGAATCTAATAGGGGGATCCAAAGATCGAGTTAATGCGATAATAGGAGTTTTAATTAGAAAAAAATTTCAATTAATCAATTTAGAGACAGTTGCTCTTAGTCTTGAAGAGAGATATTAGCATAATTTAGGGATTTCTACGGATCAAGATGCTAAGTGAAGAAATTGTTTAATTCAAATTAAAAGGCTGCAACGGGGCTTAGGTTAAGGGTATGGAAAATGTCAGAAAAGTCGATTATACTCAAGATCGAGTTGATAAGTTACTAAACTAGAAAAAAAAATTAATTGCTAAATTAAGAGAAATTACATCAACACAAAACAAAGAATGGAAACGAGCTTATCAACATAATATGAAACTAATTATTCAAGCTCAATCATTTTTTTTCATTTTTTATTTTTCATTTTGATTTTTTTGAATAAAATATAATTCAGCAATTCAAATAATGAAACATAATTATGAAATTAACCAAATCAAATCTCGACAAAAAAGGGAGTCAATAAAAAGTATAATTTTACAACATACATATGGATCAGGGGTTAATATTAACAGGTTAAAAAATTGTGTTAGGATCAATGGGGTTTACTAGGGGTTAATTCAATAGGTAAGCTTTTTATAAGTTAAATGGGTTAAATCCTAAGTACCTCTATCATCTTAGTATATCAAATCAATAGTGTGGTCTCAACATGTATAACCGAAGCAAGTTCTAGAATAACAAATCAAGTTGACACACACACAACCAAAAAGAAATGAGTATGAAATAAAATATATGCTCTATAGGCTCAAAAGCAAACAAAAAATTATGGTTTTGATGTCAAACTTAAAATTTCAAAATTTCAAGATAATAATTCAGTTCAGGGAGATAACCTAAAATATTTATTTCTGAAAAACAACTTACCATGCTTGACTCTCTCATGTCTTAAAATATAAATCAACCAATACACAAATATCCACAAATAAATCCCCCAAAAAAATCATCAAAAACTCCAAATTAAAAGAAATTACTTTAATGCTAGGTATGTAAAAATTACTTAAACACAAACAATAATTTAAGGACTATATAGCATAAGTATATAAAATCCTCCCCAAACTGAAGATGTACATTGCGTTCAATGTACAAACTATTGGGGATCGACATGATTAAGCAACGAACAAGTAAAAATAGTAGAAGAAATGGAGAAATTGAACACACAAATTTAACGTGGAGAAACCCCTCCAAAGAGAATAAAACACCATGGGTAACACAATTTTACTATAATAGAAAAAGAACAAAAAATATAAAATATGGAGATAAAACTAAACCCCAAAACGTCGAAAACAAAGAACCTTTAGAACATAAACACAAAATTCTCCGTAAGTGTTATGAATTCTAATCTTTAATGAGTGTATTTTCTAAGGTTGTAAAAGAGTTTATTTATAAATTAAATTAATAGGTAAAATAATAAAATAATCTAGACTAATTAGAGTTTGACCATCGGACTCTAAAACACAGCATCGAAGCATATCCTCGAGTATCTGAATCACTCGCTCAAACTGACCATCGGTCTAAGGATGAAACGCGAAACTAAGATGTAAACGAGTACCTAGAGCCTCATGTAACTTGCTTTAGAATTGAGATGTAAACCGCGGATCCCTATCAAAAATAATAGCAGTTGGCACCCCGCGTAATCTGACAATCTCAGCAACGTATAACTCTGCAAATCTCTTAAGTGAATAATCTGTACGCACTGGAATGAAATGCGCATATTTTGTCAAATGATCAACAATGACCCAAACAACGTCTTTCTTTCTCGGAGATAGATGCAATCCCGATACAAAATCCATTGTGACACATTCGCATTTCCACTCTGGAATTATCATTGGCCGTAACAAACTAGAAGGTACCTGATGTTTGGCTTTAACTTGCTGACAAACTAAACATCTCGATACGAACTCAAAAATTTCTTGTTTCATACCTGGCCACCAGTACATCTATTTCAAATCATTGTATATTTTATTACTACCAAGATGAATAGACAAGCTACTATTGTGAGCTTCCTGTAAAATCTTCTGGACGAGATCGATATCTCTCGAAACATAAATTTTGCTTTTAAAATACAAACTATCATCAATCCCAATTTGAAAGTCTGAATCAGGAATCGTCTCAATCCGTTTTCGTTTAGCTTTCAACACATCATCACTTTTCTGAGCTTTACAAATTTGTTGCAAAAACATCGGTCAAGCTTTCAACTCAGTTAAAATAGTTACATCATCAATTAATGTCAACCGCGTGTTCAAAGCTCGCAAAGCAAACAAAGACTTTCTACTCAAAACATCAGCAACAACGTTAGCCTTTCCCGAATGATAATCAATGATCAAATCATAGTCTTCTAATAACTCAAGCCATTTGCGTTGTCTCAAATTCAAATCTTTATGCGACATTAAGTACTTCAGACTTTTATGATCTGTGAAAATATGACATTTTTCTCCGTATAAATGGTGTCACCAAATCTTCAAAGCAAATACAATCACTACAAGTTCTAAATCATGTGTCGAAGAATTCCTTTCGTGCAGTTTCAACTATCTAGAAGCATACACTATTACTTTGCCCTCTTGCATTAAAATATAGCCCAATTCGTTTAATGACGCATCACTATAGATCACAAATTCTTTACCCAACTCTGGCTGAACTAACACCGGTGTATCAGTTAACAATGCTTTCAATTGATTAAAGCTTTGTTGACATTTCTAGGACCACTCAAACTTAACATCTTTTTGCAACAATCTCGTCAATGGTGTAGCAATCATCAAGAATCTCTTAATGAATCTTTTGTAATATTCGGCTAAACCCAGAAAACTTCTAACTTCTGATGCATTTCTTGGAGGCTTCCAATTTACAACAACTAAAATTTTGCTCGAATCAACTCTAATGCCATCGGTTGATATGACATGTCCTAGAAATCCGACTTCCCAAAGCCAAAATTCACATTTGCTAAACTTAGTGAATAATTACTTTTCACGCAAAGTTTGCAAAACAGTCCTCAAATACTTGTCATGTTTAGTCTCATCTCATGAATAGATTAAAATATCATCAATAAATACCACCACGAATCTATCTAAATACTTTCTAAAAATTTTGTTCATCAAATTCATAAATACTACAGGTGCAATAGTCAAACCAAACGGCATCACAAGAAATTCATAATGTCCGTACCTAGTCCTGAACGCAGTTTTCGACACATCTAAGTCTTTAACTCATAACTGATATTAACCTGAATGAATATCAATCTTTGAGAATACGGTCGCACCTTTCAACTGATCAAACAGATCATCAATACGCGAAAATGGATACTTATTCTTGATTGTAACTTTGTTGAGTTGTCGATAATCAATACATAATCGCATGGACCAGTCTTTTTCTTAACAAATAATAACGGAGCACCTAAAGAGAAAAACTAGGTCAAGCAAAACCCGTATCTGTCAACTCTTGCAACTGTTCTTTCAACTCAGTAGGTGCCATTCTGTAAGGAGGTATCGATATTGGAGATGTTCTTAGCACTAACACAATAGCAAACTCAACCTTTCTGGTCGGCTGTAACCTTGGTAACTCCTCTAGAAACACCTCTGAATACTCACATACCACTGGGACCAATTCTAGCTTCAACTCAGAAACTCTAGAATCAAAGATGTAAGCGAGATACGTTTCACCGTCTTTTCTAGCATATTTCTGTGCTAATATAGCCGAAATAAGATTTGACATACAATCCAGTCTATCTGATTCAATATGAAGCTTTTCACCATTCTGAAATTTTAATACAATAAGCTTTCGTTTACAATTCACTACAGCATCATGTAGTGTAACACCCCAAACCTGGCCTAGACGTTATGGCCGAATCTGTCGATGTCACATAGAATGGGATTTGAAGACAAGATTATCGAGTTAAAACCATTACAGTTAGTTAGCTTTTATTTAATTCAGAAAAAATAAGTACTAGTTGATTTGCTTTAAAACTTGTATTAGCGAAAGCTTTTGTAACCAATTAATTTAAAGAAAATCGTTTATATTTACAAAAACCTTTGTTTTTAAAAAAACCGTATTTTTTTAAGTTACAGTTAAAAAAATCCATAAAAACAGTATAAAGTCCCAAATTTAAAGCCAACCAGTCTATAGTCCAAAAGTTACATCAAAAACCCCAAATAAGTAATAAATTCTAGACATTAATGGAAAGCAGTATAAAATTTACGTGTGGCCACCGTCGAGTGTTTCGCTGTACCAATCCGTCAAGTCTGGGGATTACCTGTACAGATTAAATAGAAAAAGGGTGAGTTTTTGCAAACTCAGTGTGTAATCCCCATAGAAAACATGCATACAAATATTCAACAACATTCAGTTAGATACAGTTTGGGGCTTGGGCCCATCACAGAATTAGTTTGGGCCTTATCCCGTTCAGATAGAATCTCAAAAATACATTAGGGCCCTGGCTCATATCAGATACAGAATGCAAATACAGTAAATCAGAATCCTACCCACCAGCCTTTACACACCATCTCCGTCACCCTACACACCATGTGAGGATTAAATCAACCCACCCATCCCTACACACCATGCTGTACCGAAATGCGACTCATAATCAGAAGGTTGTAGCTGAGCTGCCAGATAACATGCTTAATAGCCTTTTAGACACGTCCGCCAAATATCATCAACCCACCTTTATGCAATGCAACATACAAAATATGTCATGCCATTATACAATTAATAGTACATACATTCAGATATCATAAGTCATGCTCGGTATAGAAATCAGACATATAGATCACATATATAGGGGTCTAAGTAAAGCTTACCGACCCTACAGTAGGTCCACAGTCGACTTGGGCAACCCATGCAACCTTACAGAGCTTTTCAAAAAAAATGGGCTCATACGCCCATGTGGCCCACTCAGCCCAAAATGGCCTTAGCCACGTGATCCTTTTTTAATGTAACCGGTGCTAGTTAATTATTCATATATGTTTTCACTATTTACTTATATGTTCCTTCAAATCTTTTTACTTGAGTCATTGTTACTAAATTATTTATATCTTGAGCTACAAAATTCTAAATTAAGATTCGCTTAATGTCTTTGAAACTACACTCAAATACCTTTTTACCATAGAATTTTCAAAATTTTTGGTTTAGCCAGTAAGTACAGTAATATCTTTAAACTTACCCCTATTTTGTTGTCTGACAGCTTCAACCCTTCTTTGTTAAAAATTAATTATCTCTTAGTACAAAATTTGGATGATGTTTCCATTTGTTTCTATTGAAAATAGACTTATTAATAATTTAAACATGTAAATTTTAAAACCTAATTATTTTTATCCAATTTTTGATAATTTTTGAAAGTCAGAACAGGGGAACCCGAATTCATTGACCTTGTCTCACAATGTTTATTATACCTCACGATTTACAATTCCATTACTTACATCGTTTTTTCTATGAGAAACTAAACTCAGTAAGCATTAATTCCATATTTTTTTCATCCTCTAATTTGATTTCTACAACTTTTGTCAATTTTTCAAATTTAGCCTACTGCTGCTATCCAAATAGCAAGCAATTTTGACTTTTCACTGAATCCCTTTTTTTTTGTGTTTCGGGTACATACCTACTTTTGTTTGATGCTAAAACAGTCTCCAAGCACTCTAAAGCCTATAATCAAGATACTTAACATCAATTTAATGGGTTTACAAGCAAATGGACAACCAAGAATGAACAAAAATCCAACTTACCACCAACGATAACCCTTCGTTAACTATTGTTAAGACGAGAATACTGAATTCACCAGTCTGAGCCTCCCCATACGCCCAAATCGCAGAGAAAAACATTACCACTTTAGTCGCTAAGAGATTCATGATAGAAACAAAGAGAAACACTTACTGAAACTAAGCGAGCACTAACCACGTGCGAAAATAAAGGAAAATAAATGAATTAGGAAAAAATCAAGAAGAAGAAAAAGAAGATAAAGATGGAAAAACTCAGAGAATTTCGACAAGAGGAAAGGGAGAAGAATAGACGGTGGAATTTTTTTGGAAAAGAGAGTCAAAATTTGGTTATGGGAAAAAATAAAATAAAATCCTGATAACCCCCAAATCCCTTAACCTTCTCCCCTAATTCCCACTATACATCCACTACTCAAAATCCCCTTATTACACAACTCTATCCCGAAATCTGAGAAAAAAAATAATACCCTTGCCTGTATAGGGATTCGAACACAAGACCTCCACCATAATAACACACCATTTAACCGCTAGACCAGCATGCCCATTCTAATGTAATTTACCCAACAATCAAATAAAAGCCTACTGAACAAGAGTAAGGCCTAATTAATTCAAAATACCAAAATTTTCCCAAGCGAAGGCTTCAACTTATGACCTCCCAAACACTCCCAGAACACATAACCACTAAAGCAGACAGATATTTGTATCATATTTTTACAATAACGAAATTAAAAATTTTGGGGTGTTACATGCAGAGTCAACCAATCCATCCCCAAAATCACGTCAAACTTATCAAAGGGTTGTAGCATCAAATCGGTCAGAAAGTTGTAACCCCGGATCATCAAATGACAATTTTTACAGATTTTATCAACTAACACGTACTGACCTAGGGGGTTTATTACTTTAACCACAAATTAAATGGACTCAACAAACAATTTCTTGTCGACACTAAAGTCGTGCATACATATGAATATGTTGACCTCGGGTCAATCAAAGCAGTAACATTAACATCAAATATGGAGAATGTAGCAGTGACAACATCTGGTGCTGAAGCTTTCTCTTTAGCACGGATCGCATAAGCTCTAGTTAGTGCTCGTGCCTCGAATCTCACAGTAGAATATTTTGTCCTACTGCGGCTATTTCTCGCATTTCCTGTGTTTCGAGGTAGTCTATCTCTCGCAGCTGTGTTGTTTGGTAGAACAGTCTAAGCCTTTTCTTTTTCGAGCTTCTCTAGGCAATCTCGGATAAAATGTTGATATGAACCACATTTAAAACAAGCTCTGTCTTTCATCTGGCACTCACCAAAGTGTTGACACCCACATTGTTGACATTCAAGCTTCTTACTCTTAAAACTACCTACGCTTGCCACAGACATAGCCTAATGTTTTGAACTCTACTAGAATAACCCACTGAAGCTGATGAATGGTTATCATATTCTTTTGACTTCTTTGATAGCGATTGATATGATTTTCCTGCTGATCTCTTACCTGAATCAATAGCCTCATGATCAACTTTTCTTTTGGCTTTGCTCAATTCTTCAGCTTTGTGTGCTTGGTTAACTAGAACAACAAATTCTTTTATTTCTCAACTGTAGCTCTAAACTTTTCAATCCCATATTTATAGATTTTATCAACCGAAGGCTTGCTTAACTGCACTGGTTCCAAACGATGAGGAACTACAGGGATCGGCTAGAGAACAAATGGGGGTGGAGGTCGTTGAGCCATCGGATTTGTTCATACGAACTTGGTAAACCATTCATTCATCATTTGGAAGAAGGCTACCTTAGCCTCTTCTCCCCAACCTTCAGATATAGGCCTACTGCCACTCGACGTTGCCCTATGAATGGAGGCTTGTGTGTTACTTTTAACCTCATCAGAATCAGCTCGGTTGGATGACATTATCTATGGGAAAACATAGTTCAAATTGACTCAGGAGTTATCATACTATCATAAGTTATTTAATGACATGTATTTCTAGACTCGTACACGTTACGTTCAGTCCAAGAATCGACTAAACCATAGCTCTGATACCATTAAATATAACATCCCTAACCTGTATCCATTGCCAAAATAGGATTACGGAGCATTACCGAAAAGCCATAACATAAAAACATACATTTCCAAACCTTCCATTAAACGTAACATAATCAATTTATATTCATGCATCTCATCCCTTATTCGAGCCCTCAAGGCCTTAGAAACGCTTTACAAATTATTCGAGACTAAATCAAAAACATTTGAAACATTGAGGAAAATGTTAGAAAAATTCAAACTGCAGGGGTCACACGGCTGAGACACATGACCGTGTCTCAGGCCATGTAACATTCGAAATGGCCTCACACGCCCGTGTTCCAGGCCGTATGTTAGGCCGTGTAACTGCCTAACTTGCAGCCTTTAAAACCTACAAGGGACACATGACCATACCGCATGACCATGTTTCACACACGGTTGAGATACATGCCCATGTCTTAGGCCGTGTGAACAAGAAATTGGCCGAAATCAAGCCATTTCCTTCACTCATTCAAGCATGTACCTACAAGTAATTTGCACATATAATCAAGGCACCAAAACATACCAAAACATGCATAATAAGACCCATTCAATAGGCCATTTATCCATCCAACCAATATGCCATATAGGCACCTCAATTACAACCAAGCAATTATACCTAAACTTATGGCTAATTGGTCATATCTCATCTAAACACGTTTAGTCCAATTTCTTATCAAAGCATACCATAATTGACCACATTGCAAACATACCAACACTTACCATTTTGGTTATAAACTATGCATCAACTTGACCATATTAACATCCAAACCATAAGGTACCAAAAGTACCATATATTCAAAACAATGTTTACATGCCAAAATCATCAACTAGCCATTAAACATAAATTCACCTATACATGCCATTATAACCTTGACCAAAACATTAAAATCTACTGATATAATCGCTGGATAGTGTGATAGGTCTTCGGTGAGCTTCCAAACTGATCGAGCTTTCGATAATCTTAAAAAAATGGGGAAAGGAAACAACGTAAGCATATAATGCTTAGTAAGTTCGTATAACATGAACATAACTTACCATTTCAATGCATAAATTTTAAAATTAAACATGAACCAATCCAACATAAGCTTAGTACAAGCCTAAGCATCATCAACAACACAAGTTAGTGATTAAACACAAAACTGAAAAAAATCATCACCTCGTAAGATATATTTCATGGACATAGCACATCTAAATTCATACTTTCTATAAACATGATATACATACTTTGATCATCCTCAATTCATATCTTTCCATAAGTTCATAACTTAGCCATTGGAACACTTATTGTTCCTTCCCTTTTCATTCATGTTGAAACATTTAGAATAATATCAGATGTGCGGGAAGATTACACAAAGTGTGCTAAACATATGGTTAAAACCATTCCTTTTCCTTTTCCTTTACATCGATGCTCACTCGAGCCATAAATGGGTTTGTTCATACAAGCTAAAGGTCGGAATGTAGCTACACGATGCCGCTCATATAAGCTGATGAGTGACCATAACAAATGTTGGAACTCAGCAATCGATCAGACATTCATGACCATCACCCGAAATATGGTAACCCTAATGACATGTCATTTGTATCCTATATATTCCTAAGGTTCAAACAAGACTCAATAGTCTTCTAAATGTCGTTGGATTTCTGTCGTAACATGACATGATAAATAGCATAATAACATATAAATCAAATAACATTAACACATTATTTAAACATATGAACTTACTTTGATTTTAAAGATGTTGAAATAGAATCAACTAACCTGAGGCTTTATCTTTCCCTCGATATAGATTCGTACGAGGCTTAACTTGATCTAAATATAAAAATTTAATCCATTAAATATTCATTTTATTCCAAAATTCATACTTTTTGCAAAATTACACTTTTGCCCCTAATATTTAAACTTTTTATAATTTAGTTCTTAAGCTAATAAATGGAAATTTATGCAATTTCATCCACATACCATGATAGCCGATTTACTTAGGGACTCATACAACCTCATATAACTCAAATATTCATAATTTTATCATGATATTTTAATACTTTTACAAATAAGTCCCTAAATGATAATTTCATCAAAAATCACTTTACAAAAGTTTATTTAACAACAAGGACTCATAATCTTTCATCAAACTTCATAAATCATGAAAGATCATTCATGGAAAAACCCTAAACCTTTAACAATTTTGCAAATTAGTCCTTAGGCTAGTTAGATTAAGCTATAACGACTTCAAAAACATAGAAATCATTAAAAATAGGATGAAAACACACTTACATGCAAGAGAGATATAAACAAATGGTCAAGCTGCAAAAATGGAGGGTTTTATTCTTCCTAATTTCGATGGAGAAGATGAACACCAAATTCATGCCTTAATTTTCTTTAATTTGTTTTATGTTAAATTATTAATTTACAAAATTAACCTTGGTTATAAACTTTAAAATTACTTAATACTATGTCCATAATTGTCCACTGACTAATTAAATGGTTTAATTACCATTTAAGTCACTCACATTAAAATCCCATAGCAATTTAACACCTTTAGCTAATAGAGCTGTACTTATGCACCTTTTTCAGTTTAGTCATTTTTACTTAATTAAGAAAGCAAACACCAAAATTTCTTAACGAAATTTTTATGTGACCTTACTAATATACAGTAGACATTAAAATAATAATAAAACAAATTTTTACTCATCAAATTTGTGGTCCCAAAACCACTATTTTGATTTAACTGAAAACGAGCTGTTAAACAGTGCCCTAACTTTTCAAAACCTGCATCCAAAAGAGAACCTCTCTTAAACGAAATAGTCATACCTTTTTCCCTCCTATGACCAAGTAGCATCAGCTCCAAATGAGTTGACTTGACTCTGTAATGGACGAGGGATATTCGGTTTCTCTGATCACTATAGAACCTTCTAGATTCTAAAGATTGTCGGTCTTTTTACCTTTTAACAAAATGAAAGCCCAACAAGATACCTTAATGTCGTTCGACTCAATGTTGATTTTGCAAGCTTTCAAGTCTAAAATACTCAAGGAGATGATATTCTTTCGTAAATCATGTACATACCTGACATTTAAGAATCTCCTAATCGTCCCATCATGCACCCTAATTTTAATAGTACTAATATCAATTACCTTACTGGATGAGTCATTTTCCATGTGCATAACTCCACATTCAACTGAATTGTATATGGAGAACCATTCTCTGATGGGACACATATGGAAGAACATCCTGAATCTAGAATCCACTTGGACATAAGCTCGGGGCTATCGCGCGTTGACACTACGAAGAAATAATCAACGCTTTCATCGGCCAAATTAGCACCAACTACATCTTTCTCATTGCTCTCAGCAACCATTTTATTACAATAGTAACATGACCTAACTTCTTACAATAGTGACACTTTTTGTCTTGCTTCTTTGATGCTACTAAAACGGAAGCTTGCTTATCTGTCCTGCTATCCAAACCAAACTCATTATCGAGTTTTTCTTTTCTTAACAAATGACTCTTCACATCCTCGAATGAGAGATTATCTATCATTTAAATCATGATTTCCCAGACAGACTTGTATGAATGGGGTAAAGAGCACAGCAATAGCATAACCTAATCATCATTGTCAATCTAAACCTCAATGATATTTAAATCATTTAAAAGAGTAATGAATTGAATGATGTGATCTCTAACAATCTCACCTTCATTCATGCAAAACGTAATTAGACGTTGTTTCAACACTAAAGAGTTATCAAGAGACATAGTCGTATAAAGAGTTTCTAACCTTTTCCACAAGGCAGATGAGGTCTTCTCCATAAATACCTCCTGCAATACCCTATTCGGGAGGCACAATTAGATTGCAAACAAGACATTTTCATCAAGTTCTTCTCATTATGATTGATCTAGATTTTCAGGCTTTTTTCTAGTAACGACCTTTTCCAAGCTGGTTTGAACTAGAATTCCCATCATCCAAACTTATCACAAGTTGAAATTTGCAACAGCATAGAACTTCTCAATGTCAAACCTTGTTGCTACCATATCTGAATAGGTTGATCTACGAAAATCGAACTAGCTCTGATACTTTTTGTTTGGGATCGACCTGATTAAGTAATAAAAAGTAAAAATAGCGAAAGAAATTGAGAAATTGAACACACAAATTTAATGTGGAAAAACCCCTCCAAAGAGGATAAAAAACCACGAGAAAACATAATTTTACTATAATGGCAAAAGAACGAAGAGTACAAAAGATGGAGATAAAAACTAAACCCCAATAATAAAGAACCATCAAAACCTAAACTCAAAATTCTTTAAAAGTGTTATGAGTTCTAATCTCTAATGGGTGTATTTTCTAAGGTTTTAAAAGAGCCTATTTATAGTCTAAATTCATAGGTCAAATAATACTTGTAACAGGCTAATTCTGCCCGACCCATTAAACAAAAAAAAACAAAACCAAAATAAATAAAAGTCCAAAAAATTGGCCAGTCTATTTACAAGCCTAATAACCCAATGCCTGACAGGCCTAAAACCTTAACTACTTTCAGAAAGCTAGAAACCCTAGGGTTTCTAGTGTCACACCCCACGTCAGCATGCCGCACTCTACATTAGCACCGTCAACTACCTCTGCCACCGTCACCGTCTACCTCTACCTACAAAAAAGAATGAAATGGAAAAAACAAACACGCAAAAACAACGCAAAAAGTAGTACGAAACAGTAAAAAATAGAAAATAATAATATTGCTATAAAAGCCAAAAAACAAATTGTATTTTGGGGGGATTTTTTTTGAAGAAATAGAAATCGAACAAAAAACCAGAAAAAAGAAATCGAAAAACAGAATACAAAATAAAACAAATGTGGCTCTTTTATATTTTATATCTATTATTCTTCTTTTATTTTTATAAAAAATATAAAAGACAAAAAAGAAAAGGTAAAAAAGTCACTAAACCATTGCATGCTCTACCGTTGCGAGGGGACGAGGACGCCATCTCCGATGAAGGACGATTTGCTTGGTGTGAGACCACTGAATCACTTTCAATTCATCGGAGGCCACGTCAGAGAAGGAGGCTGGAACCAAAGGGTTCCTTTGTGTTTTTTTAATTTTTAGCCGGATTTTAGAAGGCTCTGGCTTAAGATCTGAGATCCCCGTGAAATAGAGATAAAGAAGACCCTTTTTTACAATTTCGACCACCGGAGGATGCAGCCACCGTCACCGATGATCGGTGGCCATCGCGAATTCGCGGAAGCCCCGATGGTCGGTCCCTAAGGTCAATTTTAGTGAAAAGGGAAGGGTTTTAAGGTTTTTATTAAAAACTATTTCGGAAATGAGTTTTTTGGAAATTTTTTCTATATATATAGGGGTGCTAAACGACATTATTTTAGGCTAGTCAGAAATGCCCCAAAACGATGTCTTTTTAGGGCCGGCTCGAGACCCAACTCGGTCCGCCTTAGGACCTGCGTGTTTTTGATACTTGGGTCTATTTACGCCTTTGGTCCCTTCACTTTTTAGGTAATTTACAATGTAATCCTTTTTACCTTTTAATTTTGCCACTTAATTTTATTTTATTTCATTTTGGTCTTTAGGCCTTTTTTGGGAAATAGGCACCCAAAACGGCATCGTTTTGGGGCCGACCTGAAATTCGTCCCGAACATCCCTAGGATCCGCGTGTTTTCGGATAGAGGGGATAATTTCTATTTCGGCCCCTTCGTTTTTTTTGTTCTTTTTAATCTAATCCTATTTCATATTTATTTTTTATATTTTTATCCTTTTATTTTGTCCTTGTGCAATTTATTCCCTAGGCTTACTATTGACCCTCCAGGGGAGGGACACGTATGTTGGGGTTGGGGAAATTATTCACTGATTTGCTATACTTTTCGTTTCATTTCAATCTAGTCATTTACGTTCTAATTTTGTATTGTTATATTTATACCTTAGGTTTCATCATGTTTTCAATTTAGTCCCCTTTAGTCACTGACAATGACGTCGAATGTGACATAGGTGTGCTTGTTGGGATAATTTCACTCTAAGTCCCTGTATTTTATATTTTATTTTTAATTTAATCCTTCATTTTGCGATTCTTTACAATTTAATCTTTAAATTTCATCATAATTTTAATTTAGTCTTTCATTCATTTAACTTAAACTTTTTACAAATTTTATTTATTTATTTATTCATTTATTTAATACTTGTTTATTTTTTTACATATTTAAAAATAAGATTGTTTTTTTTGTACATTTTTGCTCATTTATTATTATTGTTATTGTTATTATTTTATTTTTATCTTATTTTTACTATTTTGTCATTTCTTTTATCATTCTCACATTATTTATGTTTACATTCGTAATTAAGCATCTAGCATTTTTATTTTAAGTTAATTTATTTATTTTATTATTAATGCCATGAATTAATATTCTTATTATTGCTATAATTACATTATTATTATAGTATTTATACATTTATTTGTTATTTATCATTCTAATATAGATGTTCTAGCCACATGGCCGTCTTATATTATTTCGCTATCACTATATTATGCATTATGTTTAAATATATTTGACCGTTTTCGTACTATGCCCAAATAGGTTAAACGCACATCAATTTAAATGTTACATTCATTTTTGCATGATGCATAAGAAAGGAAATTTTTAAATCGAGGTAATGTTCATTATTTTTGGAATTAGAACAGTCGTGTTCCTAACTTATGGGATATGGCTTCTTTTTAAAACCGAAATAATCAAATATCCATTTCAAAAATATAAAAACGAGATTCAAGTAATGACCAAATGGAATTTATTATTGATTTTGAGGATTTAAGGCATTGTGTCCTAACTTATGGGTATGATCCTTCCTTCTCGATTAACTTGAAATGAGCCATTTTCATGAAAATTAATTCAGTAATGCCCTAATACAAAAAGGAATCGTGTTTTAAACTCCCTTCAAATTTTTAATTCTCGACACTAAGACATCAAGTAATCAACTAGTTACTAATTTTTGGCATCAAGAGGGTGCTAATCTTTCCTTGTGTGTAACCGACTCCCGAACTCATTTCCTAAATTTTGTAGACAAAAAATCATTGTTTTAGTAAATGAAACCTTTTATTAAAATGATCAAATTACATGGTGATTCGATCACACCTCATAAAAAGGATTGGTGGAGACTCTATTTTTATTTTTTAAAAAATAAAAAGTTGATTTTAAAAAAAGAGGTTTCGATAGCTTGGCGACTCCACTAGGAAAGTGATAAGAGAGTCAAGCCACGAGTTGATACTTTTGGTATTTTTGTTGAAAATTGATAATTTGGTTTAAATTTACGATCCCTTTATTGCATTTCACCCTTCATGTTTTGTCTTTGATCTCTCGGGTTATATAGCGATCTAATATATCTGTTTTACTAATTTGAAAGTTTCTTTTTGTGTGTTTTTTGCATATTGCATTGCACAATCATTTGATTTTTCCTTTCTTAAGTGGAAGTGAGAAGTTATTCATTCATGAGGTCTTCTCCTCCATATAGGATAGTGGATCACTTTTGAGATTAATCTGTACCTATGTCATTGTGAGACTTCATCACCGTATAGCCATAGGGAAATGTCTTCCCCTGAATCGAACTCAGTCCGTATGAGCCTATAATGGATGAGAATCGAGGAATCTATTGGTTTAGGTACCGTTACTTTAGAACCGAACTGTATATAATAAGCCCTAAGAACCTATCCTAGATAGAAGTATATCGAACCTCTAGTGGTCACCCGAATAGGTACTCTATTTATTATTTCTTGCTTTATATGAATTATACTAACTTGTTTCATTTTGTTTTAGCTGTGATTGCATTGCATTTTCATCATAGAAAAGGGCATTGATTCACGTTCAGTTTCTAAATAGAGAGCTTGTCATGGAAAAGAGATTTTTTGATAAAGTGGAAGAAAATGTGGTTGTCTGGGTATGGTCCGAGAAAACACAATAAGAGAAGGGTGACAACCTAACGGAGGGATATATGTCAGAATTGTGGGATTTCACTCACATCAGTGTGACTCAGAATAATCTCTATGAGTTGAAATAAATATGGAACCAATGGGATGACGAAACCAAGCAGTTATTCTATCAAGACTATGGTGATTTGTCTTATCTACTCAATGATAAAGTAGATAAGCATTTATTCTAAGCTATTTCCCAATATTGGAATCCTGCCTATAGTTGCTTTATTTTTGGGAAGGTAGATTTGGTGCCCACCATAGAAGAGTACACAACTCTGCTCCGTTGCTTGGGGATCCAAGCTGACAAAGCTTATTATAGAGCTGCCAACGTCCTGACTTTCTTGAAGAGGCTAATAAGCATAATGAGAATGAGGGAGCAATGGGTCATGGCTTAGATTAAACAAAAGGGAGATATTAAATACTTCCCTTGGAAACGTTTGCGGGATTTGATCTTGGCACATCCGGATATTAAAAAAAGAGTCAACTTCTTCACCTTGAGTATTTACGTGTTGGTCATCTTTCCCAAAGTGCTAGGGCACATATATGATGTTGTTTCAGATCTACTCGACTGGCTTAACAAAAGGTTCAGGCTCGTCCCGACAATTTTGGTCAAAACTTTTAGATATTTGAATGCATACCAGAAAGTGGGTGAAGGAAGATTTATCAGGTGTGCATAACTCTTGCTAGCTTGGTTTCGCGACCAATTTTGGAAGGTAGAAAAGGTCTCTTATTGAGTATTCTCTGAGAGCTACTCTCCATTGAAAGAATTCATGGCTACGCCAAGACGAGACAACATTTCTGAAGAAAAATGGATGACAATTCTCCAGAGTTTCCAATATAAAGATGTCGAATGGAGGGCCCCTGGGATAATCCCTGATGAGATTTTATACCAATGTAGAGACTTTGACTGGGCCCCTCTACTAGAGATATGGGGAGCTATTGGGTATTCCCCTTTACTTGTATTGAGACAGTATAGGTCAAGGCAATTTATACCAATAATGCAAGGGTTGGCTCAGTGTGAGTTTGCGTATAAAGGTGATAATTACAAGAAGAAGGTTCGTGAAATATCGAATGCTTGGAACCAAATCCACAGAATGAAAAGATTTGCTGCAAATCCCATGACATCCCCTGAGTATGATTGGTGGGCGGGTAAAAGAGTCAATGACAATGTCGTTATTTCAGGTTAGAAAAACACTCGGCCAATAGAAGAACACTTACAAGTGATCTCGTCTGAGCTAAATATTGTAAAGCAAGACTTTAAAAAGAAGAGTCCGGAGCTAGAAAAAAGATAAAACAGTTGGAAGAGGAAAAGATGTAATTAGGATAAAATTTTGACGTCCAGAAGTTAGAGGCCGAGAAAATGAAAAAAGGAAAGAACAAGGCTAAAGTAGACTTAGACAGTTTAAAAATAGATTATAAAAGTTACAGTTGTCGATGAGGACTGTCGGATTGGGTAAAACATCAGAACAATGGAGGCAGGAAATAAAAAAAAGATTAGAGTCGATTAGTAGGAAAAGGAATTCTAAGATACTCGAGTTCGAGAAGATGCTCTAAAAAGGGATTAATTAATAAAAACTCCTGAACAAAATCATATTCACATTTAATGATTTTCTCATGAAACTCGAGTTTTGTGCTACAAGCATCAATAATATCAAATAATTTATATCAGCTGAATACAAATTCACTAGACGTAAATAAATAACTTTATTTGGTGTTTGCATCCACCAAAAATTAATCAATTTTCATACCAAAAAACCAAGTGTCTTGTGAACGTTCTTGTTACAAGTCAATTCTATATATTATGACTCATTTTTTTCGTTATTATGCTAACATGTACTCCCCTTGACTTTACATCTTCCAGGTGTTTGGACTTTAAGTCCGAGATACATTTCATAAGTTATAATAGAAGTGTCTCTTTATTTTGATGAGTTGTTCCCATATCAATGCTTTCAAATATATTTTCATTCAAGATTATCACTTTTCCATAATATTGAAGTGTTCTACGTATGTTATCATTGTCAACAACAATTTCCTTTTGTCAGCTCCATCATATTTAGTTATGACATAACTAATTGAGATATCTTATTATATTCATAATTTTTGGTACCTGAACCTCTTCTGGGGTGTTAAGTATAATTCCTATTTCAGTTAAATTTGAGAAATAATCTTCTAATTAAACTCTGTTTATTTGTTTCAATCAAACTCTGATTAATCTAGATTATTTTGTTATTATTTGACCTATGAATTTAGCCTATAAATAGGCTCTTTTATAACCTTAGAAAATACACCCGTTAGAGATTAGAACTCATAACACATTTTGAGAATTTTGTGTTTACATTTTGAGGGTTCTTTATTTTTGATTTTTCAGGGTTTAATTTTTATTTCCATATTTTGTACTCTTCATTCTTTTGCCATTATAGTAAAATTATCTTTGCCTATGATTTTGTATCCTCTTTAGAGGGGTTTTTCCACGTTAAATTTGTGTGTTCAATTTCTTAATTCTTTTGTTATTTTTACTTGTTCGTTGCTTAATCGGGTTGATCCTCAACAAGTGATATCAGAGCTAGTTTAATTTTCATAGATCAGCCCGTTCAGAGATGGCAGCAACAAGGTTTGAAATTGAGAAGTTCGATGGTGAGACAAATTTCAATCTGTTGCGAGTTCAGATGATCACAATTCTAGTTCAAACCAGCTTGAAAAAGGTTGTTACTAGGAAAAAGCCAGAGAATCTAAATCAAACAGAATTGGAAGAGCTTGATGGGAAGGCCTTGTCTACAATCTAGTTGTGCCTCGCGAATATGGTATTGCAGGAGGTATTGATGGAGAATACCTCATCCACCTTCTGGAAAAGGTTAGAAACTCTTTATGCGACTAAGTCTCTAGCTACCCGTTTAGTTTTGAAACAACGTTTATTTATGATTCGCATGAACGAAGGCGAGCTTCTTAGAGATCACATAGTCAATTCATTACTCTTTTAAATGATTTAAAGAACGTTGAGGTTCAAATTGACGATGAAGATCAGGCTATGTTATTATTGTGCTTTTCACCCCCTTCATACAATTCTTTTAGGGAGACCTTGATCTATGGCAGAGACAAACTCAAAAATGAGTTTGGTTTGGATAGCAAGGTAGATAGACAAGTTTCCATTTTGGTAGCATCAAAGAAATGAGACAAAAGGTGTCGCTATTGTAAAAAGTTAGGTCACGTCAAAGCAGATTGTTATAAACTGTGAAAAAAAAGAACTACTGAGAGTAACGAGAAAGATGTAGTTGGTGCAAATTTGGCTGATGAAAGCGGTGATGATTTCTTGTTAGTGTCAACGAGCGATAACTCCAAGCTTACATCTGAGTGGATCCTAGATTCAAGATGTTCTTTCCACATATAGTTCGGTTGAAGGTGGAGTTGTGTGCATAGGAAACTATTCATCTAGTAAGGTAATTGGTATTGGTACTGTTAAAATTAGGATGTACGATGGGATGATTAGGACACTCACAGATGTCAGGTATGTACTTGATTTATGAAATAATCTCATCTCCTTGATTATTTTAGACTTGAAAGGATACAGAATCAATTTCGAGTTGAGCAGCATTAAAGTATCTCATGGAGCTCTCATTTTGTTAAAAGGTAAAAGAACCGTCAGTCTTCATATTCTGGAAGGTTCTACAGTGACCGGTGAAATCAGACATCCCTCGTCCGTTACGGAGTCAAAGTCAACTCATTTGGAGCGGTGGCAACTTGGTCATAGGAGGGAAAAAGGAATGACTATTTCGTTGAAGAGAGGTTCTCTTTTGGATGCAAGTTTTGAAAATTTGGCGCACTGTGTTCGTGAAAATCAAACCCGAGTTAATTTTGATTTGTCAGTGTACAAGTTGAAGGCTAGAAGACTTCCAGTTTCTAAGCACAGACTCAACTTAGTTAATTCCCTGTATAGTTCAAGATAGGCCTGTGGTAGGCTTTGGCAAAGATGGCGTTGAGGAAATATGAGTCAAGGTGGAGATTTGTTAAGTATAACTCCTATTTTAGTCAAATTTGAGAAATGATCTTCTAGTTAAACTCTGTTTATTTTTTTCAATCAAGCTCTGATTAGTCTAGATTATTTTATTATTATTTGACCTATGAATTTAGCCTATAAATAGACTCTTTTACAACCTTAGAAAACATACCCATTAGAGATTAGAACTCATAACACATTTTGAGGATTTTGTGTTTACGTTTTGAGGGTTCTTTATTTTCGGGTTTAGTTTTTATCTCCATCTTTTGTACTCTTCGTTATTTTGCCATTATAGTAAAATTATCTTTGCCCATGGTTTTTTTATCCTCTTTAGAGGGGTATTTCCATGTTAAATTTGTGTATTCAATTTCTCAATATCTTTCGCTATTTTTACTTGTTCGTTGCTTAATCGGGTTGATCCCCAAAATGGGTTTTATCAAAAGTTATGTCCTGGGTCTCTTCATAAGTACCCACCTCCTTCAACATGTGACCATCTTCACTTCTTTCTCTTTTCTTTTAAGAATTTTTCATTTTATGGAATCAAGTGGTTTACCATGCTTCTAGCATGCCTAAGACTTATTTTTATCACATTATCCTTTTAGGACATATAATTATTTGGAGCATTTTAGCTGGTATATGTATCAACTAGTATATACAATTTTTAAATGTCATCACTAAACATACCTGGCAAATAATTTTACACTTCAAACTTTGTGAATATAATATTAGTG
Organism: Gossypium hirsutum; assembly: GCF_007990345.1. Classification (NCBI taxonomy): domain Eukaryota; kingdom Viridiplantae; phylum Streptophyta; class Magnoliopsida; order Malvales; family Malvaceae; genus Gossypium; species Gossypium hirsutum. Next base: position 21,590,212 of record NC_053446.1, on the reverse strand, counting down.
AGGATCACAAAAAGTGATGACATAATTATTTAACCAACTTGTCTCTCCTTAATACTAAGAAAATTTCCATCAGACAATACTTTTTTAAAATTATAAATATATCTCCTTTCAACTTTTAACATCTAATGAAAATTCTATTTCTTTTCTCAACTTGATGATTCATTGTAGTGCATTATGGTGGATCATAAAATAGAATATTTCACATCCAAATATTCTTAGATGAAACCTTTCGGCTTATAAATGAAGTCAATTCTCATTAGACAAATATTTCTTACATGTTGGCTTGATGCAAATAAAATTACATGCTTATTACAAAGCTATTATTATATTAATGGTTAAGCAATTAAATGGAGGCATAGTTTTGCTAACCATTAAGTATAACATATATAGCCATAGACAACTTAATATTATCCCAGCTAAAGCTACAAAAAATCAAGTTTGGGATATAATGCACGAGCGTTGTTAGTACAAATTACATACTATAAAAGTTGTGCACAATCAAATTATTTCAAGAAATAATATCGCAAACTTCGGGTTGCACACATATGGTACATGAGCTCATATATCATTTGATTATCATCTAAAAATGCAAACGACCTCTAACTTTAGCTAGTGTTAGATCAATTATGTTGTCCAAATAACTACTATTGATGACAATTATTAAAATATAACTTCTAATTCTTCAATAAAATCTTATAAATTTTCATCAAATTATTTTGCATGAACATTGACTTGGGATGGTCTAACTGGTCATACCAACACTATGAATTTCTTTTCACTATCTCATATGCCAATCGTATACGTGTAATGTATTTCTTCGGAGAGTATATATAATACAAATACATAAGGGTAAACCTTAATGAATGCTTAATTTATTTTAAATGATATGCACTTTTGCACTTCTTTACAACATGAATGATAAAAATTTATGATATTCAAAAACTTTATTACTCATATAAAAATAAAATGAATAGGTATAAATAAAACATATATTAAACATGACAACTAATAAATTCATATTACTAATAAATCACTATGGTTAAATAATATTTTTATATATATACTATAACACAATAAAATGCAAAATATTATAAGCTCATATTAAAATAACTTTACAGTTATAAAGGTTTAAACATAAACATTTTCTAACCTCCATCTTAATCATGAAACTATCTAGACAGGGTGAATATCCCAAAATTCATGATAAGTATGTACTTTTACTCCTATTTTGCAATAACCATATATTTTAATCAAAATTAAAATTAAACCAATCAATTATATTAAAAACAAACTAATAAAAAAATTATCTCCACATAAAAATCTCAATAACTAAATGCGTAAATAGTTTTATAAATTCATAGAGTTATGGATAGAGAATTATATAAATTAAACTTCTTAATAGAAATCAAATCAAATTTCAAAACAAGTTGATTAGACTTACCTAGGTTACCATGGATGAGAAGTAGTGATTGTAAGCATCCTTTGTAATGAAAAGAAAAAGATCATCCCCAAGAAAATATCAAGTAGCCATTGATTCTAATGATCTTAAACCAAACAATTAAATTTTAATGCGTGGATCCCAACAAAATTTTGGCACAAACTAAGAACATATTAATCATCCTTGTATGCATGGCCTGTTGGAAAATATGGACATCATATATATAATAAGGACAATTACATGTTATTATTTACTATCGTAATAGGTTAGCCCAAACTTAAAAGTGATCTAATTTTGTTAAATTTTATTGGGCTTTAATTATTAAATAAAGTATGAGTCGAATATGTGTAGATACTCTAGTAACTAATTTTTAATTGGGGCTAATGTGCCAAAGTTATATATATTAGGGTTATGGTCCCCAAATTACACGACAATATAACTTTTCTAATATCTCATCTTTAGAAAAGAGAGCCAACTTCTCTAGATTACCTGTGTGCTAATTTGGAATATCAAAACCCCAAGATCCGTAGATTTCAAGAAATCGATGAATTCAGGTACGCTTCCGTATCTAGTTTTGTTCTTGATTTATTTTTAATGATTTGACATGATAGATCTTAGTTTATAGTTCTAATTTTATATTAGATATTATTTACGGTTCTAACAAGTGGTATCAGAGCCTCATCATGTCGAATCGTTGGGAATTAATTAAATTTCTATTCTTTTTTAAATGACTGGTTCATGAAATTTCATGGGTTTGATATTTTGATTATATAAATGTTGATATTTGAGATTCATGTTAATATGTTTAAGCATTGATTATTTATAAATTGAAGTTTTATGATTAAGGTAAATTATTAACTTCTTAATAAGGATTTTGTTTTTTTTTTCTTATTTTTATATTTCTAATTTGTATGATCGAAACATCAGAATTAATGTGTTAAAAAAATTGCTTTTGGTTGTCATCATTGATTTATATTGATTTATATGGTATCTCAAATTTTTGTTTAGGCGTTGATGATGCATAAAAGAGTTTTTTTTTTTTGTTTTTAACGAAAAAATAAATTCAAGGCAAGGTTTTGGTTAAGATTTCATCATGAAAACCACGACTAAAGATTAAAATTAGAAGATTTGGATCAATGAATTTTTTTTAATATTTAAAATTGAGTATAGGTTACAGAGAAAACACAAATGAAATCCAAGTCTCATATATATATATATTATTTGCTTTAGTCTCTCGTTCGATGGTGAAATCAAAGTATAGTGTTTTGAATTATTTTTATTTTTTTCAATTTTTTTTCGTTTGTGTTATATATTCTTTGTAATTAAAGAAGGAAGAATCAAATCTGGTTTTGAAGTGCATTGAATGCAGGCTATTTTTTTAGTAGATTATAATATATTTTTAAAAAATTACAGGTATGTGAATTTTGAGTATTTATACAGTTTCGGTTATTATTTGTTGACTTTCTAAATTTATTTATGCTTCAGTCTTCATTTATTGTTAATCGATAATAAGGAATTAAGTGAGTTAATTATTTTTTAATTTTGTAACTTCCAAAATCTGTGCAGTCTTAATTTCATGAAAGTTTGTAATTTTGGTTCAACTATTACCTTTCAATTGTGACAATATGTGTTGAATAATTAGAATCATTTTTTTTTCATTTTGATTATCTATGGTAATATCTTTGAAATCTATGTTTCGGGTGTTAAGATTTAAACTGTCAGAATCTGTTGCTTGGAATTGGCTCAGTTTAGCACATGCCTAGTTTCTAAGTTAAATGAGTTTTGCTCAAGCAACTATATGTGATCTTGCTAAAATCTTTGTTGTATTGAGTTTGTGTTGTCTTTTTGTAGTGTACCAATGCTACATTTGACTAGGCCTAAGTTGCTTATTGTTTAAAAGCCTTGACATTTTATAGCAAGTTAAGAGAATTGTCCAGCAAATACTTAGAGGAGCTCGACGGGTTCCAGTCATGTTTGGCTCACAAAAAATTTTGTTGAAATTAACCACCTCAATTATTTTAAGTTCCGCGGCTGCCAATTACCTCAAAGGTTATAAATTTTTTGTTCGTTGGCTGCATAAATATATGTTTAAATTGGTTTTTATTGAATCTATGAAATATTTATGGTTATAAGTTTTGTGTGTAATTATATTAAGATTGTTGATAATTATTTTTTTTATGGTTTCAATTATGATTTTATGTTAAATTGGTTTGATGGACATTCATTGAAGTTGTTATTTGTTTGGTAAGGATATATATTCAAATTTTAGGTGCTTTGAAGTAAACTCATGTTAATAATATATGTTTAAAGAATTTGGTTTTAAGGTTGGTTCAATAAAATTTTGTTTTGAATTTTATTGATAAAATAATAATAATAATATTAGTCAAAATTTAAGGTTTATTTATTTATTTATTTTTGATCGTGTGATTTAGACAACCTTACGTTGGGTTATTTCAGAAACTGTAGTGCAATCAGAAATTTTAGTTCTGACTTTTGACTATTATGAACATTTTACATTGAGTATTGGTATAATTATATATATATTAAAATAACTTAATTGAAGCAATAAGTTGCCAAAGTGATATTTTTGTATAAATTATTTTGTTTTAAAATGTAAAAGGTTGTGCGCATGTAACTTAAGTTATGTTAATATTGATCGGCCCAAATGAAGGTTAATAATATTACATGTGCAACTATGATAATAAACATGTGGCAGTTATTCAGTTTTACACGTGAGTAATAAATTGGCCCAAAGGAAGATTTATGGTTCGACATGTTCTTATTGTCAATGTTTGATTATTACACCAATATATCACTTACAAGTTAATATTTTGTCCAAATATGAAATATTAATGGAGTGCTTGATATTTAAGATGAGTTTTTACCTTTATTCAAATTATTTTGGTTTAAATTTGAAGTCTTATGTGAGGTTGTATATTATTTATTCAACTATTATTAAATTTGCCAACATCATTGTATGTTGTTTTGGGATAAATATATATACATATATATACTATTATCTTTTAATTAGATTGAAAGATGAAATGAAGAGATAATTTGAAACAAATAAATTCAGATTTTAGTTTTGGGATTTAATTAAGGATGCCCAATATTCTAAATAGATTAGTTGAAACAAAATGCTGCCAAAGTGACCTCTTTTATGTAGATTAGTTTATTTAAAATAATAAGATGATTATATGTTTTTTGTTATTCATGCGTTTATTAATTGACCCAAAGGTAAGTTAATATTTGGCAGAATTTCAACGACATCTGTGGTGATAAATGTGTAACAATTATAAGTAATTTATGTTAGCAATAAGTGTAACACCCCTAACCCGTATCCGTCATCGGAAAGGGGTTACGAGGCATTACAGAACATAACACGGTTCAATACATACATTTATCGACAATTATCACATTATAATTAATTTCATAAAATACTCTCATAACATACTTAAAACGAGCATACCGCTATTAAACACTCTAAAACTACAGCTAAATAAACATAATTAATTTAACACCACACAAGGCATTCAGTCATACATCTGCAACATTTAAACATCAATGACCATGACACATATAATACCATTTCAACATCACATTTTGATACCATTTATCTCATTCAAATAAACAACCAAAACTAATTTTATATATGCTCAGTTCGTAACATAATCATGCAACCATTTTTAAATACATTTAGCCTAAACAGAACATACCAAATTCGCATGTTAATCTCACCAAATTAGCAACTACCAATACTAAACACAAATGCCAAATCAAATCATACCAAAACCTCAACTATATCTTATACTAATTATACCAATTTCATTTTTCGCAATATCTATCATATAAACAACAAGACATCTCTAATAATTTGGCCAAATGCATATAGCATCACAAAACATATATATATTCATGCCATATACCAAAATCACATACTAGCATTAACATCTAACTGAATAATTAACCACATGACTATACCAACTTTGCCGAATCTCAAGATAGATTATAAACATCACCTACCATTTGTCAATTCACAAAATATGCTCATTTACTTAGCCAAATTAACTTCCAACAACTACACCATTTACAAACCAACTTGCATGGCTAAAACCATAACCCAAAAACATACCACATGATTACTAGCCTATATATGTCATATACTATAATTACAAGCTTCAAAAATACCAAAATGACAATCGATAGTGTGACAATGATTCTTGACGATCCCCGAGCTCGAGCTAGCTTCGATTATCTTAAAGAAAATAGGAAAAGAACACACACAAAGTAAGCTTTCAAAAACTTAGAAAGTCATAAGCAAATAAATTGTCATAAAAACATACATAGTCTATTTCAATTAAGCCGAATATAACTAGTCTCAAACACATATAGAAACATTTTTCTCATGTATTTCACTTTGTCTTATTAAACAACATCACTTACCTTTTTCCATAACACCCCAAAATTTTAATTTTGGGTATTGTGAATGTGTGACACAAAATATTTGTTTGCTTTAGTGGTTATGTGTTCTGGGTGTGTATGGGAGGTCCCAAGTTCAAGTCAGGACTTGGGCAAATTTTGGTATTTTTATGAATAAGCCCTATCTTTGGTTAGTAGGCTCTTAAGTAAAAGCTGGCAAATAATTAATAGAATGGGCCTACTGATTTGGTGGATAAGTGGAGGGTTGGTGTGAAGGATGTCCTATGTTTGAATCTTGGCGTGGACATTATTTTTGCTCGTGCGTCTAGGAGAGTTTGAGATGGACTAAAAATCTAAGTAGTGGATTGAGTGGGGAGTTTGATGGAGAGAAATAAGGTATTGGGAAGGTTATCAAATATTCTATTCATCTTTTTTTTTTCTTTTTTTTTACTTTACCCAAAATCCCTCCACCCTTTTGCCATTATTCTCTTCATTGCTGCTGAATTTCTGCTCTCTTTCACCCTTTATATTCTTGATTTTTCTTTTCCCACTTTGCCTTGTGTTGCTCCACGTTTGTCTGGGATCATTTGGTAAGTTTAAGATAAGTGATTTGTCTCCATTTGTTAACTTTCTTCTAAAATGTTTTGTTTATGCCAATTAGGGGAGGATTCAAGGGCTCATAATCAGCAATCAGAATCTTAGTTTGTGTTGGAGTTACTGTTCATCGATTCAAGGTAAGGTTTAGTCGTTTATAGGTTAAAACCTCGATACGAATTCAATTTGAGATCACGTTATGTGAGATTAAATTAGTGTTATTTGTTCAATTATAGATTTTGGAGTGCTCGGGGACTGTTTTGGCATCAAACAAAACCAGGTGTGTTCCTGAAACACAGAAAATGGGATTCAACAAAAAGCCAAAATTGCTTGCTGTTTGGACAGCAGCAGTAGGCTAAATTTGAAAAATCACCATAAATTGTGGAAATCGAATTAGAGAATGAAAAAAATATGGAATTAAAGATTATTGAGTCTAGTTTCTCATAGAAGAAACGGTGTAAGTAATGGAATTGTAAATTGTGATATATGATAAGTTTTGTGGGACAATGTCAGAATAAATTTTGGTCCCCTTGTTCTGACTTTGGAAAATCATCAAAAATTGGAGAAAAATAATTAAGGGTTAAAATTTACATTTTTAAATTATTAATGTGTCTATTTTCAATAGAAATAAATGGTAAAATTATCCAAATTTTTTACTAAGAGATAATTAATTTTTTGCAAAGAAAGGTCGAAGTTGTTAGACAGCAGAACAGGGGTAAGATTGAAGATTTTACTGTACTTATTGGCTAAACCAAAAATTTTAAAAATTTTATGGTAGAAAGGTATTTGAGCCTAGTTTCAAAGACGTCAAACGGACCATAATTTGGAATTCTGTAGCTCAAGATATAAATAATTTAGTAATATTGACTCAAGTAGACAACTTTGAAGGAACATATAAATAAATAGTGAAAACATATATGAATATTTAGTTACATTAAAAATGGACCACGCGGCCAAGGCTAATTTGGCCTGAGTGGGTCACACGAGCATGTGGGCCCATAGGGCCAGACCACGTGGGCGTGTGAGCCCATTTTCACTGAATTGATTGCTAAGGTTGCACGAGTTGCACAAGTCGACTGTGAACCTACTATAGGGTCGGTAAGTATCACTTAGACCCCTAATTGTACGAACTAACTGTTTGATTTATATATGTGTAGAGCATGATGATAGTATGCTTGTATACTGAACTAGTTATATGTATTGATGTCCTGAGATAACATGTTATGACTTGTATGTTGCATTGCATGGGGTTGGGTTAATTATATTTGGAGGAAGTGTACTGAGAGGCTCTTAAGCCTAACATAGTGGCAGCTCAGCTGTAAATTACTATTTTGTGACACATTCGGTACTACCTGATTTGATCCCCACATGAAGTGTAGGGTTGGACGGAGATGGTGTGTAGAGGCTAGTTGGGTAGGACTTTCTTACTGAATAATGCATGACCGCTACTGATACTATGATGGGCTAAGGCCCTACTGCATATTTGATATTGTACTAAGATGGGCTAAGGCCTAAACTGTTACTGATACTAAAAAAGGGCTTAGGCCCAGAACTGCTTTAACTGTGCACTGTGATTTGCTATTGTATTTTTTCTGTGGGATTACACACTAAGTTTTCGAAAACTCACCCCTTTTGTTTAAATGTGCATAGGTAATCCCCAGATCTAGACAGATCAGTGCGGCGAAGGACTCAGCGGTGACCACGATTTCGGACTTTCATGGTTTTTAACCCATATTTACGATAATTGATTTTATTTCTATTCTATTTTTACTATCTAAGTTTTGGGGTTGTAATTGGACTATCGGACTTTGGTTTTGGGTTTTAATTATCTTTACCTTATCGATTACAACTGCTAATATTAGGAAACCTCGATTTTCAAAAGAAACAAATGCTTTTCCTAAACGCACGATTGTTTAATCTGTTTTAAAAGCTTCTGCAAACGAATAACGTTTTGAAACTATCAATTAAATGAGAAACACAATTTTGAAACTAATAAGATATTAATATAAGGAATTCAATAGAAATGGTTTTAACGTGACAACGTGGTTTTCAAACACCCTATCATGTGACATCGCTAGATCCAGCCATAACGTCTGGGCCAGGTTTGGGGTGTTACATTTAGTGGTGCAGAGCCATGTTGCAAAACTCGGCTGTGGATTATGAGTTTTATAAAAATTGGGCTTTCAAAAAATTGATTAATTTCCGAATGATTTGAAATGTTTTTACTGAGTAAGTTGTACATCGAGTCTCCGGCGCTGATCCTGTAAGTATTCTGAACTGTGATTTGTTTTAAACTGAAATTGTTATGGATAGTATATTTTGAAACTACTATAGGTAGTAAACTATACTGAAAACACTTTAGTTAGTGTATACTAAAAATTGTAGAGAAATTGGAAACTATAGTGAGACTGCGATTTACGAAAACAAACTCTGAATAACCATTATTGTTTTACATAAAAAATTTGTTAATAAACATTGAAACTATAACTGATTCATAAAACTTATAATACCAGATAAATCTGATTAGATATGAGCACACGAGGCATCCGCGAAGGGGGTACTAGAGGCCAAGGTAAAGGCCGTAGAAAGGCTTGAGCTGAGTGCTCGTCATCGGGCAGCCTGCCAAATTTGGATTTGAGTGAGATGCCAGTGTCACCCGCTACTGAGACTGGGTCTCAAAATTGCATGGCTGGGGACGATGCATTGTCTTAGGCTATGCTAAAGTGTAACACTCCAAGCCCGGCCTAGAAGTTAGGCCGAAATCTGGCATGCCACATTGAAGTGTCTTTCGAAAACCATGTTTTCATTGAAAACCCTTCTTAATTAAAAACTTGAGTAAAATCCTAGTTGCGTTAGTTTATTCCCAAAATTTCTTTTCAGTTACGGAAGCTAAGCTTAAAAGTAACCAGTTTACGAAAACGTGATGTTTGAAGATTAAGTTGTGAAAGCGTAGTGTTTTGAAAACAGTTATTAACTTGGAAAACCACGATATACTTTTAAGACAGATAGAAAACGTAATAAACAGACGATCCCAATTCAAAATCCAGAAATTAAAGGAGGCCTTATTACATAAAAATCATCCCAAAGAAAAATTTAAAAGAAAACTGGTCTAGAATAGAAATACTAGCGATTGTGTGGCTACCTCCGAGTCCCTCACAGCACCGATCCTCCTAATACTGGGGATTACCTAATAAGAATATGGAGTTAACCCGTGCTCCGAACACTCTTATGCCCAAACGCCAACCAAGGTATGCTTACTCTCTTCATAGATCGCTCTATTTAAAGCCAGCTTCTCGCCTACTCTCATGCTAGCTTCCCGATATGGGATCCCTCCATCAATCCTCCAAAACCGTCCCAATTTAGCAAAATAGTCACATTTTGCATGTAAGGGGTTTCAAACTCAGGCTCCCCTGTAATTTAATCCACACCACTAGCCACCTTACAAACTAGCTTCTTGTGTAACAAAACAAGCACAACTAAGTATAAGCCTATGAGACAAAGTCTAAGTTCATTTAAAAGAAAATCAAAATGAATTGTAAGTGCTAAGGCTTGAACCCATGCTCCCTTGTAACCTTAATGACACCTTGCCACTAGACCACTCACTTCCTTGTGTCATATTTTAACCAAACAAATTTATAAGGCCTTCCAGCTAACGCCAGCTCCCCTTTAAGGAAAAACTAAAATTTTTGCTAGAGCTCTGGTTTGAACCCAGGACTTCTCCAACACTCCCAGCTCTTCCCAAATCACTTAGCCACTAGACTAAACATGCAATTAGTGAAATTTCCTCGCACAACTAAACTCTAATTGCTCCGATACTCGAAGCCCATTTCTCCTAGGCCCAAAATTCAGGGCGTTACATAAGGATTTTGGATAGGGTCGCTGGGCCCAATACTGGATTCAGGGGCCGAGGGTCAGTTACAGAACGACTCCGGTCCAATGGAGCAGAGCTCTTTAGGGGTGTCACCCCTAATGTAGCTGAGTATTGGATTAAGGCCACGGAGAGGATCATGGATGATCTAGATTGCACCCCTAAGCAAAAATTAAAGGGTGCAGTCTCACTGCTGCGGGACGAGGCTTATTAGTGGAGGCTGACCGTTAAGGAGGGCACCCAGCCCGAACGTCTGACCTGAAAGTTCTTTAAGACTGTCTTCCAGGGGAAATATGTTAGAGCTAGTTATGTGGATGCACGTAGGAGGGAGTTTTTGAATCTTACACAGATGGATCGATCAGTGGTCGAGAATGAAGCTGAGTTTCTGAGACTGAGCCACTATGTACAAGGTATGGTGGCATCTGAGTATGAGCGATGTGTCCGCTTTGAGGATGGCCTCAAGGATAATTTGAGTGTTCTGATAGCCCCGTAGAGGGAGTGAGATCTTTCTGCCCTGGTCGAGAAGGTGAAAATCACCAAGGAGGATATAGAGGTAGTCATGATTGGAGAACATCGGAACTACTTACCCAATGTGATCTCTGCACTGGTGCCGAAGAAGTTGGTTCGTAAGGGATGTGAGGCATTCTTGGCCTATGTAAGTGTTTCAGATTATAGGGACTCTATAGTTAAGGATATCAGAACGGTAAAGGATGTTCCAGACGTCTTTCCTAAAGAGCTACTAGGTTTACCTCTGAATCATGAAGTGGAGTTTGGGATAGAGCTCCTTTTTGGTATAGATCCAGTGTCTGTCGCCCCATACTGAATGGCACCGAAGGAGCTTACGAAGATTAAGGCTCAGATTTAGGAGTTATTAGATTGTGGGTTCATCCTCCCTAGTCTGTCTCCGTGGGGAGCACTGGTACTATTTGTAAAGAAGAAGGATGAATCCATGCAGATGTGCATCAACTACCAACAACTGAACAAGATGACCATTAAGAACAAGTAGCCCCTACCAAAGATAGATTATCTGTTTGACTAGTTTCGAGGAGCTTCGATTTTCTCCAAGGTTGACCTCTGATCTGGATATCATCAATTAAGGGTTAAGGAGGTTGGTGTTCATAAGATGGCATTTAAGGCTCGTTATGGTCACTACGAGTTCCTAATGATACCATTCAGATTGACTAATGCACTGGCAGCTTTCATAGATTTAATGAATTGAGTGTTCCAGCCTTATCTGGATCAGTTTGTGGTGGTATTCGTCGATGATATACTGGTTTACTCGAGGACTGAGGATGAGCATGATGAGCACCTTTGAGTCATTCTTTAGACTTTGAGGGAAAAACAACTCTATGCTAAGTTTAGTAAGTGCGAGTTTTGGCTGCATGAGGAGACATTTATTGCTCATGTAGTTTCAGATGAGGGGATTCAATTTTACCCTCGAAAGATTAAGGCTGTGTTGGAATGGAAGTAGCCTAGGAACGTGTCTGAGATCTGCAGTTTTCTGGGACTAGCGGGATATTATCAACGATTTGTAGAGGGTTTTTCATTGATTGCAGCCCCCTTGACTAAGCTGCTACGTAAGGGTGTGCCATTTAACTAGACTGATGCACATCAAGAGAGCTTTGAGAAACTTAAGACTGTACTGACTGAGGCCCCTGTTCTGGTACAGCTGAAGCCTGGAAAGGAGTTTAATGTTTATAGTGATACATCACATGTCGGTTTGGGATGTGTGTTGATACAGGATGGTAAGGTGGTAGCCTATGCGTCTCGTCAGCTTAAGACCCATGAGGCGAATTATCCAACGCATGACTTAGAGTTGACTGCTGTGATATTCGCACTGAAAATCTAGAGGCATTATTTGTATGGTGAGAAGTGTATCATTTACACTGATCATAAGAGTTTCAAGTATCTCCTCACTCAGAAGGAACTTAATATTAGGCAGCGCAGATGGATTGAGCTACTTAAAGACTATGACTACACCATTGTGTACCACCCTGGTAAGGCCAATGTGGTGGCTGATGCACTGAGCCATAGGGCTATGACTAATTTGTGGGTGATATTCACTCGCCTAAGTTTATTTGATGATGGTAGTTTATTAGCCGAGCTTCAGGTTAAGCCGTCATGGATTGAGTAGATTAAGGGTAAGCGGTTGGAGGATAAGTCTTGGGTCTTCGATTCCGGCAGATTGAGGGTGATAGTACTACAGATTTTGGACGGAACAGTTATGAGGTACTTTATTTTCGTGGGAGAATCTGTGTTCCGAATGATACTGATTTGAGATAGGCCATACTGAGAGAGACGTATAGTAGCCCTTATGCTATGCATCCTGGTAGAAATAAGATGTACTGAGACCTTCGTGAGTTATATTGGTGGCCAGGGTTGAAAGGTGAGGTTACTGATTTTGTGGGTAGATGTCTGACTTGCCAGCAAGTTAAGGCTGAGCATCAGTTACCTTCGGGTTTGCTGCAGCCGGTTAAGATTCCTCTTTGGAAATGGGAGCGCATAACTATGGATTTCGTTAATGGGTTGCCTCTAACACCCACTAAGAAGGATTTAATATGGGTCATCGTGGATCGATTGACCAAGTCTGCCTACTTCATACTGGTTCGTACTGATTATTCTCTGTAGAAGCAAGCGAAGCTTTATATTTCTGAGATAGTGAGACTGCATGGAGTATCGATTTCGATCACCTCTGATAGGGATCTTTGTTTCGCATCTTAGTTTTGGAGAAAGTTACATGAGGCTCTAGGTTAAAGGTTGGACTTCAGTACTGCATTCCATCTTCAGACCGATGGTCAGTCCGAGAAGGTGCTTCAGATACTAGAGGACATGTCGAGGCGCTATCGCTCTGATCCTACTCATATTGTCCCTGTTGAAGAGATCGAGGTTAGGCCAGATTTGACCTTTGAGGAAGAGCCAGTTTAGATTCTAGATCACGACATTAGGTTCTGAGAAAGAAATCCATTCCACTGGAAAAGGTTCTATGTCATGACATTTGTATCCTATACTACTCCTAAAGTTCGTATACGACTTTCAGACATCGTAGCTCTATCAATTGTGGCTCGTTTTCATCTTTTCAACATTTGATGCAATACAATGATAGTCAAACATAATTAACACAATTTAAACGCATTTATTTGCATATGAACTTACCTCGGATACGAAACGAACGGATCGGATTGACTACTCGTCAACTTTTGATTTCCCCCAATCTAAATTTGATTTCTTTCTTTCTTGATCAATTAAGCATTCAAAGTTGCCAAACCCTAGCTTCCAAAAATGGTTTTTCTTTCTTCGATTTTCGGTTGAAAAAGAACGGAAGAAGATGACAATTTGTTTGGTTTTATTTATTGTAACTTTAATTACTTAATTACCTAATTAACCTTTAAAATTAAACCAAATTTTAAAATTACCAAGCCAATATCTTCCACTAACTCATTTATGGAAGAATTAACGCATAAGGACTTTCACTTTAAAACCCTATAGCTATGTAATACCTTTAGCTATTAGAACTCAACTTTTACACTTTACACTAATTAGTTTTTTTTACCGAATTAAGCATCCAAACAGTAAAATTTCTTTACGAAACTTTCACCTAATAATTCTATCATGCTGTAAACTTTAATATAATAATAAAATTAATATTTTAACTTCAAATTTGTGGTCCCGAAACTACTGTTCCAATTTGACCCAAAAGCGGCTTGTTACAATAAGTTAGTCCAAAGATTAATTTATTGTTTGACATAATTTATTGTTAATGTTTGATTACTACAACAAGAGTACCGTTTACTGTTAATATTATTGTCCAAGACTTAATAATAATATTGTGTTTGGTATCTTGAGATGGGATTAGTCATTATCTTGAATTTATTGTTTACTTATGAATATTGATGTGAGCTTGTTTTTATTTATTTTTTGTTCTATATTCAGCTAGTTCATCTTCTATTGCCACAATATCTGCTAATATAAATTTTATACCCATGTTTAATGAGACTAATTTTAAGGAATGGAAAAGACATTTATAATGCTTGGTTGTATGGACATAGACCTTATAACACCGTTAACCTGTATCCATCGCCATAACTGACTTACGAAGCATTACCGGAGTTTACAGATCAAACAGACAGAAATTTCAAACATTGCATATCATATAATATTCAGGTCAAAAACCAGTCAAAACTCATATATATTGTCCCTTATTCGAGCCCTTGAAGCCAAAAATAAGTGTTTGAAATAAGTCGGGACTAATTTGGAAACTCAGAGAATTTTTTGAAATACATTAAAAATTTTCAAAGCTACAGGGGTCACACGGCCGTGTGGCCAAGCCGTATGACTCACACGGCCAAGAGACACGCCCGTGACTTAGGCCGTGTGGGCATTTGAAATAGGGACACACGGTCGTGTCCCAGCCCGTGTCTATGCCTATGTAACTCTCTGACTTGGGTCACACGGCCAAGCCACACGCCCGTGTGCCAAGTCGTGTACCCTTTCGAAATGGCCTCGCACGCCCGTGTGTTAGCCATGTGGACCTAAAATGTGCCTTAAACAACAATTTACAATTTCCTACATGCTCGGGCATTAAACAACTCAAAAACCATTCGTATAACCAGTTCAAAACACGATCAAATACATTCAAAACATGCCAATACAATCATCCTAGGTGCCTAACCTATGTGCCCTCATTGGTACCACATTTATATCATCAAAACATCATTCAAATCCAAATTATAAACATACCAATTTCAATCCATTTTTCCTAGTTCATAAGCACTTAAACACCAATTTAAATTCACATGCACATACCTAGATTTGATTCAACTTATCATGCCATAATATGGCTTCAAACACAAACACATGTTTATATATATATACCAAACCAATATTAAACTTATAACCTCATTTACAATCAATCCAAAAAATAACTATTATTTAGACAACCTAGGTACATGCCGAAACAAAAGATAGACATCACCATATTTGAGTTCGGGATCGTTGTTGGATGCTGAATCAGCGATTAAAATTAAGTACCTAACCTGGGCACAAAAAACAAAACCGTAAGCTGAGTTAAACTTAGTTGATTTCTATAATCCGAATATTAAAGACAAGATAATATAATATGCACATATTAATTATAAGCACAATTGAATATTTAAAACCACATTTATTCATACAATGGCATTAGTCATTCAATACTCAAATCATAAATACATCATTTTATACCATATTCAATTCCCATCACTTGCTATATAATAGCTTTTCACAATTTGATCCACATATCATTTAAACAATAAAATTATCCATTCAATATCCAATTCATGAATACATAATTCATGTATCTCATTTTCATGTTTCAATTCACTATCCCATTTTCAATTCACATACAATATCATTCAATATCAATCACAGTACTGTTTTATTTAATTACCCTTATTAACACAACTCAGACTTGGACGGATACACATATCTAACCAACACACCAGTTTGCACCCAGTGCCTCATCGGATAAATACAAAGTAGTATCTGCACCTAGCGCTATATACATTTGACACCTAGTGTCTCATCGGTTAAACCAAAGTAAATTGGCACCTAGTGCATCACCGACTCGAAGCCGAAGAAATCCCTGAACCCTTCCTATCTTATGACATTTCATCTATATCTGACTCAGTCCAATACAGTTAATAGGGTTTAATTTCACATTTCAGACATAACTAATATCCAATTTTCATATTAACACATATATTCATTTCAATTCAATAATCAATACATTCAATATGTATCTACCAATTCAATCCATTTCAATCAATAATCAAAATGTCAATTACTCACCTCAACACTTACCACATGCACTAAATTGAATTATAACAATTAACAACTAAGTTCAGGTAATAGAAATACAAACTAGGAATTTCGAGCTATTTGACGTCGATTTTATCTTTCCCCTTTTTAGTCGAGGATTCCGGTATGACGTTAGCTACGAAATTAAAACAATTAAAATTCACCAATATAATACAATTCAATTTCATATTGAATATTTTAAATTTTAACTCAATATTTGCCTAAATTTCAATTTAGTCCCTAAACTGGGACTAATTTCTATTCTTCACAATTAATCGTATACTTTTACTCAAATTTCACTTTAAACTAAAATTAACTCCCTATTTTCACTTAAATCCATAAATTTTAAAATTTCTACAATTTAGTCCCTATTATTCAAAATTTACAATTTATTCTACAATTTAATCCTTTTTCACTTCTAGCTTAAAAATCTATCAATTTAATCCCTAATACTAAAAGTATTCAACATTAACAGCATTTAAAAACTCAATCAATGCTAAAATTTCAACATGGGTCGAGTAATACTTAACATTGGGATTCTAAAAACAGAAAAAGTACAAGAAAATGACTAAATTGACTAACCAATTGAACTTGGAAACTTTTGAAACCCTTAGACGTGGGTTCTCTTTGTTTTTCTTCTTTCTCTTTTTCTTTCTTTATTTTCATTTTAATTTGTTTAGCTTTTGTCTTTCTTTATTTCTTTTATTACTTATTTTGTTTTATTATATAATATATATTTACTTAAATATTAAGTAAACATATTATAATATATATTTTTAATTTAGTTATTATCATATATATAATAAATTTACACCTAGGTTACCTAATGTCGTCCTACTAAAGAAGCAATGGTATAATTGCTTCTTTAGGCCCTTTAATTATTGTTTAATCTATAATCCAGCTTTCACCCTATATGTAATTTAGTATTTTAAGAGGTGGGATCGTTCAAATCGCGTGAGTCTAATTATCATGAAGCACAACATTCCAAAAGCCTTTAGGGGCACAGGATCTGAAGAGATCATCAGGGATGGATTTAGTTACGATATATGTAACGGAAGTCCTATGTTAACATAATTAATGGACGAGATTTTTCGGAACACCTTTTGGATATGATAGTAAAGTTTTGAGCTCATAAGGTTATATAATGACATGTAATTATAAAGTAGTTAGTATATATATGTGGTCCAAGTGGGAGATTGTTGGAAAATATGGACATCATATATATAATAAGGATAATTACATGTTATTATTTACTATCATAATAGGTTAGCCCAAAATTAAAAGTGATCTAATTTGGTTAAAATTTATTGGGCTTTAATTATTAAATAAAGTATGGGTCGAATATGTGTAGATACTCTAGTAGCTAATTTCTAATTGATGATGGGTTGATTAGAAATTAGGGCTAATGTGTCAAAGTTATATATATTAGGGTTATGGTCACCAAATTACACGATAAGATAACTTTTCTAATATCCCATTTTTAGAAAAGAGAGAGCCAACTTCTCTAGATTACTTGTGTGCTAATTTGGAAGATCAAAACCCCAAGATCCATAGATTTCAAGAAATGGATGAATTCAGGTACGCTTCTGCATCTAGTTTTGCTCTTGATTTATTTTTGATGATTTGACATAATAGATCCTGGTTTACAGTTCTAATTTTATATTAGATATTATTTACGATTCTAACATGGTCAGCTTTAGCATCATATTGAAAATTTTCATCTTTTTTCAAAAAATTATACTCCATTTCATTATTTTGGGATAACAAAATTTGTCTCAATACTGTTTTCCTTTTTTTTAGTGGATGCTTTGATAAAGTTTTACTAAATGCTTAAACATACGATACGTGACCTATGCATTTTCATACCACATTTTGGGATAACAAAATTTGTCTCAATATTGTTTCCCTTTTGTTTTAGTGGATGCTTTGATAAAGTTTTACTAAATGCTTAAACATACGACAGGTACGTGACCAATGCATTTTCATACCACATTGGTAGCATGATTTTTCAATAACCTTCGAATATTTTATCCATAATTTTCTTGTTTTTCTTTATTATTCTTTTTCTAATGGTTAGAAGTACCACTATTATAACCACAATGATAAGAATTATTAGTACATCTCTAACCACATCCTCAATAACAACGACAACCACGATATCTATATTTTGATTTTTCATAATTGTTATATATTGCTACATTCACTTAAGGGAATAGAGTCTTTTTCACTAGAAGGCATGAGATCTTTTCAAAATACTTTTTAAAGCCTTTCTCACAATATTGATATTGTAGGAGCACATAAGATATTTCAATTATACAAGCTTTAGAGAGTATTATCGTTTTCTAATGGTCAAATCAATTTTTCAAAATTATTACACAATTCAAGAGTCAAGAGGATCTTTTACAATTAGATATTCCAATTTTAATCCTTCATGTAGATGATAACCATTGAACTTGCACAATGGTAACTTCCTAATAATTATTTCTGTCAAGTTATATATTCTTAGCTAACAACTAAAACAAGAAAGCACTATTATTCATGTCTATTCAAACTTAAGTATAGAAATATGATCCTCTAAATCTATTAAAACTCAAGGAATAAAAATAATGCTATTAAAATCTTATGATAGCTAAGGTCAACCTTACAATTTAATCAACATAACAATAAAATACCCCAGAAATGTTTTATGGAACATTATCTATAGACATCGCATTATCTTATTTACTATAATCAAGGTTTCCATAGAAACAAATAGCCATCAGCTATGTCATATGCATTTGGATATATATTCGGTACAAGTATATATAACTTTTTCTAAGTTTTGCATAAGACATAACCAAACATTGAACAGTAGCCTCTAGTGTCAAACAATAATCTAATAATCTAATAGGCAACGTAGTATATTTGGTAAAGGTCACCAAATAAAAATAAATATTTTGAAAATTATTACTATTTTTTTAATCATATCAATGACATATGTTATGAAAGATATACATATTTAAGTAAAAATATTCAAGTTGTTGATACTTCAATCTTATTAAAATCTTAGATCATAAACAAGCATACCGTGAAATATATAAAACATAAATTCATACTTAAATACGAAAAAAAAAACTAGCAACATTTTTAACTTTTTTTTCATTAAGAATATTGAAATCTCAAAATCTTTCAAGGACACATAGAACATCACATACCTTAAGAGTGTTGCTTCAACAAGGACGTTGTATGTCTAGATTATTTGCTCTCCAATAAAATATTGAATACTATCGAGTAAGCTCGTGCTTATAACGTGTTATAAAATAATAATAATGCAAAGAACACAAGAATAATAGATGTGAATAAACAGAGATTTCTATTGCGTTTCTCTTTTCTTTTTTTTATTATCATTACAAGTAGTATACTCCTATATATATATATATATATATGGAGATTAGACTCCTCATTTTCTGATACATGAATACGAAAGAAGTTACAAGAAGATGAAAGGTGAAGAGTTGAGGAACATAAAAAGTGAAAGGTTGATTATAATGAACATCCACTTGATGGCATACATATAAAAAAATACTTTATTTGCATATTTTTACTTAATTGAGTGACAACAAATATTTTCTATTTTAAATTAAAATTCTTAATTTTGTTAAATTAAATATTGGCTTTTTAAAAAAATATTTCTGTGATTCAAATAAACCGTTTTAAATTCTTAATCAATTATCTTTTGTTAAATTAATTAATTAATTATCAAATAATTTATTACTTTCCTTATCTTCTCATAGTTGTTATTAAACTATGCTTCCATTAATTAATATTTTTATTAAATTGAATATTAAAATTTTTTTATTACACTTAACTTCTTTATCCAATAAAATATTTTTCATAATAATTATAAACATTCATTTAAATATTTTAGTTCTTATTAAGTTCTTAACTCCCATTACAGGCGAACTAACTAAATATATATTAATTTAAATAAAAAATTGATGGAAAAATTTGTCAATATTTAATGTAATAAAATAGACAAAAGTAGTCAATATTTAATGTAATAAAAATTACCAATTAAAGAAGTTTACTTTAATAAACACTTAAATAAGCAATTGATTTTAGAAATTACCAAAAGGTTATATATGTTATTCACAAATTTAGTCAATATTTAAATTAACAAAAATTAAATTATTTACTTTTAAATAAAAATTAGTCCATATTCAATTTAATAAAAATAGTCAGCTAAAGAATTATGATTTTAATAAAAAATATAATATAATAGTTAATTAAAAATTATCAACAACCATTACAACAAAGCAGGTCAACAGTGACGCGCCAAGAACTCTAAGGAGACGTGAAATGGTGTTGTCATAGAGTTTGGCGACGTGAGTGGCGACACATCTACATGTATCACCACTGGGTATGTCTTCTTAGGGTTGTCGATGCAAAAACTCACACGTCTCCATAGCTCAATTAATGGAGATGCATCCATTGTGTTTCTACCTCTAGTTAGTGGAGAAGCATGTGCGCGATGCTATAGCTCAATCTATGGAGACACGAGGCATGCATCTCCATAAGCGTGTCAGTAGAGACGCATCTATTGTGTCTCTACCTGTAGTTTGTGGAGACGTATGTGCGTGACACTATAGCATTGTCAAATGAGAGACATTATTCGTGTCTCTACTTCTAGTCAATAGAGACACAGATGTGCGTCTCTATAATTCAGTCTGTAGAGACGTGTCATTTGCAAAGAGACATGGTTTGCATTTCTATTGCCTCTAATACAATGTTTGGTGGGGCTCGAGTCCATATTACTAATAAATTTTTAATAAGGCAAATAAATTACTAAAAAAACTATAAGAACCAAATAACTAAACTAAGTTGATATATCAAGTTTCCAAATGTAGCTTGCTTACAAGTCGAGCACCAAAATCTAACATTACATGTTCACAAAATGTCAATCATAACAACAAAAGGAACAAAAAGAAAGTAGGCAATTGTTTTTTTTTTAGCTCCATTCCAACTCAAGCATATCCAAAAGCACTAGGAAGTTTATGTTGTCTTCACCAACATATAGTAGTCGTCAAGTGTCACATCTTATCTCCACGATCTATTCCAATATCATCCGAGCATTACATCAAAGGATCATCAAATGGGAGAAAATATGTGATCAAATAGAAATAATCACAATCCAATGTGTCTAGTTCACTTATACATACATAAAGTTTCTCAGCATGCTCATTTATGAATATGCAATCATCCTTGCAGTGTTGATAGTGAAAGTGTTCAAGTCAAGAAAGTCATTTATACTTCTCTTCCTCCTCCTAGCAAATTATTACCAAAAAAATAATGTATAAATAGAAGTTTATCATATAGAGAATTTCTGATTAAGAAGTAAGAAAGATTTACACATATTACGTTTCGTTCAGCAAAAGTCACTGGCCTTGTAGTATGAACAAATTTCAGATGGGCACTTGATGATGCTCCAATCTTCAACAATCTCTGTCAACATTCAAAGTAGGAAATAATATATATATATATATGTATGCATTATGCTTAAGTACACAAATATGCATTCAATGTACAAACATGTCACTAACCAGGTAGTGAACATTTCAACAAAATTCAGTAGATCAACATTCAGTCTATACTTAATCTATGTCATTTAATCTCTCTCACATTCAAACTATACTTGCAAATCATTCCAAATATTCAACCAGACATTTAATCATTGTCTCCAGCCTATACTTACCAGTCATTCTCATTTAATATACAAATAGGTGGTGAACATCTCAACGAATAATCTTAATCATTTAATTAATTACATCATGTCGCCAACCCCTCTACTTTTCAACTAACCATTTTGTTGATCTTCGTAAACACCTTTCGGAACTTATTGTTTGATAATTTTAGATTTAAAACATACCAAATTTTGAAGAGAAAGTAAAATCAGAAATCTCATATGGAAAGTGCCACTCATTCCACCAATGACAGTGTTGCATTTGCACAAACATACAATTTTCATCATTTTTCTTTCTTAAGATAAATAGATAATATTGAAATTAAGTTGTTATTAGTAAAATAAAGTAAAAAATAAAAAATTACTTAAAAATTAGAGAAATTTCACATATAGTGAAAAATGCATACATACAACATGGCAACAGATTCAAACTGCCCATCTACTTCTTCTCTTCATAAAAAAATTCCCTTAAAATCATAACCAGCTCTAAAAAATATTTGGAATATGGTTTTAATTTTAAAACCAAAAAATGGCATCAGAATATCAATAAGCGAATATCTGAATCTATATGGTTTAATCAAAGTGTATGATAAGATAAATATTCATCCCTTGCCATCCAATAAACTCTAAAAATAAAAATACTAACAATTTAAAAAAATAAACAAAAAATGGGAAAATTTGTAGGTAAGTCCATTTGAAACCAAGGCAAAGAAATAGAATGCAATAGGCGAGTAAGCTTACCCCCCTTTTATCTGCATCTGTTGTATATCTTTCATTAGTAAAATCATTTGATATTTTTGCTGAGAAGAGAAGAGGATAAATATATGCAATGCAAAAAAAAAAGAGATAAAAAACCCTAAAAAGAATTTGAGTTTTTAATTTGATTTGATATACGAAAATTATATTGAATCGGGAATTGAAAGAAGGGAAAGTTAATGAGAATAGAGGAGGGAAAAATTCTTTGAAGGTGGCAACTTGATGAATAGAAGATGTAACGGCCCAACTTTCTTAATTTTTGTTTGTTTAAGTATGCTAAATAATTTCATTTGGTAGGGTGATTAAGTGCTTTGAATGTTTGTTTTAGGTCTTGAGTTTGATTCCCTTATTTTGGAATTTTTCCATTAATTTTGGTATTATGTAAAACTTGAGTCTTAGGGCTTATCTTTTTGTTTTTGTGAGTTGTTGTTAAGGATGAGCTTATTGGTTCAATCGTAAGGTTTCAGCTTACCCCTAGGTCTTGTGTTTGAATCTTGTTGTGCACAAATATGGAAAACTTTTTATTTCTTGCTATGTGTTAGAAGTTGTGGTCAATTTGAATTTTACAGAAATCTGATGGGTTAGGATATTTTGAGAATATCTTGTTTATTTTTATTTTATTTTATTTTTATCAATTTCCCTTAGTTTTTCTCCTTCACAAAACCGTCCACCTCCTCTCACTTGTTAGGTTTCTTTTGTTTTTCCCCTTCTTTCTTTTCTTTCCTCTTAAGTTTTCATTCTTTCATTCTCTTTGTTTTACTTTTATTTTGTAGCTATTAAGTCATTGTGGGGCTATCTTTTTTACTCTCCATTTCCGATCATAGTCCAAGAATAGTGTAAGTAACGTCGTTTTATTTTTTGCTATTAAGTTTTAACTCATTCGTTGAGCAAGATTTGAGATGTTAGTGTTTATTTCTTGTTCTTCACTGTGTTAAGCGTTTCTCGTGGTTTTTTATTAGAAGGGTGCGAGAATCAGAATCCTCTGGTGGAGTAGTCTTTGTTATGATGCTATTATCTTGTGAAGTAAGTGCTCGTATGTTTATTTTAGGGACTATTTTCTTTTAAAAAGGGTGTAATCTACTGGAATTAGGTTAATTTGTGTTTGTTAATCATTACGATTTGGTGTTGTATGTAGGATTTGGAGTGCGTTGTTGTGTGGTTTATCAGAACTATCATCAGGTGTGTGAATCTAACCCAAAAACTCAATTAGAACTCAAAAAAACCTGAAAAATAGTGGTTGTTTCAAAATTGCACTGCATCACACGGCTGTGTGGTTAGGCGTGTGACAGGCTATGTACACCACATGAGTGTTTGGTGGGTCATGTAGGGCACACAGGTTGAACAGGTAGGCCGTATGAGCCACACGAGCTTGAGAGCCCTTTTTGGTCAATTTGAAGGCCCAATTTGGGGCCGATTAGAAGACTCTTGAATTGGATCCATGGTTATTTTAGAGGCTTATAAAAGTATAAATTCGATATGTTATGTTTTAGTATGCTTAGGAAGCATGATTAATAGGATTAATTCTATGTGAATAATATGATATGATCTGTGAAAATATGTTTAGGTATGCATGCCATACATTTTATGTAGTGTGATTAGATGTTAGTTTCTTCATGCATATGCATTGGGTGGGTTCTGATATGTGATGGAGGAAGTGTATTCTGGCAGTTTTACTGCAATTTTGGCAATTAAACCGCAATATTTGTTTGGCAGCTCAGCTGCACATTTTTTAGTGGTATACCATCACGTATTGGTGTGATTGGATGGATGGACTCTTCTAGTCCTATTTTGTGTAGTTGGTTGGACAGATTTGGTGTGTAACGAATGGGGGTAGGATTTGTTCTGATATGATATATGTTTCTAAAAATATGAAATCCTATTATGATATCTGCATATGTGTATGTTCTAAGTAAATTTGTGTATATGGATCAAGTCACACATTGGGCTTCCAACTCACTGGTCTATTTGATTCATTTTAGGTGATCCTCAAACTTAGGATTTGGCAGCAATTCTGGAGTTCGGTTCTAACATTTTAATTTTAACTATGTTTTGGATTTTATTTGGGCTTTACAGACTATTGGACATTTTAAAATTTTTTTGGGACATTATTTTTGTATTTGTTTTTATTTGCAAACATAATATTTTTAAATGGTATTTTAAAAAAAGACGACATAACTATTGAAACATTATGATTTTCAAAATTAAAAACTCTATAAAGTATTTTTTTGCTGTAAATGTTTTTAAATCAAGTAAAAATGTTGTTTTGCAATGTTGGATAATTTAAGCAAATGGGTTTCTTTAAAAATAATCGACAAGACAAGTTTTCTTCAAAACATGCTCTCACACGAATTTCTGGACACTTATGTTTTTCATTAAATTAAATAAATTTAATTACTTTTGATTTAAACTTAAGTATTCACAAAAATAAACAGACAATATTTTATGTCTCGGTGTAACCTTCATAAATATCTAGACCGAGTTTGGGGTGTTACATTCGATAGTATTAAAGACAGGTTGCAAAACTCGGGTTATGCATTTTGGATTCAAATTTTTTTAAAAAAAATAAAAAATATAGTTTTGCATTATTTGGAATTTTTATTAAATTTGACCTTTTGATTTTCAAAAAGTGAAACCAAAACTCCAATGCCGATCCAAGTAAGAAACGTTAAAACTTTAGCTATACTTTAGATGCTTTTATATTTGCTACTTTGGTACAATTGTTAGCCTCTAAAGATTGTGGTAGATTCAAGCATTCTCTAAACTCTGATAAGCACTTCTGATAAAGCTTTAGATTTAAGATTTTTAAAACCTAAATTAATTAACTGTAGATAAGATATTGAGTGCACGTAGATCTCGAGGAAGTGGTACATGTGGGCGCAGTGGTCACCGTTGGAGGGCTCAAGTTGAGCCATCTTCGATGGGCAATATGCCCAATTTAAACACAAGTGAGACTATTGGAACTCATACCACTGAGACTGAGTCTAGGGCTCAGACTATTGGGGATGACGCACTGTCCCAAGCTATGTTAAGGGTGTTAGAAAGGGTCGCTGGGATCCACACTAGATTTGGGAGCCGAGGTTCAGTAACTGAATGACTCTAATCTAATGAGGTAGAATTGTTTAGGGGTGTCACTGGGATCGCCTCGACTGTGACCGAGTATTAGTTGCAAGCCACAGAGAGAATTATGAACCATTTGGATTCCACCCCTAAGTAGAATCTAAAAGGTGCGATATCCTTGCTTCGTGATGAACATATCAGTAGTGGTTGACTATTGTGGAGGGCACCTAGCCTGAGCGTGTGACTTGGGCCTATTTACGGAGTGCCTTCTAAAATAAATATATGGGTAGAGTTATGTTGAGGCCTGTAGACGCAAGTTTATAGGGCTAACTCAGGGAGAGAGATCAATGCTCGAGTGTGAGGCTGAATTTCGGTGGCACAACAAGTATGCTCGAAGTTTGGTTTCGACTGATTATGATAAAAGTATCCAGTTTGAGGAAGAGCTGAGGTATGACATTAAGGTATTAGTAGCCCCTCAGCGGGAGTGAGTCTCCGAAACATTAGTGGAGAAGGCTAAAATCACTGAGGAGATTAAACGTGTGGAGCATGAGAAAAGAGATAAGGAAAAGAATCGGAATAAGAATAAGAGGGATTCAGGTCCTTCTAGTTTTTCTCAATGACCTATGAAACGAGCCAGGATTGAGAGGCCTCTACAAGTTGAGTTGACTGTAGATCTATCGTAATTCAGTGTAGCAGATTAAATTAGTTTTCGCACTTGAGGAGCTTGAATATAAGCATTTTCATTACGTTTTAGTTAAGTTTTTATAGTTTAGTTTAAATCAAATAAAAAGTGTATTTTGAGTCTTTTATTGACCTTAGGGGTCGAATGAGGCCTAAAGGTGAGCTAATGTACTTAGTGAGTGTGCAAGAGACCATCAGAAGGCGTACAAACTTAATATTGGTCGTTTTGTTGCAACACGGGAAGTTTGATGTCACAACATAGGGACCAGAATGCAAGAATCTTGAGATTCCCTTCAGTGTCGCGACACATCCTTAAAGCTACCCTAAACCTGAGCATATTGCCTTCGATGTCACGACATCCTAGTGCCTGTGTCGCGACATCGATCTTGTACGGGAAACACTTACAAGTCAAGGGTATTTTGGTCCAGACAATCAAAAGTGAAATACGATAGTGTCGACTGACCTAGGGTTAAGAACGACGACAACCCTAACTCTATAAATAGGCTCTTAAACACTTGTTAAAGGACAACTTTTGATATTCTAAGTTTTTCTTTATAATTTAGTTTTTAGTTTTTTTCTTGCTCTTAGGGTTTAGATTTATTTTCAGTTCTTTTCATTCATGTTCTTCAGAGAACTTAATTTGTAAACACAATCAAACTATTGTGGATTTCTACGCTTTCACCAATCAAATACAATCATGATTTTTTTAAACTTTATCCTTGATTTATTCTTTATGCATATCTTATTTATCAAATTTTATCGTGTTTATGGATTCCATGAGGAACTAATCCTTTTATGGGGGATTAGCGAGTGAAGGTATGAATAATTAACTTTTTTGTAGGGATTTCTTAACAAATCAGTTGTTTAGGAAATGAAGAATCTAAACCCTAGTCCTAACAACCGTAGGAAGTCATCAAGGTGGGAATTAACCTAATTTTGGTATGGCCTATTCATGAACACCTTAACCCTGAACCAGTCTGGACTGTGAGGTCAAAAGATAAGTAGTTCTTATCGACTCAATATTTTAGTGGATGAATCAAAAGATCCTGTTGAGGTATTAACTAGTTGATTGAACAAGAAAGCTTGAGACGATAGTTGATTATGACTACCGAAGCAAGCTAATCACTCATGTTTGGATTTGATTAAGTTTAGATTTTAGTTATTCGAAGTTCACTTTATTTATGCAATTCTTATTCTTTCGTTCATAAAAACCCAAAAATATCTTCTTTACATTTTATCGTAATATGATTTATCTAGATTACTAACTAATTGTATTTGTGTTTAGGATAATTTTAATCTAGTACTCGCCTCTCTTGGGTACTATCCTCAGAGTACTCACCTACTTCGTTGTAACTATATTACAATTTGACCCGTATACTGTAACAGGATTTGTGCAAGTGTACACATTCGTTTAAGTAATAATTAAGTAAAATGAGTTATCGTCTCCATAGGGACTATATAAGCTTAACTGATTAATTGCAAAATTATAATTAACAATTTGATGTAAAAACTCAATAATTTTGATGATGATGATTAAACTAAGTAAATTTAATTAGATGCAAAGATTGATTCCTATGCAATTCTAATCTAGATGCAATTTACCTAAATGTATGAATGAATAGCTTTAGCAACAAAATAATCAACAATAAATGGGTTAGGATAATTATATTAATCAACTCAATTTACTTTATCATGCTTAACAATGTTCAGAATTACTTCCACGGTAACTCGACCTTTCATGAGTTTGGAAACAAAATTAAGTCCTTACGGAGTCTTTTACTTAGTTAAATATGCATGTTACTGATCATATTAACTAAGGGTTTCTTAGCATTTATGTAAGGTCACAGGGACATTTACGTTTGTAACAGTTTAATTACACAAACTTAAAAACTATGCAAGGCAATAGAGCTAACTAAAGATATCATGAACCTCAACTTCGTCAGGTTTAAGTATCCCTTAGCTAATCTGAGTGCACCTGATCACGTATGAATGAAATTTATCATGATATTAATTGAAAACATGATCAACTGAGGCTTAAACATGTTAAACATGAATAAAATAGATCTTACTGAATTAATATAATCAGCCTAACAAATAGGATTTAAAATATCATTTTTATGTAAAAAATAATAAACTCAAAGCAAACATAATTAAAATATATAACAAGAGGAAACAGTAAACTCTCTTCAATTCAGTAACCTTTCAAATCTATTCTGACTGATTCAGTTCAGCAGCCTTTCGGATCTATTCTGACTGATAAGCTCCTCCGTTTTGCTCGATGCATCTTTTTCTAAGGAGTTCCTGAGGTGGCCGACCAAAGAATGCTTTTGACACAACTTTTGTGGCTAAAGGATGGAAAAGAGATTGGTGGCTATTCAAAGGAAGGAAAAGGGAAATAAAATATGGAGAAAATGTTAATGAGAGAAGAGGAATAAGTTGTGAGGGATGTTTTGAGAAGTGATTGGTGTATGGTATTTATAGGTGAAGGTTAGAGGTAGAGTTAGCTAAAAATACATTCAAAATTCCTTCTTTTTCTACCATACATGACCGGCAATATTTCAAGGAGAAGGGGATGACTTAGTCTCCTCAATTTGAATTCAAACCAAGGCTATTAATAGCCATAGGGTGGACGGTTTCAACAGCAAAGTAGTTGGGTTGATTTCTAATTATTTTCCAACTGTAAGGACTTTCAATTAAATATTCCAAAGCTTGTTTTTGGGCTGCCATCTACTTGTGCCAAAATTGGGCTCCAGTTCCCCTTTGTTGGACAGTTTCTCAGTCCAATAACTTAGCAGACATGTCCATCTTTTAGTACATTTTTTACTAGATCAAATTATCAACCTCATGACCCAAATTGCATGGTCTTGCCATCCATATGAATTTATTTGTACATGTCCACGTTTATTCACATTAATCACATCTTCAATGGTCCTCTTACATATTGAAAAATCACATATTAATAAATTAACACGAAATAATATAAAATGTGTACAAAAATCATGTAATTAAGCACAATTTCACATACTTTATAAATTCATACCCAATATTATTAATTAAGTAAAATTCACTTATTTTAATAACAATTACTCAAGATTAACATATTTATTAAGTAAAAAATATGGTAAAAATATATAGAAAAACCTTATATAATTTTTATTTTACATATACTTGAGGACACCGCCTCAATTCCACATATTTAGTTATGGTATTCACACTCTAAATGTTAGTACGTTTGGAGGAAGTCAACCGTCAAGGTTGAATGAGTTCCAGTTTGTGAGTATTGTAATAGACGCCATTTGGGTGAGTGTTGGAGAAGGATTAGGGCATACTTCGAATGTGGGCCTACTGAGCATAGAATCAGTGAGTGTCCTTGTATGGTTAAGCCAGTACGAGCTCTGGTTTAGGATCAGATTCAGCCTTAGAGGCCTATTCAGTAATCCACTAGGGGTCGTGGTCAGTTTAGGCGAGGTAATGAAGGTAATGAAGGTGCAATTTAGACTGAGGCGAGACAACTAGCTTTATTTTACGTGGCGAGGCGTCGTGAGGCTAGAGATATGGCCAATGTGATAGCCAGTATGTTTACTATGTATTCGCATCCTTATTTTGCTTTGATTGACTATGGTTCCACGCATTCTTATATTGCTAGTAGTGTATTGGGTAATCTGGGGATTTTGGTTAAGGATGCTAGTAGTGTGGTTTCTGTGATTAGTCCGTTATGGCAATTAGTTTGAGTTAGTAAAGTATTTAGGAGGTGTCTGCTTGAGGTTCAGGGATTTGTATTTCCAACTGATTTGATGAGGTTGTCATTTGAAGAGTTTAATTTGATATTGAGTACGGATTGGTTAGTGGAGCATCGGGTTGGATTAGATTGTAATTCTAAGAGGGTAACTCTTAAGGTTGGAGATGGTGAGGAAGTGGTGATGGTCGACGAGCGTCGAGATTACCTCTTTAATGTAATCTCTGCTATGGTAGCCGAAAAGTTGGTCTAAAAGGGGTGTGATGCATATTTGGCTTATGTGCATAACACCAGTAATGTGGTATCAGCTGTGGAAGGGATTCGAACTGTAAGGGATTTTTCAAACATCTTTCTGAGAAATTGTTGGGGTTAACACCGAATAGGGAGGTTGAGTTCAGAATTGAGGTTTTTCCTAGAATAGCTTCAATGTCCATCGCTCATTACCTTATGGCACCAAAGGAGCTAAAAGAGATAAAGTTTCAACTTCAGGAACTTCTAGATAAGGGTTTATTTGACCTAGTGTGTCTCGTGGGGAACACCGATTCTTTTTGTCAAAAAGAAGGACGGTTCAATGAGGATGTGTGAGGATTATCGCCAGTTAAACAAATTGACAGTAAAGAATAAGTACCCACTTTCGAGGATTGATGATCTGTTTGATCAGTTTCGTGGGGCATCAGTGTTCTCGAAGATTGGTCTTAATTCTAGATATCATCAATTGAAAGTAAATGAGGCTAATGTGCATAAGACTGCCTTTAGGACTCGTTATGGCATTACGAGTTCCTTGTCATGCCATTCAGTTTGACTAATGCTTTGACTGCTTTCATGGATCTCAAGAACCAAGTTTTTCAGTCGTATCTGGATAAGTTCGTCGTAGTATTTATCAATGATATCTTGGTATATTCTAAGATCGATGATGAGCATGATGAACACCTTAGAGTGGTTTTTCAGACTCTTCGTGAGAAGGAGCTCTACGCTAAGTTAAGTAACTATGAATTTTGTTTAAGTGAGATCATGTTTCTGGGGCATATGGTTTCTACTGAGGGTACCCTAAAAAGATAAAGGCTATTCTGGATTGAAAGTAGCCTAGAAATGTGACCGAGCTTCAGAGTTTTCTTGGTTTGATGGGATATTATTGGAGGTTAGTCGAGGGTTCTCACTTATAGTAGCTCCCTTGACTAAGTTATTGTGTAAGAACACTCTGTTTGTGTGGGTCAATGAGTCGCAATCGAACTTTGAGGGGCTCAAATCTGTTTTGACACAGGCATCCATTCTAATTCAGGCTAAACCTAGGAAAGAGTTTATTGTGTATAGTGGTACACCCCATACTAGTTTGGGTTGTGTTCTAATGAAAGAAGGAAAGGTAGTGGCTTATGCATCGAGACAGCTAAAATAGCATGAGGGTACTTATTCGACGTATGATCTCAAGCTTACTACGGTTGTCTTTGCTCTTTAGATTTGGAGGTATTATCTGTACGGTGAGAGGTGTAGCATTTATACTGATCACAAGAGCCTCAAGTACCTCTTCACTCAAAAGGAGTTGAATCTTAGGTAGCATCATTGGATTGAGTTACTTAAGGACTATGATTGCCCGATAAACTATAATCTTGGCAAGGCTAATGTGGTGGTCGATGCTCTTATTCAAAGATCTATATTTGAGTTAATAGCGATGTTTGCTCGTCTAATTTTGTTTGATGATGGTAGGATTCTGGTCGAGTTGCAAGTTAATCCAACTTGGTTGAATGAGATTAAAAATAAGCAGCTTCTGAATGAGTCTCTGATCATTCAGGTTTAGCAAATTAATAAGGGTAAGATTTTGAATTTTGGGCTTAATAGCAATGATATTCTATGTTTTTGAGGTCAGATTTATGTGCCGAGTGATATAGATTTGAGACAATCCATTCTGCAAGAAGCACATAGTAGCCCCTATGCTATGCATCCCAGTGGTAATAAGATGTACCGTGACCTTCGAGAGTTATATTGGTGGCCTGGGTTGAAACATGAGGTAACCGAATTTGTGTCTCATTGTCTAATGTGCCAAAAGATTAAGGCTGAGCACCAACTTCCTTCTGGTTTGCTTCAACTCGTTAAGATCCCATTGCAAAAGTGGGAACGAGTAACTATGGACTTCCTTAGTTGGTTACATTTGACACCTATTAAGAAGGATTATGTTTGAGTTATTATGGATCGCTCAACTAAGTCTCCTCACTTTATTCTAATCAGAACCAATTATTCTTTGCAGAAGTTTGCGAAGCTTACATTTTAGATATAGTTAGGCTTCATAGGGTTCCAATATCGATTATTTTAGATTAAGATTCTCGATTTACTTCTCAATTTTGGAAGAAATTACATGAGGCTCTAGGTACTCGATTGGACTTCAGTACAACGTTTCATCCTCAAACTGATGGTCAGTCTGAGAGGGTAATTTAGATTTTAGAGAATATGCTTTAGAGTTGTGCTATTGACTTTCAGGATAGTTGAAAAGAGTTTCTATAGCTAGCTGAATTCGCTTATAATAATAGTTTTCAGTCTAGCATTCATATGGCTCCTTATGAAGCCTTATATGATCGTAAGTGTCGCACTCCACTTTGTTGGACCGAATTGGGTGAAAGGAAGGTGTTGGGTCCTGAGTTAGTTATCAAGACTAAGGATAAGGTTTATTTGATTTGAGATTGACTTAAAGTCGCTTCTGATAGACGGAAGTCTTATGCGGATCTTAAGAGGAAGGATATTGAGTTCAGGGTGAGGGATCGTGTATTCCTTAAGGTTTCTCCGTGGAAAAAGGTTCCTAAATTTGGTCGTAAGAGCAAGTTAAGCCCTAGGTTTATCAAGCCGTATCAGGTTTTGAGGCATGTTGGGCCAATTGCTTATCAGTTAAAGCTGCTTTTGGAGTTGGAACATATTCATGACGTCTTTCACATGTCCATGTTGTCATTCTCATGTTATTCCTGTGGAGGAGATTGAGTTGAGGCCAAATTTTTCCTTTGAGGAGGAGTTGGTACAGATTATGGATTATAAAGTTAAGGTCTTAAGGAGAAAGACCATTCCATTAGTTAAGGTTCTATGGCGGAATCATGATTCAGAATAGCCACTTGGGAGCCTAAGGACTCGATCCCTCAACAGTATCCCTATATTTTTTAGTCAGGTAAATTTAGACGCTAAAATTTCTTTAAAGAGGGGAGAGTTGTAATGCCCCAACATTCTTAAGTTTGGATTGTTTAAATATGTCAAATAATTTGATTTGGTATGTTGGTCAAGTGCTTTGAATGTTTACTTTAGGTCATGAGTTTGATTCCCTTATTTTGAAAATTTTCCATTAATTTTGGTATTATGTAAGACTTGAGTCTTAGGGCTTATCTTTTGTTTTTGTGAGTTACTTTCAAGGATGATCCTACTGGTTTAATGGTAAGGCTTTAGCTTACCCTTAGGTCTTCTATTCAAATCTTGTTCTGCACAAATATGGAAAACTTTTTTTTCTTGTTATGTGTTAGAAGTTGTGGTCAATTTGAATTCTAAAGAAATCTAGTGGGTTAGAATATTTTGAGAATATCTTGTTTATTTTTATTTTTATCAATTCCCCCTAGTTTTTCTCCTCCCTAAAACCGTCCACTCTCATCTCACTTGTCACGTTTCTTTTGTTTTTCCCCTTCTTTCTTTCTTTCCTATTGAGTTTTCATTATTTCCTTCTTTTTGTTTTACTTTTGTTTGCAGCCATTAAGTCATTATAGGACTATCTTTTTTACTGTCTATTTTTTTACTGTAATCCAAGAATAGTATAAGTAATGTCGTTTATTTTTCGTTCGTTAAGAAAGGTTTGAGATGTTTAACTCGTTCCTTGAGCAAGTTTGAGA
The DNA here is from genome assembly GCF_007990345.1 of Gossypium hirsutum. Lineage (NCBI taxonomy): Eukaryota > Viridiplantae > Streptophyta > Magnoliopsida > Malvales > Malvaceae > Gossypium > Gossypium hirsutum. Next base: position 21,556,261 of record NC_053446.1, on the reverse strand, counting down.
TGTTAGTGTTTATTTCTCGTTCTTCTTTATGTTAAGCATTTCTCTTGGCTTTTGATTAGGCGAAGGGTGCGAGAATCAGAATCTTCTGATGGAGTAGTCACTGTTTCGATGCTGTTATTCTGTGAAGTAAGTGCTCTTGTGTTGATTTTAAGGATTTTTTCTTTTACAAATAGGTGCAATCTAGTGGAATTTTGGGCTAATTCGTGTTTGTTAATCATTGCGATTTGGTGCTATATGCAGGATTCAGAATACATTGTTATGTAGTTTATCAGAACTATCATCAGGTGTGTGAGTCTAACCCAAAAACTTGATTGGAACTCAAAAAAATTGGAAAACAACAGTTGTTTCAAAACTACACTGCGTCACACGACCGTGTGGTTGGTTGTGTTCACCACACGAGCATGTGGTCAGTCATATATACCATACGAGCGTGTGGTTGGTCATGTGCATCACACGAGCGTATGGTCGATCTTATGCACCACACGGGTGTGTGGTCGCCTATGTGGGGCACAAGGGCATGTGTGATTACACGGGCTAAATAGGTAAGTTGTGTGGGCCACATGGGCTAGCTTGTTGGACTGTGTGGGATACACGGACATGTGAGCCCTTTTTGGTCAATTTGAAGGCCTAATTTAGGGCCAATTAGGAGACTCTAAAATCGGATTCGTGGTTATTTTATAAGCTTATAAAAGCATAAATTCGATATGTTATGTGTTAGTATGCTTAGAAAGTATGATTAGTAAGATTAATTCTGTGTGACCAATATGATATGATATGATCTGTGAAAAGATGTTTAGGTATGAATGTCATACATTTTATGTGATATGATTATATGTTAGTTTGTTCATGCATGTTCATCGAGGTGGGTTCTGATATGTGATGGAGGAAGTGTATTTTGGTACTTTTACAGTAATTTTGGCAGTTAAACCGCAATATCTGTCTGGCAGCTCAACCACACCCTTTCTAGTGGTATAACACCACGTATAGATGTGATTGGATGGATAGACTATTGTAGTCTTAGTTGGTGTAATTGGTTGGACGAAGTTGATGTGTAGAGAATGGGGGTAGGTTTTGTTCTAATATGATGTATGTTTCTGAAAATATGAAATCCTGTTATGATATTTGCATATGTGTATGTTATAAGTAAAATTATGTTTATGGATCAAGTCACACACTGGGCATCCAGCTCACTTTTTATTTGATTCGTTTCAGGTGATCCTTAAACTTAAGATTTGGCAGAGATTCCAAAGCTCGATTCTGACATTTTGATTTGAAGTGTGTTTTGGATTTGATTTGGGCTTTACGGACTTTCGGACATTTTAAAATGTTTTTGAGACATTTATTTTTGTATTTTTTTTATTTCCAAGCATAATATTTTTAAATGTTATTTTTAACAAAGACAACATAACTGTTGAAACACTAAGAATTTCAAAATTGAGAACTCCAAAGTATTTTTCCGTTGCAAATGTTTTAAGATCAAGTAAAAATGTTGTTTTGCAATTATTTGGTTGTTTAAGCAATGGGTTTGTTTAAAAATAATCGAAAAGACAAGTTTTTTTTCAAAACGCACTCTCACACGAATTTTTAGACACTTATGTTTTTTGTCAAATTAAATAAATTTAATTACTTTCGATTTAAACTTAAGTTTTCACAAAAATAAACAGACAATATTTTATGTATCAATGTAACCTTCATAATTCGATCGTAACGTCTAGGTCGGGTTTGGGGTGTTATAGGAGAGAAGGGTTAGTGGGTTTTTATAAAAGAATTTATTGGAAAGAGACTTACAGAGATGATGAGTAATGTCTCTACAATCAACAACTTAGGAGACACGAGAAAGCGTCTCCATAGGTAATCCAGAGATATGCAGCCTAGTGTCTCCATTAGTTAGTTCCACATGGGTTGCGCCTTCCCACACAGGCTGGACATACAGCAGTGTGAGCCATATGGGCTGGACAGACGACCATGCACCAGCCCATGTCGATTTCACAACCTGCTTCCCAAACACGTGGAAAAATGCAATTTTTAGGTTTTCTGAGTATTCTAAAGTCTATAAATACTAAATAGAAGAAGAAATATAGAAGGATCAAAGAATATTAAAGAAAACAACTCAAAGAACACCATTAGAGCCAACTCTAAAGCAGATTTCCATCAAGATCGAAAACCTCCTTCTAATTTCTTTTGAAGTTTTTATGAGTTTCTTTTTTTCTTGTAGTTTTTTTTGACTTTGAGATGTTTTTATTCAGAATTATGAACTGATTCTCTAGATACCTAGGGAAGATGAAAACCATGATGAATTTTATTATTTAATTTTTGTTTACGCGATAAATACTTTTATTCTTGTTCTCAGTTATGTGTGTTGATTTCTTGTTTTAATATTTTTGGAATATTAATTCATGTTTAATGTGCTTAAGTCAGAGGAGCAAAAGTTCCTATTTAAGAGTAGATCTAGCACAATTGAGTGGAGTTGTATGCAATCCTAGAAATAAGACGACATAAATCCACCGGATTAGAGTCAAATCTAATAAGGGAATCCATAAATCAAGTTAATGCGATAATAGGGTTTTAATTATAAAGAAATTTTAATTAATCAACCTAGAGTCAGTTGCTCTTACTCTCAAAAGAGATATTAGCATAATTTAGGGATTTCTATAGATCAAGTTACCAAGTGAATAAATCATTTAATTCAGATTCATAATAATAGATGAAGTCTAGGTGGATTCTTTCCTGAGTATTGTCTCTCTCATTGGTTATTATTCAATTATTTTCCTGATTTTTTCTCTATTGAGTTCTCAGTTAAATTAGTTTAGTAATTTTAGTTTAAAACTTATCACTCCAAATTGTCGGCTAAATAATAGAAAAACGGTAATTACTAATACTTTTAGTCCTTGTGGATATGATATCTGTACTCACCATAGCTATACTATTTATACTTTCCTTTATCGTATTTTTATTTAGTCACATGAGACACATCTGGTGTATTTAAGTATTTTTCTCTTAATAGAATATTGAGGGAACCTCCCTTTGCTTGACACGTCCAACAAGAGGTTTGAGGGAAAAAGAACTTATTTACACCAATATAAGTTAATCTTGATAAGGGACAAATGTTGTGCAAGTCTTGATAAGGGACCAAATGAATATCAGCAGTGAATTTATGTTGGAGTATGAATCAAGCTAAACAACAAAGAATCGATTCAAACAATAATAAATCGATTTAAAACAACAAAAAATCAATTTAAAGAAGCAAAGAATCGATTTAAAACAACAATCATGGATCTATTTAAAACAACAATCATGAATCGCTTCAAAAAAGTAAAGAATCAATTTAAAACAACAAACAATTGATTCAAAGAAGAAAAGAATCGATTTAAAACAACAAATTCAATAACAAACTTATTCATTATTTGCATACGTACAAATGAAATACTTATATCACAAATTCATTCATGCAATGGATATTTGGGATAATATACATAAAAGTAAACAAAAAGGCCCATTAAACATGATATAAGAGAATTTGAAATCATACGAATTGATAAATTTTCAAGGTAGTAAATATGGACATATTGTTGTCTCTACTCCAAGATCGTGAATTCATAAGGAAGCAAAAATTAAGGAGAATGAAATATTGGCGTTGGAAGAAAGAAAGCAAGATTCAAGAGACCTACAAAAAAACCAAGAACAGAACATCTCGGTGTTTAAGTTGTGCAAAACAATTTAGAGACCTATGGAGATGATGACTGACGTCTCTACAATCAACAGCTTAGTAGATGCGAGAAAGCGCCTCCATAGGTAATCTAGAGAGATGTAGCCTAGTGTCTCCATTGGTTAGTTCTAAGGAGACGTGACAAAAGCGTCTCCTTAAGTTAGGCCTAAAAAAGACACGCCACTGTGATATCTCTTCAGTACCTACCTAAGGAGACACTACTTATGTGCATCCCTACATATTGATGTGAGTCAATTTAAGAAGATGCAATCCCGAAGTGTCTCAAGTCATCTTCACCTTTGACATGTTTTATTGTAGTGAACATATATGTTTGTGAAAGATATGGTACAAGTAATCAATTTTCATGAAGAGAAAGATTTCTAAAAGTTGTAAACCTAACATTGTTGGATTCTCTAACATGAGGGAGGCAAGAAATTGAATGGTTTTTGGCTTTATTTCTTATATTGAAAGAGATAAAATGAGACTTGAAACCAACATGAACATAGTGATATCAAAATTCAAAAGATAGTAATACACCATTTTTGGAAGCGAAGTCAAGAAAACTTATAAGAAGACTTTAACATGATCTAATATGGTTGGAAACATCCTTAAGAAGATGGTAGAGACAACATGACTAGCAAATTTACACTCATGAAATGTGATAGATATATTAAAGATAATCTAATATTGGGGTCAAAGAAGTTGGACATTGGTTCTGTTGATTGTGAAGTTATACATAGACTACAAAAATGTTTAATTGGCAATACAATAAAATTTTCTAAAGTTAACAGTGATAAGTTCAAAATGGATAGAAGGCATCAATATAAAGTGAATCTTAGGCAAGTGATTTCTTCTTTAGTTTTGACTGGATGGGATGGAAGAAATATTTCTTAAGTAAAGATAAGTTGGGTTATCAAGTTGGTTTTAAGAGGTTAAACATGAACACATTTCCACTATATGAAATTTAGGTTTACCAAACAATTTTGATGGAAGCCCCTTTTCACAATGATCACTTTTCAAAATATTATTGATCCATAAGAGAGTTTCAATGAAAAGAACTCATGGAAGGTTACAATTACTTTAAAATGGCTATGAAGGTTTTAACTAATTAATCAATTTCAATTCTTGATTAGAGTTTTAGGATGCAGAGATGTCTTCGTTGTTGAGTATTTTTATATAAAATTGATTTTAACTAATCCATTTCTTCAATTCCATCGAACACTAAATCAAGTGTCTATTGATTAGACAAAGAAGTTGGAAAAGGTTAAACAAGAAGTTCATGTTAGAGGTGGAGATAATGAAAGAGAAAATGGGGCATATTTGGTAGCTAACCTTAGGAATTTTAAATGTCGAATATAATAATTAAAGAATGAGCATGTAGAGTGTGAAAAGGTATACATTAATAAAGGTGTAGATGTTAATATTCGTATGAAGGCAGCTTTTAAGAAACAATAATAAGTGAAATGATTAATAAAGATGAGAAGATTTTAGTCCACCAATACTAGATGGTAGTACTTCATGGACTTCTTTAATTAATGCAACCCAAATTATTTAAAACCCAATGCAACATATGAGGTAATGAGTGAACCCTTAGAGAATAAAAATAGAAATAATTGTTCCAAAATTAATGAAAAAGGTAGGGATAGGTGAACTTAAAGACTAATTGAAGAAGATAAGGATCTATAGTTAAAATTAAAGAAACTTAAGAGTCTTGAATAGATCGATGATGCATTTTGGCTAAAAGTGAATGTAAAAAGAATGTAAAGGAAAAAGAAGAGCAAATGAAGGAAAAAGTTATGATCACCGATTACCAGAAGTGGAAATGCAAGAATGAATCATATGAGAATTTCATGCAAATGAAAAAAAAGGAGGCGCGGATGAGTGGTTATAGAGGTGTTCATGGGTTGGGCCTAGTCAGGCCCAACAAAAAATTTAGGCTTGTTTGTTGTGCTTGTGCTCGGTCTGAAAATAGACTTAAAATTTTGTTTAAACTCTACCCGAATAAAAATGTTAAATTTCAGGCCCAGTTTGGCCCGTATTAAATGTTTTATATTATTTTTATATACTTTTTAAATATATATAATACATAAAAAATACTAAAAACTTTAAAATAAATGTTTTCCAACAAATTAAAAATAAATTTTAAAAAATATGTATACTTAAATAACACTAAAATAGATACAACTTAACAAGCAAATGCCTCTAAAAGAATAACAAAATTAACAATAAAACAAGTGTTATACAATATTCAAACAATAACAACAAAATAGCAGTAATATAATAGTAAAATAGTAGCAAAATAAAGAGAAAACAACAAGATAATAACATTAAAACAACAAAAAGTAGCAATTTTTTGTCCTTTTGTGAATTCGGGCAGGACTCAGGCCAAAAATATCTTTTTTTTTTTACCCAAACTCATTTTTCGAGTCTATATTTTTATCCAAACCCTCTCAATTTTCGGGTGAGCCTTCGGGTTGAGCTGGGTACCCGACCCATGAGCAAGTCTAATTGGTTAATATATCAACATTGGATCATGATAATTATAATAAAATAAACACGTAATCCTTGAATCAATGACAAGCAAGAATCATGAAGAACCCCGGCTTCCCTGTATATATAGAAAACCTGGAATTTAAGCCCTCACCTTAACCATCTGCTTTATCCAATCTCTTCCCCGTTATATCATATGCTTTCATATTTGAGTAATTAAGTACTTTGATACAGATAGATTTAATTTTGAAGTTTTTCAAATATTTGGAAGTTTCATCCTTGAAGGGTCATAGTCGTGTATTCATGTTCGAATTTATGTTGAATAAAAATATGGACTACGCGAATAAATGAACAGTAGAGCAACCTAGCTCATAAGATTCTTTCTGTACTTTTCATTTTTCTTGAAGCATCCGTAACTAGTGTTAGGCACCATTTTAGATACGGACGATCACCAATCTAGGTAATAAGTCAACTGTGGTGCCATGAGGACTATCTATTTTAAAAATATCACTGCCAATTTTGCTCCAACATCTCAGTTTTCTTTAAGCACCCATATCTAGTATTCGTGTTAGATTTCCAGATACGGGTATGAGAATATGATCCTCCAAATACATTAAAAGCCATTCATCATACCTGTACTCAACACACGCTCTAGTCCAAAAACCATACATCAACACCACTGCAAAAATGAGAAACTAGCTGATAACGATTCATGATAGTATAAGCTGCCCCAAGTTGCATAGGCAAGCAACTGGGAATGGAAATTATAAAAAAAGTGGGAGAAAACACACAGACAAGCAATCTGTATTCAGTGGATTCCTAGAAAACAAAATTATTTGAGCTAATTACACTGTTTCATTTGGATCTAAAAGTACAGACAATAAGTCATGATCATCATCATAATAGTTCCTATTGTTCAACATCAAATTACATTCATCGATTCGAGACATCTAGCTCTCTAAACAACTATTCGTGTATGAAAAGCACACCATATCCAGCATGTATATGCACTTGCAGATCGTATGTGCAGGTTATTAGATCTGCAGATAAGAGTTAACAACTAATTGATTCTCTAGGCAGAAATCTAGCAAATTCACTGAAACAACCAAAAAAACATACAGACAAGGCAGAGGCTAACATCTTTAGCTTGCGTATAGAACGAACAAAAACAGAATTTTTGGAGAAAGACAATATAGTCGCCATAAATTGCATATCAAGAGAGAAAATCCCATGAAATCTTACCTCTTTTGTTGTAGTCTCCTTCCATTTTCATATTCAATATCAATCCGATGCGTCTCCAGCCGGCCGACGTATTATAAGTTCCTCGCGCTCTGATCTTCCATTGATTGGAACCAAGCTCTCAACATAAGCAATAATCTGCATCGTTTCCTGATAAGCATGGATACCAAGACTTTTAAGCTCTCGTGTGGAGGGGTCAAACAACACAAGTTCATGATCCGAGCTCTCGAGAAACAACTCACCATTTTTCCAAAACCCCAAAGGCCTCTCAACTCTAGGAAGAGATTCAATACTGAATTGTTTAGTCCATGATCCATTCATAACCCATAAATCAAAAGATTTGTCAGTCCCTTCCCTTGGGTAAACAATAGCACCAAGCAGTCCATTGAATTCCAAAAGTTCCAAATAGTATTCAGCTAAAGACCCACCAAATTCAGGCAATGGTAAAGCAGAAAACTTTTCATTGACCATATCAAATGAGAGAATAAGGTACTCAGAGTCCCCAATTGCCTGCCAATAATAAAACCCGTTTACGTAATTATTAAACAAAGGAGATCCATAAGGTTGAACCCCGGGAACTGAAATCTCCTTCCATGAATCGCTTTTAAGTGAATATAACTCAACTTGGTGGTTCCAATCACCCATTAACCCTTCATCTTCATTCTCTTCAAAATAATTAGTAACAAATCTTACCACTTTGTAGTCACCACTTTGAGAATCAAACCCAATACCAACGCAACCAAAACTAGTGGAATCTACTGAAGGAGGGCGTTGGACTGTGGATTGAGGGAGAGTTTTAAACTCTCTAGTTGATGGGTTCCAAAGGGCAACCTTATCAGCATCATGTAAACACAACAATCCATTACAAGGACCTGAAACCACAGGGGCATACCAACAATCCTCGAAAAAGGGTAAGTGAATGTTGTGTTGTACCGAAAAGTTTTGGCCTTTCTCAGTTGAAAGTTGAGAGAAATAGTAGATGTCATCACGGGTGTTACCCAGACAACGTTTGAGGAGGAGATTAAGGTTGTTGTTGTGGAGGTTGTTTTGCTGATGTTTGGTAATGAAATGAGGGGTTTGAAAAGATGAACACCAAGGCTTACAAACGCACCTGAAACGTGTCAAGGACTTAACTGGAAGCTTTGACAGAATCTCCAACATCACCATTTCTGGTACCTCAACTCTAGTTTCGGGCATCTTCCCTCTCTATCTTATCTATTTCCTCTGTCTTTTGATGAATGATTTCATTTGGGGTAAGAGAATGTGAACTAAGAAAAAAGAAGACAAAACTGTAACAAGTAACATTACACGTTTTCTTATTTGGTATACAACAATAACAAAACAACGTTGAAGATGTGAAACAAAGTGAAGGTTAAATTATGCTATTATAGTCCCTGTAATTTATGAAAGTTATGGATTCAGTCATTAAAATTTAATTTGATCAATTTTAATTTTTGTATTCTTTAAATTGATCAAGTCTACTCCTTTTACTTTTTAAATTTTAAAGTTTTAGTCTTGACCCCAAAAAGTAGCAATTAAATTTGTTTAGTTAAATTCAATTACTAGTCATTTAGAGTTGTAAATTTAGTTCATATTCTCAAATATAATCATTCTAAGTCTTTATACTATTAAAATTTTGAAATTTCAATCTTTATGCAAAATACAATCGTTAATCCATTAATTATATTTTTAGTGAATAATATGTGGAAATAACTAGCTTACATAACATTACGCATATGATAATATGTTTGTCGCATCATATTTTGAAAATAGCATAACTTAATGAATTTAACAATTATCATTTGATGAGTTTTGAAATTTTAAAATTTGAACAGTAGAAGGGTTAAAATGACCAAATTAAAGTATATAGACTAAATCCACAACCTTTGTAAAGTACAGGGACTAATAACTAAATTTAACTTAAAGTTGAACTACGGCCAATGTGTTTGATGGGCCTGGCCGAGCCCTCTGGTAATTCTCAAAACCCAAGAGCTTATCCTGGGTAGGATTAGCACAATAATGGCCATATCCGTATAAAAATGCATATACTAAATTCGGAGTAAATTGAAAAGGTTAAAGTATTTTGTTAGTCCTATACTTATATATAATTTGAGATTTGGCGCATCTACTTTAAAAGTTAAAAATTCAATCCTCATACTTTTTTAATTTAAAAATCCTAATTTAATCATTATCGTTATTGTAGTTTCTGTCAAAATTTATTAATTTAACATGTTTATTTAAAATCAATCATATGTCATGTTATATAATGACAACCTAATCAAAATTCTAAGTTGACAAATTTTAACAGAAAATACTTAAAATTTTAATGATTGGACTGTGATTTTTTAAATAAAAAATATGAGGACTTAATTTTTAATTTTTTAAGTACATGGATTAAATCTCAAATTTTGACAAAATTCAGAGACTAACATCATATTTTAACCAATTAAAAATATCTAATATACTAGGAATATAACCCCCAGTCTTTTATTTTTTACTAAACAAAAAAAATCAAGAATAGGGATAGCATACATTACATAGTAATCCTGGAAGAGCAAACAACTAAATCAAAATTGGTCAAAAAATAGTTGAAAATACAAAAACAACACTAAACTTGATAGCATTGATAAATAGAAAATAGAAGCATGACAAAAAGTATAAATCTGATACAAACATATCAACCTCCCATATGAAACAATCCATAATTCATGAAAAACTCTCATCATCTCATAAAAATCCCTTCCAATCACTATACTCCACAATTCATGATAATCTCTTAACAAAATTAATTATTGAAAGGATACGGGAGACAGTAGATAATATTACAAATTTACAACATAAAACTAGTAGAAAGGAAAAAAAATTTTACAAAGAAAGAGAGGTTGGTGGATAAAAGTAGATATGAAGAGATGTTGGTGGATCAGAAGTGGATAGAGAGAGGTTTTCTAAACTTTTTTTCGATGTCCCCTTAGGCTTCCTTCATTTCCCTTTTATAAGAGAAATTTTTGAACTCTATTTAACTTTCTTTGAATCTCACACAGTTTTTCTGATAAGGATAATGTCTTATTATTGACTTGGCATGGTTGCTTCCACGTTGCTTCCTTTTTTGTCTACATATGGATGTCGTTTTCCCAAGTTGCTCTATTGAATGTCATTTTCCCACGTAGCTTCCTTTTTTATTTTTACTTGGATGTTGTTTTCCCAAGTTGCTTCCTTAATTGGTTTTTTCCACTTGGCTTTTATCTTGTCTGGATATTAACTAGATTCATTTCCTCCATTTCATCTAGTTGTAATGAATCTATTGACAATCTTGGTAAGTTCCAATTTTCCCACGTATTCTTGATTTCTCCTATTATGTGTGATGGAAAATCATCAATCTCCATGTCAGCTATCTTTTTTAATAGTTGCATGGATTCTTCGTCTCTATCATCCTGAGTGTTTCTAGGATCATATGTCAATATTCTTTTTCCATCAGTCCATAGACTATAAGTTTTTTGTTGAAGTAAATATTGGGCTTTGGTCATTAAATCTATTCCTGTTTGGATCAAATAATAATTGGGATTATTATAATACTTGTCAATATTTTTTTATCAAGTGTCTTTTTTCTTAACTACTGAAAGTTTGGGACCTTCAAACATTTTTTTAATGATCCAAATTAGATATGGCTGATAAAATTTTTCTTTTTCAGCTATACCAATAAGACTACTGATTTCAAGATGAAAATAATAATAAAAATCATCTTCATATATCATACGTAATAATATAAATTTAATAAATGTAGAAAAATCTTTTAATAAATGGAAAGAAAAATTTTTGAGTCTGTTTTAGACCAGATAAAAGGTTTATCCTTTTTTAATTTTTCATATAACCTACCTATTTTTTCAGATAAGTTAGGAATAATTAATAATTCCTAAAAATTGTTGAAGTTACTTTTTATCTTTAATTTTTTCAAGGAATTCTTTTATTTTTATTATAATATGATCTTGTAGTTTAAGACCATCTGCAGATAATTTTAATCCTAAGAATTCTATTTATGGTTTTTTCTAGCTCTATTTTCTTAGGACTTAGTAGTTTTATGAATTCTTGAGAAATGATATTTAAATGTTTTCTATGTAATTCTAATGTGTCTGAAAATATTAAAATATCATCTATATAAACTACACAAATTTTTTTATGTTTATTAAATATAGAATCCATCTATCTTTGAAAGATTTGTGGTGCATTACATAATCCAAATGGCATTACTTTCCATTGATATTGTCCATTAGGTGCGCTAAAAGCTGTCAAAGGCTTGGACTCTTCTATTAGCATGATTTGTCAGAATCTTGATGTACAGTCAAATTTACTAAAATATTGTACTTGTTTAGCTTGATTAATTAAAACATCCTTTCTTGGAATAAAATATCCATCAAAAATAATATTTTGATTTAATCTTTTATAATTAATAATCATTCTAGCTTTTCCTCTTTTTATTTCGGCATGATTTCTAACTATAAAGGCTAGACTAGAATGTGGACTATTACTTGTTTCTATTAATCATTTTTCTAATAATTCTTTAATTTGTATATCAAATTCATCTACATCTTGTTTAGTATAGACCATTGGTTTAACTCTAATAATTTTATTGGGATTTTCTAATTTAATTTCACAATATCTAGGGCTATTTTGCCGTAATTTTAATGGTTCTTCACTAAAATTATTTTCTAATATTTTAAACAACAAATGACTTATTTCAAGTTGTTTAATTTGTTCTTTTCTTGGTGGTGTAAAGTTTTTATCACAAACAAATTTATGATTTTCTACTAATGGCATTTCTACAGAAATTTTTTCTACATATAACATAATTATTTTTTTATCAATAGAAAATGGTAAATGTTGATATATAAAATTATTACCTAATAATATATCTCCATGCATTGCTGGAAAGTGTAACACCCCATACCCTGCCTAAACGTTATGGTCGAATCTAGAGATGTTACAAAAAAGGGGTTTGTGAAAACTGTGTTATTACAATAAAACTTTGTATAGTGTTCGTTAAATCATCCAAGTTTTATAACTATAACTGATAACGTTATTTAATTAATTCATTTGCCAAAATATAACTTACAGCGGAAGTCTAGAAATCGTTATATTTTGAAAATCTAGCTCATAAATTTACAAAAACCTTTGTTTTAGTAAAAACCGTGTTTTTAGTCAACCATCGCAAATAAAGAGTCAAAACAAAAATCCAAACCCAAAATAAAAACCAAACAATCAGGAGAGTCCATAAATTATAAAACTCCCAGAAATGATCCTTAATTAAATAAAAACCATTATTTAAAATCAGTTCACAAACTTGTGGTCAACGTGAGACTCCGCTACACCGATCCGCCTAAGTCTGTGGATTACCTGAACAGAGCAGACCAACGGATGTGAGTTTTCATAAACTCAGGGTGCGTTTGGTTCGCTGTATTGGATTAGAGGTGTAATAGCAAATCAACTGTTTGATTGAATGTAATGGAATAGAGGCGTAATAGTAATATTGTGTTTGGTTGAATGGAATAGAGGTGTAATAGCATAATGGAAAAAATAAAATGACTAGAATACCCTTAGCATAAATTTGTTTTGGTAAATGATTATTGTTATTGTTATTTAAATTTTAATAAGATTATTATTATCAGTAATAAATATTTTAATCATATTTAAACATAATTATTATTAAATATATTTTAATTAAAATATATAATTTAATAAAATTCTTATAATTAGCAGAAATTTGTTTTGGTAAATTATTATTGTTATTGTTATTTAAATTTTAATAAGATTATTAATATCAATAATAAATAATTTAATCATATTTAAACATAATTATTATTAAATATATTATAATTAAAATATATAATTTAATAAAATTCTTAATAATTAATATTCTTATATGAATTTACTCAAATCATAATATATGATACTGTAAAATATAAATTAACTTATTTATTATTAAATATATTATAATTAAAATATATAATTTAATAAAATTCTTAATAATTAATATTCTTATATGAATTTACTCAAATAATAATATATGATACTGTAAATGAAAATTTGAAATAATTAATATTAAATATATTTTAATTAAAATATATGATTTAAAATAATTTAAAATAATTATAACTAATAAATTATATTTTATGAATTTTTATAATTTAAAATTATAATTATTACATATAATTTAATAATTAATATTAAATTTCATAAAATTCTTGATAATAAATTTTCTTATATGAATTTATACAATTTAAAATAATTAATATTAAATATAATTTAATAGTGATATATAATTTCATAAAATTCTTAATAATAAAATGTTCTTATATGAATTTACTAAAATCAATATATAACTTGAGAATTATATTCTGCATAAACATAATTAACTTATATTAAGAAAAAGTTAGATGAAAATGAAATTGTATATCATAATCCATATGTTATATAGTTTTACAACATCGAAAAGTTTAAACATTGATATTTAATGGTGAGAAAGAAATCTTCTGACCCATTCCAATCGGGCAATAGAAGGTAAACTAAAGAAAACGATCATTTGAGCTGGATGATCGGGAATTTTACTCAAAGCATCATACCGCTGATCGTCGGTTAAACCTTCAATTGACCATAAGGCTGAATATAAATTTGAAGCTTTCTCTTCCATCTTTTGATGTTCTTCTGACTTCTGCTGAACTACCACATTGGAGGCAATACTCCTACTGATTTGATCGCCAACGGCCTGGATTTTTTCCCCCAACAAAGTGGCAGCCTCCTCAAATGAAGATATTTTGGTTGGCCAAATTTTTTTTTTTTTAAATCCTAATTATTATCAATTTGTATTACTAAATAATTAGAAGGTTCAAATGTGAAAAGATTTTCTAAGCAACATTATTTTTTTTATAAGAATGAGGATTCATATTAATAATCTTCTTTCTCTTGTTTTAAAACTTTTATAACATTTTAAATTTAAATTTCTTTATTAAAATATTAAATTTCTTGATTTTTAATAAAATATTAAAGTCCTTATTTTAATTATTGATTAGTCCTTATAGCAATAAAATATTAAAGTCCTTATTTTAATTATTGATGTAATTTTTAAAATCAAATGACTCAACTAAAAATTTACTAACAATCGAGTGATTATTTATATAATTTACCAAAAAATATTATAGAATACAACTTATTTCAAAATATATATTTTATCAAGGAATGTTTAATTTTTTTTTCGAATTTTATTTTCCGAGTTACAAGATCCCATTAGCTATAAATAAAGTTACATTTTATCGATTATATTAGAATTTTAACTTCCACTCTCAAAATAACTTTTATTATTATTATTTATGATTCATAAATTTGTTAAGAAATGTATAAATAATTTAATCAACAATTATAACTTAAATATGAAAGCTCTACTTTCAAATAAATTTATCAAAGAAGACACTAATTGCAACATGTATTGAAAAATGAAAAGTTGTTTGAGTAAAGATATCATTGTACTTTGTCAAGATTTTAAGATCGAGCAAAATCTGATTCCATCTGAAAAAGATAAAAAAAAAATTAGATTTTCATCAAATCAAGTTATTCAAAAATTTCAAGTTTAACTCAAATAAACTGTTTGAGCTTTGATTTCAAGTCAAATTAAAATTTTACAATTCAAATAATTCGAATAACAAATTGGAATAAATGCTCTTTTCGTCCCTGTCAGTATTGAAAATGTATAAAATAGTCACTCTCTTAGGAAAAATGTAACACCCTTAACCCTTATTAATAACTTTTTAAAACTAGTCATAACCCACAACCAAATAACTAAAACTAGTCATAACCCACAACCAAATAACTAAGATCAAAATAACATATACAATATTGAACTTTTCAAAGAACCAAAAATTATACCTTTTATTTATTTACTAGCTTGTGCCCATACACATATAAATGTGTGCCACTAACCATTTCTCAAATCCATAATCCAAGTAAATATGTGTTTTCATGATATTCACCAAAACATATACTTATATATATGTGTCATTAGTAATTCATGCTTTAACCGATTTTACCATTTTATCTATTTAAGACAGAATACATGCTTATGAAATATAAACACCAATCCAAATCACATAGTCCCATACATCTTCTAAACAAGTATGTTCAAATATTCCTCTTTATTAAATACTATATTCCCAAAACTTACAAATTCATAAATTGCATTTCACCTAAAACCATGCATTATATCACTCAAAAGGAATCAAGTACAAAACCAAATATACATACTTACCAACCAGCATTCTTCCTCTAACAAAAAATAGTTACATTTCCATATAGACACAGATTTGCCAACTTCACATGATACTAAATTTTAACAAGAGAAACGGCCATTCTTTAAACCAATCATCCATCATTTTGATTATATTATAACAAAAGACCACTTATCACACACACCCACACAAAATTCCAAACACATGCTTTCAGTTGTTTCACGCTCTTAGGAGAATACCCTAAACACAATGTTCGAATCTTGTCATCCGTAGAAAAATCAAAATCAACAATTAACACAAATAATCAGAAGACTGCAAGTTTGAACATTATTTTGAGCATTACATACCATAACTTCATTCATTCTATTCAATTTCAAGCAAAGCAAGTACATGAACAATTTGACCTGAACAATAAGTAAGACACTGACATTGTAATTGCACAGCAATAAGTACACAAAGCGACTAATGGTCATCAATTATATACTTCAAGAGATTCATCAAACAACTGGAACAAATATTATACCAAAGAAGCAATAAATATATATATTTAATACAAAATACAAATAGAACAAATAATAATCAACATAAAGGTATTAAATGAAACACATACCAGAGGGAAATATGGTTCCTGCCAAAGAGCATAACTGTACAATTAGCTTTCGAGCAGAGACTGCAATAGGGCAATCAATCCAATAACCTTCACGGGAAAACTTATGTCTAAGCGCTGAATATAAGCTGAGCAGCCAACTAACATGGCCACTTGAGATTAAAACATCAAACCACCCAGGCCCAGGCTACATAAAATTGCACCAAAAACGAGAATCAACATGATTTGTGCAAGTAAATTACTCAAATACAGCATCTAAAAAACATTGAATCTCTTTGCAATAGGTTAGAACAAATATTGTACATTTGGTTGATCACAGTATTCTCCTATTTGGAAGTCTCCAAAGGATTACAGATGCCAAGGCATTCATATTATCTTCCATGAAGACGTAAAAATGGATGTTTCAAAATTAAGGTGCGTGCATGTGTGTGCAAGCAGAGCCAATATCAGATACCCCAAATAACATACCTGCACTAAGACACATTCAGACCTCTTAGATGAAGCATTGTCATGTCTAACTCCAGCTGAAAAAACATCGATACCGGCTTTCATGCTGGTTGGATCACTCCGAAACTCCCAATTCAGAATTTGAAGCATGAGCCGTAGTGCAGCAATACAAACTTTAACCTCAGGTATCACAGCATTAGGTTCCATTATTTTGTTTGTGACGCTTAAAGCAGTATCTCGTGCCCAACAGTAGAACATCTATTAATCAAAACACATGTAAGGGTTGGACAAGTAAAAATGTCAAGTTAAAAGGAACCTCTGCAGATACACTAGCCTATCCTTTGACGGAAACATCAATAAACCAGTAGTACTAACGCAAGGTACAGAGAAATTGAAGGAACCTTCAAATAGTTTAGCTCTAATGATGTCCGACACTGCTCGTGAAATTCCCTGGGAAGACCCATGACACTTGAAGTAGAAGGTGAAAATTCAGAAACCTAAAAGAAGAAAGTGGAGTGTAAAATCTAAACCAGTGTAAAATATAAAGCGCATAATAAAAGATAGAACAAAAGACCAATTAGAATCCTAAAAAGTCTCTGCATACCAAAGATTCTAAGAAATTCACTCCTATGAACTGCACATCCACTCCATGAGCTCCAAGAATGGACTGGTTAAATTGCTATTCAAGTTGTATATGTTTGGTGCAACAGTGGCTTAAGTTAATTAAGGTATTGATATGAGAAAAGGGGAAACCGATTAGATAAAAACAATAGAAAAGGTTGACCTCGAATTCTATCGGGTTAGGAAAACTAACCGATAACGCAAATCGACAGAGAGCAAATCGGCCGAAAAAGAAAAGAAAAGAAACGGGGGGAGCAAGCTTGAAGGAACAGAAGAGAAACAAAGGGGATCGGGGGAGGGTAAAACAGGGAGGGTTTGCTGAAGCCGTTCCTAATCTGGGCAAAAGGGGGAATAGAAATCGGTGGTTTTCACCGATTAGGGAAGTATTCGATTACACCCGTATTACCAATACATTGAACCAAACACGGGATAGAGAGGGATTAGGTAGGGCCCACCGATTAGGGGTGTATTGGCTTAGCCAATACACCAAACCAAACATGGTGTCAGTGTGTAACCCCAACAGAAATAGACATGTCATACATACAGAAATCACATATACATTCAAATTCAAATTCGAACATAAGTCCTTTATAGATACAAATAACAGAATCGATTATGCAGAATAGATATACGTAGTCCTACCCCCATCGTCTACACACCAACTCCGACCATTCCATCACACCATGTGGGGTTAAAACACCCACCCATCCCTACACACCATATAGTGTCGATACGACACATAACAAATAATATGCAGTCAAACTACCAGAAAATAAGTGAAAGGACGCTATACAAATCACTTCCTCCACATATACAATTCCCACCCCAAGTATATATACAGAAATCAGATACAAAAATATCATGCTTAACATGCTCATAATCAGATATAAAAAATATAATTAATAAAATAACTAGTCATGCATAACAGTGTCATACTTAGAACAAAATATCAGACTAGTAGTTCACATAATTTTAAGGTTTTGTTAGCCCTTACCGACCCTACGGTAAGCCCACAGTCGATTGGAACGACCCGTACGTCATTAGGGAGAATTTCAGAATTATGGGCCCACTTACCCGTGTGGCCAACACACCCAGATTGGCCTCGCCTGTGTGTACCACATGGCCTGGCCACCCGTGAGACATGCCCATGTAGCCCACACGGCCATACTCACACCATCACACGGTTGTGTCCAGTGCACGACCATGTTTTCGACAAACACATAGCCGTGTCTCGCACACGGCCAACCACACGGCCAGACACACGCCCATGTGGCGTCGACAGTGCCCTTTTTTGGCTTTCGTCGAATGTCGATTTTTCGTGTTTAGGGTATACACTTGGAATGATTTTGATGCAAAAACACTCCCGAGCCAACCAGCACCTAAAATCGATACCATAAACCTTTCAAAATCAGTCTAAACTCACAGTTAAATCGAACTAACGAAACTGATAACAGTGAAACTCGAGTATTCAACATTTACCCGATTTCTTGAAAGACTTCTACTACAATCCCGCGAGAGGAGAGTCCCGTTCTTCACGATTCACTGCTGTCAAAACACAAGTTCAATCCAATGGAAAAATCAACATTGTTCTAAACGAATTTTTAGAAATTTCTCTCTAACTCGAGCAAAAACATTCTATCGCCACTTACCAAAACACATAAGAACACCGAAGAAGCTCAATATCGAGATTGAACAATACAATTGTGACAAAAAACTAAGAGGAAGGAAAAGAATTGTCAATTGACAGAAAACGCAGAGAAAGGGGAAAACAATGCCAGATTTTTTTCTGGAAAGAGAAAAGAATTTTGAAAAAAATAAAATATATTTGATAAATCCCAACTCCCCACTAACCACTCAACCTCAACTACCTCAACTACCTCAAAATCCCAAGACCACCGAAACTCTATCATGTAACTGAACAAAAATAATGCACACGTTCGCATAAGGATTCAAACACAAGACCTCTAACACACTTACTCCCTTACCACTCGAACAAGCCCATTCTAATATAGATTAACAGACAATTTAATATAAGCCCACTAAAAAAGGGTAAGGTTAGGATTAGAAAAATAACAAAATTTACAAATATGAGAATTGAACCCAAGGCCTCACACACACACCCAGAACACTTAGTCACTAAAGCAAATACACAAATGTGTCAAATATTTACAGAAACAGAAATAAAGTACTCAAGGCGTTAGAGAAAGCATAATATTTTAGGTATCACAAGTATGTAGATTGGTATATTTCTAGCTTTATACTGAATTATGGTTTCATTACTATCTATTCCTATGGCTTTTATTGGATGTTTCATAGGTTCCCATTTTTCTAAAGGAATGACATTCTTTCTGCAACTACTAGTTGTAGCTCCAGTATCTAATAAAGCATGTAAAGAATATGTTTTATATTCTCTAAATTGAAATATAATTTCAATATATGTATAATATTTCCCGGATTAGAAATTTGAAAATGTAATTACATCACTTGTTCCAAGTTTCATTTGTTGGAGTATTATCGAAATTTGTATTTCTTCCATTCTAGTATTTCTAGAAGATAAAGAATTTCTATTTGGTTCTGTGAGAAAATAAGAATATGAATTGTTTTCATTCCCGATGTTGAAGATATAGAACTTCTACTTGGATTTTCCTCATCTTCCTCTATTTGAGCATTTGAGGGTAAAACCAAATTATCATTTGTATTTGTTATAGCTGTATTTTTAAAATATAATTTATCACCGGATGACATATATTCTATTGTACTTATAGGTTTATAAGTATTGGCACTACTTATCTTTTCTATCATCCAATCTCTTGGTATTGATAAATCTCTTAAATGTAATAATTTTGGTTGTATTTCAGTAGTGATTTTATTGGGTTCAAAGAAATCAATAATTTTGTTATTAATTTCTTTGATTTCTACTTTTGTTGTATTAGTATACTCATTAATAGAAGTCCAACTGATTGCTAGATCTTCTGCTAAATCATTAATTTTAGATTTTTTTATCTGAATTCTAAGACATAAACATTCTTCTATCAAAGGATCTGTAATAGATATAAAGTTATTTGATTTAACTTTAAATCCTATTACTCCTACATGTAAATTTGATTGAATTCCTCCAATAAGTGCTTTTATTGGATTTTCAAATCTTTTATGTAATAAAACTGCTATTATTGGTATATCATGACCTTTGCTAAACAAAGCTTTTATAGTTATTATTTTTATTCCTAAATGTATATATCTAACTCGGGGATATTTCTTTTTAATCCTCTTAATTTTATCTTTATCAAATAGTTGGATTTTTGTTAATCCACCTCTAGTATCTTTAGCTACTATATTACCACTTATTTTTTCTATATGTCTTTGACTCCATATCTTATATTTAGATATTTTATGAATTTCTCCTTTAGGAATATGATTTTTATTAATTTTTTCTATCATTTCATTAGAAAGGTCTTTTTCTTATCCGATTATATTTCCTAATTTTATATCTTGTTGTTCATTCTTTGGAATTTCTTTGATTATTAGAACTACTTCCTATATTAAACATAAATATATATTCTTCTTAAATTTGTATCAAAATTTGTTTCTGATATTAATTCGTATAATATTTCCTCAGGATTTATTTTCTCTTCTGAACATATTTCTAAGTTTTGTTCTTCAAGTGTTTTAATCATTATTCTTGCACTTTTTCATTTATTAGGACAATTTGATGCTATATGTCCTTCTTCATCACATATAAAACATTTACATATTTGTTTTTTAGGTTTTTTAGAAGTTTTTCTTCTAATAAATCTTTTCTTTTTATTATAACCAAATTTTTTCTTATTTTCTGGTTTCCATCTAACCAACTTATATCTTCTATTTTTCTTTTTATCTTTCTTATAAATATTAGGACGTACTGATTTATGTCCAAATTCCCATTCATTTTCTAAAACTTTTGTACAATGCTTATTACTTAATTTATACTTAACTTGTTTAGAAGCCTTATTTTGTAAACAATGCTTAGTTATTCTTTCTTTTGCAAAATTAATTCTATTTCCTATAGAATCTATACTTTCTGGTTCTACGCTAACTATTTTACTATGTTTTTCTAAATAAGAATCGTACTTTTTTATACAAATCTCATCCCATGGTGGTGGTAATTTATGAAAATATTGGTTTTTCCAAAAATTTATATTTTCATTTTTTAGTTTTTATATTCGTGAAGAAATTTTTTAGAAAATTCTTCTAGATATCTTATGTCACATAATTTTATTTTTGACAATACATAACTAGACAGACAATCCTGATTTTTTTTATCAGTATATCCACAAAATTTTATTTTTAGAATAAAAGTTAACCCTTTTAATAAGTCTTTGGGAGTTCCAATCTGGTTGATTAACTGTCCTTTCTGTTCTTTTCCTTTTTCTAACTCTTCTCATCTTCTTAGGAATTATAAAAATCTCCTTGAAATGTTCCAACAAAATAGTTTAAATTTTTTTTCTTTTGACCACATGTTATTGTTAACAACTATAGTCATAGATTGTGCCTAATCATCTATGGTTTTTTCATAGTCTGTTATAGGAATATTAGTTAGATCTAAATATATTCCTCCTTGAGCAACATTTCTTTTGTTTAGATCATCTATTCTATGTGGGACTGGTTGAGTAGATGATTCTCCTAAATTTTCAGATTTTATTTCATTTATAGCAACATTTTTAGTTTGATTACCAAAAATTCTAGTTGTATTTTCAACTTGTTCATAGCTTTTATTGAAAGATCTTAAATAATCATCTTTTTGAAGATCTGAATCTATTTTCCTTTTTCCATGAGGATCTGTTTGATTAGTATCCATTGGTTCTAGTATTTCTATATTTTCTTCCTCATCTGTTGAAGTATTTTCTTCATCAGAATTGTAACTTGTAACCTTTATGCCTTCTAAGTTTCTAGAATTATTAGCAGAATTATTAGAACTACTTTCTGTAGAGTCATAATTTAACATATAATGATAATTAAATAATGTAAATAAATCTTTATGATTTTCATAAATTGTTCTATTAGTTTTAGATATTTTATTCTTTCATTTTTATTAGATATCTTAGTAAATTTGTTCTTCCAATATTCTATAAGTTGCCTATAGGATTGGAAACCATATTTTTGTTGATGAGTATATCTTATTTTCTGTTTTTTTTTTCAGGTTTTTTTATGTGTTTTGTTTGTAGAAGACGATTCTTTAGAGAAAGTATCTTCTTCTTCTGACAAAGTTAATATTATATTACTATTTCCATAATATAAAGGTCCTAAATCTATTTCTTGGTCTATATTTTTATTAATTAGAACTTATTCTAATGTATTATTAACTTTAGATAAGATTTCTTTAGATTCGTTGTTCAAATCTGATTCTGTAACTTCTCCTAAATTATTTACTTGTTGTTCTATTTTACTTACTTTATTATATAACTTATGAAAATATATAGAAATAATATCTATTAAACTATTAAAACGCTTACTGAGAGCTGAAATATTGTTTTCATTTTTAGAATCAATATACATAGCATGATTGCAAATTTTGTCCTTATATAAACAATCAATTTCTTCCATGAAATTTATCTTAGGTACCTAAAACCTTCTGTTATCTTTATATGTTCTTACTTTTAAAAGTCAAAAGTCTCACCCAGACATAAATAGGCTATTGTAAAACATAAATATGTTTTATGTAGAGTGGTATATTTCTAGCTTTATATTGAATTATGGTTTCATTACCATCTATTCCTATGGCTTTTATTGGATGTTTCATAGGTTCCCTCTCTTCAATCTGAATTAGATTAACCACCAATTCAACAACTCACTTTCTTCTATACTTATTGTGTTCAATTATAAAATTATTTTGAAATAATTAAAATTGTAAAGTACATGTTTAATATTTCTATTGTTAATATTTTTGGGTTATTGATTTGAAATAAATTTCATTTTATAATTTAAAATTTTAGATTTTTTGACAAAGTATTGAACTCTTACTTTTACTATCTAAGATTTCATTAGCCTCTTTCTCTTTTTTTACAAGTAAAATAATAATTTAATATTTTTTTTTTGTTTCTAAGAGTATTTACTAATTTTATTTAATAATGGTATATTCAAGTATGTAATTTATTATTATGTGTTAAAAGCCTTTTTTATACTACTTAAAATATTGTAAAATTATTATTTTCTAAATTATTGTAAAATTATTTTTACAAATTATTGTAAAAAAAAGAAAGAAGAAAACAAAAAAAAAATCTTACAATTAAAATATGAGTGTCAAAATTCCAATAAAAATTATTTATTAATTAATGTTGAAATGCTGTAATACACTAAATTGTAACTTCAAATTTAATATAACATGTCTAATTTATTCAATTATTTTCAAACATGGGATATGGGAAAGTTTTATAACCACAAAGGTTGAAATCATTTTAACCCATCCCTTTTTTTTCTTTTGCTTTTTTATAACCAATGCTCTTTGATTAGTGGAATAAAAATTAAAGCAATATTTCAATAATCAATTTAAAAATTATTGAAAAATTTTAAATTAAAATAAGATCAGAGGTTAATAAATGAAATTGAAGGATAATTTCATTTCGTAACCATCATATATAACATTAATACATTTTAGGAGATTGAAAATTCATATAATTTTTTAAAGTCCTTATTAGTTATCTATTTGACACAAGTTTAAATTGTGTTACTATCATCCCCACCTCAATGTCAAATATATATTAATTGATCTAATTTGCATCTTATTTTCTCTCATTTGTTATGATGATATTATCTTGGGGAACGAGAATGAGAACTTGACCGAAAGAAAACATGAAACAAAGAACAAGAACTATAATATATAACTTCTGTTGTGGGTGTTCGCCATTACTGACCCGCTACTCGACTAGGACCGACCCAATCCTATTTACTTTAGTAGTGGCAGCCTATACAGTTTGCTTATATGAGTTCGCCAATGGTGGGTTTGCATCATCATGCAAGCGAACCCATACTTAGGGGGCACATGTTGACCCTCGAATAGGATATGTGTTGGTATGCATACTTAGTAGTCACATCTAGGAACCATGTCATATAAATAAGGAAATTGGCCGCCATGAAAGATAGACTCACAAAAGCACTCAAAAATTTGGTGTGGTGAGCGTGGAAAGACTTCTGACCATTAGAAAATCAGAAAACAAAGATGACTCACCCTAACGAGAACTTCCATAGCAACTTCCCATCAGATCAAGTTGGAGGTCTGACACCGACAATCAACCTCGAGAGATGGATCTTTTTGCTAACTAGTTTGCAGATCAACCAAAAAACTTAGGTAACTTAGGCCAATAAGGTGCCTTTAATTCTTTTGATCTCAATGTTCCTGCTGGTCAGGGGCCATCCTTTCCCTCTGATTAGGAAGTATCACTGCAATAATTATTTGGTTTACAGGAGCAGCTACGACTAATGAAAGAATAAATGATTCAGCAGAGTAACCAGGTTCAAGCAGCAACAGTTGCTTCACTAGGAGCTGCTAACATAGAATGAGAAATTAAGGAGAAAGATGCAATTTGACCATTCTGATCTTCAAGACATGTTGCGCTTATCTAGGAGGAGGCTGTTGGAACATATGCAAAGCCGTGGCAAAATGAGATGGATGTTTTGTGTAGGGATGTTTAGGCATTATATCCCAATGTACAAGACATAGATTGGTTGTTTTGCTCTAGCAACCCTTTGGCTCCGGAGGTCGCAGCTGTGCGGTTGCCATCAGAATTCAAAGTACCGAAGGAAATGTGTAACACCCCTTACCCGAGACCGTTGCCGGAGTCGAGTACGAGGCATTACTTAGCTTATCTTACTAATTCGGAGCATAAAAACTTGGTTTGAAAATTAATTTCGCTATTTACAGCAAGTCTGTCCAATCGCGCAGCAGTTACTAAATTAATTATAACTTGAGCTACGGGACTTGAAATATAATTCCATAAATTTTCCCTGAAACCAGACTCATATATCTTCCTACCATAAAATTTTCAGAAATTTTGGTTCAGCCAATTAGTACAGTTTATTAGTTAAAGTCTCCCCTGTTTCACCACCTGACTGTTCTGACCTCTTTCTACTAAAAATAATTTTTCTCACTGTAGGATTTTCATATAAAGTTATTACTTGTTTCTACAGAAAATAGACTCAATAAGGAATCTAGACATATAAACTAGAACTCTTAACCATTTTTGTACAATTTTTAATGATTTTCTAAACTCAAAACAGGGGAGTCGAAAAACAAATCTGACCCTGTCTCACTAAAATTCACATATCTTAAAATATAAAATTCATTTTTTTAAGCTGTTATTTTTCTATGAAAATAGACTCAACAAGCTTTAATTCCATATATCATTCAACCTCTAATTCATTTTATACCATCCTAGGTGAGTTTTCAAATTCACGTCACTGTTGCTACCTGAATTCTGTTTCTTTGCAAAATTTTACCCTTTAATGATTTCCATGCATAATTTATCACCTAGACTCTTACAACAACAAACACCTTCATACTTAACCATTTTAATAATCATTCATCATCAAATACTTACACCTCATTCTTTAGCAAAATCATAATTACAAACATGCAAAATAACTAAGTCCCTATACATGCCATAACTCAAACGTGTTTCATCATGAAATACCGAGCAGTTGTTCTTGATAGTGTAGACGATCTCCGACTTCTTTAGGATCCCTGAAGCAACTTTGCAATACTATAAGAGAAAGAAAAATAAAAGAAGTAAGCATTAAGCTTAGTAAGTTTACTAGCAAATAAATAACAACATTTAACACAAATGATTATACTCAAATGTCAAGGTCTCTAGTTTACTCTTTAATTAATCTCATTCTCATTCTCTTGCTCGTTTACTTAGTTAACTCGTGATCATATCTTACTCTTCCATTGTTGAAACGTTGAGTATCATTTGATAATATAATAAGTTCTTAACTCTTATAACTTACCTGAGCTTGCCATTTACGCTTTTAACTGAACTTTCATGTACCTGATTCGTTTACTAGCCCGTTGAACCACATTGGAATAATAAGGATACTCGGGTATCTTCTGATCATAACATGCCAAAGCCATGTCCCAGACATGGTCTTACATGGGATATCCTCATATCGGTGCCCATGCCATGTCCCGGACATGGTCTTACGGGGGACCTCTCATCTCGGTGCCAACGCCATGTCCCAGACATGGTCTTACATGGGACCTATCGTCTCGGTGCCCATGCCATGTCCCAGACATGGTCTTACATGGGACCTATCGTCTCGGTGCCCATGCCATGTCCCAGACATGGTCTTACATGGGATCTCTTTACCCAAATGTCATGACATTCGTATCCAGTACTATCCTTATGTATCAGCGGGACTTTTTAATTTTAATTCTCTATCATTTCATGCTCGGTGCCAAATATAGCCAAATTCACCAACTTAGCCTTCAACTTTATTCTTTCCTTTGTCTAGCCTCAAGTTTCGTTCTTCTTGATTATGGAGCTTGGAAGCTTGAAAACCCTAACTATGGCTTCCCCCTTGCTGATTTCGTCCTAATGAAGAAGATGATGATTTTTCCATCTTTTTCCCTTTTAATTCTTTTTATTACTAGATTACCAAATTGCCCCTAACTTAAAAATTTTCTATTTCACTTATCTCATGTCCATTTTTGTCTACCAACTTAACCAATGGTTTATTTACCATATAAGGACCTCCAATTTAAAATTTCATAACAATTGGACACCTCTAACATGTAGAACTCAACTTTTGCACTTTTTACAATTTAGTCCTTTTGACTAAATTGAGTGCCCAAACGTCGAAATTTTCGAACGAAATTTTCACGAAATCATTTTGTGAAAAAGTAGACCATAAAAATATAATAAAAATAAAATTTTCCTCATCGGATTTGTGGTCCCGAAACCACTGTTCCGATAACCTTAAATTTGGGCCATTACAACTCTCCCCCCTTTTAGGATTTTCGTCCTCGAAAATCTTACCAGTAAAGAGATTCGGGTATTGTTTCCTCATTGTCTCTTCTGGTTCCCATGTTGCTTCCTCAATCCCGTGCTTTTGCCATAACACTTTCACCAGATTTACCTTTTTGTTTCTAAGCTCCTTTGTTTCTCGTGCTAATATCTTAACCGGTTCTTCATTATAAGTCATATCCGGTTGAATCTCCACTTCTGTCGGAGTAATAACATGTGAAGGATCTAATCGATACTGTCGTAGCATAGATACATGAAAAACATTATGAATTCTATCGAGTTCCGGTGGTAATGCCAATCGATAAGCAACCGGTCCAATTCATTTTATGATTTCATATGGTCCGATAAATCTTGGACTCAATTTACCCTTTCGACCGAACCGGAGAACTTTCTTCCAAGGAGACACCTTTAAGAATACTTTATCACCCACCTGAAATTCAATCTCCCTTCGTTTAAGATCGGCATATGACTTCTGACGATCAGAAGCTGCTTTTAGACTATCCCGAATCAGCCTTACTTTTTCTTCTATTTCCCGGATCAAATCAACCCCATGTACCTTCTTTTCACTGAGCTCTGTCCAATATAACGGTGTTCTACATTTTCTACCATACAAAGCTTCATACGGGGCCATTTTAATACTGGACTGATAACTGTTATTATAAGCAAATTCAATCAAAGGTAGATACCTTTCCCAATTACCTTGAAACTCTAATACACAACATCGGAGCATATCTTCCAATACCTGAATTACACGCTCAGATTGGCCATCTGTCTGAGGATGAAATGCAGTACTGAAATGCAATCGAGTACCCAAAGCTTTTTGTAATTTGTCCCAAAAACGAGATGTGAATCGGGGATCTCTATCTGATATAATAGAGATAGGTACTCCATGTAATCGGACAATCTCAGATATGTACAATTCAGCCAGTTTATCTAAAGAATAATCCGTACGTACCGGAATAAAGTGTGTGGACTTTGTCAATCGATCAACAATTACCCAAATGGCATCTTTCTTCTTCGGAGACAACGGTAACCCAGATACAAAATCCATAGTAATTCTTTCCCATTTCCATTCTGGTATAGTGATTGGTTGAAGCAACCCCGAAGGTACTTGATGTTCAGCTTTAACCTGCTGACATACTAAACACCTTGATACAAACTCAGAGATATCACGTTTCATACCTGGCCACCAATACATCTTTTTCAAATCATTATACATTTTATTACTCCCCGGATGTACAGACATAATACCGCTGTGGGCCTCATGTAAAATCTTCTGTATAAGCTCCGAATCCTTTGGTACACATACTCTGCCTCTGAATAATAAACAACTATCAGTCCCAATTTAAAATTCTGAATCATTACCTGACTCACATTGTACCCGTTTAGCCTGTAACTTCTCATCATTTTTTTGAGCTTCACATATTTGTTGACGAAACATCGATTTAGCATTCACTTCAGCTATAATTGAACCATCATTAGCCAGTGACAACCGGGTATTCATAGCTCGTAAAGCAAACAGAGATTTTCGGCTCAAAGCATCAGCTACAACATTAGCCTTACCCGGATGATAACCAATAACCAAATCATAATCTTTTATCAATTCAAGCCACCTGCGTTGTCTCAAATTCAAATCTTTCTGTGTCATCAAATATTTCAAGCTTTTCTGATCAGTATAAATATGACACTTTTCACCATACAAATAATGCCGCCATATTTTCAATACAAATACAATAGCAGCTAATTCAAGATCATGTACCGGGTAGTTTCTTTCATGTGGTTTAAGTTGTCTTGAAGCATAGGCTATTACTTTATCTTCTTGCATCAAGACACAACCCAAACCATTTAATGATGCATCACTATAAATAATAAATTCCTTACCTGATTCAGGCTGTACCAACACAGGTGCTTTCGTCAACTACTCCTTCAATCGGTTAAAACTTTGTTGGCATTTATCTGTCCATTCAAATTTAACATCTTTATGTAATAAACGGGTCATCGGAGAAGCTATCATAGAAAACCCCTGTACAAATCTCCGATAATAACCAGCTAAGCCCAAGAAACTTCTAACTTCAGATACATTTTTCGGTGGACTCCAATTGACAATAGTTGAAATTTTACTTGGATCTACCCTGATGCCTTCTGCAGATACAATATGTCCGAGAAAACCCACCTCTTGAAGCCAAAATTCACATTTACTGAATTTAGCATAAAGCTTCTTTTCGCGCAGAATTTGCAACACTATTCTCAAATGTTCTGCATGCTCATTTTCATCTCGAGAATAAACTAGAATGTCATCAATGAAAACTACTACAAACCTATCTAGATATGGTTTGAATATCCGGTTCATCAAGTCCATAAATACTGCAGGTGCATTAGTCAACCCAAATGGCATAACCAGAAACTCATAATGCCCATACCTGGTTCTGAAAGCTGTTTTTGGCACATCTGACTCTTTTACCCGTAACTGATAATAACCCGATCGAAGATCAATCTTCAAAAATATTGTGGCACCTTTCAGCTGATCAAATAAGTCATCAATTCGAGGCAACGGATACTTATTCTTTACAATTACCTTATTAAGCTGTCGATAGTCTATACACAATCTCAATGATCCATCTTTCTTTTTCACAAATAGAACCGGAGCACCCCAAGGTGAATGACTTGGACGAACAAAACCTCTGTCAACAAGTTCCTGTAACTGCGTCTTTAACTCTTTTAATTCTGTAGGAGCCATACGATACGGAGCTATGGAAATTGGGGTAGTTCCCGGAATCAGATCTATAGAAAATTCGACTTCTCTTTTTGGTGGCAACCCTGGTAATTCCTCTGGAAACACATCAGAAAATTCACATACAACTGGCACTACTTGTATTTTTGACTCAGATACGTTAGTATCCAACACATATGCCAAATACACATCATACCCTTTTCTGACACACCTCTGAGCTGTCATTACTGAAATCACATCAGATAATTCTTCTGTCTGATCAGATTTTACTCGAAGTAATTCTCCATTTTGACACTTTAGCACAACATATTTCTGTCTACAGTTTACTACTGCATCATGTTGAGTTAACCAATCCATGCCCAATATCACATCAAACTCATCAAAAGGCAATAACATCAAGTCAACCGGGAAACAAATACCTTTTACCATCAGTGGACAATTTTTACAAACTTTATCCACCATCACAAACTGGCCCAGGGGGTTCGAGACTTTAACCACAAATTCAGTAGGTTCAACAAATAAATTTTTAACAAATACTAATTTTGTGCATATGTATGAATGTGTAGAGCCAGGATCAATTAGTGTAATAACATTAGTGTCATAGAGAGAAAATGTACCCGCAATTACATCAGGAGAGGACGCCTCTTCACGAGCTCGAATAGCATATGTTCTTGCGGGTGCTCTAACATCGGATCTAGCTGCTGAATCTTTAGATGCACCCCTGTTACTCGCTCCCACTCCTGGATTTCTTTGTAGTCTACCTCTGGTAGGAGCATTTCCTGATCTCGCACTAGTTATCTCTTCTTTTTTAGTTGTTTCAGGACAATCCTGAACAAAGTGATCTGATGCTCCACATCTAAAACAAACATTTTCACCTGCTCTACACTCTCCGGGGTGGCGTCTCCCACATTGAGGACATTCCGGCCTAGGAGGTCGAGTACTGCCCGTACTTGCAACTGTAGTGGTTTGGGCTCTATAACCCTCGAATCTTCTAACCCTACTTCGGCCAGAATATCTATCTGGAAAATGTGATCCGCTAGAGGGCTCCCTAGATCTCTTAGACGTAGACTGAAATGATTTACTCATTTGCCTCTTCTTTGTATCCTGCGTTCCGGCTTCAACTTTGCTCTTCTCTTTTTCTTTTAACAAGTCTTCTACTTTACAGGCTCTTTCTACCAGAACAACAAACTCTCTGATTTCCAATACACCCACTGATAGTCGGATATCATCATTAAGCCCATCTTCAAATCTCTTGCATATTTACTAAGTCTGACAAACTTCCGGGCATATTTACTAAGTCTGACAAATTCGCGTTCATATTCAGTCATGGACATCTTACCTTGTTTTAACTCAAGAAACTCCTTCCTTTTTTGATCTATAAATCTCTGGCTGATGTACTTCTTTCGAAACTCCTCCTGAAAGAAATCCCAAGTAACCCTCTCACTCGATACTATAGACACGAGAGTCTTCCACCAATGATAAGCTGAATCTCTGAGAAGTGAGACCACACACTTCATACATTCTTCTGGTGTACAAGATAATTCTTCAAAAACCCTGATAGTATTCTCAAGCCAAAATTCTGCTTTTTCTGCATCATCATCTTTCGTAGCCCGAAATTCTTCAGCCCCTTGCTTCCTAATCTTATCAACAGGTGGTCTCTCCCTGATGACTATACCTGCAGCTGGGGAAGCTACATAGGGAACCTGTGAATCCTGAGGGGGTGGAGGTCTTACAGCCGGATTCATACGAACGAACTCGGCAAACCAATCATTCATGGCTTGGAAGAAGGCTTCTCTAGCTCCTCCTCCCTGTCTAAGTGATGCAGGTCTTTCACTAACATTAACATCTAGTGGCACCGTCCCTTCTGCGGAAGCAGGCGCATTACTCTCTACTTCATCTGCACTAGCTCGTTCAGGATCCATAACTATAAGAGAAAACATTTTAAAATCGTCAGGAGTCGTCACACTATCAAAATATATAAGTATGGCATGTATAGGTAGACTCTTATTCATACTGCGTATTTCCGAGAACCGACTAAACCTGCTCTAATACCAATAAATGTAACACCCCTTACCCGAGACCGTTTCCGGAGTCGAGCACGAGGCATTACTTAGCTTATCTTACTAATTCGGAGCATAAAAACTTGGTTTGAAAATTAATTTCGCTATTTACAGCAAGTCTGTCCAATCACGCAGTAGTTACTAAATTAATTATAACTTGAGCTACGGGACTTGAAATATAATTCCGTAAATTTTCCCTGAAACCAGACTCATATATCTTCCTACCATAAAATTTTCAGAATTTTTGGTTCAGCCAATTAGTACAGTTTATTAGTTAAATTCTCCCCTGTTTCACCACCTGACTGTTCTGACCTCTTTCTACTAAAAATAATTTTTCTCACCGTAGGATTTTCATATAAAGTTATTACTTGTTTCTACAAAAAATAGACTCAATAAGGAATCTAGACATATAAACTAGAACTCTTAACCATTTTTGTACAATTTTTAATGATTTTCTAAACTCAAAACAGGGGAGTTGAAAAACAAATCTGACCCTTTCTCACTAAAATTCACATATCTTAAAATATAAAATTCATTTTGTTAAGTCGTTATTTTTCTATGAAAATAGACTCAACAATATTTAATTCCATATATCATTCAACCTCTAATTCATTTTATACCATCCTAGGTGAGTTTTCAAATTCACGTCACTGTTGCTGCCTGAATTCTGTTTCTTTGCAAAATTTTACCCTTTAATGATTTCCATGCATAATTTATCACCTAGACTCTTACAACAACAAACACCTTCATACTTAACCATTTTAATAATCATTCATCATCAAATACTTACACCTAATTCTTTAGCAAAATCATAATTACAAACATGCAAAATAACTAAGTCCCTATACATGCCATAACTCAGACGTGTTTCATCATGAAATACCGAGCAGTTGTTCTTGATAGTGTAGACGATCTCCGACTTCTTTAGGATCCCTGAAGCAACTTTGCAATACTATAAGAGAAAGAAAAATAAAAGAAGTAAGCATTAAGCTTAGTAAGTTTACTAGCAAATAAATAACAACATTTAACACAAATGATTATACTCAAATGTCAAGGTCTCTAGTTTACTCTTTAATTAATCTCATTCTCATTCTCTTGCTCGTTTACTTAGTTAACTCGTGATCATATCTTACTCTTCCATTGTTGAAACGTTGAGTATCATTTGATAATATAATAAGTTCTTAACTCTTATAACTTACCTGAGCTTGCCATTTACGCTTTTAACTGAACTTTCATGTACCTGATTCGTTTACTAGCCCGTTGAACCACATTGGAATAATAAGGATACTCGGGTATCTTCTGATCATAACATGCCAAAGCCATGTCCCAGACATGGTCTTACATGGGATATCCTCATATCGGTGCCCATGCCATGTCCCAGACATGGTCTTACAGGGGACCTCTCATCTCGGTGCCAACGCCATGTCCCAGACATGGTCTTACATGGGACCTATCGTCTCGGTGCCCATGCCATGTCCCAGACATGGTCTTACATGGGACCTATCGTCTCGGTGCCCATGCCATGTCCCAGACATGGTCTTACATGGGATCTCTTTACCCAAATGTCATGACATTCGTATCCAGTACCATCCTTATGTATCAGCGGGACTTTTTAATTTTAATTCTCTATCATTTCATGCTCGGTGCCAAATATAGCCAAATTCACCAACTTAGCCTTCAACTTTATTCTTTCCTTTGTCTAGCCTCAAGTTTCGTTCTTCTTGATTATGGAGCTTGGAAGCTTGAAAACCCTAACTATGGCTTCCCCCTTGCTGATTTCGTCCTAATGAAGAAGATGATGATTTTTCCATCTTTTTCCCTTTTAATTCTTTTTATTACTAGATTACCAAATTGCCCCTAACTTAAAAATTTTCTATTTCACTTATCCCATGTCCATTTTTGTCTACCAACTTAACCAATGGTTTATTTACCATATAAGGACCTCCAATTTAAAATTTCATAACAATTGGACACCTCTAACATGTAGAACTCAACTTTTGCACTTTTTACAATTTAGTCCTTTTGACTAAATTGAGTGCCCAAACGTCGAAATTTTCGAACGAAATTTTCACGAAATCATTTTGTGAAAACGTAGACCATAAAAATATAATAAAAATAAAATTTTCCTCATCAGATTTGTGGTCCCGAAACCACTGTTCTGATAACCTTAAATTTGGGCCATTACAAAATGTTTGAGGGTAAAAGGGACCCAATAGCACATCTCATGCAATATAATGATTACATGAATATGTTAGGGGCTTCTGGTGTGGCGAAGTGCAAGGTTTCTCGATAACTCTTAGGGGAAGTGCAAAGGATTAGTATTTATCTTTGCTACAGGGTTCCATTTGAAGCTTCTCACAATTGGGTCAGATGTTTTTGGGTAGGTTTTGTGCCCATAGAATGATAATGAGTACCCCAATGGGTTTAATGTTAGTAAATCAAAAAGATGGAGAATCTTTACAGGACTATGTTAAGTGGTTTCATGTAGCCATATTGAACACAAAGAATTTGAAAGTCGAATGGGCTGTTGATGCCTTCATTATGGGAGTTCACAATGAGCATGTTCAGTACTCATTTATCGATAATAGAGCACAAAGTTTGGCAGACTTGTGTGAGAGGGTGTACAAGTGTACAGAGGCCAAGAAAATTAAGAGAGCAACCCGTAGTACCTTTCAAAGGGATGATAGGCACTTTAGAAGTCGTCAGAGTACGCGTGCCCAACGAAGGTCTTTCGTCATAGAACTTGAAAGTCCAAGGTAGGGGAAAACAAAGGAGTTATTCACAAAATGAGTCACCAAAGGCAATTCAAAGGCCTCAGGGTGAGCACACGAGAAGGTATTTTCCTCATGGAAAATTTAAAGTTTACACTCTTATCGCCTATAAAGGAGTTATTATTTATAGTAAAATATAACACCAAAAATATAAAAGGTTAGAACAGTAGTGTCCGCAAGTGCACAAAGTCAAATTTAATATAGTTTGTAAAATAAAATACTTGAAAGTATTCCGAGGATCATACCTAAGGGAAGATGGAATAAATTATGAAAAATATTTTTACAATAATAAGTCGAAATAGTACTAATTAATTCCTATATTATGATAAACCATAAAATATATTAAGGGGATAAAAATAAAAAACGAAAATAAATAAATGAGAAAATAAACAAACGGCTTAAAAATCAATAAACCAATTAGGAAAATTAACTTACTTCAGGGTTTGTATTTAACTTTGGATTAAGGTTTTAGGGTGGATTAGCTACTGATTAATCAATTATTACCTCCCGGCCTTTATATCCATTCTGTACTTAAAGAACTTGCTTTTATTCAATTGGAGTTGAGATTATGAATAACATGAGTGGCTAAATCCCTCATAGGAGATTAATGAGTGGATGAGGATGTGATTAACAGAGGATTTAGGGTATCCTAAGAGGATTTGTTTGTATAAATTATGTGTTCTTAAACTGTTAGGCTTGACAACCCTAATAAGTTATCATAGGCTAGGCGAGATTGAGAGATAAGTTGAACCAAGTAAATCGTAATTTATCCTGGTTGAGAAATTGAGGTTGGGAGATAAACGAGTATCAACCATTTGAGCAAGCTAATTAGAGGCCAGGAGGTAATATTTGCTTAATCAATGTCTAATCCACCTTAAACCCTGATTCAAAGTTAGTTATAAACCCTGAAGAGAGTTCATCTTCCTGATTAGTTTATCGATTTATTTCATTTTTTTATTTTATTTATTTATTTATTTTTATACCCTTAATTTATTTTATGGTTCATTGTAATATAAGAAATAATTACTACTAGTTAGACTTATTATTGTAAAAAAGTGTTTTCATTATTTATTCCATCCTCTCTTGGATTTTGGATATTGTGAATGTGTGACACAAAATATATGTCTGCTTTAGTGGTTATGTGTTCTGGAAGTGTTTGGGAGGTCCAAAGTTCAAGCTAGGACTTGGG
Organism: Gossypium hirsutum; assembly: GCF_007990345.1. Taxonomy (NCBI): domain Eukaryota; kingdom Viridiplantae; phylum Streptophyta; class Magnoliopsida; order Malvales; family Malvaceae; genus Gossypium; species Gossypium hirsutum. The sequence continues at coordinate 21,520,135 of NC_053446.1, read as the reverse complement.
CAAATTTCCTATCTTTGGTCAGTAGGCTTTTAAGTAAAAGTTGACAAATAATTAAGAGAATGGACCTGCTGGTCTGGTGGATAAGTGGAGTGTTGGTGTAAAGGAGGTCTTATGTTTGAATCTTGGCGTGAGCATTATTTTTGCTCGTGCATCCAAGAGAGTTTGAGATGGACTAAAAATAGTAGTGGATTTAGTGGGGAGTTTGATGGTGAAAAATAAGGGATTGGGGTAGTTACCACATATTCTGTTCATCTTTTTTTGTCTTTTTTTTAATTTACCTAAAATCCCTCTACCTTCTTGCCGTTTTTCTCTTCATTGCTGCAGAATTTCTGCTCTCTTTCACCCTTCATCTTCTTGATTTTTCTTTTCCCACTCTGCCTGTAGTTGCTCCACGTTTGTCTGCGATCGTTCGGTAAGTTTTAGATAAGTGATTTATCTCTGTTTGTTAACTTTCTTCAGAAGTGTTTTGTTTATTCCAATTAAGAGACGATTCAAGGGCTCGTAATCACCAATCGGAGTCTTAGTTTGTGTGGGAATTACTGTTCATCGGTTGAAAGTAAGGTTTTGTCGCTTATGGATTAAAACCTCAATATGAGTTCGATTTGGGATCACATTATGTGAGATTACATTAGTGTAATTTGTTCAATTATACTCATTGGAGTGCTCGGGGACTATTTTAGCATCAAACAAAACCAGATGTGTACCCAAAATTACTTGTTGTTTGGATAGCAACAATAGGCTAACTTTGAAAAATTACTATAAATTGCGAAAATAGAATTAGAGGATGAAAAAAATATGGAATTAAAGCTTATTGAGTCTAGTTCCTCATAGAAAAAATGGTGTAATGGAATTGTACATCGCGAGTTATAATAAACTTTGTGAGACAAGGTCAGAATGAATTTGGGTTCCCTTGTTTTGACTTTTGAAAATCATCGAAAATTGTAAAAGAATAATTAGGGGCTTAAATTTATATGTTTAAATCCTTAATGAGTCTATTTTCAAGAGAAACAAATAAAAACATCATCCAATTCCGTACTAAGAGATAAATAATTTTTAGTAAGGAAAGGTTGAAGCTGTCAAATAGCAGAATTAGGATAAATTTGAAGATTTTACTGTACTTATTTGATAAACTATAAATTCTAAAAATTTTATGGTAGAAAGGTATTTGAGTGTAGTTTCAAAAACATCAAGAGGATCTTAATTTGGAATTCTGTAGCTCAAGATATAAATAATTTAGTAACAGTGAGTCAAGTAGACAACTTTGAAGGAACATTTAAGTAAATAGTGAAAATATATATAAATAATTAACTAGCACGGGAGACATTAAAAATGGTTCAAGCGGCCAAGGCCAGTTTAGGGCGAGTGGGCCACATGGGCGTGTGAGCCCATTTTTCTGAAAAGTTCTGTAAGGTTGCATGGATCGCCCAAGTCGACTATGAACGTACTGGAGGGTCGGTAAGCTTTACTTAGACCCCTATATGTGTGATCTGTCTATCTGATTTCTATACCGAGCATGACTTATGATATCTGAATGTATGTGCTATATGTGTGATCTGTCTGTCTGATTTCTATACCGAGCATGACATATTTTGCATGCTGCATTGCATCAGGGTGGGTTGATGATATTTGGAGAAAGTGTTTGAAAGGCTATTACACCTGTTATCTGGCAGCTCAGCTACAACCTTCTGATTATGGGCCGCATTTCGGTACAGTATGGTGTGTAAGGATGAGTGGGTTGATTTAATCCCTACATGGTGTGTATGGTTGGACGGAGATGGTGGGTAGGATTCTGATTTACTATATCTGCATTCTGCATCTAATATGGGCCAAGGCCTAATGTATTTCTGAGACTATATCTGAATGGGCTAAGGCCCAAACTGATTTTGTGATGGGCCTAGGCCCAGACTGTAACTAATTGAATGCTGTTGAATATCTGTATGTATGTTTTCTGTGGGGATTACACACTGAGTTTGCCAAAACTCACCCTTTTTCTGTTTAATCTGTACAAGTAATCCCCAAACATGACGGGCTAGTACAGCAGAGGACTCGATGGTGGCCACACGTAAATTTTAGACTATTTTTCGTTAATGTCTAGAATTTATTACTTATTTGGGGTTTTTGATGTAGCTTTTGGACTATGGACTAGTTGGCTTTAAATTTGGGACTTTGTACTGTTTTTATGGTTTTTTTTAAACTGCAACTCAACAAAACACAGTTTTTCTAAAAACTAAAGTTTTCGTAAATAAAAACGATTTTCCCTAAATTAATTGGTTACAAAAGCTTCCGCTAAGAGACAAGTTTTAAAGCAAATCAACTAGTACTTATTTTTTTCGAATTAAATAAAAGCTAACTAACTGTAACGGTTTTAACTCGACAATCTTGTCTTAAAATCTCATTCCATGTGACATCGCCAGATTCGACCATAATGTCTAGGTCGGGTTTGGGGTGTTACATTTAGTGGTATCAGAGTCAGGTTGCAAAATTCGGCTGTGGATTATGAGTTTTAAAAAAATTGGGCTTTCAAAAAATTGATTGGTTTCCAAATTAATTAAAATGTTTTTACTGAGTAAGTGGTACACCGAGTCTCCAGTGCCGATCCTGTAAGTATTCTAAATTATGATTTGTTTTAAACTAAAACTATTATGGATAGTATATTCTGAAACTATTATAGGTAGTAAAATGTACTGAAAACACTTTAGTTAGTGCATACTGAAAATTGTAGAGAAATTGGAAACTGTAGTGAAACTACAATTTACGAAAATGAACTCTGAATAACTGATAATATAAAAAATTTGTTAATAAACACTGGAACTGTAACTGATTCATAAAACTTATAATACCATATAAATTCGATTAGATATGAGCACACGAGGTATCCGTAGACGGGGTACTAGAGGCCAAGGTAAAGGCCATAGAGGGGGCTCGAGTTGAGTCCTCGTCATCGAGCAGCCTGCCAAATTTGGATACAAGTGAGACTCTAGTGTTGCCCGCTACTGAGACTGGGTCTCAAGATCGCATGGCTGGGGACGATGTATTGTCCCAGGCTATGCTAAGGATTTTGGAAAGGGTCGTTGGGCCCAAGACTGGATTTGGGGGTCTAGGGTCGGTTACGGAATGACTCTGGTCCAATAGAGTTGAGTTCTTCAAAGGTGTCACTGGGGTTGCCCCTAATGTGGCCAAGTACTAGATTACACCCCTAAGCAGAAATTAAATGGTGCAGTCTCGCTGCTGCGGGACGAGGCTTATCAGTGGTGGCTGACCGTTAAGGAGGGCACTCAGCTTAAACGTCTAACATGGGAGTTCTTTAAGACCGCCTTCCGGGAGAAATATATCAGATTTAGTTATGTGGATGCACGTAGGAGGGAGTTTCTAAATCTTACACAGGGGGATCGATCAGTGGCTGAGTATGAGGCCGAGTTTCTGAGAGTGAGTCGCTATGCGCGAGGTATGGTGGCATCTGAGTATGAACGATGTGTCCACTTTGAGGATGGCCTCAAAGATAATTTGAGAGTTCTGATAGCCTCGCAGAGGGAGTGAGATCATTCTGCCTTGGTCGAGAGGGCAAAAATTACGAGGAGGATATAGAGGTAGTCATGATTAGAGAACATCGAAAGTACTTATCTAATGTGATCTCTGCACTGGTGGCGGAGAAGTTGGTGCGTAAGAGATTTGAGGCATCCTTGGCCTATGTGAGTATTTCTGGTTTTGGAGACTCTATAGTTAAGGATAACAGAATGGTAAAAGATATTTCAAATGTGTTTCTTGAGGAGCTACCGGGTTTACCTCTGAATCGTGAAGTGGAGTTTGGGATAGAGCTCCTTTTCGGTACAGCTACGGTGTCTATCGCCTCTTACCGAATGCACTAAAGGAGCTTACAGAGCTTAATGGATCGTGAGTTCATCTTCCCTAGTATGTCTCCATGGGAAGCACCGGTACTGTTTGTAAAGAAGAAAGATGGTAACTGAACAAGTACCCCTTACCGATGATAGATGATCTATTTGACCAATTTCGAGGAGCTTCAATTTTCTCCAAGATTGACCTCCAATCTGGATATCATCAATTAAGGGTTAATGAGGCTGATGTTCATAAGACAGCGTTTAGGACTCATTATGATCACTACGTGTTCCTAGTGATGTCATTTGGACTGGCTAATACACCGGCAGCTTTTATGGATCTGATGAACTGAGTGTTTCAACCCTACCTGGATTGGTTTGTAGTGGTGTTCATCGATGACATATCGGTTTACTAAAGGACTGAAGATGAGTTTGATGAGTACCTTTGAGTCGTTTTTCAGACTTTGAGGGAAAAATAACTCCATGCTAAGTTTAGTAAGTACGAGTTCTGGCTGCGTGAGGAGACATTTCTTGGTCATGTAGTTTCGGCTGAAGGGATTCAAGTTGATCCTCGAAAGATTGAGGCTATGTTGGAGTGAAAGCAGCCTAGGAACATGTCTGAGATCCGTAGTTTTCTAGGACTGGCGGGATGTTATTAACTATTTGTAGAGGGTTTTTCATTGATTGCAGCACCCTTGACTAAACTGCTACGTAAGGGTGTGCCGTTTAACTGGACTGATGCGCAGTAAGAAAGCTTTGAGAAGCCCAAGACTGTACTGACTTAGGCCCCTAATCTGATATAGTCGGAGCTTGAAAAGGAGTTTACTGTTTATAGTGATGCGTCACATATCGGTTTAGGATGTGTGTTGATGCAGAATGGTAAGGTGGTAGCCTATTTATCTCATCATCTTAAGACCCATTAGGAAAATTATCCGACGCATGACTTGAAGTTGGCCGTTGTGGTATTCGCACTGAAAATCTGGAGGCATTATTTGTATAGTGAGAAGTGTATCATCTACACTGATCATAAAAGCCTCAAGTATCTCCTCACTTAGAAGAAACTTAATCTTAGGCAGCGCAGATGGATTGAGCTACTTACAGAATATGACTGCACCATTGAGTACCACCTTAGTAAGGCCAATGTGGTGGCTGATGCACTTAGCCGTAGGGTTATGACTGATTTGATGATGATATTTGCTCGCCTAAGATTATTTGATGATGGCAGTTTTTTAGCCGAGCTTCAGGTTAAGCCGTCATGGATTGAGCAGATTAAGGGTAAGCAGTTGGAGGATGAGTCGTTGGGTCTTCGATTCTAGTAGATTGAGAGCCGTAGTACCAGGGGTGTGCATTCGGTTAAATGACCGGTTGACCGACCCAAAATAGCTATAACCGAATTAACCGACCTTTCAAAATTTTTAACCGTTAACCGAACCAAATTTTTTTAAAAAAACATTAACTGAACCGAAATTTTTTCAGTTAATTAGGTCGATTAACCGAATTAACCGAAAATTGTATGGTTTTTATTTTTGGTTAAAAATTAACCGAATTACCTGAATTACCCGAATTGAATTAGTAGATAATTAAAAACATTACATATGTCTTTGAATCACTACATAATTAAAAACATTACATAAGTCTTGAAATTAACACATAATTGAAATGTAACTCTTTAATATTCTCCATTTATATTCATTTCTTCTCTGCAAAAAATCTCCATTTGCATTAAGCCTAAAAAAAATGTGTAATTGGGTAGAGACTTAGAGTTAGACTTTAGTTTTATTTTGATTGGGTTGGTAATTGGGTAGACTTTAGTTTTACTCTTATTGGGTTGGGTAATTGGGTAGACTTTAGTTTTAGTTTTATTGGGTTGGGTAGTTGGGTTGGGTTGGTAATTGGGTTGGGTTGGATAATTTATTTATTAATTTTTTTAGTTAAATCGAAAAAATTCGGTTAACCGACCTGTTTCGAACCAAATTAACCGTTAACTGAAAAATCATAAAAAAAATTAACCGACCCTAGATTGAAAAAATTCAGTTAACCGACTAATTAACCGAATTCGATCGGTTAATCAAAATTTTTTGGTTTTACCCAAATTATGCACACCCCTAGGTAGTACTACGAATTTTGGATTGAACAATGATAGGGTACTCTGTTTCCGTGGGAGAATCTGTATTCCGAATGATACTGATTGAGACAGGCCATACTGAGAGAGGCGCATAGTAGCCCTTATGCTATGCATCCTGGCGGGAATAAAATGTACCGAGACCTTCGTGAGTTATATTGGTGGTCAGGTTTGAAACGTGAGGTTATTGATTTTGTGGGCAGATGCCTGACTTGCCAGCAGGTTAAGGCTGAGCATCAATTACCTTCGGGTTTGCTGCAATAGGTTAAGATTCCTCTTTGGAAATGGGAGCGCGTAACTATGGATTTCGTTAATGGGTTACCTCTAACACCCACTAAGAAGGATTCAATATGGGTCATCGTGGATTGATTGACCAAGTCCGCCCACTCCATACCAGTTTGTACCGATTATTCTCTGCAAAAGCTAGCAAAGCTTTATATTTCTAAGATAGTGAGACTGCATGGAGTACCGATTTTGATCACCTCTGACAGGGATCCTCGATTTGTGTCTCAATTTTGGACGAAGTTACATGAGGCTGTGGGTTCAAGGATGGACTTTAGTACTGTATTCTATCCTCAGACCGATGGTTAGTCTGAGAGGGTGATTCAGATACTGGAGGGCATGTTGAGGCGCTACCGCTCTGATCCAACTCATATTGTCCCTGTTGAATAGATCGAGGTTAGGCAGATTTGACCTTTGAGGAAGAGCCGGTTTAGGTTTTGGATCGCGACGTTAAGGTTCTGAGAAGGAAATCCATTCCATTGGTAAAGGTTCTTTGGCGTAATCATAGCACTGAGGAGGCCACATAAGAGCCTGAGGATGCAATGTGTCGACAGTGTCCTCATCTGTTCTGACCAGGCAAATTTTGAGGACGAAATTTTCTTTAGGGGGTAGAATTGTAACGCCCCAAAAATTTAATTTTTGGTATTGTGAATGTGTGACAAAATATCTGACTGCTTTAGTGGTTATGTGTTCTGGGTGTATTTGGGAGGTACCAAGTTCAAGCCAATACTTGGGCAAATTTTGGTATTGCCCTATCTTTGGTCAGTAGGCTTTTAGTAAAAGTTGGCAAATAATTAGCAGAATGGGTCCGCTAGTCTGATGGATACGTGGAGTCTTGGTGTGAAGGACCATGTGTTCGAATCTTGGCGTGAGCATTATTTTTGCTCGTGTATCTAGGAGAGTTTGAGATGGACTAAAAATCCGAGTAGTAGATTTAGTGGGAGTTTGATGGACAGAAATAAGGGATTGGGATGGTTATCAAATATTCTGTTAATCTTTTTTTTTTTCTTTCCCCAAAATCCCTCCACCCTCTTGTCATTTTTTTCTTCATTTTTGTCGAATTTCTACTCTCTTTCACCCTTCATCTTCTTGATTTTTCTTTTCCCACTCTGCCTCGTGTCGCTCTATGTTTGTCTGCGATCGTTCGATAAGTTTTAGATAAGAGATTTGTATCCATTTGTTAACTTTCTTCTGAAGTGTTTTGTTTATGCCAATTAGGGGACGATTCAAGGGCTCGTAATCACCAATCGGAGTCTTAGTTTGTGTGGGAATTACTGTTCATCGGTTGAAGGTAAGGTTTAGTCGCTTATGGGTTAAAACCTCGATAGGAGTTCAATTTGGGATCAAGTTATGTGAGATTAAATTAGTGTTATTTGTTCAATTATAGGTGTTGGATTGCTTGGGGACTATTTTAGTATCAAACAAAACCAGGTGCGTACCCGAAACGCAAAAAAAATAGGATTCGGTGAAAAGCCAAAATTGCTTGTTGTTTGGATAGCAGCAGTAGGCTAACTTTGGAAAATCCCCATAAATTGTGGAAATAGAATTAGGGGATGAAAAAATATGAAATTAAAGCTTATTGAGTCTAGTTTCTCATAGAAGAAACAGTGTAAGTAATGGAATTGTAAATCGTGAGTTATAATAAACTTTGTGAGACAAGGTCAAAATGAATTCGGGTTCCCCTGTTCAGACTTTGGAAAATCATCGAAAATTGTAAAATAATAATTAAGAGCTTAAATTTATATGTTTAAATCCTTAATGAGTCTATTTTCAAGAGAAATAAATATAAACATCATCAAAATTCCGTAATAAAAGATAAATAATTTTTAGTAAGGAAAGGTTGAAGTTGTCAAATAGCAGAATCGAGATAAATTTGAAGATTTTACTGTACTTATTTGATAAACTATAAATTCTAAAAATTTTATGGTAGAAAGGTATTTGAGTTTAGTTTCAAAAACATCAAGCGGATCTTAATTTGGAATTATGCAGCTCAAGATATAAATAATTTAGTAACAGTGACTCAAGTAGACAGCTTTGAAGGAACATATAAATAAATAGTGAAAATATATATGAATTATTAACTAGCACGGGATACATTAAAAATGGTTCATACGGCTAAGGCCAATTTGGGGCGAGTGGGCTACATGGGTGTGTGAGCCCATTTTTCTGAAAACTTCCATAAGGTTGCACAGGTCACCCAAGCCTATTATCTGGCAGTTCAGCTACAACCTTCTGATTATGTGCCGCATTTCGGTACAGCATGGTGTGTAGGGATGGGTGGGTTGATTTAATCCCCATTTATTGTATCTGCATTCTATATCTGATATGGGTCACGGCCTAATGTATTTCTGAGACTGTATCTGAACAAGCTAAGGCCCAAACTGATTCTGTGATGGGCCTAGGCCCCAGACTGTATCTAACTGAATGTTGTTGAATATCTATATGCATGTTTTCTGTGGGGATTACACACTGAGTTTGTAAAAACTCACCATTTTTCTGTTTAATTTGTACAGGTAATCCCCAAACTTGATGGGTCGGTGCAGCGGAGGACTCGACGGTGGCCACACGTAAATTTTAGATTGTTTTTCGTTAATGTCTAGAATTTTTTACTTATTTTGGGTTTTTGATGTAGCTTTTTGACTATGGACTGGTTGGCTTTAAATTTAGGATTTTGTACTGTTTTTATGGTTTTTTTAATTGCAACTCAACAAAACACAGTTTTTCTACAAACCATGGTTTTCGTAAATAGAAACGATTTTTTCTAAATTAATTGGTTGCAAAAGCTTCTCCTAAGAGACAAGTTTTAAAGCAAATCAACTAGTACTTATTTTTTTCTGAATTAAATAAAAGCTAACTAACTGTAACGGTTTTAACTCGACAATATTGTCTTCAAATCCCATTCCATGTAACATCACCAGATTCGGCCATAACGTCTAGGCTGGGTTTGGGGTGTTACATTTGTTGTACAGACTATATTACAATTTGACTTGTACAATTGCGGACACTGCCATTCTTAATTCCTTATATTTTTTTGTGTATTATTTAACTATAAATGATAATACTATAGGCGGTCAAGTTGTTGGCGCATTTGCTAGGGAGGTTTCAGCAATAAATTTTGAAAATAAATTTTTTACAATTAATAAGATAACGAGGAACGTTAGGACCTATAGATACAATTTTTATTGTTTGTATGTTTGTTTTTGTTTTTATTTTTATTTTCTTCCCAAGTCATTTATGACCCGAAACTTTAGCACTCTAATTGAACCACATCCAGATTCGAAGCAAATTATTAGGCGCAACCGTCCAACGATGATTGCTGACCCACCCACATTTATAAATTTACCTTGGGAAAATCTATTGTTTAAATAGCCACAAGAACAACAGGGAAATAATTGGATAGAAGTCTCCATGGCTCAGCAAAAATTACGCGCGTACGCCTTACCTACCTTAGATGCGGTGCTAGGAAACATAGAAAGACTGGTGATTAATGCAAATAATTTCAAATTAAAGGTGGCCACAATCCAAATGATTCAAAACACGTTGCAGTTCAAAGGGAACATGGTTAAAGTCCCGAATCAACACTTGAAGTGGTTCTTTTAACTATGCAATACTTTCAAGTATAATGGGGTATTTGACAACGCTATATGTCTACGGTTATTCTCGTTTTCATTACGTGATAATGAGGCCAATTGGTTAGACTCGTTAGAACTGGGTTCCATTACCACATGGAATAATCTTGCGAAAAAATATCTTCATAATTTTTTCCCAATCAGTCGAACCATTCAACTTCAGCGAGAAACAACTAATTTTAAACAATATGAAAGTGAAACCCTTTACAAGGCGTGAGAGCATTTCAAGATGATGCTAAGGAAGTGCCCACACCATGGACTCCAAGCATGGCTCCAAATCCAAATATTCTACAATGGTGTTGACGGACATATTAGATCTAACCTAGATGGAGCACCCATTGGATCTCTCATGTTCCATACATACGAACGAGTTTATAAAATCATTGAAGATATGATTATGAATTCGTACATGTGGCTTAACGAGAGGTTTAGGTACCAATCGAAGCCTCCAACAGTAAAAGCGGTGAACAAAGAAAATGAAGAGGATGGATTTGATCAAAGCTTAGAAAAGTTTAACTATTTGGAGACATTAGTCAAGCCAACTAGAACGAAGCCACACTCAGAAAGCCAAACAGAGGAAGCAAGCTATGTAAATAATAGGGTTCGTGATCCCTATTCAAATACTTATAATCCTGGTTGGAGGGATCATCTGAACCACAAGTGGAGAGGTACCAAAGGAGGTGCGAATCAAGCTCAAACTCGATCGAACCCTCCATACCAACCTCTACCATTGCAACAACTGTCCATGGGAAATGATCATACTGCATGTGGTCAAAGATTCGACCGACTAGAAGGAGAGATACAAATAATGGAAATGGACATTCGACAAGTCTAATCTACATGTGGACGGCTCAAATCTCGAATGGAAAACCTTTGTGACCAAATGAGCCAGCTCATGACAATGTTTCAAAAACAAAGTGGTCAAAATGTCTCTAATAATAAGGAAAACAACCCTTAGATAGATGGAAAAGAGCATAAAAAAGTGATCGAGTTGCGATCATAAAAGTCACTGAAGCCATCATTCACACCCATCCATTAAGAGGAGGATGTTACCAAAAAGGTCAACGAATCCACAAAAGAAGAGCAAGCTAAGCACTACAAGTCGATCGAGGAGGTAACCAAATTGGTGCCCAATCCGGTAATGTCAAACTCAAGCACAATAAAGATACCGTTCCCAATGATATTATATGGCAAGCAAAAGAAGGACGAGGTAGATTTTTTTTTAATTTTTCTTAATTTATTTAAATCCCTTAATATCAATTTATCATTATTAGAGATCATAGACAAAATTCTGAAAAATGTCAAATATTTAAAGGAAATTATGAAACGACATAATGAACTAAAAAAAGATGAGTAAATTGACATTGATGCTTCATGCAGCACCTTAATCACTAAGAAGATACCCCCAAAGTTAAAAGATTTGGGAAACTTTACGATTCCAATTAAGATAGGGGATCGACACTTTAGCAAGGCCTTTTACGTCTTAGGGGATTACATAAATTTGATGCTATTATCAATCTATCGAAAACTCAAACCCTGGGATCTTAAAAGTTCCTCGATAATGCTACAATTAGTTGATAGGTCCTTGGTACACCCAAAAGGTGTACTCGATGATGTATTGGTCAAGGTACAGGGATTCATAATTCCTGTTTACTTTGTAGTGCTTAACTTCGAGGAAGATTGAGAAATCCCCATTTGGTTGGGTAAGCCATTTTTGGTCACTTCTAAACCGACTATCGATCTCGAGAAAAACGAGCTAATCATAAAGATGAATGAAGAAATACAGGTGTTCAAAAATGGTCGTGATTACCAAAGTGAGGGATTAGCTAGGGAGGAATGTTAGGTAATATTCAATTTGACCCCTAACAGCCTCGATCGAAGGTACTGTAGGAGACCAGGTTATAAAGGAATGAGACAAATAACAAGACTTCGATGGAAGACGGAGCAAATGAAAAAGTTGAGATAGGTGAGACCGAAAAATGAAGTCGATGGTAAAATTCAAGGATTTTTCAAACAATTCTAGTAGCACGACATATATTTTTAACCATCGAACTTAATCAAATTGTAAAATATTGTATACTAATTTGTTTTTAATTTGTTAGATTAGGAATTAGATTAGTTATTTTGTGTTAGAATTGGTCAGAAACAAGGTCCTGATGAAAACGAAGGAACTAGATGTGAGTAGGGTGCATGTATAGTAACCAAGGACTCTCTACAAGTCTCGGAGAGGCCAAATTGAAGTCGTGTTGTCACACTACAATACCTGGCACGACAAAAGCCCCGTGAACCCCAAAAATTCCAAAAATTCATTGTTGTGTCATGCCACATCCTATCTATGGCACGACACATCGTTATATTCAATACAAGTAGGGAAAATTATTGTCGTGCACGACATACAAGCCATTTTTGAAAACTTTTTGATTTTGGTTTGATGCGATCTTCAAAAATATCTCTCAATTTTGCACGAAAAATTCAACCCTGGAACGCCTCTATATAATGTCTTTATTAGCAACCAACACCCTTCAAGCCCCCAACCTCAAATATTCTCTTGAATATAGTCATTTTTCCCTACCAAGCCTAAACAAGTTATTTGTGAAATAACACCGAATGGTAGCAAGACGAAGCACGAATGGAAACTCTGAGCCATTCAAACCACATGGATGCAATAAAAACAAGAAATAGCAGATCACATCTTCAAAAGTATATGTTGGAAGAAATAATCGTGTGAATACAACAACACTTAGAATATCAAGCTGCATGCAATCAAGAACGTGGAAAGTTAGTAACCCGAGCAACTGATAAATATGGAATTAAAAACTTCCAATAGCCACAACACACCCTAGAGGAAATCACTCCAAGACCGTCAAGCCTACAAATCAATGGCAAGCTAGCGACAAAAATAAAAATCAAGCTACATTAAAGGTGGAGAACATTTGAGCACATCTTTAATATATTGTGTAGGGTATTGCCTACATCAAGCCAATTGAAGAACACTATGCTAGAAGAGCGAAATTGAAAAATCAACATCAAGCGGTAGGCATACTACAATGCAATACAATGCTACTCGAGATAATAACTTGAGGGAAGCGACAACAAGTAAGCAAAACAATCGCATATCAACCACGAATGAAAATAATAAAGTCGATCACATTAAGAAAAAAAGAGGAGAATTTAGAAGCTAGTGGTGGAGTTGGATTCTGATTCTGATTAATTATTAACAATTTATTCAGAATTTTGTACTTTATTTTTGGATGATTTTTAATTTTTGCTCTAGTTTTAATTAATTAGGAATTAGTATTTGCTATAAATATTTGTGCCTTTAATTTTTCTTTGTAGGAACCCTACAATTTTTTATGGCATAACCATTACGAGCCAAAACCAAAAAGAGGAGTAGTCCCACCAATTGAAGATTGAACATATCACGCCAATCGGGAAACCTCTTTCCTTTATATTTTTAGTTGCACATTAGGTACAATGTGTCGAATAAAGTGTGAGGGTTGACTTAGGAAAATTCAAAAATTTTAAAATTTTTCTTTCCTTACTATATTTATTTTCTTTTTAATTTTTAGCTTTTAACTGCGTGTTTGTACTTGAGCTTGTGGAAATACAAGTGATTTGCTAGGAGCATATACCTAGGTTGTTTGTTTAAATTACAAATTTAGTCTGAAACTAAATAATTTAGGTTATTTATAGTTAGACTAATTAGTTTAGTTTATCAGACTATAAATAGGTGAAAGAAATTAAATATACCAAGTGATAAAGGTAGATACAAATAAATAATTATACTTTTAGAAATATAGGATGTTCGAATTAAAAAGAAAATACTCAGTAAAATACATGGTTAATTAAACAGTGTAGTATGACCAATATAATCCTTATAAAAAGTGCCCGAGAAAAATCTCAATTGTATTGGCACAAATAAAAAAAATCATCATAAGGGTTATCGAGGAAATATTATTGTATTAGAGTTTAAAGTACGGACAAAAATAAACCGAGTAGAAAAAAAATATTTGAACTGACTATGCTTTGCAAAAATAAGTACTATATTCATAAATACATTTTGATGGAGGAATATATTTAATTTTCTTTGACTTGTTTATTTTGTAATTTATTAAACTATTCTGTCTAGATGTAAATAACTTTGAATTATTTAAATTTCTAGCTAGAGATATATATTTAGGCAAATATTCGTAGTGTCAATGCTCCGATCCAATCTCGTGTATCAAGCTAGCTCAAGTACATTTTATTTGTATGTTTTCAGTTTTAGTTTATTTTCGGTTTTTATTTTTATTTTTGGGTAGTTTCCTTGAGGACAAGCAAAGACTTAAGTGCAAAGGTATTTGACCTATCATCAAAAGTAATAAGTATGTTGGATTGATTCAATATCGATGAACCTAGAAAAGAGAATTGAGGGTTGGAATGAATGTATAACAAGAATTCTTGGAATTCCTTGGGGATTCGTGATTGGTGTTGAGCTAACTATAGTGCAAAGTCGTCTCTCTTTGGTTAATAAAATGTAAAAGGTTTATCGATCTCAAGGGGTACAGATCCATAATAGGCATATAGAAATTATTGTACATTAAATAACATCAAAAGTATTGGTTTCAAAAGATGGAATGTCTAATTTTTTTTACCTGGGGAACTGATTGGATTATTGCGAGCAGAACAAATGGGGCGTACTTTAGAAGAAGTAATTTGTTACCAGGCTATTTTATTGGGAATAATGAGAGCATATTTGCACACTCAAAGTTTTACATATGAAGCAAGTTTTCAAGAAACTGCTTGAGTTTTAGCAAAAGCTACTCTCCGGGACATATTAGTTGGTTGAAAGGCCTAAAAGAAACTGTTGTGCTTGGGGGTATGATACCCCCCGGTATCGGATTCAAAGGATTAGTGCACCGGTCACGGCAACATAACAACATTCTTTTGGAAACAAAAAAAAAGCACTTCTTCGGGGGAAAGATGAAAGATATTTTCTTCCACTGCCGAGAATTATTTGACTCTTACATTTCAAACAATTTACATGATACATCAAGCCGCTCTTTTATAGGTATAGAATTTAATGACTCTTAAGATAATTTGTTGTGGTCATCTGAGCTATTAATTTGTTAATAGTAATAAAGAGAATAATGAATAAAAAGTAATGGCTTGGCTCGTGTATAAACGACCAATCCCCGGTAGAAGAGAAGGTTCCATTGGAATTATTATTTATTTCAGGGTGTCTTGTCTCTCTTTTTCTTACTTAAAGAGAGAGAGAGAGAGAGAGAGAGGAAGTGCAAATAGAAATGGCAAGAAGATATTGGAACATAAATTTGGAAGAGATGTTGGAAGTAGGAGTTCATTTTGGTCATGGTACTAGGAAATGGAATCCTACAATGGCGCCATATATCTCTGCAAAACGTAAGGGTATTCATATTACAAATCTGACTAGAACCTCTCTTTTTTTATCAAAAGCTTGTGATTTAGTTTTTGATGCAGCAAGTAAGGGAAAAAATTCTTAATTATTGGTACCAAAAATAAAGCCAATTATTCGGTGGCACGGGCTGCAATAAGGGCTCGGTGGTATGTTAACAAATTGGCCCACTATAGAAACGAGGCTTCATAAGTTCAGGGACTTGAGACCAGAACAAAAGACGGGGGGACTCAACCAACAAAAGTTAATAAAAATAAGTGTTTTTTAACACATTTTCTGGGTCTTGTAACCAATAGGCCGACACATGCCTTAGGTTGTGCTAATTGGTTCAATTGAGTGTGTAGGATGAAGATACAAAGGCCCAATTGACATGGAATCAAAGGTTGAGTGATGCACAAGCTTTCCGTGACATCAAAACACCAAACATAAAACACAAGGAAGACCTTTGGTGTCATGTCACTCCACGCAAGAGGTGTGGCATGACATACATCGAGGAGCTGTCCAAGTTTCTCGGGGTTATTTTCATCCACACAGTCAAACTTATTTGTTTGGGCTGTCAACACCTCTATAAATAAGACATTAAAGGTTGAAAGTAATCAAGTTGTCCTAGACTCCTTCAAAAACCCTCGTAGTTTAGAAACAATTTTAGTTTATTTTCTTTTCAGCTTTTCAATACTTTCATGTTTTCCTCTTGAAATCAGTTTTGATTCAATAATTTATTTATATTATTAAATTATTTCATTTTATGTTCTTTTGCATTCGTTTTATTTCTTTATTCAAATCAAGAGATTTACTACTTCGTTCCCCATTCGATATTCAATCCACAATTATTCAAATCTCTTTTTTCTCAGAATCGATCATGTTTCTCACATGGTTTATTCAATTGGAGTTGAGATTATGATTAACATGAGTGACTAAATCCCTTAGAAGATATTAACGAGTGGATATGGATGTGATTAACGGAGGGTTTACGGTTTCCCAAGAGGATTAGTTGGTATAAATTATGTGTTCTTAAACTGTTAGGCTTGACAACCCTAATAAAGTGTAACACCCCAAACTCGGCCTAGACTTTATGGTCGAATCTGGCGATGTCACATGGAATGGTATTTCAAGACAAGATTGTTGAGTTAAAACCGTTACAATTAGTTAGCTTTTATTTAATTTAGAAAAAAAATAAATACTAGTTGATTTGCTTTAAAACTTGTCTCTTAGCGGAAGCTTTTGTAACCAATTAATTTAAGGAAAATCATTTTTATTTATGAAAACCTTAGTTTTTAGAAAAACTGTGTTTTGTTGAGTTGCAGTTTAAAAAAAACATAAAAATAGTACAAAGTCCCAAATTTAAAGCCACCAGTCCATAGTCCAAAAGCTACATCAAAAACCCCAAATAAGTAATAAATTCTAGACATCAACAGAAAATAGTCTAAAATTTATGTGTGGCCACCATCAAATCCTCTACTGCACCGACCCGTCAAGTCTGGGATTACCTGTACAGATTAAACAGAAAAAGGGTGAGTTTTCACAAACTCAGTATGTAATCCCCACAAAAAAAGCATACAGATATTCAATAGCATTCAGTTGGTTACAGTCTGGGGCCTGGTTCCATCACAGAATCAGTTTGGGTCTTAGCCCATTCAGATACAGTCTCAGAAATACATTAGGGTCTTGGCCCATATTAGATATAGAATGCAGATACAGTAAATCAGAATCCTACCACCAGCCTCTATATACCATCTCCGTCCAACCTTACACACCATGTGGAGATTAAATCAACCCACCCATCCCTACACACCATGTTGTACCGAAATGTGGCACATAATCAGACTGTTGCAGCTGAGCTACCAGATAACAGGCTTAATTACCTTTCAAACACTTCCTCAAAATATCATCAACCCACCCCGATGCAATGCAACATACAAAATATGTCATGCCATTATGCAATTAATAGTACAGACATTCAGATATCATAAGTCATGCTCAGTATAAAAATCAGACAGACAGATCACACAAGTAAGGGTCTAAGTAAAGGTTACCAACCCTACAGTAGGCCCACATTCGACTTGTACAACCCGTGAAACCTTACAGAACTTTTCAGAAAAATGGGCTCACACGCTCATGTGGCCCACTTGGCCCAAATTGGCCTTGGCCATGTGATCCATTTTTAATGTAACACGTGCTAGTTAATTATTCATATATGTTTTCACTATTTACTTATATGTTCCTTCAAAGCGGCCTACTTGAGTCACTGTTACTAAATTATTTATTTCTTGAGCTACAAAATTCTGAATTAAGATCTGCTTGATGTCTTTAAAACTAGACTCAAATACATTTATACCATAAAATTTTTAGAATTTTTGGTTCAGCCAATAAGTACAATAAAATCCTCAAACTTACCCCTATTCTGCTGTTTGACAACTTCGACCCTTCTTTGCTAAAAATTAATTATCTCTTAGTACAAAACTTGGATGATGTTTTTATTTATTTCTATTGAAAATAGACTCATTAATAATTTAAACATGTAAATTTTAACCCCTAATTATTTTCTCCAATTTTTTATAATTTTCCAAAGTCAAAACAGGGAAACCCGAATTCATTCTAACCTTGTCACACAAAGGTTATTATACCGTACGATTTATAATTTCATTACTTGCATCATTTCTTCTATGAGAAACTAGACTCAATAAACTTTAATTCCATATTTTTCATCTTCTAATTCGATTTTCACAATTTATGGCGATTTTTCAAAGTTAGCCTACTACTGCTGTCCAAACAGCAAGCAATTTTGGCTTTTCGCCGAATCCCCTTTTTTTGCGTTCCGAGTGCACACCTAGTTTTGTTTGATGCTAAAACAGTCCCCGAACACTCCAAAGCCTATAATCAAGATACTCAACATCAATTTAACAGATTTACAAGCGACTTGACAACCAAGAACGAATAGAAACTCAGCTTACCACCAATGATAACCCTTAGTTTAACTATTGTTAAGATGAGAACACTGAATTCACCAATCCGAGCCTCCCCCTACGTCCAAATCGTAGAGAAAAAAATTACCACTTCAGTCGCTAAAAGATTCATGACAAAAGCGAAGAGAAATACTTACCGAAACTAAACGAGAACTAACCACATGTGAAAACAAAAGAAAATAAATAAATTAGGGAAAAAAAGAATAAAAAAAAGAAGAGAAAGATGGAAAAACTCGAAGAATTTTAGCAAGAGAAGAGGAAAAGAATAGACGGCATAAGTTTTTTTTTTGGAAAGGAGAGTCAAAATTTGGTTATGGGAAAAAAATAAAATAAAATCCCGATAACACCCAAAATCCCTTAATCTTCTCCCCTAATTCCCACTACACATTCACTGCTTAGAATCCCCTTATTACACAACTCTATCCCGAAATCTAAGCAAAAAAGAAAATAATACCCATGCCTGCATAAGGATTCGAACATAAGACCTCCACCATAATAACACACCATTTAACCACCAGACCAGCAAGCCCATTCTGATTTAATTTACCCAACAATCAAATAAAAGCCTACTGAACAAGAGTAAGGCCTAATTCATTCAAAATACCAAAATTTTCCCAAGCATAGGCTTGAACTTAGGACCTCTCAAACACTCCCAAAACACATAACCACTAACGCTAACAGATATTTGTGTCATATTTTCACAATAATGACATTAGAAATTTTGGGGCGTTACAGTGAGGTAGGGAAATAAGCGAGTATCAACCTTTCGAGTAAGTTAATTAGAGGCCGAGAGGTAATAATTGGTTAATCGATGGCTAATCCACCTTAAAACCCTAATCCAGAATTAGTTACAAACCCTAAAGTGAATTAATCTTCATGATTGATTTATCAATTTATTTCCTTTGCTTATTTTTCTTTATTTATTTCTTTTCATTATTTATTTGTTTTTATTCCCTTAATCTATTCTATGGTTCACCATAATATAGGAAATAATTAATACTAATTAGACTTATTATTGTAAAAAAGTGTTTTCATTATTTATTCCATCCTCTCTTAGGTACAATCCTTGAAATAGTCCTAAGTATTTCGTTGTACAAGCCATCTTATAATTTGACTCATGCTCTTGCGGACACTGCCATTCTTAGTTCCTTATATTTATGTGTATTATTTAACTATAAACGGTAACACATTTATAGGCGGTCAACCTCTAATTAACTAATCGATTGGTTGATACTCGTTTATCTCCCGACCTTAGTTTCTTAACTAGGATAAAATACGATATACTCAGTTCGACTAATCTCTTGACCTCGTCTAGCTTATGATAACTTCCTAGGATTGTCAATTCTAGCGGTTTAAGTACACGTAATTCATAACAACTAATCCCTCTCAAGAAACCCTAAGTCCTCCATCAATCACATCCTTATCTACTCGTTAATCTCTCCTAAGGGATTTGGCCACCCATGTTATTCATAATCTCAACTCCAATTGAATAAACCATGTGAAGAACACGGTTGATTTAGAAGAGAAAAGAGATTTGAATAATCATGGATTGAATATTAAATGAGGAACAGAGTAGCAAATCGATTGATTGGAATAAATAATTAAATTGAATGCAAAAGAAAATAAGCTGATATAATTTAATAATATAAATAAACTCTTGGATCAAAATTGATTCCAAGAGGAAAAAAAGTTATCAAAAGCCGAAAGAAAAATAATATAATCTTACTCCTAAACTACTAGGGTTTTTAAAGGCGTCTAGGATGACTTAGTTACATCAAACCCCTAATGTCTTATTTATAGAAGTGTTGGCAGCCTAAATTAGGTCTTTGGAACATCCTATCTGTAACACCCCTTAACCCCGAACCGTCGCCGGAACAGAATTACGAGACATTACCGGACGTATCGAACGATTTACAACAATTCTTAAATAAATAACCAATATATTAAAATAATTCATAAAATTTATTAGTTTGTTTACCAAATGACTTCATTTTTTTTTATAAAAATTTCGGCAGCATTTCTGCTTATTTTTACATAAAACCCCCTGCAAATTAAAACCATATAGTTCCCAAATATCACCAATTCAACCAATTCATTTCACATTCACATTTTCTATTCTAAATACTTCTAATCAAACTCAATCTACACAATATCAATTTAAAATTTAACAATGTACTAATTAGATAAAATAGATAGACTTCTTTCATTAAAATCCATAAACTTTTAATACTAACATTTTTAACCATTATATAATAAAACATAATAACCTTTATACACAATCTATGTACATGCCACCTTTACCAAAGGAAAAATACATCACCAAGTTTTGCCGAAGCCGGGATTAATCTGGATGCTGAACCGGGACATTTGACTTCTATTGACCTGCGCACGGAAACAACCGTACGCTGAGTAATTCATACTCAGTGGTATTACCATAATTCAAATTATAACAATAATGTACATGTAATGCATAAATCGTATATACAATTTAAATTAAATATTTCAACAATAGCAATTCATCAACCAATATCGTATATCCACAATTTGAGTTTGAATAATTCACGAACCTTAGGTTCATTTCTCAATCTCATTTCACATTTCAATTCACAATTCAACTTTTTCATATCATTTCAATAGCTCGTTTGACCAACTCGTTCCTTTATCATTTCATCATTTACCCTATTAACAAAACTCGGACTTTGGCGGATACACGGATCCAACCAAACACACCAGAATGGCACCCAGTGCCTCATCGGATAGTTCGAAGCAATAGTTGACACCCAGTGTCTCATCGGCAAAGCCGAAGAAAGTTGGTACCCAGTACCTCATCGAATCTATCCGAAGAAATATAGTGACACCCAGTGTCTCATCGACTCGAGGTCGAAGTATCCCTGAACTCTTCCAATCCTATGGCATGCCAACTATATCCGACTCAGCCCGACTAGTTAATAGGGTATTTAAATCACATATATTCTCAATTCAATTACAATTTTTCACATTTTCAATTCAATCATTTTTCCACCTTTCAATCAATAATTATTTCACAACTTCACACATTTTCACAACTCAATACATTTCCATACAATTTAATACCATTCACAATTCGATTCAAATTCATTTCCCGCTTTCAATCAACAAACAATTCAAATATTATTTCATATCAACTATTCAATTTAATTCCCACTCATAATAATAATAATAATACTAATAATAATACTAATACTAATATTAATACTTACCTCACATTTCTTTTACTAGACACATAAATTAAAATTTAACATTTAAAAATAAATAATTTGAATTATAGTAATACAAACCGTTATTCTCCCGTTTTAGTCCTCGATAACTTTCTCCTTTCCTTTTGACGCCGATGCCTCGGGTTCTTTGTTAGCTACGAAAATAATAATAATTTGTAATATTAATTACAGCACTAATTATAATTATAATAAATAATTGAATTTCTATTCAATTTCTTCCTAATTCTCAATTTAATCCTAACTAAATTCACTTACTTTCCTAATTCAATTCACACTCTATTTCTATTCAAATTTCATCCAAACTAAAATTTAACTATCAAAATTTCAGCATATTTTGCTAATTTCGAATTTCCCTCAATTTAGTCCCTAAAACATAAAACTTATAGTTTCTTTTACAATTTAATCCCTTTTTCAATTCTAACTTAAAATTCCTTCAAGTTAATCCCTAATTCATCTCTTTTGTTCAACATAAACTATACTTGAAAACCTATGAACTTACAAAATATCAACTTAATTCCATCAAAACTTTGTTTTAAAGCTTTTAGAACATTAGAATTAAGAGAAAAGGGCTAATTTGACTTACCAATTTAAATTTCAAGCTTCAAAAACCCTATTTTCCCTTTTTTCTTCTTTTTCTTCTTTCTCCCCTGTTTCTCCCCTGTTTCGTCTCTTCTATTCTGTTTCTTTCCTTTCTTTTGCTTTGTTTTTATTTCTTTTTATTTCATTTACTTTATATTATATTAATTAATTATAAGTATTACAAATGTATGTATTTTATTAGTACTCTTGCATTAATTCATCACCATACACTTGTCTCAATCTAACTAATTTATCAATAAAAATATCATAATATTATTATTTAATTAACAATTATCTTTTACTTAATTTTCAAGTAAATAAATAAATGTAATACACTTGTATTTTATTTTTACCACACACTTGGCAAAATCATAATTTATTATTACCCAAAAATCTTATACTAATTATTTAATTATTAAATATCTTTTAATTTAATAATAACTAATAACTAATAATAAATAATAAATATCTTATACTAATTAATAAGCAAATTAAATCTATAAACTACAAATATATACATACTTTAATTACACATGTATTACTTTATCATGTCTTTATTTTAATTTATTTAATAATAATAGTAATAATATATTTAATATTTTATAATTAATTGTCATAAAAATCTAAGATTTTTATGCACATTTGCCGCCTCATGTAATAAAATAGGCTTAATTACCTATTTGGTCCCTTATGATTTCTTTTAATCTATAATTATTCTTTCACTCTTTATTCAATTTAATCCTTTTTACTAATTACTCATAATTAAACTAAATTCACCTATCTAAAACTTAATTAAACACATAACTAGTCTCGTAAATATTTCTAATAATTATTTTCGGACTCAATTTACTAGGACGGAGGCCCGATATTATACTTTTCTGATGCCCATGAATTTTGGGTCATTACATTTCTCCCCCTCTTAATAAATTTCGTCCTCGAAATTTACCTGAGAAGAGATGAGGATATTGTGCTCTCATTGTCTCTTCCGGTTCCCAAGTTGCTTCTTCCACACTATGGCTTCTCCATAAAACTTTTACTAAAGGAACCCGTTTATTTCTTAATTTTTTCACTTCTCGTGCTAATATTTGAACTGGTTCTTCTTCATAAGTTAAATCAGATCGAAGTTCAATGTCTTCAGTGGGAATAACATGAGAAGGATCCGATCTATATCTCCGAAGCATCGAAACATGAAAAACATCATGAATTTTCTGTAACTCTGGAGGTAAGGCTAATCGATAAGCAACAGGCCCAATTCTTTCCACTATCTCATACGGCCCAATAAAGCGCGGACTTAATTTTCCCTTCCGACCAAATCTCAAAATTTTCTTCCACGGCGATACTTTGAGGAATACCTTATCACCAACGGAATATTCAATGTCTCGTCGTTTCAAGTCTGCGTAAGATTTCTGTCTGTAGAAAGCGGCTTTCAGTCTATCTTTAATCTTTTTAACTGTTTCTTCTGTCTCTTGAATCAATTCCGGCCCAATCACTTTTCTTTCTCTTAATTCTGTCCAACATATTGGTGATCACACCTTCGACCATAAAGTGCTTCATACGAAGCCATTTGAATACTAGATTGGAAACTATTATTATAAACAAACTCGGCCAATGGTAAATAACGTTCCCAACCTGATTCAAAATCAATGACACAAGCTCGAAGCATATCTTCTAATATCTGAATTACTCGTTCAGATTGTCCATCAGTTTGAGGATGAAAAGCTGTACTGAAACTAAGTCGAGTACCCAATGATTCATGCAGCTGCTTCCAAAATCTCGAAGTGAATCGAGGATCTCTGTCTGAAATTATTGATACCGGAATACCATGTAATCTAACAATTTCTCGAATATAAACCTCGGCAAGCTTCTGTAATGACCAGTCGGTTCTAACTGCTATAAAATGAGCTGATTTTGTGAGTCGATCAACAATCACCCAAATAACATTCTTTTTACTCACTGACAATGGCAACCCCGTAACAAAATCCATGGTAATGCGATCCCATTTCCACTCGGGAATAGTAATAGGCTGTAACAGGCCTGTTGGTACCTGATGTTCTGCTTTTACCCGCTGACAAGTCAAGCATTTACTGACATATTCAACTATATCTTTCTTCATTCCTGGCCACCAATACAGTTCTCGTAGATCACGATACATCTTCGTTCCTCCTGGGTGCAAAGCAAAAATACTATCATGTGCTTCTCGGAGAATCAATTCTTTAATCTCAGAAGTAGATGGAACACAAATTCGATTCCGAAATCTCAAACAATCATACTCGTCAATACTAAAATTTTCTACCGCACCATACTGTACCATTTCTCTTTTCCTCATCAACTTTTCATCTTTTAACTGTGCTGCTCTGATTTGATCAAACATCACCGGCTTGACTCTTAACTCAGCTAACAAACTTCCATCATCCTTAATACTAAGTCGAGCGAACATTGCCCGTAATTCAACCGCTGCTTTTCTACTCAATGCATCTGCTACCACATTTGCCTTCCCTGGATGATAATCTATAACACAATCATAATCTTTCAGAAGTTCAATCCACCGTCTCTGTCTCAGATTCAACTCCTTTTGTGACAGAAGATATTTAAGACTTTTATGATCAGTGTAAATATAACATTTCTCACCATACAAGTAATGTCTCCAAATCTTCAATGCAAAGATTACAGCAGCTAACTCTAAATCGTGTGTCGGGTAGTTGCGTTCATGTGACTTCAACTGTCGAGATGCATAAGCTATTACTTTTCTTTCTTGCATCAATACACAACCCAAACCATTCAAAGAAGCATCACTGTACATTATGAAATCTTTCCCTGATTCTGGTAAAGTTAAAACTGGTGCCTCTGTCAACATTTGTTTCAATGTTTCAAAATCTAAGATTTTTATGCACATTTGCCGCCTCATGTAATAAAATAGGCTTAATTACCTATTTGGTCCCTTATGATTTCTTTTAATCTATAATTATGCTTTCACTCTTTATTCAATTTAATCCTTTTTACTAATTACTCATAATTAAACTAAATTCACCTATCTAAAACTTAATTAAACACACAACTAGTCTCGTAAATATTTCTAATAATTATTTTCGGACTCAATTTACTAGGACGGAGGCCCGATATTATACTTTTCCGATGCCCATGAATTTTAGGTCATTACACTATCCCTTAGTATAAATTTGATTATGTGGAAAAAATAACCTCAAAATACTTGGGCATTACTTTGAACTATGTCACGCCACACCATGTCTATGGCGTGACACGACACATAATTTTTGCCTTGTGTCGTTTGTTTTGTGCTTTGACATCCCGAGAAACTTGTGCATCACTCGTCCTTTGCTTCCACGTCAATTAGGCTTTTATATCTTCATCATACACAGTCAATTAAACATATTAGCATAACCTAAGGCCTATGTCAGCCTATTGGGTCACAACACTTACAAAATGTGTTAAAAAATACTTATTTTATTAATATTTAACTGTAAGTCCTAATTACCAAAAACAAAATATAAAACCCTAAATTTCCATAAAAATAAGCTCTTTAAGTGCAAAAAATTACCCGAATTAACTACTACATGTGACGGTAGGTCACACTCTTTTAAATGCTTCGCGTACTATATTCTTAACCATGTGAGAAGTTTGGGAATTTTGTCGAATCCACTACCTATGCGCCCTCCCTTGTTAGTTGAGAGCTAATTCAAGAGATAGATGTAGTTTTCATGATGATAGGGGGCACAAAACAGAATATTATTTTTCTTTGAAGAATGCCATAGAGAAAGCCGTTAAAAACGGTGAACTAAAGAATTTTGTAGCACAGAAGGCTTCACCATCGAGGCAGAGTTCGTAAAGGGATGATAAGAGAAGTAGAAGGTTAAGGTCTCGATACATGTCATAGTTGGCACAGATAAAGAATGGGTGACGTGTAACCCAAAGAGGAAGGTGTATCTCAGAAGTGTGATGCCTATTAGTTCGCCTAAGAGGTTACGTCAGCAAGAGAAATAGAGGGTGGAATTTAAAAAGAAAGACGAGGATTCAATGTGTGATGAGGAAAGAAATTACCCTATGGTGGTGACAACAACTATTGTTGGATTTGAGGTTAAGAGGATTATAGTTGATAATGGAAGTGTTGTAAAAGTCTTAGCTTGGGAATCATATCCGAAAATGGGGTTGAAAGAGAAAGCTTTCAAAAAGTCATGCCCTTTATATGGCTTCACTAATCATCCGGTTGAGGTAAAAAGCTATATGGTGACCACACTACTACATAATATGTTGAATTTTTTGTAGTAGACCATTCTATGGCTTACAATGTTACTTTTAGGCGCCCTATTATGCGAATGGCTAGAATGACGATTAATACTTTTTGCATGAAAATAAAATTTCCTACCAAAACGAGGGTGGGATTCATGAAATCTAATCAGCGATTAGCCAGAAAATGTCATATGTTGCCAGTTAAACAAACTCATTACAACAAGCATTCTAGTTTTTTTTTCTTTCTTTTTTCTTTTTTTCCATTTTCATATCTTGTGGGATCAGGTTTGGGCTCCGTTGAAGGGGACATCACCGAAACGTCGGTCTTCCGCCCCTAGGAGCCCAAAAAATCTCTTTTTTCCTTTCCTCTTTCTAATTTTTTTTTTTGAAAAAGGCTTGATCTTGAGAAAAGTTTAGATTTTTTTTTTTAAAAAGAGAAAGTTTAGATTTTTATTTTAAAAATTTATTAAAAGAAAAGTTTAAATTCTTAAAACAAAATTTTGATCTTTTTCAACTATTTTGAAATAAAGTTTTGATTTTTAAGAAAAATAGTGATTTTTTTTAAAGTGAAAGTTTAGATTTTTAAAATAAAAATCTGTTTTTTAGTCATTTTAAAGAACAAGTTTAATTTTTTTAAAATAAAGTTTTGATATTTTTCAACTATTTCGAAATAAAATTTTGATTTTAAGAAAGTATAATTTTAAAAAATAAACCTTTGATTTTGTAAATAAAAAAATCCAGTCACTGTACGCGATGGCTCCACCCCCGGAGGCCGGATAGCCTACTCTCTAGTGATGGAGCCATGGTCAACATAGAAGGAGAAAGAGAAAGAGAAAGAGGAAGAGGTTTTTTTTTAAATAATATTAAAATAAAAGAATGAATAGTTTTATTTTTCATTTATAGGTGCCAAAAATGGGTAATTTATTCCCACCCCTTTACTTTTCAAATTTACAAAAAAATACCCCCTTTTTTTGCAGCATCACCCTCACTCTCTGGCCTATTTACATCTGTAACATTTTTGTTTATTCAAAACTTCGATTTAATCCAAAATTTATAAATTAAAAGTAAATTAATTGCTACATCAGTCCTCTGCCTTCCACATTTTTTATCTTTTAGTCCCAAAATCAAGCTATGTCATTTTGTTTCCATTTTTAATAAATTATTTACACTTATATCTTCCCTTTCATTTGCACTTATACCTTATATATTTAATGTCAATTATGCACTTTATTTTAATATTTTATATTTATTCACACTTGTATAATTTTTATTTATTCTTATTTCGTCTTTATTTATTTTCATGTCTATTTATATTTATGTTTTCTTTACACATTACCCTTACATACATTTTAATATTATTTATTTATGTTACTTTGGTACTTTTATTGTATTATGAATAAGGTTTATTATTGTTATTATTATCATCATCATGTCAAGGTCTTATTTATTTCATTTATTTAAGTTTCCTTTTTATTATTGCCATTTTTAAAAGTTTTAACTTTTCATTAACTTTAGCCAATTTAATTAATTTTCCTATTTTATTACCATTCGTTTTAAAAGACGGAACTTTAGGTCATTTTTCCATCCTATAATTGTTGACATGAAGTTTGTTAAGTAGGTGTTACATTTTAATGAAACCATAAGGTTTTTACATTTGAATTTAGGTTAGTCTTAAAGATCTTATCTACCATTTACCCAAGAAAAATTATAAATAACATGTAAGATTTTTTTTAGGGTTTTAAACTAATTTTAAATATCGTATAGGATTCCTCTTTAGAATTCTAAATTAATTGTAAATATTCTTTATGACTTTATTCAAGATTAAAACTAAAGATTTTTGTAGGTGAATTGTAAATCATGAGTAGGTCTTTCTAAGTATTTTATTTTAGAAACTTTTTTAAAAAGTTAATAAATGTTATTTAAGATATATTATTTTAGGATTTTGACGAATTTAAACCTTAGATCAAGAATTTTAAAGTAAGATAAATCACAAACCCGGCATAGGATACTTTCGTAAGATATTGATAGGTTCAACGTTACTAATTAAATCATTTAAAAATAATAATAATAATAAAATATCGAATAAGTTGTAGATGGATTTTAATATTTCTCTTAATTCATTAGTAATTTCTAGGGTTTTTTTTTCTTTTTTAGAATTCTAAGATAGAATTAATTTTAGGAATTGAAGGTATTTTACCAAAATTATTTAGGAATCCTTTAGGGTTCCCGTTAAAATTAAAATTCTCTAATTTAGGTTTCAAATTAGATAAGTTTGGTGAACACATCTTAATCGAGTTACAGGTAAACCGAAAACATTTTCTTTAGAGTTTTTATTTAAGATTTCCATAAAGCCTAGATTAAGATATTAATATGCTTAAATAAAAAAAAACCTAGCTCCTAAGACCCTGTAGGACTATCCCCGGATAGGCGTTGTAGGGGTGCTATAACCTTATCCACACATAACCGTACTCCCAAACCCAAAATTTGGTGATGAGATCAAGTCTAGACTTTTAGGATTTTTCGTAGTATTAATTCTAGACTTTTAGAAGATAGGTGGCTAACCAACCTAGCCCTAATTGGTTAGTGGCGACTCTATGTTAATTTAGGCCCTCCATGTCTAGCTTTGCTTACTAGGCCCCCGTACCCTTATGTAGGCAATGTTACGACAGCTTGGCGACTCCACTAGGGATGTTAGTGAGTCAACTTACTTAGGTCTGAGAGCTAGGTTTTTTAGTATTTGTGTATATTAGATTTATTTATTCGTGCATTAATTTATTTAATTGTCTAATGTCATTTTAAATTGTTGAATATGTGTTAAATATTGATTTATTTGATCATTTCATTTACTTATCTTATTTTGATATAAATTCCAATGCGTTTGATTATTCTTTTATCGAGGAAATTAATTAATGTGTATGTTGACTGTAACGTCGTGGGGCGACTATAATTGTCATTCATATTACATCTTACTTTCAATCCTATGCCCGAAAATAAAGTGAAAGAGAGTGAGGGAACGTGAGTGAAGTTTATTTTAGAAGCTTTTAATAAAATCAGAATAATAATAAAATTAAATAAAAGATAAATTTTAACAAGACCTCAATATCAAAAATAATTTCTCACTTGTACATAATGGGATTCAAAGTCAAGACCATGTAGTAACCAAATGCTTAACTATTGAACCGACAGGCTCATTCTTTTCCCTAAATCGCAAAGAAAAATATAAAAGTCTATCTGAAACCACTGACTCATCCTCCAAACCTTAATTCTTCTACAATTTCGGGGTGTTATAGCTATACACCAACTTCGTCCAACCAATCACACCAATTAGAACTACAAGAGTCCATCCATCCAATCACGCCTGTTTGTGGTGGTATGCCACTCATATAAGGTGCAGCTGAGCTACCAAATAGATATTGCAGTTTAACCGTCAAAATTGCAGTAATACTGCCAGAATACAATTCCTCCATCACATATCAAACTCACCCTGATGCATATGCATAAATAAACTAACACATATATCCCATAAACAGATATCATGCATGCTTTTCATAAGTAATCATGCTTTCGGAGTTATTAAAACATAGAACGTACATGTATTTTTCACATACCTTACTTATATCACATACATACACATATCCACATGTATCACATTTTAAGTCTTATTTAAGTCAAATGGACCCCACGGGAGGTCTAATTATGAATTTCAAAGTCCAACATGCCTAGGTGGAAATTTTCAAAAAATAGGTCCACACGTGTTGCCGCACGGCCTACCACACAGCCATGTGACCCATTCGGCCTAGCACACGACCGTGTAATGTCGATAGAATACTTTTCAACTTTACGTCGTTTGCTGTTTTTTGGGTTTTTCGTTACACGCCTTACTAATTTTTGAAGCAATCCCACTAATGAGAAATCCAATACCTAAAACATCGTTCACTTAACGAATTTGCCGAAGGATTAATCGCCTCGTGATCTCCACCTAGAAAACCCACACAATCAAATATACGAAACACAACTACACGTAAATCCCCAATTAACAAAAGGTAACAAAAATCCTCAAAAGTTGAAAAGATTAAATGATACTTATGGAAGAATCGAGATGTAAACGACACAATCACAACACCCACTACTGAATTTTGAATAGCTTAATAAACAACAATCAAGAAGAAAAAAAAGAAGAAGATTGGAAAAGGAAAAGACAGAAGAATAAAAAAGAAAAATTGGAGAACCTTACTAGACTAACGTGACACAACAAGAGAGAGTGTGTGTGTGTATGGGGGGAGAGAAATGGGTAATGTGAAACAAGTGGGAGAAAAATAGGGAAACAAATCTTTTAATTATTTTAAAAAAAAAAAACTACCCATTACCCCCACTAAATTTGATTAGTTATCCTATCATATTTTTCCTCAGAGCTTAAAACCCAAAAATAATTTTCACTTTGCACACATAGGGATTCAAACACAAGACCTAAGGGTAAACTAAAGCTTTACCACCAATAGGCTCATTCTTGTCATTAGTTGAGCGAAAATAATTTATAAGACAAATGTTCAAAGATAGGGGTTAGAACAAAAATAACAAAGTCAAGCGAAAATATTAGAACCCAAAACTTCTCACACACAAGCACAACACTTAACCACTGAAACAAATCACTTCACTTTATAAAATTTTCACAAATTAAATTCAAAAGTCAAACGTAACCCCTCTTGATTCTACTAACTCAGTTTTTGGGATGTGACATAAATTTTTAAAAATACTAAAAATTTAAATGAAAATTAATCAACATTTATTAATCAATAATAGATTAACGACCCATCAACACTCAGACAACACCATTCAATAGTCAGTTTATGCTCAATCAATCCCAATCAACATTAGTCAGTGATGGAGAATGATTATCAATAGTATATTTTCTAAAATATTTAACCTTTTTTTATTTTTATTTTTTTGCAATATATATTTTAATTTCAATAAACATGAACATCAATTTTCGCATTCTAAATGGTTGGAGGTGCAATGTCACACATTCTAATAAGCATCATATGTCCATATGTTTTTTTTAATGCAGTTACAAATATTAGATTGAATTGGATAACAGAAGGATAGTGTTGAGGAAATTATAAGGAGTGCCTAGAGCAGTGCCCATTATTGTTTAGCACTACTCAACCTCATAACTTGTCATATATGGAGTTAATAATTTTTGTAAACAAAATCTTTGGGTTGTGAATTGTGATCTTTGCTGATAATTTGGACATGCACGAGCCCATCTATGATATTTAAACTTGTTATAGGAATATATCTTGAAAATTGATTTGGATTGTATCAAGAAAATTGACTTCCTATTTTAAGGAAACTGGATTGGGTCGGGTAACTTTATCACATATCCTAAAGATTTGAAGGCTTATCCTATTTTAAGTTGATTATCATGCTACTTTGATGGAATGATTGATTGTAATTGATCTAATATGTTAGCAAACCGAAAGTAATTTAAAAACTTAAGATTTGTATAGGTTTTCTACTGAAAATTTTAGCACTTATATGTTAACTGGAAACTTGTAATTGAAAGTGCATTAAAAGTGAAAACAAGTGAATTACTTGGATTTCAACTTATGTTTTTAGGGGGAAATTTAGAGGAGAGAGACTTAGATTTTAGGTGTAAGAGTGAGGTTGCTAGTGTAGTGAGTGTTAGAACTTGTAATCACTTGTTGTACGATTTGTTAAAGATAGTGAATTATCTCTTTGGGTAAGGCCCTGAAAACATAGGAAAATCAAACTGTGGAATCATATTGTTGTGTTCATCCTTATTCTCCATTAGTGCCTGAAGCAATTGACACTACTCAATTATCTTGCAAATATAGTTATCAATTATTTCAAATAATTTGAGTACCAAAGTGAGATAATAAAAAAATTGGTACCAAAGCAAGAAAATGAAAATAATTTGTGAGCCAAAATGAGTATTAAGCCAAAACCATGGGTACTAAGTTGAGAATAAATATCTACTTAGAGGTCAAATGCTTATTTAAACCAAAAATAAAGTTATATTTAAGCTTTAATCCTCTCGATTAAACCCCCTAGAAAATAAGGAACTTTTTAAAGATTGTAAAAAGAGATTTCCCGACAAGCATAGCATATCGACATAATCTCTCTGCTAATCCTGTCGAGAGAGAAATTAAATAAATTAAAATTCCCAATTAGTAGTTTTTAATTAATAATTAATTGTATAAAATTAATTAATAAATTGTGCTCAAAATAAATATTTTATGGCATAGACGGTTAATGCATGTTTTCTTCCTAATTTTATTTAGTAATAATCAGATTTTTTTTATGCAATTTAGGGATTATTTGTGTGTATTAATTAAAATATATTATATTAAAATTTTAAAAATCGATACAAATTTTATAATATTTAATAAATAATATTATTGAAAAAATTATTTAATTTTTATAATGATAATAATTTAAATTATAATTAATATAAATTAAAACTAAAATAACAATATTTAAAATAAATTTGAATGATTTGAAATTACTCTCACATATAATTTCAGCTTTATTTTTAAAAAAGAAATCAAATGTATAAAAATATTTGACTGCAAGAATATGAATATTAAGACAATGAAATTGTTGATAATCAAGGCAATGAATTATTTTTTTATCGAAAAAGGCAACGAAATTTTTCACCAAAATCACCAATTAATAAGCATTGACACCCATAAACAGTAAGCAAGTGTTTAAAAATTTTTTTTAACATTTTCTTGTGAAAAAGGTATTACCCAATTAGGCAAATATTCATTTTCGAGCATATTTATTTAAATTCTTTTTTTCACTACAAAGCATAATCATAGTGAATATTATATATATCCATATGCTTATTCAAACTGAAATTTAGTGCTTGATTAAGTTAATTTTAAACATTTAAATGTAAAATTAAATTATTATTCAATTTGTAACTTTGATACGTGACAATTTATTAATGTGACTTTTAAATTTAAAATTGTAACTTGATATTATTTTAGTATATTTTAATTGAGATCTACTATTAATGTTTTAATGAATTGGTGTTAGATTTAATAATAAAGTTGTATTCATTGTACATATATTTGCATACCAATTTAAAATGTTGTTTTTCCGATATATATTTAACTTTTAAAAATTTTCACATAGAATAAATAATTAAATATTCTAATTACTGCATGAAAACTCAATAATCAAATCAAAGAAAAATGAAAAGAAATTACAATTACATTATTGTGAATGAATTACTTTCGAGTATAACCACAATGTAATATTTAACTTTTTTTAGTTCACATTATTTTTGAAATTTGAAATTATTTTTTTATTTTGATCCATGTGATAATGTGATAACTATACAAGAGTGTCAAATTATTATAGAAATCAAAATTGAGAAAATTTATTAAATTTCAATATTAATGTGGACCAAAAATTCAAAAACCTAAATTCAGGAGCTAAATCTTAGCTTATGCCAAAAATAATGCTACTATTATTTTGACAAAGTGGGGAAAAAAAACAAAGGAGGTGGGTTTGGCTTCCTTTGGCAAAAAAGCTTGTGCCTTTGACAATTTATCTTCCACTTCCAAGAGACCTTTTTGAATTCTCAAAAAAGGTGTTCTATAATATGAAATTTTTTAATTTCAAAATACGTTTAATATTACAGTGATAAGGATAACGATGTGGATCTAAATTTATATATATACAAATTTATTCGAAAATATATTTTATCATTCAAAATACTATCAAATTGGCATATTAAAATTTGTATATATTTTTTACTAAAATTGAAAAAAAAATACTTCAACATGAGCTTAAAACCTCAAATCAAGGCTCAGCCAATAGTCTGACTTTTAAACATCTATACATTAGAATTTTTCATTGTATTAATTAAAAAAGAAGAACAATCTAATTCTAAATGCATTTACAGACAGGGTACACATATTCTAGAAAAACAAAGCAATGCTTGACAATGTAGAAAAGTTAAAAGCATGAAAATTTTGAAAATAATTTATTAAAAAAATCTGAATCTAAGACTAAAGACTAAGGTTGGTGGATGAATTTCATTATCAATGATAAATGGTGGATCTTAATTTCAAGCAATTTTCAAGATTTGGTGTCATTTTCATTACACTTCATGGGACAAAGAAATCCTTGTTTCATGCCACAATCTCCGTTTTCATTTATCCTATGCTTCTCTCTCTATGACACATCAAATTGCGTAAATGAAAATGCCTTTTCTATTATTAAAAACTCTGCTATTATATGTTTCATTTATGTGATATAAAAAGTTTAGCCTAAATTTTTAATACATTAAAACTATTAAAAATTTTATTAACATGTGTATACATGTGGAAACCACGTATTTGGAATGTAAATTTGTGTTTAAAAATGACATACAATAAATAATGAAATGTATTATTTGAAATTAATTAATAATAATATATACAAATGAAATATGTAGGATGTTGAAATGAAAAAGAAGTAGATTAAATTGTTGGTAAAACAAAATGCAAATACATAAACACATTAGATTAAGAATACTAAATGAATCAATTGTTCATCATTGTATTGTCATCAATCTTAAATTGACGTCGAGTTAACTTACGATACCAACTCAATCAATAATATTATTATAGATATACAACTGATGATAGTAATAAATTGTGCATGTTAAAATTTTTAAAATGAAATTTTGGTTGAGTAATAAATTTAAGGTTTTAACTATCTGATTGCTGTGGGTTCAAACCCCACTACATGTATATTTTTATTGATTTTTGTTAAAAAAAAATTAAAGTACATTCAAATAATATAACTTATTTTAATTAAAAAAGATATTTTCATAATTTCTCTAATTAAATTTGTGTTTAATTGACTCGATACATTAAGTTAGGATAAATATTGGCATATTGCTAATTTTGTATTAATTGATGTTAACATATAATTTTGCTAACCAAGTCCAATTAGTATACCCACTTTTTATGTTTAGAAAAAAGAGATAGTATACATATATTTGTTAGGTATAAAAGACAGTAAATACTATATTTTTATTTTACAATTCGTTAAATATCACCTCAAATCATAATAAGTTTGAAATTCGGTATCTCTTTTTTTGGGGACAATATATAGACGTTATTCTCTTTGGTTGAACACAACAAGCATTAGGAACCAAAATTTGGATCCTTTACCGGTCTATACTGTCGGCATACTAAAATATGTTGTTCGTCTTCCTATTTTTACAAAATTTGACATTTAGTTTCTATACTTCAAAAAAAAGTTTTTTTTATCTTTTTAATTTAAAAATTTTAATCTAATAATTATTGTTGTTGGGAGTTTTTGTTAAAATTTATCATTTTAACATGTTTTTTTCCCATTAATCATATACACTATTTTTTTATTTTTTAAAAGTATCTAAAAGTTTTCTATTTATTTTTGAATTTTTCTATTTTATTATTTAAAATTACCTTATTTGAATTAGTAATATTTTATATTTTATATTTTATAAAAAATAAATTTTTAGATCTTAAAATGAATTTTTATTATTTTTTAAAATTATTTGACTTAAATAATATTATGACATGCTTATGTGGTGCTTTGTGCCATGAGCTACTCTATTATTAGACTACATAACCATTAACTAATGGCATTAGTTAGAGATACTAAAAGTGTAAGATAGTATAATTTAGGTATCACTTTTGACTTAAAAAAAGTTAGAGTGCCTTGTGATAGAAAATTACCGAATCTTTAAGTGTTTGGAGAAGAAGAAAAGTAAAAGGTGAATATTAGAGCTTGTTATTGTTTGTTAATAAGTTCTACAGAGCAATAATTCTTCGATTGAATTTAAATACAATTTTTACATTCATTCTTGAGGAGGCTGAAATACTAATACCAAAAACTCTTTTTCCTTAACCCCATTACCATGATTACTTAACATGGGCTTCATGAAGTCTAACATGGTATTAGAGCCATTTTGAGTCTTGTAGCAAGAAAAATTGAGCATTTGATTTTTGTTTATTGTTTGGTAATTTGTTGCCCCTTAGTTCATGTTATTCTTGCTGTGTCCTCAAGTTTTTTACATGATTTAATTTCATTGACTAGTTTTCTCTTGGGTAAATGCGATTCTTGGATCATCTTCTTATATCTAGTGAGATCTATTATTTTATATATTGTTATTTGTTCACTAGTTCATGAAATTACTGGATTTGTTTACTATATTAAGAATTTCTACTTAATACCTCTTTGTTTTGGTCGATCTGCAGCTTTCTTGATGATATATTTTTTTTATCTTTACAAATTTAAAATCAATTTTGGTATTTGAATTTTCATTCTTTTTTATTTTTTAGTTGTGTTTTCTTGGTGGTTTTAGATTATATCAGTTGTGGTTTAGGTATTGAATCGTTGAAATTATGCTACTCTAATTGTGCTACTAATTTGAGTTGATAAGACTTCGATCTTATCTTAAACTGCTATTACGATATAGTCATAAGCTACTTTTCTTCACCTCCTCATTATTTTGCTTCGTTGAGATTGCGAGTTATTCTTAAGATATTGTTTTCATTACTCTTGAGCACTTCAATTGCTTGATCGTTTGGTTTCTTTAATTTGCACACTTTGTTCTCAATGACTGCAATTGTTGTTACAATTGAAATTATGTTGGTATATCATTCATATGATTGCTTATAATTTTCTTGAGCAACTATTCATTCTTAGAAATAGTTGTTGCTCTCAATTTTGAGTTCATTCTCTAAGTTAGTTCTTGGTCTGCTCTACAACTTGTGTTGGTCAGTTTCAACCAATGACTACTATTTGACTTTTATTATTGATTGCATTTAACATGGTGTCTTTATCATATACTAAATCGAATAGTAATTTCGTAAATTGATTGTCTAAACTAGTCTTGAGTTGATATGTGTTGCAATCTAGTTTAGTACTAGATGTGATTTAGTGTGCTTACCATCTACTAGATTTTAATATTGTATCGACGCTTAAGAGTTGTATATTTAGTCTAGCCAGTTATCCTTATATAGAGAGAAAAATATAACAATTTCAATTGAAAAATGAGTAAATAAATAATATTAATTTACTAGAAAAATATACATAATTATCTAATGAAAATACTAAGGAGCAGAGGCAAGCCCTTATTGGGACTAGGATTGTCACCCGTTGCTACTCAAATAGGCCTCACGGGTTTGTCTCATGTATTAGGTGTTAATTATGTGCTATTTGGTCTTTAAACCAACCCATATAATTTTATTAACATGATAATTGTTTTTCTATTTCCCTAAAATTAATTAATTAAATCTAACTAATGTGTTAATTAAATTATTTTCTTAACCCAACTCTAATTCATTATTTTCATTCATTCGTCACATCTATTCAACTGCAAACCATTCAAAGTTAAATCGAACTAGCGGAAGGATCAATTGATCATATATAATTAAGGCTCAAATAATTTGTAATTAACTTTCGACTCTTTTTCTATTAATTACAATTTTGTTTAGTCATGAAATTGTTCCACTAAAGTACAATGACTAAGCTCTCCCTTATTATATACCATTACAAAAGCTATTTATAATGTGCTCGTCCAATGACCTTGTCATTTGTGTGTTACCCTCATAGGGTATCCTTAATCTCTTTGGGCTAAATCCGTTCACCCAATATGATCTTATTTTATGTTATGGTATCCATTACATCTTCCTTCATGAAAAAGTCAATTACTAACAAATAGTAATTAATGTTAGAGTATGCCCAAAGATTAATCATGAGATGGTTGTAATAACATACTTGATTTATCATGTTTATTAATATAAGGCCTTACTATTATTATTTTAGTTTCTTTTCTATGTGTATAAATAAACTGTTTTATAATAATGTCCTGAGAATAATATATTATTCTTAAAAGGTCCTTAGTCAAGTATTAATGTTGGATAGGACGACAATAATGCATTAAGACTAACATGTAGTTGATTGATGATAAAGAGTTGTCATTGATATGGAATGTCAAAATCGATGCATGAATATGTGTGTTAGAGAACAACATATTGGACTGACCTGTTATGAGTATGTTTCTTGGATTATTATGTAATTGTCACAACATTACTCATAGTGATTAATATGTATATGATCCTCAGACTTGAGATTATCATAATCCCAACATTGTGAGTTGTATATTTTGATACAGTCAAACGTACACCGTAACTGGTTGTTCTATAAAGGCTGATGTTAGATATACCACAATCTATGTAAAGGGATATGGTTGATCAAGATAGGATAAGCCCCTCCTACATAATGGGAGTAATATCTTAGGCCACTTCATTGAGTGAGACTAGAAATGCATGGCCATGCTCAAATAAGTTGATATTAGATGTCATACTTATTTGCATATCGTAGTCTGCTTAAGATATCAAGGAACATGGAATGGACTATGCAAGTGTGACTATCCCATGACTTGTGTCCAATCCAGAGATAAAGGACTTAAGCATTATTGCATAAAAGGTTAATCATAAAAAGGTTATGTCGAACCATGATTTCTTATGACTTAGGTAGCAATGATGCATTGCTAGATGCCACTCATTATTTGTAATATTGGAATCGTTCTAGTATTACTGCTAACGTTACAGGAACCTACAAGGTCACACCCTATAGTTGAAATGAACGAAATAAAACATAGTTGGTATTGTGTTTGGTTGTCGCTTGAATTAAATTAATTATAGAATTAATTTAATTGGGTAATCAAATATCGAATACATTATGTACAAGGTTGTTGTATGCATAATGAGAACATGAATTTGGTTAGTATATAAATTCAAATAAATATATGGTTTACCGAAATTATATTATAATTAATGTAATTATAATTTTTGATTTAAATATTATTATATTTATTTAATTTTTAGAAACCCTAAAAAAAGATATATAAGAATCTCGTTTTTTCTTTGCTTGGGGTCTAGCAGCCGTCAAAGAAAATTCTTTTCAAAAACTGTTTTGGGGATTCCTTTCGTTCATAATCAACTGGGTAGATTACGTAAAGGCCGGGGTCATAATAGATTGCGGCTTGGTTCGATAGTAGATCAGACTACTCATTGATAAGGCGTTGCTGTCTACTTAGAATAAACATTCGGTAATTTCGTAACCTTTATCATCTCGATTCGCTCCTCACACATGGATTCGTGGTTAGGATCACCAAATTTTTATTTTTTTTGCTGCGTCGTAGGGGTGCCGGCGATCCAACAATTAAATCATTTGTTCTAGAAAAATGACCTATAGTTGTGTTACTTTTTCATTTATCATGTAATGTCGATAAGAGAATATCATTTACCCTTAATTGGGCTATGAATTCTACTATTGTAAGTTATGTCTTGCAAAAGTAGTATACTCAACATACCAGTGTTTAGCTCTTTACCAATTAAACTCAGGCTTTCAATACATCAAAGTATATGAGTCATGCACACATAGTTTGTCACTTACTCACGATTGAGGTAAGCCACACTATGAAAGTCACAAGTAAATAAATCCAAGAACAGATCAATGATTTATTCTACTTGGGTCCTGTGTGATGTATTGTCAATTCAAATAGTCACTCCTATGTCTTTATCTTTTAGGATTCATCAACTTTGATACTCAAGACAATTTATATCTGCAATTGGACTTGATAGATGGCATAATAGTCTTTTAATCAACTTGCACAATTTTGATTAGACTATGGACCATTTATATTATCTACTAATATAAGTTTTCTTCTTGCATTATGATCCAACCACAGAATGCAACTTAATATTAGTTAAACGTTAAATAATTAGTGAGTTAATATTTACTTTCATTTTGCTTTGCATGCAAGAAACATTGTGGACATTTATACAAAATATATTAATGTGATAGATTGAATTTTATTAAACCAATATGTTTAAAAAATTACAAGTACATTTGAAGTTATTACTATACTAATGGAACTGGATCCCAACAAGATTATCATCTCTGGTTGATTTTATTAGAGCTAGTTCCTTAATAGAGTCAATTGCATTCTATTTTCCATTCACTATCATTTCGATATTGTTGGTTTGTGTTTTAATTTTCTTTGTCAATTGATCCTAGTTTCTAATTTCATTTCTTTGTTTATTTTTTATTTCCATATTTGCTTCTATTAGGATCAGCTAAGGCTTCGAGTAGATGGACTTCTCCATATGTTCCACGAGTTGGGTCAATTCAAGCGGGTTAAATGAGCCTCATTTCATCAATTGACCTCTATGGGACACTCTTTTAGCAATCATCATGGGTTTTGATTTGCGGCCCGTGGCACTAGTACTATCATTTTTTTGCCACTACACATGCCCCTGAAGGGTTTGTCACCCAAAGGTGCACTCAAAGATGACATATTTGTTGTGTTCACAATATTGGCACAACAAAGTTTAGGGAAATGAAAGTACCTTATTAGTTGACAAGTAGACTTATTTGAGGGCTAAGTTACTCACCATGATTGAAGGTTCATCCAAAAATTGAAAGGGTTTGGATAAAAATATTAGGCCTAAAAAGTGACTTGGGCAAAAAAAGTTACGCCAGTTTAAAACATGGGCTCAGCTCAGGCCCAAACATTAAAGTTCAAGCCTCAATCAATCCGACCCGTTTTTTAAGTTTGTAATATATAATATTATGCAATTTATTGCACATAAAAATTAATTATATAGTAATATATAATACTATAATGTAAACATTAAAAAATATTAAGTTACCTATACATAAAATTTTAATAAATGAAATTTCATTAAATATTAAATTAGAATAATAAAATCTATTTTAAAAAATTAAAAATATAGACGAGCCTAAAATGAGATTAGATTAGCCATTTACAAATATAAGTAGACTTGAGCAAAATTTAGACTCGTATTTGGGGTCGAATTGTAACGCCCTACTTAACTTATTTCTGTTTCTGTAAATACTTAACATAAATGTATATCTGCTTCAGTGGCTAAGTGTTATGGGTGTGTGTGTGAGGTTTTGGGTTCAAGTCTCGTTTTTGGAAAATTTTGTTATTTTTCTAATCTTAGCTTCATCCTTGGTGGACTGGGTTATATCCTATCTTTAGTAAACTCATATTAGAATGAGTCTAATGGTTCGAGTGGTAAATAGTTAATGTGTTAGAGGTCCTGTGTTCGAATCCTTGCGTGAGCGAGGATGTTAATTTTTGCTCGGTTGTCTGACAAAGTTTCGATAGAGCTAGAACTCCGAGGATCAAGTTGTTGGTTAGTAGGTTAGTGGGTTAGTGAGTTAGCGGGGAGTTGGGATTTAGTAGGATTATAGTAAATTAAATGGGTTTTATTTTATATTTATTTTTTTCCCAAAAAATTTCTCTTTTCTTTTTGACGTTTCCTATTCCCTCTTCTCTTCTATTCAATTTCCCTTTCTTCGTTTCCTTTTCGAGTTTAAATCTAAAGGGTGCTACTCTTGTTTTCTTTGGTTTATTCTTCCAATTCGCCTTCTTTTGTGCAATTTTCGACTATGTTTGGTTCGGTAAGTCTTATGTTGGTATGATCTTAATGTTTCTTGCCTAGTGTTTTACTGGGGGTTTTTGTGTTTACTCTCGGTTAGGGGAAGGGCAAGAATCAGTTAGTGCTTCAATAGCGACTTGAGCATTCGGGGTTTCCTGTTCGTTGACGGTAAGTACGAATGCGTTAATTGTTGTTGTAGGGT
This sequence comes from Gossypium hirsutum, assembly GCF_007990345.1. Taxonomy (NCBI): domain Eukaryota; kingdom Viridiplantae; phylum Streptophyta; class Magnoliopsida; order Malvales; family Malvaceae; genus Gossypium; species Gossypium hirsutum. Next base: position 21,478,122 of record NC_053446.1, on the reverse strand, counting down.
TTCATTTGTTGAATACTTCTATCTGAGTTTCGTAAGTGTTTACTGAAATTAGGTGTCAAAATGCTATTTCTTAGGTTTCGAAGGTCTCAGAAGTGTTGTAGCATAAAAAAATAAACCAGGTGTGTTCCCAAAACACAGAAAATTAAGTTTTGGCGAAAGCCGAAAAAGTATTCTATCAATGCCACACGGGCGTGTGCCTAGCTGTGTGGTTAGTCGTGTGTGAAACACGATCGTGTATTTGACGAAGATGTGGTCGTGAGTAGGACACGACCGTGTGACGGTGTGAGTGTGGCCATGTGGATCACACGAGCTAAGCCAAGGCGTGTGGGTTACACGGGTGTGTGTGTTTTGGGCCAAGTTGTGTAAGCACACGGGCAAGGCCAATCTGGGCATGTGGGCCAATAATTTTGAAATTTTCCCTAGGGTCGCACAGGTCATTCCAATTGACTGTGGGTCAACCGTAGGGTTGGCAAAGGTTAACCAAACCTTAGGTTATGTGATCTGATATTCTGATAGTCTGCTCTGAGTAGGACACCGTTATGCATGTCTGACTATTCTGTTAAATATATATATGTTATCTGTATACGAGCATGTTAAGCATGATATTTTTGTATCTGTATTTTGTATATATGTTTGGGGTGAGAATTGTATATGTGGAGGAAGTGATCTGTAGACGACCTTTCGCCTATATTCTGACAGTTCAACTGCATATTATCAGTGATGTGTCGTATCGACACTATATGGTGTGTAGGGATGGGTGGGTGTTTTTAAACCCACATGGTGTGATGGGATGGTGTAACACCCATAACCCGTGACCGTCATCGGATTGGGTTACGAGGTATTACCAGACATGACACATTTTTATTTATTTATTTATTTACTTATTTATTTTGCAAACTTTGCAACATATACAAATTAAGACGAAACAATTATACTAAATTTGCATGCTTAAATTTTTGGAACTGAATACATATCTCAACCATTCAAAAGAATTAAAATGCTCATTTCACAACCACCATTTAAAATAGGAACATCATACCTATCCAAACATAAACTAATAATTTACTACTATTTTACACACATGTATGCTTATGCATATAAGTTTTATAAACCATTAACCTTTTCATAAATCCATATCTCAAAGTCATTACAAAATTTAACTATTGCACAATCGAACATTAGAAAACTCAAGAACCATAGTACTTTTGTACCTATATAATATTTCTCAAATGTATATATATATTTAAATAAAATCTTTTAACCAAGCACAAACCAAATTCATTTACACTATATTTAATTATATACATAAATTCATACCATAACCAAACTTGCATAACTTATAATATTATCATATGGTTAAACCAAATTTCCCTATTACAAATCAATTACACAAACATGAGCATAACAAAATATTTTTTATTAAAAATCAATTTAACGTAGCCAAAATATTACTAAATTTGTTTATTACATTAAATACCTAAATTGGTCTCACAATACCAATACATATACGGCATATCCATTATTTGTTTTAACACATATATTCGATCCATCCATATAAATAATAAATCATATATCATAAATCAATACATAACTCAAACTTATATTTAGTCAATTACTCTATAATAGCCGATCATAAAGTAGCTGCCAACCAATTCTTCATATTTCAATTTATAATTCATCAACTAAAATTACTTACTTACTTACTAAAAAAACACATTGTATACATTATCTAACTAATTCCACGTAATCAAACATTACTTAGCTTAATACCTATATCAAATATACTCACACCACATACTTACGTGCTAAGAATTTATAATTCAAACACTACCTTGAGCATGTGTATACCTCACCTTATAAATACTGTCCATAAAAAAATTTATATAATAATCAAAACATAATCAAGCCATATCTCCACCAAAACCTAACATAGATACAAAATGCTTAAGCCATTTTCGCATGGCTTTAATATATACACTTTCTAAAATAAGTTATTTCCCACCCAACCTATACATGCCATAATTTCAAAAGATATTTCAATTTATAAAATACCGTAGTTAATCGATAGTGTGATAAGCTTTACTGACGATCCCCGATCTCATAACTACTTCAAGATCTATAAAACAGAAATACACAAATACAAATACACAGTAAGCTTTATAAAGCTTAGTAAATCGTAAGCATAATTAATATTTAACTAGTAAGAATTAAAGGCACATAATTAACATACAAAGATATTATATATATAATTATAATCACACTTTTATCACATATACATGTAAGCTAATAACCAATTTTGTTCTTGTATAAATGTTCATAAACTTTTACTTTAAGTAAAATAGGTATCAACCAAAATTTAATATATGCATATATATATATATAACCATAACAATTCAAAACTTATATATTCATACCATATATACTTCCAAATAAATAACTTACCTTAATTCCATAAATTTATTCAACTAACTTATACCTGTACATACATTTCAAATACATAGCATCTTCATTTACATTACTTGTCAAACCAATCGAAAATAAATAGAATAATAAAATAGTCGAGAAATTCATACAACGCCAACGTCCCAGACGTGGTCTTACATGTAATCGCAAATTGATGCCACTGTCCAAAACAGGGTCTTACTCAAAAATACAAATCGATGCCATCGTCCCAGACATGGTCTTACACGAAAATACAAATCGATGCCATCGTCCCTGACGTGGTCTTACACGAAAATACAAATCGATGCCATCGTCCCAGACGTGGTCTTACACGAAAATACTTATCAGAAAATTTCCATACAATTTCTAAGGTTCAAATATGCTTACAGACATTAAATATCAGTTAATTCGAACTCAATTAACTTATCTCTTATAACAAATATATATATGTATATTCGGCCAAAACCTCTTAATACATCTAATGGTTCCATATATTATCTATCTACTATATAACATGAATTTAACAAAATTTAAATGCTTATCGACTTACCTCGGATGTCGTCGACCATTAAATCAGCTACTCGACCACCTTTGTCTTTCCCCGATCCAAATCTTTTTTCGTTAATTCTTGATCTAAATATATTCAATTTAAGCTTATTTCAACACCATTCTATTCAATTTAGCCTAAAAACACATAAATGGTCAAATTACAATTTTACCCCAACATTGCACACTTTTTACAATTTAGTTCTTTTTACTCAAAACACAAAATACACAAAATTTGACTACACTCCTTTAGGGCCGAATATTCCTAGTATCTTTACAAGCCCACATATTTCATTTATTTCACATTTTAACCCCTAAAAAATTTATTTTTATAATTTAACCCTAATTACTCAAATTCATCAAAAATTCAAAGACAAAACATATTAATCTTTCACATATCTTTCATATTTCATCATAAAATATCACAAATCTCAAGCATTCATCAATGGTACATTTCAAAATCATCAACAATTCATAAAATTAAGGCATGGGTTTTAAAGTATTCGAAGCAACGATCTCAAAAACGTAAAATTTATCGAAAACCGAACAAAAACGAACCTTGAATTTAAGCTTGAATATGGTCGAAACTTGACTAAGCTTTAATGGCTTTCTTCCTTCTTTGTTTCGGCTAAGAAAGATGATAATAATCTAATGTTTTCATGCTTTTAACTATCTTATATTATAATATTTGTTAATTACTAATTTAGCCTTATTTAAATAAATATAACTTATATATATAATAAGGTTAGTTTTGTCCTTAGTCATCCACTAACTATTTAGTGGTCTAATTGAATGTTTAAACCTTCCAAATAAAAAGACAACAACAAATAGATACTTCTAGCTTTAACCCCTAAATTTTTATTTTTACGCGATTAAGTCCTTTTTATTTAATCAGTTACTCAAACAACAAAATTTAAACACGAAAATTTCACACAATCAAATTCACACATAGTAAAATCCCAAAGTAATATTAAAATATTTTTTAACTCAGATTTGTTGTCCCGAAACCGCTATGTCCGATTAGGGTCGAAATCGGGCTGTCACAAATGGTCGGAGTTGGTGCGTAGAGGATGGGGGTAGGATTCTGTATATTTGTTCTACTTATCTGATTTTGTTATCTGTATTTGGAATAGACCTTAGTTCGATTATGTATCTGACTGTATTTGAGATTTCTGTATGTATTGCATGTCTATTTTTATTGGGTTACACACTGAGTTTACGAAAACTCACATCTGTTTGTATGTTCTATTCATGTAATCCATAGGCTTAGGCAGATCGGTGCGATGGAGTCTCACGGTAACCACGAGTTGTGAACTATTTTAATATTGGTTTTTATTTATTATAAGTATTATTTTTCCGAGAGTTTTGTAATTTTTGGACTCTCTGAACTGTTTGATTTTTATTCTGGTTTTGGATGTGTTTTAACCTTTATTGCGACATTTGTCTAAAATCACATTTTTACAAAAACAAAAGGTTTGCCAAAAATACAAACTGGATTTCTAAAATATAAATGGTTTCTAAACTTTCGTTGTAAGCAATGTTTTGACAAATGGATTGATTAAATAATGTTTTTAGTAATAGTCATAAAATTTGGACGATTTACCGAACCACTTTTCAAAGCTTTGTCAAAATAATATTATTCTCAAAACCCTTCTTCATAACATTACCAGATTTGGCCATAACGTCTAGGCCGAGTTTGGGGTGTTACATTTAATGGTATTAGAGCCAGGTTACAAAACTTGGGCTGTGAATTTTGCGTTCCAAAATTGTTTTTAAAAAAAATTGGTTTTTAAATAACTTGGACCATTTTTAGTAAGTATGTGGTACATCGAGTCTCCAACGCCGATCCTGTAAGTACTTTTGAATTTAGATAGAACTTCCTGAAAACACTATAGTTAGTACTTTATGAGACTGTACTAAGTTAAAGTTAGAGACTGTACTGAGTGAAAGTTAGAGACTGAAACTTCTGAAAAACTTCTGAACTTCTGATAATTTAAGCATAAAATATCTTCTAATAAATACTGAAACTGATACATAAAATTTTATAATGTAGATTAATTTGAAATATACGATGAGCGCTCGTAGAACTCACGGTCATAGTATTCGTGGGTGCAGTAGAGTCGTAAGAGGTTCGAGCTAAGTCTTCCTCTCTGAGTAGTATGCCAAATTTAGATACGAGTGAGACACTAGTTTTACCAGCTACTGAGACTAGGTCTCAAAGCCAATCGGCTGAGGACGATGCACTATCCCAAGCCATGTTGACGGTGTTGGAGAGGGTCTCCAGACCCCATTCTAGATCTAGGGGCCGTGAGTTGATAACTAAACAACTCCGGACTAATAGAGCTAAGTTGTTCAGGGGTGTCACTGGAGTCGCCCCTACTATGGCCAAGTATTGGTTGGAGGCCACCAAGAGGATCATGAACAACATCGACTGTACTTCTGAGCAGAAAGTAAAGGGTGCAGTCTATTTGCTTCACGGTGAGGCATATCGGTGGTGGTTGTCAGTTGAGGAGGTTACTCAGCCGGATCGTTTGAACTGGGACTATTTTAAAACTGCTTTCAAGGGAAAGTATGTGGGGGCGAGCTATATTGATACTCGTAAGCGTGAGTTCATGAATCTCACGCAATGTGATAAATCTGTGGCCGAATATGAGGCTGAGTTTCTGAGGTTAAACCGCTACACTTAAGGCTTGGTGGTGTCGAAATATGAGAAATGCGTCTATTTTGAGGATAACTTGAGGGATAATCTGATGGTATTGATTGCTCCACAGAAGGAGTCAGAGTTCATAGTTATAGTAGATAAGGCAAAGATCGCCGAAAAGGTTAAGTGCGTAGAGCGCCAGGATAGGGATCGTGAGAGAGGTAAGAATAAGAGGGATTTGAAACCCTTTATTTCTATTTAGAGACCTAAGAAATGGGCCAGACCTAATGGGCCTATTAGAGTAGGGGTTCCTGTAGCTCCTACTGGGATTCAGTCATGTGGTGATTGTGGTAGGCGCCATCCGGGCGAGTGTTGGAGGAGGTTAGGAGCTTGTCTGAGGTGTGGGTCTTTAGAGCATCAAATTTGAGAGTGTCCACAGTGTGCTAATCAGATACAAGCTTCGGGACTGAGTTCTATATAGCCTTAAAGGGTAATTCAGCAGCCACCTAAGGGTCGTGGACCAGCTAGGGGTGGTAATGGTTTGGGCTAAGGATAGAGAGTATCGGGCAGAGGTGCTAATCAGACTGAGATGAGGCAGCCTACACTGGTTTATGCTACTTGACGTCGAGAGGATAGAGACGCTCCTGATGTGATCACGGTTACATTCTTTATTTTTGATGTTCCTTATACTACTCTGATAGAAATAAGTTCTACACATTCCTATGTAGCTAGTACTATTTTCGATAACTTGGGGATTCCTGTGGAGTGCACTTTTAGTGAGATTATCGTACTGAGTCTATTAGGGCAGTATGTTCGAGTAAGTAGACTTTATAAGAATGTATTGGTGGAAGTACAAGGGACTGTGTTTCTGGCAAATTTGATGGAGCTACTGTTTGGAGAGTTTGACTTGATTCTGGTTATAGATTGGTTGGTTGAGCATTGAGTTAGTCTGAACTATGCAACTAAAAGAGTTGTTCTGAGGACAATGGATGATAAGAAAATGGTTGTGATCGGTGAGTATCGAGATTACTTATCCAATATGATATCCACTCTATTGGCAGAGAAATTGGTTCGAGAAGGGTGTGAGGCGTACTTGGCCTACGTTAGTGTTTCAGTTTTTGGGGACTCTTCTGTCAGGGATATCAGAACAGTGAGAGAATTTTTGGATGTCTTTCCTGAAGAGTTATCGAGTTTACCTTCGAATCGAGAAGTGGAGTTTGACGTTAAGCTTCTATCAAGTACAGCTTAGGTGTCTATCGCTCCCTACCGAATGGCACCGAAGGAGTTTAAGGCTCAACTTCAAGAGCTTCTGAATCATGGTTTCATTCGTCCTAGTGTGTCTCTAGGGGCACCGATTCTGTTTGTAAAGAAAAAAGATGGTACCATAAGGATGTACATCGACTACCGGTAGTTGAATAGTGAAAAATAAGTATCCAATTTCGAGGATCGACCATTTGTTTGATCAATTTCGAGGGGTTTCAATGTTCTCGAAAATAGATCTTCATTCTGTGTATCATCAGCTTAGAGTTAAGGAAAAAGATGTTCATAAGACGACATTTAGGACCCGTTATTGGCACTACGAGTTCCTAGTTATACCCTTTGGTTTGACGAATACTCCAGTTGCATTCATGGATCTAATGAATCGAGTTTTTTAGCCTTATCTGGATCAATTCATCGTGGTCTTCATCGATGATATTCTGGTTGACTCTAAGACTAAGGATGAGCATCTTAGAGTAGTGCTTCAGATACTTCGAAAGAAACAGCTCTACGCTAAGTTGAGCAAGTGTGAGTTTTGGTTGCGAGAGGTAACTTTTCTAGGGCACATGGTTTCTGTTGAGGGGATCCGAGTTGATCCTAGGAAGATTGAGGCAGTGCTTGATTGGAACAGCCTAAAATGTTTCTGAGAGCCGCAGTTTTCCAGATCTTACGGATTATTATCAGCAGTTTGTTGAGGGGTTCTCATTGATTGTAGCTCCTTTGACTAGGCTGCTGCGCAAGGGTGTTCCTTTTTTCTGGAGTAATACGCAACAATCGAGTTTCGAAAAGCTCAAGTCTGTTCTAACTCAGGATCTTATTCTGATGCAACTTGAATCTGGTAAAGAGTTTGTAGTGTACAGTGATGCGTTGCATGTTGGTTTGGGATGTGTACTGATGCAAGATTGTAAGGTTGTGGCTTATGCGTCCCGTCAACTTAAGTCACATGAGGGGAACTACTCGACGTATGATCTCGAGTTAGTTGTTGTGGTATTTGCGTTAAAAATCTGGAGGCATTATCGGTATGGTGAGAGGTGTATCATCTATACTAATCACAAGAGCCTCAAGTACCTTATTACTCAGAAGGAGTTGAATCTTAGACAACGTCAATGGATTGAGCTGCTCAAAGATTATGACTGCACGATAGAGTATCATCCTGGTAAGGTCAATGTGGTGGTCGATGCTCTCAGTCATAAAGCGATGACTGATTTAAGAGTGATGTTCGCTCATCTTAGTCTGTTTGATGATTTGATTATGTTAGCTGAGTTTCAAATTAAGCCGACTTGGATTGATCAAATTCAAGATAAACAGTAATGGGATAAGTCTCTAGCTTTGCGATTTTGTCAGATTGAGAGTGGCAGTACTTCCGATTTTAGACTGAATAAGGATAGAGTTCTGTGTTTCTGAGGTCGAGTTTGTGCACTAAATGATTCTGATCTGAAGCAGTCGATTCTAAGGAAGGCGCATAGTAGCCCTTATGCTATACATCCCGGTGGTAATAAAATGTATCATGGTCTTCATGAGCTGTACTGGTAGCCGAGTTTGAAATATGAGGTTACAAATTTTGTTGCTCGTTATTTGACGTGCCAACAAGTTAAAGCTGAGCACCAGTTACCTTTGGGTTTGCTTCAACTTGTTAAGATTCCCTTTTGGAAATGAGAACAAGTGACGATGGGACTTCGTTAGTGGGTTGCCCTTGACACCCACTAAGAAGGATTTTGTTTGGGTCATCATGGATCGATTGACGAAGTCCACCTATTTTATTCTGGTTTGGACGGACTACTCTCTGTAAAAGTTAGCAAAGCTCTACCTTTTTGAGATTGTAAGACTATATGGGGTTCAGGTTTCATTAATTTCTGATAGGGATTCTCGCTTCACTTCTCGATTTTAGATGAAACTGCATGAGGCTCTGGGTTCGAGATTGGACTTCAATACTGCGTTCCATCCTCAAATCGATGGTCAATATGAGAGGGTGATTCAAATATTAAAGGATATGCTTTGGAGTTGTGTAATTGATTTTTGAGGTAATTAGGAGGATTTTTCACAGCTAGCGTAGTTTACCTATAACAACAGTTTCCAATCTAGCATTTAGATGACACCTTACGAGGCTTTGTATAGTCGTAAGTGTCGTTCTCTGTTATGTTGGACTGAGTTAGGTGAGCATTGGTTTTGCATCCTGAGTTGGTTTCTAAGACTAATGATAAGGTTAGATTAATTCGAGATCGTCTGAAGGTGGCTTTTGATAGACAGAAATCCTATGCAGATTTGAAGATGAGAGATATCGGGTACTCTGTGGATGACTTCGTTTTTCTCAAGGTTTCCCCGTGGAAGAAAGTTCTGAGATTCGGTCGTAAGGGCAAGTTGAGCCCTTGGATAATTGGGCCGTATCAGATTTTGAAGCGTGTGGAACCGATTGCTTATCAGTCAGAGCTACCCCTAGAGTTGGACAATATCCATGATGTATTTCACGTCTCAATGTTGAGGTGGTATCAGTCAGATCCATCTCATATTTTCTCTATTGAGGAGATCGAGGTTAGATCAGATTTGTCTTTTGAGGAAGAGCCAGATCAGATATTGGATCGCGATATTAAGGTTCTAAGGAGGAAGTTCATTCCATTGGTTAAGGTTCAGTGGCAGAATCATGGCACTGAGGAAGCCACGTGGGAACCTGAGGACTCGATGCATCAGTAGTATCCTGATCTATTTGGATCAGGTAAATTTCGAGGTTGAAATTTCTTTTAGGGGGTAGAGTTAACGCCTTGCTTAACTTATTTTCATTTCTGTAAATACCTGACATAAATGTACATCTACTTTAGTGGCTAAGTGTTCTAGGTGTCTGAGAGGTCTTGGGTTCAAGTCCTGCTTTTGGCAAATTTTGTTATTTTTCTAATCTTAACTTCATCATTGGTGAACTAGGTTATATCCTATCTTTAGTAAACTCATATTAGAATGAGTCTGTTGGTTTGAGTGGTAAGGAGTTAATGTGTTGGAGGTCCTGTGTTCAAATCCTTGCGTGAGCGATGGTGTTAATTTTTACTCGGTTGTTTGACAGAGTTTCAGTAGAGCTAGAATTCTAAGAATCAAGTTGCTGGTTAGGGGGTTAGTGGGGAGTTGGGATTTAGTAGGGTTAGAGTAAATTAAATGGATTTTATTTTATTTTTATTTTGTGTTTTTCCCCAAAAAAATTCTCTCTTTTCTTTTTGATGTTTCCTATTCCCTCTTCTCTTCTATTCAATTTTCCTTTCTTCCTCTCCTTTTCGGGTTCAAATCTAAAGGGTGCTACTCTTATTTTCTTTGGTTTATTATTCCAATTCACCTTCTTTTGTGTAATTTTCGACTACGTTCGGTTCGGTAAGTCTTATGTTGGTATGATCTTAATGTTTCTTGGCTAGTGTTTTAATTGGGGTTTTTGTGTTTACTCTAGGTTAAGGGAAGGGCAAGAATCAGTTGGTGCTCCGACAACGACCTGAGTGTTAGGGGTTTCCTGTTCGTTGACAATAAGTACGAATGCGTTAATTGTTGTTGTAGGGCTCCATTTATGGAATATTTTCGTTTGAGTTTCGTAAGTGTTTACTAAAATTGGGTGTTAAAATACTGTTTCTTAGGTTTCGGAGGTCTCAGGAGTGCTGTAGCATTAAAAACAAACCAGGTGTGTTCCCAAAACACGAAAAATTGAGTTTCAGTGAAAGCTGAAAAAGCACTCTGTCGACGCCACACGGGTGTATGCCTGGCCATGTGGTTGGTTGTGTACAAGACACGACTGTGTGTTTGATGAAGGCGTAGCCGTGCGCAGGACGCGACGGTGTAATGGTGTAAGTGTGGTCGTGTAGGTCATACGGGCCAGGCCAAGTAAGGCATGTGGGCTACATGGACGTGTGTGTTTTGGGCCAGACCGTGTGGGCCTCACGAGCATGTGGGCCCATAATTCTAAAATTTTTCCTAAGGTCGCACGGGTTGTTCCAATCGACTGTGGGTTACCGTAGGGTCAGTAAGGGCTAACCAAACCCTAAGTTATGTGATCTAATATTCTAATAGTCTGCTCTGAGTAGGACACCGTTATGCATGTCTGAATATTCTGTTAAATATATATGTTATCTGTATACGAGCATGCTAAGCATGATATTTCTATATCTATATTATGTATATAAGTTTGGGGTGAGAATTGGATATCTGGAGGAAGTGATCTATCGGCAACCTTTCACCTATATTCTGACAGCTCAGTTGCATATTATCAGTGATGTGCCGTGTCGACTCTATATGGTGTGTAGGGATGGGTGGGTGTTTTTAACCCCAGATGGTGTGATGGGATGATTGGAGTTGGTGTGTAGAGGATGGGGGTAGGATTTTGTATATCTATTCTGTAACACCCCTAACCCGTATCCTTCTCCAGAATAGGGTTATAGAGCATTACCGGAGTTTACAAATTAATTTTCAGACATTTCATTTCATCAAGCATTCATATTTATAACCAGTCAAAATCAGAACATTTATAAGTTAACATTAACCAATTTAACTATACAAGTCATTATAACTAAAATCAAATCATCCAAAATTACTGATAGAACCAATAGATAATATGATATATCTCCCACAAGCTTTCAACCCAATCGAGCTTTCGATAATCATTTCAAAACATCTAATAATTATACATAATACTAATAATAATTCAATTCCAACAATAAAACACACACATATATATAATGTTCATTACCAAATAGCATTCAGTTCAATTAAAATTATACAAAATATAGTTCATACGAACTTATCAGGCTAAATTGCAGAAATACCAAAATTGAGGGACATTTTAGAAAATTTCTATTTTTCTCGAATTTCCACCCAATCTTGATCTAAATTAATATTTCATTCAATTAAATAATTTAAATAATAAAACAATTCATTTCATGCAATTTGGTCACTTTTTGACATTTTTACAAATTTACCCTTAAAGTTTCACATTTGTTCAATTTAGTCCCTGAACCTAAAACATGTAAATTGACCATTTTTAATGAAAATTCATGATAGTTGAGTAATCATATATTTTCCTCCTCCTCCTCTCCATTCCACATCCTTAATATATATAACATGCTTATATGTAATATAATCTATAATTTCACATTTATTTATATTCATTCAAAGTTGTCCACTAGAGTCATAGTCACTAAATTATTTATATCTTAAGTTACAGAACTCCAAATTGAGATCCGTAAATTTTACATGAAACTAGACTCACATATATTCTTACCATAAAATTTTCAGAATTTTTGGTTTAGCCAATAAGTATAGTTTATTCTCTAAAATCATCCCTGTTCTGCTGTCTGACAGTTCCGACCCTTCTTCACTAAAATTTAATTATATCTTCATACAGAATTCAAATGATGTTACCATTTGTTTTTATTGAAAATAGACTCTTTAAGGATTTAAACATATAAATTTAAGGCTCTAATTATTTTTCTCCAATTTTTTATGATTTTCCAAAGTCAGAACAGGGGAACACGAAATTATTCTGACCTTATCTCACAAAACCTATTATATCTCATAATTTAAAATTCCATTGCTTACACAGTTTCTTCTATGAGAAACTAGACTCAATAATATTTAATTTCATATTTTTTTCATCCTCTAATTCAATTTATACGATTTTTGGTAGATTTTCAAAGTCAGACTACTACTGCTGTTTCAAAACTATTTTAGTGTAAAATGTTGATTACTAAGTCTATAACACTCTTATTTTCCTTCTCTACACTATTTCTCAACACTTTCTCTTATTTTCTCTTCACTAACATATCAAGAACATATAACCTTATATAATAAAACCCAACATTAATATCAATCTCATACTTTTTCAATAATATCAAACTCAAAAATATATTGAAATCATGATGTTCTTACCTTGCTTAATTGACTTCAATCTTTAACTTGATTTTCTCTCTCCTCCAGCCCCTATTTCTTGAATCTAACTTGATATTCTAGCTCCCCATAGTCTCCTTGTCAATTTTATCTCTTGGTGGCTATGGAAATTCCTTTGATTTCTAAGTGAAAATGGTGGATTTTTCGTGAAAGGACCAAATTGTAAAGAAAACAAAGCTTTCTTTCTTCCCCCCTTCTTCTCACGTTAATGCATGCAAAAATGGGGGAAATGGCTGCCCTTTCATCCTTTTTTCCACACATATATATACTAAATAAATTAAGAGTAATAAAATAATATCATTTAAAAAAATCAAATTAAAAAATTAATAAACTAATATTTATTTATTTATTAATCTAAAATATCTCCAATATCATCATTATCTTCTAGATTTCTCTCTCTTCTAATTGACCATTTTGCCCCTAATGATCTTTTAAAATTCCATCCTTGAGTCACCACTTAATTTGGTAAAATTGTGATTTAGTCCCTCAAACTTATTCACCTTTTTCAATTTGGTCCCAATCCATCCATTTTTCTTAGTTTCTAGATTATTCCACCCTTAAAATATTTACACCATTGGTCCTTCAACTTTTTCATGTTTACCTTTAACCCCTTAACTCTTGAGTATTTACTCTTGGGTAACAAAACTTTTCTCACTTTTACGATTTAATCCTTTCTTGAATTAATATGTTATAATATACTTCCCAATATTGCCATAACTCAAAATTACCCCTTTTTAGCACTTTATTTTCTTATTTTACTATATCAGAGATATTATCTTACTTTCCTCGCTATAGAAATTTTCAGGGTATTACATATTCTGCTTATCTGATTTTGTTACTTGTATCTGGAATAGACCTAAGTCTGATTTTGTATCTAACTGTATTTGAGATTTCTGTATGTATTGCATGTCTATTTTTGTTGGGTTACACACTGAGTTTATGAAAACTAACATCTTTTTGTCTATTCTGTTCAGGTAATCCATAGACTTAGGCGGATCGGTGCAATGGAGTCTCACGATGACCACGAGTTGTAACCTGTTTTAATATTGGTTTTATTTATTTTAAGTATTATTTTTCTGAGAGTTTTGTAATTTTTGGACTCTCTGGACTGTTTCATTTTTATTCTGATTTTGGATGTGTTTTAACCTTTATTGCGACATTTATCTAAAATCACGATTTTACGAAAACAAGGGTTTTTCCAAAAATACGAATTGGATTTCTAAAATATAAACGGTTTTTAAACTTCCACTGTAAGCAATGTTTCCACTTATTGATAGCCAGTAGTAGAGTTATGTGATGTTGTGATTTAGTGGAATTTTTAAGTGGACTCTCATGATTTTTGCTTTTTTATCAAATGAATTTTCACTTCTTCTTTTTTGTTCTTAGTGACTAGGGAATTTTGGCTAAATTAGGTTTATATGTTATTTTTTAGCCATTTAGGCTATTTTTTAAATTAGGAAAATAAGTCAATTTTGGAGAGTGAGTGAGTGAGTGAAAGCGTGCCCAGCTGGATGCGCTTTCACACACTCTCTCTTATGGTTAGGATTTTTTATGGTTAAGGTTAGTGTTTTTTTATTTTTGTTAGGGTTAGGGTTTTAGGGTTTAAACTGTGAAAGTTTATAGGTAGGTGCAAATGGAAAATCATGACACATTATCAAAAGAAGACGGGCTTGTGGATGATAAATAACTATTCTGATCCACATACATGTGTTGTAGTAGGTGCGTGATGCGATCACTCAATTTTCTCACAAAATGTGTCTTAACCGCGATATTTGTTTTTCCTAAAAACGTAACTTTAACTCATAACTTGCAAGTGTACCTTGCCAACATACCCTTTGAATATATCCTTCGAACAGTGGACGCAATCGTATATCAAGGGTCTACGGTATGGGCACATGACAATGAACTTAGCTGAATGCATCAATTCTGTACTAAAGGGAACGCGTCATTTATCGATAACCTCGGTTATCAAGGAAATACACTTTCGCCTCGCTGCCTTATTCTCAAAGCGAGAGACAACATATGCTAGCAAGATTGCGAGCAGACACATTTGGTGCAAGAATGCCATTAAAGAAATTAGACATGTAATGTCTCAAATTCAAGGTTATCGGAATAGTGGTTTCGTAACCACAAATCCGATTTAAAGAGAATTTTATTTTAACTTTTTTTGCATAAATATTGATATGATAGGAAAATCGTATGAAAATATCGATAGAAAAATTTTACCGATTTAGTGGTTAGTTAGAAAAAGAAATTATTGAAGAAATTGGGTAAAAACAAGGTATCGAGACCTCGATCTTGTAAAACCGAGTCAAAAATATTTTTATAAATATTTATGAAATGTTAGTAATATGGTATTAAAATTTCGTTAGAAAATTTACATGTTTGGGTAGTCAATTAAGTGAAAAGGACTAAATTGAAAAGTTGTAAAAGTTACTTGAAGGATTAAATATCTCAATTATTAAATGAGGAGGGACATAAATTGTAAATAATCCCAAAAGGAGATATTTTGGGCGGCATAAGCTGAGAAAAATCATGAGAATTGGTGAAATAAGGGTAAAATGGGAAAATAACAAATTTTACTAACATAAAAATGGGACCAAATTGGAATATCTAGAATTCTCTTTATTTTTCTGCATTCTCATCGGCCAAAAACATCCTAAGGGTTTAACCAAGCTGGTTTTTCATAATTTTTGCACCAAGTGAGTTAATCCTTACCTTTTTCTTCTAATTTTTATGTTTCTAAGACTTTTACAATTAGGTCCTATTACTAAATTCATTAGTTTTTATTTTATGAATGAAATTGAAAGGTTCTATGAATATGTGCTGGAATTTTATGATGAAATAGAATGAAATTGAAGCTTTAATTTGTTTATGGGATGATTTTATTAGGTAATTTCAAAAGAAATTGATTTGTAGGACCTAATTGTGAAAAGGTTTGGAATTAAAGTCGAGTGCTAAAATTATGATTTCCAAAAGTTATAAAGTAGTTTAACGTGATGGGATAAAATGTTAATTGAGAAAAATTAGCTCAATTGAGAGGTTAATTGAGCATGGATGAAATTATCATTTATTGAAAGCTTAGGGGAATAATGGTAATTAACATCATGAACAAAAACAGTTTTGGACAGCAGCAGTAGTCTAACTTTGAAAAATCACCAAAAATTGTATAGATTGAATTAGAGGATGAATAAAATATAAAATTAAATCGTATTGAGTCTAGTTTCTTATAAAAGAAACGGTGTAAGAAATGGAATTATAAATCATGAGATATAATAGATTTTGTGAGAAAAGGTCAGAATGAATTCGGGTTCCCCTGTTCTGGCTTTGGAAAATCATAAAAAAATTGGAGAAAAATAATTAGATGCTTAAATTTATATGTTTAAAATAATTAATGAGTTTATTTTCAAAACAAACAAACAAGCACATCATCCCAATTCTGTAAAATAAGATAATCAATTTTTAGTGAAAAGGGGTCGAAATTGTCGAACATTGAAACAGGGGAAATTTAAAGAATAAACTGTACTTATTGGCTAAACAAAAAATCATGAAAATTTTACGGTAAGAAGATATGCGAGTCTAGTTTCTGGAAAAAATAGCGGATCTTCATTTGGAGTTCCGTAGCTCAAGATATAAATAATTTAGTGACTATGACACATTTGAGATAGCTTTGAATGCACTATAAATAATAATGGAATTATAGAGAATGTTACATATGAACATGAAATGTAGTAGATTAATGATTAAATTTATTTATTTAGATCCAAAAAATTCAAATACGAAGCTAGATCGAGGAAAAGTAAAAGTTCGAGATTAGTAGATTTTTGTTTACGAACAAGTATCGAGGTAAGTTCGTGTAACTTGAATTATATTCTTAAATGCTTGAAATATATTTTTGTTGATGTGAATATGATTTGGATGTTTCTTGTATGATAATTGATGAAGTATTGATATTCTTGATGAAAAGAGAAAATAAATCTCGGTTGAATGAATGGAAAATTCTATGGATCTCTGAAAAGGAATTGACGATAAAAAGGATCTAGCTCGGACGGGTGATCCTATCCTGATATAGCTCTCCCGAAGAATATGTGGAAAATGGATTTAGCCCAGACGGGTAATCCAAATTAGGGTCTGAATTTAGCCTGGACTGGTAATTCAGATTCAAGCTCATTAGAGTAATTGTCTTTGCAGGGGATTTAGCCTGGACTGGTAATCCCGACAATACTCTATGAGTTTATATTACAGGGGATTTAGCCTGGACTGGTAATCCCGCTGTAAAGGTGAGGTTCGCGGGAGTGTGCTCTCTGAAATGGAAATGTGCGCACATGAATATGAATTGACGGACCCGGATCTGTACACTAAAGTGTAACTCTGAAAATCCATCGAAATTCAAAGTAGTTCAACGGGATAAATATGGAAAAATAACAAGGGAATGGAAATTATGGAATTGATGAGCTCATCAATCATGGTATAAATTATTGATACATGGAAATTATTGGACTAATTTGAATGTTGAGTTTGTGCATGATAGGGGAATAATGTATGGAATGGGTGTATGAATGTCTATTGCATTGTACTGGAAATATTAGGTAAGTATAATTCTTGTTACATGAACTTACTAAGCAAAAAGTGCTTACCCTGTTTCTTTTTCCCCTGTTTTGTAGTGTTAAGAGCTCGGAGGTCGAATTCGGTCAGAGACGTATCACACTATCAACCTCAAAATCTCGGTATATAAAGAAACTTTATTTTGAAAATCAATGGCATGTATAAGCTAATAAAGTAAATGTTAATGTAAAATGAATGTAAGGTTAGCCGTTGGTATGGCTAACAAATCTTAGTTTTGGTATGTGAAGAGGTTATCTTATGGATATGTTTGAATTTATCTTGAAAATATGTTGAAATGGATTGGTTGTGTTGGATTGGTCTCGATTTAAAATTGCAGGGAATATTAGATATTTATATAGGGGTTATATTGTGTTAAAAAAAACTCTGGAATTTTGCAAAAAATTTCTTATAGTTTCGATTCAATTCTAGTTTGCTCCCGACGTATTTTTTTGGGCTTCGGAGGCTCATCCAAGGGACGTCATGACATGTTTCGATAAATGAATAGTATTTAAATCATAATCACAAAAAATTTATTCGGTAAAATCTGGTAATGCCTCATACCCTATTTCTGTGACGAATATGGGTAGGGGGTGTTACATTTGTTGGTATGAGACCTACGGTTTAGCCGATTCTTAGACCGACGTAGCAAATATGAGATTGGCTATACATGACATTTAAATTTTTATTGATAGTGTGATATCTCCTGACCATTTGAAATGTGATTTTTTTATAGTAAATGTCTGCCGACTAAGCTCAACCCGAGGAAGCCAGGAGTTATGCTCCGGCTTCAGAACAAAGAGAAGTTGAAGCTACTAGTAGTACAAGGTCCGAGACAAGGGACCAAAGTGAATAGGCTAAAATGGCCTTCTTTCAAATGATGAATGAATGGTTTACTCAGTATATAAGAACTAACCCAGTAGTGCAGCAAGCTCAAGATCCTCTTCCTCCTCCTCCATCGGTTCTCGAGATTCCACAAGGTACAGGTACTGAATTTATCAGAAAAGGGAAAGCTCCGGTTGATAAAATCAAAAAATATGGGGCAGAAGAATTCAGAGCTGCAGTTGATGATGATCCCAACCGAGCTGAGTTTTGGTTAGAGAATACTATTCGGGTTTTGGAGGAATTATCTTGCACACCAGAAGAGTGTCTGAAATGTGCAGTATCATTGCTAAAAGATACAGCTTACCACTGGCGGAATACTAAAGTTTCAGTTGTTCTGAAAGAAGAAATTACATGCGAATTCTTTCAGACCTAGTTCAGAAAGAAATATATCAATCAGAGGTTCCTCGATCAGAAGAGAAAAGAATTTCTTGAGCTGAAACAGGGTAACAGATCAATATCTGAGTATGAAAGAGAATTTGTTTGATTGAGTAAATATGCTCGGGAATGGGTACAATCAGAGGCTGGAATGTGTAAACGATTTGAAGAAGGGTTGAATGAAGAAATTAAGCTACTAATCGGAATTCTTGAAATTCGAGAGTTTGCTACATTGGCAGAGCTAGCTTATAAAGCAGAAGAATTGAGAAAAGAAAAGAAACAAGCTGAAATAGAAGCTCGAGTTTTCAGTAAAAGATCAATGGAAAAATCTCATTTTCTGCTTCAAAGAAATTGAAGAAATACCAAGATCGTTCTACCTCAGCTACTGGGTATTCGAGTAGAGAGCGAGGTTTTCAACGCACTAATCCAAGACCTTCCACCCCATCAATGACCAGTGTTGGCAGTGCTGGTACCCCTAAGCTGAGATGCCAGTACTATAACAAAACTTATTTTGGTGAATGCCGATTAAAGAGTAGGGCTTGTTACCGATGTGGTTCTTTCGATCATTTCCTCAGAGATTGTCCAGAAAGGGGTGAAAAAGAAGCTGAACAGACATCAAAATCGAGTAATCCAGTTTCGAGGGGTAGACCACCTCGACCATCTGGTAATGTCAGTGGTAGCCGAGGAGCTACGAAAGATACTGCAGGCAGGCCTGAGGTACGTGTACCTGCTAGGACATATGCCATCCATGCTAGAGAAGATGCTTCAGCACCCGATGTTATTACTAGTACATTTTCTTTACTTGATACTGATATTACTGCATTTATTGATCCTGGTTCTGCACATTCATACATATGCACAAAATTAGTATTTTTTAAAAATTTATCTATTGAACTTACTGAATTTGTGGTTAAAATCTCGAACCCCCTGGGCCAGTTTGTGATGGTGGATAAAGTTTGTAAAAATTATCCACTGATGGTAAAAGGTATGTGTTTTCCGGTTGACTTGATGTTATTGCCTTTTGATGAGTTTGATGTGATATTGGGAATGGATTGGCTAACTCGGCATGATGCAGTAGTAAACTATAAACAGAAATATATTGTTCTGAAGTGTCAGAATGGAGAATTAATTCGGGTTAAATCTGATCAGACAGAGGAATTATCTAATGTGTTTTTGGTAATGACAGCTCAGAGGTGTCTCAGAAAAGGGTATGATGCTTATTTGGCATATGTGTTAGACACTAAGGTATTTGAGTCAAAGATACAGACAGTTCCAGTTGTATGTGAATTTTTCGATGTGTTTCCAGAGAAATTACTGAGGTTGCCACCAGAAAGAGAAGTGGAATTTTCTATAGATCTAATTCCGGGAACTACTCCAAACTCCATAGCTCTGTATTGTATGGCTCCTACAGAATTAAAGGAGTTAAAGACACAGTTGCATGAACTTGTTGACAGGGGTTTTGTCAGACTAAGTCATTCACCTTGGGGTGCTCCAGTTCTATTTGTGAAAAAGAAAGACGGGTCTTTGAGATTGTGTATTGATTACCGACAGCTCAACAAAGTCACTATAAAGAATAAATACCCATTGCCTCAGATTGACGATCTGTTTGACCAGTTGAAGGGTGCCACTGTATTTTCAAAGATTGATCTCCGATCGGGATACTATAAGTTACGGGTAAAGGAGTCAGATGTACTGAAAATTGCTTTCAGAACCAGGTATGGGCATTACGAGTTTTCGATTATGTCTTTTGGGCTAACTAATGCACCTACAGTATTTATCGACCTGATGAATCGGATATTCAAACCATACTTAGACAGGCTTGTGGTAGTTTTTATTGACGATATCTTGGTCTATTCCCAAGATGAAAATAAGCATGCAGAACATTTGAGAATTGTGTTGCAAATTCTGCGAGAAAAGTAGCTATATGTTAAATTCAGTAAATGTGAATTTTGGCTTCGAGAAGTGGCTTTTCTCAGACATATTATATCCGCGGAAGGCATCAGGGTAGATCCGAGTAAAATTTCAGCTATTGTCAATTGGAGTCCACCGAAAAATGTATCTGAAGTTAGAAGTTTCTTGGGTTTAGCTAGTTATTATCGGAGATTTGTACAGGGGTTCTCTATGATAGCTTCTCCGATGACCCGTTTATTACAAAAATATGTTAAATTTGAATGGACTGATAAATGCCAGCAGAGTTTCGACCGATTGAAAGATTTGTTGACAAAAGCACCTGTGTTGGTACAACCTGAACCGGGTAAAGAATTTATTATTTATAGTAATGCATCATTAAATGGTTTAGGTTGTGTCTTGATGCAAAAAGGTAAAGTAATAGCCTATGCTTCAAGACAACTTAAGCCACATGAAAGAAATTACCCTGTACATGATCTCGAATTAGCTGCTATTGTATTTGCATTAAAAATATGGCGGCATTATTTGTATGGTGAAAAATGTCATATTTATACTAATCATAAAAGCCTGAAATATTTGATGACACAGAAAGATTTGAATTTGAGACAACGCATGTGGCTTGAACTGATAAAAGACTATGATTTGATTATTGATTATCATCCAGGTAAGGCTAATGTTGTTGCTGATGCTCTGAGTTGAAAATCTATGTTCGCTTTACGAGCTATGAATGCCCAATTGTCTTTGGTTGATGATGGTTTAGTCGTAGCTGAGTTGAGAGTTAAACCGACATTTCTACAACAAATATATGAAGCACAGAAAAATGATGAGAAGCTATAGGCTAAATGGGTACAATGTGATTCAGGTAATGATTCAGAATTTCAGATTAGGACTCATGATTATTTATTATTCAGAGGCAGAGTATGTGTACCAAAGAATTCAGAGCTTGTACAAAAGATTTTACATGAGGCACACAGTGGTATTATGTTCGTACATCCGGGAGGTAATAAAATGTATAATGATTTGAAGAAGATGTACTGGTGGCCAGGCATGAAACGTGATATTTTTGAGCTTGTATCAAAGTGTTTAGTATGTCAGCAGGTTAAAGCTGAACATCAGATACCTTCGGGGTTACTTTAGCTAATCACGTACCGGAATGGAAGTGGGAAAGAATTATTATGGATTTTGTGTCGGGATTACCATTGTCACCGAAGAAGAAAGATGTCATTTGGGTGGTCATGATCGATTAACAAAATCAGCACATTTTATCCCGGTACGTATGGATTATTCTTTAGATAAATTGGTTGAACTGTATATATCTGAGATTGTCAGGCTACATGGAGTGCCAATCTCCATTATCTCTGATAGAGATCCCAGATTTACGTCTTGTTTCTGGGACAAATTGCAAGAAGCCTTGGGTACTCAATTGTATTTCAGCACTGCATTTCATCCTCAAACAGATGGCCAATCTGAGCGTGTAATTCAGGTATTGGAAGATATGCTCCGATGTTGTATATTAGAGTTTGAAGGTAATTGGGAGAAGTATCTACCTTTGATTGAATTTGCTTATAATAATAGTTATTAGTCCAGTATTAAAATGGCTCCATATGAAGTTTTGTATGGTAGAAAATGTAAAACACCGTTATATTGGACAGAGCTCAGTGAAAAGAAGATACATGGGGTTGATTTGATCAGGGAAACAGAAAGAAAAGTAAAAGTGATTCGGGATAGTCTAAAAGCAGCTTTCGATCGTCAGAAGTCATATGCTGATCTTAAACGAAAAGAGATTGAATTTCAAGTGGGTGATAAGGTATTCCTAAAAGTGTCTCCTTGGAAGAAAGTTCTCCGGTTCGGTCGAAAGGGTAAATTGAGTCCAAGATTTATCGGGCCATGTAAAATCATAGAAAGAATTAGACCGGTCACTTATCGATTGGCATTACCACCGGAACTCGATAGAATTCATAATGTTTTTCATGTGTCTATGTTACGACGGTATCGATCAGATCCTTCACATGTTATATCTCCGATAGAAGTGGAGATTCAGCCTGATATGACTTACAATAAAGAACCGGTCAATATATTGGCACGGGAAATAAAGGAGCTTAGAAATAAAAAAGATAAATTTAGTGAAAGTATTATGGCAGAAGCACGGAATAGAGGAAGCGACATGGGAATCGGAGGAGGAAATGAGGAAACAATACCCAACCTCTTTACTGGTAAG
This sequence comes from Gossypium hirsutum, assembly GCF_007990345.1. Lineage (NCBI taxonomy): Eukaryota > Viridiplantae > Streptophyta > Magnoliopsida > Malvales > Malvaceae > Gossypium > Gossypium hirsutum. The sequence continues at coordinate 21,455,344 of NC_053446.1, read as the reverse complement.
ATTTTCCAGGACGAAAATCCTTAAAGGAGGGAGAGTTGTAATGACCCAAATTCAAGGTTATCGGAATAGTGGTTTCGTAACCACAAATCTGATTTAAAGAGAAATTTATTTTAATATTTTTGAATGAATATTGATATGATAGGAAAATCGTATGAAAATATCAATAGAAAAATTTTACCAATTTAGTGGTTAGTTAGAAAAAGAAATTATTAAAGAAATTGGGTAAAAACAAGGTATCGAGACCTCAATCTTGTAAAATCGAGTCGAAAATATTTTTATAAATATTTATAAAATGTTAGTAATATGGTATTAAAATTTCGTTAGAAAATTTTAATGTATGGGTAGTCAATTAAGTGAAAAGGACTAAATTGAAAAGTTGTAAAAATTACTAGAGGGATTAAATAGCTCAATCGTTAAATGAGGAGGGACATAAATTATAAATAAGCCCAAAAGGAGATATTTTGGGCGGCATAAGCTGAGAAAAATAAGAAGAATTGGTGAAATAAGGGTAAAATGGGAAAATAACCAATTTTTTTTTAAACAAAGAAAATAATAAATTTTACTAACATAAAAATGGGACCAAATTGAAATATCTAGAATTCTCTTTATTTTTCTGCATTCTCATTAGCCAAAAACATCCTAAGGGTTTATTCAAGATGGTTTTTCATAATTTTTGCACCAAGTGAGTTAATCCTTGCCTTTTTCTTCTAATTTTTATGTCTCTAAGACTTTTACAATTAGGTCCTATTACTAAATTTATTAGTTTTTGATTTTATGAATGAAATTGAAAGCTGCTATGAATATGTGCTGGAAGTTTATGATGAAATAGCATGAAATTGAAGCTTTAATTTGTTTATGGGATGATTTTATTAGGTAATTTCAAAAGAAATTGATTTGTAGGACCTAATTGTGAAAAGGTTTGGAATTAAAGTCGAGTGCTAAAATTCTGATTTCCAAAGGTTATAAAGTAGTTTAAAGTGATGGGATAAAGTGTTAATGGAGAAAAATCAGCTCAATTGAGAGGTTAATTGAGCAGGGATGAAATTATCATTTATTGAAAGCTTAAGGGAAAAATTGCAATTAACATCATGCACTAAAACAGTTTTGGACAGCAGCAGTAGTTTAACTTTGAAAAATCACCAAAAATTTTAGAGATCGAATTAGAGGATGAATAAAATATTAAATTAAATCTTATTGAGTCTAGTTTCTTATAAAAGAAACGGTGTAAGCAATGGAATTTGAAATCATGAGATATAATAGATTTTGTGAGACAAGGTCAGAATGAATTAGGGTTCCCCTGTTCTGACTTTGGAAAATCATCAAAAATTAGAGAAAAATAATTAGGGGCTTAAATTTATATGTTTTAAAATAATAAATGAGTATATCTTCAAAAGAAACAAACGAGAACATCATCCGAATTCTGTACAATGGGATAATTAATTTTTAGTGAAGAGGGGTCAGAACGATCGAACATTGAAACAGGGGAAAATTTAAAGAATAAAATATACTTATTGGCTAAACAAAAAATCATGAAAATTTTATGACAAGAAGATATGTGAGTCTAGTTTCTGGGAAAATTAGCGGATCTTAATTTGCAGTTCCGTAGCTCAAGATATAAATAATTTAGTGACTATGACTCAGTGAGACAGCTTTGAATGCACTATAAATAATAATGGAATTATAGAGAATGTTACATATGAACATGAAATGTAGTAGATTAATGATTAATTGTATTTATTTAGATCCAAAAAATTCAAATACGAAGCTAGATCGAGGAAAAGAAAAAGTTCGGGGTTAGTAGATTTTTGTTTACGAACAAGTATCGAGGTAAGTTCGTGTAACTTGAATTATATTCTTAAATGCTTGAAATATATTTTTGTTGATGTGAATATGATTTGGATGTTTCTTGTATGATAATTGATGAAGTATTGATACTCTTGATGAAAACAGATAATAAATCCCGGTTGAATGAAAGCAAAATTCGATGGATCTCTGAAAAGGAATTTACGATAAAAAGGATCTAGCCCGGATGGGTGATCCTATCTTGATATAGCCCTCCCGAAGAATATGTGGAAAATGAATTTAGCCTGGACGAGTAATCCGAATTAGGGACTGAATTTAGCCTGGACTAGTAATTCAGATCCAAGCTCATTAGAGTAATTGTCGTTGTAGGGGAGTTAGCCTGGACTGGTAATCCCGACAATACTCTATGAGTTTATATTACAGGGGATTTAGCCTGGACTGGTAATCCCACTGTAAGGATGAGGTTCGCGGGAGTATGCTCTCTGAAATGGAAATGTGCGCACATGAATATGAATTGACGGACTCGGATTTGTACACTAAAGTGTACCTCTGAAAATCTATCGAAATTCAAAGTAGTTCAACGGGATAAATATGGAAAAATAACAAGGGAATGGAAATTATGGAATTGATGAGCTCATCAATGATGGTATAAATTATTGATACATGGAAATTATTGGACTAATTTGAATGTTGAGTTTGTGCATGATAGGGGAATAATGTATGGAATGGGTGTATGATTGTTTATTGCATTATATTGAAAATATTAGGTAAGTATAATTCTTGTTACATGAACTTACTAAGCAAAAAGTGCTTACCCTGTTTCTTTTTCCCCTATTTTATAGTGTTAAGAGCTCGAAGGTCGTATTCGGTCAGAGACGTATCACAATATTAACCTTAAGATCTTGGTATATAAAGAAACTTTATTTTGAAAATCAATGGCATGTATAACCTAATAAAGTAAATGTTAATGTAAAATGAATGTAAGGTTAGCCGTTGGTATGGCTAACAAATCTTAGTTTTGGTATGTGAAGAGGTTATCTTATGGATATGTTTGAATTTATCTTGAAAATATGTTGAAATGGATTGGTTGTGTAGGATTGGTTGTGTTGGATTGGTCTCGGATTAAAATTGCAGGGAAGATTAGATATTTATAAAGGGATTATATTGTGTTAAAAAAAACTTTGAAATTTTGCAAAAAATTTCTTATGGTTTTGATTCAATTCCGGTTTGGTCCCGACGTATTTTTTTGGGCTTCGGAGGCCCATCTAAGGGACATCATGACATGTTTCGATAAATGAATAGTATTTAACTCGTAATAATAATAAACTTATTCGGTAAAATCTGGTAATGCCTCATACCCTATTTCGGTGACGAATACGGGTAGGGGGTGTTACAAGACAAAATACAGTGAGAGCAAACACTATGTATGTAGCATGTCACTCACATCGAAATCTGCAATTCTGGGTCACAGAGTATGCTAGGCTTGACCAAGACATGTCAGAGGCATTATATCGTGTCGACCTACTAGAAGGGACTTGCGATTATGGAAGATTCTAAGCACTTCGATTCCTATATGCACATGTAGTTGTCGCATATGCGAATGTACGAATTGAGTACACGCCTTATATCAACAATGTGTATAGACTGGAACGCATGCACAATGTATGGAGACTTGAATTCCCACCCATCCTAGATGAGAGTATGTGGCCGCTAGTGTCCAACGCGTCGTTCGAGTTGGCCCCTAACATGAACTTGCATCGCTTCCTAAAAGGTTGCCCGAATTCCACTCAGATACGCACCAATATGGATCTTCGAGAGAGGGACAACCAATAGAGGTTATGCGGGTACTTAGAAACCCAGGGCATACGAAGGCAACATGTTTTGTATTGAGGGGTACATTGGGGCCCCAATGTCACTAGCATTCAAATTTTTACAATGATATAAAATTGATTACAATGTTTCTTTTTTGTGTACAAAATATGTTCTTTCCTTTTAACTTGCATTTCAATTGTATTGTCACAGTCTACTAACATTTATGTTATGTAAAAATTGCTACTTTAAGCGCTACTTCAAGTAAAATATTATATATGGAAATTTACGTATCATTTACATTAGAAATATGAGTTGAAATAGAAATATAAAAAAAGAATGATCGTTTTTATATTGAATTCATTTATATTTACATCGCAATAAGTAAATAAAAAATACATCATCAGCGTCGTCGGGCCAAATGTGTGCCACAAGGCGGTGGCTGATGGGTGCGCGTAGGATTTCTACGCTCAACTAGTGGTGCTAGCTCCGATTGTTGATCGTGATCATCTTTTTCGTCTTCACCTCCACCATCGTACTCATTTTCATCTCCATTATTGGCTCTGTCTTCATCTCCATCGCCTTCCTCTGTCTTGAGTGTGATGTCATCCTAGTCTCCCATTGTGTGTTCTCCAATCCATGATAAAGTGGTTGCGCCAATGACCCACCTCGATAAAACAACAACGCGGTGGGTGTTTGTGACACTATTGACGAATAACCATATGATGTCGCAAAACCTGGATACGCTAGCATTGACTCAGGTATCAATACTGGCAACGATGATGGCATCGGTGTCGCCATCAGTGACGATACACGCGTCAACATCTAGCTTAGCATTTTTGTCGGCATCAATGTCATTATGGGGGCGTAGAATGCTAGGGACGGGGGTGCCTCATAATATGTACTTGCGGGAGGAGTAGTTGGAGGGTGCTGCGGTGGTGCATAGTGTGGTGCTTGTGAAAAACACGAGGTTAGTGAAATGAACATGAATAAGTGGAGTGAACTGACTGGGATATGGCGTAGACATGGGTGGCACTTGTTAGATTGGAGTTGGTGATGAACCCATCATGGCACCTCTTTTGGACTTACGCTACTAGCCCACTTGTCGTTGCCTCTTCTGAAGAAGTTTTTTACTCTTCGCCTCCACGGATAGCAGATACGACTTGCCGACGACTTTGAACCAAGGCATGTACTCTAAACAGGTCATTATATTCGATGAGAAAAAAGGTTCGCTATGGGTAAGAATTACATCTTACGATCCCAAATGTCGATGTACTCATTGTGGTAATCTTTTCAATTCTTGTCGTTTTTCCCTCACAAATCCAGCTTGTGCAGTATTTTTATGTCTTGCGGTGACAGCAAAATTTGTTGCCTCCACTTGAATTATCGCATCACTCAATTTGATTCATGCATTTCTAGTGTCGCGTAAACTATCAACGGCACCTTCGTGTTCCACATACTCTAATTGACAAAAAAATTCATGTATGATGCATTCTATGATATCCAGGTCAACGTATGGCGTCCATTCAAATTGCAATGCACAATTGTAAATTATGTTAGGTACAAATTTTATTTTACAAATCATTGCATAATTATTATAGGTTTGGGGTAAATAAGTAACTAACCTCGGCTTTCGAGTGTTAATCTAACAATAGTCGGATATCTTTGAGCTACGCGGGTAGTCCCACGTAACTCGGCTCATGGTTCCACTTATACAAGCGATATCTTAATTCAAATATATAATAAATAAACAATATTTACTATACAAACTACATATTTATTAAGAAATTGTTTTTACCTTGTCACCAACGGAAACATATATGGGTTGTTCACTCGATGATGTAGAAATGGTAGTCGCCACTAGACCCATGACTGCAGCAAGAGTAGGCAAACACTGATTAACATCTTATCCAGTTCGTTGCCCAACACTACTCCCGGTACAATTTGGCCAACACGATTGATCCCCAACCCATTCGTCTACTTTCTTTGAAGTCGACTAGGTGTAGTAGCCCACCTTATGTGTACCAAATTTCGAGATTTATCGAGCATTAGAATATCCCCGATTAACCATAAGAAGAATGTTCAAGCGTATTGTTCTTTGATGACGTCGGGCGCATCTGTAGGAAAATATTTGAAATTGGTTCCCAACCACTTCATATCTATCCAGCCACTGTAAAACTTATTCGACAACTTCCCCAAAAATGTCTCGCAAAGGTCCTCTTTACTGGGAATGATCGCTGACCCTGTGATGACTGGCCCATCCACCGGTAAACCAAGTTGTAAAGTTACGTCCTCGAGTGTGATTGTACACTCGCTGCATGAAAGATGGAAAGTGTGTGTGTCTTGGGCCTCCATCTTTCCACCAACACGCTGATGAGTGCATGATCGAGTTTGTAGCCTCCGAGCATACGAGACGCATGCAAGAAACTCGTGTCTTGCAAGTAACCACGAATTTCGATGATTGGGTCATTTGACAAATTATGTATGAACCCCTCCAAAACACGATCATCCACCTATTTATATCGACAAAAAAAATTAAAATATTTAAAAAATAAAATACTTTAAAATTAATTTAATTTAAAATTTCGTCTTACCATTATCACTTGAGCAATGAAAATGTGCTTGTCGTCGAAACGAATTAGAGAGGTTATTTTTCGTGAAAGCTTAATCGAAACGAATAATATACGAAATAATTAAATAAATCTATTATATTTTTAAACAAGCATATCGGGAAATTTAGAACAAAACTTGAGAGAGTTAAGAGTTTAGAAAGAATTGAAAAAATTGGATTTGAGTGAAAAAATTAAAAATGACCTGGTATTTATAGGAAAAAAAAAACTACCGTTGAAGCTCTTCAAAAATTTTACCATTGCCAACGTTTAAAAATATGACCATTGGTGGAAAACGCTTTCACATTCTTTTTAGGTAGAGTCCCAATATAACCTCAATTGTAATTTTAAATAAAATTTGAGTGAAGAAATTGAGATTCGTGAATTTGAAAAATTCAAAAAATTTCGCTCAATAGATAAATCATCACTATATGTCACACACATGCATTTGTTATAAATCTTTGGAATTTATAAAGTTTTTACTAGCTATATAATTCAACATTTACTTTTGTAACCTGAAAATAAACAAAATCAAATATGGGATATGAAATTTTATTCAAACATTTTAAATTGAAAAAGCACACACAAACAGACCTAGAGTGACCCACAATATATAGGCCCCTGTTTTGGAATTTGAGGGTTGGTTCAAATGGAATGTAGCTTTTAAGGTAACCAACTTATTATTTATATCTAGCTTTTAGGGTTGATTACTTTCTCCCAAACCCATTGAATCAAACCTCAAAAAGATAAAATAAAAAAAATCAAAACAACAACATTTGAAACAAGGACAAAACAAAAAAAAATTATTTTATGGGGCAAAGCTAAAAAAGTTATATTAGTAATTATTTAAATTAAATTATTAATTTAAAAAAAGTTAAATTTATAATTTTTTTATTTAATCAAATGTTAAAAAGAATTAAATTGAATTTTTTAATTTTAGGAAGGGGCTATAAAGCAGGTTTCCCATTTAACAATGGGCAAGGCCCTACCCCTTTTGCTGCCCTAGTTTTTAGGTATAAAAATACATTAGTATAGACTATAGAATTAAAAATACTTTATATGCAAGTTCAAGAAGCTATTATGTATCATTTATTTATTAGTTTTTAAGTTTTAATGTAATTTAAAGAGGTTAATATTTACATTGAAAGTGTAAATTTTTTATTTTATAAATTACTTTAAAATATTATAATATTTTTTAAAATATTTTATCACACTCTTATAGAATAATTTATCAACTCCTAATTTTACATATTAAGTCTAGAAATTTCACTAACAATATATTAAATATTATTCCAACTTAAAGACACTTTTAAAAGTTTTTAATACTGCTTGTGAAATATTTTAACTCAATCGATAATGTACGAAATAATTATCCACAAAATAATATACTCCCAAAAGAAAAAAAATGATAATTTTTAACTATTTGTTTGATTTAAAAATTATAAAAAATAATAATATATACTAGATGACGACACATCCATGATTAGGGTGAAAACAATATTATAAATCATGGGTTGTTGAATCGAAAAAACTCTATTGACGGTGTATCAAATAATTACTTCATAATAATCAAACCATTATATTTCATATTCTATTCATATAAACCATGAAACATTACATTTTAAAGAAATTGAAAATATCCAACTACTTGTTCGATGTAAACAACTTTTGACCATTAAATATAGGAATAATATTTGGTATACTACTAGTGGAGTTTTTAAACTTCACAAGTTAGATTAAGGGGTTGACAAGTGTCTTATAGGGTACAGTAGAATATTTAAAAAGACACATAACAATTTTTTAAGATTGCTTGTGAAATAAAAAAAAGTACATTGCTAGTATACCAAATACTAACCCTTAAAAATGAGAAAATATTTGGTACAAACTGTTAAAAGAGTTTTTAGACTTTACAAACCAGATTAGGGTGTTGACGAATGTCCTATAAGAGTACAATAAAATATTAAAAAAATAAATATTTTTTAAAAAAAAGACACATGTCTATTTTTTTAAAGTTGCTCATGAAATAAAATAATAATAATTTTTAATATATTAAATACTTACCCTTAAATATAAGGGTAATTATTCTGTCCACTACTAGTGAAGTAAAAACTTCACAAGATCGGGTCTAAGATGATGCCAAATGTCTTTTTTAATTATTTAGATATTATTTTATTATTCCTTAAAAATAAATCACATTAACTTAAATTTGCTTGTGAAGTTTTTTTATTTTATTAATAGTATATAGAACTATAATCCTAAATAAATATATATATTAAAAAGACATTATTCTTGATTAATATGAGAGAAATATCAAAATTTTACGTAGTTTTTATTATAATAAAAACAACCATTGAATACTTCAAAAATAAAAATTTATTTATATTTATTTAAGATTATCAACCTTTGTAGATCTATTATAACTTTCACTAATGTAAATCTCTCCTCTATTATTATATATTTTGAATGAATAATTGTTTCCCAAAGTCTAATTATTTTTTACTAGTAGACAATTTTAGTCACAAATATTTGTTAGAAAAATTATAATTTATAGGAACTTTGAGACATATTCTCGATAGGTAAAGGTGGAGAATTGAATCATAAAATTATGGTTTCATATTTTACTCCATGAGACCTTTACAACGGTATTTCATATGTTTAAAATGGTTGAGTGATGAATTGATGCTCAAAGTAAGCTACTTGAAAATATTTGTTGAGGAAAAGAAAAGCTTAGATCCCACATTGGTTAAATACCGAATGTGAGATGTGTATATATATGAGAACCCACTTAAATAATAATTGATATACTAAGTTTAGAACTCTACTTAGCGCGCAGGAGATATAGGTCCAAACTCGTCAGGGTTGGAGTGTACCTGCATGACGTGGGCGACACAAAATGTTCAAATTGATTTAAGCCTATGGATATTTTAGCTGCAACACGAAATTTATTTTTCCTCAGTAAATATATACAAAATCTAATATAAAAGGACATATATCCTGATTTTATTTGTTTCTACTAAATTTGATTTGATTTTAATCAAATTGATTTAATTGTCCCTTTAATGCAGATTTTGTCTTCTTATATATGAATACTTTCAAAAATTCATCCACTTTTAATGCCTAAAAAAGGCTAAGACTTCTTCTGAATTATTTGCTCAATCTCACTCTGTCACACCGAATTTAGGCTTCATTTGTTTCTCTGAAAATGACTTTCAGAAAATGATTTCTAGAAAATGATTTGCTTTTTTGGAAAAACTAATATTTTCTAGTGTTTGGATGAATCTATGTAAAAAAATTTCTATTGTTTGGTAGATTTTTTAAAAATATTTCATAAAAGTTGTTTTCAATGAAACAAACATACATTTGATATTTTCTTATTTTTTTATTGTTTAATTGAATTAATTTTTATCTATAATTTTATATTTTACATTGTTTTTGCATATATTTAAAATATTATGTTAAATCCAGGTTCATTACAACGTCATTTTTTAATTACATGACTACTAAGTGAGTATTTTTTATTTAAAAATATGATATCAACAAAATTGACAAAAAAAATTTAACGATGTCAACAATTGGACTTGATTTTTAAATTTGAAAAGTAAAGGGACTAAATTCTTGAAAATAAAAGTACAAAGACTAAATTGCAAATCTATGAAGTGCACATAGACTTATGACATATTTTAACCTTTATACTACAAAACATTTATTGTTAATATATTTATAATTTTAATAAATATTTATTATTAAAATATTAATATTGAATATTTTCAATAATATGTGAATAATATTATTTAAAATTATTATTTTTAAAATTTATTATTAAAATAAAATTGAAATATTAAATATTTTATTAAAATAATAAATTATATTTATTATATTAATAATTTATTATATGACTAAATATAAATAATTAAATATGTTTAATAATATTGAAAAATATAATATTTTAATATTTTTAAATATAAAAATAAAAATTATTATCAATATAATAATATTAAGCTTGATTTAAGTTAATTTTTATATAAAAATAAAATTATATATAGATGAGCTCTTTTTCGGAATACGTTGACATGTAAGTCATTTTCCGTTGACCAAGCTATTTTCTGTGAAACAAACGTAAGAAAATGTAAAAAATATTTTCCGTAAAACATTTTACATGTAAACAAACGGACCCTTATTTTGCTCTCAAAAATTTTCTTTTATTCTCCATATTTTCCAACGTTGCGGTGATAGAAAAAGGCAACGTTTGTTCGTTGATCACTGTAGAGGTGTTACTGCTTTGATCATCGTGTTATTGTATCCTGAGAGACAGTCGACCAACGTTTCTCCAAGTACCGTAAGAGCGGCCGAATCTGTCTTAAGGAAACTGTGTTAAACAAGCCTCAACATTTAGTAAATCTCTATTCTTCTTTTCGATTTCTAGTTTTTGTTACCGTATTTATTAGTTTTTGTATCTGATAATTTAAATATAAATTATTCAATTTATATTTTATTTTATATATAAATATTTGTTTATTTATATTTATATATTTTGTTCGCTAATGTGTTTTGTCCAACAATATTTAGGATACTTAAATAAATAAATATTTTTAAAAAAATTAAAAAAATATTGTTTTTTGTGATTTCTCTATTAACTTAGCAACTATAAAAAGAAATATAACTCATTCTGAATATGGTAAGAGTAAAAAATCAATAATCACTTGATAATTTTATTAATGTAAGAAGTTATGCGTTTGAGCGTATTGAAACACATTATTTTTTTATTTATGAATTGAAAAGAGACCATAAGTAATTCTAAACATTATGTCAAAAAAATTATATTTAATTAAAACCTATAATAAATTTGTTAAAATAAATAAATAAAATAACCACTTATCACGCATGAAATATCTAAACTCGCCCTCAAAAAAAAAAAAAAAAACTAACCTTTATTCAAACTTCGTTAACAGACAAATGTCGTAACCGTGTGGGTCCCACCCCTAATCCCTTTAGACCAAATCCTCGTAGACTTTTTTGCGCACGGTCGAACTGCATGCTGGGTCCTACTTACCCCACCCCTCAACATTTTCTCTCTCCATTTTTCACTTCAAGATCGTGAACACCACGCTCTTGATGAATGACTGCCACGTGTGGATAATCCACATTAGAAGATTTGAGAATAAAGCGAGTTTGATGGGAGCGTGACAGAGAGGAATAGCCAGACAAGGCGTGGGACCCACCTTCTCAGAAAAACCGCCGACCTGAATATGGAAACTGCTCTGACAAAGATATACCGTCGAATTTACAAACGCAACACGTATATGCATATTTTTTTTTCTTTTTATGATTTAATTTAACACAATATGCATATATTTAGTTTGATTCAATCAATTATTGGATAAAATTTTTGTTCCTTCTTAATTTTATCCTTTAATCATAATGTATTTGTCTCTAATGGAGTTAGGAAATGAATTTTTTTTATTTAAGCTTAAAAATTTAAATTAATAATAAAATTATATTTTAACCTCTAATAATAATAATAAATTAATTTAATCCTTTAAAAATTATAAAATATAAATTATTAAAATAACAAAATTATATTTTTATCATTATAAAAATATAAAAATTAATTTGACTTAAAAATAATTTTCTAATTTTGCCGATGTTTATCTCGTCTGTTTTTTTTTGTTTTATATAATTTTTCTTGAATGGAATCTTATGTTAAAAAATGATTTAATAGAAGTTTTAATTTCGTAAATTACAGAAAAGGAAAAATGGTGCAAGGCCAAATGTTTTTGGTATTCCCTTGTTTGGAGGTAATTAGGTATAATGAAACATGAAATGGTAAAATTTATTTGGTGAATGTGTGAAATATTGAATATATTATTATCAATTATTGAGATTACGCTGGTGATTAAACAAAGAAGAAATGATGAAAAGGCAGGCCAGCTAAGTTTGAAAAGAGACAGAGGAAGGAAAAAGTGGAGAGATTTCATAAGTCACTTTCAACCTGATTAGCAAATAAAATAATTAAAATTAAAAAATTGGACAATAAATCTAAGGTTAAATCAACTACTCTTCTTATCTATGTATGGTGCTGTGTCACTTTGCATGGTTGGATATTAGCTGTCAAATAAGAAAACAATGAACAAATTATTCATTTTTATTTTTATTCATTCCCCTCCCAAAACCTTATAAAAACGTTATTAACTCTCACTAACAAACCCCATTTCTTCCACTCTTCCTCACTCTCTTTAAGCCTTCACCAGTGTTTAGGGTTTAAAGCTTGCAGATTTTGAACTAAAAGGATTTTGATTGTTCCTTAAACTTTTCACCTTGTTTAGATTCACACAAACTGACATGTTTTTGGCAATAAAGGTCCAGTCTTTTTAGTCCCACAAAGAAGATTGCTGTTCTTTTTAATGTTTTGTTGAAGAAAAGTAGAAAAAAAAAAGAAAAAGAAATAAGAGCTGGCTTTCGGACTTTGGGGTGTTGATAGTTTGGTTGAAGAAAGTGAAAACACTGAAGCAGCTTTTTACTTTGGGTGTCACTTGGAATTTTTCCCTTGTTGAATTTGGGTCTTGAAAGTTTTCAAGTTATAGTACAAGGCATTAGATTTTTGCTTTTAGCTCTTTGGCCAATGCAAACTTTATGTTCTTGGTGAGTTTGCTCAAATCCTATCCTAGTTATTTTGCTTCAAAGCAGCTTTGTTTGTAGTGTTAATTCAATATATATGATCTGTATTGCATACATACATACATTAGCTATTAGCTATCTTATTTTGGGTTTTTCTTTTTTGTATTTAATACTACTCTGTTTTTTCATGAAATTGGAGTTCTTGCTTTTGAGTGTAACCACACTATTGCTTTGTATCATTTGTAGTATACTTGAATGTTACCTTGAAAATTATTTGTTTAATCATAGTTCTTTTAAGTGTCATAATGTTTGATTGGTATCATTAAGTTATTAATTCAAAATGCAAATTGGATTTATTTATGGTTCATCCATGCATGGGAAAATTTTCCATAAACTGGTCCCACAAAAGATCATTCTTTAGATAATCAGGGGTTTCTATTTATTTATACTATGACTACTTAACTGAAGCTTGATGCTTTTTCCACCGTTTGATTATCGTGTATGGAATCAAATGATGTCACTGGTTGGTTTGTAAGTTTTTGTCTGTGACATATTGCTTGTGTTTTTGACTTATTCCATGAATTATTTAATCAACGTTTTTGTATTTTTCCCAATTTTATATGCTTGTTTTTCATTGATTCATGCAACTATTGTCCGTTTGTAAACCGACAGTTAATACATAATTATTGTTTTAAATTATGTTGTGATTAAATTAATGGATGAGATGTTTATAAAATTTTGTATCTATTGACATATAAATGCATGATTATCCTCTGACAAAAGAACGGAAAATTTTTTTCCCCAGTATTCAAACAATGTAAGGGTGTCTGATGTAGATCATATGAATTTTTTTTTTTAAATTATGTACTGAGAATGAGATTTAAGTTCATTGTTATGCTTCAAATTGGATGTATCCTACCATGGATTCTTCTCTGACTAAAATATAATAGTCCACTATGAGTGTTTTTCATATATTTCGAGGGTTCTATTGCATTTAGGTTTGCTTTATATATGGATGATTCCATTTTACAATAGTTGAATGTAGATGATTTCAAAGAACACAATTGTTGATTAGATGATCGTTTACTTTTGTGATGAATGATGTTCGATAATCGCGGTCTTTAAGTCTAGTTAACTTACTGTCTGTAATATCTTCAATGATCCTTTTCATCGCTGTTCAGCTTTAGATTATTTTCGTTGGTTGCATGGTGCTATTCCAGTGTGTGATTCTTTTTTTCCCCTCACTCTTTTGAAGCAGTGAAAACGGGATAGAGGTCAGAGCGATGATGGAAAACAAAAGGAGCCCTTGCTCTGTTGATCATGGCAGTTTCACTCCTTTGGCGTCGAAGCGACAGAAGTCCGACTTATCGATCTCGACAAAGGTTTTTAGCGGCCTTTACTCCCTTTTATGTCTCCTCTATATTTATTTCATAGCTATACTAAAGGAATCCCTCCAGTGCTCGAAAAATGATGGGATAGTCAATTCAGTTTGATTATAGTTTAATCTCCATTAGCTGGGGTTGGCTACATGTAACTTTCTTTGATTTACAGTGTTTCACTTTAATTCGCAGATTGACTCATCCGTTATTTTTTTTTCCTTTCCTAATTTGTGCTGAAAACCTATGCAAACTTTTAGAGGAAAATAGCAAGGTGATGGTAGCCTTTTCTTGGAACCAGATGTATAATTTATATTCGCATGGTGTAAAATATGTTCTTTAACTTGTTTTAGGGGTAATATTCCCGAATGTTGTTCAGAATGCATCTTCAGCCATTACTTATGTTCATTTACAGGCAATTCTGGTTCGGTTTCTAGAAATGCAGATTTGATCTCTTTATGTATAATCTTAATTTTTCTTTCTGGCAATAGGATAGGAAAGATAAGGTCGGTGAACGCATTGTCACTCTGCAGCAGCTTGTTTCGCCATACGGAAAGGTATTTTGGCAATTAATTTTTCACATTGGAAAAAGCGGCAATACATTTATAGTGCTAGCATCAACATAGAAATTTATAGCTTAGTCGGTTGATTCTGGCGGAGATTGGCTTGAGGTCAAGTCCAATATTTGTTATCGGTTAAAAACTTGAATCCTGACACCGCATTGATTGTATTTTAGTGTTTACTATGGCTTGAATGAAGTCGTCTTTCAGCATAAAGTTGCCGATCTTGCTATGATTTTGAAGCTCTATTTGGTTCATTGCAGACCGATACAGCTTCTGTCCTCCTGCAGGCAATGGAATACATACAGTTTCTTCATGAACAAGTTAAGGTCGGTTTTTCTTTTCCGTATTAGTTGGAATTAGTTGCAACATCTAAATGCATGCTTCTAAAGATCAGCAATTGAAATTTCAATGAATACACCGCGTATTTAAACATGAACCTAGGGAGATTTGACAGTTGCAGTCTCAGTCTGGAATCAAGCTTTGAACAATTTCAGCCTAGATTTTAAGAGATTCAAGCTTTGACTGACTTAAAAATGTCCCCGGGGGAGGTTTTGGCTGTGCAGTTTGTCTTACCTCTTCTTTCGGACTTGGCAATTTTCAAAAGGGAAACAAAAATGATTATCAAAGAAAACTAAAGGCGGGAGTGGAAACGAAATAATTGCTTTTATCTTTTTCATTTTAAAGGTCATTATAGCATTTTTAATAGATATAACTGTGGTTTCAGGTTTTGAGTGCTCCATATCTTCAAACCTCGCCGACAAATAATATGCAGGCAAGCATTAAACCGGCCCAGGTACAGAAAGAAGATTAATTATGCCTTGAACTGCTCCTTACTTGGGTTTACTTCTCGTGTTAAAAACACTAGTCATCCCTATTTATGGAACCGATTTTAGTTCGATGTCTGTTGTTGGAACACCTTTTATTTCGAAATACAATAACGGTATTGATTAGGGAACCATGGTTCAGAAGTTATGGTTGGATTTTAAATGGCTGTTTCTTGTGCTTGCAGGAGCTAGAGCATTATAGCCTTAGAAGCCAAGGTTTATGTCTTGTTCCACTCTCGTATACCATGGGAGTTGTTCATAGCAATGGTGCTGATATTTGGGCTCCCATCAAGACCACTTCACCAAAATTTGACAAGCCTTTCTCACAATTCAATTGACATATTTTCCTTCATCGGTGACCGGTAGGCTTTGAACGTTTCATTGGAACCGGTTTTAAAGGTAACCAACTTAATCTTGAATGCACAAAATTTTCCTAATCAGATGCAAAATTTATAGCACAATGCACTGAGATAGGATGTTAGTATCGAGAAACTAGTAGGATTGTGTATCCAGAAATGCAGTCCTGTGCCTACTTAGTTTTAAGCCAGTGATCTGCATTTAATATTGTATTGAATTATAGAAATTAATTGATCTCTCCTAATCATGTATTGTAAAATGTAACTTGATGAACATGAGTTGATTAACCACTTTTAACATGTATGGCGCTCGAATAAAATATACGGAATAATGTGCCAGTCACTAAATTAAATGTTTGGTCTATTTCACGACATATTTTTTTTGGTATCCGAGGGAATTATTCTTGTTACTTAAATGTATAGATTGGACTTGTCGTTGGTGCTCACATTCACACTTGAAGATGGTTTAAAGATTTTTCTTTTTGTTAAGATCATAACAGTGAACAGCAAACGATACTACTAATTAACAATTGAAGAAAAAATTTATGCAAGTTCTGTATTTTCATTTACATGCCATTAGCCTATTAACCGGAAAAAATGCATTACAATAAAATTCTCTGTTACTTTACTTCCGAGTAAACCGTTTTGAGTTCCGTTATAAATCTATGCCTCTTCCCAAAAAACCCTCATCCCTATGCATATGACTAACATTTCCATATTGAAAACACACACAAAAAGACATTATACAATAAAATTGGAGGAAATTAATTACCCAAGTTAGCTGAAATCGTCTGTTGGTGACGACCCGTTATTGGTCTCACCTCTGAAGTACGTGACTTGTTCATGTTATTGGTCTCACCTCCGGAAGTACGTGACTTGATGTATGAACGGGCAACATTTAACATTGTCTCCATCTCTTTCTTGTACTGCACAAAGATGGCAAAAGGAGAACTTCAGACTAATACCAAAGGAGAAAAAGACAAAATGGGTTTCTTAAAGTATGGGATTCATCTATATAATTGAGAAGACAATGGTTCAACTGTAGCTATACCTCTTCGATGGCACCTGACTTTATTTTCGATTGCATCACACACCATTTCTTAAAATGTGCACCTGTAGAAAATTGAAACATCCCTTAGTTCATATCTTTGAGGTTCAGGAAAAGAAAATATATTTCTTAGAACTTGAGCACCATAAGAAAATTGAAGCTTACCCGCTTTTATATCTAAAAGGTTTGAGTTTTCTCCATTGGTCTCTGCAGTCCATCGACAGTGAACCTGATGCAGCACAAATAAAATGATGTCACTTTAATCTCGAAGCTAAAACATAAATAATAGAACAAAAACATGCAACATTACACACACACGTATATATAGGTTTATAATTCTTCCAAGAGGTTAGAACTGTTAGTCGAACCAAGTTGTTCATACCACAATGGTATCATAATTAATATCCAAGTGTATAAGACATTGCTATTATATTTGGCCTAATCTTCATTGAACATAAGTCTCTACTCCCGTTGCCCTGTTGGCAAGTAAGTGACCAGTTAACCTGCAAAAGGGGCATTTCCTTCCGCCACAGTGTAAGCAGCAATTTCCATCTTGATTGGACTTAGGTGATGATAAGTCTTTGATCAATAACAGTGTGGGTGATATGCAAGAAAGTTTCAAATACTTACTTCAAAGTAGGAGCCAAATGGAACATCGTGTGCCTGTTGCACAGTTTCAAAAACCTACGAGAAGAAAGAACATTGATTAAACTCAATTAAATGAAACAAACATAGAATCTACAATAAAGATGCAAATAGCCATATGTTACACAAGCAATGAATTTTTTCACAAAAGTAAGACAGTTTATTAAAAAAGAAATTACTGAATGGACAACAAAAGAAGTCCTACAAGCTTTTTCTTATCTGATGATAAAACAAAATGTTGATACTCGGTCATGGCAGTGTCTGGAGGGCACATGGGATTGTTACAAATGGTTCTGAAGGTAATCTCTCTCACTTGACCATCATATTCATCTGCAACATGCCACTGTCCCATCTGAAAGTAGCACAGCAGAGTAAGTACAAATTTTCAATTCATTTGTCTAATACGAAAGGCATGTTTAATAGAATAAGCATGGAAGAATACTAAATTATCTTAGCTTACTGTAAGATTTTTGTCGTTACGTGATGTACGGTATTCATTTGTGAAACTAGAGCCATTGCTCAATAATAAATTAAAAAGCTGCTCAGCGGTGCAAGGAAATACATCCTGCAGGAAAAAAATTCATGAATCATAAATATACCCATTCACAACATAATAAAAGCCCACAAAGACAGGAAAATATGCGATGCATACTTTGTAGATATCAACAAGAACCTGTTCTTTGACAAAACGTAGTAATTTTTCAGTACTAGGTGCTTTTTCTTGAGGAGCTGTAGCTTGCGTTCTAATACCTTTCATAGAGCTACTATGTGCACGCAATGCTGATGCTGCTCGCTCCTACATGTCACAAAAATAAATCAAATGAAAATTTGTTTTATCTGATAAAAAATCAGAAGTGAAGTTGAGTAGAAGAAAGAATCAAACAAGAAGTCACAGATCACATGCAAAATACCTTCCTCTCAGCTTCCAACATTGCATGGTAGTTCTTTGCTGCACGCTGTAATGCTCGTACTGTATGGTTCCTGTTCCAAAATGATGCAAATTTATACCTGACTCTACCTGAAATAAGAAAAGAAAAACAACAGCAACATAAACACACCTTTACTCGATTCATGCTAAAAACAGTCTTGCTCATGAAATATTGGGTTATTCCTAACGAAGCAATAATCTATGAAAAGATCTCTGAATGGATAACTAGAAAAGGGAAAAAACCCAGTGTGTAAGACATCAACTAATACTGTATTTTAAAAGAAAAACATTTCAAACGACCACAAGAGAAGTATGTAAAATTTTAAATGATAAAGAAGAGCGTAGACCTATTCTGAACTTGGTAAAACAATAAACACTAAATTTCAAAAAGGAATCGGTAATAAATAACATATGAAGTTTCAGAGCACAGTCACACACCTCTAAAAGACACTGTAGAAACCAAACATAAACAGGAAATTACATAATGCTCTTTGTTCACAATCTTGAAAAAATAAATCCCTAAAGCTTCAATGCTTGGTAAAGAATTTAGTTACTAACCATCAGAGCTCCCTAATGGAGGTACACCATGCCCACCAGCACCCATCCGAAGAATGATTGTTATTGCAGGATTAATGAATGCATGCTGACTCTTACGAACCTGCATAGACCAAATTATTATATGCACAAAGAACATTCAAAATTTTCTCCAACATGGTCAAGAAAATGCTTGTAAGTTATAGTAGTTCTTTTTCATGCCACAAAACTAACTTTAAGAAGTGCTGATCAGAAGAATATAGCTTACCTCATCTACATCCCCGAATGGAATTATCACCTGTTATTTAAACAAAAGTTGTTAAGATTTTAACACATCCTTTCAGTTTATAATACCATAGGAGGTGTCAAACATATAAAAAGTTTCTTATCTTTTTAGTTAGTTTAATCATTTTTCCCTTTAAAGAAGAAGGAGGACAATTTGTCTCTGGATTCTACCATAAATGCACTATGAATGTCAGCACATCTTAAGAAGAGGATAAGCTTTCGTAAATTAATGCAACAAACTGGCAAGCTAACCTTAAGTTGTTTGGAGAACACATTAGAATGGAAACATATGTGCCATGCAGAAACAAACATGCGACCATGGTACAAGAATGATCTCTCAAGTGCACATGAATAACTATGCTCCACAACCTGAATGAAACTGTCTGTTTGTTAGCTGCAGCTAGAAGTGATGAAATGGGATTGCCCCAAGAATTCCTATTTGTTACTATAACCATACCATGCCTAATTTATTTATAATAATTCTAGTTAGAAAGACATTTTATAGGACTTGCCTCATCTGGAAGGAGGTTAAATATTGTCTGTAAAGGCCCTGGCTTTTGATGAACCACTCTAGGCCCTTGTTTATCTGAAGTACTCCTTCGAGCTTTAGCTCCAGCATATCCATCTACACGCCTGTCAACAAAAGCTTTCAAACTATTCAATGAAATGTAGAGACAATAAACATAATTTTACCCGTGTTTGTCACTAAATGGGACTAGCATAGGAAAAAAGTTTAGCTTAACAAAATTATTTTCATTTTTAGTGGACATTCATGTAAGAAGCTGCAAGATTACCTGGATGACTTTACAGGTGATTTTATTGTTTTAATATGTAGACAAACCTGAAAGACGTAAAGCCTTTCATTGATCTTTATAAGAATTAAGAAATAATGCAAAGAAGCCAGATAAACAAGATAACTACAGAACTTGGGAATCAAAGAACACCTGTCCAGGTGGTTTATCTAATATATGCCATACTGGGGTACTGTCACCTTCACTTTCAACTAGAACAGTAACTGAACCAAGAGTTGCACTCTTCCAAACTATATCCCAGTCATATATTGTCACGTGTATCTGCAAGGTGAGTAAGAATGATTCTCTTAGACAAGCATGCCACATAGGAAAACAAAAATGAGTTTTTAATATAGATGCCTTCATATATTTATCTCTTACAAATGCATCCTTTATTGATTACCCTTATCTTACTTTTGTATATAAATATGCAAGTAACTACTCAAGTTACAATAAGTAAATTTTTTGTTACAATGAAAAGAATTAGGAGAGAAATACTGACAGATATATTTTCAGGGACATTCATGTTACATGGCTTGCACCAGCAAAGATATAATTACAATTTTGGTACCTAACCATAACAATGCTAACTTTTTTAGGATTTAATTCAAGTTTTAGAGTTGATTTGATGAGAATTCACAATTAGCTAATAATATTAGCAATTAACTTTCATCAAATCAACCCTAAAACCCAAATTAAATCACATCCATAGCATTATATTTGACAAATTAATTACAAAATTAAACAAATTCACAATTAAATTAAATTTATTCTAATAAAAAATTATGAAAAATTCAAACATAATAATATTAGCAATTAACTTTCATCAAATCAACCCTAACACTTGAATTAAATACTAAAAATGTTAACACATTTACTTTTGGGTACCAAAGTATATAACTTTTGTCAAATATAGGGACTAAATTGGACCAAAAATAACACAGATACCACATTAGAAAAAAGTGTCGAACTCGAGTACCAAATAATATATTAAGCCATGCTAAAAATGCATTACCCCATGGTTACTTAGATGAAGAAATATACATGAACATCCCACAAGAGTTTGAGGGAGATACAAGCAGCAAGGTGCGTAAGCTGAAATGGTCCTTTATGGGTTAAGGCAATCTCCTAGAGTATGGTTTGGGAGACTTGCGAAATTTATGGAGTCTGGCTCTAAACAAAATCAAGAAAATAACACTTTTTATTAAGCATTCGACTGCAAGGAGAGTTATTGTGCTTCTCTTCTATGTGGTCGACATTATAGTGATTGGAAATGATGACAAAGAGAAGTATGAATTGAAATAGAGACTAGTACATAGATTTGAGATAAAGGAACTGGGAAAACTAAAGTACTTCCTTGGTATGGAAGTGACATATTCCACACAAGGGATCTTCATATCTCAGCAAAAGTATGGGTTGGCAGTTTACTAGTCTCTAAATCTGTTGACAACTTATATTAGGGGATTAGATTAACTTATATTCAAGGATTATAGCTTGATTTACTGATTGTCTTTCTTTGGATAGGCTTATTCTTTTTGTATAAATATCCATGTAACATTCCTTTTTGATATGTTAGTGAAAAATAATTATTCATAAATTCCTTTCTTTTCTTCCTCTATTTTCTGATTTCTACATATGCAACTGATTTATCAACAGAAACAAGAAAGATTGGGTGTAATCCAGTCTCTAACCTAATGTATCCAAATCATATGTTCGGAGAAACTAAAGAAGAAACAGTTGTGGACAAAAGGATGTTCCAGAGTTTAGTTGGTAGACTGAATTATCTTGCTCATACTTGGCCAAACATATCCTATTCAATAGTGTAATCAGTCAATTCAAGCATGATCCAAGAGAACCTCATATTCAAGTTGGCTACAGAGTGCTACATTACTTAAAAGGGAACCAAAGGAAAGGGATCTTGTTCTAAAAAGGTGATACTCTTGCTCTAGAAGGTTAAATCAATGCTAACTATGCAAGTTCCCAGTGGATAGAAGATCACCTACAAGGTATTCTACTTTTCTTTAAGGTAATCTGGTAAAATGGAGGAGGATGAAACAAAATGTGATGGCACGGTCATCTACAGAATCAGAATTATTTTCAACTTATATTCTCTAACATAACATGTACATTGAAGCAAGAAGGCAATGATAATGCTGCTTGTAATACTTTGGTTTAAATCAGAAGCACGTGCTATTAAACTAAACCCAAGGTTTGGTATAAAGCATACATGTTTGACAAAGAAAGCATGCTTAAAATGTTCAGATGCCATCTATAACAAGAATAACTTATAATATAAACCTGGACAGGAAGCTTATCTACAAAGAAATTGAACTCCTCTCCCCACATGGGGTTTCTTGAACCAGGGATCATTGAACTGCAACAACAGAAGTAAAGTCTTAAGAAATGTAAACACAATAGGGGTACATAATAGTATATTTCTTTATTAAAAAAACAAAGGACTTATGCAAACCACAAAGCTTTATATCTGGACATTTATTAGTTCTCAGATACATCATAGTGGGAAAAAAAATTGTTATGCTTACCATAAAACTATATAATTTCAATAATTTAAGGCTCGTACATGTATAAGATACATGGTTTCTCCAATTCTCCTAAACATCTATGATAGAATATTATCAATATCACAAACTTAAAGACCAATAGATCCAAACAACAAAACGAACTCTGCTTTTTTTAGTCATCTGTCCTTAACCCTTTCACTAGTTTCAATTTAGATTTTACAAATATTTGAATGCAGCATAGCTGAAATTTCATCAATCCAATACAAACTAAGAAAATCATGAAGCTAAAAACTTTACTTCTTCCCAAATGTGACTTACTGTTAAACACTACACTCCCATTCCGTTTTTGTTTGAAAGATCTCGATCCTATTCCGCTGTTCCCCATCAACGTGTGATGAACTGGTTAGAATTCTGTAGTAATTGCTACCTTTATTTTGGCCCTCAAGTAGGCAACAACCCCTTGAGAGATTTGATTAGTTTGAAACAAACCGGAACAATAGAACTTTATCAGTGACTTTTTCAAGGGGATAGTCACATTGGGTCATTCATGGTTGAATTAGATGATTCCATTCAATTGGATGTTCAAATGCACAAATGCCTGATTTAGTCATGATTTTAAGCCTCACCAGAGGATTTAAACAGAACCAGTGAATGTTACATGTTGAAAGCAAGCATAGGGGAACTTGGCAAGGTAATGAGTGCAACTTCAATTCTCCAGAGAATATGACAGTTCCCACATCCCAACTTTCTGAAGGCAACAATAAGGGGGAACTACTGAAGCAAATTCCATAAATTTCATCAACCTCTTTTATAAAAAATGTTTTATCAAGAACAGAAATGGTTGAGAGAAGGGTGAAGGACTTATGTTATAATTGTGATGAACTGTATATTGTTAGGCATCAATGTAAGAAACTCTTTTGGCTAGAAGTAGCTTATTCGAATGATGTAGAACCAAAACTCAAATTGATACTGAACCGGGCTGAGTTATCATCAAGCTATCTTGACTTCGAGCTTGAGGACAAGCTCTTTTTGTAGGCCGAACCTATGTTAGGAAAGGGCATCAATTTTGATTCTCTAATTAAGGCTTAGGTTGTGATTTGGTTGTGATTTTATTTCTTTACTTAAGTTTCTTGATTGTGATTTTATTTCAATTAATTTATTTCCTTTCTAGAATAGGTTTCCTATTTATGTAATAGGACAGACCCTTACTTAAAGGGACGTATGGAATAATAAATCCTAACATAATATCCATCAAATACCCTAAAGAGATCCGGGTCTTTCTCTTATGAGTCCTAAGGTTTCAGTCTCCCTTTAAAGAGCAAAACTATCAATAACAATAGGCCTTATACAACAATTGAGATAAAGGGAAGACAACAATCTTCGGCTTCCCCATCAATCACCTTGTGATTCAGTCCTGTTTGGTTATTCTTAACAATTTCAAAGAAAAATCAAGAGCCTAAAAGATATAACAGTTAAGCTCCCCCCCCTCCTAACAGTAATCTCAAATAATAAAAATAAAAATAAAAATAAAAAACCCCTTTTTCCGTTAAAGATCAAGAAAGCAAGTATATACCTAAAAAATCTTAAACAAACAAAAATCTAAAGGTGAAGTTAAAAAAATAAATTCAAATAAACAGCCTCAAGATCAAGTAACTGGTGAGTGACAACTTTAAATGCTCTAAATCCCCCCCAAAAGCCAAAGTACAAGGTGTGATGATGGTAATGATCATATAAGGACTAAAAAGGCACTGTGTTATATTATAAGGCAAGAATAATGCTATTATTCCCAGTCAGTACGTCTCTTGTGCACTATTAGTCTAGCCTAATTCTAAGAAAACAAACTATATTTAGACGAAAACTATACTAAAAGAGATGGAAATCATCAAATGAAAATCATCAACTTGTTGAAACTTGTAGCGAAAAAAAATAAGAAAAAAAAAACAACCTGAATCTCTTTTCAGAATCACAAGTAATGATAGCATAAGGATCTGATGTGCCATTCAAGTTTGTACTAACGAGATTCTTAGCTGCCAACAATTCAACCTGGAAAAGGTAAAAAAGAAAGGCGAAGACGATCTCATTTTGGATTTAAAAAAAAGACTCATTACATGAAAGAAAATCCAAAATACCTTGATTATGAAGGCAGAATTGGTAGGAAGATCTCCTTTGAATTGGATAATCTACAAAATAAGTGCAGAACTGCATGTCAAAAAAGTGGAAAATTACTCCGTGAAAATAGCAGCATACAACATTGTGTGTACTACAATAGAGTAAGATTCAAAATGTTCATGTTTACAGATTGCATCAAGTTAAAAAGCTATAGCAGTGCGTTTAAGGGACAGAATAAAAATACATCTACAATATATCCTTTTTAACAGACAGATGAAGTCAACCAAAAAGTGTTTGAGGCCAAGCCAAGAGATCGTTTCGCCCTTCATCAGAAGATTCTCTGACAAACATCAATATCCATCCTCTTACAAATTTTACCAGCTATAAATAATAGACATCATAAAGAAGAAACTAATGTAGGCATGATACTATACCATTGTGCTCTATTCAAGACAAAATTGCCAAAAAAATTCTATAAAATACCAGAAAAATAAGTATAAGGTTAATGGAAACGGATTAAATACACAGAAAAGTAACTTTCCAACAATGTGCACACAACGTATATTCCATAATCGAATAAATGAACCCAGAAAAGAAAGTCACAGGGAAAAGGATCACTAAATAAGAGTCATGAAATGTAACTTCACTTAAAATTTAAATTAATAAGAACAAAAAAGGATGAGTTCAAGATAATTAACAATAAAAACTCAATTCTTATCAATAATGGGAAAAAAATCCATGAAAATTCGCTCAGAACCAAAACTAACAAAATTAAGAATTAAGTAACTAAACTGACATTGACTCAGTGCCATTAGTAAAAGAATTAAGATAAAAAGTTACCCAAATTTTTTTAAAAAAAATTAAAAAAAGAAAAAACGTAATTATTACAAAGTGAACAATAGATCAATCAAAATGCGCGCGCACACACACACCAAAAAAAAAAAGAACAGAAAAGAGAAGCGAATTTGCCTTCAGCCAATGTCATCATCCACACAATAAAAATTGCATAAACAAATAAAATTAAAAAAAAACTAATACCATCAAAATTAACTGAAACAAAAAAAAAAGTCTTCAAACAGACGTAAAAAAAGTGACCTTGTCGTTATCGTCCAGAATTGCATCAGCAAAATCCTCCTGAAGCAACGATCGACCACCGCCACTCCCACTTCCAACTTGTAATGTATAAATCCAATAAGAAACGATCAAGAACACCGACGTGGCCACCGCCACTTTGATCTCCCAGGAAGACGGCACCAAATATTCCACCACCAATGCTGTTTCAATCATCATAATTATGTTTGAAAAGATTCCCCTTTGCTTATTTCGGAAACTATTGTTTCTATAAAATTAAATTAGAAAAGAAATTGATCAACATTTTGATTAAAATCTAAAGGGTTTAATTTTAGGGTTCTTTAACTTGTAAATGAAATAATCTGTATTTGGGGGAGAGAGTCAAAGCAGGAGACCGTTGGAGGTTGAATGGTTTGGCAATCAACACCTGGTAAAAGATCGTTAATGAGTTTTTAAGGTCTTAAATACCCTTAACTCATATCTTGTACTTAATGTTTGGGTAGTACGCGATGCGTATGAGAATGTAAATTTAACCTTAAAAATAACATTATTAAAACTTATAATCATCCATCTCCAATTTTAATTATAAATCCCACTTTATTTTGTGATTTGTTTAACTTAAAAATTGATTGAGTTGTCGTCACAAGTTAAGTATTAATTTAATTAAAAAAATTATAAAAATATCTTTTTATAATTAAAATAAATTATATTATAAGATAATATTTTAGTCTTTTTATAATTAAAAAACTTAATAAAACTTAATAAAATTGTATACAGTTAGATTTAAACCTGTATTGTTTAACATTAATAAAACATTATTTTTACTACTAAATCAAAACTTAATTTTAATACGGCTTAGATGAAAAATTTGCCTTAAACTATAACACTTTTCCCACTCTAATCTTTTTTAACAATCATTCCTTAACCAAAAATGTTATAACTTGTGGCAAAAACTTTATTTATTTATTTTTCTTTTTTCTTCCTTCTCTCCCCTCTTCCATGCTCCTATTGCATCTTAGTCCTCCTGAAACAACCTTGCAACTTGAAATTATAAGCTCCAAGCACCATTACTCTGGGTCTTTTTGCCAAGCACGAATCTGCCTATTTCCTCTGTTCTCTTCACTTTGACGTTTAGATCACATTGTTGAAACTCTAATGCAGTGGTTTTCACCTGTCTAGTTACGCACATGCTACTCGCTGCTCATAATGCTTGTTGTCCACCTGTTGTAGCTGTGTACTACTGCACAATGTATTTTGTTGTTGAAGCTTGTTGCAGGGGAGCAAAACAAATTGTAGCCATTGATAAACACGTGCTTAAATAAAAACACTTGAAATAGGCTTTTTTACCTGTATATTGTAAAGTAAAACAAAAAAAAATACTTAAATGGTATGTCAGATAGATTATGTACCGAAATGGTACATCCAAGCACCACCCTAAAAATTTGACATTTTTTACTGCAAAAAATTATATTTTAATATTGGTGTCTACTTGATAGGTGGCACCGCATTTGTACCGGAATAATATAGAACTCGTATTTTTATACAGAGGTAGTGCAGGGGTATGGTGTCTATCTGATAGGCATTTGTACCGGAATAACATAGTAGAACATAAGGAAGAAGAGAGGGAGAAGAAAGAAAGAAAGAAAATGTATTTTTATTTTTATTGTTATTTTCAAATAGAATAGATTATGATGAGAAAAAATTATTTTGTTAGTATTATATAGTTTGTTTAGTGTTATTTTTATGTTTTTTTTAAAGTTATTTTGTTTATTGTGATTTGTTAGATTATAAATGTAAATTTATATTAATTTTTAAGTTATTTTGTTAGTAAGTTTTGTGTTTAGATTAATTATTTGTTTAATGTTTACTGTGATTTGTTAGGTTATGAATGTTATGTTTTAAAAGTTTTTAATATATTTGAAAGTTATTTTGTTAGTAACTATTATAAAGTAATTGTTAGTTAGTGATAAGAACAGAAAAAAATAGATAAATACTGAAAAACGAAATAAAAATATTTTCTGTCATAGATATTGTTAGAAATGACAATAAATTTGATATTTCCAGATAAGATAATAACTTCAGCACAAAGGGAGAAAGTTGATAAGATGATGAGAGAATTGCAAGATTACAGAATGAAACTAGAAGAAGACATCGTTCAACACCTTATTACCGTAAATCAAAAGATGCAAGAAGTGTTATAGAAGAGTCATGAACTGATTAGAAAGAATAAAGTGCAATACTTAACCCTTAGAGGGACATTAATAGAACAAGAGCATCAAATCATTTTAGACTAACTTTGGAAGACATTGGTACCACGAACCTATTAGAATCTAGTTATATACTTCGTGAAGTTTATAATCTCTTATGGAGCAAGGAAAATAGCGAGACAAAATGTAGGTTCACAAAAGTTGACTGGGAAGCAAAATGTGTTTGACATACCATGGATGGATAAATTAGAATTGTTAGGAAATTACCAAGAGAATTTCTAAATTCAATACCCGTTATAAAGATTGAAAAGGAAGAAGATCCTGAGGAATTTCTAAATTGGATTGTATAAGATGAATTTGAAGAGAATTCAGAATTTAATATAGAGCATTTCCCAGAGGAAGATACATGATCGAAGATAGAAGAAAACGTAGAAATGAATTTAAGTGGTTAAATGTAAAGATAAATGTTGTTTATGTACAAAATAAGAACTGAAAAAGTCTGAGCTTATGAATGAAATAAAAATTGCATATTGATATAATTTTGGACTCTTTTTATTCATTAAATTTTTTATGTAAGTATTTTTTTGCTATTCAAAATTGTTTTGAGAATTTTTATTTATTTTTTAACAGATTGAGTATTGAAGATGGATAATCAGTTTTTTTGTATGTGTTTATTTCAATGGAATAATCTTGACAACAACCGTTAGATGTATATGTGAATGTCGCAAACAAATAGTAATGAGATTTAATAAAAATGTCTCGTTTGATGATATGAAGGAAATGATTAGCGCAAAATTGTTAGACGTTGTGGGAGGATTTCAAAAATTTTCTACAAGTTTCCAGTTTCAACAGATCCCATCAAATTCACCGAAATGAAACTTGTAGACGATGAAGACGTGGAGACAATGATCGCTCTTTATTATGAGAATCAGAGTGACTAAAATGCACTGATTCAGTTATTTGCTGAGTTAATTGGTGTGGAGCCAACTAAAGATCTCACTGTATTAGGTAAAGAATATAGAGCTTAAGAACCGCGTATGGTGGCTCAATATCGTACGTTGATAGTCAATCGACTATGCGCGGGATCGGTATCAATCTTAATGTTGCACCCGATATTGATGTGGTTGGTGATGATGGATATGATAATAGTGATCATTGTGATCACGAGGTCGATAGTGATAGTGATCCCGATGTGGATGAGGTCCTTGATGATATTGACGATGAAGACGCGAATCATGATGGAAACATTAACGCGTTTTCAGTCGAGAACTAGATTCGACGTATTGTGATACACAATAATCTTGGGGCACACATGTCGCTCATAAACCTCGATGCGGCACATGTAGCCGAGTTCCCAGAGTACCCTAAAATATTATCTGCTCACCTGCTGGCCGTGATTCTGATCCTGAGGAGTTGTTCGTAGGCTAGAGATTCGAAAGTAAGGAAGTGTGCGTATTTGCTATTAACCGATATAACATGAATATATTAGTGGACTACAAATTCGCAGTGTCTAAACCGATATTATATATTAGGGAGTGTTGAAAGTCGGTGGAAGGCTGCAATTGGCGGGTATGAGCCGCATTTATTCAAAAGTCGCAAATGTGGGAGATACGAAAATTTGTTAGGCCTCACACATGCACATCAAAATGTATGACAGAAGATCATCAAAAACTTGATTCCAAAACTATTTGTACGTGTATCATGCCAATGGTGAAGGACATGCCGACCATTAAAGTTTTGGTATTGATTGCTAAAATACAGGTATGGTTTTAGTATTGAGTATCATATCGAAAGGTGTGGATAGCTAAACAGATGGCAATAGAGCAATTGTACGGGGATTTTGATGCATCGTATAATGAGCTACAGAGATGGATAGCCGCTATGCGGGAGTATGTGTCGGGGACTGTCATTGAGTTACAGACTCAACCTTATTACAGCCCGGATGACCAATTACAACCGAGAAAAAAAAATTTCCATCGGATGTTCTGGACGTTTGATCCATGTGTGCGCATATTTCCCCACTACAAGCTGTTTATGCAAGTAAATGAGACCTGGCTATACGAAAATATGCATATATCCTACTTCTTGTAGTTGCTCAATATGGGAACAAGAACGTGCTCCTAATAGCATTTGCCATTGTAGATAAGGAGAACATGGAATTGTGGGAATTCTTCTTTACGAACCTGCGGAGGTATATTTTTAGCAAAGATAATATTTGCATTATCTTTGATAGAGGGAAATGATTAATTGTCGCCATTAGGCGTTCCGATGTGCCATGGAGATCCGTTTACAGTATCTGACATATCGCGGCTAACTTTCATCGAGATTATAAGAATGTAGACTGGCGGAGACAAGTTGTGAGAATGGGTAAAGGATAACTTTACATTTTAAATATAAGTTTTAATGATTTAGGGCAATACTGTAACTTATCTTTTCTTAATACATACACAGCTAGAGCCACACATTTTTTGCTAAAGAATGACTAGACTTGAGAGTGACATTGAGGGTCAAACGAACACATCTTTCTGGCAGTGGTTGGGTATCATGGAGTCATGGCAATGGGCTCAAAGTTTCGATGACGATTTTCGCTATGGTCATATAACCACAAACTTGGCGTAAGGGATCAACTCCGTGTTGTTGAAAACATGACATCTTCTGATTTCATCTGTCTTCTCGGTTACATTCTACAGGTTGACTACCTTAATGCCAAGAATGGGTCAGCAACAAGTCAACCAGATGGAGGCGGGACACGTGTTTGTCGAAGATGCCAGGGATGCAATAGTTGTAAACCATCGGATGACGAGGTTGATGAATGTAGAAGTATATTCACGATGTCTTGAAACGTTTCGAGTTATGGAGACTATCGGTCTTCGACTTGGTATACCACCTAGATCCTATAGAGTTGATCTCTGAAACAGACAGTGCAATTGCAGGAGGTTCCAAACACTTTATTATCCATGTGTGCATATCGTGGCAGTGTGTGCTAAAGTCTCTCTCAATGTTGAACAATTTATCGATGATGTGTACACCCTCGAGCGCACATTGCGTGTCTAGGAGAATGAGTTCCCTGTCCTGCCTGACCTGTCTATGTGAGAGGTGCCTCCGACGACTTTTGAGGTTATCCTAGACAAAGGTTGCATAGGAATCCGAAAGGTCGTCCGCAATCATCTAGAATCTATAATGAAATAGACATTAGGGAGAAATTCGATGGTAAGCGTTATGGATTATGCAGATTAGCTGGTCATAATCGGAGTAAATGGCCGCAGTGAAACTACCATATTGGACAATCATCACGATCGGGTAGGAATTGAGCTTATGTAATCCAATGTACCTAATTTATATTGCAAAGTTTGTTCCAAGTTTTAATGTTGTAATGTATTTAATTTATATTATAATGTTTGTTCCAAGTTTTAATGTTGCAATTAATCTAATTTATGACCACAAAGTTTGTTCCAAGTTTTAATGTTGTAATTAATCTAATTTATGACCAGACCATAAAGTTTATTCCAAGTTTTAATGTTGCAATTAATCTAATTAAATAAATACAAATATTGTCTTTTTCTTGATTTATATTTTTTAGAATAAAAAATTACAAACTTCGTAATATTTAAATTGCAAGAAACCCCTAAAATTAATGGTTTGATGGTGTGGTTATAGGGCTATGGGTGGTCGCGATGATCAACATTCTCTTCAGTCGTTGGTGGGGGTGTGCGAAACATAGAAGAAAAATCATATGCCCTAGACACATCAATGAACTTGAGCCAGGAGGAGTGTTGTACTATAGTGGATACGACCCAAGAGGAGTGGAGTAATGTGGTGGATATGGACCGGGAGGAGTGTTGTATTGCGGTGTAATGACACGATAGTTACGGTGTCAAAATATGTATTTTCAAGACTATATTTTCATAAATCGAATTCGTAAATATTTATTAAAAATATTTACGAAGCTAGTTGTGTAGTTAATTAGGTTTTGGTTAGGTGAATTTGCATGAATTAAGAGTAGTTAGGTATAAGGACTAAATTGCATATAGGGTAAAAGTTGAATTATAAATTAAAGAAAAATTTAAGGGACTAAAGAAGCAATTATGCCATTGGCATTAAATGAGGCGGCATAAGAATTAAAACATGTGAAAGTTTATTATATATATTATAATATTAAATCTTAATGTTTAAGTATATATATATTATATTATAATAATAAAATAAATAAAAAGAAATAGAAATAGAAAAAGAAACAAATATAGAAACGAAACAGAAAGGGAAAGAAAGAAAAAGAAAAAGAGAAAGAAGGAAGGATAAGCTAGGGATTTCAATTGTTCAAAGCTCAATTGGTTAGTCAATTTAATTATTTTTCTTGTAATTTTTATATTTTCGGAATCCTGATATTAATACTACCCGACCCATGTCAAAATTTTAGAAATTATTGAGTTTTTAAATGTTGCTAATGTTGAATAATTTTAGTATTAGGGGTTAAATTGATGGATTTTTAAGCTAGAAATGAAAAAGGATTAAATTGTAGAACAAATAGTAAATTTTGTGTAATAGGGACTAAATTGTGAAAAATTCAAAATTTTGGAATTTATGTGAAAATAAAGAGTTAAATTTAGTCTAAAGTGGAATTTGTATGAAAATAAAGAATTAAATGTGAAGAAATAAAGCTAGTCTTAGTTTAGGGACTAAATTGGAATTTAGGCAAATATTGAGTAAAAATGAAAATATTAAATATGAGATTGAATTTTATTGTATTGATGAATTTTAATTGTTTTAATTTCGTAGCTAACATCGTATCGGAACCCTCGATTAAGAAGGGAAAAGATAAATTCGACGAAGAATAGCTTGAAAATTTCTGGTTTGTATTTCTATAATTCGAATCTGATTATTAATTGTTGTCTTTTGATTAAATATTTATGGTAAGTGGTTGAGGTGAGAATTTAGCATTTTGATATTGAATTGAATTTATATGTATACGTGATTAATGTGAAATTTGAATATTGGATATTTGTTGCATTTGGAAAGTCAATTGAAACCCTATTAACTGTATCGAGCTGAGTCGGATATAGATGGCATGCCATAGGATTGGAAGAGTTCAGGGATTTCTTCGACTTCGAGTTGATGAGACACTAGGTTTCAATTTACTACTTCAAATTAATTTGATGAGGCACTGGGTGCCAATTTACTTCGGTTTAGCCGATGAGAGACTCGGTGTCAAATTATTACTTTGAATTATCCGATGAGGCACTAGGTGCCAAACTGGTGTGTTTTGGTTGGATCCGTTTATCCATTCAAGTCCAAGTCGTGTTAATACGGGTAAATGAATGATAAAGTCTTACAATTGATATTGAAATGATATGATATGAGAAATGGAAGTGAAATAGTGATTGAAGATAGAATGTGAAATATGTTGCAAATATATGGAATATATGAGTGATATACTCATGAAATGATTATGGAATGGATAATGCAATTGTATAAAGAAATGTGAAGAGCTATTTATATAGCAAGTATGAAAATTAAGATATTTGTGAAACAAATGAAATATGATATGGTTGTTGTAATATATAAATTTTAATATGTGTTTATATTTTAATTGTATATTTTTAATTTCTTATTTTTAAATATTCGGACTATAGAAATACCACTGAGTTTTACTCAGCATACGGTTTTGTTTTCCGTGCGCAAGTTAGGTACTTAATTTTGATCGTCGATCCAACATCTAACAACGATCCCGAACTCAAATGTGGTGATGTTTATTCTTTTGTGTCGGCATGTACCTAGGGTGTCTAAATATTAATCATTCTGTGGTTTGATTGTAAATAAGATTATAAGTTAATATTGGTTGGTTATATACATATAAATATGTGTTTATGTTTGAAGTCATATTATGACATGTTTAAGTTAATGTTTGAATGAACATGAAATAGGAAAAATAGATTGAAATTGGCATGTTTATAAATTGGATTTGAATGATGTTCTATTGATAGGTTTTGATGATAAAATTGTGGTACCTATGAGGGTACATTGGTTAGGCATCTAGGATGTTTATTTTGATATGATTTGGAGGTGTTTGATTGTGTTTTGAATTGGTTAAACGGATGATTTGTGAGTTGCTTTGTGTTCAAGCTTGCAGGGAATGGTCAACTTGTTGTTTAAGGTACATTTTGAGTCCACACGGCTAGCACACGGGCGTGTGATGCCATTTTGAAAGGGAACACTTGTGGCTTGGCCGTGTGACCCAATTCAGAGAGCTACACGGTTATAGACACGGGCTGGGACGTATTTGTGTGTCCCTACTTCGAATGCCCACACGATCTAAGACATGGGCGTGTCTCTTGACCGTGTGAGTTACAAGGCCGTGTGAACTCTGCAGCTTTGAAAATTTTTAATATTTTTCGAAATATGCTCTGAGTTTCTGAATTAGTCCGATTTGTTTCTAACATGTATTTTGGGCCTTGAGGACTCAAATAAAGGACATTATGTATGAATTTAATTGGTTTTTGACCTAAATATTACATGATATCAATGTTTAAATTTATGTTTGTTTGATCGATAAGTTTTGGTAATGCTCTGAAACCCTATTCTGGCTACAGATGTGGGTTAAGGGTGTTACATGCAGTGGTACTGGACTGAAGATATCAAACCCAGAATGATACATGTCCTGACGAGCCCGAGAAATAGTTATTGACCCGTAACTCTAGATGATAAGAACTATCCTCTAAATGTGTATGCGACCACTCGGGCTCTAGCTCAAGCTCGGGCTCTGGCTTTGGCTCAGCCTCTAGCTCGGCCTCTAGCTTGTATGCCCCAAGTCGATGCATTTGCCGGGGGGGGGACTACAGTCGATTGCCCACCAAGTAAATATGGTTTTCCCGTACTAGAGTACCATTGTATGTACTCTAACGATGGTTGCAAATCGAAAGAAATATCCATCTGAGGTCTCCGTACCATCCGATTATCCCACACTGTAATATATTTATGGTGCAAAACCCCCAATTATTTCCATGTTTTCCTCTCTTATTAATCTCGTGGATCTTTTCCAGTTGCATTGGCAGAGTTGGGATATACTGGATGCAACCAAATTGTTAGAGTACTCGATCCCCATTATACCACTCGACTGTCTGGAAATTGATAATTAGTGCGTTAATGCACCACAGGTGTGAATGAATGTGGGTAGACGAGGGTATAACAGCTGTAATTTTTGGTCCCTAATACGACATCCAGATGAACTGCACGATTAATAACATGGTTAAAATTTAACACAATTTGAGTAAGATATACAAAGTAATTACATGTCACGAATATCAGAATAGCTTACCCCTTCCCCGGCATATTCAATCATCAAATGATATATCGGGATAATGTATGACCTCCCGATACCTGGATTGGTACTCTATCTACGAAAACAAATTACATGTTAGAATAGTATCGTTAAAATAGTATCATTAGAAAAAAATGTCAATTAATTTTTATGACAAGTAAAATTATATCACTTGTTCACCAGTGGAAATACGTATGCTTGGTGCCTAATCGATGCCAAGAATGACATCCGGTAAAGAGCGTAAGATTGCAGCAATATGAGGCATCCGCCTATGTCTACGGCATCAGGCTTTGTTGTTTGACAAAGCTCACGATACAACACAGCCAGAACTGCGAAACCCCAACTATACGAGTGAACATTCTACAAATCAGTTAATAAGGGTAAATACATCAAATGAAATCTGTTGTTGTTAGCATCCGGCATCAGTACACCTCCTACTCAGTGGCATTAATTGATAAATGTTCAAATATCATTGGGCGAGACTCCTAGTAGGCTATAACAAAGGGCAATCGGCTCAAGTATCGCACTTACGCCTGTTACGGCACTTCCGTCGATTGGGAGCCCAAATTGCAATGCAACATCTTCCAGAGTAATAGTGCACTCTCCACACAGCAAATGAAAAGTGTGGGTCTCTGAGCACCAATGCGAATATTAAATCGTATCGCAAATCAAACGTTCAGATCAATGCTGCTGACCCGAATCTAGCTAACTCCAAATATGGCATCAGTCGTTCATCTAGGGGATATCCTAAACCGTTCACCCGACCCCTCAATGTGCAGCACGGGCCTTGACACTATTAAATTATAGAAAATAGTTATTATAACATAATTTATTTCTATAAATGACGTAGAACTTTTTTAAGGGAACCCGTGATTAACAAATAACAATATACTACCATATTATTAACTGTGTTTGATATGTGATCATCGTTCTTAATCAATGAACTCATTCCGATACCTGCAATTTCAAAACAAAATTCGATAATTAATTTCTAAGTTTGATGCATTTTAAATATTTATCAAAATACCTAAATTTTATATATTGCTTTTAATTACAAAAAATACCAAACAGTTTTGTCCAGATCATATTTTTTGCTATACTACATTAACAAAATAAATATATCTTATAAATTCCAACCCAAACTCCAACTCAATGGTCCCATTCACAAATTCCATCTCAATGATCTAATCTTTTACTTACATAAAAAAAATATTAAAACAATAAAAATAACATGCCAATAAAAAGAAAATAACAAAAACATAACATAAACTATCTCAACATAATAAATAAGAAATTGTTATTATTATTTTAAAATGATAATAAGTAAAATGTATTGGTTTAAAATATATAATATATATAATAACATGTCAACTTAATTATTGTCAATATATATTTTTGCATAGAAGGATTCAAAGGAAATTTCATTTATAATATTTATAAAAAGCATAAAATAAAATTTAAAAACATAAACTCTTATTCCCAATTATAAAATCTAAAAAAATTAGAACATGTAAACTATTATTCCTAATTTATCTCATAAATTCCAACTCAATGGTCTCATTCACAAATTCCATCTCAATGATCTCATATTTTACCTACATAAAAAATTAAAAAATTATATTAAAATAATAAAAATAACATGCCAAATAAATTACATAAAAAATAAATCTAGTAAACCTAAAACACACATAACAAATAAATTACATAAAAAATAAAACATTCTTTATACATAACATAAATAGGCTTTTTTACTTCAATAAATATTAAAAAAACTTATGAATGAATGAAAATATAAAATAAATACAAACATACCTTAATAGCTCTTTTTAACTAAATAATACCTTACAAAAATAAAATTAAAAATTAAATTCGAAATAAATAAACAATAACAACAAAAATAAATTAACATTTATTTATAACAAAAAAATTACTAAATAAAAAAATTTCCTTTTATGATTTTTTTAACACTAAATCTTTCTAAACCCTAAACACAATTTCTCCTTCCCTTCCTCCTTTCCTTTTTTATTTATTTTTTCCTTCTTTTTCTCCTTCCCTCTCTCTATTCTGCTTCTCTTTTTTTTCTGCTTCCTGCTCTCTTCTTCTTCTCTTCTCTTCTTCAAATTTATTTTCCTTTCCGACCAAAATGAGACATTGGGGATGTCATAATGGTCCCCAAAACACAAGTCACAGGCATAGTCCCATCCCATCGCTGCAACCGGTGTAGGAGTTAGAGGTGTGTCGCCAATGAGGTTGGCATCACCAACCCAGTGCCATCTGTCAAATGGGCATGACCAGTGGGTGTGCCACATTTCTCTTAGGCTTCACCAGTCGTCCTGTCCCATCAATGACAATGGGTCGACAATGGGTCCGGGTGGGTCGGGTTTTGGTCGTATACAGGTCGTAATTAACCTGTATTCCTTTTGGTTCCACCTATTTAGATGGAATTTTCCATTATATATATTTTGCAGTCAAACATGTCAGATTTTTAGGGTGGTGCCACATATGCACCACCCTTCACTTGCTTGGATGTACCATTTCGGCACATAATCTGTTTGGGATACCATTTAAGTATTTTTTTATTTTATAATATATAGTTAAAAAAGCCCTTGAAACCTAATCAATACGAGGTGGCACATCATGTGTAAACCAAGATAAAAGAATGGTAAGGCAAAATTAAGAAGGAAAATGTGATATGAGAAGAGTTTACAATGGAGCAGTCCTTGATGGGTTTGTGAATAGAGTGGCCCAATTGTACTTGGAGAGGGATAAAAGGGGATCCAACAAGGTAAATAAGGAAGTGAAGCTTGTTAATCCGACCGGCAAGCATGGGTTAGGACCACTTATCGGAGGCTTGACCTTTCATTCATGCTAACATACTTTCTAAATAGGTTTGAACATTTCTTCGGGGACTGGGACCTCCAGAACTGTCTCAAGGCCATCTTCTTTGCTAATGTTGGGACAAAGTTTCCTCATTTATCAAATTTTAGTGTGATTTTGGGGAAGCTTATAACTTATGGTGCTGTGGCAAAAACTTGAATTTATTTTGAGTTTGGAAACCCATATTAACATATTACAATCAAGGGAGAACTTTGTGATTGTTCATTATCTAATCCTTGTTAAAAGCTATTTTCTATTTTTTTAAATTGAAAAATTTATAGTTTAGAATTAGTTTATTTATTTGATTGTATAATAACGAGAGAGCATTTTAAAGAAGGTGAGTTCAA
The DNA here is from genome assembly GCF_007990345.1 of Gossypium hirsutum. Lineage (NCBI taxonomy): Eukaryota > Viridiplantae > Streptophyta > Magnoliopsida > Malvales > Malvaceae > Gossypium > Gossypium hirsutum. The sequence goes on along the minus strand of NC_053446.1, from coordinate 21,416,710 downwards.
TGGGAGAGGCAGAAGAAGATGAAATAGGAACATGGGAGAGAAGAGGGAAGGAAGAAAAATGAAAAAGAAAATTAAGTAAATAATTATTTTTGCAACGTGTGATAATATTATTGGTTAAAGGATTTTTGTTAACAGCAACAAACCGTTGAACTAAAAAGATGTAAAGTAATCATAATTTAGGTATCACCTTTTTTTCTTTAAAAAAAATTGAAGTACCTAGTGGTATAATTTGTGGGACAAATTTTTATTTAAGCCTTTGATATATAGGAGTCCATTTGTTTACATGTAAAAGGTTTCATAGAAAATATTTTTTTGTGTTTGTTTCACAAAAAATAATTTGGTCAATAGAAAATGACTTACAAGTCAACATAAAATAAGCTCTTTTTTCTGTAAAATGACTCATGAAAAATATTTATATTTAAAATGAATTATGCATACTTTATTTGTTCCATCAATTGTATATATCTATCTATACTATTATTTAAGTCTCTGATTGAGTTAGTGTCACGAATCAACAATGCACCAAATTAGTTAGGAAAATTTCGAAAATGTCATTCCGTAATTAAAACACGTTATATTATTCGATGATATTTTTATCTTTTTTTTAATTTTTAAAAAACCTAATAAAAACTGTAAATGTGTAAATTTGAACCCGTATCACTAACATCTATAAAATATTTTCTTTACCACCTCGATACCAACTTAAGAAAAATGATAATACTATGATAAACAAGTGAAATGCATTAAATATTCTTAATATGATGTAATTGGCTATTTAAATTTCCTTTTACTTACAAATGCATGCGTGTTACTATTATTAGTTTCAAATCTTATGTTTTATTATTTTTGTATATTATTTTTAAACGCATACCAGTGTTCTAAATATGAGATTTTCACATACATATACGTGTGATAGAATTTCTATATTAATAATGCTTGTTGATTGAAATGGTGTTTCAAATTATCTCGTCTCAAATTAACTCAACACCTACTTATAATTGATGACTACCCCATGATAAATAATTATATTCATTTAGTATTATTAATCTGATGTATTCATATGTTTAAATTTTGTTTTGCTTACAATTTAATCTATTTTTATTTTAATATCGTACATGTTTCATGTATTATTATTAATTAGTTTCAAACCATACATTTTATTATTTATTGTATGTTATTCTAGAACACAAATTTGTGTTCTAAATACTTTATTTCTACACGCATATGTGTGTGATAGAGTTTTTAGTGTGTAGAAAAGTATTTGTTTTAGGAAACGGAGTATATAACTTTGAATAACCGATTAGATACTAAGTACGTTAATGTTAAGTTTAGCCCTTGAATTTTCACTAGTCATGCAATGTGGTACTTTATAAATAATATGTATAGTTTGATACATGTACTATTCCTCTATGTATCAATTCACCGAAAAGCTCGACACCGGTAGAGACGTCTAATACCTTGTAAACAATTTATCAATAGATGTCAAGTAAAAAAAAATCATAGATGGCACATGTGGCTTTAAATTGTTTCCTTTTTACTATCATATGTTTTAGGTGTTAGTACAAATCTTTAGTGAAGAAAATCTCGAACACACAAATGAAACACGAACAACAACTCGAACAAAAAATGAAGAAATAGGACAAGGCTCCAAGGTGCGTATCAAGCCTCAATCTTTAAGGTTCGATTCGCCCCCACCTATACTTAGTGTGCAAATGAGTTTCAAACAAATGAACCTCGAGGATACAATGAAATCCGATGACTATTTGCATTTTGCACTGACAAAAACAGTCCACAAAGCATTGAGCAATGTATAACAAGAAAATCAATTTCTATAAAGAATTTTTGCAGTAACTCTTTATAAAACAATCTAATAATATTAGAAGATGGAGGAAAGATAGAAAGTTTTTAGAACTTGTTGGTATAATTTCCAAATGAAATCACATTCCTATTTATAGGAATTTTCATGTCTCTTCATAGAGACATCTTTCAATAGGTGTCTTTTATGAATAATAACATCTTTAAAAAGACACATAATTATTCATCTAATATTATAACTATTCAAGTAAAATTGTTTGAATAATTATAATTCTTTGTAAAAAATCAAGTGATATAACTCTTGACTAATAACCAAAAGATTTAAATTTTGATTAATTACACCATTTCATTTATAGTTCTTGAAACACTATAAATATTTGAAAATGCTCCAACAATCTCCCCCCATTTTCAAATTATTTTAAAATTTGATATTCTTGGAAATCAATTTGCATAAATGAAGGTGTCTAATGATTGAACCTTCACTTAGTAAAAACATGTTAAAGTTAATCGAAATTGCATGGTAGACTAAGCTTTGAACCAACTATTCCATTTGATTAACTGAATACATCTCATACAATGATTTCAACATTGGTCTATGTATAGTATCCAGCGACACTATTATGGCCATATGTCTGTGTCCTCTTTTCATGAGTGTTGTCAGAGCCAAGCCCTTGAGCTCTTAGAAGCGGCTACACTTCCACTCACATAGGTAGATCTCATTAAGAGTGTTTCCGTAATTATAACACTATAATATATTTATGTTATAGGTCCATTAAGAGTACATTACTCATCATTCCCTTATCATTATGGGTACCTAACACTTTAATCTTAGGATGGATTTATTTATAGTGCTAGCAGTCACATACTAATGATGTACTTTGTCTTATTGAACTTAAGACTTGATGTTATACCAAGCATTGAGTCGAGTTTCCATCATGGATGACTCTAACTAATGGGCTTGAGTCTCATCCCTTTTGAAGTCTTGTTGACTACATCTCTAGCAAGACTTTTTGTCAAAGGATTTACCAAATTTCACTTGACTTCACATAATTAATAATAATGACTCCATCAGAGATTAATTGTCGGACATAGCTATATCTTAATGCAACGTGTCTAGACTTTCCATTATATACTTGGCTATATGCCTTTGCTAGAGTAGCCTTACTATCAAAACAGATAGAAATAAGTGAAATTGGTTTAGGCCATAGAGGTACATCATATAGAAAATTTCTTAACCATTCTACTTTTTTAGATGCAACGGCTAATACAATAAATTCAGCTACCATGGTGGAATCAGTAATACATGTTTGTTTCTTGGAACCCCAAGAAATGGCTCATCCACCAAGAATGACTATCCATCCACTAGTGGAAGCATGATCTTCCAAGCTTGTAATCCAACTAGCATTCGAATACCCTTCTAAAACTGAAGGGTATCTATTATAGCACAACCAATAGTTAATAGTTTTCTCTAAGTACCTAAGTACTCTATTCAAAGCTTGTCAATGAAACTACTTGGTTTACTTGTGTACCTACTCAATTTCCCAACAACATAGGCAATATCTGGTCCTGTACAAGTTATTATGTACATAGGACAACCAATTAGACTTGCAGATTTCAATTGGTCAATTTTTCTACCAGTATTAGATACTAATTTTATTTGAGGATCTATGGGTGTAGATGCTGGTATACAATTGAAAATTTCAAACATTTTAAGCACCTTTTCAATGTAATGTGATTGGGATAAAGCTATAGTGCTTTCCTTTCTAGTTATTTTAATCCCAAGAATAACATCTACTATACCCATATCCTTTACAACAAAGTTGATTGACAAAAATTTCTTTGTTTTTTCTATTTGTTCTAAATCTGTGTAAAATATGAGCATGTCATCTATATATAAGCAAATTATGAAACCTCTTCCATTTTAAAATTTGCTATATATACATTTATCATATTCATTTATTTCATAGCCATTAGCTAGAACAACTTTGTCAAACTTTCGGTGCCATTGCATTGGTACTTGTTTAAGTCCATATAGATATTTAACAAGCTTACATACCTTATGCTCTTGTCTTGGAACAACAAATCCTTCCAATTGTTCCATGTACACTTCCTCTTCCAATTCACCATTTAAAAATACAATTTTAACATCCATTTGGTGAACAACCAAATTATACATTGAGGTAAGTGATATTAAGAGTCTATTCATACCAATTATTGCTACTAGAGAATAAGCATCAAAGTAATTAATACCTTGTTTTTTTGTAAAACCTTTGGCTACCAACCTTACTTTAAATTTATCAATGGTTCCATCGACCTTCATTTTCTTTTTGAAGATCCATTTACAACTTATTGGTTTAGAACCCGATGGAAGATTAACTAAGATCCAAGTTTGATTTTTCATTGTTAAATCCATCTCATCATTTATTGCTTCTTTCCAAAAAGAAGAGTCTTGATATTTCATTTACTCTTCAAATGTAATAGGATCATATTCCATATTATAACAATAAGATATCTTATTGCCTATACTTTCACCTTTTCCTTCTACAATGAACATAATGAAATCTAGTCCAAAAACTTTGACCTTTTTAATCCTTTTACTTCTTCTTAATTCTTGACAAGATTCATCATTATTATCAATTTGTTCCAATGGAATCTCATTCTCATTTGAAGAATGAATTAATTGTTATGGTTGTAATTGGCTTGAAATAGAATTAAATCTATTTTCATAAAAATAGTATCTCTTGATTTAATAAAAGTATTAAATGAAATTGGACCATTTGGTTCAATTACCATTAACCTATATGCCTTTCTATTATGTACATATCCTATAAATATGCATTCAATTCCTCTTTAACCTAACTTTTTACATTTAGGTGTAAGAACTTTGACAATAGCTCTATAGCCTCAAACCTTCAAATAATTAAGGTTTGATTTCCTTTTCTTCCATTGTTCATAGGGGTTATTTTAGCTTCCTTATTAGGAACTTTATTAAATATATGACAAGCCAATAGAAAAACTTCTCCCCAAAAACCTTGTCCAAGACCTAAATATGATAACATTAAATTTACCATTTTAGTCAAGACTCTATTTTTCCTCTCAACTATATCGTTTTGTTGTGGTGTGTAAAAGGCTGAAACTTGATGGATAATTCTAGTGGATTCAAAATAACTTGGATTATAGTATTCTCCACCTCTATCTGATCTTAAGTACTTGATAAATGATTCACACTGAAGTTCAACTTCAGATTTATAAGCTTTAAATTTATCAAGTGGTTCATCTTTTGAATGCAATAAATATACATAGCAATATATAGAATAATAATCAATAAAACTAATAAAATATATCTTTCTACCTAATGTAGGAGTATTATGCATGTCACATAAATCACTATATATCAAATAAAGCAACTTTGTTTTCCTTTTAACCTTAGGGAAAGGGTTTCTAGTAATTTTAGTCAACATTATTATTATTAAAAACAGGAATTGAATTTAACTTATGCATGTCATTCAATTTTTTGTAATCCAAATGACCTAATCTATAATGTCATAAACAAGAAAATTCAACCATATAAGCAAAAATAATATTTTTACTCTTATTAATAATATTGAGTTTGAACATGCCTCATACATATACCATTTCTCGACAAAAATTCTTCCCTTAGATAGAATAAACTTATCTGCCTCAAAAACAAGTTTGAAACCAAACTTATTTAATAGACTTCCATACACTAAATTCTTCCTAACTTTTGGTACATAATATATGTCATTCAAGGTTAAAACCTTTCCAGAAGTGAATTGTAATTCAACAGACCCTTTGCTTTTGATTGTTGCGGTGGAAGAATTTCCCATGTACCATTGTTATATTCACATTGTGTGAACTTTGTGAACATGCTTTTTTCTTTGCACACATGTTTGGTTGCTCCAGTATCAATCCACCATGCATTATTATCTTGTGCCATATTAATTTAAAAAATCATGACAATGAACTATTCTTTGTTATCAGCCTTAAAAGATTATTTCTTCTTTAAAAATTGACGTTCATTCTTGAAATGTCTTGGCTTACCACAATGATAGCATAAGCCATTTTGTTTCTTTTTTAACTCAGATGCTCTATCAGTATGTTTGAACTTTCTCTTAGATGGTTTAGTAGTATGTACTTCCTCCATAACATGCACTTTGGAATTTTTAGAATCTAGGTTCTGATCTTGCTTTCAATATTCTTCTTCAATACGAAGATGATTTGTCAAATCCTTTAGAGATATTTCCTCTTTATTATGTTTTAGACTTCTTTTAAAGTCTTTCCAAGATGGAGGAAGTTTGTCTATAATGGACGATACAAAAATCATTTCATCCATTTTCATATCATATTGCTTAAATTGTTCAACATTTTTTCAATACCACGAAATTGTTCCATAATAGAATGACTAATAATCATTTGATAATTATTGAAATGACTAATAAGAAATTTCTTACTTGTAGCATATTCGGTCATATATCTTATCTCTAATTTGTTTCATAATTCCTTAGCGGTGACCTCATTTTGGTAGGTGTCGAACAAACAATAGGATAAACCATTCAATATGTGGCCAATGCACAAGTAATCAACATTTTCCCATTTTTTTCCTTTCTCGGGTTGCAACAACAGATTCGTTTTCATTCTCTTCCGGTCTTGGAGTATCCAAAACATAGGCAATGTTTGAAGTTGATAATAATAAGTGTATCTATTGCTACCATCGTAAAAAATTTCCACCATCAAACCGATCAAGTTTGGCAAAGTTTACAGCCAACTCCCTTAGTGTTCCACTTTCATGTATTGTAATAGTCATCATGATAATATAACCATAAAATTGATAGTACAAATATTCGGTAAGGAAAATCTCGAACACACGGATGAAACATGAACAAAAAATTGAACAGAAAACGAAGAAATATGACAACCGATCAAGTTTGGAAAAGTTTAAAGCCAACTCCCTTAGTGTTCCACTTTCATGTATTGTAGTAGTCATCATGATAATATAACCATAAAATTGATAGTACAAATGTTTGGTAAGGAAAATCTCGAACACACGAATGAAACATGAACAACAAATTGAACAGAAAACGAAGAAATATGTCAAAGCTTCATGGCATGAATTAAGCCATTATCTTTAAGGTTCTATTCACCCCCACCTATGCTCGGTGTGCAAATAAGTTTCAAACAAATGAACATTGAGGATATAATGAAGCTCGATGACTATTTGGGTTTTGCATTGATGAAAATAGTCCACTAAACACTGAGCAATGTATAACAAGAAAATCAATTTCTATAAAGAATTTCTGTAGTAACTCTTTATAAAATAACCTAATAATTTAGAATATGGAGGAAAGATAGAAAGAAGTATTAGAACTTGTTGGTATAATTTCCAAATGAAATTTCATTCCTATTTATAGGTATTTTCATGTCTCTTCATATAGACATCTTTCAATAAGTGTCTTTAAAAAGACATATAATTATTCATCTAATATTATAACTATTCAAGTAATATTGTTTGAATAGTTATAATTCTTTGTCATAGATCAAGTGATATAACTCTTGACCAATAACCAAAAGATTTAAATTTTGGTTAATTACACCCTTTTATTTATAGTTATTGGAACACTATAAATATATGGAAATGTTCCAACATTAGGGTCAACTAAATTGTTAGTCATTCTATATAAGGGACGTAATTCTTATTTTGGTCACCTAATTTTTTTTTGTTAATTTGGTCACCCAAAAAAGAAATTCATCAAATTGGTCATTCCATCTTAATGGTAAAGGAAGACTAATAGTGCATATATACCAAAAAAAATATTGGGGTGACCAAAATAGGAACAATCCCTATTTAGAGTCACTAACATGGAAATGCACCATCAATCTCCCGCTACCATTTAATGATAGAGTGACCAATTTCATAAACTTATATTTCGAGGGCAACAAAGTTAATGAAAAAATTTGGGGTGACCAAACTAAAGTTAACTCAAATTTAGAGTGACTAACGGAGTAGTTTACCTTATGTTTTAATATTATTGGTCACGTTAATTTACCTTGTTTTTACCAACAAAAGTAAATGATTTTATTTTTTTTCTTTCGGAAATAAAAATAAGAAAATTTGAAGGTAAAATTAGGCAAAAATATCGATTTTAAATGAAATTTAGGGAAATAGGCCACTGTTTTTCAAATTTAGGAAAATAGGCCAATTTTGAGTACAGGTGGCGAAAGCACGCCCTATAGAAAGCATTTTTACTGATGTGGCAAGGAGGGAAGGGGAAAACGCGTCCTATAAGGAAAGCATTTTATTTCACCTACGGGGCACGCTTTCCCCTTCTCTACTGCCACATCAACAAAAGAATTATATTTAAAATGTTATTAATTTGAAATAAAATAGTCATTTGATTAAATTTGAAAGAAAAATAAGTCGTTGGATTAAATTTGAAAAAATCAATAAAGGTTTAATAATTTTTTGAACCTTGAGAATCTCGAGATATATTTTGTAGTTCGTCTTGTCTTTTCCATACAAAATTTTTAGGTCACAAGAAAACCTAGGAATCTTGGGAAAGAAAAACCTTTCAGAAAAACGTTTCTTGTTAGAAGTGTTTTTTTTTCTAATTTGTGAGTCATGTTCGATCTTTTCCAACAATTTGAAAAATGTTTCATATCTGGTGATAGAGCTTTACTATAAAATGAAGATTGATATGAAGAGGTTGTCACAGTTAAATTTCAAGAAAAAGATTTGCATGTTGAAGAAAAGATTGTTGATGTTAAAATTTGAAGTTAGAAAATCAACCCAACAAACTAAACTAATTCAAGTAAGTAAACTTGGTTTGGTTGTTTAAATTTAGGTAATGAGTATTTATTTTTTATATATATAATGTTATCATATTCATTTTTTCTTAAACCTATGGAACATGTTTTTTTACAAAGATGAGTAAAATAATTAAAGTTGTTGTTTATTATGACAGACAAATTTGAGACATCAAAATTAGGGTCGTTTTTATATCAGCCCAATCTACAGATTTGACTTTCAATAGAAGCATCAAACTGAACGAGCTTTTTTTCAAGAATTAAAATTAAAGTATTGGCTTCAAGTCAAAAGAGAATTTTGAGATTTAAATATAGATATCTACAGTCCATGAACCCTATAAGATATTATACATTTGACCTCAAAAGCGATGTAGATGTTGAGTTAATGCTTGAGGCGCATTGCTCAATTGGAAATTTTGTACTAGAGTTATATGGCCAATTTTTTGATTCAGAGGAAGGTGGTCCGAGTTTGACAATAGTTCCAGTTAATTTGTTTCAGGAATAGGAACCAGAAAGTCCAACCACATGATTGTGTGGTGGTTTCACGGTCTTTTAGCAAAGCTCGTATCAAGGAGTGTCGAAATCATCAATGGAAAGGAATTCATCGGTTTCAACCTTCAATTGTAACTTTGGCGCGTAGTTAAGGTTAGTTGGTATCTCGAACACGGAGATCTCGAATATCTTATGTTAGAAACACTTTTGCGGGTATGTCATCAAGTTACACGAATGGACAATCTGTAAGTCATATTTGTTTTAACGTAGGGTTGTTGAGAACGAATGATGTTCTCCCACCCACCTGCACTAGTAAAGGGACATCCAATCCGGTAAATGATTCATCAACTTGGGTTAATAACGAAGAACTTAAAACTGATTATGGTCCAATTCAGGAGTCTAGGCTTGACGGTTTGGAAATTGTATTATTTTTTGAACTAGAGGTTGTTCCTACAAAACCAGAGGGGAGTGATTCTGATAGTAAAGATCCAAACAATGCTAGAGGAACCCCAACCAGAATTTTATGAAGTATGAACCTGCACCCCACATGCTTAAGGCTGACAGTGATGCTCAAGATGTGTTAGAATTTCCAGAACTTCCTCTTAGAAGATGGGGCCATTTGAGTTCTGTTCGAAAAAATTCGGTTTGAAAACAATTTTCTTGTATAATGAAAAATTAAAAATTTGAAAATTGACCCCATTTGTGATATTTATAACAATAAATCTTGGACCAAAATCGTACCTGTGTTTTTGGATAAGCGAACCTTTAATATTTTTTGACTTTCAACCAAACAATCTTCTCCATTATTCTCGTACCATGAACTGCTTCGAGCGTGGACTCGAACCAATTAAATCAAAACACAGAACTAGAAAAAATTTTCTTTTCCTTTTGGGGGTGAAAACGAAGGTTCTCTCTTCTTTAATAGAAACCGGTAGAATTATTATTCTAGAAAAATATATTTAATAGTTGAGAATAAATTCTTTCTATTTTTTGGTAGAGTAACAGTTTCTCAAAGTTCTGTTCATAACTTTACTGGTGCCATCTATTTATAGGAAGAAAAGTAGAACCCTTTTTGAGTTGTAATGGTTTATTTCAAATAGAAAAACAGCTGCCTACATAAAGTGGAATTATGGTGGATGGCACACTCTAGTATTCCTACTAGGGTTGTTGCCCCCTTCATGTTACATGAGGAGATTTTGGGCCTCTCTCATATCGGGTCTAATTATGATTACTTCCTGGACTTTTCGACACAAGACTTTGTAATTTGATTCAACCAGATTTTAATTTTCTATTTCCCAAAATAAAATTCAATATTTTTATATTAAATAATTTTCTCATCCCAATTTTACCTCCAATAAAATTATGATGATTTTACTCCTGGTAAAATTTCGAGAAAATATGTTTAGTATTTCACCACTCAACATATTTATTAAGAACGAATGATTTATTTTCATTTTCAGGCTTTAAAACAACTCAAAAATATAAACTCATTCTTTGGATCATTTATGAGTAATCCATACACATTTGCAAATGAATCATTTCTCATTTTCATTTTCATTTCCATTTTGAGAAAATCACATTCATTTCCAAATGATTTCATTTCTCCATTTTAAAGAAAACCATAGTAATTTCTGAATGTTTTCTATTTCACTATTTCTATTTATTATGTTCATTTTTATTCAAACACACATTTAATTTCTGATTTCAAAGAGCTACTGGAGGGATTGATTGGATATATGTGATTGAGACTCAAATTATTTATAATTAAGTTCCAACTTTTTATCCATTAATTTTTTGTCACGAATTCATTCCACTATAGTATTGTGACTGAGCTCTCCCAAATGACATTCCATTATGAAAGTAACTTGACTGATGCTCATCCAATGACCTTGTCATAAGTATGTTACCCTTATAGGATATTCTTAATCTATTTGGGATTATATATGTTCTCCCAATATGATTCTATTTTATCTTATGGTAACTATTACATCTTCTTTTATAAAACGTCAATTACTATCGAATAGCAATCAAGTCATTCGTTACAAAGACGAACAACCCATGGTCATATTTACTTTTCATCAACCATGTAATGCCGATGAGAGGATATCATTTACCCATGTCTTTGGCTATGAATTCTACTATTGTGAATGACAGTATATACAGCAGAAGTCATACACCCAATGCACCAGCTTTCGGTTCATTATCTAGTAGAACTCAGGATTTTACTTACATCAAAGTGTACGAGTCACGCATACATAGTTTGTCACCCATTCAAGATTTACGTATGTCACACTATGAACATCATAAGTTAATAAATCCATAAATGGATTCATGATCTATTCTTCTTGGGTCTTATCCATTGTACTGTCAGTCCTGTCAGTCACATATTTGTTTCTTTCTTCTAAAAGTCATCCACTCCAATGACAAAGGCAAAACATCTCCCCAATTGGAATTGATAGATAACATATTAGTCTTTCAATTGGTTTGATCATTTCCAATTAGACTAATGTCATGTTTAGGTTCGTTTACTAATACGAGTTGTCTTTCTGTATTATGATTTGACAACGTAATACCGCTTAGTATTAGTTAAACATTAAACAATTAGTGAGCAACATTTGCTTCTATTTTGCTTTGCGTGCAAAAACTGTTTGAGGATAATAATACATAGTACATAGTACATTAATTATAATCAATGAATTTGTTTTATTAACCAATCCAGTCAAAAAAATTACAAGTTTACAAATGAATATACTATACTCAGGGCACCAGACCAACAAGTTCTTCTACAAATTTCGGCGATTTATAGGTTAGAATGGAGTTTTCCTCCAAAGATGTTGTTACTACTGCAATAAAGTAGTATAACATAAAACATGGGGTCATTTTCCATGTTACAACATCATGAGTGGAAAAATATGAGGCGAGGTGCCCAATATATAATAGAAGATGTCCTTGAAAATTCATGGCATCCATGAGAAAGAAGATAAGATTCTAGACGATAAAGAAATATGATGTTCCATAAACTTGTATTGTTTGAGGTATGTCACAAGATTATCCAAAACTGTATTCTGACATTATCTCTGACATTGTTTTACCTATGGTGAAAGTAAATCCTAGGATCATATAATGATCTATGACAGTGGTTGACTGCATTGAACCAGTATGTCCTAGGTACCATCTTCGATTTGCAAACAAAACCTGTGTATCATAGAAATTGAATGGTCCAAGGAAAAAGAATTTTTCATTATTTTTTGGACACCCAAGTCGTGCATTGAAACATTTTGGTACTGTAAGCCACTAGTCAAAATTGACGGTACATTTATGTACGAGAGATATGAGATCGCTTGTTGTTGGTCGTTGCATAGGATGATAATTGAAAAATCTTACCAATAGCTTTTGCAATTGTTGAACAAGATACCGTAGATGCTTGAGACTTCTTATTGACTAACTTGAGAAGGCATGTTGTGTCACAACCCGATATATGCATAGTTTCGGATAGTGCACTTCGACTACATGCTATGATTGATCAACGTGGAAGCCTATAAGATCATACATATCATAGGTATTGTATACATCATATCGGGGTAAATTACATGAGCCAGTTCCAAAAAGATTAGGAACGATAATATGTTATTAACATAGGTGTATAACAAATATTATTTTCTATATCATTCTTTAACATATACGTGGTTAGCATTCATTGATATACTATTTATTTTCTTCGACAATGTATGAGTTTGTCGAACATCAATTCAATGAAATGTTGGAGAATTTTTGGGGAGTAAACAATATAGTGCTAATTACCTCTATAGGATACCCAAATAATAGTGGACTTAATCATATAATAGAGGCCTATGATACGGGCATATGGCAACAACTTAGCAAAATGTATAAATTTTGTATTGAAGAGGACACACCATTTATTGATAACGTCGGTGGTGAAAGAAACATATTTTTGCTTATCAGTCTTGTTTCTAAAGCTAGCACAAATATATGTTGGAAAAATAATGGGTGGACACATTTAGTGTGAGGAACTGAGGAAAGATATGGAGGAAAATCGAACAAGAGCGAACTCTATGATGATAGTGTGTCATTCACGTCCAAATGAAATATTTCAAGTGATAGAGTTCCATCGACCAAATGAGGGTATCATGGAGAGATCGTATCGTGATACCTAAAACAAAAGACTTATGGTTATGGAAGATTTCAAACACTTCATTTTCTACGCGCACATGCAATTGCTCCATGTGTCATAGCATGTCTAGATTGCATAAAGTATGTTGATGAAGTGTACAAAGTAAAACATATATATAAATTATAAAAGTATAAATTCTTATCAATCCCAAATGAGGGTAGATGGTCGCCTATTTTGAACACTCAATTCGAATTGCTACTGAATATTGAATTGCGTCGCAAGTCAAAGGTTCAATGAAATTTAGTCGGATATGCAACAATATGGATATCCGGGAGAAGATAGACCAACCAATTTTATGTAAATTTTGCAGGAACCCATGACATAGTAAGAGAACATGTCCACATTTGACGGAAACATTGAGATGAGGATCATAAACATGAAAATTTCCAAATTTGATTGTTACAGAACTCGTATTTTAAATTACTTAATAGTTTATGTAAGTTCTAATAAATTGATGAAAATTTTAGTAGTTATCAAATCGAATTAAAAATTAATTAATTTAGCTATATATGTTTTTAAAAAATTAATAAAGAAAACAACAAACAAAATAATTAATTATGTAATCTAGTCTAATATTATGTTGACTAATTTTAAAACTAGTGAGCAATTCAAAATCGAATTAAACATACAAAAAAACAATTTTTTGATAAATTTAAATAAGTAGATTGATGATGTACAAATATAATACAAATATAAATGTAAGCATTAAATATATAAATTAAAAATAAAAATTCAACAAATTAAATGATGATGTACATAAAAAAATTGAATAAGAAAAAATCATCTCTATCATCGGGTCAAATGTGTGCCATAACCCAGTGGGTGTCAGTTACGATGAGGATTTCCTTGTGGTTGGGCTTTCGGCTCATTATCGTCGATTTCTTCATCGTCCCCATCTTCGTCGTCCTCATCTTCACCTCCATTGTCATATTCATCTCCATCTCTAACATTATATACATTTTCATCTTCATCTTTTTCCTCCGTGCTAGACTGTATTTGCATCCTAGGTTGCCATCGTATATCATCACTTGTATTAATAGGTGGTTGTAAAGATGATCCGCCTTTGAACAATAGTGATTTCGTTGGTGTTTGCGACACTATCGGTGGAGAAATATATGATGTCGAGCTACCTGGTTATGCATAGAATGCTAGAATTGTAGGTGATCTTGGATATAATGTTGTTGAAGACATTAGTGTGCAATATGCTCCTACAGATGGAGGTGGTTGCTGGAAATTCGGGTTTGGAAAACGCAGCGGAAAATATGTTTTAGGGAAAACAAGATTTTTAAAATATTCCAAAACAAGAGCTCAGTTGTGTTACCGAAAGTAGTAATCATTTAATCAAAATCATACCTTTTGATTAGTTTAGGATGAATGCTTTGATCAAATATTCTTCTTCACTATCCTCAAGTCCGTGTCCGCCGAGTGTGGGTTCATTTTGAATAAGAAAATTTTTCACAAAATTACCAGTGGGGTAATTTCGTAATTTTTTAAACTTATAGGCTAAGTTGTAAATAAGAAAAATATATCTAGAAATTTTCTGAAATAATTTCTTCAGAGAATTTTCTCTGTACAACTTTTTCTTGAATTCAAGTGTGTGAAAAATAATGACTAATGACTCTTTATATGGGGTGAGTTTAGAGAGTTCAACTATAATTAAACTTAACCACTTTAATATTAAATTAATATAATACTTATCAAGATAAATATTAATTAAATTTAATATTAAATCTATTAAATTAATAGAATACTTATCTGTAAGATAAATATTTAATTTAATTTAATATTAAGATAATAAAATATTAAGATAAGTATTAAATTTAATTTAATATTAAAACTATTAAAATAATATTATTTTTGGAATAGTTAATCTAAATTTAAATTATCCGATAGAGTCCCAGTAGGAGTGTGATTCCTCTACTGCTGAACCATCAAAGAACCACTCGTCAGCCACCGGAATGTTGTCGTCGTCTCTGGGTGGTGCCATCGCAAGTGCGGCACCCTCACGACACTTCAAGTCAATTCAGCTATTGTCGATTCGATCCGGGCCAATAACGACCCGACCAGTCTGGTCATGCCACTAGTTGGACTGTTGGTCTAGTTTCCCATATCAGGCCTAGTTCAACCAATTTTTGAGTCTCGATCTTGGTTTTGGGTTCTCAGGTCCAAATTTCAAGTTCAATTACTCATTGGACCAATTGTTTGACTTGAAAAATAATTTTCAAAAATATCATATTAATTTTAATTAATTTGATTAGTTTAATTTTACTTGATCAAAATTAATTTTTCCAAAAATTACTTAAATTTTCCAAATTAATTTTTGAAGAAACTTATTTAATCAAATTCTCTAGTTGAACAATTCTCACAATCTCCTAATTTAATTCTACATTGAATAAATCGACTCAATTAAATTATTTCCAAAGTCGTAGAATTTTCTTTTGATTCAAATGTAGTTCGATCGAGCTTTTATTGAGCTAGCGAAGGGACCAATCGAACATATACAATTAAGCTTGAGTAATTGCAATTATGTCCAGAAGTATTGATATGATAATTCACAATTTACTTTATTATGGAGTCAGTCCACTAGAAGTACCATGATTGGAAACTTCTTATTGTATAGTTTTTATGAAAGCAATCCATTCAACTGCTTTGTCCAATGACCTTGTGATGTGTGTGTTACCCTTATATGACATCCTTGATTCTTTTGAGTTAAATCTGCTCATTCAATATAATTCTATTTTATCTCATTGTCACTATTGTGTCTTCTTAATCATTAATATGATCAAAATCAACAAATCACCGTGATAAATTTCTTGTTCGAGAATAAGCAACGTTCCATATTTATCAATCCACACAATGTCAATAAGAGGACATCGTTAACTTTTTAATCGAGCTATGTATTTCATTGTTGCTAGTAAAGTCATGCCATACACAAGTAATGTACCCAACATACCGTCTATAGGCTCGATCATCTTTATAGCATAAGCCTCCACTTATATCAAAGCACATGAATTACATATGCATGGTCAATGACTAACTCAGGATTTAGGTAAATCACACCATGAACGTTACAATTGAATTAATTCAAAAATGGATTCAGAATTAATTCATCTTGGGTCTAGTTTAATCTATCATTGTTCCGATGAATACATCTATGTCTCTACCTGTGTAGTCAATTGCTTCGTTAGCCAAGACTAGTCATCTCCTCAATTGAAATTGTAGACGACATAATAATCCTTCTAAGTTTTTGAATCAAATGCTCTCTTTGATTCTTTTACGTGATTATGGACTCGTTTAGATTATCTATTGAAGTAAGTTGTCTTTCTCATAATTTAAACATTCTTACAATGCGACTTATCATCAGTTTGAACTTAGACAATCAATGAACTAATATTTGCTTGTCACAATTTTGCTATGTATACAAAACATGAAAGACAGAACCACAAAAAATGTAACAGTGAAATGTGAAATTAACTTTATTTATTTATTCATCATTCAAATACATAGAAAACAGTTACATATTTACTACAATATGGGCACATTTCTCAACAATGGTGTAAAAATATTCTTGGGAAAAGTGTTGACCCATGGTATAATTGTGTCAAAAACATGAGATTGTTAGTAAATGCACCAGAAAAAATGAACAATATTGACTCGGAGGTGTGCCCATCGGTGTAAGATTTGGGGCTGCAGCTGATTATGATGAAATCGATACATGTATTCCCAATCACGACCACATGTCGGGTCGTGATAGCCTTTTACAATGTATTTGTCTACTCCTTTTTGCTTTCGACTATAGATACGACTTACCATTAAGTTTAAACCATGTCAAGTAATTCAAAAACATTGTCAAATTCGGTTTGATACTTTGTTTATGAATAGGTAGAAAATTATACCTATGTGCCCAAAATTTGATATACTTGGCATGGAATCTAAATAAATCTTCTTCGGTTCTCCCCCACAAGTCAATATTGTGAAGTTCATTGAGGTTCTGAGGTGCGGACATAATATTTTGCACAAAGCCAAACTAGCGCGTCATTCAATCAGATTCATGCACCTCAACTGTTGCAAAAATTATCAACGGCATTTTGACGTGCCATATATTACAATTTGTCAAAAATCAGTTGGGATGCATTTTTCAATTCTAAGATCAGAGCATGATATCCATTCAAACTACAGTATAAAATTATAATTTTCATTACATACCTAATAATAAATTTCAAATTCTTACGTAATTATTATGAAATTGAAAAACTCAAAAACTAACCTCAGATTCTAATTGTTGATCTAAGAATAATCGTATATCTTTAAACTCATGCGGTATACCTTAATGGATCGCGTCACTTTTCCACTTGTTCAAGTAATATGTTATTCTGAAAATATAACAATAAAAATAATATGTTAACTACATTATTAAACGAATCTTACCTTATTACGAGTAGAAGTTGGTAAAGGAAGTTTACTCGGGGACGCAAGAATGGTAAGCACAATACCCACCAATTTTAATTTTCAATGCTTCAGTGTTGAAAAAAATACGGTTCGAAAATGATTTTCTTGCACAGCAAAAAATAAAAATTTTGAAAATCGACCCGGATTGTAATACTTATAACAATAAATCCTAGACCGATTCGCACTTGTGCTTTCGGATAGGTGGATCCTTATTGTTCTTGACTTTCAACCAAACGATCTTCTCTACTATTCTCATACCACGAATTGCTTCGAATGTGAGCTCGAACGGTTCGAATCAAAACACAAAACTAGAAATAGCTTCCTTTTATTTAGTGTGAAAGCGAAAAATCTCTTCTCAAATAGAAACTGACAAAATTTGTTATTCCGAAAAATAAATTAAATAGTCAAGAATAAATTCTCTCTATTTTTGAGCACAGCAACAATATCTTAAATTTGTTTTACTAGCCCTACCACTGTCATCTATTTAGAAGGGGTGGCAACCCTAGTTAATAATACTAGGGTTTGTTGTTTCACACTTTTATATAAAGGGCTTTTGGGCCTTTGCCATATCGGGTCCAATTACAAATACTTCCTAGGTTTTAACCCAATATTTTATAATTTGATACAACCCAATATTTGTTTTTCTATTTCCCAAAATAAAGTTCTATATATATATCCAATTAAATCATTTTGTCAACCCAACTCTAATTTCATTAAAATCATGATGACTTTACCGTAAAAGAATTTATGAGAAAATGTAATTAATATTTCTGTATTCAAAAATTCACCATGACCAAATGATTTATTTCCATTTTCGAACTAATGCATTTTCAAGTTATTTTTATTTTTCATTTTCATTTTGGGAGAAAACCACATTCATTTCCAAATGATTCCATTTCTCCATTTTCATTTTCATTTTGGAGAAAACCATAATAATTTCCAAATGTTTCCAATTTCTCCATTTTCACCATTTTTATTCATTTTCTGTTCATTTCATTCAACATGCAATTCATTTCTAGTTTCAAGGAGCTCGTGGAGGGATCGATTGGACATATGCGATTGATGCTCAAATTATTTATAATTAAGTTCCAACTTTTTGTCCATTAATTTTTAGTCGCGAAGTCATTCCACTATAGTATCGTGACTGAACTCTCCCAAATGACATACCATTACGAAAGTAACTCGACCAGTGTTCATCCAATGACCTTGTCATAAGTATGTTACCCTCATAGGATATCCTTAATCTCTTTGGAATAATATTTGTTCTCCCAATATGATTCTATTTTATCTTATGGTAACCATTACATCTTCCTTTATGAAAAGTCAATTACTATCAAATAGTAATTAAGTCATTCGTCACAAAGATGAACAACTTGTGGTTATGTTTACTTTTTATCAACCATGTAATGCCAATGAGAGGATATCATTTTTCTATGTCTCAGGCTATGAATTTCATTGTTGTGAATGACGCTATATACTACAAAAGTCATACACCCAACGCATCATTTTTTGGTTCCTTATCTATCGAGCTCAGGATTTTACTTACATCAAAGTGTACAAGTCAAGCACACCTAGTCTATCATCCACTCAGGATTTACATATGACACACCATGAATGTCACAAGTGAATAAATTTATAAATGGATTCACGATCTATTCTTTCTGGGCTAGTCTGACATACTATCAGTCTAGTCAATCACATCTATGTCTCTATCTTCTGGGAGTCATCCACTCCAATGCACAAGACAAAGCATTTATCCAACTAGACTTGATAGATGATATATTGGTCTTTCAATTGGTTTGCTCATTTCCGATTTGACTAAGGCCATGTTTAGGTTCGCCTACTAATATGAGTTATCTTTTTGTATTACGATCCAGCCACGTAATACTGCTTAGTATTAGTTAAACATTAGACAACTGGTGAACAATATTTGGTTCTATTTTGCTTTGCATGCAAAAACTATACGAGGAAAATTATACAAAGTATTAATGTAATTCTTGAATAATTTTATTAACCAATTTGTTCGAAAAAATTACAAGTGTACATTGATGAAAATATTATACTTAGGGCTCTAGATCGAACATTCGGTGGCTCGACACATCTCTTGGTACAATATAACCAAGATAGTTGAACCCAACTGAGCCGCCCATCTTCTTTTAGGTCGATTAGTTGGAGTAACCACCTTAAATGTACCTTATTCCAAGATTTATCATGCATTATAATACCCCCAATGAACCTCTGTATAAATCCTTGAGTGAATTGTTATCTTTCAACGCCACTAGAAGAGTTGTCGAAATGTGAGAATTTATTTTCTAACCATTTCATTTCTATCCAACCGCCACTAAACTTGTCTAACATCTAGCCCCCTAGTTGGTGGCAAATTTGCCTTCAATCCTCAAAATCCACTACCCCCATTACGACAGCCCCATCAATCGAGAGATCGAGTTGTAATGCCACATCCTCAAGTGTAATTGTAAAATCATCGCACGAAAGGTGAAATGTGTGTGTTTCGGGTCTCCATCTCTTCGACAAAGAACTGATAAGTGCAGGTTCTAATTTAGCCCCATCGAGCATATGGGGCACGTGTAAGAATCCTACCTCATTCAAGTACTGTTCTATAACATATGGTACTCTCGAACTTAAATTGTGTATATGTTTCAATAATTCGATCTTCGTTCTAATTATAGAAACATAAAATATTAAAAATACAATAATTATTAACAACTTAATAATGATATTAAAAAGTAAAAAAATATAATACTATTAACAACTTAATAATTATATTAATTAAAATAAAAAATATAATAATATTTTCTTGCCATTTGTATTTGGATGCCAGGTATGCGTTCGTAATCGAAACAAATTAGTGACATTGACATTTTTAAAATCTTTAACGTTTATCAAATTAAATGCGATCAACTAATTTAAAAAATGAAATAAGCTAAAAAATTATAATATTATTAAATTAACATAAAAAAATATCATTAAACCTATTTAAAATAAAAACAAGTTTTAAAAAATAAACTACCTTATTTTACTTGAGCTCTTTTAGATAACGAAAATCGAACAAAAGTAAGAAAATACTAATAATTTGTAACTGAAAAGAAAATATTTTGAATTATTTTTAGAGCTTAAGATAGAAAGAAAGAGTTTGAGAATGAAAATTAGAAAAGATGGATGAAATTGCATGGAAAAAAAATGATAAGGTTAAGGTTTGGTTTTCGTTAGGGTTTTTTTTTAATTTTTTTTATTTTAACATTTTAAAATTTCAAACCCTTGGCCCAACAGTTAGAAAATCAATGCTCTAGTTTTCTAATAGTTGGGATCCAATGAATCATTTTTATTTTTATTTTTAAAATGTTTGCTATATAGGCAAAAGCGTATTTAGTTGGAAGGTGACAGCGCTTTCACTCGTGGTAGCTAATACCCACAAAATCAATTTATTTTTCTAAATTTGTAAAAGAAATTGCCTATTTCCCCAAATTTCTTTTAAAATCAACATTTTTGCCTAATTTTGTTAAAATTAAAAACTCATTACTTTGGCAAGTAAAAGAAGTTTAATTAAAGGCAACAACAAAAATATTACATATGGTAATCTTCTTTGTACACTATGCAAATAAAAGAAAATAATATTTGTAAATGTATTATCCACTTAGGTTATTATCAACTCAACTGACTTCTTTAATGATTGGTACGAAAGAAAGAAATTTGAAAAGATAGAAAACTGAAATATTGAAAAACTATAATGATTGAAAATATAAAATTTCCTTTCATAGACATGTTGACAGGAAAGATGGAAAAATAAAAAGAAAATATAAATTTCCTTCTTTCCCTTACTTGGTAGAGTTGAAAAGTGAAAGGAAAAAAATAAAACAATTAAAAAAAAGCATAATTTAAACTAGCATACACTTCTCTTCCATTTTCTCTCTTCTCGTCATTCCAATTTAAAAGTAGTTTTTATGTATTAGGATGGAAAATTATCACCCTTTCTATTCACTTTTCTTCTCAACCAAACACATTCTAAATTTATTTTCATTTCACTTTTTCACTCCTTCCCATCCCTCCACTTTTCCACCGATCAAATACAGAATTGATACAAGCACATATGATAGACCTACCACATTACACTCCAATTAAATCACATCAAACAAATAGTTCATTTTTATCTCAAATTAAGTTGGAAATTTAAAAGTAAAACTTAATATAGCTCCAATTACATTTAGAACCTCATATTTTAAGTTAAACTCCAATCATTTCCAAACAATTCTTTTTCAATATGGGTTAGTTATGTTAAATTTTAAATTTACTTATCCTAAGATTAAAACTAATGAAAAAATAACACCTCAAAAAAATCTAGCCAAAGATCGGATTATTCATCTGAATTAGGTGAAATTTAACTTGAATAAACCTAACTTAGCATAAACTAAAATTTTGATAATAAAATTAATATTTTTATTTAGATAAACTTATAAATATCTTTTAAAAATTATTTATAAAAAGATATTAATATTATATAGAAAACAATTTAATGTTTTATTAATTTTAAAATAAAAATCTAATCCGAATGAACATAAATAAAATATTTCGAAGATCCCACCCAATCAAACTTTAAACCTTCAATCCCAACATCTTTATAAACAAATGAAGCTGATCAAGTGTAGACAATTTCAACAAGTGCTTCCATTGATGCAACATGGTGGACAACTTCTAGAATCTTATGTGGGTTGAACTATTATGTCAGAAAATATGTGTTTTTAAAATAGGTTAAGGAATTGGCGTTATTCTACCTCCCATACAAGACTGGGGTCAAGATAGCTTTTGTTTTCTTTGTCGTCTCTATTTTAGATTTTGTATTTTTTAAAATTGGTCATTTTAGTCCCTATAATTTTTAAAGTTTGAAAATTTAGTCTTGATTCAAATAAGAGTAATTAAATCATTCTGGTTAAATTTAATTACTAGTCTTGTACTATGTGTATAGTTGTAGATTTAGTACATTTTCTCCAATTGGATCATTCTAAGCTTATACTATTCGAAATTTGAAATTTTAGTACTGATGTAAATGACAACTGTTAATCCATTAACTGGATTTTTAGTGAGTTATATGTGAAACCAATAACTGTAAATCAACAAGATTTTTGATAAACAATTTATAAACATTTTGATATATAAATAAATAGTTTGTTTATGTTAAATAAATAAATATGAACTTACCCGAACATGAACAAAACTTATTCAATTCATTTATATTTGTTTAAAATTATTTTGATATATCATGACCAGTAATATCATGGAAAATGACAATTCACGTGTACCCAAAAAAATAAATTTTATACATGTGTTATCCACTTATAGGTTGTTGTCAAGTCAATCGGCTTCTCTAACAATGTCAACCTTTAGGGTAACTGATACAAGCAAGTATAGTATATGTATTAAATCACACAACTTTTTTTACAAGTACCAAATTGCACATTTAGTGAAATTCAAAGGTTAAACATGATATTAACACCTTTATTTCCTAATCTATTTTAAAAGTTATATGTGTAGAAAAGTAACCCATAGTAAATCTACAAAATTACACCTAATTTATTTTATTTTATTTGTAACACCCCAGACCCGGCCTAGAGATTATGCCCGAATCTGACGATGTCATAAGGTAGTGCTTTTCGAAAAATATGTCGTCGCTAAATCTCCTTTTCTATTTAACAATTTTTTTTCATTATCTTATGTTAATTTCAAATCGTGCCGTTCGTTTCCAAAACATTATTCATTTACAAATCGTTATTCAATTTCAAAATGTTTTCTTATTACAGAAGCTTTTAAACAAATGGATAAAATGGAACTAAAATGCAAACTATGTTTAATTAATGTGTTTTTCATGTGATTGTGTGAAAACTAATACTGTTTTATAATCAAATTATTGTATGTAACTAAAGATGATGTTGGGTCATCTCGAGATAAAAGAATAAGGCTGTAGATGAGTAGTTATCCCATTTAGTGCTTTCATGATTAAATTCAAATTATATGTATTTTATTGTTGAATTAGCTTGTTTAAGTTAATGATCTTACTTGTCTCATGAATAGGTAAGTATGAAATAGTCGATAACTTGTGAAAAACGAGATAATATGCATATGATAATGTGAAATGGTATGAAATTGATTTAGCATTATATGAATTGGTAATGTATTAATCTATGATATGTGAACCATGTATGTTTGAAATGTAACACCCTAAAACTCGGCCTAGAATTTTAGATCGAATCCTGGAGGTTACATTGATCACTGAAGTGATTGTAGGAAAATTTTACAAAACAAATTATCTCAAATTCCATTTCAAACATATTTATCTCCTTACAAACCAAGAACATTTAATCTTGTAGATCTCAATTAGAAAAATTACAATTAAGTTTAATTTATGAACAAATTAAGATTTACGAGAACAATAAAAAAACTGAACTTGTACCATATTTTTTATAAAACCTTATAGTTCAAAACATTATATCAAAATGGAAACTGAAAAGAAGAACCGTTAATTTATTTTTAACCATGACTGTCCGAGACCTCCGCAAATCGAGTCTAGCTTTAGAATTCAGAAATGTACCTGAAAGGGGAAACACTAAGGGGGAGCTACATGAGCTCAATGTGAGTTCAAAATGATTAACAATAGATTTACAGAAGAGAACTCCAGATGGCAGTTCAATAGCAAAACATACTTATAGAGATATGCACAAACAGAAAGCAAACTCGGAACCAACGTCTCAACACACGTAACAATCAAAGCACACCAACTCACACACAAAATACTCAACACAAGTGTTATTCAGTCAGACAGAATACAATCAAATAATCTTACACCCAGAACCCCCAAACAGATGCATATGAATGCACTCAAGTATTAAAAACCCACCCATCCAGCCAAAACACCTCTCCGTCCCCCGATCAGACCCCAAAAATGTTGTTTAAGCTCCTCCAACCAAACACACCACTAGGACCTCGAAAGGTCTATCCAACCCTACACACCATGTAGGTGGTCTAAGCCACTTCGATAATAATACGCAGCAAAGCTGGCGTATAAGCAGTACAGTGCAATGTGGTAAACCACTGTACAGGCATGTTGCAGTATAAACTACCAGATCAAATATTAGTACGCAGCAAAGCTGATGTGCATGCGGTACTGTGCGGTAACCCACTGTACGAATAAATTACAGTAAAACTGCCAGATAATACCAGAATCAGTCTTCCTTCTCTTCACAACCAACCCAAATATTTACTTTATGCAAGTGTATGTATGCATACAATCTCACAGAAACAGTGAACACATCGACAAATAGTTAGACAAAAATAGATATGCACACACACACCCAGCTAACTGGGTTCAAAATTAGTTATCTCACACCATAGTCACAAATAACACATAAGCCGAAGCACAAATCGGAGTCTTAACTATCCTCACTAAAGCCTAGCCAAGGGTCGGAACACATAGACACATTTTTAGATAAAAAAAATACACTTAACTAAAATAAGCGACCTAGGGCCACACAGCCGTGTGCTTTGGCCGTGTGTAAATGCCTAGGCCATGTGGGGGTCAACACGCCCGTGTGGGAGGAGGCACATGCCCGTGTGAGCCTGGGACATGGCCTTGTGAACAGGCCGTGGAACTCTCTGTCTATTTGTGCTAAAATAAAGTATAGGCAGACATGACCGTGTGAGGGTCTCACACGCCCGTGTGTGTAACGCCCCAAAATTTTAATTTTGGGTATTGTGAATGTGTGATACAAATATTTGTCAGCTTTAATGGTTATGTGTTCTGGGAGTGTTTGGGAGGTCCCAAGTTCAAGCTAGGACTTGGGCAAATTTTGGTATTTTTATGAAAAAACCCTACCTTTGGTTAGTAGGCTTTTAAGTAAAAGTTGGCAAATAATTAATAGAATGGGATGCTAGTTTGGTGGATAAGTGGAGTGTTAGTGTGAAGGATGTCATGGGTTCGAATCTTTGGGAAGGAAAAGGTTGTATTTTTGCTCCTAATTTCGGCAATAGTTGTGCTGAACTGGGTTTCTGAGTGGTGGATGTGTAGTGGGAAGTCAGGGAGCGATTTTAGGAGTGAATTAGGGGATTATAGGGGAGAATCTCCAAAATCTGATCACTTTTTCCTTTTAAAAAATAGATTTATTTTTCTCTCCATCTTTCTGACATTTTCTCTCCCCCATCTATACCAAATTTATTTTCTTCTTTGCTTCTTACTTAATTATCTTTTCTTTTCTTTCCTCTACTACCAAAATTCCCTTGTTCCCCCGAAACCATTCTTTCCTCTTGATTTCGTAGCGTTAAGCAGCACTTGTGCAAATTTAGTAAGTTGTTGGGTATCATTTTAAGAGATTATTTTGTTTTCTGTGGTCTAATTCTGGGGTGTTGCTAGCAGCATTTTGCGAGGATTAAGGCTCTCCTCGTGATTTTCGTAAACGTACCGATTTAAAGTTTTGCAGTAAGTGTTCATCATTTTATGGGTAAGTATTTTGGTTTCAAGATTTTGATTAATCACGAGGTAAGACTGATTATGTTGTTATTTGTTCAATTATAGGCTTTGGAGTGCTCGAGGACTATTTTAGCATCAAACAAAACTAGGTGTATACTCGAAATACAAAAATAAGGGATTCGACGTAAAGCCAAAATTGCTTGCTATTTGGACAGCAGCAGTAGGCTAATTTTGAAAATTGACCATAAATTTTAGAAATAAAATTAGAGGGTGAGAAAAATATGGAATTAAAGATATTTGAGTTTAGTTTCTCATAGAAGAAACTAAGTAAGCAAAAGAATTTCATATTATGAGATATTTGAATTTTAGTAAGACATGGTCAGAATGATTTTGAAATCCCCTGTCCTGACTTCGGAAAATTATTAAAAATTGTATAAAAATAAATATGGGTTATAATTTATGTGTTTAAAATCCTGAATGAGTCTATTTTCAGGATAAACAAATGGGAACATCATCCAAATTCTGTACAAGAAGATAATTAATTTTTAGTGTAGAAAGTTCGAAACTGTCAGACAGCAAAATAGGGGAAATTTAAAGAACAAACTGTACTTATTGGCTAAACCAATAATTCTGAAATTTTTATGGTAAGAAGATATGTGAGTCTGGTTTTAAAAAAAATTGTGAATCTTAATTTGAAATTTTGTAGCTCAAGATATAAATAATTTAGTAATAGTGACTCTAGTAGATAGCTTTGAAGGATCATATAAGTAAATAGTGGAAACACATGTGAATAATTATCTAGCACGGGTTACATTAAAATGGATCACGAGGCCAAGGCCAATTTGGGTCATGTGGGCAACACGGGCGTGTGGGCCTACACGAGCGAACATCATGGGCTTGTAGGCCCATTTTCACTTTTTATTGCTAAGGTTGCACGGGTCGCTCGAGTCGATTGTGGACCTATTGTAGGGTCGGTAAGCTTACCTAGACCCCTAATTGACTGAAATGACTACATGACTGATGTGATTAAGCTTGATGATGTCCCACTGATTTGATATTGTATGCCCTGTTTACATGCATGATATTATGTTATAGCATGTCATATTTGTATATTGCATTGCATTGGGTTGGAGATTGTAATGTTCGGAAGAAGTGTACTGAAAGGCCTTGAGCCTAATTTACTGGCAACTCAGCTACAAACTACTACCTAGTGCCACATTCGGCTACTGATACTGCGATGGGCTAACGCCATACTACATATCTGTATATCTATTACTGCTATTGATACTGTGATGGGCTAACGCCATACTACATGACTGTTTTTGTATTGAGATGGGCTAAGGCCCAAACTAGACTGATATTGATCCTGAAAAGGGCTTAAGCTCAGACTGTGATTATTTGTTTTCTGTCTGTTCATTTGTATGGGAATTACACACTGAGTTTACATAAACTTACCCCTTCTGTTTAATTTGTATAGGTAATCCCCAGATATAGGCGGATCGGTGCAGCGGAGGACTCAATGGTGGGCACACGACTTCTTTTACATTGTTTACTACCTATTTATGATTTTACTTTTATTTGGGAGTATTTTGCTGTAATTATGGCCTTTACGAATTTTGATTTAAAATTTGGATTTTATACGATTTTATGATTTAAATCTACTAGTGTTAGGTAAAACTCGGGTTTTCAATTAAAATTAATGTTTTATAAAAAATATCACGAATAAGCAAATTGTTTAAAAGCTTTCACAATAAAAGAATAATGATTTGTAAATGAATAATATTTTAAAAACGAACGACACGATTTGAAGTTAACATAAGATAATAAAAAATGGTTAAATAGAAAAGAGGATTTAGCGATGACATACTTTTCAAAAAGCACTACCATGTGACGTCATCAGATTCGGCCATAACGTCTAGGCCGAGTTTGTAGTGTTACATTTAGTGGTATCAGAGCTAGGTTGTAAAACTCAGCTGTGGACGTGGGTTTTTAAGACGTGATTTCTCAGAACTAATTTCTAAATGTTTTTATTGAAAGTGTGGTACACCGAGTCTCCGGAGCCAATCTAGTAAGTTTTCTGAAACTGTGAATTGTTTAAACTGAAACTAAAATTATCTTTGATAGTATATCTTGAAACTGCTATAGGTAGTATATACTAAGACTACTATAGATAGACTATACTAAAAACACTTAAAATAATGTATATTGAGTCTGTAGTAAAACTGATAGACATTGATTGACATTGCGATGTATGAAACAAACTTTACACTTCTGATATTGTTTTCGTAAAATATTTGTTAATAAACACTGGAACTGTAAACTGATGCATAAAACTATTAATACCGATAAAATGCAATTAGACAATAAGCACTAGAGGTACTTGCGGATAGGGTACAATAGGCCGTGGTAGAGGTCGTAGAGGTGCTTGAGCTGGGTATTTGTCATCTGGCAATCTACCAAATTTGGATATGAGTGAGACACCAATGTCGCCTACTACTGAGACTGGGTCTCAATATCGCATGGCTGGGGATGATACATTGTCCAAGGCTATGCTAAGGATTTTGGAGAGGGTTACTAAGCCCAATACTGGATTGGGGGCCAAAGGTCAGTTACGAAACAACTCCAATCCAATGGAGTTAAGCTCTTCAAAGGTGTCACTGAGGTTGCCCTTAGTGTGGCCGAGTACTGGATTGAGGCCACGGAGAGGATCATGGATGATTTAGATTGCACCCCTAAGCAGAAATTAAAGGGTGCAGTCTTGCTGCTGCGGGATGAAGCTCATCAGTGGTGGCTGACCGTTAAGGAAGGCACTCAGCCCGAACGTCTAACCTGGGAGTTCTTTAAGACCGCCTTCCAGGGGAAATATGTCGGAGCTAGTTATGTGGATACACGTAGGAGAAAGTTTTTGAATCTTACATAGGGAGATCGATCAGTGGTCGAGTACGAGGCTGAGTTTCTAAGACTGAACCATTATACGCGAGGTATGGTGGCATCTGAGTATGAGCGATGTGTCCGCTTTGAGAATGGCTTCAGAGATAATTTGAGAGTTCTGATAACCCCGCAGAGGGAGCGAGATCTTTTTGCCCTGGTCGAGAAGGCAAATATCACTGAGGAGGATATGGAGGTAGTCATGATCCGAGAACATCGGAGCTATTTTTCTAATGTGATCTTTTCACTGGTGGTGAAAAAGTTGGTTCGTAAGGGATGTGAGGCATTCTTGGCCTATGTAAGTGTTTCGGATTCTAGGGACTCTGTAGTTAAGGATATCAGAACGGTAAAAGATGTTCCAGACATCTTTCTTGATGAGCTATTGGGTTTACCTCCAAATCGTAAAGTGGAGTTTGGGTTAGAGCTCCTTCTTGGTACAGCTCCGGTGTCTATCGCTTCCTATAGAATGGTACTGAAAGAGCTTCTGGAGCTTAAGGCTCAGATTCAAGAGTTTTTAGATCTTGGGTTTATTTACCCTAGTGTGTCTCGTAGGGAGCACTAGTTCTGTTTATAAAGAAAAATGATAGATCCATGTGTATGTTCATCGACTACAAGCAGCTAAATAAATTGACCATTAAGAATAAGTACCTCTTACCGAGGATAGATGATTTGTTTGACCAGTTTTGAGGAGCTTCAGTTTTTTCTATGATTGATATTCGGTCTAGATATCATTAATTAAGGGTTAAAGAGACTGATTTTCATAAGACGACTTTTAAGACACGTTATGGTCACTACGAATTCCTAGTGATGTCATTCGGATTGACTAATACATCGACAGCTTTCATAGATTTAATGAATCGAGTTTCCAGCCTTATCTGGATCAGTTTGTGGTGGTATTTATCAATGACGTATTGGTTTACTCGAGGACTGAGGATGAGCATGATGAGCACCTTCGAGTCGTTCTTCAGACTTTGAGGGAAAAATAGTTCTTTGCTAAAATTAGCAAGTGCGAGTTCTGGCTGTGTGAGGAGACATTTCTTGGTCATGTAGTTTCGACTGAAGGGATTCAAGTTGATCCTCGAAGGATTGAGGCTATGTTAGAGTGAAAACAGCCTAGGAACGTGTCTGAGATCCACAATTTTTTGGGACTAGTGGGATATTATCAACGATTTGTAGAGGGTTTTTCATTGATTGCAACACCCTTGACTAAGTTGTTACGTAAGAGTGTACCGTTTAACTGGACTGATGCACAGCAAGAGAGCTTTGAGAAGCTCAAGACTGTACTGACTGATGCTCTATTCTGATATAGCCGGAGCCTGGAAAGGAGTTTACTATTTATAGTGATGCATCACATGTCAGTTTGGGATGTGTGCTGATGTAGGATGGTAAGGTGGTAGCTTATGCATCTCGTCAGTTTAAGACCCATGAGGTGAATTATATGATGTATAACTTGGAGTTGCCCACTATGGTATTCGCACAGAAAATCTAGAGGCATTATTTGTATGGTAAGAAGTGTATCATCTACACTAATCATAAAAGCCTCAAGTATCTCCTCACTCAGAAGGAGCTTAATCTCAGGTAGCGCAGAAGGATTGAGCTGCTTAAAGACTATGACTACACCATTGAGTATCACCTTGGTAAGGCCAATATGGTGTTTGATGCAGTGAGCCATAGGGTTATGACTGATTTCAGGGCGATATTTGCTCACCTAAGTTTATTTGATGATGGTAGTCTGTTGGCCGAGTTAGAAGTTAAACCGACATAAATAGAGCAGATTAAGGGTAAGTAGAAAGAGGATGAGTCTTTGGGATTTCATTTTCGACAGATTGAGAGTGGGAATACCGAGGATTTTGGACTGAATAGCGAAAGGGTACTCTATTTTTGTGAGAGAATCTGTGTACTGAAAGATACTGAATTGAGGCAGCCTATACTGCAAGAGACGCATAGTAGCTCTTATGCTATGTATCCTGGCGAAAATAGATGTACCGAGACCTTCGTGAGTTATATTGGTAGCCAGGGTTGAAATGTGAGGTTAGTGATTTTGTGGGCAAACGTCTAACTTGCCAACAGGATAAGGCTAAGCATCAGTTACCTTCAGGTTTGTTGTAGCCGGTTAAGATTCCTCTTTGGAAATGAGGGCGTGCAACTATAGATTTCGTTAATGGGTTGCCTCTAACACCCACTAAGAATGATTCAATATGGGTCATCGTGGATCGATTGACCAAGTCTGCCCACTCTATACCAGTTCGTACTGATTATTTTCTGCATAAGCTGGCAAAGCTTTATATTTCTGAGATAATGAGACTGCATGAGTACCGGTTTCGATCACCTCTGATAGAGATCCTCATTTCGTGTCCCGGTTTTAGAGGAAGTTACATGAAACTCTAGGTACAAGATTGGACTTCAGTACTACATTCCATCATCAGACCGATGGTCAGTCTAAGAGGGTGATTCAGATACTGGAGGACAAGTTGAGGCGCTACCTCTCTGAACCTACTCATATTGTCCCTGTAGAGCCCAATTTTTGCCCGGGCCCAGGCAAATAGAGACAAACCCAAAACCAACCAAATCCATTACAAATCCAAAAACCAACTAACCCAATACCCAATTGAAACCCAAACCTAAACCACTATCCATATCAAGCCCAATTAAACCCAAATCAGACCAGCTCATACCAACAAAAATAAACCCTAGCCCAAATTAAAAAAATGACAGAAACCCTAGCAGCCCTTACTGCCCATGTGAGCTGCTCAGCCTCCCCGCATGCCTCCTGGCCGCCGCCGCTGCTCGCCAATCTAAGGCTTCACGTGTCCACGCGTCTAACACCTGCAAGAGAAAAACACACGCAACAGAAAAAGGCCGAATAGAAAAACAGCATGTAAAAGAACAAAAGAACAAAAAAAATGGATATTAGGAGTTGTTTAGATCGGCTTTAAAAGCCAAAATCTGGTGTTTTGTAGGGCTTCTTCCCCTTTTAACGAACACTAGAAATCAAAAAGAAGCAACGAGGAAATATTGAAAGGTCGCTATATGAATCTTTAAACTGTTTTCTTTTTTCTATTTTATTTACTTTTTCTTTACCTTATTTCTTAAGAACTTATCTCAATCAAACGAATGTTTTATAAACGAGATACATCAAGAGCAAAACAGTTTCAAATGATGTTTCTTTTTACTCTTTTTGCTTGAGTTTCTGCTTGTTTTTATTTCTTTACTAATTCAGTGTATTTCATTTTCCTCTTTTTTTTTGCATTCAAAATAATAAAAAATATAAGAAAAGAGAGGAAGGAAAAACTCGCCTCCCCGTGGTCGCTTGTCGTCGGCCACCAGCCATAGTGGTGGTGCGGCGAACCACTGAGGCGGCTCATCAGTCGGCGTCAAGGGGATTGGAAACCCCAGCAGAGAGGAGACTCTTAAAAGTTTTTTTTTCTTTCTTTCTCTAATGCTGCAGCAAAACGACGTCGTTTTGGGGGGGAACCCGCGTGACCGACTTGAATAGCTGGGGGACCCGCGTGTTTGGTTATTTGGGGTTCTTTATGCGGTTAGTCCCTCTGTTTTTTTATGCTTTTAATTCAGTCCGTTTTCACTTTCTTTATTTTTTTAATTTGTCCCCATAATTTCATCTTATTTTGTTTTGGCCCGTATCGAAACGCACAGCATAAGGGACTTTGGGTATTTATCTTTTCGCCCTTTGATACTTTCAACATGCGGCGAATTAGTCTCTTATCCCTTCTTGCAACATTTTTAATTATTCCCATTAATTTCATTCTGATTTCAATCACACCCTTGACCCTTTAGCCCCCCATTTTTGTACATATATTGTTTTCTTAAATTGCATTTGTATTTCTCTATTATTTAAGATTTCCTCTTATATATTATTTTATTTTAAACTGTTTTAGATTTATTATTATTTATTTCAAATTTTATATACATTAATTATTTTAAATATATATACGTATATTATCTATCCTAGTTCTCTTTTTTTAATATAAAAACAAATTTTCCTTTTACATTCTTATATGATAATGTAAAAATTTTAGCTATTTACCTTAAGTATTTTATATATTATTTTATCTTATGTTAAAATGTATTGTATATATTAATTATTTTAAAACTGTTTTGTACCTTTTTTTTACTTTACTATTTGTTTTAACTCATTTGTTATCCATCTCAAGATTTTTAGATATTCCTTATTTTATGCTTTAATAAGTGCATATATGTTCTTATTTATTTTAAAATTTTTCATATATAATAGTTTAAAATTGTTCTGTATATAGTTGATTTTAAATCTCATTATTTATTTAAAACTCATTCATTATCATTTTAAATTTGTTCTACATTTTATTTATTTTAATTTGCTCTATACTACTCATCTTGAAATTGTTATGTATGTTATTTAATTTATTCGTCTTTGATTATTAATGCTAGTCTTTAAATAATGTATGTTGTGTGCTTATTATCATTATGTGTACTATGAATTGTTTATTCATATTTTAATATTATTGTCATTCATCAACGTAACCATTTATTCATACATCAAATTTAACATTACATCAATTTTTACCCAAATTCGCAGAAAATGGAAATTTTGGAAATAAAGACAATACTCGATACTTGGGATCTTTGAGAGGGTTGATCCCTAACGTGTTGGGTTCCAATTTTCTTCGTTGAGTCTAAATAATCGAGAATTCTCTTTAATCAAAAAACGTAAAAAGCTCATTATGGGGAATTCAATACGTTGTGTCCTAACGCATTGGATGTGACGCATTGTTTTCTCGAGATGAGGATTTTTCAAAAAATAATAAAGGCAATATTTCCTATTTGGAAATTCGAGAAGTCGTGCCCTAACTTATTGGGTTTCGATTTTTCTCGTATTGAATCTAAATAATGGAATATCCTTTTAAAATTGAAATAAATGAGGTTTAAACAAAATAAAAGGCAAGCTTAATCTAAAAAATACGAGGTGTCGTGTCCTAACTTACTGGATGTGACATCTTGTTACTTCGAGATAAGGAGGCATTTTCTATTTTGATTTATTCAAGTAATTTTAAAAATAACACAATAAAGAGGGATCGTATTTTTAAATTCTTTTCAAGTTTTAAATATTCGACACTAAGACATTAATTAATCAACTAGTACCAATTTTGGGCGTATCGAGGGTGCTAATCCTTCCTCGTACATAATCGACTCCCGAACCCGTTTTTCTGAATTTCGTAGACCGAAATTATTGTTTTAATAAATCAAATCATTTATTAAAATAATAACTTTTTGAGGTGATCCGATCACACCTCATCAAAAAGGATTAGTGGCAACTCCCGTTTTTGTTTTTATTTTCAAAATCCAAGTCGACCCCGTTTTAGCAAAAAAAAATAGTGTCAACAGCTTGGCGACTCCGCTGGGGACGCAAAATAAGAGAGTCAAGCCACGTGTTGATTATTTCTTATCTTTTTGTCGAAAGTTGAAAATTCGATTTAAATTTACGATCCTCTCATTGCATCTCTTTTGTTTTGAGTTATATTTTTCATCATGTTTTATATTTTATTTTTATATCTCTGCACGTTGCATTGCATGACCACTGGTCACACCCTTTTAAGTGGGAGTCAGAAACTAGTCCTTCGTAAGGTTTTCACCTCCGTGCAAGATAGTGGATCGCTTTCGGGATACATCCGTACCTATGTCTTCGTGAGATTTCCATCTCCGTGCAGCCATAGGGAAATGTATTCCCTTGAACCGAACTCAGTCCGTATGAGCCTATAATGGGTGAGGATCGAGGAATCTGCTGGTTCGGGTACCCTTGATTTAGAACTAAACCACATGTAGTGAACCTAAGAGCCTACCCTAGGTAAGACCGCTTCAAACCCCTAGTGGTCACTCGAATAGGTTCTATTTATTCTTGCTTGCTTTTGCTTTGTACTAACTTGTTGTCTTTTTGGTTATAATTGCATTGCATTTTCATCATAAAAAAGAGGTGTTGATTCACGTTCAATTGCTAAATAGAGAGCTTGTCATAAGAAAATGGGTTTTTCGATAAAGTAGATGACAATACGGTTGTCTGAATATAGTCCAAGAAAACGTGATAAGAGAAGGATGATAGTTTAATGGAGGACTACATGACTATTGCTCCGTTGCCTGACGATTCAAGATGGAAAAGATTATTCGAGAGCTGCTGAACTTTCGTAAAGAGAAGCCAATGAGCATCACGATGATGAATGAGCAACAACTCGCGGCCTGGATCAAGCAAAAAAAGAGATAGAAGAGACATCCCTTTTGAAAAGTTTGTGAGATTTATCTTAACGCTCGAATGAAGAAGATGATCAAATGTCTCCGCCTATGAGGGTAAAACCGTTTATATATCCACTTCATGTAAAGAGATTTGTTTTCTAGAAAAGTTGTTCTAATAGAATTGAATCAAGATCAACAGCCCTTTTTGCATTCATGCATCAACATTACATTTCATTGCATACAATAAATTTCCCAAAATCAAAAAGTGCATTGAGTTCAGAACTCTAGTACAGAGCCAGATAGATGATAAAATTGGAATTCTTTGAAGATATCGAAGATATGGAAATGAAAGATGTTTATGCCTTTGAAGAAGGAACTAAAAATTATCAAGAATTTGTTTCTACATCCCTAGAGGCGCTCTAAACAACCGGACTGTGAAGGAGATTCTTGTAATTTTTAGGACCATTTCATAGTAATATTTGGAACGCTCTTATTGCTCTAAGCCTAGGAGCAATAGAAAATCCTTTTGTGAAAAAGGCACATGTCCAATTTTCTTTATTTCAACGAAATGCATCTTTGTGTCTTGTTTTGGAAAATATCCTTTTGTTCCTTCCATTTCATTCATACTCATACCACACAAATAATTCCCCTTTGATTCATTAGTTCTTTGAGTCTTCTTTCGTTCCCTAGAACAGGTCTCCAGATATCAACGATATGAGCGACGCTGTTGTTGACTCAGAACTTTCTTTTGAGCAAGATATGTGTTTAGAGGAACCTCAAAACTTCGAAGATGATCGAGACTGTAGCTTATCTCCTGATTTGTTAAGGATGGTAGAGCAAGTCGAAAAATAGATCCTACCTTACAAAAAAAATAGTTGGAAATTGTGAGCTTATGAGAAGAGAAAAAGGTGAAAATCAGAGTCTGTATCACCGTAGAGACAAAGCGGGACGTCATTGAGTTACTCTGAGAATTCAAAGATGTTTTCGTATGATCAAGATATGCCTAAGCTACCAAGACGTGTGGATGCTGGTGAGGCTAAGAAAGTATTAGAAAATGTCTATAAGGGTGTCTGAGGAACACATGCATTGATTTTGCAATGGCTAAGTAAATCATGAGATTTAGGTACTGCTGGTCCACCATGGAAGGGAATTGCATCAGTTATACCAAGAAACGCCACAAGGGCCAAATTTACGGAGACGAGATTTTTGTGCTTCCTTTATCTCTTCATGTTATGACCTTTCCATGGACTTTCTCTATGAGGGGCATGGATGTCATTGGGCCAACTCGCCAAAAGCTTCCGGCAGTCATCGATTCATCTTTGTGTTCATCGATTACTTCATCAAGTGGGTAGAAGTTGTTTCTTGTGCCAATATCACAAAGCTGACAATCAGCAAATTTCTTAAAGAATCATATGTCAATATAGAATGCCAAAAAGGATCATATTTGACAATGCATTGAATTTGAACAACCGCACGTCATCAGAAGTTGGCAGTCTGTTCAAGATTAACACCATGTCGCCTCAAAATGAACAGTTCAGTGGAGGAAAAAAAAGAGCAAAAAAAGAAAAAAACGAGAAAATAAAAAGCAAAAAAAAATCAAAAATAAAACAAAAGACCTCTACCGAGGCAACTCATTTCTCATTGGTATATGGAATAGAGGCAGTTTTACCCATCGAAGTTGATATTCCTACCATTCGAGTCTTGTCAAAGCTGAAGTTGGATGAAGCAGAATGGACCCAAGCCTGATATGATCAGTTAAATTTGATTGAAGAGAAAAAGTTAAAAGCTATTCGTCATTGTCAAATGTACCAAAAGTGAATGATACGAGTTTACCAAAAAAAGGTTTACCCCAAAAAATGCCATGAGGGAGACCTAATATCGAATAAAATCCTTCCCATACAAAAGGAATTCAGATGAAAGTGGATGCCAAACTGGGAAGGACGTTATATGGAAATCTTATTTGAAAAAACGCCGATATTGACCAAGATGGATGGCAAGAGCTTGCCTAATCTTGAGAATTCTGATTCAAGCAATAAATACTTCACTTGAAAAAGAAATGAAAAGAAAAAAAACAAAATGAAAAAGAAAAAGGAGAGGTCAAGGTGAAAACCCGCAAAGGACACCTTGAGACCAAAGGGTTTTGAATTGAAAACCCAGGAATGGGTAGTTCAAATTTTGATCGAAGGTGGGGCATGTGGTAGTCTTGTCCTCTCCGAACTAATAAGAAGGAGAGATGCTACATCTTGGGGCATCAACAAAGTCTTCTAGGACTTCTAGACGCATATCAAGTTCAAAAGGGTACTCAAGAAGTTTAGGGCAGAAAAGCTCATGCTGCGATATTTAGGGCACCTATTTTTATTTTATTCATTTTTTGTACTGTTGACAAAATACGCCATCTTGATTAATTTATTCTTATTTTTTATTCTAGCAAAATTTGCTATCTTGATTCATTCATTCATTTCAAGCTTTGCTCTCAACAAAATTTCATCTTGTCTATTTTGATAATCTATTTCAAGCATTTTTCATTGAAATAATGATTACTGGACCAATAATATTCAAGCAGAAGGAGTTCTGCATATTACTCTGAAAGTTTCTAAATAGTACGAGGACCTGAAGCAGGCTACTGTTTAGAACTAACCAACTTAAGGTTTAGAAGCATTGGAGAAAGAATAGTCTAAATTGCGACTATTTCTTTGGGTTTTCTGTCAAAGATACCGGCTGAACAAGAAGGCATCAGTGATAGAACCTTGATGAGCAATGAGGAATGACAACCTAAGCAGTAAAAGATGATCATTCTCGAAAAATGGCATTCTGCATTCATACAAATATCATTCAATGTAAATATCATTCATACACATCTAGTTATGAGCATTTGATTCATTCTGATCATGTCATCTTAAGCACTAGGCATAAATAGGTTTATAAAATAGATTTTACAGGTCATGTTCCCCAGGGAACAGATCAAAGAAACAGATCCTATACCCCTGAAGTTGCAGTGGGATGGATTGAAGTCGTTAAAGCAGATCTTGTCTTCATGTATTGGCGTGAAGTAGATCGAAGAAATCGAGTCCTGTCTTCCTATATTGGTAGGAAGTGGATCGAAGATGCAGATATTGTCTTCCCATATTGGTGGCGGAGTAGATCGAAGATGTAGATCTTGTCTTCCCATACTGGTGGCGAAGTACATCAAAGAAAGCAGATCTTGTCTTCATGTATTGGCGTGAAGTAGATCGAAGATAGCAGGTACTGTCTTTCTATATTGGTAGGAAGTAGATCGAAGAAGTAGATCTTGTCTTCCCATACTGGTGGCGAAGTACATCGAAGAAAACAGATCTTATCTCTCTGAAGTTGCAGTGGAGCAGATCATATCAAACCTTATTTCTCTGGCAATCCAGTAGAACAGATTGAAGCTACAACGGTGAATCTTGCTTCCCCGACATTGCAATTGAAAAGATTGAAGCCGCAACGGCGAATCTTACTTCCATGGTGATGCAGTGGGGCAAATTAAAGCTAGGACGGAATCTTGCTTCCCCGATATTGCAATTTAAAAGATTGAAGTCGCAATGTCGAATCTTACTTCCATGGCAATGTAGTGGAGCAGATTAAAGTTACAACGGTGAATCTTGCTTCCCCAACATTGCAATTTAAAATATTGAAGCTGCAACAACGAATCTTACTTCCATGGCAGTGTAGTGGAGCAGATTAAAGCTACGACGGCGATTCTTGCTTCCCCGACATTGCAATTAAGAAGATTGAAGCCACAACGGTGAATCTTACTTTCCTGGCGATGCAGTGGATCAGATTGAAGCTACAATGACGAATCTTGTTCCCCGACATTGTAATTTGAAAGATTGAAGCCACAACGGTGAATCTTACTTCCCTGGTAGTTCAATGAAGCAGATTAAAGTTACGACAGTGAATCTTGCTTCCCCGACATTGCAATTAAGAAGATTAAAGCTGCAACGATGAATCTTACTTCCCTGGCGATACAGCGGAGCAGATTAAAGCTACGAAGGTGAATTTTGCTTCCCCGACATTGCAATTTAAAAGATTGAGCTACAACGGTGAATCGTGTTCCCCGACATTGCAATTTAAAAGATTGAAGCCGCAACAGCGAATCTTACTTCCCTGACGGTACAGTGGAACAGATTGAAGCTACGACGGTAGATCTTGTTTCCCTGACATTGCAATTAAAGATTGAAGCCACAACGGCGAATCTTACTTCCCTGGCAGTGCAGTGGAACAAATTGAAGCTACAACTGCGAATCTTGCTTCCCTGACATTGCAATTAAGAAGATTGAAGCCGCAACGGTGAATCTTACTTTCCTAGTGATGCAGTGGATCAGATTGAAGCTACAACGGTGAATCTTGTTCCCCAACATTACAATTTGAAAGATTGAAGCCACAACGGTGAATCTTACTTCTCTGGCAGTGTAGTGAAGTAGATTAAAGCTACGATAGTGAATCTTGCTTCCCCGACATTGCAATTAAGAAGATTGAAGCCGCAACGGCGAATCTTACTTCCCTGGCGATGCAGTGGAGTAGATTAAAGCTACGAAGGTGAATCTTGCTTCCCCGACATTGCAGTTTAAAAGATTGAAGCCGCAACGGCGAATCTTACTTCCCTCGCGGTGCAGTGGAGCAGATTAAAGCTACAACAACGAATCGTGTTCCCGGACATTGCAATTTAAAAGATTGAAGTCTCAACGGCAAATCTTACTTCCCTGGCGATGCAGTGGAGCAGATTAAAGCTACGAAGGGGAATCTTGCTTCCCCGACATTGCAATTTAAAAGATTGAAGCCGCAACGGTGAATCTTACTTCCCTCGCGGTGCAGTGGAGCAGATTAAAGCTACAACGGCGAATCGTGTTCCCCGACATTGCAATTTAAAAGATTAAAGCCGTAACGGTGAATCTTACTTCCCTGGCAGTGTAGTGGAGTAGATTAAAGCTACGATGGTGAATCTTGCTTCCCTGACATTGTAATTTAAAAGATTGAAGCCACAACAGCGAATCTTACTTCCCAAGCGATGCAGTGGAGCTGATTAAAGCTACAAAGGCAAATCTTGCTTCCCCGACATTGCAATTTAAAAGATTGAAGCTACAATGGCGAATCGTGTTCCCCGACATTGCAATTTAAAAGATTGAAGCCGCAACGGCGAATCTTACTTCCCTAACGGTACAGTGGAACAGATTGAAGCTACGACGGCAAATCTTGTTTCCCTGACATTGTAGTTAAAAATTGAAGCCACAACGGCGAATCTTACTTCCCTGGCGGTGCAGTGGAACAGATTGAAGCTACGACGGCAAATCTTGTTTCCCTGACATTGCAGTTAAAGATTTAAGCCACAACGGCAAATCTTACTTCCCAGGCAGTGCAGTGGAACAGATTAAAGCTACGACGGCGAATCTTGTTTCCCTGATATTGCAGTTAAATAGATTGAAGCTACTAATCCTATCTCCCTGAAGTTGTAGCAGAGCGAATTAAAACCACATATCTTATCTCCCTAAGCAGTAGTGGAGCAGATCGCATAAAGTCTTATCTCACTAAGCAGTAGTGGAGCAGACAAAAAAAACCAATCCTATCTCCTTGAAGTTGCAGCGGAGCGGATTAAAACCACAGATCTTATCTCCCTAAGCAGTAGTGGAGCAGATCGCATCAAGTCTTATCTCCCTAAGCAGTAGTGGAGCAGATGAAAGAAACCAACCCTATCTCCCTGAAGTTACAGTGGAGCAGATTAAAACCATAAATCTTATCTCTCTGAAGTTGCAGTAGAGCAGATCACATCTAGTCTTATCTCCCTGAAGTTGCAGTGGAGTAGACAAAAGAAACCAATCCTATCTCCCTGAAATTACAGTGGAGCAGATTAAAACCACAAATCTCATCCCCATAGAGTTGCAGTAGAGTAGATTGAAGACGTATCTCTCTAAAGATGCCGTGAAGTGGATCAAAGCAACAAGACGCAATGGATTAGAATAAGGCTACTTGAAGAAGAAAGGCATCAAGAAGTCAAGACTCGACAAGACCGGGCAAAATTGGTCTCTCTAAGTCTTTGCTCCATTCCCATTACACGACAATGAGCAAAGAGGGGCAGCTGTAGAGCCCAATTTTTGCCTGGGCCCAGGCAAATAGAGACAAACCCAAAACCAATCAAATCCAAACACAAAATAAATCAAATCCATTACAAATACAAAAACCAACTAACCCAATACCCAATTGAAACCCAAACCTAAACCACAATCCATATCAAGCCGAATTAAACCCAAATTAGACCAGCCCATACCAACAAAAATAAACCCTAGCCCAAATTTAAAAAATGACAGAAACCCTAGTAGCCCCTACTACCCATGTGCACTGCTCAGCCTCCCCGCACGCCTCCTGACCGCCGCCACTGCTCGCCAATCGACGGCTTCACGTGTCCACGCGTCTGACACCTGCAAGAGAAAAACACACGCAACAGAGAAAGGCCGAATAGAAAAACAGCATGTAAAAGAACAAAAAAATGGATATTAGGAGTTGTTTAGATCAGCTTTAAAAGCCAAAACCTGGTGTTTTGTAAGGCTTCTTCCCCTTTTTACGAACACTAGAAATAAAAAAGAAGCAACGAGAAAATATTGAAAGGTCGATATATGAATCTTTAAACTGTTTTCTTTTTTTCTATTTTATTAACTTTTTCTTTACATTATTTCTTAAGAACTTATCTCAATCAAACGAATGTTTTATAAACAAGATACATCAAGAGCAAAACAGTTTCAAATGATGTTTCTTTTTACTCTTTTTGCTTGAGTTTCTGCTTGTTTTTATTTCTTTACTATTTCAGTGTATTTAATTTTCCTTTTTTTCTTTTGCATAGTGTATTTAATTTTCCTTTTTTTTCTTTTGCATTCAAAATAATAAAAAATATAAGAAAAGAGAGGAAGGAAAAACTCGCCTCCTCATGGTCACTTGTCGTCGGCCATCAACCATAGTGGTGGTGCGGCGAACCACTGAGGCGGCTCATCAGTCAGTGTCAAGGGGATTGGAAACCCCAGCAGAGTGTCAAGGCGGCTCATCAAACCATTTTTATTTTCAAAATCCAAGTCGACCCTGTTTTAGCAAAAAAAATGGTGTTAACAATCCCTGTTGAAGAGATCAAGGTTAGGCCAGATTTAACCTTTTAGGAATAGCTAGTTCAAATTCTGGATCGTGACATTAAGGTTCTAAGAAGGAAACACTAAGGGGGTGAGCTACACGAGCTCAGTGTGAGTTTAAAATGATTAACAACGGATTTACAAAAGAGAACTCCAGATGACAGCTCAATAGCAAAACATACTTACGGAGATATGCAGAAATAGAAAGCAAAATTAGAACTAACGTCCCAACAAACGTAACAGTCAAAGCACACCAACTCACACATAGAATACTCAACACAAGCGTTATTCAGTCAAACCGAATAAGTCAAATAATCTTCCACCCAGCACACCCAAACACATGCATATGAATACAATCAAGTATTAAAAACCCACCCATCCAGCCAAAACACCTCACCGTCCCCAGATCACACCCCAAAAGAGCTATTTAACTCATCTAACCAAACAAACCACTAGGACCTCGAAAGGCCTATCCAACCCTATACACCATGTAGGTGGTCTAAGCCACTCAGATAATAATACGCAGCAAGGCTGGGTATAAGCAGTACAGTGTAATGTGGTAAACTGCTATATAGACATGTTGCAGTATAAACAGCCAGATCAGATATTAGTTTGCAAAAAAGCTGACGTACATGCGGTACAGAGCGGTAACCCGCTGTACGAATAAGTTACAGTAAAACTGTCAGATCAAATCAAAATCAGTCTTCCTTCTGTTCTCAACCATCCAAAATATCTACTTTATACAATTGTGTGTATGCATACAATCTCACAGAAATAGTGAACACATCAACAGACAGTCAGACAGAAATAGATATGCACACACACCCAGCTAATCC
Source organism: Gossypium hirsutum (assembly GCF_007990345.1). Taxonomy (NCBI): domain Eukaryota; kingdom Viridiplantae; phylum Streptophyta; class Magnoliopsida; order Malvales; family Malvaceae; genus Gossypium; species Gossypium hirsutum. The sequence continues at coordinate 21,373,357 of NC_053446.1, read as the reverse complement.
GGTTTAGAATCAGTTATCTCACACCACAATCACAAATAACACATAAGCCGAAGCACAGATCAGAGTCTTAACTATCCTCACTAAATCCTAGCCAAGGGTCAGAACACATAGACACATTTTCAGATAAAAAACATATATTGAATCAAAATAAGTGACTTAGTGCCACACGGTTGTGTGCTCTGGCCATGTGGAAATGCCTAGGCCGTGTGAGGGTTAACACGCCCATGTGGGAGGAGGCACACGCTCATGTGAGCCTAGGATATGGCCATGTGAACAGGCCGTGTAACTCCCTGTCCATTTGTGCTGAAATAAAGTACAGGGTAGTCACGACCGTGTGAGGGTCTCACACGCCCGTGTGCCTACATACACGGTCATATGTCCAAAACACACGCTCGTGTGGGATCCCTAAAAAGAAACAAAAAGAAAACCAAAAGAAAGGGGAAGAGGAGAACGTCTAGAGAGAAAAAGAAAAATCTAAAAATAAAAATAATTATTATAGTAATAAACACCAAGTAAAGAGAATAATTATCTAAAACTTTAAAAGAAAACAAAAATAGTCCATCAAAACACTAACCCACTACTAACCACCAGACCAGTAGACCCATTCTGTCACTTAAACGGGCAACTAAACACAATAGCACAACCTACTCACTGAACCTAACCATAAACCTCAAAACTTCTAGCCCAAAATTTGGGGTGTTACATGAAATATTTATTACCTTCCTAACAGTCTCGAATAGAGTCATGTATAGTTGGCATGCCATACGATTAGTGTACAGGATTTTCTTTTAGTTTATACCAATGAGGTGTGGAGAGCATATTATGCTTTAAACATGTTGATGAGGTGTTAGGTACATTTATATGTTTACTTCAATTTATACCGATGAGGCACAAAACGCATATTATACTTTAAATGTACCGATGAGGCACTGATTGCTAGATATGTTAATGTGATGGTTGGATGATCCATGTATCTGTCTTGACTCCATGTTCGGTTAATAGGGATTGGGAAATATGTGTTGGATATAATGCCTTAAGTGAATGTACACTTGTATTTTTTTGAACAGATTGGTTTAATAAAATTATTCATAAATTACATTAATGTACTTTTTATATTGTCCTCACGTGGTTTTTTCATGTAAAGTAAAATAGAAGCAAATATTAGTTCACTGGTTGCCTTATTTTTAACTAATACTAAGTGATATTATGTGGTCAGATCGTAATACGAAAAGATAGCTTCTATTAGTAGACGAACCTAAACATGTTCTTAGTCTAATTGGAAATGAGCAAATCGATTAAAATACTAATATGACGTTCATCAAGTTCAATTGGGGAGATACTTTTCTTGGGCATTAGAGTAGATAACTCTTAGAAGATAGAGACATAGATATGTCTAGTCAGACTGACAATACATTAGATTGGACCTAAGTAGAATAGATCCTGAATTCATTTATAGATTTATTCACTTGTGATGTTCATAATGAGGCATACCTTTATTCTGAGTGGATGATGGACTACGTATGTGTGACTCGTATACTTTGATGTAAGTGAAAGCCTGAGTTTAAATAGATAATGTACCACAATATGGTGTGTATCAACCCATTTTTCAGTGGTTCTGGGACAAAAAATCCAACGATTTCACAAATATTAAAATATTTACGAGTCAAATATATTATTATATTGATTTTTTATTTGATAATTTTATTAATTGAACTAACAATTAAGTACAAGTGGTTTGTCCCGAAACTCAAATGGTTTTGAAAAACGAGGTATCAGAACCTAATTTCTGTAAATTGAGCCATAAATATTTTTATTAAAAATTTATGAAGTGAGTATATAAGTGTATTGAAATTTGATCCAGAAATTTTGATATTTGGATAGTTAATTAAGAAAAAAGAACTAAATCATAAAACTATAAAAGTTAATTACTATAAGTTTATTTGTAGTAAATGGTTATAAAAGTATAAATTTAAAATACAATTAGACCTTATTTAATTATGGTGGCAATTAATGGGAGGAAAGTATGAAATTTTATGTTTAAAATGTTTTTAATTTAAAAGATTTTATATGTTAAAATATTAATAAAAAATAAAACAAAAGTCTTTGTCATCATCTTCTTTATTTTCATGGTTTTCAACCGAAAACCATTGTTGAAGAATATAAAGCTTCGGCCAAGCTTTAATGAATAAGACCATAGTTGAAAGACACTATGGCACTATATCTAAAATGAATAAGACCATAGTTGAAAGACACTATGGCAACACATCGGAAATGAACAAGACCAGACACTATGGCATTATATTGAGAATGTGTAAGACCATGGCTGAAAGATACTATGGCATCCCCAGAACAATTATTAATCGGGAAATGTATAGATATCGATGATGGATACCCCACTAATGGTTTGCAATTTGTGATGTGTATAATAATTGAATAAACTCATAAACTTGTTAATGAAATTATGCATGAATTGTATAAATTGACTCTTATTCGGTAAGTTACATTTATGTTTTATTCGAATTACTAAGAATTAATTGCTTATGTTAGTTGTATTCTTTTCTTGTAGACCTTCGGTGAATATAGATATGTGAAAAAGGACATTTGAAAGGAATACTTGAAATAAATATGTTAAATGTTAAATTAATATGTGATGGTTGGTTTATTTACCAAATATGTTTTAGGGTATATGTTTGATAACATGATAAAGTTACAAGCTTTATATATGAACTCACTAAACTCACTAACCCTGTGAGACTTGTGATGTGTATAGGTAATTAATGAACTCATGACCAGGATATTAAATATCTTATAAAATGTTTAAATTACATCATTTACGATAAGTTTAAGTTTAAGTTTATTACAAACTTACTAAGCTTTACGCAAGTTTACCTCGTTTTGGCTTTTCTTTTTCTTTGTAAATCGTCGGATTCAAAGAATTTTTTAGAAAATTCGTTAACATATTGTCCCTTATATGAGCCCTCGAGGCCCAAAATACATGTTAGAAACAAGTTGGGACTAAATCGGGTATTCAAATAATTTTTTAGAAAACATTGAAAATTTTAAAAGTTTCAGAGGACACATAGCCGCGTGACTGACATAGTCAGGAGACACGCTCGTGTTTCAAGCCATGTGGGCATTCGAAATAATGACACACGGTCGTGTCCTAGCCCATGTCCATACACATGTAACTCTCTGACTTGGGTCACTCGGCCAAGTCACACATCCGTGTGCTAGGCCATGTTGAGCACACTAACTTGCGCAATTTTAAAAGATACAGGGGACACAATGCCGTGTCACCTGACACACGGCTGAGACGCACGCCCGTGTCTCTGCCCGTATGGATGAAAATTGGTCATTTCCAAGCCACATTTCTCACCAATTTGGCACCAACCTAAACACAAAAATTTCCATATCAACAAGCCATAACAAGTCATTCAAATCAAGTTAAAATCAAGTATTAAACATGTATTATCACAACATACAACCAAAATGCCCTTAGGCACCTCAATTGACAACTTAAAGACATGTAATAAGTATCTCAATTTGCCTAAATGACCAAATTCATGTATGCATATTCAAACCCCATTTTACTTTCTTTCATTTGTAACATATCAATCACACATCAAACATGACAAAGTCACTTATATATATGCATCAAAATATACCAAACACAATACATTCAAGTGGCTAGTCTCAACAAAACCCTTATATGCCAAGATTGGCCTAAATAACCTATACATGCCATTATAACTGAAATTAATTTACTGAAAGTACCAAAGGAGCCAATAGATAGTGTGAAATAGCTCCAACCAGCTTCCAACCCGAATGAGCTTCCGAATTACTATAAAACATGGAAAATAACACAGAGCAAGCATTTAAGCTTAGTAAGTTCGTATAATATAGAATCTAACTTGCCATATTTCCACAAAATAGGTAAGTAAACATATCATATCTCAATCAATTTGGTCAAAAGCCTAAACACATGATCACCAACATATTAGCCATGAAAGTCACATATAAAATCCAACACACATGGTGGAATTCATCAAATAATCATATTTCATGTATTTCATGTATATACTGGTAATAGCTCATATCAAACTCATATGATTTCATAAATAACTATGCCCGTTGAACCATTTAAAATATAGCTGGATACACGGGTAGTACACACGAGGTGTACTGAACTGTAATTTGTTAATTCATATTCATGTATGCTGATACGAGCTGTAAAAAATAAACTCTTCTGAGTTGAATAACGGAAAGCTCATGCGAGCTGAATAACGGGAAGCTCATACGAGCTGAATAACGGGAAGCTCATGTGACTTGAGTATCAAGAAGCTCATAAGAGTTGTGGTATGTCCGTAACACATGCAGGACCCCAACCAAACCGGTAACCCTAATGACATGTATTTTTATCCTACTAATTTCATAAGGTTCAAACAGGACTCGGTAATCGTCGAATATACAACTGGTATTTATTCATGGAAATTATACAATTCACAAAAAATAATTCAATTTAACACATATTAATGTACAATTTAATTACACGAACTTACCTCAACGAGTTGATGTAGATACAAAGGCGACTAATCCGATATTTTTCCTTTGCCTCGATCTAACTCCGTACTAGATCTAACCGGATCTATACAAATGAATTTAACTCAATTCAATATAATTCATATTCAATTTAGTCCAACAACACTTTTTGGAAAATTACTATTTTGCCCCTATACTTTTAATTTATTACAATTTAGACCCTAGGCTCGAAAAATTAATTTCATCCAATTTAATCCTTACTCAAGCCTAGTCAATTTCTTATACATATTAATAGCAACCGACATAATTCACAATTTCACAAATTTACCATAAATTTATCATCTTTTTCAAATTAATCCCTAATTGATAATTTCATCAAAATTCTCTTTACAAAAGTTGTTTATCTAACAACAACCTTTCATTTTCTATCATAAAACTTAAAAATTCAAGCATACTCATCAATGGCAAAACCCTAATACTTTATCGATCTTGCAAATTAATCCTCGAGTTAGCTAGATTAAGCTATTACAATGTTTTATGAAATTTCCAATGATGACTATTCATGCTTAACCACTAAGCATTTTAATGGTCTATTTACTATATAATGACCTTCAATTTAAAATTCTATAGCTATTTAATACCTTTAGCTATTAGAACTCAACTTTTGCACTTAATGCAATTTAGTCCTTTTCATCAAATTAGGTATGTAAACGGTAAAATTTCTTAATGAAATTTTTATATTGTATTTCTATCATACAATAGACCATATAATATTAATAATTTTTTTCGATTTCAGATTTGTGGTCCTGAAACCACTATTCCGATTTGACTAAAAATGGGATGTTACAACTCTCCCCCTAAAGAAATTTTCGTCTTCGAAAATCTTACCAGTAAAGAGGTTCGGATATTGCTTTCTTATAATTTCCTTGGGTTCCCATGTACCTTCTTCTATTCCATGTCGCTGCCAAAGAACTTTTACTAAAGCTACATTTTTATATCTCAATTCTTTCACTTCTTCTGCCAGAGTTCTGATCGGTTCTTCACTGTATGTCATGTTAGGCTAAATTTCAACATTCGTCAGGGAGATAACATGTGAAGGGTCAGACCAGTACCATCGTAACATAGACACATGAAAGACATTGTGAATCTTTTCTAGTTCTGACGCTAAAGCTAATCTATACGCAATAAGTCTGATTCTCTTAGTAATCTCATATGGCCTGATAAATCGCGGACTCAGCTTTCCTTTACGACCGAACCGAAGAACTTTCTTCTAGGGCGAAACTTTCAAAAATACTCTACCGTCGACTTGAAACTTTATATCTTTACGTTTAAGATCCACATTAGATTTTTGACGATCTGAAGCTGCTTTTAAACTATCTCGGATCACTTTCACTTTTTCTTCAGTCTCACGAATCAAATCAACCTCATGAATCTTTTTCTCAATAAGCTCAGTCCAATATAACAGAATTCGGTATTTACGACCATACAGAGCCTCATACAGTGCCATTTTTATGCTTGATTGAAAACTATTATTATATGCGAATTCGACTAACGGCAAATATTTTTCCCAATTGCCTTCGAACTCTAAAACACAACACTGAATCATATATTCAAGAATCTGAATCACACGCTCGAATTGACCATTAGTTTGAAGGTGAAATACGGTGCTAAAATGCAACCGCGTACCTAAAAATTTTTGTAACTTTTTCTAGAATCGCTATGTAAACCGCGAATCTCTATTCGAAATAATAGAGAATGGCACTCCGTCCAACCTAAAAATCTCTAAAACATATAAGTCCGCTAATCTGTCAAGTGAGAAATCTGTATGTAGCAGAATAAAATACGCAAACTTTGTCAAATGATCAACGATAACCCAAATGACATCTTTCTTTTTCGGAGATAGGTGTAACCTCGATACAAAATCCATAATAACTCTATCCTATTTCCACTCTGGTACCATCACTGGTTGTAATAGTCCTGAAGGTACATGATGTTTAGCTTTAACTTGCTGACATATCAAACATCTAAATACAAACTCAGAAATATCACATTTCATTCCTGGCCACCAATACATCTATCTCAAATCATTGTACATTTTAATACTCCCCAGATTAACAAATGAGCTACCACAATAAGCTTCGTGAAAATTTTTTTGTATAAGCTTTGGATTCTTCGGTACACAAACTCTACCTCTGAATAAAAAACAATCATCGGGTCCTATCTGAAATTTTGAATCAGAAGTCGACTCAAATTGTACCCGTTTAGCTAACATCTCACTATTACATTTCTGAGCTTCGTAAATCTACTGTAAAAACATCAACCTCGCTTTTAACTCAGCTAGATCGAGCCATCATCAGATAATGACAATCGGGTATTTATCGTTCCTAGAACAAACAAGGATTTTCTACTCAAAGCACCAGTAACTATGTTTGCTTTTCCCGGATGATAATCAATAACTAACTCATAATCTTTCAATAGTTCAGGCCTTCTACATTGTCTCAGATTCAAATCTTTCTGTGATATCAAATACTTTAAACTCTTGTGATCAGTAAATACATGACATTTTTCACCGAACAAATGGTGTCACCAAATTTTTAACGCAAAAACAATAGCTACCAACTCTAAGTCATGTGTCGGATAATTCTTTCATGTGGCTTTAATTTTCTGGAAGCATAAGCTATTACTTTACCTTCTTGCATCAAAACACAGCCTAATCTGTTCAATGACGCGTCACTGAAAATCAAAAATTCCTTACCCGAATAAAGCTAAACCAGAACTGGTGTTTCAGTCAACAGGGCTTTTAACTAATTAAAACTTTGCTGACATTTATTAGACCATTGAAATTTCACATCTTTCTGTAATAGTCGGGTCATCGGTGTAGCTATCATCGAAAACCTTTTTACAAATCTTCAGTAATAACCAACTAATGCTAGAAAACTTCTGACTTCAGATACGTTTCTCGGTGGTTTCCAGTTAACAATCGCTAAAATTTTATTCGAATCAACTCTAATGCCTTCAGCCGATACTATGTGTCCTAGAAAACCAATTTCCTAAAGCCAAAATTCACATTTGCTAAATTTAGCAAACAATTGTTTATCTCGAAAAGTTTGTAGAGCAATTCTTAGATGCTTGGCATGTTCAGTCTCATCTCGAGAATATATTAGAATATCATCAATAAATACCACAACAAATCTATCTAAATATGGTCTGAAAATTCTATTCATCAAATCTATAAATACTGCAGGTGCGTTAGTTAAACCAAACAACATCACAAGAAATTCATATTGCCCTTACCTGGTCTTGAATGTTGTTTTTGGCACATCAAAATCTTTCACAAATAACTGATAATAGCCAGAATGAATATCAATCTTCAATAACACCGTGGCACCTTTCAACTGATCAAACAAATCATCAACGCGAGGCAGTGGATATTTATTTTTGATTGTAGCTTTGTTGAGCTGATAGTACTCAATGCATAATCTCATCGATCTGTCTTTTTTCTTAACAAACAGAACTGGTGCACCCCAAGGTGAAAAACTAGGTCGAGCAAAACCCCTATCAGTCAACTCTTGGAATTGTGTTTTCAACTATTTTAACTCAGTAGAAACCATTTTGTATGGTGCTATTGATATTGGTGGTGTTCCCGGTACAAGTTCTATAGCAAATTCAAATTCTCTAACCGGCGGTAATCCAGGTAATTCCACTAGAAACACATCAAGATACTTGCAAGCCACTAGCACTGATTCAAGCTTCGACTCAGACACTTTAGTATCCAATACATAAGCAAGGTAAGCATTACTTCTTTTTCTCACATATTTCTGTACTAACATAGCTGGTATCACAGTGGGCAACCCATTCAATTTATCTGATTTAATATAAACCATCTCACTATTTTGACATTTCAATATGATATGCTTTCGTCTACAATTTACTACAACATCATGCAGAGTTAGTCAATCCATGCCTAATATCACATCAAATTCATCAAACGGTAATAACATCAAATCAGCTGGAAAATAGTAACCATAAATCATTAACAGACAATTCTTGCAAGCATTATCAACTAACACATACTGGCCTAGAAGATTCGATACTTTAACCATGAATTCAATGGACTCAATAGGTAAATTTTTACTAGACACTAATTTTATATAAACATATGAATGAGTCGTTCCAGGATCAATTAAAGCAATTACATCAGTATCAATAAGAGAGAAAGTACCGGTAATAACATCTGGTTCAGAAGCATCTTCACGTGCACGAATAGCATAAGTCCTAGCTAGTGCTTGTGCCTCAGACCTTATAGTAGAACCTTTCATCACACCATGACTACCACTCACATTTTCAGGATTACAAAGTGGTCTACCCTTCATAGCTGTGTTGCTCGACCTCGAAGAATATTAACTTTTTTAGATTTTTCCGGGCAATCTCTAAGATAGTGGTCAAAGGAACCACATCTGAAACACGCTCCACTCTTCATTCGACACTCATCAAAATGTAGCTTGTTACAGTGTTTGCACTTAGATGTGTTTCTAGTATTACCCACACTCGCTACAAATGTAGCCTGAGTTTTAGGATTGGAGCGTCGGGTACCTCTATCTCTACCTGAGTATCTCGCAAAAGTAGTAGAATAGTCATGATATTTCTTTGCTTTCTTCAATGGTAACTGATTTGACTTTCCCGTCAATCTCTTACTTGAATCTCTAGCTTCAATCTCAGCTTGTCTTTTCTCTTTGCTCAGATCTTCAACTTTATATGCTTGATCAACTAGTACAACAAATTCTTTCAATTCAAGGATCCTAACTAATAGTTTTATATCTTCATAAGCCATCTTCAAACTGCTTACACATTGCAGTTTTAGTTGGAATACATTCTTGAGCATATTTGTTGAATCGAACAGATTCTCATTCATATTCGGACACTATCATATGACGCTGTTTAAGCTCCGAAAATTCTTTACGTTTCTGGTCGAGAAACCTCTGACTGATATGTTTCTTTCGAAACTCAGTTTGAAAGAATTCCCAAGTGACTCAATCTTTTGGCACAACAGAAATCAACGTATTCCACCATTGATAGGCCAAATATTTTAATAGAGATACTTTACACTTGAGACATTCAGCCGTGAACAAGATAATTCATCAAGAACTCTAATAGTATTTTCTAACTAGAACTCAGCTCTTTCGGGATCATCCTCAACTGTAGCTTGGAATTCTTTAGCACCGTACTTACGGATCTTATCAACAAGAGGCTTATTAACTCTGATAGGTTCTGTACTTTAAGGAATAACGGGAACAGATTAAGGAGCAGGAGGGGGTAGAGGTTGTTGAGCAGCCAGGTTCATCTGTACGGACTCAGTGAACCATTCATTCATAATTTGGAAGAATAACTGTTTTGCCTCTCCTCCCCGGCCTTCATATACGGGCCTTGTACCACTTGAAGTTACTCCTTGAGCGGAGGCCTGAGCGTTACTTTCTACTTCATCAGAATCAGCTCGGTTGGACGTCATTACTATATAAAAACATGTTTTAAAACGGTCAGGAGATATCACACTATCACTTGTTATATAATGGCATGTATAGCTAGACTCGTGTATGCTTTGTTAGTCCGAGAATTGACTAAACCATAACTTTGATACCAATAAATGTAACATCCCTAACTCAAATTCACCACCAAAACAAGGTTACGGAACATTACCAAATTTTACAAATCAATCAATCAAACATTTCATATAATATAATATTCACATCAGAAATCAAGTCGAAATCAAACATATTGTCCCTTATATAAGCCTTCGAGGCCCAAAATACACGTTAGAAACAAAGTCGGGACTAAATCGGGTATTAAAAGAATTTTTCAAAAAATATTAAAATTTTTCAAAGTTACAGGGGACACACGGTCGTGTGACTCACACGGTCAGGAGACACGCTCGTGTCTCAAGCCATGTGGGCATTCGAAATAGGGAGACACAGTCGTGTCCCAACTCGTGTCCATGCCCATGTAACTCTCTGACTTGGGTCAGACGGCCAAGTCACACGCCCGTGTGCTAGGCCGTGTTGAGCATACTGACTTGCACAATTTTAAAAGATACATAAGACACGCGGCCGTGTCACTTGGCTGTGTGTCACACATAGCTGAGACACACGCCCGTGTCTCTTCCCGTTTAGAAAAAAATAGGTCATTTTTAAGCCACATTTCTCACCCAATTTGGTACCAACCTAAACACAACAATTTGCATATCAACAAGTCATAACAAGGCATTCAAATCAAGTTAAAATCAAGTCTTAAACATGTATTATCACAACATACAACCAAAATGCCCTTAGGCACCTCAATTGACAACTTAAAGACATATAACAAGTATCTCAATTTGCCTAAATGACCAAATTCATGTATGTATATTCAAACTCCATTTTACTTTCTTTCATTTGTATCATATCAATCACACATCAAACATGACATTATAATATACCAAAAACAAGTCATTCAAGTGGCTAGTCTCAACAAAACCCTTATATGCCAACATTGGCAAAAATAACCTATACATGACATTATAACCGAAATTAATTTACTGAAAGTACCAAATGAGCCGATGGATAGTGTGAAATAGCTCCAACCAGCTTCCAACCCGAATGAGCTTCTGAATTACTATAAAACATGGAAAATAACACAGAGTAAGCATTTAAGCTTAGTAAGTTCGTATAATACAGAATCTAACTTACCATATTTGTACAAAATAGGTAAGTAAACATAGAATATCTTAATCAATTTGGCCAAAAGCCTAAACACATGATCACCAACATATTAGCCATGAAAATCACATATAAAATCCAACACACGTCAAATAATCATATTTCATGTATTTCATGTATATACTGGTAATAGCTCATATCAAACTCATATGATTTCATAACAGAAGTGTGCCCGTTAAACAATTTAAAATGTCAATGGATATACGGGTAGTACACACAAGGTGTACTGAACTGTAATCTGTCAATTCATATTCATGTATGCTCATACAAGCTGTAAACAATAAGCTCTTCCGAGTTAAATAACGGGAAGCTCATGCGAGTTAAATAACGGGAAGCTCATACGAGCTGAATAATAGGAAGCTTATGTGAGCTGAGCATCGGGAAGCTCATAAGAGCTATGGTGTGTCCGCTACACATGTAGGACCCCAACCAAATCGATAACCCTAATGACATGTCATTTGTATCCTATAAATTTCATAAGGTTCAAACGGGACTCGATAATCGTCGAATATACAACTGGTATTTATTCATGGAAATTGTAAAATTCACAAACAATAATTCAATTTAACACATTTTAATGTACAATTTCATTACACGAACTTACCTCGACGAGTTTATGTAGATACGAAGGTGACTAATTCGATATTTTTTCTTTGCCTCGATCTAACTCCGTACTAGATCTAACCAAATCTATACGAATGAATTTAACTCAATTCAATATAATTCATATTCAATTTAGTCCAACAACACTTTTTAGTAAAATTACTATTTTGCCCCTATATTTTTAATTTATTACAATTTAGTCCCTAGGGTCGGAAAATGACTTTCATGCAATTTAATCCTTACTCAAGCCTAGTCAATTTTTATACATATTAATAACAGCCCACATAATTCACAATTTCACAAATTTACCATAAATGTATCGTCTTTTTCAATTTAATCCCTAATTGATAATTTTATCAAAATTCTCTTTACAAAAGTTGTTTATCTAACAACAACATTTCATTAAAACAGGAACATAGAAATCATTAAAACGAGACAAGAATACATGCCTAATTAAGCAAAACAAGCTTACAAATATCTCAAGCTTCCATGGCTAGGTTTTCTCTTTTTTTTTTGGTGGTAGCTGATGATAATAGATTTTTTATTTTATTTAATATCACTTTAATTGATAATTTCTAAAATTAACCTTAATGTTTCATGAAATTTCCAATGATGACTATTCATGCTTAACCATTAAGCCTTTTAATGGTCTATTTACTATATAAAGACCTCCAATTTAAAATTCTATAGCTACTTAATACCTTTAGCTATTAGAACTCAACTTTTGCACTTAACGCAATTTAGTCCTTTTTATCAAATTAGGTATGTAAATGGTAAAATTTCTTAATGAAATTTTTATACTGTATTTCTATCATACAGTAGACCATACAATAATAAATTTTTCCGACTTCAAATTTGTGGTCCCGAAACCATTATTCTGATTTCACTGAAAACGGGTTGTTACAACCGTGTGCCATGCACGGCCACCCTACACGACCATGTGGCCTATTTAATTTTGGTGTACGTTTTTCCACACGGACACAATTTGTTACATGGTCTGGCCACACAGCCATGTCCTTGAGTCACAAGTCTGGGCTCTGCCACACGACCTAACCACACAACCGTATGACCTTTGCTTACTATTTGTACCTTATCTTTTGTTTTAATTCAAATTAGTCCCAACTTATTTCTAAATTGATTTTAGGGTTTCAAATGTTCAGTTTAAGTCTTGTTTTTCGAATGTGTGCTATGAATTATGATTGTTTAATAATTTATGATGTTTAAATTGATCTTTGAATTGTGTTACTGTATTATCAGTCTTGTTAACTGTCGTAATATCCCGTAACCTTAATTTGGCAACGGAGACGGGTTTAGGGTGTTACATAGTGCATTGGGTATACAAATTTTGTAATATGTAGCATCATTCACAATTTTGGAGCCCAAGACATGGGTAAATGATATCCTTTCATTTGCATTACATGATAGATGAAAAGTAAACATGGCCACGGATTTTTTATCTTTGTGATGAATGACTTAATTACTATATGATAGTAATTGAATTTTCATGAAGGAAAATGTAATGGTTACCATGAGATAAGATCATATTGGGAGAACGAATTTATCCCAAAGAGATTAAGGATATCCTATAAGGGTAACAAATTTATGACAAGGTCAGTGGATGACCTAGTTGATTTTGTGATGGTATATCATTAAGGAGATCTCAGTCACGACCTATAGTGGAATGACTTCGTGACTAAATAAGTTTATAATTAATAGGCGAAAAGCTAGAACTTAATTATAAATCATTTGAGCCCTAATCACATATGTCCAATCGGTCTCTCCGCTAGTTTGTTGAAATCATAAATGAATTCCATCTTTTCACCTATTAATTATAAACTCATTTAGTCATAAGTCATTCTATTATAATATCATGACTTAGCTCTCCCCAATTACAAACCATTACAAAAGATACTCGATCAATGTTCATCCAATGACCTTGTCATAAGTTTGTTTCCCTCATAGGATATCCTTAATCTCTTTGGGATAAATTTGTTCTTCGAATATGATCTTATTTTATTCATGGTAACTATTACATCTTCCTTCATGAAAAATCAATTACTATCATATAGTAATTAAGTCATTCATCACAAAGACAAACAAGTTGTGACCACGTTTGCTTTTCATCTATCTTGTAATGCTAATGTGAGGATATCATTTACCCATGTCTTGAGTTATGAATTCCATGTTAGAAATAATCCAGTTTGAAAACGGTTTTCTTGCACAGCTAAAAATTAAAATTTTGAAAACTGACTCGGTTTGTAATATTTATAGCAATAAACCTTAGACCGTAATTGTACTTGTGCTTTTGGATAAGCGGGCATTTGTTGTTCTCAACTTTCAGCCAAATGATACTCTACACTATTCTCTTACAACGAACTACTTATAGTGTGGGCTCGAACCAATTGAATTGAAATACAAAACTAGAAAAAAAAATTCTCTTTTATTTAGGGTGAAAACGAAAATTCTCTCTTCTTGATTAGAAACTGGTAGAATTGTTATTTTGGAAAAATATATTTGATAGTTTAGAATAAATTCTCTCTATTTTTTAACAGAGTAACAATCTCTCAAAGTTGTGTTTATAGCTCTACCGGTGCCATCTATTTATAGGAAGAAAAGGTAGAACCCTTGTTGAGTTGTAGTGGTTTATTTCAAATAGAAAAATAACTTCCTACTTAGAGTAAGAGTGGGGTGCACGACACACCCTAGTATTCCTACTAGGGTTGTTCTCCCTTCATGTTATATGAAGGAATTTGAGCCTCTCTTGCATCGGGTCCAATTATGAGAATTTCTTAGGCTTTTTGACCCAATACTCTATAATGTGATTTAACTTGATTTAGTTTTTCTATTTCCCAAAATAAACTTTGATATTCTATATTAAACAATTTTCTCATCTTTATTTTACCTCAATAAATTTTGACGATTTTACCTCTAGTAAAAATTTTAACCATTTTACCCCTAATAAAATTTTGAGAAAATATATTCAATATTTCATAACTTAATATGTTCACTGTGACCAAATGATTTATTTTCATTTTGGGGCTTCAAAACAGCTTAAAAACATAAACCCATTGTTCCAATCATTTTTAAGTAATCCATATAGAATTGCAAATGGAACATTTCCATTTTCATTTTTGGAAACCTACATTCATTTACAAATGATGTCATTTTTCCATTTCGAAAAAAATCATAATCATTATTGAATGTTTTCCATTTCTCTTTTCCTATTCATTTTGTTCATTTCTATTCAAACTCATAATTCATTTCTGGTTTTAACGAGTTAACGGAGGAATCGATTGGACATATATAATTAGGGCTTAAATGATTTATTTTAGGCTATTCAAATTCCATAATCAATCAACACCATCTAACACTGTAATTATTATTCAATTTATTTTCTAGAGTCTATTGACTCATTCGGATTCAAGTTGGCCCCAGGGCTCATTTCCAACTGTTTTGTGTAATTTCTTTTATTTACTCTATTTATCATGAATCACAGATATCAAAAACCACATATATGCACACATATAGTTCCATATGCATTTATCAATTCCAAAACTCATACTAATTGCACACAATTCAATTCAATACCATATTCTATTATCAATCTATTTCATTACATGTTCAAGTTTCCAATTCTAATTATAATGTTACACCCGATAGATCCCTAGTAAAATGGGCTCAAACACACAGGTAAATTACACTGCACCAATTAGCTCGTAAGATCTTAAACTACACCACACTAGGGCACCGAAGCACAAAGCTCGTAAGCATCAAATGCATAAACATTTTCAATACATCCCTCCACCACACCACGGTCTCCATAAAGACATATAATACTTGATGATCTGCAACAGATACTGGATCTTGATATAACTTTTAATGATATTTGTACAATCACATATCTCGTACAAGTGCACATATGACCTTATGAGCATGTCAATCGTATCCTAATCTTTTACTAAGTTCACATTGGCATCAATTTTACATATATGCATTATCATACTTGTAATCATTCGTACTCACATATTCATACTAGGTAATCATTTACATTCACCTATCATACCCTGTGTTCGATCACATTTGCATTTTCGTACCCTGTACATTGTTCTATCTCATAACAATCGTTTATCTCATCTCATTTCAATACAATCCAATTCGTATATATATAATTTCACAATCAATTTCAGAATCACATTTCAATTCATTGTCAACACACAATTAACTCATACCATATAACATGTTTCAATCCATTAAGATATTACAAACCATGTTCCACAAAATCATACTTATTTTCCATTTTATTTAATTCAGTCCATTATCTCGATATTCAATAACAATCACAACAAATTAATTCATACGAAAATTATATACTCATCTTAATGTTCAATCATGCAATTAACATGTATATGCACAAAATTAAATCTATTCTGAATCATAAAAGTACAAACAGAGATTTCGTGTCGTCATCAACAACTCTCGTTTTCCCTTTCTCTCTCAATGGCTTAGCGTTGACATTTGCTACATACGATAACATAATAAAATAAACGATATCAACTTCCACTGATTCACATTCAAACATCAAGTCAAGCATATTTTTTATTTTATTCAATTTAGTCCCTAAACGCAGGACAAGCATAACTTTTGATATAAAGCTTTAGATTAAAATCCGATTTCACATTTACTCATTAGGGATCCTATAATTTCTATTCCTAACATAATATCATAATATATTTTCATTTTATTCAATTTGATTCCTAATGTAACAAGGTTAATAATCAAGCTTGTTAAGTTTTACAATTTGGTCCTTTTTCTAATCTAAGCTTAATTTCTATCAATTTCAAGTCTAATTCTTCAATTTATTAAGAATGAAAACTTATCAAAATTTTAACAATTGGAAAAATTGATACATGAGCTAGCTAAATCAAGCTCCCATGATAATAACTCTATAAAAAATCAAAGAAAATGACTTAGGGACTTACTTGATAGAATTGGTCAAATGCTCAAGGGTTTAAAGTTTTTCTCTTGTGTTCTTAAATGGTGGATGGTAGAAATGAAGAAGATAGCATCTCTCCACTTACTTTTAGTTTATATACTAAGTTTAGTTTATAATTTAACTTAATTAATTAACTTAATCTTGATTAATTATACTTTAATAATTAATTATTTAATTCTAATGACATGCACCATCATCATCCACAAAAATTTAATTAAAATTGGTTTATTAACCATTTTAGTCCCTGAGATAATTGCTATATAAGTCCCAAACCTTTTCATAATTAAAACTCTATAGCAATTGAAATTTTACAATTTAGTCCTTGGGCCCTAAATTAACCACTTTTTCGGCTAATTTGCTTAACTGAATTTCAATATATTTTTATAACATCTCTATAAATATTCCTATTTAATAGTTACGGACTCGGTTTATGGAAACAAGGTTTCGAAATAGTATTTTCTAACACCACTAGAAATTGGGTTGTTAAATTAAGAGTAATTTGGATTGTATTATTGATATTACATAACAATTCAAAAGGTAAGTACCTTTAAAATATTGTTTATTAATATATAAAATTGATTTTAAATTAGAGGCATTTTAAGAGTAATTTAAATTATGTTATTAATTTGTAGTTGAGAGAAGTTTTTTCCTTTCATTTCTGGGTATTACAAATTTATAGATGTGGGATACATCTATTTCAAAAGCTAAAAGTTTTGGTTAAGAAGTTTGAGGATTAAATTGATATAATATGTAAGTATTGAGGACTAAATGTGTTATTATACTAGTCAGGGAAAAGACTTTCCGTTATCAATTTAACAACGAGTAGCCAAAACAGGAACGAATTTAAACGTTAATGTCTAAATTGAAAATTTTAAAAATTAAGTTTCCAAAACATAAACGCTAACATAGCTGGTGACCATTTGGATAGTTTACCCTTATAATATGGATAAGTTCCTTAAGTTTTCAAGTCTTAAAAGTTAACGTTTACATATTATTTTTACATTTTATTCAGTATTTTTTTTAAAAATAACATATTACAAAAGTAAACAAAAAGTAAAATTCATTTGAAAAGTACTTTTGAAAATTTTGGTTTAATATTTAAGTGTTTAGTATTGCTATAAAAAAATGCTATTGATAAATAAAATGTTCATTTTAGACATTGTGTTATAAAGTAATAAATATACATTTAAATAATGTTCAAATTAATTAATATTATAATATTTTAATAAGAATATAAAAAATAATTTATTATAATTTTTTGTTAATATTTTAATATATAAAATATAAATTTTAAATATTTTTAAGTAATTAATATTAATTATTCATAAAATTTAATTATAATATGTAAGCAATATTTTAAATAATAAAATATAACCAATAAAAATTTAAATATATAATATTATATATAAAATACTTTTAATAAGAAAACAATTACATATACCATATAAATATGATATAAAATACATTATAGGAGTTAAAATTGTTATTTATTCTTAAAAGTAATTTTTACCAAATGCAAAAACTAAAAAAAAAAAAAACTACTTTTACTTTTGGGTTAAAAAACACTTTCGAGAAACAATCCTAAACAAAGTTGGAATTCGACACATATTTATGTCAAAACCGAATAAATTTAATAAAAATAAAACGAAAATTCGTATTATTAGATTTTCAATTTTCTCCACGTACGGCAATCAAGAAGAAGGCAAATGTAAAAAAGAGCAGAGAGAAGAGAAAAGAAAAGAAAAGAAAAGCCGTAATGAAATGTAAGTTGTCGTAAGGAAAAGCAGGAAGTATAATGTAAAATTACTAGACAGTAATAAGACAAAACAAAAAGTGGCTCCACTTTAGGTTTTATTACTACAACGTTAACTTCCTCATTTCTCTTCCTCGCCGCCTTCTTTTCCTTCTTCACTTCACTCTCTCCTGGTACTTTCTCTATCCATCCTTTCTTAATTTCTTCATAGATTCTTATGCTCTTCTTTATACGTACTTTTATACGTATATAACTTAATATAGGTACTATTTGGAGAAGAAGGAAACATGGTTTTTAATTTCTTTTCTTTTACTTCTTTTTTGTTGTTTTCTTCTATTTCTTTTTTGTACCTGGCTTGTTTAGTTTCTTCTTTCACCTTATTGGGTTGTTTTGAATTTAGGTTGGAGTACCTTTTTTTTCTTTGAAAGCTGTTTGTACTTTCATGATCATTTCTTACTTCCAATGTATGTGGATGCATCATGTATCATGTATGTGAATGTGTTGATGCATGCATGCATGTTGACATGATTTTTGTTTCTTATATGATGGCTGAATCACCAATTTAAGGATGGTAGAGGGTTTCTCTGAATTTTTCAGATTGTTAAGCTTTTCTTTGGAGATATTGCTTTACTGCTCTATTGTTTTTTTTTTCCTTTTCTGGGTTTTTGTTTCTTCAATTTCTGCAAAACAAGTTGCTTCCATTTTGTTCTGTTTTTGGTAAATTATTCACTGAATGCTTAAATTTGTTTCTACTTCTCAATTGTTTATCTTGTAGTTGATTTGAAATTCAATTGAGCTTACAAACATTGCAGTCATCATTTTTTTTCTTTAATGAACATAGCAAATGGTTTCTGAAATTTGAAGAATTTAGTCACCTGTTACAGAAAATTTGGAAAATCTGTTAAACAAGTTCTTTTTAATGTCACAAAATTCAAGAACAAAAAATGCATTTTTGAAGATAGTTGGATTTCTAGGCTTCAGATATGGTTGCTTTATATACAATTTGCCTTAGTTATCTACACAACCATTGATTTCTTGTACACATTTAATGGCTTCTGTTTGGTCAGAACCACTTATTTAATGTTGAAAGATTTAACATAAGCCCATTTTTTAATCAGCATGAAGGTGAACCATGGAGGAATTTTCTTTGGCACATTGCTTTTTGGTACTATGATTATTGTATGGCTTCTGAACAAATACTGATGGATGTTAATCCAGATAGTAAACTACATTGTGCTCCAAAAGCCGCAGTTGAAAAGGAAAAGCCGACTCCCTTCGATAGCTTGGATGGGAAGAGTTCAAGGTGCATGAATAATGATAACATGGAGGGTTTGTTGCAAAAGCAAAAGGCTCCCAAGAATTCCGAAGATATCGAGGTTGATATAATTGGATGTACAAACAATAATGACATCAGAACGGTTAAAATTGAGGACCCGGATGTGACTGAGTGTTCCAGCTCATTTGCCGACACCACGTCTGATGCCGAGAAATGTTCTGGATTGAGTGATGCTGAAGTTGAAACCCAGTTCCTTGGTGATGCTGCTTTTGGATCTGCTTACGAACCGTTTAGTAGCGTGTTTCATATGAGGTGTGCTTTTAATCATTATAAACACACACATACATACACATGTTTGAGCATTTGAATATAAAAAGTCTAGTGCAATAACCTTAGTTGTCTTGTCTCGAAGCATATAATCAATATAGTTGTCTGTTCAAAACAATAGGGGTTTCCTGTTTTCGGTTCTTTCCATCCATATCTTTATGGGTCGAAACATTACATGATACTCGTCAGTCTTTGACTTTGCCATGCAAGCAGACATGTCGTAATCTTATATTATTGCTGTTTCGTACATGCCCTTTAGGAAGAAGAGGCTGACAAGTCATTGGAGGAGCTTCATTCGGCCTCTCATGTGGCGCTGCAAATGGGCAGAACTCAGAATCAAACAAATCGAGTCTCAAGCAGTAAAATACAGCAGAGAAATTTCCGCATATGAGCAGAGCAAGTTCTCCAGAATCGACCAATCTGCACTAGAAGGTTTTGGTTCAAAGTCATTGCCATTTTGTAGTCAGTATAACCGTAGAAAGGCCATAAAGCGGAGGAGACGAAAGAGAATAGAAGAAACAACTGATATAGCATCGTACATGTCATGTCATAACTTATTTTCATATTTTGGTATGAGCTTATTCTTTGTTCTTTATCATTGTGGTTTAAGTGTTTTTCTCATCTCTCCTTAACCCCAATGCTCAAGTATGATTTGCTCGTTAATATATTTCAGAAAACAGGAAAACCATTCCGGATGGTGCTTACATTGCTGATGATTTTCCCAACACAGGTAATATCATTTTCCCTTTCACTGAATCAATTTCCTATATGTTAACTTCATTCATAGCTATTCATTTTGCAATAAAGTATTGCTATGGTTCCTGGGAAATCAAATGGCTCCATTATATAAAATTAGGCTGATAGGCTGAAAAACGTGATCATATATGTTAATTGTCAAACGGAATTAATAATAGTCAGCATTTCGAAGATTACGCTTTCATAGATTTCAGTTTCTCTTAGTTTTGACTATGAAGTTGTATTTGGCAATACTTGGTGCAGCCAATATGGACCAAGATACAGAGCGCAATGATAAATTCGACGTTAATAACGATCAATTGCTTTTCGAGTTCAGAGATGAAAATAATTCCTTGGAGCAAGTCCTTAGGAAGATTGAAATTGTTCATGCTAAGGTTCAAAAACTCAGGAGTCAACTTGATCAGGTGATGTCCAAAAATGCTTCGAAGTTTTCTTCCTCTGAGAATTTGAGCCTCCTTGCTGCTTGTGATGCTCAAACCAGCTCCGCTCCTAGCCCTACATTTTCGGCTGGAAATGGAGACACAATATCTGTTGGACCTGCATATAACAC
This sequence comes from Gossypium hirsutum, assembly GCF_007990345.1. Classification (NCBI taxonomy): domain Eukaryota; kingdom Viridiplantae; phylum Streptophyta; class Magnoliopsida; order Malvales; family Malvaceae; genus Gossypium; species Gossypium hirsutum. The sequence continues at coordinate 21,351,811 of NC_053446.1, read as the reverse complement.
AACTCAGCAGATTTCCGAATATGTTGGAGATTTGGTTATGCCTGCAAGTGCTGTTTCAAGTTATGGAGAGGCTTTCCATGTCCCAGATATAATCGAAAGCACAGTTGGATTATTGTCATCTGCTGAAGTTACCTGCCATCAGCCGCAACTCGTAGACTCGTGTGAAGATGTAAGCTTAACTGATCCGCATTATCTTTCCCCTGGATATACGAGGATTTGTTCATTACGATACCTATGTATTTTGCAGATTGTGGAAAATGTTCTGATACAGAACGAAGGAAATGCTGGAGACAAACAAGTTTTAACGACAACAAACAGTCGGTCTACAAAGCAACAGCATCAAACCGAGAAAGTCGAAGAAGTAGAGAGCACCAATCCTTCCCGCATTCTGACATCAGAACCTAATCATGCAACCAAAAACGTGGTGTCTCAGGAGCAATCAACTCTGAGACAATGCCTAGCTGCAGACATCTGTTTCCCTAAGAGCAAACGAAAGCGAGGGGAACGTAAAGCTGGTTCAGGTGGTTGGAGCAGGAAACAGTCAGGTGAGCCTGATAATAGCCAATGACTTCATTTTTGGAATACTGATGGTTCACTAAGCTTAGTAGGCTCAACACTCTTTGCTAACCAGTCACCAAGAGGACTCAATAGGCACTGTAACTGGAACTCCTTGATTTTATGGATCCACTAAATTGTTGTTTCTGATAAACTAGCTTCAACCAACAGTGTTCATGGGGTCAAAATTCTAATCTACAGTTTAGTGATCATGGTTTGTTGACACCTCTCCATCTCAAATTTGCAATGAACTTTGATCTGATTAAATGACTGAAGTCAGTTCCTCTTAGTTGCGTCAATCTGTTTAATGGCTGTAGCAAATGAGCTCAACTACTCACTATAGTTGAAAATTATTGTAAACCTAACCATGTCTGAGTATGTATTAAAAATGAAGAGTCGGAATATTATCATCTATAAATCTGAAGAATGAAAACCTAGAAGGGTGTAAGATTTATCAGTAATATCTAATTTTTGTTAACAAATAATAACATTAGATTACAATTTCACTTTATTAAGCTCAGTAAAGCTTCCCAAGGCTACCAACTTTTTTCTTCCATGGTGGGGGTGGTCTTAGTAGAAAAAGATTTGAAAGGCGGGTCTACAAATATTGTAGAAAAAGGAAAAGCAAAAGATGAGTGAGAGTTGTATCTTTTGACCCTGTAAAAAAGAAATTTTGTCAGTCTTATGGAAAGATGATATCATATCATATCATATCCCCTCTACACATAAATGTAAAATGCTTTCCATTTCTATAATTGAAACCAGTAGCCACTCCATCATCTAAAGCTCTCCTTTGTGCCTTGATTTAATCAAAACTCTGATATTAAAATTTTTATAATTTTATGGCCACCTCCACATCAAATTTTGACTTCAACATGAATCTATTACATTATTCTTCTTTGGAACATAATAGATAAATTTTGCATGAGAAAATGATAGATAAATTAATGGAGTTTGATAAAGAAAGATGTAGAGAGAGAATGTGTAATTAATCCAAACATCCCCAATCATGATGTCCCCCTTTTGCAGCAACTTTTGGAGTTTCTGATATAACACCACCCACATTTGAATCATGATGCCATGCCCATTAATCTATATCTTATTCACAAAGTATAATTAATAATATAATACCTATATACTACTTACCAAAAAAGAACAAAGCCCACCATTTTAAGGCCTCCATTAAAGACTGCTATGAAAAGGCTAATCAAAGTCAAATTCATACCAACACTCTAAAGGCAGTAGTAAGGAAAAATACATGTTTAAATTTGAGAGATAATATAGTTGAAAATAGCAGTTATGGATCTCGAAAATAAATCATAGAGCCAACATGATAGAAAAAATTAAATTCATGATTTACTTATTTATTTTGTCTATAAATATCCATTTCAATTATTCTTTTTATTTTTATAATATTATTAGTAGCTTGACCTAATATTTTTTACTATTTTATTTTACTAAATTAGAACTTAAAATAATAAAATCATTGTTGATGTACAAGAAATATGGAAAGGAAACAACAATATTATTGGTCCTCAACTTGGAAAATAGTTGATCTCAATTTGCTAAAATTCATAGTTAGGTTGAAATATGAAACCTAACCCAAAAGAGTTGATTTATTTTTTCTTTTTCCTTCATGATTTTGGTAACAAAGGCCATGCATGCATGTCTTCAACTAAAACAATCTCACTTGCTATAATTATACTAACCTTTGCATCAAAACATGATTATACTGAATGCTCCCTTCAATTATAATTATGATTTACTTTACAACCCACTTTTGGATTAATCTGAAATTGTTTTATTTGTGATCGGGCTAATTTTTTTTATATAAAAAAATTAGGGATCAAAACTAAAAAAAAAAAGTTATATGTAAATAGTTTAAATTAAATTATTAATTTTTGAGAGGGACCAAAAATACAAATATTCCATTTTGTTAAAAGGTTAAAAATGATTAAACTATACCATTTACTGACGTTAGATCGTAAAATGTTATCAAATGTAAAGGATCAAAAGAAGAATATTTCAATATTATAAATTAAAACATTTGTAATCATATAACTAAAATTCATAAATATGAAAAGAGCTCGTTTATACGTAAAAATACAATGTTCATCTTAAAATTCGATCCCCATTGTACATGTTCACAATCCAAACTTTACCTCTATATGACGTGGGTTAAAATATCATATTAGTCCTTGTACTTATGCAGGATTTTAGATTCAGTCATTATACTTAAAAGGTTAAAAAATTCAATCCTCCTACTGTTCTATTTTAAAGATTTTAGTTCAATCATTATATATATTTGTAATTTCTGTCAAATTTATTATTTTAATATGTTTATTTTTTGTCAATACATCTAACATCATAATGTCAATTTGACAAATTTTGACGGAAAATGTTAAAAATATGGGGAGCACAAATTTTACAAGGTTGTAAAGTGACACGAAGGGGTAATAGAGTAATTGCAATTAAAAGTAGTCACAATGAAACTTTGCCTTTAAAAATTGAGATTCTCTCTCATAAGAAAAAGAGAAAGAAATCAGTTGAAATCATGGCTGCCAAATGAAAAGCAGAGAGTGTTCGTAATAAAGAAAAGAAAAGAAGGGCACATCACATTGCCAACTCTCCCATGCCTTTCAGACTCATCCCTTCAACTTGAAGGCCAAAAAGCCTTTATTTTTTTAATTTTTTTCCACCTCTTTCTCTTTCTCTTTCTCTTTCAACACACAGATGAAAATTCCCTGTTTTCTCATCTTTGCTCACCTCTTTCATTCATCGCTCTTCACCTTGCTTTGTTCATGCAAGATCCTAAGAACTCTCACACAAGGTAAACCTTTTTCTCTCTTTCTTTTTTCCTTTTCTGCATGTAATCCGAATGCTGCTACATTGCTCGGATCAATTCAAACATTTCTCATGAATTATCACCTGTTTTAGTATCGATTGCCTGTTTTTGCTGTGAACAATGTTGTTCATAGAATAGATAGGAATGGTGTTGCCAATTCTACCCAAATTGAATTGATATTGAAAACTTGTTGAGATCAGCTCGGCAAGTTTGCATACAAGGGTGTTAGTTAAAATGCCCCTGATTTTCATGCAGTTTTGATTTGAGTAAGAAATGTTCAAAATCTGCAGACTCTGCAGCTTTCTTTTGCACATTTGTCCACAAAGTGCTTTGCTTAGTGGGCCTATATCTTTACTTGATTTGATCCAGTAAGCTAAGTTAAGTCAATGGTTTTGAGCCTTATGGCTTGTGTAAGAAATTCCAATCCAATCTTGCCTACCTGAAACCATTATGTAATATTTATACTAAATCATGTGACACTAGGTATGATATTAATTATCATTAAAAAAAGGTATATTAATTTTTTTCACTTATTTAATTTAATTGGTGACTTCAACTTAATCAGGAGACATTTATACAGTAAGTGTATAGATATAGATAGTAAATTTGTAACTAAAGAACAGCATAGACCCTTTATACCAAAAAGAAAATACATAAACCCTGATCAGAAAGTATGCATTTGATCGTCCAAAAATCGTTGCTAAGATCATTTACAATTTATTTTTTACAAAAAAAATAAAAATAAAAGCTGCAATCTGAAAATATAAGAAGATATATTGTCCTAGAGGGTGTCTTGTTCAAGTAACTATTCTAATGTATATTGATATTGTCCTAATTTTGATCTAACACCTATAATCTCTCTTAACCCTAAGAACCTATCGAGATAAAACTGATCATATCTGTTTTATTTAACATAATGTCTAGAATTATTTATAACTTTTTCTTAACCCATAAATAGGATGATAATGCGCTTCAGTGTACTCAATCCTACGTCCTCTTGCATAGACAACAATATTCATGTCAATCGTGCTAAGACTTAATATATATATATATTCAAAACTTTTTTTCAGTTTGACTGACATTGGCAGGGTCTTCGAGGTCATATTCCATACTGATATCTGAATACCTACGGAGCATGGTTACTTCAAAAAGGAAAAAAATTGAATTAACATAATTTTAATTATATATATATGTCTATATATATGTATAGTGAAGATGAAAGTATCCAAAAAGAAGCATGAATTTAACTTTTTCTTTGATATATGTAGTAGTAAGTATAAAGTTGATCACTTGATTGTGGTTTTGATATTGGCTTTTTTACGATTTTGGCATTTTGGTCTTCATCCTCAACAGTTTTCCAAAAAAAAAAAAAAAAGTCTTGCTCAAGATTTGATGCTATAGTTTTGCTTGATTTTCCATAGGAAGCCTTGGTATCAAAGAGCAATGGAGAGGGCTACCGTATGGAAAACTGTTTCGAAGACGGCCGGAATCCCTACTACAAATGCTACAACATTGTGGAAAACCATTTCAAGACCAACTGAAATCCCCATGGCGAATGCAACATTTTGGAAAGCGATTCCCAAGTCCACCGAAATCCCTTCAACTCATCCCAATAGATCGGAGAAGCTACGGAAATGTACTTCCCTAAGGGTTGCCACTACGTTTACTCGAGTTTGTCTATGTGCACCAATCTCTTCCTACAACGAGGTATTTCGTGCCGATGTTCCCCTAGAAGAAGCAACACTTACCCTAGGTCAAAGGCCTTTCCCCTGGCGCAAGAAAGGGTAATAACAAGCGCGAGACTTAGCACGGAAGGAAGAAGAGTTTTCCGTGGTAAATCATTGACGGACGATGTATTGATGAGGAGATTTGTTGTGGAAGAAGAAGCAATGATGCAAGTTAGGAGGAGGAATCAAATGGAGGTTATAAGGAAGAGAAGTTTGATGAGAAGGAAGATGCTTGGCCCTAGTCCTCTTAGTAGAATGGTAAAAGCTAATGAAGATGATGAATTTTAACCTTCTTTCTTTTTAATATTACCCATATTTTATCTCTAGTTTTCTTTTATTTAATTTTCATTTGTCTGTACTTTCGATTGTGTACTTTTTTAAATGCTGGGATGCCAATTCAAATTTGGATCTTGCTTTTAAGCATCTATTAGTTTTTTCAAGTGTTTATTATTATCGCAAAAAAAAAAAATCAATTAAAAAAAATCTATTTTAGATATCCTATTGAAAAGTAAAAAGAATAATTTAAATAATATTTGAATTTTTTAATATTATATTATATAATATTTTAAAAATTAATATAAATTATTTGTAACATTTAATTTGAATAAACAAATCATATTTTAAATATTAAAATTACATAAACATAATCTTTCCAAATAATTATATATTTGATATAAATTTAAAAAAAGGAAATAATTATACATACAATAAAAAGATTGCAAAAGATAAATAGACTTCATGTTTGGAATTTAAAGTGAATTTCTTTTTTTAAAGCTAAAAACATTTAAATCTTGTTTTTTCTTTACCATAAATATTTTCATGTATTTTAATGTCCAAATATAATTATGTATGGATCAAGGGTGATATTTAAATAAAATTCTTTCAAAATTTAAACTTGGTCCAAATGTTTAAAGGTAAAAATTGATTGATTAGCATTATTTTTATTGTCAAAAAGTGCTCTCAAAAGTAATACTAAATAGAAACCTAAATACTAAAAAAACCTTAAATTGGTAGACTTTGCTAAAGTAAGTTTTATGTTAAACTTACTTTAGCAAAGTCTACCAATTTAAGTTTTTGTGGAACTTTTTTTTATTATAAAAAAAATATACTTAGACGAATATCCTACAATAATCTTTTATCTATTTTCAGATCCCCCAATGAACACTTCTTCACCTTTAATGTATTCAATAATTGTTTCAGTTTTTCTTGTATGGTATTTGTTTCGCTTTTCTAGTCATAATTTGATATTGAAATCCAATAGTAATAGTTTCATTCTTATTTTGTTTAAAATGATGAATTCCTAAATTGGAATTAAAAATAAAAAATAAAAACTTAGATATTTGTATGAGAATATATTATAGCATTGTTTTAAATATATATATGAAAATAATGTAATATCATATATAATTAAACGAAAATTGATTGTTTGATTTCAAGAATATTGTTTGTGACTTGGTTATTTGGATTCTCAAGAAAGAAAAAAAATAGTTAAAATTGAAGAATAGAACTGTTAAAGAAAGCAAAAAAAGTTACTTGAATTTGTCAAACTAGTTTGAGGGTCGTCTTAATATATTAGCCATTTATTAAAGAGATAAGTAATTGAATGGAGTGAAGAGCTTATCTGTACATTTGATAGAGTATGTATATATACAGATTACAAATGTGATCTTGACTTATCTAGTAAAGCTTAACAACCTATTTGAATAAATAACAAAATATTAACAGATTTATCTAAAGTAGAATACTCAGTCAAAGAGGCCTAAGAAATAGTATTGTTAGCTTTGTTACGCCTCTTCAAGTTGGTGGTTGGCTCGACAAGCGACAACTTGGTGAACAATCGATCAAAGGTTTTGCAAGAAAGCGGTTTAGTTAGTAAGTCAGCCACCTGATCAGCAGAGTGAAGATACTGAACTATAATCCGTTTGTTCTCAACTTGGTCACGGACAAAATGAAAATTGATAGCAATATGCTTCATCCGACTATGGAAAACTAGATTTTTGCACAAATAAGTAGCACCGACATTATCTGTATGTATAACTGGTGGTGTCGAGAGAGTATACCGTAGCTCACGTAGCAGATTAGTGAGCCAATTAGTCTCGGCAACAGCAGCAACCGCAGTGCGGTATTCAGCCTCTGTGGAGGAACGAGATACAGCTTGTTGTTTCTTGGACGACCAAGAGATAGGTGTACTGCCCAAGTAAGTAATGTACCCCGTTGTGGATGTACGATCAACTGGATCACCAGCCCAATTTGCATCGGAGTAGACAAAAAGACGTGGATTGTTCTATTTGACTATTCGTAATCCATAGTTTGATGTTCGATTGAGGTACCGAAGCAATCGTTTAAGGGCCCTCCAATGTGATGCTCCAAGACAGTGCATAAACTGAGCCAATTTGTTTACAGAAAAGGCTATATCTGGTCGTGTGAAGGCAAGATATTGAAGTTTACCCACAAGCTTGCGATATCCTGTGCCATCAACTATCGAATCAGAAGAGAAAGCAACAAGCATTGTGTCAGAGCTCATTGGAGTCAAGACGCCCTTAGAGTCCTGCATATTGGCCTCATGCAGTAAATCTGTAACATATTTTTGCTGAGATAAATACAAACCTCCCTGAGATGGGGCTACCTCAATCCCAAGAAAGTAATGTAATGTACCAAGATCCTTGATTGAAAAACGTTGTCCCAATCTAGAAATGAATTTGTCAAAAATTGTAGTGCCATGGCCTGTTACAATGATGTCATCAACATAGATTAACAGATATACCGTGCAACCAGATTGTTGATAAATAAAGAGAGACGTATTGACCTTGAACGCTGAAATCCAACACTAACCAGATAACGAGTGAGTTCCGTGTACCACGCCCGTGGTGTCTATTTCAATCCATAAATTGCTTTCTTTAATTTGCAGACATAAGATGGATTCGATGAATGCACGAAACCAGGAGGTTGTCTCATGTATACTTCTTCATCAAGAGTACCCTGTAAGAAAGCATTGTTAACATCAAGCTGACAAATCAGCCATGAATTTTGAGTGGCAATGGTGAGCACAAGCCGCACGGTAGTCGATTTGACTACAGGGCTGAATGTTGCTTTATAGTCTAGGCCTTCTCGTTGGGTGAAGCCTTTTGCAACCAAACGCGCTTTGTACCTGTCAATCCTACCATTAGGCTTATATTTAATCTGAAATAACCATTTACAACCAACCACATTCCTAGAAGGATCATATGGAACTAATTTCCATTTCTGATTTTTAATTAATGCGTCATGTTCAGCTAGCATTGCTTTGTGCCAATGGGGTTGTTTCAAGGCTTGTTTGTAATTTGTAGGCAAGATGTGTTCGATTTTGGTGGTGGTACAAGCTGCGAATAGTTTTGGCTTTGTTATATTATTTTTGGATCTAGTCATCATGGGATGCACGTTGGTGGTGGGTTGTGTGTTGGCTGTGGGTTCAGGTTGGCTTGCATTGTTTGCGGGATCAGCCGAAGGTGTGAGTGTGCAATTTGGTTAGGTGGTGCTAGGCATTGGGATGGGACTGTTTGCTGGTTGATTGCGAGGCATTGGGAGAGGTATAGGACGTGTGTTGGTTTCAGCTGAATTGGGTTCAACATCGGGCATAAAGGCAGCAGGAGATGCAAGAGTACCTGAGCACGGACGCAACCCTTGATGTTGGTCGATGGAGATGGGAGACATTAGCTGGAAATAATCACCTGCATGCACACTAAAATCTGTATTTTGATTGAAATTATTAGCCTATTGTTGTTGATCAATTGATTCCCAAGATGTAGGTTTGGAATTCAATTTGAAACGGTCACACATAGTTTGAAATGGAAAATCATTTTCATAAAACACAACATATCGGGAGAGATAAATTTTGGAGGACACTGGATCAAAACATTGGTGACTATAGTACTTGGATGAAAAACCAAGATATACACACGGATTGGATTTTGAGACTAGTTTATGTTTCGCATAGGGTCGGAGCTATGGGTAACACAAGTAGCCAAAGGTTTTGAGGTTGTCTAGTTTTGGTTTAACCTTGAATAGTATTTAATGAGGAGTTCTGTTTTCTAGTGTTGGTGTCGGCATTTTATTGATAAGAAAAGCAGCATGTTGACAAGCAAAGGTCCAAAATGTACTAGGTAGTCAGGCTTGGTGCATTAGGGTCTTTGCGGTTTCAATGACATGTCGGTGGCATCTTTCAACAAGGGCTACTCACTGTGGTGTGTACGGAGGGGAAATTAGATGTTGAATGCCATGAGTGTGTACATACGGTATTAGCCCAAGATACTCTTTACCACCATCGGTATATAAGGAATAAATTTTGGTGTCAAATTGTCGTTCTAAAAGAGGATGAAGTGTTTTAAAAATGATTTGAACTTCATCTTTTATTTTTAAAGTGTATAACCACATGTAGTGGGAGTATTGATCAACAAAAAGAACATAATATCACTTTTGATCAATTGAGATGATTGGGGAAGGACCCCATAAATCACTAAAAAGTGTTTAAAGCGGCTTGGTGCTGGGCAATGTATTTTCAGAAAATGGCAACTTGTGCATTTTATTCAAAGCACATGAATTACAAACGGATGAAATTTTTGAAGTAGAAAACGGAATTGAAAACTTATTTAAAATTTGAAGTAAAGTTCGACGATTGGGATGTCCCAACCGTCGATGCCACAGGTCTAAATTCTGCACCGCCATATTGCATTTAGGAGTGGGCAGACACAGATTGTTTCACGGCCACTCGTACAAACCATCTCTATTCAATTCTTGCATTAGAGGCACTCCCGTACTCAGATCTTTCACAACAAAAGAGAAAGGAAAGAATTCAATTGATGTATTGTTATCAAGGCAAAATTGTGAGATAGAGATAAGGTTATAGGCAATATTAGTAGAGCATAGGGTATTGGATAGTTGAAATTGTTGATTTGAAGTATATAAGTAAGTGTTACTAGTATGGGAGATTGGAATGGTATTACCATTTCCCATGGTGATCTCAGTCGGTCCGTGGTAGTCATGTGCATGGACCAAGTTTTCAGAATCCGATGTCATGTGGTGACTTGCTCTGGAGTCAACCACCCATGTTTGTTCAGATTGAGTAGTGTAGCCAGCATAATTAGCACGAGCCTGATGATGATTATGAGATTGTGACCGACACACCTTGGCCGTGTGACCGATACGTTCACACAACTGGCGACGAGGTTTGTCATATGAGGAGGTGGTCGAGTTGCGGTGTTGACGCCATGGAGCATTGTTTTTGGATGTAGAGCGCTAGTTTTGATTTCTTGGGGTGGATAGCCTTTGATTGGAATTGTTTTCGGCCACAGCGGTAACAATGGTTGGTGGTTTCTTTCTCTCTTCATTTTGAAGGAAGAGTTCATGATCAAGAAGCTTCTTATACAATTCCTCATATGAGATCCGAGTTGATCGAGAGTGAACGACAACAGAGATAACAGTATATTCTGGCCCAAGCCCTTGTAGGATGCGAACCGTAAGTTGAACATCAGTCAAAGGTTCACCTACAGTGGCAAGTTCATCGACAATGGTTCTAATATCATGGAGATAATCAGTAACAGGACGGACGTCCTTTGTGAGTCGGGCAAGATTATCTTGCAGAGTAATAAGTCGGGTTTGTGATTTGTTTGCGAAAGCAGTTTGAAGGGCAAGCCAGGCTTTGTGGACTGTCAGGGCATTGGCCATGGTTGAGGCAAGTGTTGGTTTAACCGAGGTTAAGAGAGCATTTTGAACAAGCTGGTCTTATTGAAACCATTTTTGATACGCTGGATTGATGACACTGTGGTTGTCGGTTGTGATCGTTGGTGGTAGGGCGGATAAAGAGCCATCAAGATGGCCAAAGATGTTGTGGCCGTGCATCAACATGGAGACTTGAGCTTTCCATGTGGAGTAATTTTGGCTACCGATTAATTTGATCGACAGCTGGGATGCAGGATTGAACTAGATAACTGTATTGGTTGAGGGAGTAGTGTTGTCAGAGTTAACAACCGTGACTGCCATTGTTTCAGAGTAGGAGAGAGTGGGAAAGAAGAAAGGGGAAAAAATTTAACTCGTGTGAGTTTGAGAGGCTCTGATTACCATAAAGAGATAAGTAATTGAATACAGTGAAGAGCTTATCTATACATTTGATAGAGTATGGAATATATATACAGATTACGAATGTGATCCTGACTTATCTAGTAAAGCTTAACAACCTATTTAAATAAGTAACAACTTATTTGAATAAATAACAAAATATTAACAGATTTATCTAAAGTAGAATACTCAGTTAAAGAGGCCTAAGAAATAGTATTGTTAGCTTTGTTATTTATAAACATTAATTAAAGGCTTTTCAGAAAAAAAATCAATTAAAGATTATATAATTATAAAATTAAAACTATTATGGAATTTAGACTTTCACTTCATTTAGAGAAAAGGAACATGGGCGTTAGATGGAGCATAATTCACCTTATATCTTACTCTTTGTGGCGATGAGAATTGGTCAATTGCAAGTACTGTTATTCCGGTGGATTGGAATGGTAACAACCCTAGAAAGATCAAGTTTCTTAGAGTTTAAGTGGTCATCAATCTTTGGCAACTATTAATTGTTGGTTGTGTCATCCAAAGGAACGATGGTGTAAGGCAATGAGTGGCCTTCCGATATGAGAGAATGTGTAAGATGCGCATTAGATGTGACATCATAGGACATTTGAGGAGTAGTTTCCCTTACAAGGATCAAGAGATCAAAGATATTCTTAATGAGCTTATGGGAGCTATTTGGAAAAGGTTGGGTTTTGAAACCCAATTTGATGAGCAAATACATTTCAAAGGAATAATCCATGCATTTAGAAGTAGAGAAGGAAGATGATAAACTTTTGTGGAGTTGAGGCTGAGGGCAACCCCTACCCACTTTACACGAACAAGTTGCGCCTTGGGGAAAGTATTCAAGGTAATCAAAATAATGATAACGAGTTTATGGAATTAAGCATTTTAATGGATACTCAAAGCAAGGACAATGAAGATAGAACTCATTTTGAGTAGAGGGAAGTATCTCCTATAAGAGATAATCCTATGAACGTAGAAGATTCCCAACGGAAGATTAAAGTTGATATTGCTATTGAAAGCAACAGAAGAAAGGAGACTAGGTCTAATCCTTTAGTTCTAACAAAGAACTTTAACCTACCTTAAGGTTATGTGAAATTGTTGAATGTTGGCCAGCATTGCAGCAGCAAGGTTTTTCGGTGCACAAGCATGCAACTAAAACTTTTGTTATAAGCAAACTAGCCTAGTTCAGTTGTAATTTGTTTTGTTGATGTATAAAGGCTAGTTAGATGATTTGTTTATGTCTAGGTATTGATTTGGCTGATAAGTCAGCATGTTTATGTGTACAAGTAATGTTTTGTAAGTTCCAATGTTGTAAGTGGAAGTTGTTATGCATTTGGTAATGTTTGAAATTTAAAAGTTACAATTCTTTTGAAATGGATGATTAGAATAATATTTTCAGCTTCTTCTTTTTTTAATTTCTCATTTTTCTTTATTTTTTGTCTTTTGTTGCTGTTAACCTCAACAAATGTTCTTTTCAAATCGATTCATTATTGTTTGAACCTATTTTTTATTGTTTGAATAGACTCATTGTGGTTTAAATCGATTATTTTTGGATTAACTCGATTCAAAAACCTAACAAATGTTATCGAGAGCTTGTTATCTTTGAAGACCTTTTTCTTGTTAAAAAAGAAAGAAAGAGAATTTGCTTTGTTGTTGTTGTAAAACATGAGTTTTTCACCACCAACACTACCTGTTTTGCTAGTGAAAACTATCATGTATGAGTAGTGAAAATGAAGACAAATTTGCAGGCTCATGATTTGTGGGATGTAGTTGAGACAGATAGAGAGCCACCTCCATTGAGAGCTAATCCTACCATAGCTCAAATTAGACAACATAGTGATGACTATGCTAAGAAATACAAGGCAATGTCTTGCTTGCAAAATGGAGTCTTTGATGTGATCGTCACTCGAATTATGGCCTGTGACACTCCTAAACACGCTTGAGAAAAGGTAAAGGAAGAGTTTCAGGGATTTGATAAAACAATGCAACAAAATTTGATCAATTTGAGGAGATAATTTGAGAATTTAAAGATGAAATAGTCTAAATCAATCAAGCAGTACTCTGATAGGATAATGGCTACAGTCAACAATATCAGATTGCTTGGAGAAGAATTCAATGGCAGAAGGATTGTTGAAAAAGTAATCACAACCCTTTCAAAGAAGTATGAGTCAAAGATCTCTTTATTGGAGGACTCGAAGGATTTGTCAACTATGTCATTGTCAGTGCTGATAAATGCCCTTTATGCACAAGAGTAAAAAAGAGCTAATAGAGTGGAGGAGCATCCTGAAGGAGCTTTTTAGGCTAAAAAAAAAGGAAGGCTCGAGCTCAAGCTATAAAGGAAAGAAACCATGGTAAAAAAAGAAGGAGAGACCAAAAAGAGATGTTGGATAAAAAGTTCCCACCATGCACTCATTGTAAAAAGTCCACACACTTTGAAATAGATTTTTGGTTTAGGCCTAATATCTAGTGTAGAAGTTGTAAAAAACTAGGCCATATAGAGAAAGTTTACAAGAACAAAGGAAGGCTACGTCAATAGCATAATCAAGTTCAAGCTCAAGCTACTGATGACAATCAAGCTTAGGAGGAACATGTCTTCACTGCATCCTGTTTTGCAACTTCCAACAGGATAAAAAAGGATTGGTTAATTAAAAGTGGCTACACACATCATATGGAATCAGATGAAAGAATGTTCAGGGAGATTGATACCAACTTTGTTTCAAAAGTCAAAATTGACAATGAGAAATTCATTGAAGCCAAAGAAAAAAGGAGAGGTTACGATCAACACTCTCTTAAGTACTAAAAAAAACTCAGATGTATTTTTTGTACCTGAAATTGACCAAAAATTACTTAGTGTTGGTCAGCTGGTAGAGAAAGATTCTTCTTTTATTTTCAAAAAAAAAAAGACATGTATGATTATGGACTCATCTAGTCAAGAGTTAGTAAAAATGGCCATGGTTGATGGATGTTCTATCCTAGATCTGAATTAGTTAAATTTGAAGGTTGGCTTAGTTTATGAATCATTTTTATGGCATAAAAGACTAGGGCATGTTAATTACAAATCTCTTAGTTTGTTGAACAAGTTAGATCTAGTTGAAAACATGTCTAAAGTTGATGATAAAGGTGCAATTTGTGAGATCTGTCAGCTTAGGAAGCAAGTCAGATTTCCATTCCCATTTAACAAAGGATGGAAAGCTCATGACAAGTTTCAATTGGTCCATAGTGATGTTTGTGGACCTATGAAGACTTCCTCCCTAAGTGATATTAGGTACTGTGTTCTATTTATTAATGATTGTATAAGGTTCTATTAGGTGCATTTTTAAAGCAAAATTTAGAAGTAGCTAATTTCTTCTAGAAGTTTAAAGCTATGGTTGAAAATCAAGCCAAATGTAAGCTCGAGATACTGAGGCCAGACAATAGCACTAAATACACATCAAAAAAGTTTTAAAGAATATGTGAAGAGGCAGACATCTAACATCAATTGACCAATATCTATACACCCTAGTAGAATGGTGTTTGTTAGAGGAAAAATAGAATAATGATGGATGTGGCTAGATGCTTGTTATTTGAGAGTGAATTGCCAAATAATTTTTGGGCTGAAGCAATGAATACAGTGTATTTGCTCAACAAATTGCCAACTAATGTAGTAAAGGGCAATATACCTTTTGAAGCCTAGTTTGGACATAAACCATCTATTTCACAGTTGAAAGTGTTTGGTTGTATTTTCTATGCACTTTTACTAGCTAAGAAGAGAAGCAAGTTGGAGAGAAAGCCAATGCCTGGAATTTTTGTTGGCTATAGCAACACAAAGAAAGGTACAAGGTCTTTGATCCTTCCACCAAAAAGATTATTGTGAGTAGGGATGTGAAGTTCAATAAGAGTAGTTGATGGAAATGTGATGGTTTTGATGCCAATTTTCTTGAATAAGATCAGGAAGAATGAGACCTACAACCAGCTGAAGATAAATTTCAAAATGATGAAAGATTTGATGACACACCTGTTAGAGGTGCAAGGCATATCACTGACATTTATCAAAGATGTGATTTTGCCATTTTAGAACCTTTAATTTTTGATGAAACAGCCAAGTATGTTTGTTGGAAAGAAGCTATGGAAGCAAAATTGAATATGATCTATAAAAATAATACATGGGAACTAGTTGATAGATCAGTTCATAAAAGGGTCATTGGTGTGGAATGGGTATTCAGGACAAAGTACAATGTTGATGGGTCTCTAAATAAGCACAATGTAAGATTAGTTGTGAAGGGATTCAGCCAACAACATGGAGTTGATTTTTTAGAAACCTTTGCACTAGTTGCAAAGTTAGATACCATAAGACTCTTATTTTCTTTAACAGCTTTAAGGTAATAGAAAATAATCAATTAGATTTAAAATTTTATTTTTTGAATGGTTTTCTCAATGAGGAGATTTTTGTTAAACAACTAGAAGGGTTTAAAGTGGCTGGAGAGGAAATCAAAGTTTACAAACTTAAGAATGCGTTGTATGGCCTAAAATAGGCTGAAGAGCCTATTATGACAAAATTGATGCTAATCAGTCTAAGCTTGGGTTTGAAAAGAGCATTACTGAGCCAACTCTTTATGTAAAGAAGTCTGAAAATGAAACTTTGCTAATTATGTCACTGTATGTAGGTGATTTGCTTGTGACTGGCAGCAGAAAAGAGTTGGTTAACTTAAGGGAGATGACCTACTTTCTTAGCATGGAAGTAATCCAGACTCAACATGCCATTTTTATAAGCCAACAAGCATTTTCCTTGAAGATTTTGAGCATGTTCTGTATGGAAAATTGTAAACCAGCTAGCACCCAATGGCATAAGGTGAGAAGCTTTCTAGCAAAGGTAATTATGAGAAAGTGGATGAAAAGGGGTATAGAAGCCTTATTTGGTAGCATCGAGGCCTGAAATTATGTTCGTAGTCAACTTTCTATTAAGGTTTATGAATTTCTTTATTGTAGCTCACTTTAAAATAACTAAGAGGGTCCTAAGATATGTCAAAGGAACTCTTAGTTATGGGGTGAAATTGTGAAATCTGAAAAGCTCAAGCTAGTTGGGTATTTAAACAGTGACTAGGCTGGTTCAGTTGATGATATAAAGAGTACTTCAGGGTATTTTTTTCACTCTAGGCTCATGAGTTTTTTGTTGGAGGTCGAAGAAGCAACAAATAGTGGCATAATCAACAACTGAAGCATAGTACATTACAGTTTCTGTAGCTGTTAATCAAGCCAATTGGCTAAGAAAACTTTTGAATGATTTGAACTTGAGACAAATGGAAGCAATAGAAATCAAGGTTGATAATCGGTCTGTTGTTGCAATTGCAAAGAATTTGGTGTTTCATGGCAAAACAAAAAACATTTCAAATTAAATTTCACTTTGTAGGGGAAGATGAGCAATTAAAGGAAGTCAGTTTGATTCATTGCAATTTAGAAGATTAGTTTGTTGATATTTAAGCTAAGCCCATTAGATCTGCTAGGTCCGAAAGTTTGAGAAAGAATATTGGTGTCTGTTGCATAGATACCAAGAAGAAGTGTTGAATGTTAGCCAGCATTGCAGCAACAAGGTCTTTTGGTGCACAACCATGAAACTGAAACTTTTGCTATAAGCAAACTAGTCTAGTTCAGTTGTAATTTGTTTTGTTGATGTATAAAGGCTAGTTAGATGATTTGTTTATGTTTAGGTATTGATTTGTCTAATAAGTTAACATGTTTATGTGTACAAGTAATGTTTTGTAAGTTTTAATGTTGTTAGTGGAAATTGTTATGTATTTGGTAAAGTTTGAAACTTAAAAGTTACAATTCCTTTGGAATGGATGATAAGAATAATATTTTCAGCTTCTTCTTTTTTTAGTTTCTCATTTTTTCTTTGCTCTTTGTTGTTGATAACCTCAACAAATGTTCTTTTTAAATCGATTCATTATTGTTTGAACCTATTTTTTATTGTTTGAATCGATTCATTGTGGTTTAAATAGATTCTTTTTGGATTAACTCAATTTAAAAAACCTATAGAACCAATATATGGAATCAATTCCACAATATGAGGCTATACAAATTAAAGATTCTGATGACTTTAATATTCTACTCCTTCCAATCAACACACATACATAATATAATGCGTATGAGCAGATGCTTAAAAAGTAACATGAATAACTTGAAAAGTTGTTGATGAAGCTTTCAAGTATATAGCTTCCCGAAAGCTAGCATTTTCAATCTAAAGCCTTTAGAGAAGTATGGGTGTAGTTAGTGATAAGATTTATTGGGTTACCAAATATGGAGATTTGTTTCGCTAATGCAAGGTTGGAGCTTGAAGATGATCCCTAAAAAGCTAAGTCAAGTTGAATGGGTTCTTATAGTGCTTATAGTGCTTATGTTTACAGATGCTATAATTATTGTAAAGGATAATAGAGAGGAGTATATGGTTGAATTTGCGTTGTTTATTGAAAGTAAATTTATCAATAATCTACCAAACTTGGTTGATTTAGATATTACCATAACTACAAACCATGATGATATCTATGTGTTGGATTGGTTGAATGGAATTCCCTTTCTTGAACTTGAAGAAGTTATTGAATTTGATAATAGCTCAAGAGGACTACCATTGAAGGACCTTGCTAAGAAAGGCCCTTGAGAGGAAAAGTAATTTAAGAATTGTATGAACATTGTCGAAATATAAGGCGTAAGTTCAAGCATGGTGATAAGGTAGATTCCAATAGGGATATGAATATTTGATGGAGAAATTTGTCGGTAAGTGTTACAATAACTGAGGAAAATGAAAATGAAGATATATGTGCTTGTGAAGATGAAGGTAGAAATATCTTAGCAGTAGAACAAAGTGAGATTTTGAATAAAGAATAGAATAAAAAGGTGGGAGCAAATGCTAGTGTTAAAATAAGGAATTACTGAGGTGGAAGCAAATATGAACGTAATGACAATTGCAAATGAGAGCAAAAAGCATGAAAGCATAAATAAGATAGAAGAAGATGAAGAAGACATGGTAGAATTGGTATCCTAATCTCATTCGAGGAGAATGATACATTTTTTTTTTGGATATTAATCGAAATTTGCAGGTTCTTGCTATTGCTAATGAGGATGAGAATACTTAAGTTGATTTGGATGTTGATGAATATGTAGGTTTGCCTAATGTTAATCATGCTCTTCTTAATTCCCTAAGTTTGTTTATGCATGTGTTAATTAATGTTGAGGGTAACCTTGTAAATGATGATACTAGCATGGGTAACTTAGAGGGTAGTGGTGTTAGAGGTTATGTTAATCTAATGGGTTTGTTTGTAAATAAGAGGGTAAAGATATGGTTAAATCTATCGTTGATGACACTATTGAACATGGATTCAGATAGGCTATCCTTGATTGGCCTCTTGATTAGTAATGATTGTTTTAAGCTAGAATGTTAAGAGTTAGCATTATATCAATGCTAATAGTTGACCTAAAGATTTAATGTTTATTGTTGTTTTCTCATGGAAAAAAAGATTAGAGTGGAGGAATGTAAAAGATTAGCTGCTAAGTGGGATTTTAATCATTTTGTCGGGTCAAATTATGTTAGGAAAAGTGTTGGTATTATCTTTTTTATGAGAAAAAATATATGTATTGTGAAGTTATTTATAATGATAAAAAGATTCATTCTTGTATATTGTAACACCCTTTACCCGACTCATTAATAGATATAGAGAAAGAATGTGACATTAAAATTTTCAATTTCAATATCTAACCCTTGTTTACTTTTCTAACATTATATGGACTCCAAAAGATATTAAATCTCATTCTAAAATTTTATATTAGTTTTATATTATTAAAATTTTAATTAGAGAATCCTAAATCCCTTTTCCAGAGTATTTTTAGGCAAATTTATGATTTTAATAACAAAGATATCGGTACCTTATTCATAGTATCCAAACCTATACAAGATTACTAATCATTTTTAGCTTTGAAGTATTCATGTATCAAAACTTTAAAACACATGTATAGGAACTATATTTAAACCTTTTCATTAGCCTATGCAGAACCATTGTAAGATTTCTTTGCATTATCTTGATAATTTATGGATTAAAATATTAAATTTATTACACATATTAATCTTTAAATATACGCCGGCTAAATAGAACAAGTTCAAATATTTCTCTACAAAAGAATGTTTTGTTGATTTGAATTTCGAATACAACATAGATATTGTTGTTGTTTAAATTAAATGCAAATAATTATATTAGAACAATGGCCAAATACTAAATACTTTTAGATTCAGATAAATGAATTTGAATATTTAGAAAATTACAAATAACCAATATCGGTCATTGGCTTTTTTACAGTAATAATATAAAAATAATAATTATATACCAAATTGGTATGTCAACCAGATTATATACCAAAATGGTATATCCATGGCAATGGAGGGTGGTCTATAGGCGGCACCACCCTAAGTTCTAATAGCCAAATTTAAAAAAGTATATATATTTTAATAGGACATGACATGTAGATAGGTGGCACCAAGGAAATATGGGTTTCAGTTTTAGTATATACTTGTGTAGATATACCAGAATGCTATAAGGGGTGGTGTCATATCAATAGGCGGCACCAGTGACCCCTATCTGATAGGTGGCACCGGTGAAGCAGATGTAGGGGGTCCTTTTAATGGTTCTGGGTGAAGAAGAGAAGTAGTTTAACAAAAAAAAAGATATCAGAAGAGAAGAAAGAAGAGAGGGAGAAGAAAGAAAGAAAGAAAGAAAGAATGGAGAAGAAAAAAGAAGGATTATGATGAGGATAAATTATTTTGTTAGTATTGTGTAGCTTGTTTATTGTTATTTTTATATTGTTTTTAAGTTATTTTAAAGTTATTTTGTTAGTAACTATTATAAATTGCTTGTTTAGTTTAATGTTGATGAAGATTTGTTAGGTTATGAATGTAAATTTTTATAAATTTTTAATTTATTTTAAAGTCATTTTGTTATTAATTTTTGTGACTCGGTTAATTGTTTGTTTGGTTTAATGTTTATGGTGATCTGTTAGGTTATGAATGTAATCTTTTATTATTTTTTTAATTTATTTTAAAGTTATTTTGTTAGTAACTATTATAAATTAATTATTAGTTAGTGATGACATTAGAGAAAAATAGATAAAGACTGAAATTCAAAAACAAATTATTTTTTGTCATAGATATTGATAGAAATGGCAATAAATCTGATACTTGATAAGATAAGAACTTCAGCACAAAGGGAGAAAGTTGATAAGATGATGAGAGAATTGCAAGATAATAGAATGAAACAAAAAAAGACATCGTTCAACACCTTATTACCGTAAATCAAAGGATGCAATAAGTGTTATGGAAGGGTTATGAACTGATTAGAAAGAATAAAGTGCAATACTTGACCCTTAGAGGGACATTAATAGAATGGGAGCATCAAATCATTTTAGACCAACTTTGGAAGACATTGGTACTACGAACCTATTGGAATATAGTTATATACTTCATGAAGTTTATAACCTCTTACGGAGCAAGGAAAATAGCGAGACAAAGTGTAGATTCGTGAAAGTTGACTGGGAAGAAAAATGTCTTTGACATGCTATGGATGGATAAATTAATTGTTCAGAAATTACCAAGAGAATTTATAAATTCAATACCCGTTATAAAGAATGAAGAGGAAGACGATCCTGAGGAATTTCCAAATTGGATTGTAGAAGATGAATTTGAAGAAAATTCATAATTTAATATAGAGAATTTCCTGGAGGAAGATACAGAATCGGAGATGGAAGAAAACGTAGAAATGAGTTTAACTGGTTAAATGTAAAGATAAAGTAAACATTAGAGAGTAGAGAATTTTGTACATTTACGAAATGAGAACTGAAAAAGTCTGAGCTTATGAATAAAAAGTTTTGCATATTGATATAATGTTGGTTTTTTTTCATTAAATTTTTTATTTAAGTAATTTTTTTGCTGTTCGAAATTGTATTGAAAATTTTTATTTCTTTTTTAACATATTTAGTATAGAAGATGGATAATCAGGTTTTTTATGCGTTTATTTCGATGAAGTAATTTTGACAACAACAGTTGGATGTATATTTGAATGTCGCCAACAAATAGCAATGAGATTTAATAAAAATGTCTCGTTTGATGATATGAAGGAAATGATTAGTGCAAAAATTATTAAACATTGTGGGAGAAGAATCTCAAAACTTTTCTACAAATTTTCAGTTTCGACAGATCCCATCAAATTCACCATGATGGAACTTGTAGACGATGAAGACGTGGAGACAATGGTCACTCTTTATGAATCTAAATGACCAAAATGCACCGATTTAGTTATTTGTTGAGTTAGCTGGTGTGGAGCCAATTAAAGATTCCACTCCATTAGGTGAAGAATATGGAGCTCAAGAACTGTGTATGGTGGTTTCAATATTGTACGTTGATAGTCAATCAACTATAAGCAAGACCGACATTGATCTTAATGCTGCACCCGAAAGTGAAGTGGTTGGTGATGATGGATATGATAGTAGTGATCCTTCTAATCACAAGGTTGATAGTGATAGTGATCCCGATGTGGATGAGGTCCCGGATGATATTGACGAAAAAGGCGTGAATGACGATGAAAATGTTAACACATCTTCAGTTGGGAACCAGATTCAACGAATTTAGATACACAATAATCATTGGGCACACATGTCGCTTATAGACCCTGATGTGGCGTATGCAGCTAAGTTCTTGGAGTACTTTGATATGCTACTTGCTCACCGTTTGGCCGTAGATTACGATCCTAAGGAGTTGTTCGTGGGCCAGATATTCGAAAGAAAGGAAGAGTGCATATTTGCCATTAAGTGATATAATATGAATGTTGTCGAAACCACCTTTTTTTTAGTTTGAAAATGGGGATCGACTTTTAAAAAAGGAAATGGGAACCGCCACCGATCCTTTATTGAGGTGTGATCGGCTCACCTTGAAAATGATTTTGGTCTGCGCAATTTTAAGAAAATAGGTTCGGGAGTCAGTTACGCACGAGGGAGGGTTAGCTCCCTCGTAATGCCCAAAATTGGTACCGAATTGATTGTTTAATGTCATAGTGTCAAAAACTTGAAAAGATTTTAGAATACGACCCTTTAAACCTGAATAAAATGGATTGTATGATGAGACTCACTTATTTCAAAGAAATAAATTGTCACACTCAGTAAGTTAGAGTGCAACATTTTAAATCCTTAAAATTAAGTTTATCTTTTGACTTTTAAAACCTATGCATTTGAGAAGGATATCTGATTATTTGGGTCAAATGAGGAAATCAAAACCCAGTAAGTTAGGGTTCGATTTCACAAAATTCCTAAATATCGAATATTACCTTTATTTTTATTCATTATTTAGAAAAATCCTCGTCTCGAGAGAACAACATGTTATGTCCAATGCGTTAGGACATAACGTATCGAATTCCCGAGAATGAGCTTTTTATTTATGTTTTAATTAAAAAGGGTATTCGGTTTCTTAGATCCTGAGGAAGATTGGAATCCAGTAAGTTAGGACACAATCTTTTCGACGATCCCAAATTCCGAGTATCGCGTTATTTTGAAAGTTTTTGAATGAAATAACTTTGTAATTTGTAATCTTTTGAATGAATAAAAAACGATTGTATAATAATGTACAACTCGCAATGATAATTCATAGACTAAAGCGTGCACTAAGGAACAATGAATAATCAATGAATACAACAAACAAACATAACAACAATGATCTCTATTGTACATCATGCCAATATCAATATCAACATTCAAAAACTAATAAAAAACGAACCAATTAATGCAAATGCAAACCAAATGTATAAGTTTTGAAATAACTAAAAACAAATGATATGAAAGAAATGGAAATTGTAAATCAATAAAGCATGTACAAGGATTTAAAATAAATAATATACTAGAAAGTGAAATAACCAAAATAGATAATACTATATATATGATGTAGTAGGTGTAAAAAGTTGAAATAAGTAAAATAAAAAAAATAGACAATTTGAAAGAAATAATATATATATAGAAAAATAAGTGAAATATAAAACTTGTAGTCTATAGAATATTGTATATGCATGTACGTATAATGAAAATAATTTAATATAAACATTGAATATGTACAAAAATAACGTTGTATAAGAATATTATTACTTAATGTTTACATGCAGAATATATAAAAAATGGATTTTAAAAGAATATTATAAAATAAAAGTTGCTAAAAATATATATACTATATTGGACTAATGTGAAGAAAATGAAACAATATTCATTGTAAAACTAAATAAGGATATAAGATAAAAAAACAGTTTGAAATGATGATAAATAATAAGGTAATAATTATATATAGAATAAGTAAGTAGAAATATAATCAAATATAATAATATTAATAATACAAAGCGGTAATAATAATAGTAACAATAATAATATTAATAGAAAACAATCAGAAGGACCAATTCGCAATAAGACTGAAATGTAAGAGCAAATTCGAAAATAAATACAAGGGGTGCGAACCACATTGACCACGCGAATAACTAAGGGGGTCAAAAGGGAAATTAATCCCTGCCCTTAAAAACACTGCGTTACATAAGGACCGAAATGAAATTTGCAGGAAATTATGCGGCCCAATTTAAAGAAACAAAAGAAACCAAATTAAAATGAAGTGCAAAGATGGAGGACTTAGGGTGCAAATATCCTACCAAAGTGAAAACACGCGGATCCTCCCCGGGTCGGGTCACCGCGCGGGTCTCCATCTTATACGAAATTGTTCCGACTCTTATGATTCATTGTTAAAACGACGTCGTATCAATGTACCATTTAAACTAAGTTTCTGTTAAAAAAACATTTGCATCAACAAAAAAATAAAAAGGGCTTAAACTCTCTGCTAGGGTTTCTGACCCTAGCTTTCGCGCCGATCGGGGGCTCCTTCAGTCCTCGCCCCACCATTCTTGCTCGAGATCCGATCACGACGAAGCGAACGAGGACCACATCGGCATCGGTGTGAAGGTAAATCCCTCCATTCCTTTCTCTTTTATTTATTGTTATTAAAAATAATATAGGAAACAAAGATAAAAACTGAAAGAAGAAGAAGAAAAAAAAACAATCGCCTTTAGAAACTATTTTTTTCTATTACTTTTCAAAATTTTTTCTTTTATACAATATACGTGTCTATAACCCCCCTCTTACAGATATTTAAATGGGCCTTTATAGCCAAAAATGAAAAAAAATAAGATAAAACAAAAAATCAAAAGAAATCTGTCCTTTGTCTTTTATTTGCTGTCGATTTCTGCTCTTTTTGCTTGCTTGTCCTTCTTGAAGGTACGACGTACGGAGGGTGGACGTGGCGCAGCGCGTGGAGGCATGGTACGGTTGCTACGGCGCTGGGAGCCGAATGTTGCTAGGGTTCTTTGCTCCTGTTTTGTGTTTTGGGCTCATTGGGCTAAAGGTTTTTTAGGCTAGTGGGTTTGATGTAATTTGGGTTATCAGGCTTAATGTATTTAGGTAATTTAGGTTAGATTAATTGGGCTATCAGTTTGTAAATGGACTATTTTATGGGACATTTATTCTATTTATTTGGTTTTTGTAATGTATGTGGGTCGGGCATAAATTGGGTATTACAGCTGCCCCTCTTTTCTCGTTATCATGTAACGGGAACAGAGCAAAGACTTTAAAAATGGCCAATTTCTGCCCGGTCGCGCTGGATCTTCGTGCTCTTCTTCTTCAAGTAGCCTCATTCCAACCTACTGCATCTTCAGAGGTATAGGAATTGGTACCGCAACGTCGGGGAGATAGGATTTGTGGCTTCAATCTACTCCACCGTAACCTCAGGGAGGTAAAATCTGCCGTCTTCAGTTTGCCCCACTGCAAATTCAGGGAGATAAGACCTGCTTAATCAGTCTGCTCCGCTGTAACCTCAGGGAGATAAGAACTGATGCGATCTACTCTATTGCAACTTCAGAGAGATAAGATCTATTATTTTAATCCACTCCACTGCAACTTCAGGGAGATAGGATTACTGTCTTCAATCTGTTTAACTGCAATGTCGGGGAAACAAGATTCGCCGTTGTAACTTTAATCTGTTCCACTGCACTGCCAGGAAATAATATTTGTTGTTGTAGCTTTAATATTTTTAACTGCAATGTCGGGGAAGCAAGATTCACCGTTGTAGCTTTAATCTGTTCCATTGTACTTCCAGGAAATAATATTCGCTGTTGTAGCTTTAACTGCAATGTTGGGGAAGCAAGATTCACCGTTGTGGCTTTAATCTGTTCCATTGCACTGCCAGGAAATAAGATTCGCTGTTGTAGCTTTAATCTTTAACTGCAATGTCGGGGAAGCAAGATTCACCTTTGTGGCTTTAATCTGTTCCACTGCACTGCCAGGAAATAAGATTCGTTGTTGTAGCTTTAATCTTTAACTGCAATATCGAGGAAGCAAGATTCGCCGTTGTGGCTTTAATCTGTTCCACTACACTACCAGGAAATAAGATTCGCTGTTGTAGCTTTAATCTTTAACTGCAATGTCGGGAAAGCAAGATTCACCCTTGTGGCTTTAATCTGTTCCACTACACCACCTGAGAGGTAAGATTCGCTGTTGTAGCTTTAATCTTTTTAACTGCATTGTCAGGGAAGCAAAATCTGCCGTTGTAGCTTCAATCTGTTCAACTGCACTGCCAGGGAAGTAAGATTTGTCATCTTCGATCTATTCCACTACTGTTTAGGGAGACATGATCTACAATCTTCAACCTATTCCACTGCTGTCCAGGGAGATAGGACTTACAATCTTTAACCTATTCCGCTGCTGTCCAGAGAGATAGGGCTTACAATCTTCATCCTATTCCACTGTTGTCCAGGGAGATAGGGCTTATAATCTTCAACCTATTCCACTGCTGTCCAGGGAGATAGGACTTACAATCTTCAACCTATTCCACTGCTGTCCAGTGAGATAGGACTTACAATATTCAACCTATTCCACTACTGCCTAGGGAGATATAATTGGTATCTTTGATTTGTTTCACTGTCTATGTAGGAAGACAAGATCTGCTATCTTCAACCTGCTCCACTGCAACCGAGGGAGGCAAGGCTGGTATCCTCGATCTGTTACGTTGTCAGTGCAGGAAGGCAAGATCGACTATCTTCATTGATCTGTTCTCTGGGGAACATGACCTATATAATGAACCTAATTATGCCTAATAATTAGGATGACATGATCCAAATGAATCAAATGCTCCTAACTAGACATGTGTGAATGGTGTTTGCATGAATGCATAAATTTTTCCGAGAATGATCCTTCTTTATCCCTTAGGTTATCATTGCTCGAAGTTTATTAAGGCTTTATCACTGAAGTGCTATAACACCTTCCTTCTCGGCTGGCATTTTCTGAAGAAACATTTAGTCAGGTTGCCCCCACTCTAAACCTCAAAGTTCAATCCATTGGGGCGCAGAATTTGTACCATCATTCTCCCACTGTAAGCCAAGGGTAGAAATATGTGGCTTTTCCTCAATCCTTTCCTATCACAATTCAAGGATACCAGATTTAAATCTTTCTGGTCCCTTACACCATTCCCAGGGTGTCGCACCAAAGTCTCATGCTCAAATGAAGGCTTTCTTGTCCGAGGAAACCTCTTTCTATTGCCTGGTAATCATTGCTTGCTTGTTTATTTAAGCTTTGTCATCAACACAACATCTTGTCATTTTGTTCAATCAATGTTTTTGACAACAAAATCCAAAGATAAAGTCCAAATTTAGACTCTTCCTTCTCAAATTTCCAACCTTTAAATTTAGTGCGTTCTAAACAATAGTCCTGTTTCAAGTTTCTGTATTATTTAGAAACTTTTCAGAGTAATATGCAAAACTTCCTTTGTGAAAGTTTTATTAGTCCATTAATCATTATTCCAATGTAACATGCTTGCAAAAAGGGTCATATCAATGGATAAGAATAAAGTTGGCTCTGAGCATAGCTCGAAAGGAATAAATTATCAAAAATAGTAAAGAAGGATAACAAAGAAAGTGATTGGGAATGTGTATCTTGAAAACGAATGAAGTATTCCAAGAACAACAAATTTAATATAAATAGTAAGCAAATTGGGTGCCCCAGATATTGCAACTTGAACTTCTCTGTACAAACTTTCTAAAGATCATTCTGAGTTTGACATGTGTTTAGGAGATCTACAGTACTTTGTCGATGCCCCAAGATGTCGCCTACCCTTTCTTGTTGGTTCAAGTATAGCAAGATCATCATATGCCCCAATCTGATCAAAATTCAAGTTGCTTTGATCACCTCATGCCCCATTCCGATCAATATTTGAGCCACCCTTTTTGGGTTTTCAACTCAAATCCACTTTGCTCTCAAAGCGCCTCTCCATTTTCTTTTCTTTTTTTGTTTTTGATTTATTTTTATTTTTTGGACTCAAAGTGCCCTTTGCGGGTTTTCACCTTGGCCTCTCCATTTTCTTTTCTTTTTTTGTTTTTGATTTATTTTTAT
The DNA here is from genome assembly GCF_007990345.1 of Gossypium hirsutum. Lineage (NCBI taxonomy): Eukaryota > Viridiplantae > Streptophyta > Magnoliopsida > Malvales > Malvaceae > Gossypium > Gossypium hirsutum. The sequence continues at coordinate 21,324,115 of NC_053446.1, read as the reverse complement.
TTTTTGGACTCAAAGTGCCCTTTGCAGGTTTTCACCTTGGTCTCTTTTTTTTTAGGAATCAAAGTGCTCTTTGCGGGTTTTCACCTTGATCCCTTCTCCTTCTTTAGTTAAAGTAATTCTTGACTAAATCTGAGTTTACAGGATCTGGCAATTTTTACCATCCATCCTACTCAAGATCAGAGCTCCTCAGAAAAGGCTTTTGGCATCCATTTTCCTCTAAAATATTTTTTTGTAGGAAAGATCTTTCTCAACATTAGGTTCCCCTTATATAATTCTCTGAGAGGAACCTTTTTTGTTGTTGGCTCACATCATTCACCTTTGATACATCTGACTGTACTGAATAACTTTTAGCTTTTTCCTTCTGATCAAATTATATTCATTCATCCAACTCTTAGCTTAACTAATACCCAGAGAAAAGGGGTTTCTACTTCAATAGGTAGAACTACTTCCGTACTATAAACCAGAGAGAAAGGTGTTGCCCGGGTGAAAGTCTTGATAGATTTTGACAAGTAAGGAGGGCAAATGGTAATTTCTCATGCCAACCCTTGTAAGTCTTAATAATTTTTACGCAATTCATTTTTGGACAATACAATGATGAACTGTACTGTCTAATTTTGAATTGATTACAAACCTCAGCTATCGCGCTATCATTCAAATACAATGCATGTTCCAATGCCATCATCTCTGGAATTCAATATAAGCATATGATGACATTGACATATGAAGCAGCCTCTATCCGTTTGATGAAGTAATTAATAATCTCAAAAAATGAAGCCATGCCCATTAGAAGCCTTCGATGATGATGACGTCCAGGCCCCATTTTGCTCAAAATTTGAGTCGCCCTTTTCGGGTTTTCAACTCAAATCTGCCTTTGGTCACAAAGTGCCCTTTGCGGGTTTTCTCTTTGGCCTCTCCTTTTCTTTTCTTTTTCTTTTTTCATTTTGATTTTGATTTTTTTCTTTTTTTCTTTTTTTATTTCTTTTTTTTATTTTCATTTTTTTATTTATTTTTTTATTGATTGATTTTTTTTTATATTTTGATTTTTTATTGAATCTGAACTCATAGGATTAGGCAAGTCCTTGTTATCCCTTTCGATCAGAACCAATGTTTTTATAGATAAAGTCTTCCACCTAAGATCTTCCACTTTCATCCTGTATGAGAAAAATCTTCTTTGGTATCAGATTTCTTTCATAGAGCCTTTTAGGACGCAACTACGATAGAAAACTTTGGATCTTCCTCTTTAATCAAGATAAAATCCAACAGAAACTTGAAGAGATAGAAACTCGACTTCAAACAGGCAAAGCTATGATGAGTCAACGAGAAAGGCATTGCCCCAGTAAAGAATTACATCGTTTATACTGGAAATTTCTGACATCTTGCTGTTGTGCAGATTTCATTATCAGCGTTTAACCCGGGTATATCCTGGTAGGATCAAATGAAGACATCTTTGAACTCTAGAGGTAACTCAACAAGATCTTGCGTTGTCTTTGTAGTCAGGTCAATTCTAATCTTCACCAAGCTCCCAATTTCTGATGATTCCTTGTGATGTAGAATCTGTCTATCCTCTTGTTCTACTATCCTCAATAGGTCCGAAGATAAGCTATGATCTATGTCATTTTCAAAGTCATGAGGTCCCTCTAAACATATGCCTCGCTCAAAAGGAAAATCTGCGTCTGTAGCAACGTCATTCATGTAATTGATATCTAGGGACCCATAATAAGTACCAAAAAATATACAAAAGAATGTATAAATTTATGAATAACTATTTGAAGAAAATCCAAAAGAATGAAAGAATAATTATTCAAAAAAAATAAAATAATATTGGCTCAAAAATGAATGCAAAGATGCATTTTATTAGAATAATGACGTTCAGACATGAGCCTATTTCACAAAGGAATTTCTATCAATTTTAGGCTAAAAACAAAAAAAATGTTCTGAACATTACTCTAAATAAGCTCTAAAAACTGCAGGGATTTCTTCTGCAGTCCAATTGCTCAGAACACTCCCAAATTTATAAGGGCGGATATCTAACAAGGTCCCCTTTCATTTGTGTCTTCACATATGTCATTGATGTGAACACTTCCCAACACCTCTTCATATATTGCATTCACCCCATTTGTCAATCATGATTGGGTAGAGGGTTTTTTGCACTAGAGTCATCAAACTTGACAACACCAATGTTAATGAGCCTTTCAACAAGCTTTTTAAAGACGGTGCAATTTTCTATCGAATGTCCCACAATTCCCGCATGATAATCACACTATGAATTTGCATCATACCATTTGGGGTACGGAGGTTGCAAGGGCTTTGAGTAGAAAGGGGAAACAATGTTCGCATTGAATAAGCATTGATACAGCTCCTAATACAACATCGGAATTGGTGTGAACTGGAGCTTCTCAGTACCTGGTTTCACTCCAGATTCTTGTCTCAATGAACCTTGTTGACTAGCGACCCCTTTACCTGGATGACTTACTGACCTTGAGTAACCTATGTTATTCATCTCATCTTCCTTTCTCTTTGAGACTGACTTTTTGTTGCTCTCTCCACCGTCTATTCTTCCACTTCTGATGGCATTTTCAATCATTTCACCATTCATGATTATATCTGAGAAACTCTTTGAAGCACTTCCCAACATGTGTGTGATGAACGGGGCTTTCAGTGTGTTGATGAAGAGCATCGTCATTTTTTTCTCTAAGAGTGGCGACTGAACTTGGACTGCAACCTCTCTCCACCTCTGTGCATACTGTCTAAAGCTTTCATTAGATTTCTTTTCCAAAATTTGCAAGGTGATTCTATCAGGAGTCATTTCTGATACATGACTGTACTGTCTCATAAAAGCCTACGCCAAATCTCTCCAAGTACCAATTTTGGTTCGGCTCAACTGATTGTACCATTTCGACGCTGCTCCAATGAGGCTATCCTGAAAACAATGTATTAATAGCTGATCATTGTTAATATACCCAGTCATTCTCATATAGCACATGGTAATATGGGCTTCAGGGCAACTGGTCCCACTATATTTCTCAAATTCGGGCATCTTGAACTTATAAGGAAGCACCAAATCTGGGACCAAACTTAGATCTTTTGCATCTATTCCACGATAGCTTTCAATGCTCTCCATTGCCCTAAATTTCTCTTCAATCCATTTCCATTTCTCTTCAAACTATTTTGGCAATTCTTCCTTTACTTTATCCTTCTCAGCTATTTCATCAAAATTCGGGACAACAAGATTAATCGGATTATCACCGGGGGTTAGAGCTTGATCTAGCCTGGAAGTTCATAGGTATTGAAACACCAGCTTGAAACTACTGAGGCCTAATTGAAACAGAGGATCTGCGCGGATGCACCTCGGTCTAAACTTGTGCATGCGAAGGCGTAAAGCCTGGAGGATATAGAGGTTCATCCTTGTCTTCTTCTTCATCATTAACCATAGGGCATTTCCCCTTATTTACTCCTTTAGTCAGTAATTACGTCAGCTCAGTCATCATGACCTTTTGAGACTCCAACATCCTTTCTGTCATGTCATGTTGAATTTTTTCCAACTGCTCCTTCATTTGCATCTGTAGCCGTTCCTGCATTTCTTTTTGCATTTGCTCCAGTTTCTCTAATATTTGACCTATTTCTTTAGTTTTACGACGAGTACCGTAAGGGTGTTTGGTTGGTTGGTTTTCCAAATTAGCTGAAATAAATTTACCTAATTAGACTCTTTCAATGGATTTTATGATGTCATGTAATGCAAATGCATGAAATGAATGCCTAGAGAGACGTTGATTTTGATTCAATTACATTTAAAAACTTTACTAGAAAGAAAATTTCTTTACATAAAGCGAATATATATACGACCTCGCCCTCATATTCCAAGAGACAACATCGATCCCTTCCTTCATCCGTGTGCTAAGATAAACCTCGTGAATTCTTCAAAAGGGGTGCCTCATCTATCTCTTTTTGCTTGATCTTGGTCGCAATCTGTTGTCTGCCTATCCTCATAATGCTGATTAGCTCCTTTTTAGAATGTCGATGGCTCTTAGATAATCATCTTGAATCTTTGGGCCATGAGGTAAAGTCACGAACTTTTCCATCACCCTTCTTGTGTTTCTCAGAATATATTCAGGAAGCCGTATTATTTTCCAATTTATCAAGAAATCCGTATTTCATGACAAGCTTTCTAATTTAGTAATCGAACTCGAATCAACATCTCTTTCCTAAGATGCAAATGCAATGCAATCATAGTCAAATCAACACAAAACGGGTTAGTACAGACTACAAGCAAACAAAAGAATACCTAGTCAGGAAACTACTAGGGGTTTGGAGTAGTTCTACCTAAGGTGGGCTCTTAAGGTCTTTTACATGTGGTTTAGATCTAAAGTCAAGGTATCCGGACCAGCAGATTCCTCGATCTTCACCCATTATAGGCTCATACAGACTGAGTTCGGTTCAGGGGAATACATTTCCCTATGGTTGCACGAAGATGAAAATCTCATGAAGACATAGGTACGAATGTATTTCGAAAGTGATCCACTATCCTGCACGGAGGTGAAAACCTCACAAAGAAGTAACTTTTCACTCTCACTTAAAAGGGTAAGACTAAACAGCCTTTATGCAATATGATGCCAAGATATAAAACTCAATCCATAATATACAAACAAATGCGACAAGAGGATCGTAATTTTTCAAATCAAATTTTCAATTTTCGACAATAAGACAGAAAACAATCAATTTTACAGCTTGACTCTCTAAGTATCCCTAGCGGAGTCGCCAAGCTGTCGAAACCACCTTTTTTATTGGTTTGAAAATGAGAATCGACTTTTAAAAATGGAAATGAGAGTCGCCACCGATCCTTTATTGAGGTGTGATCGGCTCACATTGAAAACGATTTTGGTTTGCGTAATTTTAAAAATGGAAATGAGAGTCGCTCCCTCGTAACGCTTAAAATTGGTACCGAATTGACTGTTTAATGTCTTAGTGTCAAAAATTTGAAAAGATTTTAGAATACGATCCTTTAAACTTGAATAAAATGGATTGGATGATGAGACTCACTTATTTCAAATAAATAAATTGTCACACTCAGTAAGTTAGAGTGCAACATTTTAAATCCTTAAAATTAAGTTTATCTTTTGACTTTTAAAACCTATGCATTTGAGAAGGATATCTGATTATTTGGGTCAAATGAGGAAATCAAAACCCAGTAAGTTAGGGTTCGATTTCACAAAATTCCTAAATATCGAATATTACCTTTATTTTTATTCATTATTTAGAAAAATCCTCGTCTCGAGAGAACAACATGTTATGTCCAATGCGTTAGGACATAACGTATCGAATTCCCGAGAATGAGCTTTTTATTTATGTTTTAATTAAAAAGGGTATTCGGTTTCTTAGATCCTGAGGAAGATTGGAATCTAGTAAGTTAGGACACATTCTTTTCGAGGATCCCAAATTCCGAGTATCGTGTTATTTTGAAAGTTTTTGAATGAAATAACTTTGTAATTTGTAATCTTTTGAATGAATAAAAAAACGATTGTATAATAATGTACAACTTGCAATGATAATTCATAGACTAAAGCGTGCACTAAGGAACAATGAATAATCAATGAATACAACAAACAAACATAACAACAATGATCTCTATTGTACATCATGCCAATATCAATATCAACATTCAAAAACTAATAAAAAAAGAACCAATTAATGCAAATGCAAACCAAATGTATAAGTTTTGAAATAACTAAAAACAAATGATATGAAAGAAATGGAAATTGTAAATCAATAAAGTATGTACAAGAATTTAAAATAAATAATATACTAGAAAGTGAAATAACCAAAATAGATAATACTATATATATGATGTAGTAGGTGTAAAAAGTTGAAATAAGTAAAATAAAAAAAATAGACAATTTGAAAGAAATAATATATATATATAGAAAAATAAGTGAAATATAAAACTTGTAGTCCATCGAATATTGTATAGGCATGTATGTATAATGAAAATAATTTAATATAAAAATTGAATATGTACAAAAATAACGTTGTATAAGAATATTATTACTTAATGTTTACATGCAGAATATAAAAAAAATGGTTTTAAAAAAATATTATAAAATAAAAGTTGCTAAAGATATATATATTATATTGGACTAATGTGAAGAAAATGAAACAATAGTCATTATAAAACTAAATAAGGATATGAGATAAAAGAACAATTTGAAATGATGATAAATAATAAGGTAATAATTATACACAGAATAAGTAAGTAGAAATATAATCAAATATAATAATATTAATAATACAAAGCTGTAATAATAATAGTAACAATAATAATAATAATAATAATAATAATAATAATAATAATAATAATAATAATAAACAATCAGAAGGACCAATTCGCAATCAAGACTGAAATGTAAGAGCAAATTCGAAAATAAACACAAGGGGTGCGAACCACATTAACACGCGAATAACTAAGAGGGTCAAAAGGGAAATTAATCCATGCCCTTAAAAACACTGTGTTACATAAGGACCGAAATGAAATTTGTAGGAAATTATGCGGCCCAATTTAAAGAAACAAAAGAAACCAAATTAAAATGAAGTGCAAAGATGGAGGACTTAGGGCGCAAATATCCCACCAAAGTGAAAACACGCGGATCCTCCCCGGGTCGGGTCACCGCGCGGGTCTCCATCTTATACAGCGTTGTTCCGACGCTTATGATTCATTGTTAAAACGGCGTCGTATCAATGTACCATTTAAACTAAGTTTTTGTTTAAAAAAAACATTTGCATCAACAAAAAAATAAAAAGGGCTTAAACTCTCTGCTAGGGTTTCTGACCCTAGCTTTCGCGCCGCTCGGGGGATCCGTCAGTCCTCGCCCCACCGTCCTCGCTCGAGCTCCGATCACAATGAAGCGAACGAGGACCACATCGGCATCGGCGTGAAGGTAAATCCCTCCCTTCATTTCTCTTTTTATTTATTGTTATTAAAAATAATATATGAAACAAATTTAAAAACTGAAAGGAGAAAAACAAAAAAAAATAATCACCTTTAGAAACTGTTTTTTTCTATTACTTTTCAAAAAATTTTCTTTTATACAATATTCGTGTCTGTAACCACCCCTCTTACAGATTTTTAAATCTGCCTTTATAGCCGAAAATGAAAAAAAGAAGATAAAACAAAAAATCGAAAGAAATCTGTCCTTTTTCTTTTATTTGCTGTCAATTTCTGCACTTTTTGTTTGCTTGTCCTTCTTGCAGGTACGACATACGGAGGGTGAACGTGGCGCAGCGCGTGGAGGCGTGGTACGGTTGCTGCGACGCTGGGAGTCGAATGTTGCTAGGGTTCTTTGCCCCTGTTTTGTGTTTTGGGCTCGTTGGGCTAAAGGTTTTTTAGGCTAGTGGGTTTGATGTAATTTGGGTTATCAGGCTTAATGTATTTAGGTAATTTAGGTTAGATTAATTGGGCTATCAGTTTGTAAATGGACTATTTTATGGGACATTTATTCTATTTATTTTGTTTTTGCAATGTATGTGGGCTGGGCATAAATTGGGTATTACAAATGTGTTACTGGACTACAAAGTCACCGTGTCTAAACCGACATTATATATTAGAGAGTGTTGGAGGTCGACAGAAGGCTACAATTGGTGGGTACGATTTGCATTGATCTAGAAGTCGAAGATGTGGGAGATACGAAAATTTGTTGGGCCTCACATATGATAGAAGATTAGCAAAAACTTGTTTTCAAAAATATCTGTACGTGTATTATGCCAATGGTGAAAGACATGTCGACCATTAAAGTTTCGGTACTGATTGCCAAAATGCTGACATAATTCCAGTATCGAGTATCATACCAGAAGGCATAGATAGTTAAAAAGATGGCAATTGAGCAATTGTACGGAGATTTTGATGTGTCCTACAATGAGCTACAAGGATTGATAGCCACTATGCGAGAGTACGTGCCAGGGACTGTAATTGAGTTATAGACAGGACCTTATTACGGTTTGAATAACCAACTACAAGTAAGAAAAAAGTTTCCAACGGATGTTTTGGACTTTTGATCCATGCGTACGCGTATTTTCTCACTGCAAGCCGTTTGTGCAAGTAGATGAGACCTAGTTATATGGTAAATATACGTAGATCCTATTTCTCACGGTTGCTGAAGACAGGAACAAGAACGTGCTTCCGATAGCATTTGCCATTATGGATAAGGAGAACATGAAATCTTGGAATTCTTCCTTACGAACCTGCGGAGGCATGTTAGTAGTAACGATAATATTTGCATCATCTCCGATAGAGGGAAAAGATTAATTGTTGCATTAAGCATTCGGTGTACCATGGAGATCCGTTTACTGCATCCGGCACATCGCAGCTAACTTTCACTAAGATTATAAGAATGCAGATTGGCGGAGACAAGTTGTGAGAATGAGTAAAGGATGACCTTATATTTTCAATATACGTTTTAATGTTTTAGGGCGAGACTGTAACTTATGTTTTATTACTATATACACAGCGTACGAGTTAGAGCCACACATTTTCCAGAAAAGGATGACTCGACTTGAGCGTGACATGGAGGGTGAAATGAACACACCTTTTCGATAGTGGTTAGGTACCATGGAGTTATGGCAATAGGCTCAAAGTTTCAACGAGGGCTTTCACTATGGTTATATAACCACCGACTTGGCAGAGGGTGTTAACTCCGTATTGATGAAAACACGACATCTTTCGATTTCATCTGTGTTCTCGGCTACGTTCTACAGATTGGCTACCTTGATGCCAAGAATGGGGCAACAACAAGTCAACCAGATAGAGGCAGGACACGTGTTTGTTGAAGATGTTAGGGATGCAATGGTTGCAAACCGTCAAATGGCAAGGTCGATGAATGTAGAAGTATATTCATGACGTCTTGAAACATTTTAAGTTACGGAAACCATCGGTTGTCGACCCAGTATACCACCTAGGTCCTATGGAGTTGATCCTTGAAATAGATGGTGCGATCATAGGAGGTTCCACAAACTTCATTATCCCTGTGCGCATGTCCTGGAAACTTGTGCTAAAGTCTCACTCAATGTGGAACAATTTATTGATGAGGTGTACACCCTTGAGTGCACGTTGCATGTCTAGGAGAACGAATTCCCTGTCTTGCCTGACCTGTCTACATGGGAGGTACCTTCGACGACTTTCGAGCTTGTCTTAGACAGAGGATTGCGTAGGAATCTAAAAGTTCGTCAGAAATCATCCAGAATCCATAATGAAATGGAAATTAGGGAGAAATTTGACGGATAGCTTTGTGGCATATGCAGATTAGCTGGTCATAATCGGAGTAAATACCTGCAGTGAAACTACTATATTGGAAAATCATTGCAATCGGGTAGGAATTGAGTTAATGTACTCTAATGTATCTAATTTATATTACAAAGTTTGTTCCTCGTTTTAATGTTGCAATTAATCTAATTTAAATTACAAAGTTTGTTCCAAGTTTTAATGTTGTAATAAATCTCAATTAAATAAATACAAAGATTGTTTTTTTTTTCATTTATATTTTTGTAGAATTAAATAAATACAAACTTGACTATTTAAATTGTAAAAACCCCTAAAATTGATGGTTTGATGGTGTACTCCTAGGGGTATATTTTTGTGGAGGTCAACGTTCACGTTGCGAGTGATCGCAACGATCAACATTCTCTGTACCCACACATGAGGGTGTGTGAAACATAGAAGAAAAATCATATGTCCCAAATGCCATCGATGAACTTAAGTCGGGAGGAGTGAAGTACTACGGTGGATACGAGCCGAGAGGAGTGGAGTACCGCAATGGATACGAGCCAGGAGGAATAGAGTACTGTAGTAGATACGGGCCAAGAGAAGTAGAGTACTCCAGTGATGGTGGGTTGAAGATATCAAACTCTGACTGATTTCCATGTCCTGACGAACCTAGGATATAGTTATCGACCTGCAACTCTGGATGATAAAAACTATCCCCAGAATGTGTATGAGACCTCTTGGGCTCTAGCTCTGGCTTTAGCTCAGGCTCTGGCTCGTATGCCCCAAGTCAGTGCATGTGTAAGGGGGCTGCAATCCATTGCCCATAAAGTAAATACAATTTTTTCGTAATAGAGTACCACTGTATGTACTCTAACGAGGGTTGCAAATCAAAAGAAATATCCATCTGAGGTCTCTGCCCCATCCGATTGTCCTACACTGCAATATATTGTTGATGCACAACCCCCCAACTATTTCCATGTTTTCCCCTCTTGTTAATCCCATGGATCTTCCCCAATTGCATTGGCGAAACTGGGATATACTATATGCAACCAAACTGCCAGAGTACTCAATCCCCTTTATACCACTCCACTGTTGGGAAATTGATAATGGGTGTGTTAATGCACCACAGGTGTGAGTGAATGTAGGCAGATGAGGGAACAACAGCTGCAATTTCCAGTCTTTGATAGGGCATCCAGATGAACTGCACATTAATAACATGGTTAAATTCTAACACGGCTCAGTAAGATATACAAAGTAATTACGTGACACGAATATTGGAATAGCTTACCCCTTCCCCGACATGTTATTCAATCATCAGACGGTTTATCGAAATAATGTATAACCTCTCGATACCTGGATTGATACTCCATCTACGAAAACAAATAACTTTTCAGAATAATATCATTAGAAAAAAATGCCAATTGATTACTATAACGGGTACAATTTTGTCACCTATTCACTAGTGGAAATACATATGCTTGGTGACTAACCGATGCCAAGAATGGCATCTGGTAAAGAGCCCAAAACTGTAGTAATATGAGGCATCCACCTATGTACACGACAGAAGGCTTTGTTGTCTGGCAAAGCTCACAATACAACATAGCCAGTACTGCGGAACCCTAACTATACGAGCGGACATTATGAAAATCAGTTAATAGGGGTAAGTACATCAAATGAACCTTATTGTTGTTTGCATCCGGTATGAGTACACCCCTTATGATGTGCATAATGTACACTCGAGTAGTGCACATCACCTCCTGCTTAGTGACATTAATTGATAAATGCTCAAAATTAGATTTCAACCATGAAAATTTCAAACCTGTAAATTTTGACTCAGCATCACCGGACGAGACTCCTAGTAGGTTATATCAAAGGGGAGTCGACTCAGAGATCATACTTACGCCCGTTACCGCATTCCCGTTGATTGGGAGCCCAAGTTGCAATGCAACATACTCTAGAGTGATAGTCCACTCCCTACACGGTAAATGAAAAGTGTGAGTCTCCGGGCGCCAATGCTCAACCAAAGCAGATATTAAGTCGTACCACAAATCAAACGTCCAGGTCAATGCTACTAACTAGAATCAGGCTAACTCCAAGTATGGCACTAGTCGTTCAACTGGGGGGTATCCTAAACCATTCACACAACCCCTCAATGCGCAGTACAAGCCCTGGCATTATTAAATTACAGAAAATAGTTTTATAACAGAATTTAATTTCGTAAATAACATGGAGCTTTTTATAAGGGAACCCATGAATAAGAAAACAATATTTTACCATCTTATTAACTGTGTTTGATAAGTGACCATCGTATCAAAGAACCCATTTCGATATCTACAATTTTAAAACAAATTTTGATAATTAATTTCTAAGTTTGATCCATTTTAAATATTTATCAAAAAACCTAAATGTGATATAATAAATTTTACAATAAATACAGTACAAAAATTTCATTACAAAAATACTAAACAGTTTTGTCCACATCATATTTTTTGTTATGATATTGTAGTATATAATTAACAAAAATAAATATATCTCATAAATTCTAACTCAATGGTCTCATCTTTTACCTACATAAAAAAACAAAAAACTTATGTTAAAATAATAAAAATAACATGCCAATAAAAAAAATAACAGAAACATAACATAAACTATCTCAACATAATAAACCTAATAAATACGAATGTTGTTATTATTATTTTTTTGAAAAAAACATAATAAATTTAAAACACACATAACAAATAAATTACATAAAAAACAAAACATAGAGGATTATACATAAATACGAATATTGTTATTTAAATATAATAAAAAACATAAAAAAATTTACGAATGAAAATATAAAATAGAAACATATCTTACCAAAATAATATCTCTTTTTAACGAAATAATACCTTACAAAAATAAAAATAAAATCATAAATAAATCAAAAACAACTAAAAAAATTAATTTTTACAACAAAAAAAACCACTAAATTAAAAAAATACCTTTTATAATTTTTTTAAACACCAAACCCTTATAACCCCCAAATACAACTTCTTAATTTTTTTTCACACTCTAAACACAACCCTAAATTAAATCCCTTTTTCTTTCCCATTCTCTTTTCCTTCCCTTTCTCATTTCCTTTCCTTTTCTTCTATTTTTTTTCCTTCTCATTCTCCTCTCTTTACCTATTTTACTTCTATTTTTTTCTTTCTTTTTCCCTTGCTTCCCTTCCATTCTCTTCTTCTCTTCTTCTCTTCTTCTCTTCTTCTCTTCTTCTAAACTATTTTTTTCTTTTCAGATCATAATGGGATTGGGGACCATTATAAGGTCCCTAAAACACAAGTCATGAGACCAGTGATGGTCCCGTTCCATCGCTGTAGGGCAATGCAGTGTCCCATCATCGTAGAAGAGCTTGGTGCCGCCTACCAGTTGGGCTTCACCAGCTCAGTGCTGCCTACCAATTAGGCATCACAAACTCTCAGTGCCGTCTATGAGGTGGCCTTCACCTGCGGTTGTCAAGGTCACGGGGTTGGGTTGGGTTTTGGTGGTATATGGGTCATATTTGACTTGTATTTCTTTGGTGTCGCCTATCAACATGCCATATCTTATTAATATATATTTTTTAAATTTGGCTATCAGAATTTAGGGTGGTGCCGCCTATGCACTACCCTCCATACCATGGATATACCATTTTGATATATAATCTGACTGACATACCAATTTGGTATATAATTATTATTTTTTATATTATTGCTGTAAAAAAGCCTCTATCATCTTTATATAAATTTATTACGAAAAAGTTTAAAATTTGAATATTTATTTGTTAAAAATTAAATGTAGATTTTAAATTATAAAATTTGTGGTATATTACTTAAAATCAAATATAGAATATAATTAAATTGTTTAATAAATATAAAATTTTAAATTATGAAAGTTTTCATTTTACATCTTTATCTTTAAAGGTGGTAACGGGTAAGCTCTGATTGAGCTGTGTTTGGATTCGCATTATTTTGGGCTCGAATATCTCTGGTTGGGATCAGTTGAGCTTTCTTGGAATCAAATTTTTCTCAAATCCATATTTTTCAAGTTTGGGTTTTCTCAAACTCGGACCCTCTCGAATTCAAATATTTTCAGGCTCAAATTTTTTTAGGGTTAGGTCGAGTGAGCATAAAGAGATTCAAATAATTTGATGTTTTATAATTTATATTCGTGATAATAACATATTTGCCTCCCATACATTAGAAAAAATTTTAATGTGGTATCTAAAGTTTTTTAATGTCTAATGTGCCTCCTATACTTTGCTTTTGTTGTCTAAAAAAGTACCTGGGTCTAACGACGCTAAAGTATGATGTGGCAGTACACGTAGACTGCTAAAATAATACCATGTGGTACTTTACTATAAAGAAAGTTAATCAAGTTAAATAGGGGCATAGTAACAATTTTACCATTTTATTTCTAAAGCCAAAGAAATATTTATTTTTTCTTTCTTTTCTTTTATTTTATTTTTCTTTTTTTTTCCTTGACCAATTGACCAAAAAAGCCTTTTTTTTCAAAAAATTACAGAAATGGGCCGATTTTTTTTAAATGATGGGAATGGTCCGTTTTTACAAAAACGCGTTAAGTTGGCATCATTTTCAGGGGAAACGCAGAAAAACGCATCTAGCTCAGCGCTTCTTTCCCTGATGTCAGGTAAAACACGCTAACGTGGAAACATTTTTCTAAAAAGCGTCCACGTGGGTGTGCTTTTACCTGTGTTTTCCCAGTTAGGGTTTTTTAATTTTTAATTATTTAGGGTTATGGTTATAATTTAGGGTTTATGAAATTAGAGTTTAAGAGTTTTTATTTTTTTAACTGTCTAGGTTTAGGATTTCCTTTATTTTTAAGGTTTAGGGGGTCTGAAAAAATAATTTGTATATGATGAGTTTTAAAAAAATATTTTTGAGGGGTTGAGTTCTGAAGATATAATTTTGACGAGAGGTTGAGTTCTGTAGAGAAAAAATGCTTTAAGTAGGATGCAAAGTCAGCAAAAGAACTAAAAACGCTTCCAACTGGACACCCTTTCCAGAACTACTGCTTCTCAGAAAATAAATTTGATTAGATGGTTCTAAAAAATATCCTAGGATTCCCGGGATGAGGTTTGTGAAAAATGCCCTGAAGAGTGGGGGTTGAGGTTTATAAAAGAAAAATGCTCCAAGCAGGATGCACTGTCAGCAAAAAGCACTGAAAGCACTTCTAATTGGACGTCCTTTTCAGTACTGCTGCTTTTGAGAAAATAAATTTTATGATATGATTATGAAAAAATATCTCGGGATTCCTAGGGCATTTTACAGAAAGGAGTGAGATGCATTTTGTTAGTCTATAAATGACTCATATTTCAGCATCTGATGGCATAAGTTGGATCAATAGAAATTGAAAAAGTTCAAAAGAATAGAAGTTGGAGTTGAAGGTATAAGTTGATTTTCCGTGTTAATTTTATACGAAGCATTATATTTATTGCATAATTTTTTGATTTTTCGTGTTAATTTTGCTTGTTTTGAATTTCTCTCGATAGATAAATTGGTTAACAATGAGTGGACGAATTAATTTTATTATTTATTACGATGGTGAGGTCCGTGACACTGAGAACTACATGCTTTTTTTATCGAAGAACACAACGCAACTAGCTTTTAACCAGAACATAAAATTGACGGAACTTCGAAAAAGAATTAGGCAAAAAATCTTCGGATCTATAACAATGAGAGTTTCGTCTATTAAGTATTGGTTTTTTGTTTCAGTAGATCCCATGAGATATGACTCATTTGATGTTAAAGGTGCTCAGGGCTTAAAGCCGATGGTGTAGACGCACCTTGAAAGTGGAACACCATTTCTTGAATTATATGTGGAATTTTCAAAATCGGATGAGGGACTTGCAACTTCAATGTCTCTTCCTGTCCGACACGTGAGAACGATTGAAAATGTCGATAGTACAACCAGTTTATTAAAATGTTCCCATTATGATATCTCGGATCATCAATGGGAAGACACTCATCTCTCTTGGCCTTAGATTTCAATCGTGGGAGGCAGAACACTGAACCATCGGGTTTTAATGGTAAAACAAAATACACAACCTCTACACACACTCAATTAGTGGATGGAACATGCACCTCGGTGGGTTGATGTTTGACACTGGGAATACTTACTAGGGAATGACATCATCTTCCAGTGGTTGGTAATTGACATGTGATTTTAGATGTTCCGGAACGTACACGAGAAGGGATGATTTACTTCCTACGATGTCTACCGGTGAGGGGACCTCCAACATGGCAGATGTTAGTGGGTCTGAGAATGAAGATGACAATGTATCCGATATAAATCCTTCTTGAGAGTTTGGTTTCGATGGTTCAGAAGTTGGATTATTTTCTGAACTGGAGCCTATCCCAACTGAACTTGAAAACGGTAAAGGGGGTGATGAAGATGAAGATGAAGAAGTAGATCTACGATTCACATTGTACTTGTTACCAACCCACATGCATAATGTCGATCTTTTGGTAGAGGATTCTTTGGAGTTTGCAAAGAGGCCTGGCCATAGAAGTGCATCGTTGGATTCGGGTGATTTGGAAATGGGTAAGGAGTATTCCAGTAAAGATGGTTTTCTCGCAGCATTGAAGTAATATAGCATTAATAATAGGGTTAACTTTCACGAGGTTAAATCCAAATATGAGAAGTTTGAGGGGAAGTGTGTAGTCTAATATGGCAACTACTCATGGAAAATCATGGCTTCTGTTAGGAAGAAGACGAAGTTATAGAGGATTAAAAAGTTTACCGGTTCACATACATGTGTTGCCTCGGGTACATTATCACTGGGTTATTAGAGCTTGCTCCTTTTAAATTGTTACTTGATAAAGATCTACATTGCAAACCAAAAGGTCAACTGTGCTCGACCCTAATACGCGACAACATAAATAGCCGGGAGCTCTCAAACTAACAGAGGTTATGCGGGTTGTGTAGGAACCCGGGTCATACAATGTCGTCCTGTCCACATTGAAGTTAAACATTATAATATGTCTTCATGGGAATTGTTAGCCATTTTTAATCCAAAATAAATTTAATATTTGTTCATGTGAATTTTCAACAAAAACATTTGATATTTCTGTTCAAATCAAACCTTATTGCAATGCTATGTGAAAATATTCAAGGTACATTCGAATTTTGATTAGGGTTTAATAGATAGCTAAATTAGACAGTGTACAAAAAATATTCAAAAGAAATTATATTAATTTAAATGATACAATTTACAATTCATTAGTGCATATGCCAGTCGAAATCTCTGCCACATTGGGGTGGTTGGCGGTTACGCGCTAGATTTCTTCTAGGTTCCGCTTTCGACCGAGGTTGTGGTTGTTGGGGTTCACCTTCAGTTGGTGTAGATCCTTGCATTTGTGCAACCCCCGGCCTATTACTAGATGGTTGAGAAGATGACCAACCTTGATAGAACAAAGATGCCAGAGGTATTTGCGTTACCCATAGTGAATAAGCGTCACTATGTTGAGCCCCATAAGTTGATGGGATAATGAGTGGACTCCCCGTTGGTGCCTCATGCATAGATGCCTATACATTGTCGTATACATCGTCGTCATCAGAAAATGAGATGGCCCAGACGTGTACCACATCGGTGATGGATGACCAACAATCTAACTTGACATAGGATTAGAAACAGAAGAATGAGGTGTAATATTTTATGCTTGTGTGTGAAAACAAAAGAGTTATGATAATGACCAGAATAAGATGATGCACAATGAAGGGGATGTGGTGAGGGTGGCTGTGTTGATGCCGTCGGGGTTGGTTCTTGCGTGGGCGTTGATGATGGGGCTGTCTCGCCACACCTTGGATTTAAAAGGGTCTGTCGTAGCCTACTCATATGAAGACACTAATGCCTATCCTATTTGGTCAACAAATATGGCTTGCCATGGATCCTAAACCATGTCATGTAATCTGGATCGCATGTTAACTCCAAAATGAGAATTGCGTCACGAGAAGGTAAAAAATCATACCGGTTGTTCCACATCTCGATGGATTGTGAGTGGAATACCGACCAATTAGTATCCGATCACTATAAGTCGAAACGGTGAAGATCATCAAGCTCTTGAGGTGCCATAGGAATCGATTGCCAGAATTTGAACTGTCGCAACATTTTATCCGCCTCGTGCATCTCGAAGGTAGCGTATACTACCAATTGGACCTTAACGTGCCAGGCGTTGAGATGCACAAAGAATGCCTCAAGAATTACTGCCCGAATTGTCGGGTCCTCATATGGTGTTCATTCAAACTATATGAATGTGATAAAAACATTAGCTATATATATACTTCTAAATACGAAATCGACTACCTTATTTGTATATTGTTCAAAATTAAATAAATACATACATCTACTTCCGATCGCTGGTCCAATAGAAGCCGTTTATCTTCAAACTCAATAGGTAATCCCAATGACTTAGGTCATGGTTCCACCTAATTAAATAATTTATTAGCATAATAATTTTATTTTAAATCAATTTGATAATGGTAATATATACTGAATTTTACCTTGTTACGAGTGGAAATGTATACGGGTAGTCCACTCGAGGACGTAAAAGTGGAAGGCAGTACTGAGCCTATGATTGTAGTAGTAAAAGGAAACCACCAATTTTGATTTTTTCTGATTTCGTCGCCTAATACATCTCCTACTACAATGTCGGCAACACTGTGGACCCCCAACTAAGTTTCGCTAGCCTGTTTAAAACTGATGAGTTTCAGCAATCACCTTAAATGTACAAGGTTTCGTGACTTATCAGGTATCAGAATACCCCCGATAATATGAAGGATGTACACCTGAGCGTATCGTACTCTTTTCTCTTCAGTAGAATCCTCCGCCAGTTCCATGAAATTATTTCGTAATAAGGCCATTTCAATTTGACCTCCGATAATCATCTTCGGTACTACACCCAAAAGCTCGTAACAGACGATCCCTCAATTAGTAGATTGAACAAACTCGATAACTACCGATCCGTCCACGGGTAACCCCAACTGTAATTGCATATCCTCTAGAGTGATAGTACACTCGCAGCATGAAAATAGAATGTGTGCGTCTCTAGTCTCCACCTCTCCACCAACGCAATTATGAGTTTCGAGTCTAACTTACACCCCCCGCCTAAGTAGGCCACGTGGAAAAAGTCAATTTTCCTCAAGTAAGTTTTGCTTAATGGTGATGAAGGACTAGGTAGATTACGAATATGGCATTGCAAAATTCGATCATCCACCTATTTACATAAGAAGTTATAAAAAATATTAAGTTCAATTATAATTATGAAATAAAAAAATAAAAAAATTATTTTTACCATTTGCAATTGATTGACGGAGATGTGCTTGTCATCAAGATGGATTAAAGACCCGACCATTGCTAAAATGAACACAAACAATTTTTTAATAAAAATACTATTTCTTGGAATTAATAATAAAAAATAATATTAACTTAGATAAAAATAGAATTTAGGATAGTAATTTGAGAGCTTTTTGAGAATTGTGAGAAATTTGAGAAATTAGAAGAGAATTTGTGAGAATTGTGTGTGAAAAATTTATTGTGAGGGGTTTATACTCTTTTTTTTGGACCGTTGGGGGTCTAACGGCTAGTTCAAATAGCCGTTGGAGTATGGGCAAAAGAGTGCCCATGTGGACGCTTTTTAGAAAAGCGCTTCCACATTAAAGCGTTTTACCTGACATCAGGGAAAAAAGCGCTAAGCTAAACACGTTTTTCTACGTTTCCCTTGAAAATGACACCAGCTCAAAATATTTTTGTAAAAACGGATCATTCCCATTTTTTTTTGAAAAAATCGACCCATTTTTTGTATTTTTTTTTGGAAATGGGGCTTTTCTGGTCAATTGTTATTTTTTCTTTGCAAACTAGAATGCAAAATTGAAAGAATAACAAAAACAAGAACAAAAATACAAGATTGAAAGAATACAAAACAAAATGCAAAATTGATTATTATGAACCATGTAACATTTCCAACATTTTTTTAATCACATCTCCATTGATTTAATCACAAACCTAAAAATTTAATCATAAAGAACAAGCATTACAAACATAGTCAGTAGCTTGTTCGGATCTACACACTCCAAAGTCCCAAAATCAGTAGGTTTTTTGCCTAAAAATCTAATCTATTTGCCATTCAACTGCAGTAATGTTCTTCAAATAAACATATCTTTCTTTTCCATCATCCAGAAAACTTCTAAAACCCATTAAAATCAGATTATAATACTCTTTGTTCCACCTTTGACAACCATGAAAACAACGAAAATTGACATCCAAGAACCATCACTTACCATCAACAACACCCAAAGAACATCATCACCACAAGCCCTCAGTTCAACTGAGATCCAAGCCCCGTCCTCGTAAATTCAAATCAAACCTTAGCATACTTTCACTGAACTCATAACGAGACCACCGAACACCAAAAATAGAGGTTAACGTGGTGGCTCGATGTTGGTTCTGGGTATAGGCTGCTGATTTAAAATTTGAACAAAGAAAAATAAACAGTAGACCTAAGTGACTACCATAGAAGAAGATAATCAATGGTGATAGTTTTCATCGTCGATGATGGTTTTGGACATGGGAATTGTCTGTTTGGCTGCTTAGAAAATCAGGGGAAAGCAGAAGAAGACCAAAAGATGATCAGTAGAAAAAAAGAAGAGAGAAAATGAGAAGAAAAATGCTTTTGAGTATGGATGTCGTCTAATTTGTGCTGTGGAGGAGAAAAACTACAATGGCTAGGACCTTCGTTGGAAAAGGTGAGAAGAAAAGTGCCATGTGGCAGTATAGCGGTTCAAGTGCAATTAAAGTCAAGTATCTTTTTGGAAAATGGAAGTAGAGTTGGCCATGGTCGGACTGGATCGGGTTCGGATTGAGTTCTAATAAAATTTTAGGTCTGATTGATAGGTTTGGGCTTGGTCCGATCCGAAAAATGAGTTTAAATTTTTTCTCAAACTTGGCCCAAATAAAAATGCTAAAATCTAGGTTCGGCCCGCCCCTATTAATTTTTTAATTTTATTTTTTATATAATTTTTTCTTAAAAATATAATACACTAAAAATTATTAAAATAAATTTTCCTCAACAATTTGAAAATAAATTTAAAAAAAAAGTATTTATACTTAAATAACTAAGATAAGTGCAACTTAACAACCAAATGTCTCTAAAATAGTTACAAAATTAACAATAAAACAAATGTTGTACAATATCCAAACATTAACAACAAAATAGTAGCAATATAATAGTGAAATAGTAGCAAAATAATGGCAAAAAGTGGAAAAATAACAACAAAATGACACATTATTGCAAATTCGAGCCGGGCCTAGGCCAAAAAATCCTTACCTGAGGCCCGACCTATTTTCTAAATAGGCCTTATTTTTTGCCAAAACCCATTTATTGGGCCTATATTTTTGCCCAAACCCTCCCATTTTTCGGACGGACTTTTGGGCTAACTCTAGATGGAAGCAAAGTATATGGGACACATTAAATATTTAAAACTTTAGATATTACATTAAAAATTTTACTAAAATATAATGGACAAATATGTCATTATCCCTTTTTATTTCGAACACAATAATTAATTTCACTTTGATATGATGATAACACAAAATTGTCACACTTGATTTTCATCAAGGATCGAAAATTAAAGAAGGTTTAGGAGTAAATTGAAAGAGATAGTAGGTCCGATAGACTCTTCTGAAAATCTGGAAATTTTAGTAGCTGGATGGTAAATATTTGAGTCTCAATCTTGGTTTAATTAAGTTGGAACTGGCTGGTTCTTTAATGGGAAACAAAATGATTAGAGATGAATCGCTTATTTGGGACTTTGGTGACTGTGCGTGAAATGTCATATATATGTATGAGGAGGATTATTTTGTAGGCAGAATTCTTCTCATTATTGTTTTATTTTCTTCTCTTCTGCATCATCTTCTTTAATTGCTCCAAAAAAAAACAAAAAGTTGAGGAAAGCTTTGCATGGGACAATGATCATGAGGTTTGAGTTTGGAAAGTAGAGAATCCAGTGAACTAGTAAGTTTTTTAATCTTTTTGTATTTGTGGATTTGAGAAAAAAAGAAGTAAGGATTTTTGGAATCTTTGAAAAGCTTCTACATGATACTGGATTCTAGGTTTTAAAGTTTGAATACGTTTAGTTTTATTGGTATATGGGTTGTCGTGTTTAGCTTCCAATATGAATGAGACTCTAGCATTCGAAAAAGCTAAGCTAGCGAGGATGAGGGATAGTAGGTGAGTTTCTAAACTCCACTATTTAGGGTGTTGTTTTGGTTGTTGTGCTACTTGTATCTTCTGGTCTAAGTTCAGCTTGAGTTATATGGTTGTATATGATTTTGGTAAATGAGAAAGTTGTGCATGCATAAAGTTGTGCAATTACATGAATGTTTGTTAGCATGTTCTTGAATTGCATAATAGAATTGGTTTGTGTCGTACTCCATGATATAGTATGATTTCTAAAATGTAGAGTACGGAGGAAATTATTTGATTGTTTAGTTGAAGATAGGAAAATTGGTGATACGAACCTGGTCGCATCATGTCACGATACAACTCGACGGCATCAGCATTGGTCCAAACATGAGGGTCCCAAGTGCAAAATAAAGTGTTAATTCCAGTTTGCTAGTTTGGTTGCTAGAAAAATAAGGATGTTTAACACTTTCAGTTCTCTTAGCTATAGTTTAATTGTTGGAATAAAAGTTAATTCGGTTTTAGTTATATTAGTTAAATTATGTTTCGATTTGGACATTAATAATTTAGGTTTTAAATGTGTCAAAATCTTGACATTTTAAATGTGTTTTAAACTTATTAATTCTTTCCGAATTCATACAGCTTTAATATATGATTTAAATTGGTCTTAGTTTAGACGAATTAAATTGAAATTAGTTTTGACAAATTAAATTGGTCTTAGTTCAGACACCTTAATTGTGTCTAGCGTCTAGACAAATTAATTGTCTCAAATTTATTTTTTATGTTGCATTAAACCGACCTTTAAAAGTGTTTTGTACGTTGGCTGAATGTGCTGCTCACAATGGATTCAATGAACTCTGGCTGCACCTAGACGTGCATGAACCTTGCAGCTTCTGTTTACTCTCTCCCAAGCATCTTTTCGTGACAACCAACAGCCAAGAGTTCCCTCACCTAATTCAGCAGTTGAACAACATCAATTCACATCTCCTGGTCGATTATATGCCTACTTAATTCAGCTCACCTACAAGTTCATTAACCGACTGTTCGTGGAATGCAAAGGTTATGTCCATTAGCGTTTTCCATGCTAGATACATTCATTTTGCTGTTTTGTGCATTCGTTGCACCAAGGATACAAATTACTCCAGCTTTCAAAGCAAAGATCAAATAAGTTAACTGAACTGCTCAACTCAGCTGATAAGTGCATTCAGCTGACCATTCGGGTAGTGCAAAGGCTAAAGCTGTTGACTTGACCAATGATTAGATGCATCCATTTATTGACTCCATTATTTCAGCTCAAGAATCGAACTTGTCAAGGTGAATTGCTCAGCCATTAAGTCAGCCCTATGGCTGTTCGGGTATAGCAATAGTCAGTTGAACATTAAGTTAACTCTTGGTTAATTTCAGCTGAAATCTAAGTCAACATTAGAGTGTAATTATTTGCAATTAAATTGAGACTATTCGGTTAGAGCTAAGTGAACTTATAAATAGCTCATTGTAAATTGATTTGAAGGTTACTTAACTTTGAAATTTTATGAATATTAAGCTTAGTGAGTTATTCAACTCCCTTCGTTCTTTTGAGACTCGATTGACTTATCTAACCTAGTCTAGTGGCATCAACCCATTTCTTTCCGAACTTATCACTTCCAGCAAGTGTGGCGTTCACCCCTATACCATAGGTTCCTATCTCCCTAGATAGCGGGTCTCAGTTTGTTATCTTTTAGCCATTTTCGTTAACAAGTGTTGATATAAGAGTAGGGTCGATATTCGCATATAATATCGGTTTATTCTTTCAAACTTGTTCTACAATCACATTCAGCTGAAAACACTCACCTATCACTCCTTTACAAAGCCAACCAACCTAGAAACCCTATTGTTCAGCCTTCATTAACGACACTTCTCAATTTACGATCCGGTATTTATGCAACTCATAATCAACTTCGAGCATGAGTTCGTATTATTTGGTATCAGAGCTAGCCAAATTGAGTAAGCAAATTCGTTCTTGAAGCTCCCGAGATTGTTAAAAAAGAAAAAAATTTGAAAAAGAAAATCAAAATTAAAAAGAAGAGGAAGAAGAAAGTGGTTACAAATTTTGAAAATACAAAAAGGGAGACGTGACTTGTGTTAAAAAAAGAAGAAGAAAAAAAGTTAGCTCAAAAGTTTCAATTTTTTTAAAGTAAATTTTCTTACTTAAAACCCTGTTCAGCCACACTTATAAACTTTTTTTCTTTCTAGCCCACCTTCTTACCTATATATTTCCAACCTTCACATTAAATTTTGAAGCCGACACCACCAAGATCGTGCTATTTAGACAAAGTAGTCTCTTACAAACTTTGGGAGGCAAATTTGAGTGGTAAAAGGCAAAAGTGTGTGTGAGTGCAGTAGAGTGAAGAAAAATCCTATATTCAAGTGCAAACACGAGTGTTGAGCGTTAATTTTTTTTATTTTTTATTTCTTTATGAATGAACTTGTAAGGTTTGTGGTGAGGTTTCTTTTCATTACATAATGTCGAGAAGTCTTAAATGACATACGGCGGGTGGCGGTGCATCCAGGGGTGGTTGCATGCAGCCAAGAAGGAACGTAGCCAAAGGAGGAGTTCCTGACCTTCAAGTTCAAGCCATCATATGAAAAATATCTCGCTTGTTCCAATCGCAATTCGATTCTATCCAAGAACAAATGGATCAAATGGATGAGCGAAGTCAGAGAGAAAACACCCCTCCAAACCCGAGAAGAGAATGAGGTCAACGGTGGCAACACGATAATGACCTTTATAAGGCCAACGACGTGGAAAGCAATCAATCATCCAACTAAAGTAGAAGACAGCGAGATCGTAGAAATTGAGGTCCTAGGGATCGTGAGCGAATCAATGACGATCTCAAGAATATTAAGATGGACATCCCTCCCTTTTAAGGCAAAACTAATCTGAAAACGTATCTTGAATGGGAAAAGAAAATAGAGCTCGTCTTCGAGTGCCACAATTACTCGGAGAGCAAGAAAGTTAAGCTTGCAGCCATTGAGTTCTCCGATTATGTTGTTGTATGGTGAGACCAATTAATAACAAGCTGGAGACAAAACGGTGAACGACCCATTTCTACATGGGACGAGATGAAAGCTTTTATGCGGAAGAGGTTCATTCCGGCGTACTACCACCGTGAGCTCTACCAAAAGCTACAACACCTTACACAAGGTAATCGTAGCATCGAGGATTATTTCAAAGAAATAGAGATTGCCATGATCCGAGCCGACATCGAGGAGGACCGGGAAGCCACCATGGCAAGATTCTTAGCTGGATTGAATTCAGATATTGCCAACATAGTCGAACTACAACACTACGTTAAAATTAAAGATATGCTGCATATGACTATTAAAGTGGAGAAGTAACTCAAAAGGAAAAGTGTCGTTCAATCATATTCAAATTCCACTCCTATAATGAAATGAAGCCAAGGAACTAGCAAGCAAGAAAATTTTAATCGAACGAAGAAACCCACTGTAGCCACAAAAGCTAATAAGTCGAGTGGAGAAACGAATAAAGACACAAATGAATTCGTGAACAACTTTACCTAAGACGTTAAGTGCTTCAAGTGTCTTGGAAGAGGCCATATTCCAAATCAGTACCCAAATCGAAGAATAATGGTTATGAGACCCGATGGTGAGATCAAGTTGGAAGAAAAAAAAGAAAAAGAATTAGAATCACCTACCGAAGAAGAAGAAGAACTCGAGTTTGCTGTTGAAGGCAAAATACTCATTGTTAAACGGAGCTTGAGCATTTAAAATGCTGAAGATGAGCAGCAATGAGAGAAATTTTTTCACACACGATGCCACGTTCAAGGCAAAGTGTGTAGCATGATTATCGACTGAGGAAGCTACACAAATGTTGCTAGCAGCATGCTAGTAGAGAAGCTCGGGTTGCCAATGACGAAACATCCTCAACCATACAAGTTACAATGGCTCAACGACAGAGGTGAGTTGAAAGTCACCAAACAAATCGTTATCGCTTTTTTCATCGAAAACTATAACGATGAGGTCTTATACGACGTGGTGCAGATGCATGCGGGCCATTTGCTTTTGGGGAGGCCTTGGCAGTTTGATTGAAAGGTTATTCACGATGGATTCAACAACCGATATTCATTTAAACATCACAGAATGAATGTCACATTAGTGCCCCTTACACCGAAACAAGTCCACGATGACCAAATTCAGATGAAAAATTCTTTTGAAAATTCGAGAGAAAAAAGAAAAATAGAAAAAGAAAGAGTCAATAAAAGAATTGAGTGAAGAGAGCTTTCAAATAAAAGGGAGGATAATTTTTGCTAACCGGCATTTAAATCTTCCTCTTGAATCTTCTTCATTTCAGGTTTGTAAAGCTCTAGCAAAAGACAAGTTCCAACTCCATTATCTACCCGAGGAACGACGATTTCAATTGATTAAAAAGGGTAACTTGGAAAATACACATGTTCTTGACATTCCCAATGGTAATAAAGGTAAGGAACTTATTGATATTCAATCATATTGGAACTTTGTGACTTCCGATGGCATGATTCAAATAAGTCCTTTATAATGATTTGTTTAGTTGTTATATGTTGAAAAGAAATGCTAAATTTGATTCGAATAATGATTTGAAATATTTTCTTAATCATTTGTTTTGTGTTGAATTACAAGATGATTTGATCTTTACTGCTGAATCTAATTTGGATTGTGTTTTGAATTTGTTTGTCATATATAATACACCATCGACACAAACAAGTTTCAATCTATTCAATTTAGAGTGTCATGCGAATTATTTAGTTTCATGCAAGCCAATTTTGAGGTTACCTTTGCCTATTCAATGGGATTTTGAAAATTTTGATCGATCGCACATACCTATGACTAAATTCTATTTCACTAACATATTTGCATTGTTGATAAATGAAAAGCTTACATTTTATTTGAGAATGAGCCAACACAACCGTGTGTTCAAACCTGAATCAAGTTTCCTTAAGATATTGCTAAAAGAAGATGATGGTTTGTTCCCATTGATTAAGCCAAATGTTGACGATTCGTATTGTTTGGACCTACTTGGTGTGTATCATTTCCATAAGAATGTTAACGTATCTAATTTGTCTCTTCTTAATGCAGGCGCTGATTTGAGGACAAATCATTTTCAAAAGGGAGGGATGATACGAACTCAGTCGCATCATGTCATGATACAACTCAACGGCATCGACATTAGTCCACACACGAGGGTCCCAAGTGCAAAATGAAGTGTTAATTCTAATTTGCAAGTTTGGTTACTGGAAAAATAAGAATGTTTAACACTTCCAGTTCTCTTAGCTATAGTTTAATTGCTGGAATAAAAGTTAATTCGGTTTTAGTTAAATTAGATAAATTATGTTTCGATTTGGACATTAATAATTTGGGTTTTAATTGTGTCAAAATCTGGAGATTTTGAATCTATTTTAAACTTATTAATTCTATCCAAATTCATACAGCTTTAATATATTATTTAAATTGGTCTTAGTTTAGACGAATTAAATTGGACTTAGTTTTGACAAATTAAATTGGTCTTAGTTCAGACACATTAATTGTGTCTAACGTCTAAACAAATTAATTGTGTCTCAAATTTATTTTTTATGTTGAATTAAACTAACCTTTAAATGTGTTTTGTAGGTTGGCTAAATGTGCTACTCACAATGGATTCAATGGACGGTATTAAAAAGACTGTCTGCACTTGGACGTGTATGAACCTTGCAGCTGTTGTTTACTCTCTCCCAAGCATCTTTTCGTGACAACCAACAGCCAAGAGTTCCCTCACTTAATTCAGCAGCTGAACAACATCAATTCACACCTCCTGGTCGATTATATGCCTGCTTGATTTATCTCACCTACAAGTTCATTAACCGACTGTTCGTGGAATGCAAAGGTTATGTCCATTGGCATTTTCCATGCTGTATACATTTCTTTTGTTGTTTTCACATTCGTTTCACCAAAGATACAAATTACTCCAGCTTTCAATGTAATGATCAAATAAGTTAAATGAACTGCTCAACTAAGCTGATAAGTGCATTCAGCTGACCATTCGGGTAGTGCAAAGGCTAAAGCTGTTAACTTCACCAATGATTAGATGCATCCATTTATTGACTCCATTATTTCAGCTCAAGAACTGAACTTGTCAAGGTGAATTGCTCAGCCATTAACTCAACCCCATGGCTGTTTGGGTATAGCAATAGTCAGTTGAACATTAAGTTAATTCTTGGTTAATTTCAGCTGAAATCTAAGTCAACATTAGAGTGTAATTATTTGCAATTAAATTGAGACTATTCGACTAGAGCTAAGTGAGCTTATAAATAGCTCATTGTAAACTGATTTGAATTTTACTTAACTTTGAAATTTTATGAATATTAAGCTTAGTGAGTTATTCAACTCCCTTCGTTCTTTTGAGACTCAATTGACTTATCTAGCCTAGTCTAGTGGCGTCAACCCGTTTCTTTTCGAACTTATCACTTTCAGCAAGTGCCGCGTTCACCCCTATACCATAAGTTCCTATCTCCCCAAATAGCGGGTCTTGGTTTGTTATCTTTTAGCCAATTTCGTTAACAAGTGTTGATATAAAAGTAGGGTTGATATTAAATATAATATCTGTTCATTCTTTCAAACTTATTCTACAATCACATTCAGCTGAAAACATTCACCTATCACTCATTTACAAAACCAACCAACCTAGAAACCCTATTGTTCAGCCTTCATTAACGACACTTCTTAATTTACGATCGAGCATCTATGCAACTCGTAATCAACTCTGAGCACTGGTTCGTATCAATTGGCGTAATGGAGGAATGAACATATTGAAAGGAGATTTAAGGAGGCTTGGTTAGATAAATGGTCTACTAGCTTTATGGAGTGGCATCATGGCAATGGTCTACTGGCTTTATAGAGTAGCATTATGGTAATGGTCTACTGGCTCTATGGAGTGGCATCACAGAGATGATCTACTGGCTCTATGGAACGACACCATGAAAATGGTTTACTGGCTCTTTGGAATTGAAAGTCCACGACTAGCCTTGACATGATGTAATAAAAGACAGGTTCGCCTTATGAAAAAATGAAGTTTGCTAGGACAGTAAACAGGGAAGTCTGCTAGGGCATATAAGTGGAAACTGCTTTATGACTCGCATAGTAAAAAGGTCTGTCATAATAGTTATGGCGTGTATGGGAACGTTGGCAAGTGTATTGATAAGAGGTCTAGCCAAGACGCTAAAGCAAGAGGAATATATGAGAACGTCTAGAATGGGGATATACGTGGAAAAATGGGGTTATCCTTAAGAATATTTGCAAATATATATTTGTTATTAAGAGTCCGCTAGAGGTAACAAACAAGCTAACATTGGTTATGAGAAAGTGATACGATTCTCCAAATCCTATTTCTAAGTGTTTCTTGACAAGGGGGTCACCAGAAAAAGAGATGTCCACCAAGGACTATCTTATGCAGGAAGTCCGCTAAGAACTTTTTTATGTGAAATGTTCGCCAATGACTATCTTGAAGACGGAAATGTTCGCAACAATCAACGGATGAAAAGGGATGTCCGTTAGGACTATCTAGCGTTGAGAAGCCCACTAAAGACTATCTTATAAATTGGAAGTCCACCTTACATGATCTAGCATGAAGATAGTCTGTTAGGGACTATTGGTGGCTTTGAAGTCCATTAGGACTATTTAATTAAATAAATATCTATGTATACTATCTTGAAGAGGGAAAGTCCAATAAGACTATCTTATAGGTACAGCTTCGCAAGGAAAGAGTAGTGCTTAAATATCCACCAAATCTTATATTCGAAGGCTACATACGAGAATGGAAGTAAATAGGTTCCCTCTAAAAATGGTATACACACAAGTTAAATTACAAGGAAGTGGATGACTGGATAATACAGTAAGTAGATTTTGAATTTGACGTAGAATGAAGGAATTAGGGTAAGAATCTGTCATTACAATAAAGTGTGTACTAGTCAGCCAAAGTTAACCAATGATACGAGATGAGATATCTAACAAGTTTATTAGAAAAGAAAGGCTATAAATCTGAGATGAAGTTTAAGTCTCTTGTAAGAGTCGTCGAGGCACATACAACTTAGAGAAATTCTGCCACAGATGTACCCATCAACAGTTTGTTCAAGAAGAGCGTATAGGTGTCGACCACGCCAACCAAATTGCGAGAGCTTATATGAAACTTAAGGAGTTATTTACATGCATTAATCCTTGTTGCTTGTAACATCAATACGCTATTATTTAATAATTTATATATGGAATCTCACTAAGTTCATTCGAACTTATGAGTGGTTTGCCTTAAATGCAAGATCGAAGGCTGTTATGAAAGCTATGAGAAGGGACCAAGCTAGACCTTGCGAAATCTATGTAGGTTTCTTTGAAGCTGTATCATGCATATAGAGTGGCGCCCTTAGAGGCTATGCCTCTGGGATTGAATATGTAATGAAGCAAAATTCAACTTGTTAAAATTACATATATAGGTATATTCAGTAGATGGGTATGTTGTAAAGAACATTTTTCTACTTAGTTAATCGTATAATAAGAGATTTCATACGATGTTCATTTATGAAAATGCTTTGCTTAGTTAATTGATTAAGTCAAATTTGTATGTGGACGTAGCATTGAGTCTAGCATAGAATTAAATAAATTGGAAATATGTTGTTATGTAACGAATACATTGTGACATTTAGTACCCGAATTTAACGATCGGTTTGGGTATAGTGTTACAAAACAAATTTGCTTCATATAAAACATAAATTTTATATAGATGTTTTATTTAAATAGAAATATTGTATATAACATAACTAAAAAATGTTTATTACAAGCTATGTTTATGATTATATAATATATAAGAATTTATAAACATAATTAATATTATTCTATAATATGCATATGAACTTTTATGATTTTTTTTGTTTATTTGTATGTAATATTAATAGTTATATGGTATGTACATAAATTTTAATTATTTGAATTATTATCTAATATATATATATATATAAAAGGT
Organism: Gossypium hirsutum; assembly: GCF_007990345.1. Classification (NCBI taxonomy): domain Eukaryota; kingdom Viridiplantae; phylum Streptophyta; class Magnoliopsida; order Malvales; family Malvaceae; genus Gossypium; species Gossypium hirsutum. The sequence goes on along the minus strand of NC_053446.1, from coordinate 21,293,628 downwards.
ACAAGTTTGGAAAAACTTTTAAATTGGTAAGAATAATTTTTATTATTTATTATATTACTAAAATGGTATTTGAATAATTTTTATTTTATTATTAAAATTTTAATATTAAAAAATATTTATTATATTTAGGCTTAAGGGTAAAAAAATGTCTTTAGTAAAGAAATAAAAGAAAATCAATTAAGCCCTTAAAAGAATGTACTCAATTGAGCCCTCAATTCAACTAGGCTTTGTCGATAATGAAAACCATTATTGACCGGCTTGATTATTAACAGATGCTCACGCGATTGACAAAATCAATGAGAAGTCAACACATGACATGCCACTTGGACAAGTATGCTGATGTGACATCTTTTAACCTAATTATTAATGTCACATTAATAAATTTAACAAAAAAAATAGTATTAACAATATGACTTGATTTTTAAAATTTAAAAAGTAAAGAGACTAAATTTTTGGAAATAAAAGTATAAGAACTAAATTCTAAATTTGTGAAGAGTACAAGGACTTATGGTATATTTTAACCTAATTATTAATGATTGTTTCGTTATAAATTTGGACCTTTTCAGATTTTAGATTAGATCTATCTCGGGTTTTAGCTCGAATTGGTTTCGAGTTTGAGCTCAAGCTCGAGTCGGCCTTAGGCTTAGGATTTTTCAGGCTCGGATTCTTCAAGCTTGAGCTTTATTAGGCTCAAATTTTGATCGGACACAAATTTTTTGGGGTTTGGATTTCTTGGGCTTGGATAATTATGGGGTTAAATTTTCTCAAATTTAGATCTTTACGAGCTTAGATTGACACAAGCAAATTTTCGGGCTCGAGTCTATTTTGTCAACTCTATTTATCGTTACTCTTAAACACTTCATTTTATCTTAAATGACATTAAATTTTAAATGATTTTGAATACACCTATAAAATGCTTGGAATAAATTACATGAATGTTTCAATTTGAATGTTAGATGTTAGAAAAATAGAATTACCAGACAAAGAGGAGGAAGATTCAGAAAAAAAAACTCAAAAAAAAAAGAAAGAGAATGTAGAGTAAATAAAGAATAAAGGTAAGATTTTAAAGGATGATATAGTCATAAAAGAAAAATAAATAAAGGGTTAAATCATTATTTGGGGCCTAAACTTGGTAATTATTCTCAATTGGAACTTTAACTTTTTTTGTGTGTGTCAAAGTTAAGTCTTGAATTTGATAATTGTTCAAACATTGGGGTATGAACTAGGCAACTATTCCCATATTGGGGTTTGAATTGTTTTTTTTTTGTCTAAGTTAGTTCTTAAACTAGACAATTGTTCTCATATTAGGATCTGAACTTGATAATTATTTTCACATTGAAACCTAGACTTTAGAATTTTCAAAGAACTATTAAAGACTAACTTGGATTAAAAAAAAATTTAAGTGCCAACGTGGGAATAAATATCAAGTTCAGGATCAAACTTGAAAAAAAAAGAAGTTGAGGTCCAATGTAAAAAAATCATCAAATTTAAAGCTTAACTTGAATAAATAAATTTTAAACCCCATTATGAGAATAGTTGCCAAAAATTAAAAGAATGATTTATCCCATAAATAAATGAAGTATTCAACACATTGTTATTAAAAAATAAAATTTGGAGTGGTAAATCAAACAAGTAACAAAATCCGTACAATCAAGTTGCTTACACGGCACTCTAAAGTGTAAACAAAAAACCATATGCTGAGCTTATAAATAAAGGATAGTAGTTATTTCATCTATATCACACTTACCATTCTTTGTGAGCTATGCACCACAATGCTTTCCTGCAACAACCACTTTCCCTTCTCTAATTTTATAAATCAAAGACGAATAATTGTATTTTCATCCTCTCCTATGAGGATCACCCCCACATTATCAGTTTCTTCATTTTATTACGAGACAAAAGTTAATGCTTGAGTAGGTTTACTATTTGTAGCTCCACTGCAATAAATAGCAAGTGTTGAACACGCTCCTCCTCTATTGCACGTTGGCAATGCCATTGATAATCTTATTAATTTCACTTTACCAAAGACTAAGGTAACTTGAGATAGTTGTGGGCTGCCAAGTTTCCTTTACAGTAGTGCATGGATCATTATTATTACCAAAATAAATTTGGTTTTTCATAAAATCTAGAAAACTAAATAATATCCAAAAATAAGATTCATTAATCAGAAGAAAACATTCTTTCTTACTGTCTGTTTGAGCTTAAAAGAAAATCAAAGTAGCGATAAAATAGAAACCAGGTCAATAAATGAGGTAGGTATGAGTAAAAAAGGGACTTAAAAGAATATTGGTAAGATAAAATGGCATTTATCATTTGACCATTTTCTCCAAGGCTTGAGACTCGGGCAAGCCGAGGTATCCATGGTTGCGAATCTCAGACAGAAACTCGAAAAATCTTCGTGTTTCTCCTTGCAGGTCAAACCTATCAGACCAGACAGATAGTTCACACTTGAAGCATGTCTGGTATGTGAAATACATTTTAATATAAAATTTATATTTACAACATTAATGGTTAAGGAAAAAAAGAATTGAAAGAGTACCAAACCTAACCGTTTAAATCAGTGAGTGGGCATGGTTGCTGTCCAAATAGTCTTCCTATTCAAGTAAAGGTGGTTGAAGTTTGGCACATTGAGTGAAAAAGTGGGCAACCCTTTTTCTCTCAACCCTTCCCTTTCTTATACTCGTTTTCTGATATGAATGTGATCATCATCATCAACTGCAGCAACCCCTTTGATGATTTCTTTCTTTTAAAAACATGTACACAGCCACCAAAAGTTAAAAAAAGGTGGCAAAAGAAAAAAAAATGAAAAAGTTGGACATTTCCATACCCACCCAAGGGAAACAAAAAAGGTTAAAGAATTTGTGTTTGGAAAGGTAAGAAACATTACAATAGTGAGTAGAAAGAAACAAAATAGAAACTCTCCCCCATGTGTTAGATAAAAAGGCTAGGACCAAGAAAAAGATTATTTGAAACAACAATGTTGTATGGGATAGATGGAGGCTGTTTGCTGCTGTTCTTCTTTTTGTAGCTTCTCATAACTTAGCTTTTTGAAGGGTTCTTGCAGAATTTGGAAGTTTGAAGCTCTCTCTTAAAGGTACATTACGCGTATGTTTTAGTTTTTTTAGCATTTTTGTTTATATAAAGTTTTGGGCTTTTGTCAATTATGTTGTTCATGATCAAAGGTAATCTTTTTTCTTTTGGCTCTGTGTTAATTATGTTCTTGGGGAAGGAGTAGAAAACTATAATTTTCAAAAAGTGAGCTTTTCTTTAAGGTAGTAAACTTTTAGTATTAAAATTTTCCTGTCTTTGGATCTTTTCTGTACGAGTGTCAGATGTTTTGTTGGAGAATTAATTGTTGTCTTTTAAGCTTTAAACAACACAGATCCCCCCCCCCCTCTCCATGGCAAGTATTATATGTTCTCAAAACCAGGAGTTTCTGAAAATAAAAAATCTCTAGCATTTGAGTATTTATGGTGAACTTTTTTTGTGGGGTTTCTACTAGGAGAACTCAAGCTTCCCAGAAGGAAAAATTTCTGCGGAGAGGAAGTTTATGCTGATTGTCAAGGATTTCTGTACTATTATTTTAATTATATAAAAAGTGACAAAATTATCTTTCATGGGTGATTAACAAAACAAATGGACTTTCATGCCTGCTTGTATATGTCTGCAAGGGTTTCTATACTTGGACTGAAATGTTTTGAGCTTAACTTGGAACCATAAGAAACAAACTGGTGGGTTAAACCCAATTTACTTATATCCTGTGAGAATATGGAGGCTGTTTTTCGTTCAACTTACACCGAATTCTGAATCACCATACCAAAATTCCCCTGTTTCTTCTCGTGTCATCTGTTCTTTTCATTTTGCTTTTTGTTCGATTCATTCATGGTGGTGGATGACCTTAGTTTCAGGCCTATAGCCTCCTTTGTGAGAAGTTTTAATTCTCTTTTAATGAGTAGTTTTGGGACCTTATCCTTATGAATAATCAAGCTAATTTACTTGTTATTGTGTTTACAAAAGTTTCCATGTCGTAACATTTGTTCTTTATTTAAGAACTTTTGCATCATGAAAAGCCTGAAAAGTTTCCAAGTCATAACGCTTATCAAGCATTTTAATCAGATTTCATGGTTGAAAACTTGAATTTTAGAATCTGCATGAAACATTAAATGTTTTGATTAATGCATTGTTTTTCATCCTTATCTTTCATGATGGACACTATGCTGTATAGCACTGTAATTACATTAGATCTTATGCATCTCTTTACGACTCCAGATAGGACCGTCGTTTTGGCCCTTGCACGAGTGGATTTGCTGGCTTTTTTTGGTTATTCTGTTTCTTCACATGCTTAGACCAACAAAGTAATGCTGGCAGTATGGGAAAGAAAGGAAGTTGGTTTTCTGCAATTAAAAGGGTTTTCATACCACACTCCAAGGAAAAGCTAAGTAATGTAAGTTCGTATTTTTAACTAGGTGCATATGGACTTCGCTACTTTGTCTATGGTTTTGATTAACTATATGAAAAGAACGTACTAATTGTAGATGTTTTTTATTGTTTAATTTCATCATCTATCTCATATTTTTGTTAGAGAAAAACTTACATTTTGTGTATAAGGTTCAAACATCCAGCAGATAGTTGTGATTGCTGATTAGGTAAACAAAAGAACCCGGCATTTGGAAAGATGTCAAAATAGAAATGGGTAGAATTAGTTGCCTTTGGAGAGTGAAATTTCTGATTGAAGACATTTTTGTTGCATAGTCAGCTCTTGAAGTCAATGTGTTTGTTTCATAGATCAAATGTATCTCATGCATCGTAAGAAGCACTCTGGATTTAGTTCTTGTAAAGAATGAACCTTTTTCTACCTAAATGTTATTGAGAAGATGCCTTCTGTTTTTCTATGGTTAAATCCTTCAGGAATCGGATAAACGAAGTGGTAAAGAAAAGAAGAAGAAAGGCCTAGGAAAATTAAGGCATGGAGAAACCAATTCCTTTATTCCCCTCTTTAGAGAACCCAGCAGTATTGAGAAAATTCTTGGGGAGGCTGAAAGAGAGCATAAACTAGTATTCAGGCCTCCAACACCTCCAGAGCAGCCAACGACACCACCTTTTGTGCCTCATAAAGATGCTTCTCCAAGAGTTCCTTCACAGAGGATTGCCTCTCCTAGGATTGCTTCCCCGAGGGCTGCTTCTCCAAGAACCGTTTCCCCTCCACGAGCTGCTTCTCCAAGAGCTGCTCCACCTAAGGTCGTCTGTCCTCGACCAGAACCAACTTTAAGGAATCATCATGCTTCTGCTACGAAAATTCAAGCAGCCTATAGAGGTTATATGGTAAATCTTCACTTTTCTTATTAACAAAAGATTTCAAAGTGCAAATTTCATGGAGGCAACAGGTTTTGAATAGACGAACAATGACAAATTATATGGCCATAAACTGAATAATAGTTCAGCAGAATTAATCTGTTAAAGATTTCATATTTTAAGGACTTATGACAAGTACTGATGTGGGATATTATTGTTTGTGCAAGTCTGGTCTATATTTAGTCACTTTCCCCTCCACTCACATATTATAAATGAACATAATTCCCCTTAAAACCTTTATAGGTAGAAAGGTTAAAAGCCATTTGCTATGAACAACTTTCTAATGGGCTCAGTAATGGCTGAAGTTTCCTTGGGAAAACAGTTAATCGCATTGCTCTTAGTTGTTGGTGATATCATGTTGTATGATGATACACAGTAGAGTCCTTTGCATTGATTTGTCTTGCATCAATAGTTGATTCCCAGATTGATTATCTTGGAACTCATAATACAGGCGAGGAGAAGTTTTCGAGCTTGGAAAGGCCTTGTGAGGCTTCAAGGAGTTGTTAGAGGTCAAAACGTGAAACGTCAAACTTCAACTGCAATGAAACGTATGCAGCTTTTGGTGCGAATACAGTCTCAGATTCAGTCACGCCGGATCCAGATGTTAGAAAACCAAGCACGACAAGAGGTTCATTTTAAGAATGATAAAGAAGTGGAGAGTACCTTGGGTAAATTGGCCTTCAGTCAGGCAGTAAGTTTTCATTTGTTTCATTTCTGGTTGCATATACTCTTCTTTCTAGTCTCATAAGACCTCAGGAAACTTGGTGAAACTTGGAGATAATTCATGCCTGTTTCGTACATATTTACTCTTTATATTCCTGTTAAAATGAGTAACTTAGTTGAGCATTGGATCAGTCCGAGGCAGGCAATGAAGACTGGGATGATAGTGTGCTACCAAAAGAAGAAATCGAGGCAAGAATGCAGAGGAAGGTAGAGGCAGTCATCAAGAGAGAGAGAGCCATGGCCTATGCATATTCCCACCAGGTATTTTTACTACCCCAAATCCAGTTTCAGTTGGATCATGCAGGATGGTTAGTGTATAAACTCATATTTTCAGCATATCTTTTTGCTGAAAGCTGCTAGTTGAAACAATACTTTGTCCTTCAATGGACCCCTCTGTTGGTTAAGCATTCTAGTTTTTCTGTCGTATTGGTGTATAATTTCCTATGGGAATTAAACTGATGAAGCGATCTCGAATGATCATCTGAAGTGTGACTTGGCTTCTGAATATTTTACGTCCAACATTGATAGGGTTGAATGTCAAATCTAATCAAACCTTAGCATTCATCTCCATTTAGTTTGACTTGTATAAGCCTAACTACCGTTGATTTACCTTTCTCCATACAGCTATGGAAAACTACTCCAAAACCAGTTCACGCAGACATTCGCACTCGTGGATTTCCATGGTGGTGGAACTGGTTAGAACGTCAGCTATCTTCTAGCAACACTCCTGAAAGCCAAGGCATTAAGAATTTCCCGCTTACACCACCAAGGCCAAATTCCGAATTGAAGCCTAGTCCAAAACCGCCATTGAGCAGCAAGCAACATCAATTTATGTTTGACAATATGGACACTCCAACACCGAAATCTACAAGATCAACTACACGACCTATGCAAACTCCACCTAGTAGAATCCTACAAGGAAGCAGTTCAGGATTGTCAAAATATTCAAGACCGAGAGCTAGTGGAGCGGATTCGCCATTCGACTTGCCCTTGAAGGATGATGACAGCCTTACTAGCTGCCCACCATTTTCAGTTCCAAATTACATGACACCAACAGTTTCAGCGAAGGCCAAAGCAAGAGCCAACAGCAATCTGAAGGAGATGTTCATGGGGACTCCAGGAAGCGAGTCATCGAAGAGGCGGGTTTCATTCCCTTTGACACAAGGGATAGGATCATTCAAGTGGAGCAAAGGGTCTTTGTTTTCAGGCAAGGATTCAAGCTCTCAAAAGGGTTTAGATAAGAACCAATCGCTTCAATCTATAGGTAATTTGAGTGTGGATTCAACCGTTTCAATGCCTGCTACGGTTGGAAGAAAGCCATTTAACCGATTTGTGTGATCTTCTATTGTTCCTTATTTTTTAACCTTTGATTTCTTCATTTTGGTGTTTATCTGAGTGTATGGTGCTATGTTGAGTTGCACAATTTACTGGTTGTAAGATAAAAATAAAAAAAATTTAAAAAAAAAACCCTATAGGAAATGATGGTTTCAATGTAACACGATTTGGGGTTTGGTAAGCTATTATAGTAATTTTTTTTAATTCTTTATTATTTTTCTAGGTTGGGGATGAGATTTATGGTTATTTGGGATGACAAAATTTGAAGCTGTGAGATCAATTTTAAATTGATTCCCTTCGAATAAAGTAGATTTAAAAAAAAATTGTGGACGGAGTGGACTAGGATGAATTTTTTATTTTGGACCTTGCGTATGGAGTAGTTATAATAACCACTTTTTTCGTTTCGTCTCGTCACTATATGAAATTACTATTTTTTTTTCTTTGTATATATAAGGTAAAAATGTAACAAAATATTATAGAAGAAAATTCATATATTTTATGTTTAAATAATTTTTTAAAGAATTATATTTAGATGTTTACTCGACTTTAAAAAGATTTAAAAGATTAAAGATAAGTACAGAAATTAAATTGAAATAGAGCATGTTTGGGTGGGAGATGGATGTATCTAACATTCATGGAGGTGATAGTGGTTTTTAAGACTATACGTACATAGTGGAGCGGGGCATGTAACATTTTTAAAGTTCCCTTAGTAGTAAGAAGAGTAAACTCTGGAATATATGTGTTAAGATTTCTTAAAGTAAATAAAATGTGAATTATCAATGTTAGTAGAAAAGAGTATCGGATATTGAAGGAACTTAAAACAAGAAATCTGTTGTGAGATAATGATTTGAAGGACTAAATTATAAAAAAATTGAAGAGTAATGGGGCCAAATCGTAAATACTCAAAATTTAAGGGTTTAAAGTGAAAAAATAGAAAAATTTTAGTGACTAAAATTGTCATTTTTCCAAAAGTGTGAATAACAAAATTGTAAATATAAAAAAGTTTCAAGAACAAAATGGTCCTTTTGCAAGAAAAATAATTTTAAGAAATTTACTACAATACCCTTGAGTGTATGGATGAATCAAGGCTATTGGATTTACTTGAAGATTAAGAAAAGGGATATGAACCCTTAGATTATAATTATTATGTTGGTGATATTTTATTATTTAATTATTATTTTAATATATATGATAATTATAAAGGAAGTCTTCATACTTTCAAAAAGCTCTTAACGTCCATGAAAGGGAGAAGAACAAAATTTTGCACTTTATGTAATTTAGTCATTTTCCATTAAATTTACTATTTTCATCCAAAATTCATGAAAATTTCTATAATCACCAAAAAGGAAAAGTGAAGTAGGGATCCTAGAGAGTTCGATTATCATTTTGGAAGTAAGAAATTGGAGTTGGAAGTGAAGGAAGTTAAAGAGAAGTTAGGAAATCAAGGTGTCAAGGCTTGAAGATGAAGATGGAAGTGTGAGAAAGAATGTAGTCAAGAAATTAAGCTAAGTGGTTTTAATTATTATGTTACATTTATTTGAGTGTTTAAATTGATGAGATATTGTAAGAATTAATTTTGTATAATTATTTTTCATGTTCTAAATAAAGAAAATATAATGTTTATGTATGCAGAGAATGGTGAATAATTTTAAGAATAATTGATGAATGATTTTAAGTGAATAACTAAAAGCAAGTGTGAGTTGTTTAATTATGAAAATTTGTAATAAAAATTTTATTAGTGTGACTGATAAATTGTGCATTTGTGATGTTGAAAGTTGTAAATATTTATTTTGATTATTATTTGGATGAGTAAATTGAAAAATTATCTGTTAAAGTGATTAATTTGATAAAAAATGAAGTAATGAGTAAATTGTAAATTTGGATAAAATTCTGAAATTAAGGATTTAAATAGAGAGATTAAATTTTGGATTTTTATGATAAGACTATGAGAATATGATATATTGAAAAATTATATTTAAATTAACATGTTTTAGATTAAAAGAACTAAATTGAAAATTTTCTAAAAGTTCAAAATTTAAGAATTGAAATGTGGAAATCTAAAATTTAAATATTAATTGTTATGTATGGTTTTTTATTTGAAAACTTATAAAAGAGAACATTATGAGATAATGATTGATGTTATAGCAGACTTGTCCATGGGTTGGGTTATCTGTTTAGGCTCGAAGGTCCATCCAAAATTCGAGAGGGTTTGGGTAAAAAAACAAGCCCGAAAAATGGGATTGGGCAAAAAAATTAGGCCCCTTTAAAATATGGGTTGGGCTGGAACATTCAAGCCTCGAGCTTGGCCTGGCCCATTTTAAATTTATAATACTTTATATTATGTTATTTATATATATATATTATGTAATTTAGAACACATGAAAAAAATAAACCTATACTAAATATATAATACTACTCTAATGTAAACATTAAAAAAATGTTAAGATGACTATATAAAAATTTTCAATAAATAAAAAAATGTATAAAATTATTAAATATTAAAATAAAAAAATATAAATATTATTTTTTTTAAAAATTAAAAATAATATGGGTGGGCATAAAATTGGCTTGGGTTAGTATTTTGTAAATATGGGTGGGGGCAAAATTTTAGGCCCAAATTTTGGGTCGGGCCCGGCTTGAGCAAGAATAAAGTATGTTAATATCATGATTAGGCATGGCCCGAACCCGACCCGACCCATTTACACCTCTATGTTATAGGGACTAAATTGTAAAGATTTTAAAATCTGGAAATTTGAGAAAAGGGGACTGACTTATAAAAATCTGGGAATTCTGGGCTGTTTTTGGAAGAAACAGATTCTGTTTTTAAGGACTAAAATCATAAAACAGTAAAAATCGAACTTCAGGGACCAATTTGTAAAAACTGCAAAACTAAAATTTTATGGACTGTTTGTAAAATTTGTAATATTGAAAAATAGGTCCTGTTTAATAAATTCTAAAAAATACAGGAGTGGAAATGAAGAAAATAATTATATAAGTGGTTAAATGAAAATTTTGGAAAATTATTGAATTAAGTCTTAAATTAGAAAATAAATAAGTAAAAGTATATATATACATATATTGAGAATTAATTTAGTAACAACAATATGAAGGTGAAGTGAGTTATATTATGAAGTATTAGTTCATCTTGAGAAATGATTAAATTGAAAAGAAGTTAAATTTAATATAAAATAAATAATATTAGGATGCAAAAGTCACGAGAAGTTTTGATATACGAAGACTTTGAAGTTAAAAAGGAATAGTAATCTAGTATATATTCCGATACCTTTATTCTTTAAATTGACTTGAAATCTAGATTCTCTAATTAAAACTTAATTAATGATGAACTTTTAAAAGGAATTTAAATGTCATATGGAGCCTCGATGCCAGAAAAGTAAGCTAGGGTTAGAGATTAGAACTGTTAATTTTAATGTGACACTTCTTATTCGTATTTGTTAACATGTTGGATAAAGGATGTTACAGGACAAGTGATAAAGCAACGTGTGCCAACTGTGAAGTGGTGATAAATTTAGCAACCCACTCTATGGTCATCCTTATAATTACTTTGCTTGTTATATTTTGGTTGTTCTCTGAATTTGAAACTTGTGTACAAATAGTTTAAGCTTAAAGTAAAACATGGAAATCAAATTTATTTTTATTAAATAGATAAGTTCAATCAAACTTATTCATTTAAATTTATCAAGAGTTTTAAATATTAAATGAAACAAATTAATTTAAATTGGGAGTGAAAATAAATTTAAATAAGGAAATACATGTAATTAAGAATATTAAATGCACTCTATTTTTTTTTACTCGTATGAACATTTTTCTATAGCACGAAAGCATTATTTAACATGTTATCAAAATGTAAAAATGTTATCATGTTGGTGAAAGAAAATTTCAACATTAAAAATAGAGTTATGAAATGGTTATTTAACAATTGAATCATAGGTAGAGTACTAACTTACTTTAAAAAAGCTTGCATCAATTTTGAGTTGGTGTTGAGTTGATTTGTGACACCAACTCCATAAATGATTCTATTAATAAAGTTTTAGTTGAAGTATTAAAGTCGAGGTGCTATTGATGTTGGTGAAATGGGTTAAAATCTCTTTATATGCAAAAGTTTTATTGGTTTTTCTTTAAAAAATATAAAAAAGAGAAAAGTACCCTTGTAATAATATAAATTACAAATATGAAAGGGTTAATTAATAATTTATCCAAATTAGTTGGTGTCACTTAACTTGTGACACAAAACTCAGTAAATGACTTAATATTGGTAAAGAAGTAAAGATACATAGAACACGAAGAGGGTGGAAAATAAATTTTATGTTAAAGATTGTCATATTAAACAATGATGAGATTTTTGTTGGATGGCAAAGTTTAAGATTCTTAATGTTTTGAGTTTAAATCATATAGTTTGCATATTTTCTTAATTTAAAGTTATTTTTTTATTAATTTTTATATAAAGTATGAAAATACAAAAATACCTTATAATACTATATTTTACATGTTTCAAATATAATTTTTTTTGGTGATTTCCTTGACCGAGTTGGTATCAAGTTGACTCATGACACCAACCTAATCACAAACTTAATAATAGTATAGGTAACACAAAAGTATTTTCCTCATTAGGTATTGTTAAAGAACTGACATATCCTTAAGGTTTTGTACCATGAGGCTAAAGAAAACCTAAAGGCATCTATTGAATTTGCTGAAGAATGAAAACTAATGCAAGCCCAAGAGCCATTCACAATCTCATTCGATAACCCAACAAAGTGATGGACTTAGTCTTCCTAAAGGTCCAACCACTCGAGCAAGATCAAGGTAGATTCAAGCTAAGTTAAACTTGGTCGCACAAGATACCGTGATGAGTGGGCTTAACAAGCTTGGAAGAGTTGAAATCAATGCGAAAGACAATCAAGGTTCCAAATCTTGGTTTCTTACAAGCAACATTGAAATGAACTTTGATATTGGACCTTTACAAAAGAAGGGATCAAAATATGTGTATACAAGTAAATGTGTATATGGTTGGGATATGTCTTGGTAATTGGAAAAAAGGTTATAAGGAGAAAAATGTGAGGATATGATTCAGGTACAATGTAAGGAGGATTGATTTGATTTAAGTCAATGTTGAGTACAAAAAGATGTTTTATGTGACTGTGATGGATAATGATCATGATAAAAGAAGAGAGAGAGAGAGAGAGAGAGAAAGAGAGAAAGAGATTGTGTAATTTGTCAGTGAAAGGAAAGCACAAATAATTTTGAGTTTGAGATTTGGCATTGCCAGTATAAAGTGATTAATTTGATGGCATAATAAGTGGCTAATGAGGAAATCTCTATTGTTTACACAAGCAAATTATGAACAGGTTAGGATTTGGATATGACTATGATATTTTGAATTTAAGGAAATTGCGACTTATGTGCAAGATCATCATAGGTATACGAATTGGAATTTATGAATAAAGTTAAAATATATGATTTAAAGAAAATCGAAATAAATCATGCGGACTCTAAGGAACAAGTAAGGATTTCAGGTCAATGAAAATGTATGCAACATGGGATTGTGAAGTGGACAGATAATATTAAATGGATTCTCTATAACGATTATAGGCTATGATCTGAGACAAACTGTGTGCATAAGAAGATAGTAAAGTAAGTATATGACATCAAGCGAACTCCCAACAAAGTACTTAGACGCCTTTACATTGAAATGAGATATTTGTGTTATAGGACTTCGAGATTGGATCTAATGATTTGGATTTCCCCTAAGATAAGAAAACTATTGAATAAAGGTTATCTATGTGTGATGTCAAGGTTGATGTAATTATGTCAATTTATGCCTCGGTTAAGAAGAATTAGTGAAGTTTAACGTGCCATTGTTATAATGAGTATTTGACAACCATTCCTGAAATGTGGACTAAATATGTTTAGGTATTTGAGGAATAAGGATAGTGAGTCTACTATGTACCTCCATTCTTAGGTGAAAAGTTATGATTTTGAGATGAAACTAATTCGTGATATGACACTGCAAGGATAAAGCAAAAATTATTTCATGCATATGGTATTAAAAAAAATTGGCTACATGAGGTCCAAATGGTGTTATGTTATCATGATAAATTTGGGATGACATGAAATATCAAGGTGAGGTCCAAATAGTTACAAAAAAATGAGCTAAGTAAAAGGAAGTCAAGTGGATTTGATCCATTTTAAAATCTAGGATGACATGAAATGCAATCAAGATTTGGTTGAGCACCACATGTGTTAAGAATGCCTAGAAGAACTGTTGTGTAGTGAGTCTAGAATGGCAAAGGAAAGAATTGAATCAAGAAGCCTATGAACCTTATGGAAAAGACTTAAGTATTAAACTTCTGAAGTGTGATGTAAAACTCATTCTTGTTTGCTCTGATTTCAGGGTAAGCCTTTATAGGTTTTGTTGGTTTTGGTGGCTCAACAATCAACACAATCTGATATCTATCAAGAATAAGATCATATGTATAAATAAATGAAATAAAGGGTTTTAGAATCGATGCCTTAAGTGAGTAATAAGGATTATAAGAAAGAACCAATACATCAATACAATTTCTTGATAACCTTTTATACGAAATTCGAAGGATGAAATTTTCATAAGGAAGGGAGAGTTGTAACACCTTAGAATTTTCGATTAGACACATGGCATTATTCTGGTAGAGGATATAGTAAATTTGCAAGAAAATTTGGAAATGAGCCAGTTAAAGGATTCTTATGGAAGAAAAGTTGATATTTGAGATAGAAATTTATGAAAAGAATTTTATAAATGAAGATGCGACAAAAAGTGACTAAATCATAAATTTGCAATGTTTGAGGAGTAAGGTGTAAATTTAACCAAAAGGGTAAGTGTGAGTTATTATTGGCCATTTGACATAAGAATAAGTTGGAAAAATGCAATGGTGTGATAGAAATCACTTTTGAAACCAAATTGGAAATATTGGAAAGCAAAAAGACTAAACTGTAATTTTTTATTATTTTTGTTAAAACAAGTTTAAATGCATTTTTTTCATTAAAGGATTCTTATTAATTATCAAATGTGAATTATGAAATTGAAGTGGTCAAGTGTTTATTTATTGTGAAGAAATTAAGTTTTGAAGTAAAAGAAGCAAGATGATAATTTTACGACATAAGAGTATTTTGGTGATTTTTTAAGAATTTTATGATGAAAATAGTAATTGGATAATATATTTTATGTGTAGGATGAATTTGGACCATTTGGGTAATGTATTGGATTAGTGGATCACAATTTTAAAAAGTTGGACTTAATATTGTAGGCTTAGGCTTTCGGCCCATTTAGGTGTTTTTAAAAGAAGAAAATAGGAAAGGAGGAACCCCCATCAGCCTTCTCTTTGTTGTTGCCAACCAGCTCCTTTCTCATGGAGTTTCTCTTCTTCTTCATTCATTTTTCTTGTTTTTTCTTAAAACTTCTGAAAACCCAACATTCAAACTTTGAGAATTTGCTAAAATACTTTTAAAAAGGCCTTTCGAAAATCATTTTCAACTTCAAATATATTTTTTTTAACAAAGGTTTTTCTGATTATTGAGATAGAAAATGAAAGCTAGAGAGAGAAAACTTTAAAAAGGTAAGGTGTAATAGTCCATTTTCAGTGGTGTCGGAATAGTGGTTTTGGGACCACAATTTCAATGATTTATTATTTTATTATTTATTTAATGTTTACAGGATTATATTAAGGTCGTAGTAAAATTTTGTTAAGAAATTTTGATGTTTAAATGGCTAATTAGGTGAAAAGGACTAAATCGTAAAAGGTGTTAAAGTTGAATTCTAATAGTTAAAAGGGCTAAATGGCTATGGAAAGGAAAGTTAATGGATTTGAATGGTAAATCTACCATATTTAAAATTAGTGGATGTGCATGGATATGTTTTATTGAAATTTTTAATTAGTAATAAGGTTAATATGGTAATTTAGTAAATAAAATAAAAATCAAGATAATAAAACATAAAGTAAAGATGATATCTTTTTCATTGTTTTGTTTCAAACCTTAAGTTAGCCATTGGAGAAGAATAAACTTTCGGTTTAGCTTGTGTTGATGCATGTAAGTGAATTCAAGCCACGTTTTTAATGATTTTTATGTTTTTGAATTCGTTTTAGCTTAATCTTGCTAGCCCGGGGTTAATTTGTAAAAATATTAAAGGTTGAGGGACTTGCCATGGATGTTTTTTATTTGGTTTTGTAGTTATTTGATAGATTATTAATCTTGGTTGTGAAATAAACAAGTTTTGTTAAGTGATTTTTGGTGAAATTGCATTTAGGGTTTTATTTGTGAAGATAGTAAAATTTCATGTTAAAATTATGAAATGTTGGATTAAGTGAGTTGGTATAAGTCCCTATGAAAATTGGCTAGTTAGTATGGAGGATTAAAATGGTTAAATTTCAAGTTATGTTAAAGACTAAATTATGAAAATTTAAAATGTTAGGGGTAAAATCATAATTTTGTATAATTATGAACTATGGGTTAAATTGAATACTAGAAGTACTTAATTGATTGAAATTATCTATTTAGATCAAGATAAACCACATTTAGACTTAAATCAAGGAAATATTAAAGTTTTGGATTAGTGTTCTATTCTACTTCTACGCCTTAGTTATTGAGGTAAGTTCGTATGAACTGTGATCGTTTTAATGTTAGTTAAATTGACTATTTTCCATGTTGTTTTAATAGAAATGAATCTATATATAAATGTATCCATATTATGATAAATTGACGGATAACGAGTCTTGGTTGAACCTTAAGAATTCTTAGGATACAAATGATATGTCATTAGGGATTTCATGTTTCGGGTGCTGGTCTTGAATGTCCTACCAATGGCTGAGGTCCTACATTTGTTGAAATTCTCCACAACTCGTGTGAGCAGCATCGTGTAGCTTATATTCCGAACCATAACTTGTGTAAGCATGCCCATTTCACAGCTCGTGTGAGCATTGATGTAAAGGAAATATTACAGTTATATGTAAAGGCACACTATGTGTGAGCTTTCCCGAGTATCTGATGTAATTCTAGATGATTCAACAGGTAAGAAAAAGAAATAAAATGGTAAGAATGCAAATGGAATAAATTATGAATCTATCAAAAGGTTGATGAGTTCATTGTATACATATGTATAGAAATCTACTAATTTATGGTTGAATTCATTTGTATTATGGACAAGTACACTAACTTGTGAGTTGATGATGTTTGTATAGGCTTATGTCAAGCTTATGGTTTTGGTTGATATCATACTTATGTTATATTTGTGCAAATGAAATGGTAAGTTATGTTTAAGTTTATACGAGCTTACTAAGCACTTGTTGCTTACGTAATTATTTTCCTTTGTTTTATAGATAATCGAAAACTCGATCGGTTAGAAGATCATCTAAGACCTATCACACTATCCAGCAGTTATATCGGTAGATTTTGCGTATTTTGGCCAAGGTTAATAATTGCATGTATAGGATCTTTGTAATGTATGTTTTGATATGTTTAAGCTTTTGATGTTTTGTTGGTTTGGTGCACCTTAATGCCTTACCAAGATATGTCATATTGGTCACTTTTAAGTGCTTGTAAATAAGGTTCTTTTGGTATGCTTTAATGGCTTGCAAATGATCATGTATGATAGTTAATTGAACTAGGTTATTATGCTTGGGAATATGCAAAATTGACTTGTTTTGGTAAATGATGTTTTGATATAATTGTGGTGCATTTGAATGGCATATTGGTTAGGTGATTTAAAATGATTGGAATGACATGTTTATGCATGTTTGAATGATATTTGAATCCTTTGAATATGTGCCCAAATGGTTTAAATGATTAGGTATGAATTGGACTTCAAATGGCTTGATTTTAGGTAAGTTTTTGGGTTCACATGGCCTTAGACACGGGCTATCACACGTCACACAGCCTGGCAATATGGTCTTGTGTCATTTGTAAAGTTCTACGGTTTTATAAGTTAGTGAGTTGCACAACCTAGCACATGGTCTAGCACACGGGCGTGTGTGGCAACTCAGAGAGTTACACGGTCTGGCACACGGCTTACGACAAGGCCATGTGACCCTACTCAGTGAGTTACATGGGTGAGGACATGGGATGGGACACGGCCATGTATCCCTTAGTTTGAATGTTACACAGCCTGGGCTATGTCACACGGCCATGTGATCCCTATTTTCCAATTTTTGTACATTTTTCTTATAACTTCTATTTTGTTTCGATTTGGTCCCAGATTGCTTGTAAGATATTTTTAGGGCCTCGAAGGCATGATATAGGGACAAAACGTATATGATTGCATGGTTTATAACTTGTTTAATTTATTTAAATGTTATGAATTTAAATTTTTTTCGATTGATCGGTAATGCTCCGTAACCTTCATCTGGCGATGGAGACGGGTTAGGGGTGTTATATAAGGAATGGTGTTTTTCACCCTTCTTAGCTTGATTATTAAGATTGGTTGCATGGGAAAACTTGGAAAGCTTTTATATTAATTTTTCATTATATTTAATGGTGTATGAAAAATGTGGAAATGATGAGGGATGATATTCCAAGCTATTTTAAGGTTGGATTCAAGTGGTTGAAAGCTTGATTTGTGTAAAAAAGCATTCAAAATATAAGTACCCTTGGATACTCATGCTTATCTTATTTTAATATGCTGAGGAAAGTTGATAAATTTTTTATTTAAAATGAATATGATATTGTAAGGTATGTATATAAATTCTATGAATTGAAGTGTCGGAAATAAGTTATTTTGGAAATATATGACTTAATAAGCCTTAGTTATAAAGTACTTTAACACCTTGTAATATATTATGAAAATTGGTCGTCATGGAATGTCTAATTAATGTAATATTATTATATGTGAAAATGTATGAAATGGTCAAATATGAAATTTGAAAATATGTTTAAGTGATGATATGCCTAAGGGTTATAAATAAAGTAGGTAAAATGATAAATATGAACCTAAAAAAAACAGAGTTCCAAATTTGTTTAACAACAAGAAAGACTTGGTGACTCGGTCACCTAATAACCAATTGAATATGTGAATGAGAAAATATACAAGAATTAAATGATTGTGTAGGAAATTGATAATTAAGTGTCATTAGCACAAAAAAAGTGAATATGGTCATTAATGGAACCTTGGATACATGACACCCCTTACCTGGTCCAATCACTGAACATGAGCTATAGGATGTTGCCACACGAGGCTCACATAACATATGCATACTCCATACATACATGGCTGGACCGTACTGCAGACTAATATGTGGTGGACCAATCCTGCAGGTTGTTTAACTGAGTAATGAATCACAGATGGCTAAACTACAGGTTATCTCATGAACACAAAAAATGCAGAAAGTAAGACGGACATCTAATTTCATGATTTCTTGCGAATACCTAAATGGTGGATTGTTTTGCGGATACCCCATACTGTGATAGGTCCTGCGAAACTTATAATGAAAAAGATAACAGAACTTGAGTTCATTTTATTTACATACATCAAGAGAGTCCAAAGTAATCACCTTCAAAATTTAACATATTTGTTTACAAATAACCAAACGTCTATATACATGCCACTTAGATCGAACAAAACAAACTCAAGACTCCTCCACAACTTTGGGTAGAGAGTGTGAACTTCTTACTAATTCGATTGAGAATACTTTATTGAGAAAAATAGATTTTTGGAAGCTTTGAGGCATATTCTCGATTGGTAAAGGTGAGGATTTGAATCATAAAATTATGGGTTTATATTCTGCTATGTGAGACCTTTACAACAGTATATCATATGCTTAAAATGGTTGAGTGATGAAAGAGAAATTGATGCTCAAAGTAAGCCACTTGTGAATTATGTTGAGGCAAATGGAAAGCTTAGTTTCCTATTGGTTAGTTATCAAGTGTGGAATATTTTTATATATATGAACCAACTTGGTGATTATTGAATGCCTAAGTTAATGATTTACCTCGCACGTAAGGGGGGTGCAAATCCAAACCTGTCGGGGTTAGGGGTGCACCCGCACAATGTAGGTGACAAAAAATGTCTAGATCGATTGGGCCTTTCTAGGCCTGCAAATATTTTAGCTCAATACGTAATTTTATTTTCCTCAATAGAGCTTATCTCTTCAAATTCTGTTTGGAATTAAAATGACAAATATTAAACTGAGTTTGATGGCTCCTTTAATTTAGACGTTAATTTGGGTTTTTAATGACTCTTTAATTCATGGACGTTAATGGCTCCATTAGTCAAAAAATATTCAAAAGTTCTTTCATTTTACATATTTTTATTTAAACCGAAATAATTTGCAGGAGAAACATACACTGAATTTTTCTCTATTTTTCTTACAAAAATTTCGAGATCTTTTCCCTGCATATTTTGAAACTATTTTCGATGATAGAAGAAAGCTAGGCTACAGTTCGTTGATTACTGCGGCCGTGCTACTGTCAGGTTCATCTTGTTGTTGTATCTTAGGAGACAATTGACCAACATTTCTCCAACACCAAAGGAGCGGCCAAATTTGTCTTAAGAAAACTGTGAAAATAGGCCTCAACTACCAGTCGAATTTCTACCTACCTACGAGTACACAATTTCGATCCAATTTTATTTCCAATTTCTGTTTTTCAAATTTTATATATATATCTATATTGTTCTGGTTCGATCTTATGATTTAAATCGATATTTTACATTACTGTTAATTTCACTAACGTATCTGCAACAATCTTAAGATAAAATCGTTACCACTTTCTAATCCGAGACGAACAAGACACCAAGGTGAAATTGTATACTTTTTGTAAACAAAAATCAATTGAACAATTTTGTTTCAGGATTTTATTCTTGTCGTTCAACAGAATTTGTTCGATTTTCTGTTTCCAAAAAGAAATCAGTTGGACAATTCTATTTCAGGATTCTATTCCTGTCGTTCAACAGAATTTATTCCATTTCTATTATTAATAGTAACAGTTTGAGAGTAACAATTATGTTACCAGAAATTGGTTATTGATTTTGTTTCAAAATTTTTTGTTCCTAACTAAATTTTGCCATTTAACAAAATCAAAGGGTGGTATAAACTGGAAATTAAATTTTCTGTTTATTATTATTACTAATTCTAGTTTTGTTTTTGAAATCTTAACAAAAAATGGAAACTACCACCAATTTACCCAATTTGTGATCTGGAGCGTTGGTTCCAACTCTGGCTTCGACTTAAAATTTAATGTTGCCGGTGGTTGTAAGCCACAACGAGAAGCCTACAAAATTCTCTCGACAGAATTTCAAAACATGGCAACAGAAGATGTTGTTCTATTTGACCACATTGAACTTGGCCAATTTTTTTAAGGATGACCCTCCTATTGTTAAAGAGGTGAGGTAGATGATGTTACCGCATTCACTACCGTTAAAGCTTGGGAGCATTCTGATTTCCTGTGCCAAAATTACATCCTGAATGGGTTGTTGGATGCACTGTACGAAGTGTACAGTGTCAAGAAGATGGCTAAGGAATTATGGACGTCATTGAACCATAAAAACAAAAGCGAAAAAGCTGGAGCTAAAAATTTTTTAGTTTCCAAATTCTTAAATTTTGTAATGGTTGATTCTAAACTAGTTGTGAATCAAGTGCATGAACTTAAATTGATCATTCACAGAATTCTTGCTGAAGGGATGATCATAAGTGAATCCTTCCAGGTGGCAACCATTATTAAGAAGCTACCCTCTGCTTGGAATGACTTCAAGAACTACCTAAAGCACAACAGAAAGGAAATGTCAGTAGAAGACTTGATTATTAGACTTTGGAATGAAGAAGGCAATAGATGAATTGGAAAAAACTCAGCAAAACAACAAATGTTAATGGTGCTAAGGCAAACGTGGTAGAAGTCAAGAAGGACTTCAAGAAGGGAAAACAACCTCAAAATCGGTCTAAACTGGGACCAAAAGGTGGTGTTTCCAAGAAGCAAAATTTTTAAGGGAAATGCTTCAATTGCAACAATATGGGGCACAAATCATCTAACTGTAGGCTTCCAAAGAAAATTAGAGCTAACGAGGCTAATGTCGTGGAAGAAATTTCCAAGGAAGTGTTTGATATGGACTTATGTGCTGTGATTCTAAAGTTAACATGGTTGACTGAAATCTAAGAGAATGGTGGTTTGATACTAGTGCCACACATCATATCTGTTGCGACAAAGACTCCTTTTATTGGTTGGTGCATTATGACAAAAGGGAGAAGCTCTATATGGGCAATGTCGCGACTTCCAAGATCAATAGGAGGGCTACTATGGTTTTGAAGATGACTTCTGGTAAAGAACTGAAGCTTCAAAATGTGTTGTATGTGCCTGGCATACTCAAGAACCTTGTTTCTAGGACACTTTTAAGTGTACATGGCTTTAGGATGGTGTTTGAATCCCAGAAGCTAATTTTTTCTAAAGGGGAAAAGTTTGTGGGAAGGGGATATGTATTAAATGACACGTGAAAAATTAATGCAATCTCTGTAAAAGCAGAGACAATGAATAAGAATGTCAAAATGTCCCGTGTGCCAGGCCGTGTAACTCTCAAAATGGCCTCACACGCCCATATGCTAGGCCATGTGCTAAATGACTTGCTCTCTAAGCATTCAATAGATGACATACGGCCGTGTCACCCAGCCATGTGTCTCACACGGCCAAGTCACATGCCCGTGGGTCTAGCCTTATGGACCTAAATTGTACATTAAACAACAAGTTTACCATTTCCTACTTGCTTGGGCATTAAGCAACACAAAAACCAATTATTTAACCTATCCAAAATATGATCAAACATACTCCACACATGCCAAAACAATCATTTTAGGTGCCTAACCAATGTACCTTCATTGGTACTACATTTATATCATCAAAACATATCAACAATGCATTATTCAAATCAAAGTTTTAAACATGCCAAAATTACTCAATTGACACCCAGTGTCTCATCGGTTAAACTGAAGCAAATTGGCACCCAGTGCCTCATTGACTCGAAGTCGAAGAAATCTCTGAACTCTTCCTATCCTATGGCATGTCATCTATATCCGACTTCGTCCGAAATAGTTAATAGGGTTCCATTTCACTTTCAAATATATCCAATGTAAATTTTCATATAATCACATATACACATACATTCAATTCAATCTAAATTCAATAAATTCATAACATATCAAATCAATCCATTTCAATTGACTATGAATTCAATTCAATTGTAAAGCCCAATAGTTCTCACCTCCAATGCTTACCATATGCAATAAATCAAAATGTAATAATTTACAACTTAGTTCGGATTATAGAAACACAAACCGTGGATTCCGAGCTATTCGACGTCCATTTTATCCTTCCCCTTTTTAGTCAACAATTTCGGTACGACATTAGCTGTGAAATTAAAACAATTAAAATACATCAAAACAGCACAATTCAATTCCACCTTGAATATTTTAATTTTTACTCAATATTTACTTAAATTTCAATTTAGTCCTTAAATCGAGACTAACTTTTAATCTTCACATTACATTCTATATTTTCATACTCATTTCATTTTAAACTAAATTTAGCTCCCTATTTTCAATTATACCCCTAAAATTTGAAATTTTCACAATTTCATCCCTATACTCAAAATCAAAAATTAACTTCACTATTTAATCATTTTTCACTTTATACATTGAAATCTACCAATTTAATCTCTAGTATTTGAAATATTCAACAATATTACCATCCAAAATTCTAAGCAATAACAAAAATTACAATACGAGTCGACTAACCCTAAATATTGGGATTCTAAAAACATAAAAATTACAAAAAAGAGACTAAATTGCACTAACCAATTGAGTTTGAATCTTAGCCATGCATCTTTCTTTTCTTATCTTATTTCTTTTTCTTTCTTTTATTCTCTATTTAATTTGCATGCTTTGTTTCATCCATTTTCACTTTCATTTCATTTATTATACTTTAATATTATTATTTAATACATATATACATTCATTTAGTTTTTCAATTACTTAATATTATAACATATATATAACACATGTCGTCCACCACATTAAGTAATTGTATAGTTACTACTTTAACCCTTTAATTTATAATTCAACTTTTATCCTATACGCGATTTAGTCCTTATACTATAATAACTCTTAATTCAGGCAAAATCACATAAACAAAATATAATTAACTACACAACTGACTTTGTAAATATTTTTAATAAATATTTACGAATCTGATTTACTGGAATGGAGTCCCGAGAATGCACTTTTCGACACTCCTAACTATCGGATCGTTACAGCATTGTAGGCTCGGACATGTTAATTATGATACTTTACGTAGATTAATTAATTTAGAGCACATTCTTTCATTTCAGATTAATTATAATCATAACTGTGAAACTTGTGTTGAGGCAAAATTAACAAGGTCTTAATTTCAAACTATTGAAAGAAGTACATAACCACTTGATCTAATATATAGCGATGTTTGTGACTTAATTTTTGTTCAAACTAAAGGAGGGAATAAATATTTTATTACCTTCATTGATGATAGCACAAAATATTGCTACGTATATTTTCTTAATAGCAAAGAAGAAGCTATAGAGAAATTTATTCTCTGTAAATAGGAAGTTGATATCCAACTTAATAAAAAGATTAAGATGGTAAGAAGTGATCGTGGCAGTGAATATGTTGAACCATTTGGTGAATATTGTGTATAACATGGTATTATTCATGAAGTGACACCACCAAGCTCTCCTTAAGCAAATGGAGTAGCCTGGCGAAAATATTGGACTATAAAGAAAATGATGAACACATTGCTAGGAAGCTTTAGCTTATCATAGAACATGTGGGGGGAAACTATTCTATAAGCTAATTACCTTTTAAATAAGGTTCCCCGCAAGAAAAGGGACAAGACACCATATGAGTTATGGAAAGGTAGAAAACCTTCCTACAACTACTTGAAAGTTTGGGGTGTCTTTCAAAGGTAATGGCTCCGTTACCAAAGCAAATGAAAATAGATCCTAAAATGGTGTATTATATTTTCATTGGCTATGCAGACCATAGCAATGCATTTCGGTCTCTTGTGTTTGAATCAAAGAATCCTGATATTCACAAGAATACAACACTAGAATCAAAGAATGTCTCATTCCTTGAAAATATCTTCCCTTGTAAAATTAGGGAAGTTGATTCAAGTTCAACGGAAAAAACTTCAGAGACTATAGTTGAAAATAGTCAAGACATTTAACAAGATGTTGAAACTGAGATAGAGCCAAGAAGGAGTAAACGAGTAAGGGTGGCAAAATCTTTTTGATCAAATTTTCTAACATTTATACTAGAGGCCAAACTTCAAACGTATAATGATGTTATACGGTCATCCAAAACAACTTTATGGGAAGATGCTATTAAAAGTGAAATTGACTCCATCATGCAAAATCATACGTGGGAATTAGTATATCTTCCTCCGGGAATTAAACCATTAAATTCTAAGTGAATTTTCAAACGAAAAATGAACGCAGATGGAACAATTGATAAGTACAAGGCTAGATTGGTTATAAAAGGTTATATACAAAAGGAAGGCATTGACTACTTTGATTCTTTTTTTTCTAGTATCTAGGATAACTTCTATAAGGATGATACTTGCAATTGTCACCTTATGGAATCTAGAAGTACATAAAATGGATGTTAAAACAACTTTCCTAAATGAAGATCTTGATGAAGAGATTTATATGGAACAACCTGAAGGTCATGTAGTTCCAGGATAAGGAAGGAAAGTTTGTAAATTGGTGAAGTCTTTGTATGGACTTAAGCAAGGACCAAAGCAATGGCATGAAAAGTTTAATAATGTCATGATGACAAATGGCTTTAATATTAATGAGTGTGACAAATGTGTGTATGTCAAAACTACCGACATTGGATATATAATCCTATGCTTACATGTTGATCACATACTCATTGTTGGAAATAACAATGAAATGGTAAAACATATCAAAGACATGTTAAATTCAAGATTTGACATGAAAGATATGGGACTAGCTGATGTGATTTTGGGCATCCAAATCAAGAGGTCATTTGAATGCCTCATATTGACTCAGTCACACTCTGTGGACAAGATTCCTAGAAAATTTAACAAGGATGGTTCTGGTATAGCCAGAACTCCAATATATATGAGCCAACATTTGTCCAAAAACAAAGGTAAAAATGTTGACCAAGTGGAATATGCAAGGGTCATGGGTAGTTTAATGTACCTTATGAGTTGTACTAAATTAGATATTGCTTTCAATGTGAGTAGTTTAAGTAGATTCACAAGCAATCCAGGGGAAAATTATTGGAAATCAATTGTAAGGGTACCGTAGAAAAATCATATGCCCCAAATGTTTTCCCGGGAGGAGTGGAGTACTGCGGTGGTAATGGGTCAAAAGGAGTGGAGTACTGCGATGGTAATAGGCTGAAGATATCGAATGTCTGACCTCGGATCCAGATAATCAGAACTGGATTCAAGAATCTATGAATGATATTAGTGGCCAAACAAGCCCGAGAAATAATTATCGACCCCCAAGTCTTGATGATAAGAACTACCCCCAAACTCGGACATCGACTCAATTTTGAGCTTGGGTTTGGGTGTAGGAGGCAGATGTGGGATGGGAAGCGAGGGTTGCCCAAGCCGTGACATGTGCAAGGGGACTAACATCGATTGCCCACCAAATAAATACAATTTCCCCATCCTAAAGTACCATTTTATGTACTCTAATAAGGGCTCCAAATCGAAAGAGAGACCCATTCGATTGTTCCACATTGCAATATATTGTTGATGCACTACCGCCCAATTCAATATTTTTTCCCCTCTTATTAATTCCATGGATCTTCCTTAATCTCACTAGCGGTGCCGAGATGTACTGTATGCACCCAAATTGTCGCATTACTCGATCCCCGTGATACCACTCCACTGTCTAAAAATTGATAATGGGTGCGTTAATGCACCATAGATGTGAATGGATGTGAGCAAATGTGGGAATAATAGTCGAAATGCCCGGAAAGGAATAAGGCATTTAAATGAACTACACAATTAATAACATGGTTATTGTAACACGGGTCAAATAAGATAAATCAAGTAATTGCATGTCACGAATAACTAGCCTTCTCCCTGGCATGTGTCTCAATCATCTGACGCTATATCAGAACTGTGTATGACCTCCCGATATCTGAATTCCCACTCCATCTACGAAAAATGAACACTTGTTAGAAAAAATTTACACAAAAAATGTCAAATAATTGTACTAATGCTTAAATTTTTCACATATTCATGAATGGAAATACATATGCTTGGTGACTAACTAATTCCAGGAAAGGTATCTGGTAAAGGGCCCAATACTGTAGCAATATGAAGCAGCCTCATATGTTCATGGCACAAGGCTTTATTGTTTGAAAAAGCTCGCGATACAACATAGCTAGTACTGCCAAACCCCAACTATACGAACGGACGTTATGCAAATCAGTTAACAGGGGCAAGTACATCAAGTGGACCTTATTGTTGTCTACATCCAGCATGAGTAAACCATCTATCATGTGCATAATGTATGTTCAAGCGGCGTACTCACCTCTTGTTCAGTCGCAGTACTCGGTAAATGCTCCAAATTAGCCTTCATCCATGAAAACATTGAACCTGTAAAGTTTGACTCAACACCACAAGGCAAGACTCCCAGTAAGTTATAGCAAAGGGCAGTCGACTCAGAGGTCATACTTACGCCCGTAATCGCACCCGCATCGGTTGGGAGCCAAAGTTGCAGTGCAACATCCCCTAATGTAATGGTGAACTCCTTACAAGGCAAATGAAATGTGTGGGTCTCCGGGCGCCACCACTCAACCAAAGTGGATATTAAGTCGTACCACAAATCAAATGTCTAGATCAATGTTGCTGATCTGAATCTCTCTAACTCCAAGTATGGGATAAGGCATTCATTCGACAGAAAACCTACACTATTCACACAACCCCCTCAATGCGCGGTACGAGCCCTGACAATATTAAATTACCAATTAAAGAACCCGTGAGTTAATATAACCTAAATAACTTTGCACTTTTTATAGGAGGACCTGTAAGTAACAAATAACAATTTTAGTACCATCACATTAACTATTTTTTATATGCGATTATTGTCGTTAATCAAAGAATCTATTTAGATATCTGCAATTTTAAAAAAAAAATTAGTTCAATTAGGTTGTTGCAATAATTACCAAAACACATTAATATTATACATTAAATAATACATTAATATAATACATTAAATAATATAATTACAATAATTACCAAAACACATTAATATAATACATTAAAAAATACAATAAATATAGTACAATAATATAATTACAAAAATACTAAACAATTTGGTCCACATCAAATTATTTGTCTTACTATTTCAGTATATAATAAACTTATCTATACTACTTAAGTAAATAAATAACAAAAAAAGTCTCATAAATACCAACTCAATGATCTCATCTTTTACCTACAAAAAAAGTATGTTAAAAGACAGAAACTATCTAAATATAATAAACCTAATAGGACTAATGTCATTATTTGCACCTAATAAAAAAAACATACAAATAAAATAAGAAAACAGAAACATACCTGCAAAGTTCCATTCAGAAAACCTTAATTTCTTAACAAAACACCTTACAAAAATAAATAAAAGAAAATTAATCAAAATCTCAATAAATCACAATAAATGCTAAACTGAACAAATAATTTATAACTATTGTTGACACCATTTTTTGGATAAAAAACGGGGTCGACTTGGATTTTAAACAAAAACAAAAATGGGAGTCTCCACCAATCTTTTTTTGATGAGGTGTGATTGGGTCACCTCGAAAAAGTGGTTGTTTTTAATAAATGATTTGATTTTATTAAAACAACGATTTTGGTCCACGAAATTCAGAAAAACGGGTTCGGGAGTCGGTTACGTACGAGGAAGGATTAGCACCCTCGTAACGCCCAAAAAATGGTACCTAGTTGATTAGTTAATGTCTTGATGTCAAAAATTAAAAACTTAGAAGAATTTTAAAAATACGATTTTTGTATTAAAATGTTGAAAATTTTTTAGAAAAGGGGATATTTCACGTTAATCGAGAAAAAGAATCATATCCAGTAAGTTAGGACACAATGTCTTGAATTCTCGATGCGCGAACGAATGCCAAAATTTACTTATTTAAAAAAGATATTTAATTATCTTGGATTTTAAAAGAAATGGATCATGCCCAGTAAATTAGGACACGATCTTTTCTTAATTCCCGAGATCATTTTAAACTTTGAGAAAAAAGGATTATACCCAGCAAGTCAGGACACGATCTTTCTAATTCTCGAGATTGGTTTAAAACTTGAGTTTGAAAAGATTCGTGTATTTAAATTTATTGTGAAAATTGAAACCCAGTAAGTTAGGGTACGACCTTCTCGAATCTAAACACGAGATTTTGCTTATTCAAAAAAAAAAATCGTAATTTATGCATCAAATAAAATTAATCTAACATAAAATGGTAAAAATAAAACACGGTGTCAATATGCGAACAAAACAAAAATGAATACGATGATGTAACATAAATAATACGAGTAATAGCAAAGAAAATAAATTAGATAAAAAGGACAAATCAATGACATACAAAATAATAATGCATATAAGCAAATAAAATCAAAACATTCTTTCAAAATAAATAATGAAAATGTAAATAAAGAAATAAACAAAGAAAATGTATAAAACTATAAAAATATAAAAGATATATATATGTATATACATGAAATTATGGAAATATGAAAAATATATGTAAGTATATACTTTAAAATTATTATATAAAATATATATACATATATAAGTAAGCATATAAAATTGTAGAAGGTATACAAAAGTATGAATATGTATGAAAATAGAATATGTACATAGATATATAGATATGCATATAAGTTGTAAAATATAAAGAATGTACAAGTATATATATGTTATAAAAACGCACGTATGTATATATATATGCATATAAATATTTGTTTCTGATTTGAATTTCTGGGCTAGGGTTAGGTTTGGGCTTATTAGGCTGGTTTTTTTTGTTGTTTGGGTTTTTTTTTAGTTTGTAATGGGTTTTGGGGTGGGCAAAATATTGGGTTGTACAGCTGCCCTCTTTGCTCGTTGTCGTGTAACGAGAACAGAGTAAAGACCTAAAAAGACCAATTTTGCCCAGCCTCGCCGGGTCTCGACTTTTTTTGATGCTTCTCTTCTTCAAGTAGCCTCATTCAGTCCACTATGTCTTGTAACTTCAATCTACTCCACTGCAACTTCAAAAAGACACGACTTGTAGCTTCAATCCACTTTGTTGTAACTTCAGGGGGTGTGGTTTGTGGTTTAAATTTACTTCCCTACTATCTTGGGAAGATAAGATTCACCATCTTCGATCTGCTCCACTACTGCTTAGGGAGACAGAATCTGCAAACTTTAACCTACTCCACTACTGCTTAGGGAGATAGGATAAATGGCTTAAACCTGCTTCTCCACTATCTTGGGAAGATAAGATTCACCATCTTCTATCTACTCCACTACTGCTTAGGGAGACAGGACTAATGGCTTAAATCTGCTTCTCCACTATCTTGGGAAGATAAGATTCACCATCTTCGATCTGCTCCACTACTGCTTAGAGGGACAGAATATGCAATCTTCGACCTACTCCACTACTGCTTAGGGAGATAGGACTAATGGCTCAAATCTGCTTCTCCATTATCTTGGGAAGATAAAATTCACCATCTTCGATCTGCTCCACTACTACTTAGGGGGACAAAATATGCAATCTTCGACCTACTCCACTACTGTTTAGGAAGATAGGACTAATGGCTTAAATTTGTTTCTCCACTATCTTGGGAAGATAAGATTCACCATCTTCGATTTGCTCCACTACTGCTTAGGGGGACAGAATCTGCAATCTTCAACCTACTCCACTACTGCTTAGGGAGATAAGGTTCGTTGTTTTTCGATCTGCTTCACTGCCAGTACAGGAAGACAAGATCTGCTATCTTCAATCTACTCCGCTGCCCAAATACAGGAAGACAAGATCTGTTATCTTCGATCTACTCTGCTGCCAAATATAGGAAGACAGGATCTGCTATCTTCGATCTACCCCGCTACCAAATACAGGAAGACAAGATCTCCTATCTTCGATCTACTCCGCTGCCAAATACAGGAAGACAAGATCTGCTATATTCAACCTACTTCGCTGCCAAATACAGGAAGACAAGATCTGCTATCTTCGATCTACTCCACTGCCAAATAGAGGAAGACAAGATCTGCTATCTTCAATTTACTCCACTGCCAAATAAAGGAAGACAAGATCTGCTATCTCATTGATCTGTTCTCTGGGGAACATGACCTGTATGTTCTATTTCATGAACCTAATTATGCCTAGCAATAAGGATGACATGATCAGAATGAATCAAATGCTCCTAACTAGATGCGTATGAATGACATTTGAATGAATGCAGAATGTCATGAAGATGATTTCTTAATGTTAGAGTTATTATTGCTCGATCTTCATCAAGGCTTCATTACCAATACGTCTGAATGCTATCTTGCTCGGCAAGCGTATCCAAAGAAACACTTAATCTGATTGCCCCCCACCGTGAACGTCAAAGTTCAATCCACTAGGACACAAAATTTGTACCATCATTCTCCCACTATGATCCAAGGGTAGAAAAATATGGCTTTTCTCAATCCTCCCCTATCGCTATTCAAGGATACAGAATGTGAAGCTCTTTGGTCTTTTACCCCATTCCCAGGGTGTCATACCAAATGCTCATACTCGATTGCAAAATTTTCCTCTCCGAGAAAACCTTTTCTTATCACTCGGTGATCGTTGCTTCTTTGTTCATTGAAGCCTTGTCACCAACAAAATCTGAAGGGATTGTCTTAACTTAGACTCTTACTTCTTAGATATTTCACCCTTTAAACTTGGTGTTTTCTAAACAATAGTCCTGTTTCAGGTTCCTATATTATTTAGAAACTTTTAGAGTAATATGCAAAACTTTCATTGTAAAAGTATTATTAGTCCATTAATCATTATTCTAATGTAACATGCTTGCAAAAAGAGCATTGCGATAGAATTAATTTGAGAGCATAGCCCGAAGTGGATAAATTATCAAGGATAGTAAGAATAAAAGAGGAATTAATTGGGAACACGTATCTTGAAAAAGAATGAAGTATTCTAAGAGCAAAAAATTTAATATAAATAGTATGAGGACTAGATGCCCCAGATATCGCAGCTTGAACTTCTCTGTACAAATTTTCTGAAGACCATTCTGAGTTTGACATGTGTTTAGGAGATCTACAGGACTTTGTCGATGCCCCAAGATGTCGCCTAACATTTTCTGTTGATTTAGGTATAGCAATGCCAACACATGCCCCTATCTGATCAAAATTTGAGCTGCTCTGATCAGCTCATGTCCCATTCTGATCAAAATTTGAGCCGCCCTTTTCAGGTTTTCAACTCAAATATCTTGAAAAGAATGAAGTATTCCAAGAGCAAAAAATTCAATATAAATAGTATGAGGACTAGATGCCCCAGATATCGCAGCTTGAACTTCTCTGTACAAACTTTCTGAAGACCATTCTGAGTTTGACATGTGTTTAGGAGATCTACAGGACTTTGTCGATGCCCCAAGATGTCGCCTACCCTTTCCTGTTGATTTAGGTATAGCAATTTCAACATATGCCCCTATCTGATCAAAATTTGAGCTGCTCTGATCAGCTCATGTCCCATTCTGATCAAAATTTGAGCCGCCCTTTTCAGGTTTTCAACTCAAATATCTTGAAAAAGAATGAAGTATTCCAAGAGCAAAAAATTCAATATAAATAGTATGAGGACTAGATGCCCCAGATATCGCAGCTTGAACTTCTCTGTGCAAACTTTCTGAAGATCATTCTGAGTTTGACATGTGTTTAGAAGATCTACAGGACTTTGTCGATGCCCTAAGATGTCGCCTACCCTTTCTTGTTGATTTAGGTATAGCAATGCCAACACATGCCCCTATCTGATCAAAATTTGAGCTGCTCTGATCAGCTCATGTCCCATTCTGATCAAAATTTGAGCCGCCCTTTTCAGGTTTTCAACTCAAATCCCCTTTAGTCTCAAGGCGCCCTTTGCGGATTTTCACCTTGGCCTCTCCTTTTCTCTTTTTTCTTTTTCTTCTTTCTTTTTCCTTCTTTTTTTCTTTTTTCTTTTTTTAACAATTTTTATTGAACCTGAACTCATAGGATTAGGCATGTCCTCGTTATCCCTTTCGATCAAGATTAAGCTTTTCTAGATAAAGTCTTCCACATAAGGTCCTTTCCAGCTTGGCATGAAGTTCTTTTTGTTTGGGAAGGATCTTCTTCAATACCCAGTCCTTCTCATGAAATTCTCTAGGGCGAACCTCCTTTTTTTTGTGAGCTCGCATCATTTGCTTTTGGCGCATTTGACCATGATGGATAACTTTGAACATTCCTCTTCAATTGGGATTGGATCCAAAAACTGAAAGAGAAGAAAATTTTGACCTTAATAGGTGGAACCGTGATAAGTCAAAAAGAAAGGTGTTGCCCAGGTAGAGTTTTTTTTTTGCCTCCACTGCACTTTTCACTTTGGGGCAATATGGTGTTATTCTTGAACTGACTACAAACTTTTGACTGTTGTTCAAATTTAGTGCATGGTCAGATATGATCCTTTTTGGCATTCTATACTGACATACACTTTTTCATGAATTTGCTGACTGTCGACTTTGTGACATTGGCATATGAAGCAGTTTCTACCAATTTAATGAGGTAATCGAGGGCTGCAAAGATGAATTGTTGACCATCAGAAACTTTTGGCAAGATCGGTTCAATGACATCTATGCCCCACATAGAAAAAAGCCATGGACTCCATTGATTCTTTGTAAGGTAGGATCTATTTTTCATCTTATTCTACCATCTTTAACAAGTCCGGATATATGCTACAATCTATGTCATCTTCGAAGTCATGAGATCCCTCTAAACATATGTCTCGCTCAAAAGGAGATTCTGAGTCTGTAGCGGCGTCACTCATGTTGTTGATATTCAGGGACCTGTTGTAGGTACAAAAGAATATACAAAGAATGTATGAATTTATGAATAACCATCTGTATAGTATAATTATGAATGAATAAAATAATGATTTGGAAGGAGATCTGAAAGAATCAACAATAATTATTTGTAAAGAATGAAAGAATATTGGCTCAAAAATGATTGCAAAGATGCATTTCATTAAAATAACGACGTTCAGACATGAGTCTATTTCACAAAAAAGTTCTTGTTGCCTCTAGGCTGAAAGTAACAAGTGTGTTCTGAATATTACTCTAAGTAGGCTCTAAATACTACAGGGTCTCTTCTGTTGTTCCATTATTTAGAGCACTCCCAAATTTATAAGGGCGAATATCTAATAAGATCTCTTCTTCAGTTGTTTCTTCGCAAATAACATTGATGTGAACATTTCCCAACTTCTTCATGCATTGTATTCACTCAATTACCAGTCATGATTGGGTAGCAGATTCCTTGCTATGTTTGGTCTTGATGGGTCGCCAAATTTTACGATCCCCATCTTAATAAATCTTTTAACCAACTTCTTGAACGTAGTATAGTTTTCAGTCGAGTGCCCCGTAATTCCCGCTTGATACTCGCATTGGGCATTCGCGTCGTTCTATTTATGATATGGAGGTTGCATGAGTTTTAGATAGGAGGGAGATACCGCATGTGCGTCATATAAGTTCTGGTACAGTTCTCTATACGTCATTGGGATGGGTGTGAATTGGGGTCTTTCTTCATTTGGCTTTGGATTGGATTCCTGCCTTGAAGAACCTTGATAGCTAGTGGTTACTGCTCTTGCTTGTCCCACGTTGATTGGTTTAGAATGGCCCTTGTTAAACACGCCTGCATTGTTTATCTCGTGTTCTTTCTTCCTTGGGGCTGACCTTTGGGCACTTTCTCTCACTTCTATCTTACCACATCTTATGGCATTCTCTATCATTTCTCTGGACATCACTATGTCTGAAAAGCTTTTAGTGGCGCTGCCCAACATGTGATTGATAAATGGAGCCTTCAAAGTATTAATGAAAAGCATGGTTGTCTCTTTCTCCAGAAGTGGTGGTTGGACTTGCGTTGCTACTTCTCTCCATCTTTGGGCATACTGTCTAAAGCTCTCACTAGGCTTCTTTTCTATGTTCTGCAATGTGATTTGATCAGGTGTTATATCCATCACATCACTATACTACTTCATAAAAACCCGCGTCAAATCCTTCCATGAGTTGATGTTGGCCCGGCTCAATTGGTTGTACCATCTTGCCGCTGACCCGATCAAACTGTCTTGGAAGCAGTGAATCAACAGTTGATCATTGTTGATGTATCCCGTCATCCTTCGGTAGAACATAATGATATGAGCTTCAGGACAACTAGTCCCGGTATACTTTTCAAACTCCGGATTTTGAATTTGGGCGGGAGCACCAAATCAGGTACCAAACTTAAATCTTTAGCGTCTATTCCTCGATGGTAATCGTCATTTTCCATGGCTTTAAACTTCTCATCTAGCCACCTACACCGGTCTTCTAGCTGTTTTGGTAGGTCCGCTCTTGCCTTCTTCATTTTTGCTACGTCGTCAAGATCAGGAACCACGGGATTGGTAAGATTATCCTCGGGATTAGAACCTGAGCCTGTTGAAAAGTTCATTGACGCCGGGGCACCAACTTGGTATTGGGATCTAATGGTAACAGGTACCCTCTGTGGGTACACCTCTGGTTGCGCCTGGATATTAGTTGGGGCGAAACCTGAAGGATAAGCAGGGTCTTCGTGATCATCCCCAGAAATGACCACAGGGCTCTTTCCCTTATCATACCCCCCAGCCAGTAACTGCTTTAAATGACTCAATAAATCTCTTTGGGATTTTTCCATGTCTTGTTGCATTTTAGCTAGTTTTTCTTGCATCTGATCTTGCATCTCCTTTTGCAACTGTTCCAATCTTTCTAATCACTGGTCCATTGCTTTTGTTTTGCGACGGGTACCGTAGTGATATCTAGTTGGCAGATTTTTGTTGGTTTCCAGGGTAACTATCATAATTTTAATTAATTAGGGTCATTTTGTAAAAATCTAATGCATATGATGTCATGTAATGCAAATGCATGAAATGAATGCAAAAAAGAGACGTTGATTTTTTTATTCAATTCTATTAGAAGAACTTTACTAGAAAACAAATCTCTTTACATAAAGCGGATATATATACGACTTTGCCCTTATATTCCAAGACAACGATCCTTTTTTTCATTCGCACGTTAAGATAAATCTCACGAACTCTTCAAAAGGACGTATCTTCTATCTCCCTTTTGCTTGATCCGGGCCACGACTCGTTAATCATTCATCTTCGTGATGCTCGTTGGCTTCTTTTTAAGAAAGTTCAGCGGCTCTCGAATAATCTTTGTCATCTTGAATTCTCGAGCAACGGAGCAATGGTCGTGTAGTCCTCCATTCAACTATCATCCTTCTCTTATCACGTTTTCTTGGACCATATTCGGACAACCGTATTATTATCTACTTTATGAAGAAACTCATTTCTTTATGACAAGCTCTCTATTTAAAAACCGAACTTGAATCAACACCTATTTTTATGATGAAAATGCAATGCAATCATAACAAAAAAAGAAAACAGGTTAGTACAAAGCAAAAGCAAGAAAGAATAAATAGAACACCTATTCGGGTGAATACTAGGGGTTCGAAGTGGTTCTACCTAGGGTGGGCTCCTAATGTTCACTACATGAGGTTTGGCTTAAAGTAAGGGTACCCGAACCAGCAGATTCCTTGACCCTCACCCATTATAGGCTCATATAGACCGAGTTCAGTTCAAGGGAATACATTTCCCTATGGCCATGCGGAGATAAAAATCTCACGAAGACATAGGTATAGATGTATCCCGGAAGCGATTCACTATCTCATGCGGAGGTGAAAACCTCACGAAGGCGTAGTTTCTCACTCCCACTTAAAAGGGTGTGACCAACGGTCATGCAATGCGATGTGCAAAAAGATACCAAAATTTCAACCAACACAGCAATTATAAACCACAACGATGAAAATTGTAATAAAGATGAGTGGAATGCAACGAAAGGATCGTATATTTAAATCAATTTTTCAATTCTCGAAAAAAAGACAAAAAGTAATCAACTCGTGGCTCGACTCACTTATTTTATATCCCCAGTGGAGTCGCCAAGCTGTTGACACCATTTTTTAGATAAAAAACGGGGTCGACTTGGATTTTAAACAAAAACAAAAATGGGAGTCGCCACCAATCTTTTTTTGATGAGGTGTGATCGGGTCACCTCGAAAAAGTGGTTGTTTTTAATAAATGATTTGATTTTATTAAAACAACGATTTTGGTCCACGAAATTCAGAAAAACGGGTTCGGGAGTCGGTTACGTACGAGGAAGGATTAGCACCCTCGTAACGCCCAAAAATTGGTACCTAGTTGATTAGTTAATGTCTTGATGTCGAAAATTAAAAACTTAGAAGAATTTTAAAAATACGATTTTTGTATTAAAATGTTGAAAATTTTCGAGAAAAGGGGATATTTCACGTTAATCGAGAAAATGAATCATATCCAGTAAGTTAGGACACAATGTCTTGAATTCTCGATGCGCGAACGAATGCCAAAATTTACTTATTTAAAAAGATATTTAATTATCTTGGATTTTAAAAGAAAGGTATCGTGCCCAGTAAGTTAGGACATGATCTTTTCTTAATTCCCGAGATCATTTTAAACTTTGAGAAAAAAAGACACGATCTTTCTAATTCTCGAGATTGTTTTAAAACTTGAGTTTGAAAAGATTCGTGTATTTAAATTTATTGTGAAAATCGAAACCCAGTAAGTTAGGGTACGACCTTCTCGAATCTAAACACGAGATTTTGCTTATTCAAAAAAAATCGTAATTTATGCATCAAATAAAATTAATCTAACATAAAATGGTAAAAATAAAATACGGTGTCAATATGCGAACAAAACAAAAATGAATACGATGATGTAACATAAATAATACGAGTAATAGCAAAGAAAATAAATTAGATAAAAAGGACAAATCAATGACATACAAAATAATAATGCATATAACCAAATAAAATCAAAACATTCTTTCAAAATAAATAATGAAAATGTAAATAAAGAAATAAACAAAGAAAATGTATAAAACTATAAAAATATAAAAGATATATATATGTATATACATGAAATTATGGAAATATGAAAAATATATGTAAGTATATACTTTAAAATTATTATATAAAATATATATACATATATAAGTAAGCATATAAAAATTGTAGAAGGTATACAAAAGTATGAATATGTATGAAAATAGAATATGTACATAGTTATATAGATATGCATATAAGTTGTAAAATATAAAGAATGTACAAGTATATATATGTTATAAAAACGCACGTATGTATATATATATATGCATATAAATATATATAAAAATTATGAAAATAAAAATAATATAAATATATATATAAATATGTGTATATATATTTACAAAAGTTAGAAATATGTACGTGTATATATATATTATAAAAAGTAGGTATATTATAAAAATATATATATACATGTGTATATAGATAACAAAATTTGAAGTTTAACAAAGTATAAATAAGTAAATAATAATTAATAGTAATAATAATAGCATCAAATTTACTAAATTTAATGAGAAAATAACCAAAATAACACAAAAAAGGCTAAATTGAATTTAAAACAGGACTTTGGGGGGGAAATCCGCAAATAAATAAAGGAAAAGGACTATTCTGAACACGCGCCTGACATGAAGGGACTAAAAAGGCAATTTGTCCCTATCTTTTAAAACGACGTAGTTTCGGAATGGACTAAATTGAAAATGCAATAAATTAACAGGGTAAATTTAAAAATATAAAAAAAACCTGATTGCGAAAACATTAAAAAGTGGAAGGGCTAAAAGTGAAATTAGCCCTTCTATTGAAAACACGCGGATCCCCCTAGAGCGAGTCGGGTCACACGCGGGTCGGCCTTAAAACGACACCGTTTTGTGCCTGAGAGGCTTGCCCCAAAACGACGTCGTTTTGGGGCCTATAAAAGCTAAGTTCTTTAGAAAAAAATCATTTGGTCTTTTTGTTTAAAAAAAAACTTGAAATTCTCTCCCCTCCCCTTTTTAGCCCAAACTCTGGTCAACATCCGGCGAGTGCTCCGGCAATCGGCGCCCTCGCGCCGGCCACCGTACACGGTGGTCGGAAAATCCAAAAAAGGTATTTTTTTTCTTTTTTTATACGTTATATATATAGTTTTAAAAAATAAAAGAAACAAAATCAAATACAAATAGTTTGAAAAAAAAGAGAAAAAAAATAAAAATAGAAAAGGAAAATAGATATACTGAAAAGGGTTTTTGAATATGCTTTTTTGCTTTTTTATTTCTTCAAATCGTGAAAGAGGGGCTGAACCCCTATTACAGATGTTTGAATGGCTTTTTATAGCCTTTTTTACATGAATTTTTAATCTGTTTTTGTGCACTTGTCACTTCTTTCTTTCTGTTTGCAGGCACAAGTGGGGTGAGAGTCGGTGGTGGCAGGTGCGGCGCTGGTCAGAGGTAGTGGCAGGGCAAGTGGCCGATGGGACGTGCGGCGCTAGGCAGAGAACCCTAGGTGTGGCGCACCTAGGGTTTGAAAATTTTGTTTCTGATTTGGATTTCTGGGCTAGGGTTAGGTTTGGGCTTATTGGGCTGGTTTTTTTTTGTTGTTTGGGTTTTTTTTTAGTTTGTAATGGATTTTGGGCTGGGCAAAATATTGGGCTGTACAATTATTACTAACAAAAACCTTTAAAATAAATTATTTGAATGCTCTCTTGAAAACCCAAAACAAAAATCTATTCTCTAATCCCCTCTATTTCTTAAAAACACACAAACAAAATCCTCTTTTTTCTAATTTTTTACCCGCCAAAAACCTAAAAACATTTTATTTCCTACTCTTTCTTTTTCAAACGGCAATTTTTTCCCTTCCCTTTTCCTTTCTTCGTCTCTTTTTTTTCCCCTTTTACTTTCTTTCTCATTTCCTTTTTCTTTTACTTTCTCTACTAATCTCTTTTTCTTTCTTTTTTACCTTCCTTCTTCTCTATTCTGCTTTCTTTGTTTTTCACTCTAAAATTTTCCACTCTTATTCCCAATGGGGGACCATGGTTATAAGGACCCCCCATACATCTTTTTTTCAGATGAGTCAAGTCCTATGTCCCCCAACCCTTAAAATTTCTATTATGTTTAAGTCTCATCTCCCCATCTGCCTGAGACGCTTTTGGCATGGTAGTGTGACAGTGGTGCTGCTTATCAAATGGGCTTCACCCCATCAGTGCCACCTATCAAATAGGCTTCACCCAAGTGATCCTTTCTCGTATTTCTACCAAATTTTTGACCCACAACCTATATACTAAACTCGTATTTTGAAACAAAAATCAATATAATATTATTTTTTTAAGTAATCTGTTAGTGTCAAAACTGTTGGGGTGGTGCCGCCTCTGTACCACCCCCACCACACCAACCATACCATTTTCATAATTAATCCAGTTGGTATCTCATTTTTTTTTTATATTATACATGTAAAAAAAGCCTAAATTTAACAAAGAATTTAACAATGTTAACAATTCTTAAAATTCGTATAAGCTTTTTAATTAGAATAAGTATTTAGACTAACTATTAAACTAACTATTAACATTGTAAAAGTTAAGGTATCAAATTATGTCAAAATTTGAAGTATGGAGATTAAATATCAAATTTGAACATAATAAAGGGACAAAAACTAAAAATTGACCATTGCTATATAATCTTAAAAAAAACAGAGGGATAAGAATTGAAATTTAACCATTATGCTATAGTGTAAAAAAGAAGAGAGAGAGAGAGACTTGGATGTGTATCAGTGTATCATGTAAGGAATGCCTTAAATTATAAAAGCTAAGATTGTAAATTATAGAAAAAAAAATTAAAGTATATAGATTAAATTTTAAGCGCAATATAGGGACTAAAACTAAATTTTGATCATTGTTATATAATTTGACTTATCATATTGAGATAATTTTTTTGTATTAGATAAGAGTTTTTAAAAATAATTTGTGTATTTTAACCGATTATTGAAACATAATAACTATTTGAACTAAGTAATATCATTGTAAAAATTCAAATCTAAATTATTATGTCAAATAAAAATAAAAATATTAAATTATAAATTTGATTATAATAGAGGAATTAAAACTGAAAATTTATCATTTATCCTCCACTAAAAAAAAAAAAAAGGATGGTGAGGAAACACACGTGACATGACAGGCAAGGAAGGCCGTATATATATATGTATAGTTAGAAGGTATAGAAATTTAATGATTTCCCTAACATAGATATGCGTCTTAATTATATTAAATTCTCGAGTAAATAATATCTTTTATATAAAATCAAATAATTTTTTTACCAAATACTTGGGGATTTAAAATCAAATTTTCTATTTTAATTTGTATAAAGTGATTATTAAAGTTTTTATTAAACGCGGATTTAAATTGTGTTACTCATTTTTTTTACTTTAATATTGTATAAAAATTATACATATTCTTTCATAATAGCAATATTTTCAATTATTCTATAAAATAGTTATTAACATT
This sequence comes from Gossypium hirsutum, assembly GCF_007990345.1. Taxonomy (NCBI): domain Eukaryota; kingdom Viridiplantae; phylum Streptophyta; class Magnoliopsida; order Malvales; family Malvaceae; genus Gossypium; species Gossypium hirsutum. Next base: position 21,252,547 of record NC_053446.1, on the reverse strand, counting down.
AAAAATATGCTGGTAAGTTACTCAAATTAGATATTAAAAGAAGAAGCAATAATTTTATAAAAAAGAAAGTTATCTTAGTTCTTCATTTAAATTTTCACGTCTTTTGATCTTTAAACTTACAATATTTGTCAAATCATCTCAAAATGAATGAAAAATTAATGTTTGTTAACTTTGCTAATGTAGCATACACGTGAATTGTCATGTGGATATCATGTCAACAATTAATTAATTTTTTAAAATTTAAAAAGTTATTTTAAAAAATTAAAAATTATTAAAAAGTATAAAACTATTTTTAATTTTTTAAAATAATTAATTGTTAGCGTGACATATACATGGATTGTCAAGTCAGTAAAGTTAACAGACATTAAATTTTCGAGAAGAGATTATATGAAACTGTGATTTCAGGTCATCCCTATCCATTTCCAATAAGAGAATGACCAATCAGATTTTTACTCTTGAAACATTTAAATTCTACTAAAAATACTAAAAATTAATAGGAAAATTTTGATTTGTCATTCTACTATTGGAAAGGGATAGAGATGAGGTAGAATTTCACTTTCATACAATCCTTTCTCTTAAATTTTCTATTCATTTTGGAGTGATTTGATAAACAATACAAATTTAATGACTAAAAAAGTTTAAAAATTAAAAATAATTTTGAAGAAGTGAATAAATCATTATATCCACCATACAAGGGCAATCAGTAATTTAAAGAAAAGTTAGGGGTAATGTGATAAAAGTAAGAGTATATATAGGGCTCATTCTTCCTTAGAAAAGCAGAGGGGAACTCCCGAATAAGAAAGAATCTAAATATAAATCAGAAGGAAGAAAAGAAAATGGCATTGAAATTGGTTAGTATGAGTTTCCAGTCGCAGGAAGTCCCATGTTTTGGTCTTCCAGCAATGGCGAGCTTCGGATCTCCCAGGTTTTTCATGACATCCACTGTGCCTTCTGCCAACATGTTAGTTCTTATTGTGTTACTCTTGTTATTTCTTCGCTTGAGTTTCTGCACTAAGTTCCTTAGTTTTAAATTTTTTATTTAAAAATTTTATCCTAGGAACAAAGAGAATAATCCCAACATAAACATCTGATAATCAGTCCTCATAGTATACCTCCCAGGTCCACCACTCCCTGCAACCAAACAACAAATGATCCACAGCAACTGCCTATGAATATATATTAAGATAAAATTCGATTTGGACAATACTATTACATATATTACTACTTTTACTGTCTTTTGTCCTTTCTCTTTGTTTGATCAATGTTTAGGATGGGCTGAGAAAGAATGAAGAACAGTTAAGACCAACCACAAGTACACCTAATCCCAAGCAGTAATGAAACTCCAATACAGTTGCTCTGACACGCCTTGTATAGAACAAGAATGCACCAATGTCAGATGAACCCAAAAATAGAAACAAAGAACGGGATGTCCACCCCCAAGTTTAGCATAAAACCAGTTCCTTTCCCAAAATTAAACCTCTTGCGTTTTAATAATATTTGTGGAATTCGTTAACTCCCATGAATGATACATGCATCTCCCAATAAAGTTGACGTCTCCCCCAGAGTTTTATACCACCTTGCCATATTAATGTCCCATTCACCTTTCCATTTCTAGTTCACCTTAGGAGGGAGATTCAACACCATTTTCCCTTCCTTTTTTTTTACTATACTTACCACTAAAAACTTCATTTATTTGATATACATCTTTTTATTAATTTTTCTAAATTTAAATGAATTAATTATATAATAATAAATTCCGTTAGTTTAATTAAATACAGTAGGTTAGGCCATAACTAAGCCATTAAATCGTAGAATTTTACATTGATTTCTTTTAATATAATTTATTAGAAGAAGATATTAAACATTTAATATTTTAGGGATAAATTTAGAGTAATTATTGCATAAACTATTCATATAAATGAAATAAAATATTATTTACTCTTTTAAGAACATAATCATCTTTAAAATACAACTATTGAAACTATGTTAAGGCAACTCACAATCATCTTTTTTTTTTGTTAAAAAAATAGAATATTTTTTATTACATAATTTGATCACCATGTTAAATAATTCTAAAATAAGAGCTTTAAACGAGTAAAATACTTAGTGAATGATTAATATATAAACAAATAATTAAAAAATTACACATTTCTAGGATTGCAAAAAAAAATTGAAGAAAGGAATTTCATTTTTATGATTAGTAATTAATTAAAAAATATAATAGAAAATATTGATCATAATTATCCTAATTATAAAGATTAACAATTGTAAAACGATTGTGCATGATGAAAATATTGATAGTAAACTGTATATGATGCATAAAAAAAGAGAAAAAGAGAGAGTAAATTACACATAAAATTACTCTACTATGAATCAGGTTTGGGTTGACTTTAATCATTACAGCTGTCAATTTAGGCACCAAATTTAAGACCTATAATTATTATATCATTTATAGGATGTTAGATGATATCGGTAGCCACCACAAATGTCATGTGGCTATATGAATTTTAAAAATGATAATGACTTAGCTTTCAATGTTAAAAACAAAAACTTTAGCTTCTCACTTTTTTTAGTTTTTAAACTTGTATTTGTTCATCAATTCACTCATATGAAAATTTTAATGTTTGTTAATTTTGCTAATGTGACATAACGTAGATGTAATGTTAGCAATTAATTAATTTTTTAAGTTTTTTAAAATTCAAAAAATATATATAAATTATTTTTTGAAAAAAAGTATAAAATTATAAAAAATATATTTTTATTTTAAAAAAATTAATTAACTGACATAGCATTGCAACACCAACAAAATTATGCCTATTTAGAATGATAAACGATATAATTTACTCTAATTTTAATAGTTGGGATAGAGTCCAAGCTTATTAAATAGTTAAATGATTATCTATATGTAATTTATTCATAATATACAATAAATTTCATAAATAAAATCTAAATTTGTATAAATTGTAATGATTGATAAATAACATTTATAGGCACCAAATTTAATGATATTAAAATTTTAGTTACTTATTTATTGGTCATTAATGGTTATTATAGCATTTATAGGAACAACATGCAGCTACCGCATTTTGTTTCAACTTTATTGTTTCTCGTTTAATTTTTTTTTTAATCTTTTTTTTTAGCCTTTAAATTTGAGTTGGGTTGTTTGTCAAATCACTTGAAATGGATAAAAAAATTTTAACTTTTGTTAATTTTACTGACGTGGCATCACGTGGATATCACGTCAACAATTAGTTAATTTTTTAATTTTTTAAAAATTCAAAAAAAATATAAAAATTATTTTTTTTAAAATAATTAAGTGTTTACGTCGCATATGCATGGTAACATCAACAAAATTAACAAATATTACTTTTTTTAATCCATTTTGAGATGATTTAATAAACAATACACTTAGAGGTAAAATAATAGTAACTAAATAATAACATAAATGTAAACGCATCATTACATATTAATAAATAATTTACAATACACAAGTAAAGTGTATTATGGGTAAAATAATATGCCACAAAAGTAAATGATTGATAGTAGAAGATAATATTAAATTTTATAATTATGATTCTAAGCATTTATATACGTTATTAATTAAGTAAAAAGTATTTTTATAATACATAATTGAAATTATATTTATAAAATTTATAAATTTATAAAACTAACTTAAAATTGTATTATCAATGATATATTTTTTAAATTATTTTATCAAAATTAAGTAATATAATTTTTTATAAAATATTCATATTTTAAGTAATTCGTGTAACAATATATATATATATATTTACTTATATAAAGTTATTGATTGGATTTGATGTTATAAATTAACAAAGAATCAATTTAGAGTGTGTTTGGTAAATTAAAAATTTTAGTGTTGATAAATTAAGTACTGAATTTTTACTACTAAATTTTATAAGTGCTGGATTTATATTAGAAAATTGTTTGGTAAATTAGTGAATATAAGTATTGAATATAATTATGTTTGTTTGATTCAAGTAAATATTGATTTTTAAAAGATTATTTATTTTTAATTTTAATCTTATTAACATAATATTTTATATTATTTTAGATAGTTTTAAATGAAAGATAAATACGGTAATTTGAATAATTCTTTTTTTAAATAAAAATGATAATTTATTTTAATTTTTTAATAAAATAAAATAGACTAAATATTTTTTATATTAAGTGATAAATAGTTACCAATCTACTTATCTTATTTAACTTTTTTTTGTTGAAATTTTTTTATTAAATAAAAAATTAAAATATTTATTAAATGCATTTAATTTGAAAATTTTCAATGGTATCAAATGCTCCCTTAATTAGAAAGACTGCTCTGTTTTGAGAAAAAAAAAACTAGATTAAGGATTAATATTTAATGCACTTACCTTATACAATTATATGTATTGTCATTTTTGGCATAATGACTTATTTGGCTCTCTAAATTTATAAAAAAAAATTTATTTGAGCCCTTCATTTAATTTTTCGCCTTTTTTAGTCTTTAAATTGATTTTTTTATCAAATCACCCCAAAATAGATGGAAAAGTTAACATTTTTTTAAACTTTTTTGACATGGCATACACGTGGATTGCCACGTGGATGACACGTAAGCATTTAATTAATTTTTTAAAATTTAAAAAATTATTTTTAAAAAATAAAAATAATTAAAATTATTTTTAAAGTATATAAAAAATATTTTTAATATTTTTTAAATTTTGAAAAATTAATTAAATGTTAATATATCTATGTGTATGTCATGTCAGCAAAGTTAATAAATGTTAACATTTCTATCCATCCATTTTGGGTTGATTCGACAAAAACTGAAAATTCAAGGACTAAAAAAGGTAAAAAAATTAAACGAATAACTAAAATGACTTTTGTAAAGTTAAAGTTTTTTTTAAAATAAATCCTTTTATATATATGTCAGCATCTAATTTATTGATAATGCATAAAATTATAGAGCATCAAAATGTAAATCATTATTTTAACACAAATATATTTTTATATAAATATTTCATAAATATATTTTCACATAATCTTTTCTCTTTTCATCTAAAATATTTTCCCTCGTACACTAGAAATAGGAGAAAACAAGATGTTATTTTGAGGACTTAGCTTAAAGCTTAGAGTGCTGACACAAAACTTACCCACTTGCTACCACCACCATGTTATATAATCTAGTATACATCTAACCATATGAATGAAATTTATTTGAATCCAGGAAAGTTGAGAATCTAAGAAAAAAATTCATGCCTCATCTGAAGGTGCAAGATCAGATCACACATTCTATGCCACCGCAAAAGATTGAGATTTTTAAATCATTAGATAACTGGGTTGAGAACAACATTCTAATTCACCTGAAACCAGTTGAGAAAAGTTGGGAACCCCAGGATTTTCTTCCAGATCCTACGTCGGATGGATTCAATGAGCAGGTGGAAGAGTTAAGGGAAAGGGCAAAGGAGATCCCAGATGATTACTTTGTGGTTTTGGTTGGAGATATGATCACAGAGGAAGCCCTTCCGACTTACCAAACAATGCTTAATACCTTAGATGGAGTTCGTGATGAAACAGGCGCTAGCCCTACTCCTTGGGCAATTTGGACAAGGGCTTGGACTGCTGAAGAAAACAGGCATGGTGATCTGCTTAATAAGTATCTCTACTTGTCTGGAAGAGTCGACATGAGACAAATCGAAAAGACAATCCAGTATTTAATTGGTTCAGGAATGGTAAGTAGGTTACTCACTTCTTGTAGTATAAGATATTTACTATATCTATTACTTTATTAAATAAAATTTTCTTTTGAATGTTTCTAGGACATGAAAGCAGAAAACAATCCATATCTTGCATACATCTACACATCATTCCAAGAAAGGGCAACTTTTATTTCCCACAAGAATACTGCCAAAATTGCTAAAGGGCATGAGAATATTGAGTTGGCTAGACTATGTGGTTTCATTGCCGCAGATGAAAAGCGGCATGAGACAGCCTATACTAAAATCGTTGAAAAGCTGTTTGAGATCGATCCTGATGAAACTGCCCGAGCCTTTGCTGACATGATGAGGAAGAATATCACCATGCCTGCTCAATTCATGTATGATGGCCAAGATGAAAACCTTTTCAACCACTTTTCAACTGTTGCACAAAGACTCGGAGTTTACACTACCAAGGACTATACTGATATTCTAGAGTTCTTGGTGGATCAATGGAAGGTGAAGGAATTAACTGGACTTTCGGCTGGTGGGCGAAAAGCTCAAGAATTTGTGTGTCAACTTCCTCAAAGACTTAGAAAGCTGGAAGTGAGAGCTCAATTAAGGGCTAAGGAAGCACCCAATGTTAAATTTAGTTGGATTTATGATAGAAAATTGAAGCTCTAAGGTATGTGCTTTATCCATGCAAGGGGCGAAGAGATGAAAGTTGTTTGTGGTTATTTCTGCTTTTTTAAAGTTTTGTTTCTTGAGTGTGTTGTTGGGTACCTCTTATGCTTTAAATGAACTCAATATAATTATAAACCAATCAACTTTATTTATTTTGTAGCTTCATTTTTGAGTTTGTTCCATAAAAATTTTAAAGTTATTCATTTATTAAAAATTACAAGACCTTAGAACAATTTAAAATAGATATTTATAACCTTCAAGATAGTTAAAATTCAGAAATCCTATAAAATAACTTTTAGAATGCAAATTGGGTCTTTATTTGTCTGCAACTGCATAGAATACTAACAGAGAATTTGCTTAGTTAATATTGATAAACAATCAACATTTATGTAATTATAACTAAGTTAATTGCATTATTAGAAGTTGATGTTGATTCAAGATGATGAAGAGGAGAATAGATTGAAGAATAAGCTCAAAATTATACATGAACTTTAATTTGGTGAAACTCTAATTGTGGTTCAAATGTATACTTGAAACTTTAATTTTGATTTAATCATACACATTTAAAGAAATAACGACATCAATATATCTTTATATTGGATAAATATAATTATTTATGTATGCAATATATAAACATAGAATGATGTTATATCAATAATTGTGTTAATAAATTACAAGAATCGGATCAAATCAAAATTTTATTATATACAAAATTTAAAACATTATCAAAATATTTTCTTGCTATATTATTAATTAGTTAAAATTTTAAATAGATAAAATCATTGAATAGATTCAACATAAATAAGTATAATAAATAAATTTATAATATTAAAAATATAGTTTTATTAAATTTTACAATTATTTCCTAGTTTGTTTGGAGATTGCCACACAACTGAAATGTAGTCTTGGGAGTACTACGGAAAGTCATATCTTTTAAGCTTCTAATTTGTTGATCGAGTTTTGATTTTTAAGTTTCATTCTTAAATTTTAATTTATTAAGAGATTTGCGAAATTCGTTGCTCATGTGTCAGTTTAGTAGACTAGGTAAGTGATTTGGCATTTCTTTAATGTTTAATTCTCAAAAAGCTAGCTTCAAATGTGTAATGCCATTTATGCAAAATTTATATATGATATTTTGACCATAAGTATATAGGAATATATTTTGTACTAAGCTCCGATTTTTATTGTTTTGAATTTGCTCCTAATATACCATGTTTTAATCTTATCAATGGGAGTTAAACATTGGTCATGTCAACATGTATTTCGTGTTTAGAAATCGGTTTCAACCATGCCACCAATTTAGAATAGTGATTTTTGACCCATTCCCACCGAGGTTAGTTGTGTTTTTTGCTCCAACCCACTCTTATGAGGGTTGGTTGTGGTTTTTGGCCTTTTTCAATGAGGTTAAGGATGGCCATAGAGATAAAAAAGAAAGTTGATTTTTATCTATCGATATTTCAAGAATTATTAGTTTGTCTTTAACACATTTTATATAGAGAATATGCTTTGAATTATTTATTACGAATTATCCATAAATCTTGCAATTATGCATTAATTTCTACTAAATATTTGGTCTAAACGTTTTCGTGTTTGCTTAACCTAACTAAAGGCAATGTGAGTTTCTTATTGAGTAGTTAAACTCACTCCCTCTTTTAATATTTTTACAGATTCTGGCTTGATTCTTGAACGTGAGACATTTTCAGAGCAGTGATTAGAGATTTCAATAAATTTTAAATTTTCGATACTACTAGAAAAGTTTTTATTTTAAACTTTCTTCATTTATTACACATTGTCGAAGCCTTTTTTTTTGAAATCGACTTTATTTTGAAAACGAAGATGGAGTTGCCACCAACCTTTTTTACATAGGTGTGATTGGATCACCTCAAAACTCGACCATTTTAATAAAACGTTAGATTTGTTAAAACGATAATATTCAGTCTTACAAATCCAAAAAAAAGGGTTCGGGAGTCGGTTACGTATGAGGAATGATTAGCACCCTCATAATGCCTAAAATTGGTACCTAGTTGGTTACTTGATGTTTTGATGTCGGAAGTTGAAAATTCGAAGAGAAATTAAACTACGACCCCTCTTTGTTTGCATGACGTTCTTTAAGACCAATTAGCTAAATTAAATTTTACGAAAAGGCCTTATTACGAGTTAGTCGAGGAGAAAAGATCGTACCCCGTGAGTTAGGACACGATGCTTTGAATCTTCAAAAACAAGAACAAACACCATTTGGTCTTATTTTAAATCTTATTATTATTGTCAAAACCATTTTTTTGAAAACAAAAATTTAGTTGTCGACTTTAAAAACAAAAATTGGAGTCGCCACCGATCCTTGATTGAGGTGTGATCGGCTCACCTTAAAAATAATTTTGGTCTGCGAAATTTGAGAAAATAGGTTCGGGAGTCAGTTACGCACGAGGAAGGGTTAGCACCCTCGTAACGCCCAAAATCGGTACCAAATTGATTATTTAATGTCTTGGTGTCGAAAATTTGAAAAGACTTTAAAAGAAAACTTCTTATCTCGTGAATGAATCAAAATAACAAAACATTCTCACTTCAAAGAAATAAAACACCACGCCCAGTGAGTTAGGGAACAATATTTTTAAATCTTCAAAATACCGAATATTGCCTTTTGTTTTAGAAATTCTTATTTCAAGATAATAAAATGTCATGACCAGTAAGTTAGGACCCGACATTTTTGAATTCCCGAGAATAAGCTTTTATTTGAAATTTGTGAATTTATTGCGAAATGAATACTTGGCTTTCTAAATTCATCGAAAAATAATCGCAATCCAGTAAGTTAGGACACGATCTTTCTCAAGAATCATAAATAAAAAAGGACAAACTTGAATGTGCGAACAACAATGGAGGACTAAAAGGGAAAATAATCCCGCCCCTAAAACGCTGCGCAGCAATGGGGACTATTTTGAAACAAAAATAAGATGTGTGGCCACATTTAAAAGAAACAAAAACTGATTTAAAAAACGATTTTAAAAATTAAAGGAACAAATTCGCAAATGGACCATTCAGGCCAGAACGCGCGGACCCTACTTGCGGGTCGGGTCAACGCGCGGGTCTGGCCATTAAAACGGCGCCGTTTTTGTCTTAGTTTTAATTAAACAAAACAAAGCAAAAAAAATTAAAATCATTTTATTCTTTTTTTAAAACCATGGCACTGCTAGGGTTTCTTCTTAACCCATTTTGCGCCGCGGTTCGCCTGTGCCAATGCTCCAATCGCGACGGAGATGGCAACAATCCGGCAACTTCGACAAAAAAGGTAAGATCTCATCTCTCCTTTCTTTATATTTTGAGCAAAAATAAAAACAAATGATCTAAAAAAATGGCGAACATTAAACGAAGATAGAACGAAAAAATCACCTTTATTCAAAGAACAATTTTTTGTATCTCTCCTTTAATTTTTTTCTCTGTATATCTTAGTATCTCCCCCTTTCACTGATCTTTCACGGCTTTAAATAGCCGAAATAGAAAAGAAAAAAAATGAACAAAATCAAAAGAAATCTATTTTGTTTTTTGTTGTTGTTTTGTTCCTTTTTCTTCGTTGTATTGTTTGCGTTTGTTGTTGCAGGTACTGCTGGCGTACGGAGCGGCGTGTGCCGTGTTTGCGGAGGGGTGGTGCGCAGGGTGATGCGGCGCTGGGGCAAAATCTGTAGGGTTCTTTTTCTTTTTTTGGGTTAAGGCTGATATGGGCTTGGGTAAATTGGACCTTAGATGGGTTTAGGCCTGCTATTACAAAAAACGGACTGCCTGCTTTGTTTTGTGCGGGCCCAGGCCAATTGGGCCTGTTACAGTTGCCCCTCTTTGCTCTTTGTCGTGTAACGGGAACAGAGCAAAGACTAAAAGCCCCAATTGTGCCCAGTCTTACTGGCTTGACTTTTTCAATGCTTTTCTTCTTCAGGTAGCCTTATTCCTTCCTACTGCATCTTCAGAGGTATAGGAACTGGTACTTCAATCTACTCCACCGTAATGTCGGGGAGATAGGATTCATACGTTGTAGCTTCTTAGAAGAACAAAATTTGCTATCTTTAATCTGCTTCGCTACTAGTACAGGTAGACAAGATCTGCTATCTCTGATCTACTTCATGTCAATACATGAAGACAAGATCCATTATCTTCGATCTACTTCACCACCAGTATGGGAAGACAAAATTTGCTATCTTTGATCTACTTCATGTCAATACATGAAGACAAGATCCATTATCTCTGATCTACATCATGTCAATACATGAAGACAAGATCTGCTATCTTTGATCTACTTCATGTCAATACATGAAGACAAGATCCATTATCTCTGATCTACTTCATGTCAGTACATGAAGACAAGATCTGCTATCTCTGATCTTCTTTATGTCAATACATGAAGACAAGATCTACTATCTTCGATCTACTTCACCACCAGTATGGGAAGACAAGATCTGCTATCTTTGATCTACTTCATGTCAATACATAAAGACAAGATCCATTATCTCTGATCTACTTCATGTCAATACATGAAGACAAGATCTGCTATCTCTGATCTACTTCATGTCAATACATGAATACAAGATCTGCTATATTCGATATATTTCACCACTAGTATGAGAAGACAAGATCTGCTATCTTTGATCTATTTTATGTCAATACATGAAGACAAGATCCATTATCTCTGATTTACTTCATGTCAATACATGAAGACAAGATATTTTATCTCTGATCTACTTCATGTCAATAAATGAATACAAGATCTACTATCTTCGATCTACTTCACGCCAATACATGAAGACAAGATCTGCTTTCTTCGATCTACTTCGCCACCAGTATGGGAAGACAAGATCTGTTATCTTTGATCTACTTCACGCCAATACATGAAGACAAGATTTGCTATCTTCGATCTACTTCACGCTAATACATGAAGACAAGATCTGCTTTCTTCGATCTACTTCTCCACCAGTACGGGAAGACAAGATCTGTTATCTTCGATCTACTTCACGCCAATACATGAAGACAAGATCTGCTTTCTTCGATCTACTTCACTACTAGTATGGGAAGATAAGATCTGCTTTCTTTGATCTACTTCGCCACCAGTATAGGAAGACAAGATCTGCTTTCTTCGATCTACTTCACTGCCAGTACAGGAAGACAAGATCCACTATCTCTGATCTACTTCATGTCAATACATGAAGACAAGATCCATTATCTTCGATCTACTTCACCACCAGTATGGGAAGACAATATCTGTTATCTTTTCAACCTGCTCCACTGTTGCTCAGGGAGATAAGGCTTTATGATTTCACCGATTTGTTCTCTGTGGAACATAACCTGTATAATTTATCTTATGAACCTAATTATGCCTAATAGGATGTCATGAACAGAATGAATCAAATGCTCCTAACTAGACATGTATGAATGACATTTGGATGAATATAGAATGTCATTTTTCGAAAATGATCCCTCATTATCACTTGGGTTATCACTACTCAAAGTTTATTAAATTTTTATCGCAAATGTGCTATAGCGCCTTTTTTCTCAGCTGGCGTCTCCAAAGAAACACTTGACCAGATTGCCCCCACTGTAAACCTCCAAGTTTGATCCACTGGGATGCAAAAATTTATACCATCTTCCTCCCGTTGTAACCCAAGAGTAAAAAGTTTTGGCCTTTTCTCAATCCTCTGCTATCACAATTCAAGGATACAGGATGTGAAACTCTTTGGTCTCTTACACCATTCCCAGGGTGTCATACCAAATGCACATGCACAAATGAAAAATTTTCTTCTCCAAGAACAACTTCTTATTATTATTCGGTGATCATTGCTTGCTTGTTCATTAAAGCTTTGTCACCAACACGACATCTTGTCATTTTGTTTTAGACAACAAAGTTCAAAGGGATAGTCTTAATTTAGACTCTTCCTTATTATATTTCCAATCTTTAAACCTTGTGCGTTCTAAACAATAGTCCTGTTTCAGGTTCCTATATTATTTAAAAACTTCTAGAGCAATATGCAAAACTTCAATTGTGAAAGTTTTATTAGCCTATTAATCATTATTCTAATGCAACATGCTTGCAAAAAGAACAAAATGATGGATAAAATAGAATTGGTTCTTATAGCTCAAAATGAATAAATTGTCAAAGATAATAAAGATGAATAACAAAGAAATTGATTTAGGAATGCGTGTCTTGAAAACGAATGAAGTGTTCCAAGAATAACAAAAATGGTATAAGGATTAGGTGCCCCAAATATCATAGCTTGAACTTCTCTGTACAAACTTTTCAAAGACCATTCTGAGTTTAACATGTGTTTCGGAGATCTATACTACTTTGTCGATGCCCCACGATGTCGCTTACCCTTTTCTATTGATTCAGGTATAGCAAGACCACTGCATGCCCCATTCTGATCAGTATTTGAGCTGCTCTGATAATCTCATGCCCTATTCTGATCAATATTTGAGCCGCCCTTTTCAAGTTTTCAACTCAAATCCCCTTTGGTCTAAGGTGCCCTTTGCAGGTTTTCACCTTAGCCTCTCCATTTTACTTTTTCCATTTTTCATTTTTCCTTTTCACTTTTTTATTTTTTTCATTTCATCATTTTTTAATGACTCAAAGTGCCCTTTGTTGGTTTTTACCTTGGTCATCTCCTTCTTTAAGCGGAGTATTTCCTGACTAAATCTGAGTTTACAGGACTTATCATCCATCTCGCTCACAAGCAAAGCTCCTTTGGAAAAAAAAACTTTCTCTATAACATAAGGTTCTTCCCAATTTGGCATCCGTTCCCCTCCAAAACATTTTTTATAGAGGGAAAATCTTCAAAATTTGGTCACCCTCGTAGAATTCTCTGAGACGAACCTTTTGTTATAGGCTCGCATCATTCATTTCTGGTACATCTGACCGTAATGAATAGCTTTTAGCCTTTTTTCTTCTATCAAGTTCAATTGATCACATCGCGATTGGATCCGTTCTACTTCATCCAACTTGCTTAACCAATACCCGGAGAGAAAGAAATTTGACTTCAATAGAAAAAGAAACTGTTATAAACTAAAAAGAGAGGCATTGCTCTGGTAGAGTTTTCACTACATCATTCATGATATTAATCTGGAACATACTGTAAATTTTTGATATCGTGCTGTTGTTCAGATTGTAATGACAGTGCTTAACCCGGGCATACTCTGGTATGACCATGCGAAGATATCTTTGAATTCTTGAAGTAACTCAATAATGTCTTGCTTTGTCTCTTCGGTCATGCATATTCCCTCAAGGTCACGGTCTCCATTGTCTCCTCATGAGGTAAATTTGTTTCTCTTATTGCTTTACCATCCTCAACAAGTTAAGAGATAAGTTACAATCTATGACATCTTCAAAGTCATGAGATCCCTCTAAACACATGTCTCACTCAAAAGGAGATTCTGAGTCTGTAGCAGCGTCACTCTTGTCATTGATATCCAGGGACCTATTGTAGGTGCTAAAGAATATACAAAGAATGTACGGGTTTATAAATAATATGATTATGAATGAAAGAATGGTTTGACAGAAAAAATCCAAAAGAATAAAAGAATCGTAAAATGAAAGAACGTTTGCTCAAAGATGATTGCAATAATGTGTTTCATTAAAACAATAATGTTCAGACATGAGCCTATTTCACAAAGAAGTTCTTATTGCTTCTAGGCTAAAAGCAACAAGTGTGTTCTGAACATTACTCTAACAAACTCTAAATACTATAGAGGTTTCTTCTGTAGTCCAATTATTTAGAACACCTCAAAGGCGAATATCTAACAAGAACCATTTTCATTGTGTCTGCACATATGGCACCGATGTGAAAATTTCTCACCACTTCTTCATACATTGCATTTACCCCATTATCAATCATGATTGGGTAGCGAATTTTCTGCACTAGATCAGTCACCAAACTTGACAACACCCATGTCAATGAGTCTTTCAACTAGTTTCTTGAAGACAGTGCAATTCTCTATTGAATGTCCCATAATTCCTGCATGGTAGTCACATTGTGCGTTCGCATCATACCATTTGGGATACGGAGGTTGTAGAGGCTTCACATGAAAAGGGGAAACAACACGTACATCGAACAAATTTTGATACAGTTCCCTATACGGTATTGGGATTGGTGTAAACTGGAACTTCTCAGTCTTCATGCCGGAATCTTACCTCGATGAATTCTGTTGATTACCAGCCACTTTTCCTGGCTGACTCATGGTAACTGATTTAGAGTAACTTGTGTTGTTAACCTAATTTTCTCTTCTCTTTGAGACTGACCTCTTGTTACTCTCCTCTACATCAATTTTCCCGTTCCTTATAGCATTTTCGATCATTTCACCATTCATAACTATGTCAGAAAAGCTCTTTGTAGCACTTCCTAACATATGCGTAATGAATTGGGCTTTCAGCGTATTGATAAAGAGTATTGTTGTTTCTCTTTCCAATAGCGGCGACTGAACTTGAACAGCAACTTCCCTCCACCTTTGTGCATATTGCCTAAAGCTCTCGTTCGGCTTTTTTTCCATATTTTGAAGGGTGATTCTGTCAGGTATCATGTCTGTTACATGATTGTACTGTTTCATAAACGCTTGTGCTAAATCCCTCCATGAACCGATCATGGTACGGCTCAATTGATTGTACCATTTAGATGCTTCCCCTGTGAGGTTATCTTGGAAATAATGTATCAATAGTTGGTCATTGTTAACATATCCAGCCATTCGCCTGTAGAACATGGTGATATGTGCTTCCGGGCAACTTGTCCGATTGTACTTTTCAAATTCCGGCATCTTAAACTTATGAGGGAGTACCAAGTCCGGGACTAAACTCAGCTCTTTAGCGTTAATCCCACGATAACTTTCAGTGACCTCCATCGCCTTGAACTTCTCCTCGAGCCACTTGCACCTTTCTTCTAACTGTTTCAGTAACTCTTCCTTTATTCTTTCCTTCTCAGCCACTTCATCAAAGTCAGGAATGGTAGAGTTAACAGGGTTGTTTCCGGGGTTAGAGCCCGATCCAGCCTGGAATTTTGAAGCACCGGCCTAGAACTGCTGAGGCCTAATTGTGACAGTAGATTTGTGCAGATATTCAACTTGAGTTCGTACACGTGGATGAGTACAGCCTGGAGGATAGAGTGATTCATCCTCGTTACCCTATTCGATATCAGCCATGGGACCCTTTCCCTTATCACCCCCTCTAGTCAACAGTTGGGTTAACTTTGCCATCATATTGTTTTGGGATTCCTGCATCTTCTCTGACATATCCCGTTGCATCTTGTTTAACCGCTCCTGTACTTGTAACTGGAGTTGGTCTTGCATTTCTTTCTGGTGCTGTTCGAGCTTTTCCAATCTCTGATCCATGTCTTTAATCTTTGCTCGAGTGCCATAACTGAGCAGTGATTTAATTAATTAGGATTATTTAATGGTGTGTAATGCATATGATGTAATGGAATGCAAATGCATGAAATGAATGCAAAAAAGATACTTGATTCTGGTTCAATTCTTTAGTAAAAAACTTCTCTAGAAAGCAAATCTCTTTACACAAAGCGGATATATATATACGGCTTCGCCCTCATACTCCAAGCAAAGACATCGACCATTCAGGTATTAAGATGCATCTCACGAATTTGATCTCCTTTTTGTTTGATCTAGGTTGTAACTCCTTGCTTACTCACGTTCATTAGCTTCTTTAAGAGGTTGGGACCTTTGGTGACTTTTGAATAACCTTTGACAATTTGAATCCTCAGGTCACGCAGCAAAGTCGTATACTCCTCTTGTTAGGCTTTTCGTGTTATGTTTTCTTAGACTATATTCAGACAACCGTATTATCTTCCGCTTTATCAAGAAATCCATTTTCCGTGGCAAGCTCTCTATTTAACAACCAAACATGAATCAACATCTCTTTTCTATGATGAAATGTCATGTAGTCAAAAATGCCATGCAGCCAAAACAAAACACACAAGTTAGTATCATGCATAAAATCATAATTGAACGTACACAAGAAATAATAAAAGCACCTATTCAGGACTCCTATAGGGTTGACACCCTCGTAACACCCAAAATCGGTACCAAATTGATTATTTAATGTCTTGGTGTCGAAAATTTGAAAAGACTTTAAAAGAAAACTTCTTATCTCGTGAATGAATCAAAATAACAAAACATTCTTATTTCAAAGAAATAAAACACCACGCCAAGTGAGTTAGGGCACAATATTTTTAAATCTTCAAAATACCGAATATTGCCTTTTGTTTTAGAAAAGTTTATTCTCGGGAATTCAAAAATGTCGGGTCCTAACTTACTGGTCATGACATTTTATTATCTCGAAATAAGAATTTCTAAAACAAAAGGCAATATTCAGTATTTTGAAGATTTAAAAATATTGTGCCCTAACTCACTGGGCGTGGTGTTTTATTTCTTTGAAATAAGAACGTTTTGTTATTTAGATTCATTCACGAGATAAGAAGTTTTCTTTTAAAGCCTTTTCAAATTTTCGACACCAAGACATTAAATAATCAATTTGGTACCGATTTTGGGCGTTACGAGGGTGCTAACCCTTCCTCGTGCTTAACTGACTCCCGAACCTGTTTTCTCAAATTTCGCAGACCAAAATTATTTTTAAGGTGAGCCGATCACACCTCAATCAAGGATCGGTGGCGACTTCAATTTTTGTTTTTAAAGTCGACAACTAAATTTTTGTTTTCAAAAAAATGGTTTCGACAATTATTATTATTATTTTAGAAAAATAAATAAATAAATAAAATGGATATTCGATTACTTCGATTTTAGAAAAATGACATACTCCGTAAGTTAGAAGCACAACTCCTCGAATCCTAAAAATAATGAATATTGCCTCGGTTTTAAATATTTATTATGCATTATGTAAAACGAATGTAACTTTTAAAATGATATACATTTATTTGGGCAAAGTAAAAAACGATAAATACATTGTAATATGACCCATGGGATAGTGATAGCGAAATAAAATGAAATAGTCATGTAGGTAAAAATGGAAGGACGATATTAGGGTAATGAACAAAAAGATAAAATAAATAAATAAATAAATGTGTTGATAAATGATGATAGTAATGCAACTACAATAATAATGAGAATATCAATTTATAATAATAATAATAATAATAATAATCATAGCATAATTATTATTATATTAATAATATAAATAAATAAAATAATGATAATAATAATGGTGCATAAAAATAAAAATGTATAAACGAAATGAAACGTCAATAGTATAAATTTAAATGCTAAAATAAATGGCATAGTAAATTTAAAAAAAAACAAAGTTAACCAAATTAGGGATTAAATTGAAATTTAAGTGGAAATTAAGCCATAAATCGCAAAATAATTAAGGAAATGGGAAATAAAGGACTAAATTGAAAGTCCAATAAAATCTAATGTCTAAAAATAAGATTAAAAAAGGGCTAAATTAAAATGCAACGCAAAAGTCCAGGGACCTCGAAGACAATTAATCCAAAAATAGTGTACATGTCATTCCCTGAAGGGTCAACAGTATAAGGACTAAATTGAAAATGGATTAAAATCAAATGGTATAATCTAAAAAAGAAAAAAATGAAATTAGGACCGAATTAAAAAAGGGTCTAAAGGCGGAAGGACCTAGGTCGCAAATAGACCATTGCCACAAAAACAGATGGATCCTACGATCTGGTCGAGTCAATTTTCGGGTCAGCATCGAAACAGCACCGTTTTCGGTGTCTATTTCCCAAAACTGGCCTAAGGACCAAAATGAAAATAAAATAAAGTTAAATGGTAAAATAGAAAAGGTAAAGCGGACAACATTGTAGATCATCTAAAAAGTGGAAGGATCGGGGTCGTAATTATACCCCAATTGTAAAAAAAACACGCGGATCTTGAGGTACTGAGTTGAGCGTTTGGGTCGTACGCCAAAACAACGTCGTTTCGGGGTCTTAGAGACTTTCCCCAAACTACGTCGTATAGCACCTATTATAAATGTCAAAAATTTCTCAAAAAAAAATCATTTCAGAAACAGTTTAAAAAAAAACTTGAAACCTCCCCCTTTTTCCTCTGAAATCGACCCCACGTCCGGCCAAGGGAGTCATCGCCAATCTACCGTGGCCACCAATCGTCGGCACCGGCAACCGCTGTCCTCGGTGGCTAGATTTTTTGAAAAAAGGCTATTTTGGTTGCTTTATTTCTCTCAGCCCTGATCTGAGGTCAAAAACTCAAAAAAGCTCCCCAAAATACCAAAAAAAAACCTTTCAGTTTTTCTGCATTTTAGTGGCCTTTTCTTTAGAAAAAAGGGTCATCTTTCATCGGAGATGACGACCTCGGCCACCCACGGTGGCGGAACGTGAATCGTCAGGTGTGTTTTCCAACCTTTTCTTTTTAGTTTATGTTTTATTTATATAAAAAAAGATTCAAAAAATAAATAAAATAAAAATCACCTTCGGAATTTTGTATTCTGTTTTTTGATTACTTTGTGTTCGTGTAAAAAAAGAATACATTAGGTTTGGCTTTTACAGCCGAATAATACATTAGATCTTTTACTTTTTTATATATTTTTCAATGTTTCTGTTGTTTTTGCTGTGTTATTTCATTTCTGTTGTTGTCCTTTTTCGTTATTTTTACAGGTACATGCGCACGATCAATGGAGGGGAGAGAAGGGTTACCTTTGCCGTTTTGGTGCAATGGCGACAGGGGCATCAGACCTCGAGACGAGGAGCCTCGCGTGACATGCCTGTGAAGGGAAGAACGGTGCAGAAGGCATTAGGGTTCCTGTTTAGTTTTTAGTGTCGTGAGCTTTAAGGTTTTTTCATTTAGGCCATATTAGACCACATTTGTTGTAAATAGACTCTCTCTTTTTTATTGGCCTTTATTATTTATTTTTGGTTCAGTTTATTTTTTATCTGACTTATGTTTAGGCCTTTTATTTTCTTGTAATTCAGGCTCGGGCAAAATTGGACTATCACAGCTGCCCCTCTTTGCTCGTTATCGTGTAACGAAAATGGAGCAAAGACTTTAAGAAGGACCAATTTTGTCTGGTCTCGCCGGATCTGAACTTCTTTGGTGCTTCTCTTCTTCAAGTAGCATTGTTCTAATCCACTGCAACTTCAGGGGTATAGGAAGTGTAGTTTCAATCCACTCAACCGCAACTTCAGAGAGATAGGATTCACTATCTTCAATCTGCTCCACTGCAACTTTAGGGAGATAAGATTTGTAGCTTCAATCTGCTCTACTGCAACTTCAGAGAGATAAGATTCACTATCTTCAATCTGCTCCGCTGCAACTTCAAGGAGATAAAACTTTTGGCTTTAATCTGCTCCACTACAACTTCACGGAGATAAGATTTGTGCTCAAATCTGCTCCACTACAACTTCAGGGAGATAAGATTTGTAACTCCAATCTATTCCACTGTAACTTCAGGGAGATAAGATTTGTAACTCCAATCTGCTCCACTTCAACTTCAGGGAGATAAGATTTGTGGCTTTAATCTGCTCCATTACAACTTCAGGGAGATAAGATTCGTGGCTTTAATCTGATCCACTAAGACTTCAGAGAGATAAAATTCACCACGATGACTTCAATCCATCCC
Source organism: Gossypium hirsutum (assembly GCF_007990345.1). Classification (NCBI taxonomy): domain Eukaryota; kingdom Viridiplantae; phylum Streptophyta; class Magnoliopsida; order Malvales; family Malvaceae; genus Gossypium; species Gossypium hirsutum. Next base: position 21,232,597 of record NC_053446.1, on the reverse strand, counting down.
ACTATAACTTCAGGGGTATAGGATTTATGGTTTCACTGATCTGTTACACCGTTCTGGGGAACATGACCTACAGAATACATTTCATGGGTCTTATTTAAGCGATCAAATGTTCTCAACTAGATGTATATGAATTATATTTGTGCACATGCAGAATGTCATTTTTTTCGAGAATGATTCCCTTTTTAATGCTTAGGTTGACATTGCTCGTTGTTCGTCAATGTTCCATCACTGATGTATTGCCATGCCTTCTTGTTTAGATTTGGTATCTTTGACAGGAAATTTGAAGAAATAATCACAATTCAACTATTCGTTCTTAAATATTTCCAACCCTTAGATTTGGTTAGTTCTAATTAGTGGTCCTATTTCAAGTCTTTGTACTATTTAGAAACCTTTCAGAGCAATATGCAAAAACCTTTTTTCTTAAATATTGTTAGTCCATTAATCATTATTTCAATGTAAAAATGCTTGAAAAAGATTGTAACAATGGACAAAATTGAAATTTATTGGGAGCAAAGCTCGAAATGAATAGATTAATTAAAATAGAAAACGTTGCTAAAATACAGAATGAGTAAGATGAAAATAAGTGCCTCAAATATCGCATCATGAGCTTTTCTACACAAACTTCTTGAAGACCATTTTGAGCCTGATATGTGTTCAGGAGATCTAGGGTACTTTTTTGATGCCCCAAGATGTAACATCTCTTCTTCTAAGAGGACTCGGCTACCACATGTTCAATCTTATGAGACTTATGACATCTCTTGGCATAATTGATATAATCCCCTTCCATGGTGGACCAATAATATCTGAATCTCATGATTTGTCTAGCCATTGTAAAACTATTAGCATGTTTTCTGTAAACACTCTCATGGATCACTTCTAAGATTTTCTTTCTCTCAACAGCATCCACACATCTTAGTAGCACATGATCCTTTCTTCTTTTATATAGGATCTCCCCGTCAAAGACATAGTCATCGGCTAGTCTTCTTAGCGTCCTTTTATTATTCTCAGTTTTCTGCTCCGGGTATTCACGATTCTTTACATATCGTAGTATATCATAATACTAAGGGTGGTCATCTTTTTCTTCTTCTTCGATGTTGTAACAATGAACTGGAGCCTCATAAATACTCATCTGGATAGGTTTTACATCCTCTTTTTTGTTCACTTTAACCATGGAAGCTAAGGTAGCCAGGGTGTCAGCCATTTGATTTTGATCTCGAAGGACGTAGCAGAAGGTGATGTCATCAAACTCTTTAATTAACTCCATGACTAGCCTTCTATACTCGATCAACTTGGGATCCCTTGTCGCCCATTCACCTTTGAGTTGATAGATCACTAATGTAGAATCTCCATATACCTCTAGTATTTTGATCTTGCGTTCTATTGCTGCACGGATACCCATGATGCATGCTTTGTATTCTACCATATTGTTCGTGCAATCAAAATCCATTTTACTAGTAAAGGGATAATGATCTCCGTTTGGGAATACCAGGACTGCCCCGATTCCGTTACCCATAGCGTTGGAGGCCCCATCAAAGTTTAGTTTCTGGGGAGCGTTTGAGGCCCCATCAAAGTTTAATTTCTGGGGATGTTCTTCTTGAACACCTTCTTCAGTAATCACAACATACATCAGATCTTTATTCGGGAAATCGAAATTCAAAGGCTCATAATCTTCTAGAGCTCTACTAGCTAAAAAATCTATTATTACACTCCCTTTTATTGCCTTTTAGTTCACATAGACTATATCAAATTTGAAAAGTAGAATTTGCCATCGAGTCATCCTTCCATTCAGAATAATCGACTCCATCATATACTTTAGAGAGTCTATTTTTTAGATAAGCCAAGTTGTGTGGTACAACATGTATTGTCTCAATCTTCGGGTTGTCTAAATTAAGGCGTAACACAACTTCTAAATTGGCGAGTATCTTGTCTCACATTCAGTGAAATTCTTACTGAAGTAGTATATCGCTCTTTCTGTCCTTCCTGACTCATCATGTTGGCTCAACACGCATCCCATAAAATTTTTAAACACTGCCAAGTACAATATCAGTGGTCTATCTGGGCTAGGTGGCATCAACACTAGGGCATTAGACAAGTAATGTTTAACATTGTCGAAAGTCTTCTAGCATTCTTCATCCCATACGCTAGGATTGTGTTTCTTAAGGAAACAGAATATGATGTCGCATTTCACAACTAGTTGTGAAATGAACCGGGCGATGTAATTTAATCTCCCTAGAAAACCCCAGACCTCTTTTTGAGTGCGCGACAGAGGCAACTCTTATATAGCCTTGACTTTATCTGAGTAAATTTTGATCCCCTTTTCACTGACTACGTAACTTAACAATTTTTTCGACCTAGCCCCGAAGGTACATTTTGCTGGATTGAGCTTTAGCTAGAATTTTTTTAACCTCAAAAATAATTTCCTCAGGACTTGTATATGCTCTCCTTATTTTTGGAACTTTTCGATCATATCATCAACATAAACCTCAATTTCTTTGTGCATCATATCATGAAACAAAGTTACCATGGCTCTTTGATATGTCGCTCTTGCATTTTTCAGTCCGAATGGCATCACTTTATAGCAAAATGTTCCCCACATGGTTACGAATGTGGTTTTTTTCCATGTCTTCAAAATGCATCTTTATCTGGTTGTAACCGGAGAAGCCATTCATGAAGGAGGCCTACCGTATTATCCACTAAGGTGTCGATGTGAAGCAACGAGAAATTATCTTTCGGGCTGGCCTTATTTAAATCTCTATAGCCTACACACATTCGTACTTTCCAATCTTTCTTAGAAACAAGGACTATATTAGCTACCTACTCTGAGTATTTAACCACTTGTAGAAAACCGGTGTCAATATGCTTCTTGACCTCTTCTTTTATTTTTAACAAGATGTCAGGCCTCATCCTTTAGAGTTTCTGTTGGACTAACTTGCATTCTTCCCTTATGGTAAGTCGGTGTACCACAATATCATTACTTAGCCCAGGCATGTCTTGATACGACCATGCGAAGATATCTTTGAATTCTTAGTGTAACTCAATTAGGTCCTACTTTGTCTCTACAGTGATGCAAGCTTCGATCTTTACCTCTTTCTTTTCTTGTTCGTCTCCTAAGCTCACAACTTCTACTAACTCTTTGTAATGTAGGATTTGTTTCTCATCTTGTTCTACCATCCTTAACAAATCAGGAGATAGGTTACAATCTCGATCATCTTTAAAGTCCTGAGGTTCCTCTAGACACATATCTTACTCAAAAAAATATTCTGAGTTAGTGGCAGCGTCACTTATATCATTGATATCTGGGGACCTATTGTAGGAATAAAGGAAGACTCAAAGAACAAATAAATCTAAAAATAATTATTTGCGTGGTGTGAGTATGAAAATAAAAAAATATTTGCCAAAATGAGACACAAAGATGTATTTTATTGAAATAAATATATTGGGTATATGCCTATTTCACAAAAATGATTCTTATTACTCCCAGGCTTAAAGCAATAAGCCTGTTTTGAACACTACTCTGAATTAGTTCTAAAGATTTTAGGGATCTCTTCCGCAATCCAATTTTTCAAAACACTTCCAGGGATATAAGGACAAATGTCTGATAAGTTTTCTCCAATTCCTTCTTTGGATATAGCGTTAATGCTCAGATTTCCCAACATTTCTTCCGCGGTTTCTTTTCTTGACGTCTTTCATTCAGGATAAATGGTTTCTCTTGACATGAACGTTTTGGATATATGAGGAAATGTCATTGGTTCCCATTTGACCTCTCCCTCACTCAATCGCGCTCTTTCTTCTTTCTTATTTCTCCTCTCCTGGGATCATCATGTTGTAGTTATAATTTCACGGAACCCTTTTGCTATCTCCATAGAGAAAAGCCACGGGTTTCTGAATTATGACTTCTGGCACAGTTTGTGTTCCCGCCTCATTACTTCTTGGTCGTGAAATAATCACCACTGTGTGGTTGAACTTATAAACCTTCTCTGTTGATCCTCCCTTTAAGGCGCAGATGTCTCCTCCTCCCGAGCCTTTGACATTTTCAAAGAATTTCAAATCATTGTTATCCATCAGACTTTACACCAAAGCTCTGAATTCAGTGCACTCTTGGATCTCATGACCTTTTTCAACGTGGAACTCACAATAGTTCCTCATCCCTTTAGATACCTCCTCCGAATTTTGCATGATTAATCCTCCGTCTATCATTTTTTTCCAGACCCATTTTAGCGAGGATTTCACCTCCGTAGCATCAATTTCGATCATCTTTCCTCCACTCTAAGTTATCGTGTTTAACCCTTGGTTTGAATGACTGGGTAATGAATTTCCTGCCACATTAGGTCTCGATGGATCATCAAACCATACAATCCCCATCTTGATGAACCTTTCAATCAACCTTTTGAATGTCGTGCAATTCTCAATTGAGTGTCATGTTATTCCTACGTAGTACTTGCATTGAGCATTCACATCATACCATTTTGGGAACAGAGGTTGTATAGGTTTTAAGTAAAACGGGGATACCACATGCGCATCGAACAAATTTTTATATAACTCCATATATGTCATCGAGATGGGTGTGAATTGGAGTTTTTTTCGTGTTTGGCCTTGAGTTAGAACTTTTCTTAAGGGGACTTGATGGCTAGTTGTTACGGTCCTTGGTTGGCTTATAGTGACCTGTTTTGAATAACCTTTATTATACACACTCACGGTGTACACTTCATTTTCCTTCTTTCTCTGGGCTGATCTTTTAGCGTTTTCCTCAGCGTCTATTTTCCCACTCTTTACTGCATTTTCAATCATCTCTCTAGACATTACTATATCTGAGAAGCTCTTGGTAGCACTTCCAAACATATGGTTAATGAACAAGGCTTGTAGAGAGTTTATGAAAAGTATTGTTGTTTCCTTCGTTTATGAAAAGTATTGTTGTTTCCTTCTCCAGAAGAGGTGGTTGAACTTGCATTGCTACCTTCCTCCATCTCTGAGTGTATTGCCTAAAGCTTTCACTTTACTTCTTTTCTATGTTTTGTAGTGTAATTCTGTCGGGTGTCATGTTGGTGACATGGCTGTATTGTTTCATGAAAGCCTGTGCCAAGTCTTTTCATGAGTTGATTTTAGCACGGCTTAGCTAGTTGTACCACTTGGCAGCCAACCCGACCAAACTATCCTGGAAGTAGTGGATTAACAATTGGTCGTTATTGACATATCCCGTCAATCTTCGGTAGAATATTGTGATATGGGCTTGAGGACAACTAGTCCCATTATATTTTTCAAATTCTAGAGTTTTGAATTTTGGTGGGAGCACTAGATCTGGGGCTAAGCTCAACTCTTTAGCATCAACCCTGCAAAGGTAGTCATCATTCTCCATAGCTTTAGATTTCTCCTCCAACCACTTGCATCGATCTTCCAGCTGTTTGAACAATTCTTCTCTTGCTCTATCCATTTCTGCCATGTCGTCTAATTCTGGAACAACGGGGTTGGTCAGATTATCCCCGGGATTAGAACTTAAACCTGTTAGGTAATTCACCGGTGCTGAGGTACCAGCTTGATATTGTTGAAGTCTTATGGCAACGGGTACCCTTCGTGGATATGTAGCTGGTTGGGTTTGGATATTCACCGCGGTAAATTTTAGGGGTATGTAGGGTCTTCATTACCATCTCCATAGTTAATCACAGTACTTTTCTCTTTTTTAATTCCCCCGGCCAGCAATTAGGTTAACTGACTTATCATGCTCCGTTGGGACTTGTATTTGATCTCTCATGTCTTACTATACTTTAGCTAATTGTTCTTGTAGCTGCGCTTGCAACAGATCTTGCATGTTCTTCTGAATTTGTTCTAATCTCTCTTATCTTTGATCAACTGCTTTAGTTTTGCCACGGCCACCGTAACGATATTCAATTGGTAGATTCTTGTTGGTTTCTAGGGTAATTGTCATCATTTCGATTAATTAAAGTCTTTTATGGAATTTAATGCATATGATGAAATGAAATGTAATGCTGATGAATGAAATGAAGGAAAAAAAAAACATTGATTCTGATTAAATTCTATTAGAACAACTTTACTAGAAAACAAATCTCTTTACACAAAACGGATATATTTTACATATATGACATTGCCCTAATACTCAAAGCCTTAACTTTCCTAAGAAGCCAAGCTAATTCTCGGCCCCGATCTTATTCATATTCATATTTTAAGCTCAGCATGTCGGCTTGAACTGCTAGGATTTGTAAATGGTCGGCTACTTCTCGTACTTGAGTCACAGCTTCGTCCATGATGTGATCTCTATCCCTAATCTAACCTTGAGAGCGTTGGAGTTGCTCTTTCCAGTGTTCATTGTTCATTGTTCATTTCAAGAAGCTCAACACGAAGTTTACAATTTTGCAGTGCGGTCTTAAGTTCTTCTATCTTTACCTCCAACTCTTCAATTTTATTTAGGCTTGCTTTCAACTCAATTGCAAAGTTGCGACTACGATGTTGATGTAGTGACCTTTCTAATTTTGCTACCTGGGTTCTTAATCCAACCTTTTCATTTTGACTTTCTAAGAAATACCTTTCTAGAGCATCTTCTCGAACTCGAGCATCTTAGATTTTTTTCCCACTCATCAGCTCTAATCTTTTCATCTTTGATTTCTTACAGCTATTGTTCTAATGTTTTACCCAACTCGGTAGTCATTATCAACAAACGTATCTTCTTATAATCTATTTTTAGACTGTCCAAGTCTCCTTCAGCCTTGTTCTTTCCTTTTCTCATTTTCTCGGCTTATAACTTCTAGACATTGACGTCTAATCCTAGCTACATCTTTTCCTCTTCCAATTGTTCTATCTTTTTCCTCAGCTTTGAACTTCTCTTTTCAAAGTCTTACTCTATGATTTCCAACTCAGACGGGATCACTTGCAAGTCTCTTCTATCGGTCGAGTGTTTTCTTGACTTGACATAGGGACGTTGTCATTGACTCATTTAAAAAACCACCAATCATATTCGGGGGTCGTCATGGGATTTGTAGCAAATCTTTTCATTCTATGGGTTTGGTTCCAAGCATTCGATATTTCACGAACCTTTTTCTTGTAATTATCACCCCTGTACGCAAACTCACACTGAGACAACCCTTGCGTTGTCAGTATAAACTACCACGACCTATATTGCCTTAATACAAGAAGAGAAGCATATCCAATAGCTCTCTATATCCCAAGTAGAGGGACTCAATCAAAGTCTCCACATCGGTACAAAATCTCATCGGGTATTATCCAAGGGGCCCTCCATTTGACTTCTTCGTCTTGGAGACTCTAGAGAATTGCCATCCATTTTTTTCAAAAATGTTGTCTCGCTTTGGCGTAACCATGAATTCTTTCAACGGAGAGTAGTTCTCGGAGAATACTCGATAAGAGACTTTTTCTACCTTTCAAAAGTGGCTATGGAACTATGCTAACAAGAGTTTCGCACACCTGATAAACCTTCTTTCACCCGTTCTCCGGCATGCACTCAAAGATTTAAAAGTTTCAGCCAAAATTACAAGGACGGGCGTGACCCTTTTGTCAAGTCAGTCAAATAGATCTGAAATTGCATCATTTATATGCCCTAGGGCTTTGGAAAAGATGACCACCCGTAAATACTCAAGGCGAAGACGTCGAATTTTCCTAAGGATGCATTTACTATCTCCCTTTTGTTTAATCCGGGCCGCGACCCATTGCTCGCTTATCCCAATTATGCTCATTAGCTTCTTTAAGAAAGTTCGAACATTGGCGGCTCTAGAATAAGCTTTGTAGGCTTGAATCCTCGGACAACGAAATAGAGTTGTGTACTCTTCTATGGTGAGCACCAAGTCTACCTTCCCAAAAGTGAATTAGCTATATGCGGGATTCCAATACTAGGCAAGAGCTTGAAATAAGTGTTTATCCACTTTGACATCGAGTATATAAGGAAAATCACCATAGTCTCGGTAGAATAAATACTTGGTTTCGTCATTCCATTGGTCCCATATTTTTTTTAACTCTTGAAGGTTATTCTGAGTCACATTGATACGAGCAAAATCCCAAAATTTTAACATATATCCCTCTGTTAGGCTGTCACCTTTCTCTTAGCGTGTTTTCTCGGACAATATCCGGATGGCCGCATTGTCTTCCACTTTATCAAGAAATCCCTTTTCCATGACAAGCTCTCTATTTAGTAACTGAATGTGAATCAACACCCTTTTCTATGATGAAAATGCAATACAATCATAGCTGAAAACAAAACGAAACAAGTCAGTACATTTCAAACAAAGCTAGAATTCAAAGCAAGAAATAATAAATAGAACACCTATTCGGATGACCACTAGAGGTTAGATATGGTTCTATCTAGGGTAGGTTCTTCGGGCTCATTATATGCTATTTGGTTCTAAAGTAAAGGTACCTGAACCAACAGATTCCTCGATCCTCACCCATTATAGGCTCATACGGACTGAGTTCGCTTCAGGGGAATGAATTTCCCTATGGCAATACAGAGATGAAGATCTCACCAAGACATAGGTACAGATGTATCTCGAAAGCGATCAACTATCCTATACGGAGGTGAAAACCTTAAGAAGGAATAGCTTCTCACTCCCACTTAAGAAGGGAAAAATCAAACGATTGTGCAATGCAATATGCAGAAAATACACAAAAAGAAACTTTCGAACCAACAAAACATATATACTAGATCGCTATATAGCCCGAGATACCAAAGATAAAGCAGGAAGGATGAAACGCAATAAAGGGATCATTAATTTAAACCAAATTATCAACTTTCGACAAAAAGACCAAAAATTAATCAACTTGTGGTTTGACTCTCTTATTTTGTCCCCGGTAGAGTCGCCAAGCTGTCGAAACCTGTTTTTGAAATTGACTTTATTTTGAAATCAGATTTTGCGAAAAAAGGCTATTTTGGCCGCTTTATTTCTCTCAGCCCCGATCCGAGTCCAAAAACTCCAAAAAGCCCCCCAAAATACCAAAAAAAAAACCAAAAACCTTTTGGTTTTTCTGCGTTTCGGAGGCCTTTTCTTCAGAAAAAGGGATCATCTTTCATCGAAGATGATGACCTCGGCCACCCACGGTGGCAAAACAAGAATCGTTAGGTATGTTTTCCAACCTTTTCTTTTTATTTTATGTTTTATTTATATAAAAAATATTCAAAAAATAAATAAAAGAAAAATCAACTTCGAAATTTTGTATTCTGTTTTTTGATTACTTTGTGCTCGTGTAAAAAAAGAATACATTAGGTCTAGCTTTTATAGCCGAATAATACATTAGATCTTTGATTTTTTTTTCCATATATTTTTCAATGTTTCTACTGTTTCTGCTGTGCTATTTCTTTGTTGTTGTTGTCCTTTTTTCGTTCTTTTTGTAGGTACCGATGCGCGGTCAACGGAGGGGAGAGAAAGGCTGCCTTTGCCGTTTTGGTGCAATAGCGGCAGGGGAGTCAGACCTCAGGACGAGAAGCCTCAAGCGGCGTGCCTGTGAAGGGAGGAGCGGCGCAGGGGCATTAGGGTTCCTGTTTAGTTTTTAGTGTCGTGGGCTTTAGGGTTAATTCATTTGGGCCACATTTGTTGTAAATGGACTCTCCTTTTTTTTATTGGACTTTATTATTTATTTTTTGCTTTTATTTATTTTTATCTGATTTCTGCTTGGGTCTTTTATTTGCTTGTAATTGGGCCTTGGCAAAATTGGGCTATCACACACATTTTTTAAAGTTATTTTTAAAGTGAATTTATAAAATCTTTATGAAATTATGAAACTATGATTTTTATATTTAATATTTTGTTTTGCTTAAAATTTTAATTAATTAATGATAGCATTGCATATTCGTGAGATTCTATTTTATGAGTGTGCGGTGCCTGTTATGCCTTGATTTAGGATGACACTAAATGTAATAATCTATTGCTTAAACTTTTACTTTTTGTTTTGTTTTTTATTTTTTATTTTTTCAAATTATATTATCAAAATAAGTCCCGTGACATTTAATTTCTTTTTAATTTAGTCTCTAAAATATGTTTGATTTATTTGTAAAATCTAAAAAATTCTAAAAAAAAACTCTGTGCAAACTAATTTAATGAAATTTAATTATTAAATAAAATGAACCCAAGCATTGAACGGGTAAGATACACAAGCAAATTTGGAAACAATTCTATGTGACTGTTAAACAATTGACACATCATTCTTAATCATATTAAAATAAAATGTGGACCGAATCATTATTGACCAACATTTTTAATTTCATTATTGATTTGATATAATTTTTCAATGAATTTTATTTATATGATAATATTGAAATTGAAAAAATATTTAAAAATTATTTAAAAATACTTTTAATATTAAAAGGGATAAATCTCAAAATTATATACGAACTTTGATTTAATGTGCAATTGTATACATGAACTTTAATTTGGTAAAATTATATACGTAAAACTCTAATTTTGATTTAAATGTATACTTGAAATTTTAATTTTAATTTAATCATGCACATTTAAAGAAACAAATACACCAATTTATTTTAATATTGGATAAATATAATTATTCATGTATGCAATATATAAACATAAAATGATGTTATATCAATAATTGTGTTAATAATTTACAAGAATTTGATCAAATCCAAATTTCATGTATAAAATTGCACAAAACCAAAGTTCATGTGTACAATTACACATTAAACCATAGTTAATGTATAGTTTTGGGATATATCCCATATTTAAGGAGGGGAGCACTAAATGTAACCTCCCCGACCCGGCCTGGACGGTAGACCCCAGCCGAAGAGATCACAGTCACCACAGACATGGCTCGGTTTTTAACAAAAACATTTTTTTTCCATTTTAAACTTGTTTTATACAAGAAAATACCTCATTCTGATCACTTTAAAACTAACACCAATATAGCAGTAGGAGATAAATCAATAATCTTTTTTAAAATAAATTAACTCGTTTTTATTACATAGTAATAATATCATTTTAAATCCTTAACAACAATGTAAATTAAATATCCATCCATCTACTTATATGCCTTTTCATAATAATTAATGCCATGTACCCTAAATGTTAGAAATAAAAATATTATCTCACATATCTCGTGCACACAACAATAGTATTGCAGTTGGAATCTGCCGTTTTGTTGGTACACAGTAAGACCATTGTAGTTGGAATTTGCTGAGGCTATAAGTACACAACGAACATTCGTTTAACTGCGAAGTCACAACTGCTCGCAGATAATAGTTGTTAGAGAGATCGTGTAGCACAGTGGGATTGCAGTTGGAATTTGTCGTTCTTTGGGTACACGGTTAATCATTCGTTCATGCAATCAATCCGAGCTATCATTCTTCCTCCTTTCATATCGTCCCCCCATGCATATGCAATGCAATCATTTTTTAATGCATTCATTCATTGAATCATTAATACTTTCAACATTCTATTTCATTGCATAATAACGATCTTCACGAATATATCCATCAATAAATAGCCCATTTGTCTAAAAATTTTCAAAAATAAGATAAACTAATGTGTATAGAACTTTTGTAGTGAGAGGAAAATTAGGAAAACCTTAACCATTGGGCTAGTGCCCACATTTATTCTCAAAACACACAAATAAATACATAAACTATATTATTTAGGTTCTAAATGTGCAGAAAAATTAAAAAAATAAAATCAAGTTTGTAAGACTTGAATCTAAGTTCTCAAAACTTTCTACTAGGCTTCTAACCAACAATGCTATGTTTTAATTCTTAAGAATTCTAACCCCCTAATTTTTTTGGGATGTTACAATCCCATATTTATCAATATTTTACAATTTTTTTAAAAATAAAATCTATTTTACTTATTTTTGTTCAAAAATAATTAAAATGATAGAAACATTAAAAAAATATAATTCTAGAACTGTTTGATAAGATAATTTTATTTTTAATAAAATCTATTAAATATTTTTAATTATGAACAATTTTATAAAATATATGTAGGGATAAAAAAAACTAAAGTGGGTATATGTATATATAAAGACAGTTAAATATCCTTAAATTGTGCAAACAAAATGTGTTTCACCCCCATCAAAGCAGCCCATCCATCATGCTTCTTTCATGCTCACTACACTTCCTCACCTTTCACGTTAACACAATTTCATACAAATTGTGTTCGTGTTCAGAATATTTACGTATTTGCATAACTTGCTGATTTTATAGAGGCAATGTTGCTTATTCCGATGCTTTTTGGAGTTTTTGGGTTTCACTTTAATGCTTATCACAATATATATACTGGGAATGATTCAATTATATCAGTATAAAATTTAAGTGATTTTATATCTTTTCAAAAAATTTTATACGATTAATAATTGAACAATCTAATTGTCATATTTCATGTTCCATTCACATAGATCAAACATGTCTAATTTGTTGTAAATTAAAAATTTATAACTATTCGTTTTATATCAATAAAACTTCCAACCATTAAATATATAGATAATATAGATAATATTATTAAAAAAATAAAAACTTAATCTATTTTTCAAAATTATTAAAAAAAATTTTAACTTATATGCAAGACTTCCAAAAAAATTTTAAATTTCATAAAATTTAAAAAGTATTTATTTGGAATTTTATGATTTTTAGAAAATTTTATGATATTTTTACTTAAAAATTCAAATTTCTTTAAAAATATAAAAAATGCAATAAAAAACCATAAAATTTCCCAAAACTATACCATGAAATCATTTAAAATTTTAATAAAATTCTAAAAATTTCTGAAAACTTAAAATTCAAAAAATGCAATTTTTTTTATTTTATGAAAATTTTGGACGTTTCGCATAATTATAATGTTTTTTAAAAAATACTTTTATGATAATTTTTTTGGATTTTTAATGATTTCTAATTTACAAGTAATTTTTTTAATTTTTTATACATGGTAGCATGTTATTGGTTGGTTTATTTTTCAGTGAAACTTTTAAAATGGTTAAGTTGAGTGACAAAATTAAAATAGAGGGGCAAACTGACCAAAAAATAGTAAAATGGCTAAAGTGAGAATTTCACTATGATACAGGGGAAATGGTAAGCCTATTTTAAATCAATATGATAGAGATATCAGATTAATTAAAAATTTTACATGCACGACAAGTACAAATATCTTAATTAATTCAACAGTCGAGTTGTATAAATATTAATCGTATAAGAAGTTATGAAAGGGTGTAAAATTACTTAAGCTTTACACAGGTGTAATTGGATGCCTATATATATATACATGTATATATATGTATATATAGATGCTAGTTCCCATTTTACATGTGTTGCATGTGATTTTACATGTTTATTTTTTAAATTTTATTAAATAATACATTTTATAATTTTTGAAAAAAATATATTTACAAATTAAATGAGAATTGGTCTAACTTATAATAAAAGTTGATTAATTTTGAAAAATAATTGAAAGAATAAAATAACATCTTAAAAGTAAAAAAATATTAAAAAAAGTAGAAAACATCCAATGGTAAAATATTAAATAATTAGATTAAATAACTTGTTATTCGAATATGAGTCCAAATTTCATCTACAAAGAACTATTACTTTAATACTTCATTTCCTTTCACATAATATCTCACAAACATTCACAATTATGTAAATGCTATTAAAATCAAATAATAATAATAAAACTGTTGAATATCAAATAATAAAAAGTATACATCTCAAATAATAATGAAAATTGTATCTTTTTTTTAGAAACAATACCTATTAAATAATGTTAAAATATGATTCTTTTAGTACTTTTTTAGATGTTATTTTAAATGAAAATGTCTTGCTAATGCATATATTTAGTGTTAAATATTAGTTTTAATTGGTATGTAATTGTAACACTAATTATGTCACAAAAATGGGATTAGAAGAATTGGGTTTATGACTTATTGATTGATTAGATTTAAGCGTAAATACGCATGATTTGTATGATCTATGTATGATATACAATATGTTAGAATAGGAAAAATTGGCATGAAAACACAAAATAGTATGTATAGGTGTCAATATGTCGTATGTAGGTTGGGCATGTTTTGTTATCTTTGCAAGTAAGCCCTGATTTTTATGCTATGCAATTGAAGTCCCTAAATATTACTTGAAAATTTGCATTACTAAATCTTATTTGGATAATTCTGTAATTTTACTCTTGATTTTACAAAAAATTTTAACTAAAATATTTTACTAAATTTATGATTTAGTCCTTAGACTTTGCTTTAAAAATTAAATGAGTTTTACTTATCAGTTCTAGAATTTTTTTTCAATTATTGCCCTTATTAAATTGTTTTATACTGTACATATGATTTAATTGTTGAATTATGAATGTTACTTATGTCATATGTTAAATAAGAAATGAATATTAGGCTTGATGGTTTTCGTGTATCTAAGTCATTTTATTAGAGTTTACTAAAGGTGAAATGAATTAAAATATTAATATTGAGACTTGACTATGAGTATTAGTTGTTATAAACTAAAATAGAATGTGCCAAGAACTATAAGTTAATAAAAAAAATTGAATAAATGTGTAAGCTAATAAAAAATATGTAAGTTGAGTCTAAAATAAATATATACAGTTAAGAAATAAGATTAAGTAAGAAGTAGGCTTTAGGCTTAATGGTTAAATGCTAGCTTTCCTCTTTTGAGAGCTTAGGCTCAAACCCCCATCTTTCCATTTCTTTTCCTTTTAATTTTCAACAACTTAAGATAAAAACCACACTACAATAAATATTGTTGGGGGTAAAAATTAAATAAGAAATAGGCTTAGATCAAATGGTTAGCATGCTAAAATCATTTTTGGAGGTCATAGGTTCAAGTCTCTCATTCCCTTTTAATTTTGAGATTTCACGGCCCAAAAACATATCAATATGATTAAGCGTAAAAAATAAATCAGAAATAGACGATAGCCCAATGGTTAAAGCAATATAATTCACAATTTGCTCCTTCCTCAAAATTCCAATAGAACTAGAATTCCACCATCTTTTTATCTTCTTTTCCTAATTAGATTTTCGTATTACTCCTTTTCAAATCCTAATAGAATTTGCTTTCCATCTTTCTATTTATTCTCTTTTTATTTTCTTCCATTTTGTTTACACCATGTTTTCATCCTAAATGTTATTGATCACTTTGCTACCCCGAATCAAATCATTCCCCGTTCAATCGTTTTCTATCGGAGTTTAGATTTGTCATCAATAAACATTCATTATATTTCGTAGAATTTCTATCTAACGTTAATCTTTCAATTCAATTACTTAATCTTTTTCGGTTCTTGCAGAATCTTTCGATAATCTTGACAAATCTTGAAATCAATCGTTAACTCATGTATAAATGTCGTTTAAAGGACCTATTTTAGGTGTGTCAGATTAGATTTGACCACAGGGAACGTCATTTGGACTTTCGATGAAAGCTGTGTATTCTTTTACAAGTAAATTGGAGCAAAACGAGTGTAGGAATAGAACCACACGATCTCCCACACAGGTGTGTGGACCACACGAGCCCCCACACGACAATACCCTTCCACATGGCCTGGCGACACGGTTATGTGACCTCTATTTTACAATTTTACCCAGAAATTTATGTTATTTGTAGTTTAGTCCTTAAACATTCTCGAAACTATTTTTAGTGTTTTATTTTATTTAATTGAGTCCTTGACAAGGTGAATAATGTTAGAATCCATGATCTAATTAATTGAATTATTATATATATGCATGATATGTGAATTATATATGTTTGTTGCATCTATATTTTTTTATTGTACTTTCAACATACCTCACGATACTGTTAAGTCGTATCCATGAAAAACATATGTTTTGCTACTGTATTTATTAGTTAAAAGCGTATCTATTGTTGTCATATTGATCTATATAAGCATATTATTCGTTAACGTTTTGATCTTTCATAAGCATACATATTGCATTTTATGGGACGAGACGCTTTAAAAGGAGGAAGTTCTGACAGATTAATAATCTGCAACTCTGGTGGTTCATCCACAGATTATTTGGTAGCTTTTATCTGCAAATATGTTGTGCTTTCACAACCATCTGACAGCATATTAACCTACAACATTGGTGGTTCATCCACCCATTTTTTGGCAACTCTTATCTGCAATTATGTTGTGTATCCACAACCATCTAACAACGTATTAACCTGCAACATTGGTGGTTCATCCACCCACATTCTGGCTGCTCTCATCTGCAATTACGTTGTGTACTCACAACCATTTGCCAGCGTATTAACCTGTAACTTTTGTGGTTTATCCATAACCCGGTGTGTAGGGATGAATGAGTTCTTAGGAACTCTTACTATGGTGTGTAACGACGGGGTAAGATCTTTTCTGTTAAACCGAAATCTGTATTGCATTCATAAAGAATGTGCATACAATTATGAGATTTCTAAGATGATACATATACATATACATTGTTGAGTTGATCTGATATATCAATATTCTGAAACTACTATTGTGGATTATTCTATGTGATGTGATTTTGCATGCTAATTGGTTGCACTGATTTTTTTGTGATGGAACTCACACTGAGCTTCATAGCTCACTCCCCTTTTATTTCCATCTTTATAGATGACCCACTAGGTTAGAATGCGGACACGACATCTAGAGGGTCTCAGCTTGATTTTAATTTATTAAAATATTTTAGATTTATTATTCGATATTTTTACATTTCAGAAACTGTACCATTTTATTTTAGAACTATGACATGAGATTTATGATTTGTTTTTTTATAGCCTACTTGACTTTTAATTTGATCTTAGGATATCGAAATATGGATTTTAATTATTTTTGCATGAAATACAATTTTTATTTAAATTAAGTGAATTATCATTTTTCTGGTGCTAGATAATAATTAAATCTTGGATAATAAATAAATTAGAAAATAACTAACTTTTCAAAATCTAGAACACCGTTACAAGAAAAATCGGTTTTTATTAACCCATGAGTTGTTGTTTTTTTTCCTAAAAACAGACTAAATTTTCTTCTAAAATAAACAAATGTTTTAATATGACCGTTTTAAAAACTTCAATAGCTTATTGGACCATTTCGATGACTAATGTAATCTTTCGAAACCGGGCTTAATGTTTAGGCCGGGTTGGGGAGGTTACAAATTAAGTGATAATTACTATTACATTGATAATGAAAACATTATAAATAAATGAATAAATTTTTACATTATAGATTAGATTACCAATATACTGATATTATCTTTTTTATATATAATTTTATTTTGATGCAATTAATTTTTATTGATTGATTTTAATATTATTAATTACTATTCATATTTAAAATAAAATTATATTTATTTAATTAAAGAACTTTGAATTTTATTATTTTAATTTATCCAATTATATTTCATGATTTATTTTATAGTTTTACAATTTTGTTAATTAATAATATAGTATGTTATTTTTTAAGTAGAAATTTTTAAAAATATGACAAAATTAATTAATTTCAGATTGATATACTATTATATTAAACAATATCTAATTAATAATACTTTTATTATTATGAGAATTGTAAAATTGTTGAGTAAAAAGAAGAAGAAAGACAGAAGATTTGAATTGGTAATTAAAACCAAAATTAGGGGTAATGTGATAAAAGGTGGGAGTTTTAATTGGGTTAGTCCAAACAAGATTTCCCGGTTGTAGAGAAAATTGAAAGGCAGACCCAAACTGAAATCGAAAGAAAATAAAGAAAGAATGGCGTTGAAATTGAATCACATCCCACAAAAACTCCCATGTTTTGGTCTTCCGGCAATGGCTACCTTCTCATCTCCCAAGTTTTTCATGGCCTCCACTCTCCCTTCTGCCTCCAAGTTAGTGCTGCTTCTTCCTTTTTCAATATCCCCTTCATCTTCTTTATCTTTCTTCCTTTTTCATCATTTTCTTTCTACTTCATATTAATATATAGAGAGAAATATGTTGAAAAATGTGTTTGAACTTGGTTATTGGCTGGAATTTTCTATTAAAAACATATATATACAGTTCACTCACAGTTGGTATTGGGTTCAACATTTATTTGCATCAAACATTAAAATATACTTTAAATAAAATTGGTAATTTTAGTTATTGGTAAGTTACTTAAAATAGTTATTAACATTAAAAATATTCGCTGGTAAGTTACTCAAAATAGATATTAAAAGAAGACGTCCTCCAATTGTATAAAAAAGAAAGCCATCTTAGTTCTCCATTTAATTTTTCAACTCTTTTAATCTTTCCGATTTAATTTCTACGCTTTAATTTATAACATTATTTTATCCCTATATTTTAATAAATTTATTAATTAGTTTAAATGGTTATTACGATTAGTTTTTTTATTAAAATATTATAGTGTTATATATAATTTAAATGCCCTAAAAATCTTACAAACTGACATATAGTTTCTCATTAATCAAACTAAAATTTTGCATCTAGGTTATGCTGAAACTTGAGATTTAATTTATATACTTTAATTTTTTTTACATAAATTGGCCCCTCTACTTTTATAATATCATTAATAGGTATAAATAGTTAATATTGCTAAATATTTCAATCAAAATGTTGATGTCAGAACACCATTTTCAATAGAAAAATATTTTATCATGACAAGTTTGAACGAGTGTTTTTAAGAAAAATTCCAATAAGTATTTTCAATGTTATTTTTATTGTTATATAACTATCAAGTGATTTTTTTTTAATTTCAAAATGTCACTTTCGACCTTCTTTTATCGACACAAGAATGTACCATGTTGTTTTTATTCTTTTTCTTTACATTATAGAAAAATAGTTCAATTTCACATTTGGTCCCTCTATTGGTTTTGAATTTGAGATATACTTCTTACAGTTTAATTTCTAACATAATTTGGTCTCTATAAATCATACAATTTTTAATTAGTTCAAATAGTTAATAACATTAATTTTTCGATTAAAATGTTACATGGTTATATATAATTTTAAAGTGGATTTTTAAATCAAAAAAGTAGAGGGATTAAATTTAAAATGTACGAAGACTTAGGATGTACTTTAATTTTCAATTTTTTATTCTATAAATTAACACAAATAAATAATCAACTCAACACAAAACGTGAATAAACCATATTAGTTATAATATTATTTTCAATAGTTGTTGAGTTATTAGATACTTAAATATTTAGGTTCGAGATTTATCTTATATAATTATCATATGTGAGCCTTCAATTTCATTATGTGTTGCTGCTATATCTAAATTTTAATTTAGTGAGCTAATTTTAGTTCGAATTATTCCTATTCTTCTATTGTTTGTGCTTAATATTGATTCTCTAAAAGAAACTATGAATCAAAATTTGAGTAGAAGACATATAAAAGTAACTCAAAAGATATATATTTGAATCCAGGGAAAGTGAAAATCTGAGAAAGACATATATGCCTCGTCCAGATAAGCATGTTCAAGTCACACATTCGATGCCCCCGCAAAAGATCGAGGTGTTTAAATCTTTGGAGAACTGGGTAGAGGAAAACCTTTTCAGTCTCCTAAAACCAATTGACAACAATTGGCAACCCCAGGATTTTCTTCCCGATCCTACGTCTGATGGGTTCTATGATCAAATCCAAGAGATACAGGAAAGAACCAAGGAGATCCCAGATGATTACTTTGTTGTTTTGGTTGGTGATATGATCACAGAGGAAGCCCTTCCAACTTACCAGACGTTGCTTAACACCATGGATGGAACTAGTGATGAAACAGGTGCTAGCCTTTCTCCTTGGGCCATTTGGACGAGGGCATGGACCGCTGAAGAAAACAGGCATGGCGACCTACTTAATAAGTATCTCTACTTGTCGGGAAAAGTCGACATGAGGCAAATCGAGAAGACAATCCAGTATTTGATTGCTTCAGGAATGGTAAGTGAGATGGTTGCCAGTTGCTCCACTATCTTATTATTTAATTCAGAACCAATTGAGCTAAATCTGAGTTTATATTTGTAGGACTCGAAGAGCGAAAACAACCCATATCTGGGAGCGATCTACACATCATTCCAAGAAAGGGCAACTTTTATTTCCCATGGAAACACTGCAAAACTCGCTAAGGAGTATGGGGACACTGAGTTGGCTAAAATATGTGGTTTCATTGCCGCGGATGAAAAGCGGCACGAGACAGCCTATACCAAACTCACTAACAAGCTGTTTGAGGTGGATCCTGACGAAACCGTTCGAGCCTTTGCCAACATGATGAGGAAGAAAATCACGATGCCTGCTTACTTGATGTACGATGGGCAAGACGAAAACCTTTTCGACCACTTCTCGGCTGTTGCACAAAGACTTGGGGTTTACACTGCTTCCGACTATGCTGATATTGTGGAGTTCTTGGTGGATCGATGGAACGTGAAGGAATTAACTGGACTTTCAGCTGATGGGCGTAAAGCTCAGGATTTTGTATGTAATCTTGCTCCAAAAATTAGAAAATTGGAAGAGAGATTTCAATTAAGAGCAAAGCAAGCGTCAAGTCTTCCCTTCAGTTGGATTTTTAATAGAGAAGTCATGCTCTAAAGTCTTGAAACAACAACTATGGAATGCGATCTTATCTTTCAAGTAAAGTCATAGCTATTCAAAATATTATAAAGTATAAAAGTTTGAGTATTTCTATGGAGATTTGATTTTCTTAAACTATTAAATATAATATTTTATGGATGTTTTATCATATAAAGGTATAGGTATAGCTTTCTAATTTTGCAAATATTATGTGTAGTTTTTTTTACGGATTTAAGTTTTATTATGTTTGTGCTCTTTTTTAGTATATTTTGGGTTTCTATCTGTTCTATTTTGTATTGAGATGAATTTAACTCTAATTATTTCAATATGTATTACTTGTGATTTGTACTATACATGTTGTGACCATTTTTAAAATTCTTAAAAATAGTTTGACCAACTTTTTAAAATAAAAAAGTCGTCACTAATTTTTTTTATTCTAGTGTAATTTTAATGAAATTTTAAAATAAATCAATTTTTTTAAATAAACTAAATTTCATTAAAACAGCAATTTTTTAGTTTATGAAATCAAATTTTAAATTTATGAGTTCAGATACAGAGGAGAAAGGTATTAAGGGCTAGTTTAATAATGCTTCTAAGAAGCACTATTGAGACAAAAAGCGCTTTTGAGATAAAAGTATTCCTAAACAAGACGCTTTTGAGAGAAAGAAGTGTTTTTCAAATGCCAAAAATTGGCCAAACGCGGAAGCATGAAATTTGAGCTTTTGCTGTAAAATCGCTTTTGCTGCAAAATCACTTTTGGGTGTCAAATTACTTTTCACCCTTATTTAAACACACTGACACCATGTTTGGTTGGGTGTAATGGATTAGCCATTACACCTCGATTCGGTGGCCCCACCCAATACGCCGTTTGGTTCACCGTTTACTGATTCGGAGGTTTTGCTATTCCTTGCCTATTCCCTCTGCAGCTATAATAGGTACTCCGAGATTTTAGTTTGTTATAGCTATTCACCGTTTTCTTCTTTAATTTTGAGACCAAAATAGCCTGCCTTCTTCTCCCCAAAAATTTCCCATTGATTTCATATCCTCAAATCAAGCCAAATCGATTCACCTTCATGTTTTCACATCTTCTTCCAGCCAAATCGATTCGCCTTCATCTTCTTCCAGCCAAAGGTACGCTGATAGCCAAAGGGCTTCACCATTCTTCCGCTTCTTGCAGCGACTGAGAAACAGTAGCGGGAAGGGAGGTAATCTTTTTCTGCCCTCATCAAGCTTATCCTCTCCGACGTTTCCCTTCCATTGATTGCAGAGGTAATCTTTTTACTTCTTTTCTTCATTGATTTTTCCTTCTTACATTTGGGAACTTAAAACCGATTTCTGCCCTCAGCTCCATCTTCTCCTACGTTTTTGCTCTTCATTTTATCAGGAACGAAAAATGTCATCACTTTCACATATTTGAACTTCCAGCACCGCCACCTGCGCCTCTACTACCAGTGAGAATACCTTGTCTCCTTTCCTTTAATTTCTACGCTTTAGATCTTTATCTATGTTTTCCGATTATCCTAAATTTTAGTGTTTTTAATTTATTTAGTTTAAAATTTTGATTTAGGTTCAATCTTTTCTTTTTCTATCTGTGTTTATTTCGTTGTAATATTAATAAATTTTATAATATTTTCTGTTAATGCCACTATGCAGTATCAATTAAGCATTTTTTTACATTTATTTCTAATTATAAATTTAGCGAAGCATTTAATTTTGTTTAGAACTTTTGAGAAGGATTTTGATGAGGTGAAGAAACTATAGCAACCAATTCAGGAAGAGGATACCCTACAAATGGTTCCATCTATGTTTGTAATTTACCTGAGGGAACTGTTGAAAGTATGTTAGCCGAGTATTTTCGAACCATTGGCTTCAGAACTTGAACTTTTCCAGAAGTGCATAAGTAAAAGTTTAGCGTTTATGCAGTAGTTAACGTTTACTTTGCAGTAATTGTAAAAGTTTGGGGTTTTACTTGATCTCTTTAGTCAAAGAAGATAATGGACAAGAGGATAAAAAATAGTAAGTTTCATTATCTTTTTTCGAGTTCTCATGGATTTCCAACATCATAAAGCTGTCATTGCTATCTTTGCTTTTTCCTGAATACATCAAATCATAAGCTTGTAAGCAATATGAACCTGTAATTGTAATTTGTGTTTTTAGATGTATCTTGATGGTGTTTCATGTTTTCAGTAGGAAAAATAATGAAATTTCGTTTTCAAATATTGCTTCTATACTGCGGCTAGCATCCGAATCCTATGTTTTTGATTAATGTGATAAGTGATAATTATGGTTTATTATATGTATATCTAGAGGGAGATTTGTTAATGTTTGGCATGAAATTTTATGATAATGTGGTAAGAAGGAAATTTTGTGAAAATATGTTGAAAACTAATGCTAGTTGTTTGAATGAATGAAGTCAAACAGTTATGCATTGAATATATATATATATATATATGCATATAGCATAGTTATGCATATGCATTGGATGTAAGGTTTAGTTTCTTGTATTGCGCAGATTCTTGGTTGCTTGACTGTTGTTACATTTTTCGGTGCAAGCAACTCGGATGAGACTGAATCAGTAATGAAGTTACTTTGGGACTTAATTAATCCTGGAACTGACTCTAGTGTATGAATTTTAACTGATATTTTTATCTATATATTCTGTAATTTAAATTGGAGCCTAAAAGGATAGGTTTCCTTCTATGTCTCATCAGATTGAAAGGAAAGATTCACCAGCTGTTTTAACTGCCATGATATCCGCTTGGTCCTTTCTTCTTTTTACCATTGATGGGTGGGGGCTAAGTCACAAAAATTGGCAAGGGTGAGCCTTTTAATTAAAAAGTCTCATTTATTGTAAATTTTTAATAATTACAACCTCTAGATAGTTATCGTCTTTCTTTTTGTTTTCCATCTGCAAACAAATTTGAAATGTCATTGACCATGATATCCGCTTGGTCCTTTCTTCTTTTTACCATTGATGGGTGGATGCTAAGTCACAAAAATTGGCAAGGGTGAGCCTTTTAATTAAAAAGTCTCATTTATTGTAAATTTTTAACAATTACAACCTCTAGATAGTTATCGTCTTTCTTTTTGTTTTCCATCTGCAAACAAATTTGAAATGTCATTGATAGATCTGCAAATTTGGATGCAGGGCAATTACATACTTCTCCAACATATTAGACAGTAATAATGAAGCAATATGTGCAGCAGCATGTGAGGCTCTTGCTTTAGTATTTGAATCCAACTGTCTGGAGAAATTCTCAAGTAAAACCAAGGATTCAAACAAAGAACTTAAGGACGACATTATAAAGCAACTCAGAAGCCGGTTGTCAGAAACAGGCAATGAAAGAATTTCTAGTCAAGATCCAAGAACAGGGTTCAATTCTGCCTCGGCTGCTTTAGATTTCCTAAAGGTACTGATTTGACTTTGTTTTATGCATATATTTAATAGATTGTATCTTGAGCTATCATAATAGTCTTAATAACTTTCAGGATGGGAAATGTGCAAGCTCATAAATATTTTCATTGAAAAATTCATTTTTTTTCTTTGTATTGTTGATTTACTTTTCTAGGCTGGCTTTGTGTAGTTGATCATTTACCATAATTCCAACAGCAAACAGGCTGATTTTCCAATGTTTCTTTTTCATATAAATGCACTTTGTAGGACTTCTTTGGCACATGAAATGGCCATATTAATTCTTTTTCATGGATTTTTCTCTCAAACCTTTCTAATTATTATTGTGGTTGATCTTCTGATAGACATTATTACTATTTACATTTTTTAAGCAAACCAATGTCAAGTATTGATTTTGAGTTTAGAAAAGCAAAGATACACCACATCTATAACTGGATGTAATTGATGAGCGTTAGATATAGGTATGTACTTGACATACCCTTGAATGAATTCACCAATTTTATATTCTGATTTTGCTCGAGTAAATGTCATTAAGTTACCTTGTGCAAAAGATGAATTTGCCTCATCAACATTTGTCAAAGTCCTTGTGCATATTTGAGATGGTCTTAATTTGGCAGAAAATGAAGTATAGTTTAACTCTCCTTGCGGTTTACTTGGCTTTTCTTAGCACTTGGCCGATCTATGTGCAGGCATCCCAATATATAATATAGAATTCACAATGAGGCTTTATTCTAACAGCCATCCTGTCTGTGGGAAATCTCTCTCAAGTTATAATGAACAAAAAAATAGAAGAAGAAATTCGTTCATATGATCATTTCTGCAAAAGAAATTATAATCCAAATGTTGCACATCAAAGTTACCAAAAAACAACCTTCCAATTCTCCATTTGATAAGTTGCACAGTAATAGGTCTCTGTTCCATGCTAAAAACAATCCAATTCCTTCAGAATACTTGAAAAACAAACAAAACGGTAAAAGTACTATAGAAGCCATTATATTAGGAGTTGCATTGTATTTTGCCCTTTCCACTGAAAAAATGAGTAAATTACTCCTTATACATTAAATCAAAAAGTAAATTAGTCTTTTTATTAATATATGAATATTATGCTTGGATATTATGACATGTAAACTAATGAAATTATGTAACTTTTTGTTAATATATGAATATTATGTTTGGATGTAAAATATAATTCTCAAGTTATTTATTACTTCTAATATTTTTGTTTTTATTGTAGAATAATTAAATTATTTGTTTCACTAATGATATTTTAGCACATTAAATATGTATTATATATTATGATTTTAGTAAATTCATATAAGAATATTTAATATTAAGAATTTTATTAAATTCTATATTTTAATTAAATTATATTTAATAATAATTATGTTAAAATATGATTAAATTATTTATTTTTGATATTAATAATCTTATTAAAATTTAATAACAATAACAATAATCATTTACCTAAACAAATTTCTGCTAAGGGTATTCTAGTCATTTCAGTTTTTTCCCTTATGCTATTACACCTCCATTCCATTCAACCAAACACAAGAATACTATTACGTCTCTATTCCATTACATTCAACCAAACAATTGAATTGCTATTACGCCTCAATTCCATTACGCCTCTATTCCATTACGTCTCTATTCCATTACAGCGAACCAAACGTGCCCTGATGGTATTTTTTATTACCATACACCAACCAAAATAACTTTTTTTTCTAGTTCTCTCAACTTTGCAGTAGTTCTTTAAACTACTTTCCCAACTTTCTCTTACTCTGGTCATTCAACTTTTGCAGAGTTCTTTGAACTACTTTTCCTTCTATCATTTTCTTTGAATAAAAGTCTGATTTGTGAAGTAGCAGTGGAAGAGGACCTTGCCCTTCTGTTTCAAAGATACATCTTTTGATATTTGTTCCTTCAAGGTATGCTTTTTTTTTCTTTTTTTTTTTACTTTTTCCGTGAGAGGTAAATGGCTTTAGTCTCCATCTAAAAATGGGTTTTGTTTGGTCTCCTTCTATTCACTTTGTTGTTCTTAACTCTTGACAAGCTATATAGGATTTGCTTTTGTGTTCATTAATAGTGTAATGTACAGTAGTTTATTGATAATTCCCTGTCAAATTGTTTGCTTCACTGGCTGAAGAAGCACGTCCACCGAAAGCATAATCCCAACTAAACTCTCACTTGTATGCTTTTAGATATATGTTCATATACATAATGTTTAACTTGTAAAATACTAATCTAAAAAATTTGGTGAAATTCATGAACAAAAGTAAATAGTATTGTTGTATGCAGGGGAAGATTGATATATACAAACTAAATTTAAAGATTATTTATTTATATTTTAAGAATTTTTTGTAATATTGATTTTCAATTTTCTATGTGATCATATATATTTATATAATAGATGGAAAGTACTTCGGTCGTTGAAGTTAGTGGTGAAAAGGTCAAAGCAATGTGAGATAAGAGATTAACAGAAATATTCTGATATATTTATTAAAGAGATATTGAAAGGCAATAGACCTGGTACTCATTTCACAAAAGAGGGATGGCTGAAAATAACGGTCATCTTCGAGAATGAAACAGATAACGCTTATTCAAAAAGACAATTTAAAAATAGGTGGGATGCCTTGAAAAAAGAATGGAAGGCTTGGAAAAAGCTTAAAGGTGAAGATACTGATCTAGGGTGGAATCCTTTAAAAGGAATC
This sequence comes from Gossypium hirsutum, assembly GCF_007990345.1. NCBI lineage: Eukaryota > Viridiplantae > Streptophyta > Magnoliopsida > Malvales > Malvaceae > Gossypium > Gossypium hirsutum. The sequence continues at coordinate 21,206,013 of NC_053446.1, read as the reverse complement.
GTTAATGCATCAGATGATTTTTGAACTATCAATTTATATGTAGGTTGTGCCTAAAGCTCAAAAATTTAGAACTTCAAGCATTAATCCTAAATTTGAAAGGAAGTTGAACTAGATGTTCATGGGGATAGTTGCCACCGGTGATAAAGCACGGGCACTTTCTTCGAGTACACTCCCTAGTGAATTTTTTGAGGATGTTGACAATGAAATACTTGAAAAGAATGAGGAAGAAAATGCAATAAATGATTTTCACATTTCAAGTCAAGTGGGATATGACTTTAATGGAAACAATAAAAAAAGAAAAACACTTAAGCCATGAACTTCACATTTTAAAATTGGAAGGAAGAAATCCTAAAAGAAAATTAAAGGGACTACAAGATTTTCCAGACAAATTTAAAATTTATGCAGTGCAACTAACAATATGAGTCAAGTCACATTTAGTTTGACCCCTATTATAGATCCATATGGTATTCCACAAGCAATCAAAGTGCTTGATAGCTTGTCGGAGGAAGTTCTAGAAGCTAGTCTGCTATACTTTTTCTCAATGAAATTATTAATCAATAAGGACAAGCGAATTGTGTTTTTATCAACTAATCCCAATATTAGAGCTTGGTGGCTTAAGATGGAAATGAAGGAGAGCTCAAAATTTTGTAGTCTTCTAGGTATTGAGATATCTACTATGCGACTTATAAATGCCATCCATGTGTAATCTTCGTTTGACTATTTATTTATGTGAAATCTAGTTTTATAAATAGTTGTTTATGCTTGTTTTTTTTATATAGAATTTGTTCACATGTGCTGAGTATGGTTGACAATTCTAATGGTGATGGAAGTGATGATGAAAGGGAAAAGAAAGAGATTTTACAATGCATGGAAAGTTTTAACCAATTATTTCATGTTGCGTCTTCTTCTGTGCAATTATATTATAAAAAGTATATACTGAAGCAACCATGCTTGGATTCAAAACAATTAGGTGAGGCATGGATCCGAGAGATCCTTGACGGTCATGAATCATGTTGCATGATTAATTTTAGGATGTCAAAAATTGTATTCACAAGCTTGTTAAGAGTTTTGGAGACATGATTAATTTATGTATGGAAATGACTTGAGAATTAATTGAAATTTAAAAATAAAATTAATTGGTCATTGTGAATCCATTGAATATAGAAATTAAATATATTTCTCATAGATTCTTTTACAGTAAAATTGTCATAATTTTAACGGAATTAGAATTTGGTTAAGAAAAGTATTTAATTGGAAAATTAATTATTTTAAATTAATTTAATAAATAATATTTATTTTGGGAAATAGAAAAACATGTATTAGGTTGGATTAAATTATAAAATGCAGGGTTAAAAATCTAGGAAACTCATATAGTTGGACCTGATACAGGAGAAGTCCAAAACCCATCATGACAAGCATGAGGGGTACTAGGGTTGCCTCCCTTCTCTCCTAATTCAACAAGGTATTACTTTTTTATTAAATAAATATTATTTGTATTATACTAATTCAACTAGAATAACGCCCCAAAAATGTGGGTTTTCTTATTAGGTTGTGTCAATGAACATGTGGGTGTTTCTGTGGTAATGTGCCTGGTTGCTCACTGAAGGTCTGATGTTCGAGTTTTATCTTTTGAAGTTTTACGTATTCTTTGATTGAATTTTAGACTTGAATGTGTCACATAAGTTAAATTATGTGCGTTGATGTTTAAATAATGAGCCTAGTGGTTCAATGGTTAAGCATTTATTTGTTTCATTGGTCCTGTGTTCGAATCTCTGCGTGTGCATTAAGGAATATTATTTTTGCACTTCTCCATAAATACCGATCTTAGAATTTTAAACGAGTTTCCTTATACGTATAACTTCTTTTTCCCTCATTGTTTTTTTTTTATTTCTTTCTTTTTGGCATCATTCTTGAATTCCTCTTCGTATAACATTCTGTTGGGTTAATTGTTAATCATGTTATACTGTTGGTTGTTCGGTGCTTAAAGGTAAGATTAAATCGTAGTAATTCTGGTTGTTAGGTATGAATTGTGAATTTCTTTGAAATCCCAAAGTAAGGGTGTTGATCGGTTTTGTTTTGCTTTGTTTGCTCGTGGTTACGGAAGGTTAGAGGAAGGTCAAGTGACGCCTAACGCTTCTCTTGTCATCTAGAACTCGAGTGTGCACTGTTGAACTTTCGGTAAGCAAGTTTTGTTTGTTTCGGGTTTGTATGTTGAAGGTTTCGACGTTGATTGTTATTGTGATTTAGCATATCCCTTTGAATCTTTGTTAATTGAGTAATTGGATTTGGTTTCTAGGCTTTGAGAGTTTCAAAATTGTTTCTAGGTCGTCGTTGTTTCAAGTAGGGTATTGAAACTCTTATTCTTCTGTATTTTTTGTTGTTGTCAGAACGGGACAGCCAACAACACACGGGTGCGTGTGCAAGCCAGGTGTGCCATGCGGTGGTGTGAAAAGTTGTGTGGTGGACCGTGTAACTGAATAACTTCAGATTTGTTATATACAGACAAGCTACACAGGTATGTGGTAAGCTATGTGTGAGATATTAAGGTGTAGTGTCACACGGGTTGGTATAGGAGCGTGTGTCCAGACTATGTGACTCATTTTTATGTATTAGGGACACACGAGCAAGGGATATGGGCGTGTGCCAGATCATGTGAGGTACGTGGGTAGCACATTGGCGTGTGCCCAAACCATGTAACTCACTCACTTAGTGAGTAGGGGCAAACAGACAGCCACACGGTCGTGTGCCAGATCGTGTGGAGCCATACGGGTACCCGCACAAGCATGTGAGCCTGTGTTAAAGTATAAAGTATTAACTAATATTGTTAGGAGTAGCTAAGCAGTTAGTTTGTTATTCAGTTCAGTCTGTTAAACATTAGTAGCAATTATCAACAATAGCTAGGTAGTATATTCTTTAAATACTGAGTTTGTAAGTAGAAAAGAGAGAGTTTTTGTTTGTGAATAATAAACTATTATCTTGCCTTATTCATAAGATATGTTTACATGGTATCAGTCTCCTTGTTCTTGTTCCTAGAGCTTTGATTTTTTTTCCTTTTCTTGCTTTTCTTTTTCTTCCTCATGGCTACATCTGTTGATTCTGTTTTGGTTGAGTCTGGTTGCTTGACATTTACTGGTGATCAGGTTGTGCATTCCTTCCCTCGTCATTACATCATTAAGCTAAACAATAGCAATTTTGTTCAGTGGCAAGAACACGTTAGGTTAGTTGTTGAAGGCTATGAATTAACAGGGTTTTTGCATGGGACTTTACCGCCTCCATCATGATTTGTGCCATCAGATAGTGGATCTTTAGTTTTGAATCCTAGTGCATCGACTTTTCATCAACAAGATCGTTTGCTAGATTCATGGTTGCTTTCCACTATTCATCCCTTTTTACTACCTTCATTCACTAACGCTCAAACGACATCTGATGTATGGACCACTGCCACTTAGTTGTTTGCGGCGGTCACAGGAGTGAAAGTATCTCGTATCTGTCATGAGATGTATTCGCTTAAGAAATGTACTCTTTCGGTTACAAAATATGTTGCAAAAGCCTAAAATCTGTATATTTTGCTTGATGTCTCGAGCTCTCGGGTCTTGGAGGTAGAAAAGGTTGAAGTTATTTTGGCAGGTCTCTCACGGAGTTTGGTGCAGTACTGATGTTAGCTTCGTTTTCCTCTGAGCTGTTGCCCTTTCAGTGCCTCGTGGATATTCTTCTCGAGTTTGAGAATCGTCAGGTGCCCGTTGTTCCAGAGGTGTTGATTCATGTGAATATTATAGAGTCTGTATCGTCGCCGATAGCTGTCGAATCTATTCGTGGTGGTTGCATAACGGACGTGGTAGAGGCTTTCGATTACGGATTCAGTGCCAAATATGTAGACGATTTGGGCACATTGCTCAGTGATGTTACTATCGCTTTAATTGAGAGTTTGATGGCTCGGCCTCTGTGGCTTAGTTGTGTGCGACTGATGGTGTTTCTGGTGGCTTCTTAGCATCGAATGAGTTTGCTTCTAGTGGTGTTTCTGCGAATTTTACTAGGGTGCCGTAGCGACACTGGACCTCTAGGGTTTCTCAATTTGTTCCCAATTATGCTGAAGGGTTTGGATGTGTGAATGGTTTTAGTTTGGCTGATTGGACTGGGCGTGCTCCTGATTGGACTGGGTGTGTTCCTTCTTCTTTTGCGCCTGGGATAAATTTTTTTTGGGTCGCACGTTGCTCCTGCTGGGCAGTCGACTGGGCATAGACAGCATGCTGAATTTGGGCATCTTGCTGGTCATTGTAGATCAGCTACTTTTGGCCTCATGTACACCCTCGTACGTTTGGGCCACAAGTCAATCAAGTTTCACATGGGCCAAGTTATAATCTGGGGCAGTTTAATAATGATCAGTCTGGCGTTGATGTATGTCCTGAATCTGGGCCATCCGTTCCTTAATGAACCAAACCTAGGGCTCGTGTGTACACTGGGATCGATCCGTGTATTGGGCTTCCTTGTATTCTTGATTTATGTACATCCGATGTGTCCAATTCTACTGAGTCTAATATTCATACTGCTCAGTTTGGGTCTAATCTTGATCGTACTGACTCATATGTTCCCTTACTTGTGGGTACTATGTCCTAGTATCCAGACTCGGGAGCCACACATCATGTTTGTCGTGATAACTCTGCATTGAATGATTTTACTCCTTACTCAGGTAAATCTTCCCTTTTAAAGGGTGATAGAACTTCTACTCGGATTTCGTTTGTTGGTAATTCGGTCATTCCTACACGGCAGAAATTACTTCATCTGTCTAATGTTTTATGTGTTCCAACTATATGAAAAAATCTTGTCTGTCTCAGTTTACGATTGACAACAATGTGATTTTTGAATTTCATCCAACCTATTGTGTTGTTAAGGACATCCAGACTCGATTCGTTTTGTTGAAGGGCCACATTCGTGATGGGCTTTATCATTTTTCTCTACCAGATGCGTCTGCTGTGGGTCGACTCTTGCCAATGTTGAAATTCAAAATCAATCTGATAACTGTGATGTTTTTGCGCTGTGGCACAGTCATCTTAGTTATTCGTCTGCTTCTATTGTTAAATCTGTTTTAAATAATTATAATATTGATTATAAGAAGCTATGCCTTGATAATATCTATGTTGCATGTCAAAAAGAAAAGTCTCATAAGTTGTCATTTCCAGTCTCATAAGTCTCAGATTTATGGGGACCTGCCTCTATCGCCTGTGAACGAAATTGGTATTATATATCATTTATTGATATGTGTACATGTTTTACTTGGATGTATCTTATTTGACAAAAGTCTCAGGCAGTGGAATGTTTTGTTTAGTTCCAACAGTTAGTCAGAACTCAGTTTGGCAAGAATATTTGTCAATTTCAGAGCGATTGGGGGGTGAGTTTTGAGCTTTCACTTCTATTTTGGCATGTTAAGGGATAATTCATAGACTCTTTTATCCTCATACGTCTGAACAAAATGGGGTGGCTGAGTGTAAACACTGACATATTGTTGAAATGGGTCTTACCCCTCTTGGCTCAAGTAAATATCTCTATGAAGTATTGGGGTTATGCATTCAGTTGTGTTGTTCATTCGATTAATCGTCTTTCTACTTCGGTGTTAAAGGGACAATCTCTGTACAAGGTTTTACATGGGAAAGATCCAACGTATGCTCATTTACGGGTGTTTGGCTGCTGTTGTTTTCCATACTTGCGTCCTTTTTTGCATCACAAGTTGGATTTTTGCTTTAACCATGTACATTTTTAGGATATAGCTCTCAACTTAAAGGTTATCAATGTCTTACACCGGATGGTAAGATCGTTGTCTCTCGTCATATTGTGTTTGATGAACGTCAATTCCTGTTTACTGAGTCTGGTCTAGACGACTCCTCATCTTTGTTTGAGCAATCATTTTCACCGACATATGTTCCTCTTATTCGGTCTTTCACTTCTCAACCCACAGAGCCAGTTGTTCCACCTCCTAAGGTATCCTCTTCATTCGCTACGAGTCCTTAGTCCTCTGGTGTTCTTCAGAATAACCTCAACTCTGTCCCTTCGTTGTGTTCTACTCGTGATGATATATATACTAACCCAAATTCTCCTCTACCTTCATCATCAACAAATCTCTTATGTCATTCCTCTATTCCTACCTTTCTGCTACCCCCAACTAATATACATTCAATGGTTACTAGGTCTAAGGCCGGCATATTCAAACCTAAGGCTCTTTTCACTGAAGATGTTGAGCCTCACTCAATTGAGGAAGCGTTTTCTACCACAGAATGGCATGCTGCTGCTCAAGCTGAATATGATGCCCTTATTAAAAATTCCACATGGGATCTTGTTCCGTTTCTAAGTGGTCGAAAGGTGATCGGGTGTAAATGGCTATTCAAAGTAAAAAAATTCGGATGGCACAATTGCTCGTCGAAAAGCTCAGCTTATAGCTAAAGGATGTTCTCAGGTGCCTGGATGTGATTTCAAAGAAACGTTTAGTTTGGTGGTCAAACTTGCTACTATTCGAGTTATACTATCAGTTGTTGTTTTAAAAGGCTGGCCGATTCATCAGGTAGATGTCAATAATACTTTCTTAAATAGGGATCTTACTAATGAAGTGTTTATGCAGCAATCTCTGAGATATGTTCAATTTAGTTCTGATGGGAAACCTTTGGTGTGTCATCTAAAGAAGGCATTATATAGGCTCCGACAGGCCCCACGTGCTTGGTTCACCAAATTAAAGGATTTTTTACTTTCCCTTGGTTTTTTTATATCAAATTTTGATGCTTATTTATTTGTTCAAGTTATATCTACCTTCACTATTTACGTTCTTGTGTATGTAGATGATATTATTATTACTGGAAGCATGCCTACATATATAGATAGTTTTGTTAAACAGTTGCATAAGGAGTTTTCACTAAAAGATATGGGTGATCTTCATTACTTTCTCTGTATTGAAGTTACTCGTTCCTCTACTAGGTATATTCATCTCTGCCAACAAAAGTATACTCGTGATTTACTTGACTGGTGTTATATGACTAATGCAAAGAGTGTTCATACTCCTATGGTTAGCTCCTCGAATCTATCTAAAGATAGTGGGGAATGTCTTTCTGATCTCACTGAATACAGGAGTCTTGCAAGGGCATTACAGTATGTGATTTTAACTCAGCCTGATATTTCTTATGCAGTAAATCGCATCTGTCAATTTATGCATGCACCCACTATTGTTCATCTAATTTCGTTAAAATGCATCTTGCGGTATTTGAGTGGAACTCTGGATTATGGGGTTGTTTTTCGTCTGTCTACTCGACTTTCTTTAGTTGGGTATGCCGATACAAATTAGGGGCTGGATTTTGATGATCATTGCTTCACGACCAGCTACTGTGTGTATTTTGGTCACAATCCATTGTCCTGGTGTTTTAAGAAACAAGTAGTTGTTTCTCGGTCCATAGCTGAAGCTGAATATCGAAGTCTTGCTGCGGAGACAAGTGATGTTATTTGGCTAATGTCATTACTAAAGGAGTTACAACTTCAATCTGATGACTCTCCTAATATCTGGTGTGATAACTCAAGTGTAGCTGCAATTGCTGCAAACCCTGTGTTACACTCTAAGTTTAAACATGTAAAGCTTGACTTGTTTTTTGTACGTGAGAAAGTTGTTGATGGATCTTTAGTTGTGGGTGAGTACCTGCGTATGATCAAGTTACGAACGTTCTTACTAAACCTTTGTTTGTCTCCGTTTCAAATTCTTTTTTTAGGTTTTTTTCGTTAGGAAGATGGGTGAATGTTAAATTATAAAGTATCAACTAATACTATTAGGAGTTAGCTAAGCAGTTAGTTTGTTATTCAGTTCAATCTGTTAAACATTAGCAACAGTTATCAACAATAGCTAGGTAGTATATTCTTTAAATACTGAGTTTATAAGTGGAAAAGAGAGAGTTTTCGTTTGTGAATAATAAATTGTTATCTTGCCTTATTCATAAGAGATCTTTATAGCATGAATCGCCAAATTTTTGTTAACGCCATAATTGTTATAAAAGGCGAGTGTAAGCTGTCTGTAGGATATGTATGAACTAAACTGAACTGTATAATATGCTTTATCATGATTATAAACTAGTTTTACATACTGTATGAGACAATTCGTAAGAATTTCAACCCTTTGTTATATTGGAACTATATGATTGTATCTGCTTGAATATATATATTGGTAATCTATTCTCTGCATTTGCATGAGACGAGAATTATGAATTGAAGAAAGTGTTCTGTACTGATTTGGTAGTCAAACCACTAGTAATTATATCCGATCTAGCAGCGAGATTATAAACACTGCAACGTTTTGTACCGACACTATGAGGTGTGTAAGGTTGGACATGTATTATATATCTACTAGTGTATTGGGTTGGGCGGAGATGGTGTGTAGCGGATGGGGGGTAGGATAACTGCATATGTATCTATATTTATATTTGAATCTGTTTCTGTATCTGATCTGCTATGTATCTGAACTACTTTGCATCTGAAACTATTGTGAATTATTAATCTAATCGAATAAGACTGGGTGTGTTATTTTGCTTCTCAATGATATCTGAGTTATTTATGTATGTTGAGAATTTATATTTTACATTAGGTTACAACGTACTAACTAGACTAAATGAATTTTAGGAACCTCCCAAAACTAAGTAGTCGCGGACACGAAACTCAATCATATAATTGTTCTATTTTAAATATGTTTGTGTGTGTGTTTAAACTTGTTATTTGTTTCCAACTTTAAGTTTTTAGATTTAACTATGTTGAATGATTGATGGTTTTAAGACTTATTTATGTATCGATTAAACCGACTTGAAGTGTATCTGTTTTCTGGTAAGTTCATTTGACATCCTAGGCTTAGTCTTTTCGTCTAGGATGAGTTTAGGGTGTTACATTTAGTGGTATCAGAGCCAAGTTAAACAACACTCGGAATGTGTAATTGGGCCTCTTTTTTGATAAAAAGGTATTTTAAATAAAATATTTTTATATCATGAGTTAAATAACTGGTTTAGTAAAGGACCAAGTCTCCGACACCGAGCCTGGAAGTATCTCTTCTGATATGTTGTGTACATACTGTATTGTGGTAACTAGTTTTTGTTGGTTAATTCTGTAACCTGAAATAAACTATTATAATATTTCTGATGGAAATATTAAATTGATATGTACGCTTCTAACATTGTAGACATTGAAACTTATGAGTTCACAAGGAAGTCGTGGATTCACAAGGAAGTCGTGGATTCACAAGGAAGTCGTGGATGAGGGTCACATGGGTGTCGTGGACGTCATGAGGGAGCTCGAGTTAAGTCATCCTCCATGGGTAGCATACCCATTTTGGAGACTAACGAGACCGTTAGTACTCCTACTACTGAGACAATGTCTCAGACTGCGCTAACTAGGGATGATCTTGTGTCCCAGGTGATATTACGAGTACTGGAGAGGGTTATTGAAAATCGTATTGCACCTAGAGTTTAGGGGTCAGTTATTGAACGGTTGAGCAGTGTGGCTAACAGTTGAGCAGGGCACCCAACCTGAACTGATTACTTGGGATTACTTTAGGAGCACCTTCTAGGGTAAATATGTGGGGCCTAGCTATGTTGCGACTTGTAGATGCGAGTTTATATATCTAGTTCAAGGGAAGAGGTCCATAGCTGAGTATAACGCCGAGTTTCTAAGATTAAGCAAGTATACTCGAGCACTGGTCGCGACTGAATATGTTAAATACATGCGGTTTGAGGACGGATTGCGATATAATCTACGTGTTCGATAGCTACTGAGAGGGAGCGGGTGTTTGCGTTCTTAGTTGATAAGGACAAAATAGTGGAAGAAGTCAAACGCATTGAGCACGAAATGAAAGATCAGGAGAGAGCTCAGAGTAAGGTGAGGAAAGATTTAGGTCCTTCTAGTTCTGTTTAGTGCCCCAAGAAACGAGCTAAATCCGATGGACCTTTCAGGAATGAAGCGTCAGTTGCTTCTAATATGATCTCGGGCTGTGCTGATTACGGTAGACACTATCCGGGTGAGTGCTGGAGGAAATTTAGGGATTGTCTCTGTTGTGGATCGATGGAGCATCAAGTTTGAGACTGCCTCACCAACCTGGTCAAGTGCCAACTTTGGCACCAGTTATGACTACGAGTACTATTTAACCTCTAAAAGTAACTCCACAGTCACCTAAAGGTCAGGGTACCTGTAGAGGTAGTAGTAGTTCTAGTAGGGGTCAACGAGCACCGGACAAAGGTGCGACTCAGATTGAGGCACATTAGCCTACACTTGTGTACACGGCTAGACGTCGTGAGGACAGAGACAACACATATGTTATCGCGGGTACATTTTTTATTTACTATGTACTATATTTTACCTTGATTGATATAGGTTCTACTCGTTCCTACATAGCTAGAACTGTATCTGTGAAATTGGATATTTCTGCTAATTATAATACTAGCAAGGTTTCTATGGTTAGTCCTTTAGATCAGTTCGTCCGGGTTGACAAGGTTTACGGATGTGTACCATTAGAGATTCAGGGGGTTGTATTTCTAGCTAATTTGATAGAACTACCTTTTGAAGAGTTTGATCTGATTCTGGAAATAGATTGGCTCGTCGAATACCGAGTTACTCTCGGTTGTAACTCTATGAGGGTTACTTTGAGAACAAAAAAGAACTGTGAGATAGTGATGATAAGGGAGTATCGAGATTATCTTGCCAATGTAATCTCCACCCTCGTAGTCAAAAAATTAGTCTGAAAAGGATGCGAGGCCTCCCTTGCTTTCATCTCTGACTCTACTTCAGCTAAGGTATCTATTAATGATATTCAGACGGTCCAGGATTTCTTGGATGTCTTTTTCGATGAATTGCTAGGTGTACCACTGAATCGGAAAGTTGATTTTGGTATCAATCTGATACCTAGAACAGCTCTAGTGTCAATTGCACCATATTGCATGACACCGAATGGCTTGTTGAGCTGAAAGCTCAACTTCAAGAGCTTCTCGATCGAGGGTTGATTAGACCGAGTGTGTCCCCATGAAGAGCACTAGTACTTTTTGCCAAGAAGAAAGATGGTATAATGAAAATGTGTATTGATTACCATCAACTGAATAAGTTAATAGTCAAGAACAAGTATCTGCTCCCAAGAATCGATGATTTATGTGATTAGTTCTACGGAGCTTCTATGTTTTCCTAGATTGATCTCTGTTATGATTACTATCAGCTCAAAGTTAAGGAGACAGATGTGTTTAAGACTGCTTTCAAGACTCGTTACGGATATTACGAGTTCCTAGTTATGCCTTTCGACTTAACAAATTCCCTGACTGCATTTATGGACTTGAGGAATCGAGTATTTCAGTCGTATTTAGATCGATTTGTAGTAGTGTCCATCAATGATATTCTGATCTACTCAAAGATTGAAATCGAGCACGACGAGTATTTTCGTATTGTACTACAAACACTCTATGAGAAACAACTATATGCTAAGTTTAGTAAGTGCAATTTCTGTTTGTCTGAGGTTGCCTTTCTCAGCATGTTGTGATCGCCGAGAGGATCCTAAGAAAATTGAGGTTATAGTTGAGTGGAAATAGTCGAAGAATGTATCTAAACTTTAGAGTTTCCTCGGGTTAGCAAGTTACTACCGGAGGTTTATCGAGGGATTCTCCCTGATTGTATCTCCCATGACTAAGTTACTGCGTAAGAATGCCCCATTCAGGTGGTCTGAGGAGTATCAGTTGAGCTTTAAGAAGTCAAGTTACTACTAGAAGTTTATCAAGGGATTCTCCCTGATTGTATCTCCCATGACTAAGTTACTGCGTAAGAATGCCCTATTCAGGTGGTCTGAGGAGTATCAGTCGAGCTTTGAGAAGCTCAAGTTCGTTCTGACATAAGCTCCTGTTTTAGTTTAGCTTGAGCTGAGTAAAGATTTTGTGGTTTACAGTGATGCGTCACACTTCGGCTTAGGGTGTATTCTGATACAAGATGGTAGAGTAGTAGCTTATACATCCTACCAGCTTAAGTCGTATGAGGGTAACTATCCTACTCATGATCTTGAGCTAGCTGCAGTAGTGTTTGCATTTAAGATCTAGATGGATTATCTGTACAGTGAAAGGTGTATTATCTATGCCGATCACAAAAGCTTCAAATATCTATTAACATAGAAGGAGTTAAACCTTAGACAACGTAAATGGGTTGAACTACTTAAACATTACGACTATACCATAAAGTATCAACCTGGTAAGGCTAATGTGGTAGCCGACGCTCTTAGTTGTCGAGCGATGTTTGATCTGCGAGTGATGCTCGCTTAATTGATTTTATTTGATAACGGAAGTCTGTTAGCTGAATTACAAGTTAAACCAACTTAGGTTGATTAGATCCTTGCTAAATAGTTGGATGATGAGTCTTTAGTTCAACGGTTACGACAGGTTGTGTCTAGTGAAGATTCTAAATTTAGCTTGAACAATGATGGGGTTCTGTGCTTCAAATGTCAGATTTTTATGCCTAAAGACCGTAAATTACGACAATTGATCCTGAAAGAAGTGCATAACAACCCTTACGCTATGCATCCTGATGGGAATAAAATGTACCTTGATCTACGAGTGTTGTACTGGTGGTCCGGTTTGAAGCAAGAAGTCACTACTTTCACTTCTCTTTGTCTAACGTGTCAGAAGGTCAATGTTAAGCATCAGTTGTCTTCAAGGTTGTTTCAATCAGTTAAGATTCCCTAATAGAAGTGGAAGCATTTGACAATGGATTTCATTAGCAGGTTACCTCTGACACCTACTAAAAAAGATTCAGTGTGAGTCATTGTTGATCGATTGACCAAGTCTACACATTTTCTTCTAATCAGAACCGATTATTTGCTATAGAGGTTAGCTAAACTGTACATGTCTAAGATTGTGAGGTTACATGAAATCTCGATTTTGCTTATCACGGATAGAGGTTACATTTTCTTCTAATCAAAACCGATTATTTGCTATAGAGGTTAGCTAAACTGTACGTGTCTAAGATTGTGAGGTTACATGAAATCTTGATTTTGCTTATCACAGATAGAGATTCGCTTTTCACCTTCCGATTCTAGAAGAAATTGCATAAGGCTTTAAGTACACAACTAGATTTCAGTATTGCTTATCATCCTCAGTCTGTCGGGCAATCTGAGTGAGTTATTCAAATTCTAGAGGGTATGCTTAGGAGTTATGTGATTGACTTCAGGGGCAGTTGGGAGGATCACTTACCGTTAGCTGAATTTGCGTATAACAACAGTTTTCAGTCTAGCATTCAGATGGCATCTTACGAGGCTCTATATGGTCGTAAGTGTCGTACCCCTCTATGTTGGACTAAGTTAGGTGAACGACGGGTTTTGGGTCCTGAGTTAGTATCTGAAATTGAGAACACAGTTAAATTGATCCGAGATCGTTTAAAAGTACTTCTAACCGACAAAATTCATATGCTGACTTAAAAAGAAAATATATTAAGTACTCTATGGACGATCAAGTATTTCTCAAAGTATCGCTGTGGCAAAAGGTCCTTCGATTCGGACAAAAGGGTAAGTTAAGTTCGAGATTTATCAGACCTTACTGTATTCTAAAATAGGTTGGACTGGTTGCGTATAAACTTGAGTTGCCACCTAAACTTGATTGAATCCATGATGTGTTCCATGTCTTGATGTTACGAAGATATCAGTCTGACCCTTTTCGCATAGTGCCTATAAAGGAGATTGAGGTGAAACTTGATCTGACCTTTGAGGAGGAATTAGTTCAAATTCTGAAACGGGATGTTAAAGTCTTACGAAGGAAGACTATACCTCTAGTTAAGGTCTTGTGGCAGAATCAAGGTACCAGGGAAGCCACTTGGGAACCTAAAGATTTGATACGCCAGCAATATCCGCATTTGTTTGAATTAAGTAAAATTTCGAGGCCAAAATTTTCTTTTAGGAGCAGAGAGTTGTAACACCGAAAAAATGTGAGTTTTCTTATTAGGTTGTGTTAATGAAAATGTGGGTATTTCTGTGGTAATGTACTCTGATTGCTCACTAAAGGTCTACAGTTCGAGTCGCATCTTTTGAAGTTTTGCGTATTCTTTGATTAAATTTTAGACTTGCATGTGTCACATAAGTTAAATTCTGTGCATTGATGTCTCAACGATGTCTAATTGTTCAATGGTTAAGTATTTTTATGTTTCATTAGTCTTGTATTTGAATCTCTGCATGTGCATTAAAGAATATTATTTTTGCACTTCTACGTAAATACCGATCTTAAAATTTGAAATGAGTTTCCTTATACGTTTAACTTCTTTTTCCCTCACTTTTTTTTATTTTTTCTTTCTTTTTGGCATCGTTCTTGAATTCCTCTTCGTATAACATTCTATTGGGTTAATTATTGAATTGTGTCGTACTGTTGGTTGTTCAGTGCTTAAAGTTAAGATTAAACCATAGTAATTCTAGTTGTTAGGTATGAATTATGAATTTCTTTAAAATCCCGAAGTAATGGTGTTGATTGGTTTTGTTTTGCTTTGTTTGTTCGTGATTATAGAAGGTTAGGGGAAGGTCAAGTGACGTCTAACACTTTTATCGTCATCTAGAACTCGAGTGTGCACTGTTGAACTTTTGGTAAGCAAGTTTTGTTCGTTTTGGGTTTGTGCGTTGAAGGTTTCGACATTGATTGTTATTGTGATTTAGCATATCCCTTTGAATCTCCATTGATTGAGTAATTAAATTTGGTTTCTAGGCTTTGAGAGTCTCGAGATTACTTCTGGGTTATCGGTGTTTCAGGTAAGATATTGAAACCTTTCTTTTTTGTGTTTTTTTATCGTAAAAAATAGGATAGTTTACGGTACACGAGCTGCCATACGGACGTGTGTGCAGGCCATGTGAAAGTCATGCGGTGGACCGTGTAACTGACTGGCTTTAGATTTGAGACACACGAATGAGCTACATGGGCATGTGGTAGGCCATGAGTGAGATATTAAGGTGTAGTGTCACACGGACATGTGTCAAGATCGTGTGACTCATTATTTATGTATTAAAGACACATGGGCAGGGGACACGGGCTTTTGTCGGACTATGTGAGGTACATAGGTAGCACATGGGTGTGTGTCCAGACTATGCAACTCACTGACTTAGTGATAGGGGCACACGGGTAGTCATACGGCCGTGTGCGAGATCGTGTGGAGTCACTCAAGCACCTACATGAGCATGTGAGCCTAAATCACCAAATTTTTATTAACGTCATAATTGTTATACGAGGCGAGTGTAAGCCGTCTGTAGGATATGTAAGAACTAAACTAATCTGTATTATTTATTTTATCATGATTATAAATTGGTTTTACATACTGTATGAGACAATTCGTAAGAATTTCAACCCTTTGTTATATTGAAACTGTATAATTGTATCTGCATGAATATATATTGGTCATTTGTTCTCTGCATTTACATGGGGTTGGAATTATGAATTGAATGAAGTGTTCTGTACTGATTTGGTGGTCAAACCACCCGTAATTATATCTAATCTAGTAGTGATACTGTAAACACTGTAACGTGTCGTACCGACACTATGAGGTGTGTAGGGCTGGATGAGTATTATATACCTATTAGTTTGTTGGGTTGGTTGGAGATGGTGTGTTGCGGATGGGGGTAGGATAACTGCATCTATATCTGTATTTACATCTAAATATGTTTCTGTTTTTGTATCTGATCTGCTGTGTATCTGAATTGCTCTGTATCCGAAACTATTGTGAATTATTAATCTGATCGAATAAGACTGAGTGTGCTATTTTAATTCTTAATGATATCTGAATTATTTTACGTATGTTGAGTATTAATATTTTACATTTGGTTGCAACGTACTAACTAGACTGAATGAATTTCAGGAATCTCCTAGAACTAAACGGCCGGAGGACACGGTACTCAGTCATCTAATGGTTTTATTTTAAATGTGTGTGTGTGTGTGTGTTTAAACTTGTTATTTGTTTCTGAATGTAAGTTTTAATATCTAATTATGTTGAATGATTGATGGTTTTAAGACTTATTTTTGTATCGATTAAACCGAATTTAAGTGTATCTATTTTCTGGTAAGTTCATTTGACATCCTAGAGTTGGTCTTTCCGTCTAGGTCGGATTTAGGGTGTTACATTTAGGGTTTCACTTCCTTTCCCTATAGATAGATAGCACCAGTATGGCTAAAAAAAACCACAAGAACAAAAGTTCTACATAAGTTTTCAATATTGTTATTCTGCTCGAAAATAGTCAAAATTTATTTCTAAGTATAAATTCTATTTTCGAGAATAACAATTCTACTAGTTTCTATAAGAGAGAGATTTACTTTCTTATTGAAAGTAAGAAAATTATTTTTGGTTTTGTGTTTGATTCAAAATTGTTCAAGCTCACACTCGAAGCAGTTTATGATATGAGAATAGTGGAGAAGGTCGTGCAGTTGAAAGTCAGGAACATTTAGGATCTGTCTCGCTCAAAGAACATGTACTATTTTTGGAAAGAAATATAAATATCACAAACCGGTTTGATTTTCAAAATTTTTATTTTCTGCTGTGCAATAAAGTCGTTTTCGAACCAAATTTTTTCCAACACCTATTGTGGTCCTTAATCCTAAAAAAAAAGCTTGATTGTATAAAAGATCTTTGACCCATCATGTTGTGCAATGTTGTTTATAAGATCCTTACTAAAACTTTTGCCAACCGATTGAAAACTATTTTGCTTAAGATCATCTCGCCTTTACAAGCTTTTGTTCTTTTGCGGCTTATAACTGATAATGTGCTAGTGGCTTTTGAAATCATTCACTATATAAAGAGTAAAGGGCATGGAAAAGTGGGTGAGGTTGCTATGAAAGTAGATATCAATAAGGCATATGACAATGTTAGTTAGGACTTTTTAGGTTTTCTTTTGACTAAATTAGGGTTTTATGAGAAATAGATTAGTTGGATGAGGTTATGTGTTTCCCTTGTCTAATATTCGATTCTTTTGAATGGTAAATTAGTCTCATTATCCCGTATAGGGGTTTGTGTTAGAGAGATCCTCTATCCCTTTGCCTGTTTATCATATGTGCAGAAGGGTTGAGCTTTTTGTTTCGACAAGTTAAAGTGCATAGAGAGCTTTATGGGGCTTGTATTTGTAAGGGGAAACCCTTGTGTTTCCTACCTCCTTTTTGTGAATGATAACTTTTTCTTTCTTTAGGCAACTAATTTAGAGTTTCAAACTGTTAAAAATATTATTTCAACATATTTAGAAGCTTTGGGTTAACTTATAAATTTCCAAAATTCTAGTATCATGTTTAGCTCTAATACAAGCTAGCATAGAAGGCAACCTTCTTGTTCCATTCTGAGTGAGTCGGAGCCGATTTCTCATAGTCATTATTGGTAAAAAAGATTGTTATTAAAATATTAGCCCAAGCATTACTGGTTTATTGCATGAGCATCTTCATGAATTATGATCCCTTTAGGTCCTTGTGAGGAACTCTAACGAATGATGAATTCCTTTTGGTTGGGTTCAAGGTCAAGTTCGAAAAAGGGTATTCATTAGTCCTCTAGGTATAAGCTCTATGTGCTTGAAAAACACGGTGGTATGGGTTTTCAAAGTCTCAACTCTTTCATTAAGAGGAGTGTCTTTGTGGTCTTAAATTTGTATTTTATAGGTCTTTATTGGAGATTAAAAGATGGTAACTGTATTTGGGATTTTGAGGATCCTTGGTTACCTAATGATGATAATTTTTTTGTTGAATTTGAGGCTTTACGGAGGTCTACAAATTTCTTTGTGAAAGATTTATTGAATAATGATGGTTCAAGTTGGAATTCTTCTCTCGTTGAGGGACTCTTGGCACCTCGAGATGCTATGCAAATTCTTAGCATTCTTTTTTTTATTTCTAAGCCACCAAATCAACTTATATGGCATTTTCCTAAGGATGGTCGATACAATGTGAAGTCCAACTATCGTGTTGCTCATCGTTTGCGGTTGAGGAATCTTGATAGAGACTTTGGAACTTGACTCTTCCATCAAAAACTAAATCCTTTGTATGGCGAGGGTTGTAACATATTATCCCAAGTAAAAGTCGTTTACTTGAGAAGGGTTGCGTCATTGATCCAAGTTGCACTAGTTGTGTGGAAAATGAGAGTTTAAAGCATGTTGTTATTTATTGTTCAACTGTTGCGACTATTTGGAATAGTCTTGGCATGGTTTATGTGCATAATTCATTTATTGATTTAATGTATTACTTTTCTTCATCTTTCGAACTCCTCTTGTAGCAAATGTTTTCTCACTATTTCTTGGAGTATTTGGTTCCACCGAAACCTATTGTGTTGGAAGAATGTGGTGATTCAACCTTCCCAAATTGTTTCTTTTGTAGACACGTTCTTTCAAGATTGGCGAGAGGCAACTATGGTTTTCCAATGTGTCCAAGGTGCATCTTTCAAGCATCAACCTTGCCTATGGTACTAGTTGAGACCTCTGATTGGTTGTTTTAAATGTAACATGGATGCTACCATCTTGTCAGATTGAAACATAATCGTCCAAATACCCTGAAAATAATATTTGTTACTTTATAAAAGTAATAATTTTTGATAATTTCTCAGTTGGGTTGAAACTCGATTAATATAGGTTACACCAATTTAATCAAAAACTTAAATATATAATAATATAATAATATATATCGTGTATATGCATATATTCTTTTAACTTCGGCATACCTTATAATAGAAAATTTCTTTGTAATTATTTTACAAATTTCATTTTTTGGTTGGCTGGAAGAATTTGTTTATAGTGACCATTATCTTTCTTAAAGGAATTCCAAGCATATATTTGTGCTGTTGATGGAGACCTCCACATGGGAATGTTTTTTTTTTTTTTTAAGATCAAAATAATATTGAATGAAAAAGATTAATACCATTTTTTTTATGATGAAACATTTCCTTTTATGTAATCACGTTCTTGATTTTATTTATTTTGGAATATTTTATATTACTACTCAAATTCTAATTCTGAATATTTAATAAGTTTTTTCTAATATTCTAAATTGAAAATAGAGAAAGAGTAAACATTAATTAACTTTCGCAATACCAACCTAACATTTGAAAAAGATTTGGTAGACAAAACAACAATCCTTTTACCATTATTCCTTAAACTTGATATGATTCAGATTTTAAATTAAAATTTTACAAATTTTAATTAATTTAATTGAAGTATTATTGAATAATAAAATTATAATTGTAATATAAAATAGGATGATTACCATTATATTATAAATTCAATTACATTTTGGCTCCTTCCACTTAAAAAATGAATAAATTAATTCATCTAGAAAAATATCAATTTGTTAGAAATTTTATCTATTCTACCGTTAAAAACTGACATAGTAAACGAAATAACTCGACAGTTATACATGACGTACCATGTGCATATCATACCCAATGAATAAAATTTTTAACCGAAGGAATGATGTGTTTGTACCTCGTACTTTAACCAATTTATTTTGTCGTTTTTACTAATTTATTATTATAAAGAATAAATGAATGCGCAATTAGTAATTAAAAGGAAAGTGAGGGGTAATGTTAAAATATAATGAAGGTCAGTATCCCTTAAATAGGCTATGTTTCTTTCGAGAAGCGTTTGCACTTTCTGTGGAGGAAACTGAAGCTGCCAAAGCTCGAGAACTCAAACCGAAACAAAAAAGAGAAAGTGCTCTTAAACCCCCCAAAATACCTAAAAATAAATGGCTCTGAAATTCAACCCCATCACTTTTCAATCTCAGAAACTCCCTTCATTTGCTCTTCCACCAATGGCCGGCCTTAGGTCTCCCAAGTTTTTCATGGCCTCTACTCTTCGTTCTGGTTCCAAGTTCGTCTCTTTCTTTCATATTTTATTGTTAAATCATGGATTTTGATTCTTCTTCCGTTATTTTTACCTCATTTTGCATCTGGGTCTTTTTTCTTTTCTGCTAACTTACATATATCTTGTGATCTTAATGTTCTTGTTGTTTAATGGTAATGTTGTTCTTTTCTGTTTGGGATAATACTTTCAATTTAGAAACGACTGAAATAAGGTTCGTTTCTTATTAAATGTTTATACTTTCTAGCTCAGTATTATGTTTTTATGTATGTAAGGTTTACTGATTAAGGTGCAAGAATAGGGAAAACACGTTTCTTTAAATAATTTTTGCTCTCTCTCTTTTTCTTTTCTTTATTTTTTTTAAATTTGTGTTTTCCTTCTTTATTTTGATCTTTTTGTGATTTGGTTTCATGTTTGGTGGGTTGTTTTGTATTTTTATTATAAAAATTGAGACTTTGATAACTTGGTTTTAGACTGAGTTATGTGCTTCATTGGAATTATCGCCTGATAAGGATCTTGAGAGTGAAAGAGGTCCATGTGTCATATTTAAGTTTCTAGCTTTATGTAGCTATTATGTGAAGGCTCCAAGGTTTTTTTTTTTTTTGTCCTTAGCATATTCTCTAGTATATTAATCTTGATGCGCGTGTTTCTTGTTGGATTTTAAGATTTGTTTAACTGTAAGATATGCTGGTTTCTTATTTTGATGTGGACAGCTTCCATTGTTAAATGTGTTTTGGATGGTTTGAACGAAAGATGTAAGAACAAAGCAATGTGGAACATGTTTTTCGATAGCTTGTTCTTATCAATAGTTTTTTTTTTTTTTTTGTGATGTTAACTTTCAAGAAAAATCAATTATTTGGTTTTTCCTGCTTCATGTCTCGTTTTTGTTTGAGAGGAGTTCACGAAACCGAAAATACCCTGTAAATTGTATTTTATAAATATTCTTAACCATTATTGATTGTCTGGTCTCTTTGCTGTAATCTATGATGTTACGGCCTTCACTAATTTTCTATTTGTCTATTACAGTTTGGTAGTTTTGGGAGTGGTTAGGATATTAATTATTTTCTCAACTATTTTTTTCTGAAGGAATTAAATTTTTCTTGGGGTTTGAATTACTGGGAAGCTATTTCTGTTGTGATATACATACTTTTTTTTCTTTTAAAGAATCTTATATTTTATCTAGTTAATCCGTATTTTCCTTATTAGTATTCATGCAAATTGTATTGAAGCATGTTCTTCCAAGTTTATGATCAACTGATCGGTTGAGAGTGCATCATTTGTCTGAAATTGATAATGTCTCATTTATGGACTTCTGGGGCTCATCCACAAATGCAAGTAGTTAAATGTGTTGCTTCATCCGTGCCCATCTCTAAATTTATTTCTATGAAGAGAATGCTAATGTTATATCATTGTGCATGCTGCATCTGCATCCATGTTATCCACTGTGTTTAACTTGATTGCGAATCATGCAAGTGTTCCACACAAACGGTCTTCCGATTTTCCATTTATGTCATTTTAATTTGTTTCAATATGGTTGAATCTGTCTTTGAAAAGAAAATTCAAGTTGGTGGAAGTAGTTCAGATTCTCTAGACTAGCTGATGAATAACATAATGTTTCCTTTTTTTTTTCAAATGGTTCCATTTTGTTTTTAAAATATAGTTGAATCTACATTTTGAAAAGAATATTCAATTTGGTTGAAGTAGTTCAGAATATGTTGTCCTCCTTCCTTGATTTGATATTGTGTTATTCCTTTTTCTTTTCTTTAAACTAGTAGTGATCTTATCATTAAATTATTTAAACTTCTGTCAGAAATCTAATTTAGTTCCTAGTCTTTAGGATTTTGGTTATCTTTCAAGTTGAATTCTTTCAGTTTGAATTTTGGGACTTATTTTCTTTTTGATTCTTGGATAAGTATTTGGCTATAAGTACAGCAATCACCATTCATTCATTGTACGCTTTATTCTCTCATATAAACATGGTATTTAAACTGAATAAAATGTCTCCATGATTGCTTCTTTTTCTTGCACAATTTTTTGAAAATGCTTGCGTTTCTCCTTTGAATCTACTTCATTTAACATTTTAATCAACCGAGTATTTCGTACTTTTTCTTTGTTTTTATCTTTTAACTTGTATCATTTTGTGTATGTTTGACTAGTATAATTGCTGAACCTGAACCTAGTATTGATACTCTTGACATTCTTACCTTCCGTTATTAGGTCACCGAAATTTGGTGATTTCCTTACAAATTTTAAGTCATGGCTGAATATTCATGTATTTGAAAATGAACATTTCAAGTAATTTTTTAGATTTCTTCCTGGTATCAGTTTTGGGCATCTTTGTGGTCCATTCTTGATCTAGTTTTCAAATACTATGTTAGGTAATGATGAATAGACATCTATCCATTTTCTCCTGTTAGTTTGATGCACTTTTCCTTCTGTTTGGTTTGAGTTTCTCTGTTGGTTCCCTCATATGGTGTCTGTTCTTATGGTTGTTGAGAGTTGCTGATAGTTACTTGTGCTTTTCCTTATAAATAAATGGTAATTTAATGCCTTGACATTGCATATAAATGGGTCCCACCCAACGAAAATTCTGATAATTTGATTACTTTCCTTGGATGTGTCATAATTTTGTTTTGAAATGAAAGACGAAGTTATATAATTGATAATTGCACTTAAAAGCAGGATAGTTTACATTCCATGCCTACTTCAAATCTAATGAGATGAATTCTCAGATGGTATCACTTATTTATACTACTGTAGTTCTGCAAGTGGGTCTGCTGCTGCATTGGTCCTTATATTTTACTCCGATGCTCACAATTGTAACATCCGGTCTCTCATTTGATTCTCTACTTGGTCTATGTGAACTTCTACCCTCAAAGATGAAATTTAGTCCTGTTGTGCATATATAATGCCTGTTTCTTTGCATTGCTTTTGCATTTCATGTGCTGTATTTCCTGGTACATGCCGTGGACAAATTTGTGAGATGGGTTTTGTGCTTTTACATTTTATTGTTTCCTTTTATCGTTACTGACATATCTGGTTGATAAGAAAGTAATTGGGAATTCATTTCACTTAATGCAGAGAGGTTGATCTCAAGAAGCCTTTCATGCCTCCTAGGGAGGTGCATGTTCAGGTCACGCACTCGATGCCACCTCAGAAGATTGAGATCTTCAAATCTTTGGAGGACTGGGCTGAGAACAACATTCTAACTTACCTCAAACCGGTTGAGAAATGTTGGCAACCCCAAGATTTTCTTCCGGATCCTGCATCAGATGGATTTCACGAGCAAGTCAAAGAACTTAGGGAAAGGGCAAAGGAGATTCCAGATGATTACTTTGTTGTTTTGGTTGGTGACATGATCACAGAGGAAGCTCTTCCAACTTACCAAACAATGCTTAATACCTTAGATGGAGTTCGTGATGAAACAGGTGCTAGCCTTACTCCTTGGGCAATATGGACAAGGGCTTGGACTGCTGAAGAAAACAGGCATGGTGATCTACTTAATAAGTATCTCTACTTGTCCGGAAGGGTCGACATGAGGCAAATTGAGAAGACAATCCAGTATTTGATTGGATCAGGAATGGTAAGTAAGATGCTTACTATAAATTTTCTCACATTGTGTAGTTTAATTTTGAATCCTATGATGCACTTAACTTGCAAAACTTTATCAAACCCTTTGTTGTTCATCTTCTGAAAATGAATGCATTAAAACGTTGCACTATATCACTTCTGGAATTTCACTAAATTGTGTAGAAACTGGCCCACTGATGTCGCCTTCCCCGTATACCACCCTGAGGAAGTTAAATCACTTCTCTCTCACAAAAAAAACATGCATTCAATATGCCATGTTTCTTCTTATTTTTTCTAATGTATATCTAATAGGATCCACGTACTGAGAATAATCCTTATCTGGGATTCATCTACACATCATTCCAAGAAAGGGCAACTTTCATCTCCCATGGGAATACAGCCCGGCTCGCAAAGGAGCATGGTGACATCAAGTTGGCTCAGATATGTGGTAACATTGCCTCTGATGAAAAGCGCCACGAGACTGCATATACTAAAATCGTTGAAAAGCTCTTTGAGATCGATCCCGACGGAACAGTCCTGGCTTTTGCTGACATGATGAGGAAGAAAATCTCCATGCCAGCACACTTGATGTATGATGGCCAAGATGACAATCTTTTTGATAATTTCTCAGCTGTTGCACAGAGACTTGGGGTTTACACTGCCAGAGACTATGCTGATATACTAGAGTTCCTGGTGAACAAATGGAAGGTGACGGAGTTAACTGGACTTTCAGCCGACGGGCGTAAAGCTCAGGATTATGTGTGCGGACTTCCACCAAGAATTCGAAGGCTGGAAGAGAGAGCTCAAGGAAGGGCCAAGGAAGCACCCAGGGTTCCATTCAGCTGGATATTTGATAGAGAAGTCCAGCTCTAAGGCTTTTTTAAATTTTCTGAAGATGAAAAATGGTGATTTCAATTTCCTGCAACAGAGGTAGAAGTTTTCAACATGCAATTTCTCTTTTTAAATTCCCCCATGTAATGTTTGCTTGAACAAGTTTCAGTCGATCAGATTCAAGTTAAAAGTTTTAAACTGGATAAATAATGTTTATAATCCGTTAGTACCCAAACCAAAGTGGCTATGAACTGGATCAAATTCAATTGATTTCCGATCAGTTATATACAGACTTATGCTTCTGTGTCGATTGGGTTTTAATGTTTTGATATAGATTCGGTGAATTTGAGTCTGGTTTTGATGACTTTTGGTTTGAAGCTAAATTATAGAGTTTGAGTTCTATCATTTTAATTTTTCTGAGTTTGGGATTTAATATTTTACACTTTGATTGTTTGGGTTATTTAAGTTCAGCTTGTTATGAATAATCAAGTTGGATTTGACTTGGAACATTCTCGAATTCGGGTACCAAGCAAATTCATTTCCAAATTTTTCATCTGCATGCAAGTTTTTTTAGTGTTTGGTAACTGAGAAAAATGAACTCATTATCAAGATTTAGCTATCAACAAAATTGCCTCCTAAAATGGCCTTTCTCGGGCGAACTTCTACCTTTGATATTTAGATCGGAATGCAGTGTAAAATATTTAATGTACGTCTTCAAAGCTTTGAAGAGGATCATTTGACACAAGTCTATATACAATGAAAACTTAAGAAGAACTTATAAGCGAGGTAATGAATGTTACCATAGTAAATTGCAACCATGTCATGTATAACAACAGCTATGGCAATCCAGGCTTAAGATTTGTTGTCCAAGCAACAAAACGATAATAACCTAACATAAATACGACGACGACAAAGTCAAACAAATTGATCAATACCTAAAATTGCTAAGCAAGTGTTTGCATCGATCAAGTCCCTAACACTCGTATCCTACAAAACCAAGACTGAAATTCAAGAAATTCATAACTCATTATGTTTCCGGAAAACGAATATAGGTACAGTACTTAACGAGGCAACGGCTTTTGGTAGCTTAGATACTCGAAACTTTTAAGCTTTCCCTTCGACTTGTACTGGTATCAACAATCCAAGCCCTTGTTTCCTGTCAACATCTGCCTCTCCAACCCATAATCCACATGTTTCTTAAAACCCCTCCGTGGACCAACACAAAATCTCCTACCATTAAAACAGTCGCATTATCAGCCAATAATCTACGGGAAATTGGACCATTAGGTCTCAGTGTAGCAGTTCTATCTCTGAAACTATCACAAAACCTTTCAAGCATGCCATGAAATATTGATGAAGGAATCCCCTGGAAAGGCATTTCCAACCCACGACACAAACTCTTCATTTGTTCCCAACACCATACCAATAAGCCCAAACAATGACTTCCTCCAAACTCTTTATAGTTACCTACCTAAAATCATCTTCAACATTAATTATCTCATGATTGCCATTCAAAGTTATCAGTTTGCCCACCATTTTTAACAGCTTCACGCTTCAACATCTTTAAGAAATAAAGGATCTTGAGCACATCACCTATTTGAACAACGGTGGTAGACGCACCAAACCAATAATTGGACCCATCAATGAGGCCACCAAGACGGAAGGCTTGCATGGTCTTCTCGAGATCGCCATGGAGGCCACCAGTAGCAACGACACAACTGGGGGAAGGGTAATGAGTTTGAAGGGATTTTTGAGGAATTTGTTGATGGTCATGCTTGGGCAAAATGAGGCCGCTGATAGACAAGTCTACGAAGGTGTCAACAAATGATGTAAGAAATGAAGGTTTCCACATGTTGATGATCATCTTCTCTTGTGGACTGATGCTGTTTTCCATTATTTTTTAGGGATTGCTTTTGGCCATCAAGTCTGAAAACCAACCACCATTAAAGGTTGACTTGACGACAGGTCAACTTATTTTCGACCAGATTAATTTTGATTAAACAAATACTTGGGTCATTTTTATTTCGGGTTATTAGAAATCATTAGAATTGCTTTACTAGGATCAAACTACCGAATTGAATTTAATTATGATGAAGTTAATGCATTACTGTTTTCAACTGGAGGAACCATCAGGACATGTCAAGGAACACTTATGGTTGCCTGGAATGTTCAAGCAAATGGAAAAGAAAAGTGACAAATCTCCACATCGCAATGGCTGCCTACAGTTCTATGCAGTAAAAAGTATTACTACAGGTTAACCAAACCTTCCAAGATACAAAATATAAATGAAAAATAACCAATGGGATGAAGTTTTTAAACTATAAAAGTGCCTGCGCTTGCCTTTGGACCTGTCCGGAGAAAGGCAATTGGCTGGTTGCTATAGGGGCAACAACATCAGAAACACACAAAAATTAGGGTTTGACTTTTGAGCTTCTCCAACAATAACCAGTGCTGTCATCACAAAAGGTCGTAACACCATAAAAACTTAAAGAATACAGCCAAGGGAAAACTAGTAATAAGTTTTTATTATTATCAACTACAATATAATGTATAACAAACAAAGACAAATAGTTCAAAACACAGATTTTAAACACATAATTTTGTCTGTCATTTAAATGACCTTTGCCTAGATCTTGACTACATTGTCACAAAAAAGACTAATGAGATCAAGGCATTGATCCCATGTTTCACTTCCCCTCTTGCTTTTTCAGCTCCTCCAACTTATCTATAGCCACCTGAAGCTCATCTGTACCTCCAACAGCTCTCATAGTATAGAAATATACACCAAATACGAATGCTGTCAAACCCCCCGCGACTACCATATTCTTAGTCTTTGGTGCAAGGCTGCCATAATAAGCAAATAGTCCAGCCATCTCAAAGCAGAAAATTGGCCCAATGTGTTAATACCGTCCAAGCTGAAATTCACCAAGATATTAGTCTACTATCTTCCAAAACTCCACTTGGAAATGGGGAAAAAAGGAGTACAAAAACATGCTCCCTTAGAAATTAACTCTATTAGCCTATATGGTTCCTCAGAAAGGCGATGGAAAGCAACAAAACGTGAAAAAAAGAAGGAAATATCCAAAAAAATCCCAATCTTATATTACAGCAATTTGAGGAATCTTCTATTGCATGATACATGATTATAAATTAACAAACAAGAAGAAAAAACAAATTATCTAGCACATCATGTTGATTTATTTTTGAGATTTCATTGCTGATTTACAGCATGATCGCTACAGAAAGAACAAGATTATAATCCCCTTCTCCAAATAAAAAATATATAACCAGTTAAAGTGCAACAGTAATTCCATTGTTCCTTATGAAGTAAAATCATGCAATTCATTTTATAAAAGATATATATAGTTTCAATTTTTTATTATTCAAAACAATACTACTTGCTTTGATATCAACGGATAACTTAGTGCTTCTTGGTTCTGGAAACAAATGGCTAAGCAGTTTGGTAACAACAAGTGATGTTTAGATTATTAAACAGAAAAAGCAAATAAGGCATCAAAATTCAAACACAAATAATACTGATTTCAAGCAAAAAGTTCATAGCAACAAAAACAGGCATTGTTCATACTTCATCCTCTAAACAATCATTAAATCAAACGAATATTTGTAACAAATCGTAACAATAGTAACCAGCTATCAACTATCCAAGAAAAACCCATTTCTCATACCACTGAAAACAAATTAAATTCATATAAAATCAACCCAAAGTCTTAAAACAAATAAGTGGTTCCTCCAAGTTTTGCTAAACAGCAATCTTTCTCTCACACTTTTCAACTTGACCAAGCAATTTCTTTCCCTTTTAAAGTAACACATATAAAGAGCCATAAAAAAACAGCGGTGGAGCGGAAGCTGACCTGAAAATCCCAAAGCACTGATGGGGTTCTTTTTTTATCTTAACCTGAATACAGAGAAGAGAAACAGAAAGGAAATGCTGCAGATTTGAAAGGTAAAGGAAACGAAGGAATGGGTGGTGCCTGGATTGGTTATGGTTGGGCAAGCAAAACAGCGTGGGCCTTAATATTGGCCCATTAAGTAATATCATTAACAAATAAAAACATGAGTATTTTTTTGGTGAATCATAATAACAAGATAAAATACGAACAACCTTCGCAACTAATATGATTCAAATTTAAATCACACCTAAAATAGTAAATACTATTGTCCATCAGGCCATGAGATTTAAAAAACATGAGTTTATTCAACCTTTTAAACACACTAAAATCTTTATTGCTAATTACATTATTACATTGACATTATTATTAAATTTAAATTATTAAAAAATAGAAATTATACTGTATATCCACGTTAGATTGTATTTTGAAATGCTCACTGTGGTATTCAAAATAAAATGTCCAGTTACAACCACCCAGGACCAATCAAAGCACTTCGCAGTTGGGGTTGACGAAAACACTGTAGTTGACCTGATGATTTTATGGAAGATATGCAGAAGGAAATTGAGGGAATTTCTACTTTACCTCCACCAGATAAGCTTACCATACCATGGAAAATGAAGACATCAGGCGCCAATGCACTTGTACCTACTTTAGAGACAATGGAAACAGTGGCGACCAACCTTACAAATCCTAAGGAGGCCATGGTTACCATGAGTGCAGAGATGGTGTTAAGCGAAAGATGTGGAAGGGTTGCCATGCGTCTATTTCCATCTCTTTTCTCTTCGTATTAGGGTTTAGGGTTTTTTATTTAAGAATGTTGATGTGCAATTTTCAAGGCTGTGGCAATCTCGAATTTGGTAGTTTAGAAATATAGAAAATTTCTATTATTATGTAAATGGTAATAACGAAGTCAACGAATTAGTTGAGATTCTATCTAACATATATTAGAAAAGTATAAAAATATGAATTTATCAAATTCAAAAATATTTTTAAATATTTCGAATACATTACTAAATAGACTTCTAACAAATCCTTAAATTTTGAGAAATGATCACGAATGTTATATTCCTAAATAATTCACTACTTAATTTACATTGTTTTTGAAATTCAAATACAAATTCTAAAATACTCGTTCCAAACACTACATAAAAGAATATTGTAAACAACATGATCTAGATTAGACCTGATCACAGGCTGAGCCGATGCCAAATTTTAGGCATGTTTTCTAAACTCTGCCAGACCTGAAAAATATGCTTAAAATTTTACCCAAGCCCGACCTAAACAAATAAATGCTCAACCAAAGCTCGACTCGACCCGCCCGTATTAATTTTTTATATAAAAAATTTAAAAAATATAATACTTCAAATGCACTAAAAATTATTAAAATAAATATTTCTCAACAAATTGAAAATACATTAAAAAATGTCTTTATACTTAAATAACACTAAGATAGTTGCAACTTAGCAAGCAAATGACTCTAAAATAGTCGTAAAATTAACAAAAAAATAAGATCTATACAATATCTAAACAATAACAACAAAATAGCAGCAATCTAAGAGCAAAATGGCAACAAAACAGCAACAAGAAAAAAAATTAGGCAAATTCGGGCTAAGTCGGGCCTGGGCCAAAAAAATCTTACCCAAGTCCCGGCCCGTTTTCTTATTTTTGTTCAAGCCCATTTTTCGGGCCTCTATTTTTGCTTAAACCCTTCCACTTTTTGAGCAGGCCTTCGAGCTTAGACGGTGGCCTAGCCTATGATTAGGTCTAATCTAGATGTTGTTGCTCTATTTGAAACCAGTGTGTTTAGGGATAAAGCGATCAATAGAATGATTTTTCCTTTCTCTTATTGGATTGAAGCTCGGGGTTTCTTTAAGGAATATAGTTATGTTCACTACAAAATTAAAGGCTTTGAGGATGATCATAAACGTCTTTAAAAGTTTGAAAATTATCTCCAATATATTTGAGACAACTTAGGTTGTCCCTTACCTACGTCCTTTAAAACCATGTCTCTAAAAAGTTTTAAGGACAATTATGAAAAAAACGTCTTCATAATCAAGGATGAATTTCCCTCCTAAAGGTTTAAAGACGAAAATCATCCCCAAATACATAATAATATATCAAAATAATTAGGGACGAATTTCATCCGTAAAGCTTTAGGGACAAAGGAATTAGCACGAACTTTTTTAACTTCGTCTCCTTCTGAGAATTTGTGAACCATCTCATATCAATTAGAAAACTCGCTCAGAGTATTCCCGATGATGAAGTACCTCAAATGCTTATGGGTGGTTCCAACAATGAAGGCTTGGACGGCCCATTTGTCAATAACCCCTTTTCTGGTCATAGTCGTTGTGTTAATCGACGGGCATAATCCCTAAGGGATTCATTTGCTTCTTGGCAGATGATTATACGCCAGGGATTGTTGAAGTGTATTGTTGGCCAAGAAGCGGCTCATGAATTGCCTGACTAACTGATCAAAACAATGAACGTAGCCCCTGGGCAGCGACAGGTACTATTGTCGCACTTTGTAACACCCCTAACCCGTATCCATTGTCGGAATAGGGTTACAAAGTATTACCATACAAACGAAACATTAAAACATACATTACATACATTAATACATATATAACATAAATAATTCATTCACGTACATATTGTCCCTAAATCGAGCCTTTGAAGCCTTAGAAATACATTAGAAACAATCTGAGACTAAATTGGAAACATTTGGAAAGTTTAAAAAAAATTTAGAAAAATTTGACTGCAGGGGTCACATGTAACTCTCTAAGTAGGGTCATACGGTTGTTCGTGTAACTGCCTGACTTGCATGCAATAAAACTTACAGAGGACGCACAGCTGTGTCACCGGGCTGTGTGTCACACACGGCTAAGTCACATGCCCGTAACGTATGCATGCCAAAATCATCAACTAACATTCAACTATGTACTAATACAAGTCCACCTATACATGTCATTATAACCTTGACCAAAACATCAAAAACTACTGATATTTATGTTGAATAGTGTGATAGATCTCCTACAAGCTTCCAAAATGATCGAGCTTCTAATAATCTATAAAAAAAAACATAGAAAAGAAAACACATAAGCAACGAGTGCTTAGTAAGCTCGTATAAACTTAAATTGTACTTACCACTTCATTAATAAAATTCATAGATTAAACGCAAAACATTACCAAAACCATAAGTGTATTATAGGTCTATTAGTACACCATCAATTCACAAATTAGTAAATTCACTTATACATAATATAAATGAACTTATCCATAGCATAAGTAAATTTTTCATATACAAGCACATCTTAATTTATCAATCTCTTTTTACTTATAATATCATGTTGCATATGAAATCATCCATAATATATGAAATTTACCATCTATGAACATAATTTTTAATTCATCAACATACCATAATTATCAACCTTTTTATAAGTTTATGAACCATTCCGTTTACTTACTTATCATTCCTTTCCAAATGTTTAGCACAAGCCTAAACATCATCATCAATACACAAGTTAGTGTATTTATACATAATTCATTTGGATTAACCACATGATAAGCCATTTTCATGAGAAAATACATCATTCATCCTTTCCATGAACATATGCATAATACCATTTGTAAACTTACCATTTCAATCCCTTTTCTTGCCCGTTAAACCACTTATAATATCATCAGATACTTGGGAAAGCTCACAGGAAGTGTGCTTAAACATATAACCGTAACATTTCCTTTACATCGTTGCTCACAAGAGTTGTAGGTCAGAATGTAAGCTACACAATATTGTTCACATGAGCTATTGAGAATCTGAAACAAATGTAGGATCTCAGCCATCAGTAGGACATTCAAGACCAGCACCGGAAACATGAAATCCTTAATGACATGTCATTTGTATCCTACGATTCCTAAGGTTCAACCAGGACTCGATATTCGTCAATGCATCATAGCTTTGCTACATTTATATTTTGATTCATTTACATTAAAACAACATAATAAACATTTAATTTAAACAAAATTTTAGTGATTATATTTCATAGGAACTTACCTAGCTAAATTGCAGCAATGATTAATTACAGGGGTTATTTGGTAATTTTCTCTTCTCCTCAATTTTCCTCTTGTTATTGATCTAAAATAATAATTCCATTCAATTCAATAATTGTAATAGAAAAACCAATTCATTTTATACAATTAATTCCTTTTTGTAATTTTACAAAATTACTCATAATATTTTACTTTTATTCAATTTAGTCACTCAACCCAAATCATGCAAATTAACCATTTTTATTCAAATTTCATTTCAACCAAATTATTCACCATTTCTCTACAGCCCATACCTACTATTATTTCACACCAAGTCATTTTACTTTTATCACTTTAACGAATTAGTCGTTGAACATTAAAATTACCAAAAATTACTTTACAAAAAGTCTTATCTAGCAACCAAGCTCAATAATCTTTCATAAAAATTCAAGAATACACTAAATTAATTAATGGAAAAATCCAAAACATTTGACATTTTTACAAGTTAGACTTCGGGTTAGCTAAATCGAGCTAATACGAACTTAAAAACATAAAAATCACTAAAAAGGGGATCAAAACACTTACCATGTACCCCAAAACAATTTGGCCGAATGGTTTTCCTCCCCTCACTGTAGCCATTCGGTTGAAGAAAATAAAGAACAAAGAAGATGATAATTTTAGGTTAGGTTTATTTTAGTTTATATTATTTAATTACTAATATAACTTTTAAATTTTATAAAATTTACCGTGCAACCTATCCATGACTATCCACTCACATTAAATATGGTATAATTACCATCCAAGTCCATGAATTCACCTTTTCATAGTTATTAGATCCATTTAACTAATGCATTCAACTTTTGCATATTTTCCAATTTAGTCCTTTTCACCTAATTACCCTTTGAAACATCAAAATTTATTAATGAAACTTCAATACTACCTTAATAACACTTCGTAAATATTTTAAAAAAAATATTTACGGCTTGGTTTATAAAAACGAGGTCTCGATACCTCATTTTCTAAAACCATTTGACTTTAAAGTCTTACTTCTTGAACCTAATTGTTCTTCCATTCAACATAAATTATTAAATCAAATTTTACTATTACCCCGTATATTATTTGTAAATATTAAATAATAATATTTACGAACTCACATGTTAGATTTGTGACCCTAAAACCACTGTTCTAACGTCACAGAGAAATGGGCTGTTACACACTATTTGTGAGAGGGTCATGGAGAATGCCTTGCACATGATGGTATAAGAAGCCTCTAGAATATTAATGTGGTTTTTATATCGAGCCAAATGGTCTTCCAGATCTCTTGATCATTATATGTGAACTTTGGGAATTTGAAGGAGGATGAGTTATGATTGGCGAGCACTTTCGGGATGAGTGGTTCATTGGAGTAATTCTAGACAAGTCTGTTTGCTTTAACCCATTTCATTCATTACATCATTTCTGCTTTGAAAGCTCTAAGTTGCTCTTCCACAGAGATTTTTTACCTTGAGAATGTTGGTACACTGTCAGGAGATCATCATTATTTTCATGACAATTTTTGAGATCATGCACACTGTCTCCACAAAGGGTCGGCAGAGCTTCATCTTCTTGGTGAACTAGGTTCTCTTGCCTGGGGACCTCCCGTGTAGCCCTTAATTCACCAATCAACTACTCATTTTGAGCATTCCTTTGATCAAAAAGGTGTTATTGTTCTTGCTGCTCCTTGAAATGACGCTCCTGCTGAGAGAATTGCTTTTCCAATCACCACAATTTTTATTGGGTCTCTGAATCATGAGGTTGAGACCTAGAACCTAGCTAAAGAGTGTTGGATCTGATGCCATAAGTTTAGTATTTTTATTTATGTACACTTGTATTTTTTTGAATAGATTGGTTTAATAAAATTATCTGTGAATTACATTAATACATTTTGTATATTATTCTTAATGGTTTTTGCGCGCAAAGTGACATGGAAGCAAATATTAACTCACTAGTTATCTAATGTTTAACTAATACTAAGCAGTATTATGTGGTTGAATCGTAATACGAAAAGATTATATTAGTAGATGAACCTAAACATGTCCTTAGTCTAATTGGAAATGAGCAAATCGATTGAAAGACTAATATGTCGTCTATCAAGTCCAATTGGGGAGATGTTTTATCTTAAGCATTGAAGCGGATGACTCTCGGAAGATAGAGACATAGATATGATAATTGGATTGATAGTACATAAGGCAATACCTAAGTAGAATAGATCTTGACTCCGTGTATGGATTTACTCACTTGTGATGTTTATAGTGTGGCATACCTTAATCCTAAGTGGATAGTGGACTATGTATACGTGACTCATATACTTTATTGTAAGTAAAAGTCTAAGTTCAAATAGATAAGGAACCGAAAGCTGGTGCGTTGGGTATACGACTTCTACAGTATGTAGCACCATTCACAATAGCAGAATTCATAGACCAGGAAATGGGTAAATGATATCATCTTATTGGCATTACGTGATAGATGAAAAGTAAACATGACCACGAGTCATTTGTCTTTGTGATAAATGACTTAATTACTAATTAATAGTAAATGTCTTTTTATGAAGGAAGATATAATGGTTACCATGAGCTAAAATATGATCATATTAGGAGAACGAATTTATCCCAAAAAGATTAAGGATATCTTATGAGGGTAACACACTTATGACAAGGTCATTGGACTAGCACTAATCGAGTAGCTTTCGTAATGATATGTAATTGGGGAGAGCTCAATCACGATAATGAGTAAATGAGTTTATAATTAATAAGCGAAAAGCTAGAACTTATTATAAATCATTTGAGCCCTAATTATATATGTTCAATCGGTTCATTTGCTAGCTCATTGAAACTAGAAACGAGTTGCATTTAGAATCAAATGAATAGAAATGGATAGAGAGGATAAAGTTAGAGAAATATGTTAGATTCGGAAATGAATGTGGTTTCTCACTAAGTATGAAAATGACCCGAGAATTAATTTAATTTTTTCGAATTATTATAAAGTAAATAATTGAAGCTCGAAAATAGAATTAAATTAATTGGTCATTGTGAATCCGTTGAATATGAAAATTAAATATATTTTCTCATAGATTCTTTTACAGTAAAGTTGTCATGACTTTAACGAAATTAGAATTAAGTTGAGAAAAATATTTAATTGAAAAAATAATTTATTTAAATTAATTTAATGAATATTATTTATTTAGGGAAATAGAAAAAATATGTACTGGATTGGATTAAATTATAAAGTACTAGGTTAAAAGTTTAGGAACCACATTTAATTGGACACAATACAAAAGAGGCCCAAAACCCCTCATAATAAGTATGAGGGACAACAACTTTAGTATAATTTAGGGGTGAGCATTTGATCGAATCGAATCGAATCAAAAATTTTCGAGTTAATCGAATTTTCGAATATCATTTTATCATCCTAACTTTATTTGAAGTTTTATCGAATCAAATCGAGTGAGATAGAATTCGAATAGAATCGAATCGAATATATTTGTTCGAGTTAAAGTTAAAAAAAAATTGTGTTGTTTATTTTTATGTAATTTTTCAAAAAATAATTTTATTTAAAGTTTTTAAACATGATCATACAACAAAAAAATTGAAGTAAATAAGTGAATAAATAAAAGCAACATAACATCATCAACCCAAATAAACAATATGATTCTAAATAAACAAAAAAATAATACAAAAAGATTATAATAAAAAACATAAGTAAAAGTCCAAGTAAATAGCATGAGTCGAAATAAACAACAACATTATAATAAAAAAAACATAAGCAAAAGTCCAAAATACTATAGAAACCTACACCAAAAGAACACAACAAAAGTCCAATTAACCAATAACAAACCAAACCGAACTAATAACAATAACACATCAGTTCAAGAACTATTATATAAACGTTTAAGCTTTTTCTTGTGCTTCAAACACCGTTGATAATCTTGAAACATCTAGTAAAAGTATTGAATGAGTTAGTTAAATAATAATAAAAATTTGCAAAAATAAATTAAATAAACATTTAACTTTATAAACTAATGCTAAGTATGTTACCTTCTTGATCTTCGGGTATTTTGGATAAGTCTAGCAAATTTAAAAAAAAAAGCGTTAGTTAAATTATGGGAATGCTTACTAATATAAAGAATGCAAAAGCTTATTTTATAAATTAAAATTTATATATTACTATCTTTGTAACAGCCCAATTTTGACCCTAATCGGACAGAGTGGTTTCGGGACCATGATACGAGTCAGAAAAATATTTTTATAATGTTTTTAATGTGTATCGCAGTTTAAGTTATATGTGTGAAAATTTCGTGTGAAAATTTGATAGTTTGAAGGCTCAATTTGATAAAAAGGGCTTAATCGCGTAAAATAAAAATTTAGTGGTTAAATATGAAAGTACCTAATTGTTGTTGTCTTTTTAAATGGAAGGTTTAAAAGTGTAATAAAACCAAAAATAAGATAGTGGGTGGCAATAGTCAACATTACCCTTATATTATATGTTTATTAAATTAATTAATAAAGGTTAAATAAGTAAAATAATAAATAAATAATATATGTTAGGTTAAAACATAAAAAAAATGGCCATTTCATCATCTTTCTTAGCCGAAATGAACAAAGAAGAAAACCATTAAAGCTTATTAGGGATTCGGCACTTTACTAGCTTGATTAAGGTATGAAATTGTTTCGGTTTTTGATAATTTTTACGTTTTTGAGATCGTTGTTTTGAATACTTCAAAACCCATGTCTTAATTTTGTGAATTGTGGATGATTTTGAAATGTGCCATTGATGAATGTTTGAGTTTTATGATGTTAGTAGGTGAAATATGAAATATATTTGTTAGATTAACATGTTTTATTTTTGAATTTTTGGTGAAATTGAGTAATTAGGGTTAAATTGTGAAAATAAAATTTTAAGGGACTAAAATGCTAAATAAATGAAAAATATGGAGTTGTATAGACACTAGGAATATTCGGCCCTTAAGGAGTGTAGTCAAATTTTTGTGTATTTTGTGTTTTATCCAATAGGGATTAAATTGTAAAAAGTGTAAATGTTAGGGGTAAAATGGTAATTTACCCATTTATGTGTTTTTGGATTAAATTAAATGTAATTATATTTAAACTAGCTTACTTTTAATATAATTAGATCAAGAATCGAAGAAATCAGAGTTGGATCGGGGAAAAACTAAAGTTGTCGAGTAATCGTCTGGTTTCGAATTTACACCATCCAAGGTAAGTCTATTAGCAAAATAATGTTATTAAACTAGAATATATATATATATATATATATGGAAATCTATCATTTATTTAATAAGTTGAATTAACTTTGTTAATTTCATATTGTTAGCCGAATATACAAGTTGAAATTGGTAGGTTGAAATTTTATTGTACAAATATTGTATATGTTATATCATGTATGTTTGAGTTTAATAAGATGAAATGAATAGCATAAATTATATAAATATAGAATGATGTTCGAATTTATAATACAAATTCTTTGAGTTGAACTTAATGTTATAAATTGTATATATATATGTGGTTCGAATAAATGATGTAATGTTTTTGAATTGAATGTAATGTTATGAAATATATATATATATATATAAAAGAGGTTTGAATATAAGATACAAGTTTCTTCGAGCTGAACTTAATGTTAATAATTATATATAATTATACATGTGGATTGAAGATAGGATTTGAGTTTTTTGAGTTGAATTTAATGTTATGAATCATGTATATGTGGTTCGAATGTGAGGTTGCTATGAAGAGTTGAATATAAAACA
The DNA here is from genome assembly GCF_007990345.1 of Gossypium hirsutum. Lineage (NCBI taxonomy): Eukaryota > Viridiplantae > Streptophyta > Magnoliopsida > Malvales > Malvaceae > Gossypium > Gossypium hirsutum. The sequence goes on along the minus strand of NC_053446.1, from coordinate 21,168,062 downwards.
ATTCTTATCGAGATATAGTTATTGAGAAAGATTTATGTGAATTATAAAGAATTATATGAAAGATTAACTTTGTATTTGAGTTATTCAGGCTATGTGCCTAGCAGGCTTAATGCCGGTGAAATAATTCAGACTTTACGTCTAGCAGGCTTAATGCCGGTGATACATTTCGGACTATAGGTCTAGCAGGCTAAAAGCCGGTGTATCGAATCAGGTTTTAAAACCTAGCAGGCTAAGTGCCAGTGAATCTATTTAAGTTATGTGAGAATATGCAATTTATATATTTATGATTTTGATTATATGAAATTGATGAATACATAAACATTCAGATTTTACATGCTTGGTGAGTATTCACCTACATTCGGGTTTTGCATTGGTTAAATATAATTGTATGCTTTCAGTATATATATAATTAATAAAAGCATATGTATATTAAGTATATGCGATTGTTGAATTTATAATTACGTATGGTGATATGCGGTTGTTAAATATATATATATTGAGTCTATGTGTTTGATAATTATTTATGTATGCATTTGAGGTATATATATAAATGTGCTCATTTATATATATATATGAAGAATATGTATATATATTCGAATGTAGGTATTAGCTATGCATTCAGGTATAAATTTATAATGAGTATATATATATATATACACAAACGATTATACAATGTGATTGGTATATATGTGTATGAGTAATTATATGCATATGATAAGTACATATGTGCATTCGGATGTATGCAGGTAATAAAGATGCATACACATTCGGTTATAAAAATTGTTAAACATATGTTTATATATATGAAATCGAATATTTATGTTAAAATGTTTATACATTCGATTTTTATTTTAAATTGTTGACAATTATGCGTATGTATACTTGTCTATAGACATTTGTTAACAGAAATGGTGTTTGTGAATTCATTAAGTGTACCAGGAAATTTTATAATTTATATATATATATATTTATGGTTATGCTATAGACTTACTAAGCTATAAAAGCTTACTTTGTTTACTTATGTCTTCCTATTTTATAGACTTAAAGATCAAGCTTCAAGCTCGGGGATCGTCAGCAAGTTCATTACCTTATCTATTATCTCGGTATTTAAAATATTTAAATTCTAACTATGGCATGTATAGACTAGATAAATGTTTTGAAGGTCGTATTTTGTTGTATTGTATATGATTATAATAGCCATACTAAAATGGTTTATCATCTTATGGATTTGCTAGTTTGCAATATCTTTATTAGTTAGATTTTAATGTCTTTGTTTTTTTTCTTAAAAATGGTTGGAAGGGAGAAGTTTAAAATTTTGCATTTTGTTTTATAATAGACCAAACTTATTATATTTAAATATATATATTTAATATATATGTATTGAATTTGAGATGGTTGTGTTTGTTCAGTAATGCCTTGTAACCCTAATTCCGTGACAAATATGGGTAAGGGGTGTTACAATCTTCCCTTGTTTGAAGTTCATCAAAATAATCTTCAAGATTGATGACACCATTAAATTTCCGAAGCCAATCTTGTGTGCAAACCAAAGCTTCGACCATGACAGGAGTTAGAGAACTTCTAAAACTATCGAGAACACGTCCTCCCGTGCTAAATGCATTTTCCGAGGCAACTGTTGAGATAGGAATAGCAAGAATATCTCGAGCCATTTGTGCAAGAATAGGGAATCTAGGACTATTCATTTTCCACCACAATAGTAAATCAAATGAACTTGAATCATTTACTTCTTCATCCTCACCCAAATATCTATACAACTCAGATTTGCTTTCTAATCCAACTTGTTTCTTCTTCTTAAGGTATCTTTGTTTGGCCAAGCCCGTTTTCATTTCTGACTGATCTATTTCCATTGAATTGCAATGATTTTTCGAAGAACTAGATCTACCTTCAAACAATTCAATTCTTCCGGCATTAGAAGAATACTCATTGAACAAGCAATGCAAATCTTTAACGATCATTTTCATAATGTCATTAGCAACATTAGAAAAAAGCAAGTTGACCCCAAAGTCCAAAAAACTCATTTTACATCGCGGATCAAAGATGACCGCTAAGTAAACTAGCATGTTGATCTTGTTTCCTTCACCCCATACTTATTATATTTCTCTCTCATTTTGCAAGTCATAGAAATTATGTCTAGATCTCCACACTCTTGCCACCCATCAAAAAGACAATGCACATTCGCCAATACTTCAAAAAGTGAATGAGAGTTAACATGCAAAGATCCGGACACCTTCAATGTAAGATGATAAAAATGCTCTAATACTTTTATAATTCTTCGAACATTAAGATGATAAAAAGGCTCTAATACTTTTATAATTCTTCGAACAATTTCCCAATCATCAAATGTAGGAACTCCATCTCCAGCAGTAAGGTCAAGAAAAAAATTATGGTCATCACGTACATATGATTCAAATGCACGCTCATATTTTTCGGCCACCTTTAACATCATATATGTTGAGTTCCATCTAGTAGGCACATCTAAACACAATTGAGCCTTACTATTATCATTTCTTCTTTTACCCGTTGGTTGAATTTTGCCAACCTCAATGGTGATGCTCTTATATACCTCACAGCACCTCTAACTCGATCCACAGACACAGAAGCATCCTTAATACCGTATTGCACAATGAGATTAAGAATGTGTGCAACACATCTTATATGAATAAATTTTCCATTTGCAACAGAAGCATTTCGATGATTCAATTTCTTTCTCAAATATTCTATGGCAACACTATTGGCAGATGCATTATCAACTGTAATAGTGAAGACCCTCTCAATCCCCCAATCTCGAAGACATTTTTCAATGGCTTGACCTATGCTTTCACCTCTATGAGCGGATATTGGGCAAAAATTTATAATCCTTTTTTGTAACCTCCACTCATCATCCACCCAATGTGCTGTTAAAACCATATAAGATATCTTTTGCAATGAAGTCCAAGTGTCTGTCGTCAAACAAACTCTACTTATATCTTTTTCAAAACAATTCTTCATCACACTCTTCATGGAGTTAAATAAATCAAGACAATCCCTTCTGATTGTCCAATGAGATGGAAGACTAAACCGTGGGCATGCTATAGAAAGAAAGTATTTGAAACCCTCTTCCTCTACAATTTTAAAAGGTAGTTCATCCATAATTATAATACGAACCAATGCTTTTCTAACAGCATCTTTATCAAACACCCAAGTTGATAAATCTGTTGTTTCTTGGCTAACCTTCACAAATGTTAATTCTGATTGCTTCGTATTAGAAGTATTACCTCGAGGTCTTTTCAGGCATGCTTTCAAATGGTTATTCAAATTCGTTGTAGAACCCGAACTTGATTCCATTGTGTAAGTAACATCACATGCATTGCACCTTGCTCTCTTCTCCCCCTCTTCAGTCACAAATTTGGTGAAATGGTTCCAACAAGCTGCCCTTGGAATAATCTTTTTTCGAACATTTTCCTTGATTGTTGTTTGATCATCTCTACGTGGGGAAGAATTTTGTGAACTTTGAGTTGAACCATCTCGCTTTGGATCACTCATCTACAAGTAAACATTTGTTGCAATCAGTAACCATGACCAAAAATTGGTTTAAAATCAAACTTAATAAATCAAACTTAAATTTTTTTAAGAGCATAATAATACAATACAAAAGCATGGTAGGATAGGATGAGCATAAAAAACAACTTTATGGCATTGAAGGAGTTAAGGTACAGCAACAGTCAACAGATTAAAAAAAGTTGTAAAAAAATCACTTATTTTTAATAGAAAATCGTGTATTAGTTTATATATAAATTAAAAAAAATCATAATGCCCAAGTGATTTAGATCCATAAAATATGGTGGTAATCCATGTAAAATTACAAAAATAACCATCGTTAATGTATTGAATTGGGTGAAAATGAAAATGTTAAAACTTAAAAGAAAGTGGAAGGAATGATTGCCTTTTGGTGCAGTGAAACAGCAAGCTTTTTTCTATTTTCTTTTTTAGTTTCAAATGCTTACATATTATTCAACAAATCCTGAGTCACAGACTCAAAAAATGTGCTTTCTATTTTCTAATGAGTTTCCATTTCAGATTTGAAAATTATAAGAATGATGGAGATATTTTGCGGGATGAAAATAAAATAAAAAATTCCCAACTTTACTTATTTATAAATTCTTTGCCACAACTAGCTATAGACATCATATAAATAATTTGACGAGGAATCAAGAAGAACGAAATGAATAATACAAGTTTTTTCATGTCCTTTACAGATATAATAAACACTCAAAGAAAAACACTTTGAAGAAAAATATTATTCTGTATCAATTCTCCCAAGGAAATTAAAGCAACAATGATACAAACTAAAACAATGAAATTATGAAATCATAACTTTATAAAAAAACCAAACACACAAACAATAAGGAAGTTGAGAAAGAATGGAGGGAAAAGTGATGACTTAATTAGCATTGAAACCCAGTTGGAACATTCCTTGAACAAACGTTGAGGAGCAAGCTAAGAGAAACAGGGATGTTAAGGTTGATGCCTAAGATGTTAGCTCTAATAGCAGTGCAAAGGCAAGCAGCAGCTTCGAGGTCGACAAGGCCATTGAGAAGGGAACAGCATGGCATCACTGGAGGTGAACCAACGATGACATTGACTAAGTTAAACACGTTGGCACATACACCTAATTTGAGGGCATCTCTAGGGCACCTGCCTCGTGCGGATGGAGTAGGGGTGGGGGTGTTGGGGTTTGGGTTTGGATCAATAATTTGTGGATCTGCCTGAGCCTAACTTTAAATGACTATCCCCATTGTAATGTTCCATGTTCTTCCAAAATATAAGCATAATAGTGACAACTTACAAACCGCCAAATCGGTTGATTTTGAAGAATTAATATTGTTGAAAGAGGGAAGTTTGAATGTTACCTGTATGGTTAAAATCAGTTGCTTTAGAAAGAATGAAGATGCGAAGAGCTCAAATCAAAGTACTGCAACTGCAAGGAAGAAAGTCCAGAAAAGCAGAAACCCATTGAAGACCTTGACCGTATATAAATACAGTGTAAGGAAAAGAATAAAACTTAACATACCTTGGAAATTCAAAGGTAGAAGACGACGTAAAAGTACCGCTCTAAGCCTCTAACATCTGATTCTGGAATTGGGTGGAGCCTTCAGCCGTGGAGGACCGGAGGTGGAGGTGGATTGGTGGTGGTGGTCCGGTGGAGGTGGATTGGTGGTGGTGGTCCGGTGGAGGTCTTCGAATTGGGATAAAAAGGGGGGAGGAAGGGCACGGGCTTAGTTAGGGATTTTGGAAGTGGTTTACTGGTTTTGTTTTAAATGCACTGTGTTTTAACTTTTAACTTTTAAAAATAAAAAATATATTTATTGTAATTTAAAAATAAAAAAATATAGTTTTTATTCGAATTATTCAAATTCGAAAATTCAACTCGACTCGAACTCGAAATTCAAAAAAAAATTTGAATTGATTCGATTAACTCGATTCAAATAATTCGAAATTCAAAATTTTTTTCGAATTTTTCGAATCGAATCGAATTTTGCTCACCCCTAGTATAATTAACCAAGGTTAGTTGCCCCTCTCTCGTAATAGAACTAGGAGACTTGCTTTTCTATCAGATAAGCATTTATTTGTATTCTACTAATTCAACTAGGATTCTTTTATCTCTCCTTATAAATGATGGCAATGGTAGAGCTATTTATGCATAAGTTTTCAATATTGTTATTTTGCCAAAAAATAGTCAGAATTGATTTATAAGTATAAATTTTATTTTCGAGAACAACAATTCTACCAGTTTTTATAGAGAGAGAGATACTTTCCTATTGAAAGTAAGAAAATTATTTTCGGTTCCATGTTTGATTCATGATTGTTCGAGCCCACGCTCGAAACAATTCATGGTACAAGAATAGTGGAGAAGGTCGTTTAGTTGAAAGTCGTGAATGTTAAGGATCCGTCTCGTACAAAGTACAAGTACTTTTTAGGAAAAGTTTATTGCTATATATATCACAAATTGACTCAGTTTTCAAATTTTAATTTTCCGCTGTGATAGAAAACAATTTTTGAACTGAATTTTTTTCAACAATTGATATCAGGATGAAGTTGTGCTATGTTTACTCAAATTTCTCTCTTCTTCATGTTTGGTTAATTTTTTATAAGGTGTATCATTCTTATAATTATTAGTATGTTTTGGGTTATGTATGTGAATGAATGTATTTTATTATTTATATGATAAAATAATTTCGACAAAGTTGTTCCTAGAAATTAAAGTGCTTTAATTATTATTTTAATATTTTTGGGGATACATAATTAGATCGTGGACTATCATCTCCATGTAGTAATTATTTTATTTCTCTAGTGATTTTTTATCTTGCCACGTGTCTTCCTTCGCGGGAGGTACAACAGATATAGAGAGCAAAATATGGAGCATTAGTTAGAAGTTTAAAGGTTCTCAAAGGATCCGACAATTCCTTTGCCTCACCTTTAAACAATAACCTAACAAGGAAACACGTAAAGTTAAGCAACTAAGGTGGTCACCTCACCTCCTTCAAATTGCTGGATTAATGTGAATATGAATATCTCAGTATAGACGAGGACTCTTTTTGGTTCAATAGGGAGGTGTCTTGCGTGGAAGCGATGGGAGCTGATCAATGGGATTAAATCGTAGAATCGACATTAGTTCAATAGGGCGATATACAATGGTCTCAAAGTTTACAGTGAGGTTGGTTTTTTACTGATAGAACTAGAACGTGATAGTTTTATCAATGTCAGTCGAAATGTTACATTTGACGTTTCTTAACAACCGTTGAAGGATATCATGGAGTTATGCAATAAAGATTGGCAAGTGAGATTCACTCCAACAAAGATGCGGATCAAATGGTAGCGACAACAATTGCTTATACCTCCCAAATGCATATATTCAAGCAACCACCTTTAGAAGCTTGCCGGTTTTTACTAGATGACTTTAAGGGTGTGCTGGGTTGGGATAGGAGGAGGGAGTGGAAAAGTGGAAAGAAAATAAAATTGGAGTGTGTTTGGTTGGGAAAAAAAGTGATAGAACAGAAAATAAGAGGGATGACTATTTTCCATCCCAATGCATAAAAGTCAATCTTCTGAATTAGAATGATGAGAGGAGAGAAAACGAGAGAGAAATGTATGTTAGTTCAAAATTATACATTTTCAAATATTTTATTTTATTTTCTTTCATTTTTCAACTCTATCAAGCAATGGATAAAAAGAAAACTATTTTTTCTTTCCATTTTTTCATCTTTCTTACCAAGCACACTTATGAAAAAAAAATTATATTTTTCATCTTTTTAATTTTCTACTCTTTCAATTTTACATCCTTTTAATTTTCTTTCAATAAGTGTATTACCTATTACAATGTTTGAAATTTTGTAATAGAGGGCTCTACCCCTAATTCTACCCATAAATAAATAAATGGACATCGAATTAGATGGGAGTTCTTCATCCAAGAAAACTAATGGATTTTTAAACCAATCTAAAATTATTTTAAAATGATATATATTTATATCTACTTGTAGGGGTGTAGCCAGGGAGGCTGGCAAAGGCACCGACCCCCCTAAAATGGAAAATATTTCATTTAGACCCGTTTAAAATTTATAAAAATTTAAATTAGTAAAAGTAAAATTGTACTTTAGCTCCTAAAATAATAATAATTTAATTTAATCTTTTAAAAATTATAAAGATATAAATATTAAAATGATAAAATTATACTTTTACTATGGTAAAAAATTTTTATAAGTTGGTAGTGTGCTTGAAACATTTAGTATAAAATAAATCTAATATCCGAATTAGTAGAAGATATTTTCTTTGATCATCAATACTCAATAAGGCGGGAAGTTTTAATTCTATTTCAGACTTGCACGTACTCTATATTTTCCAAAAGCAAAAAGTCTTTGTTTCGGATCAACTTTTTCTTTTTTTTAGGTTTGATCAAAACTAAAAACTGAAAATCAGAAAGTCTTATTTATAGTCTAGATTGATTATAAGGTCCAAATCCTAGAAAGAAGTGACCAGTGGGCAAGTCATGCGGAGGAAGCAAGGCCAAGCTGACGGCAACTTCACCGGCGGCATCAGGGGTGTGAGTGCCTTGCCCACGTGTCATGGATGTTTGAGTGTAGCCGGGGCAAAAGCAGTTAACACTTAATCTTCCTCCTTCAAATCGCTTCGCCAAAACCCTAGAGTAAGCGTTCAATGCCAGCTTTGACACTGAATAATCTGTCCATATTTGCGGCCACCCTTCCCTTTCCCATCTCCCTTCCTTCACGTCTCCAAGAAACATTTTTACTACGCCCTCTATTTCTTCTTCCGATAGCCTCTCCTTCTGTAGAGTTTCTTTTATATTATGGTTTCTCACTTTCTGCAATATTACATCATTAATCCAAGCTGGGAACGTAAAGTTAATAAAGAAGATATAATAGGAACTTACATTAATGGAGCCAAGCCTGGAGCTAATGCTAAGTATACGACTTATAGAAGGCGAAAGGCGAAACAACGGCAAGAGTGACTCAGTGAGTAACTTGGGTCCATGAAAATTGGTTTTTATTACTGTCTCTGCGAACTCCACTGAGTTCTCGTGGATATCGTTGAAGGAAACACCTGCATTGTTCACCTGAAAAACAATATATTTTATTATCTCCGCTATAATAAATATACATCAATTATAGTTATAATGATGAAAATAATTAACAAAGTTGAAAAATGCAGAAAGAAAGAAGATTTGAAATGTAAGAAACAAAATTGGGTGGTGATCATGGGCCGGGCCGGGCTGAGCCCAGACAAAATTTTAGGATGGTTTTTTAGGTTCGGGCTCAGCCCGGCTTAAAATATAAGCTTAAAAATTTATCTAAGTCCAGCCCGAAAGCAAAATTTCTAAGCCCGAGCTCGGCTTGGCCCGGCCCATATTAAAATTTACAACACCAAAATAGCATAATTTAAAAAGAAAATAGCATATTAAAATTTAAAAAGTATATTTGATTAAAAATAAAAAATATTTATTTATTTAATATATAATTCGGGCTGGGCCCGGACTAAAAAAGTTTTACCCGAGGCCTGGCCCATTTTTTAAACGGGCTTTATTTTTTTGCCCAAACTCATATTTCGGGCCTATATTTTTATCCGAAGGCCGTCGGGCCGAACCGGATAACCCAACCCATGATGACGTCTAGTGGGAAGCATGTTAAATTGGTAAGAAGTTTGATGTGATTGTATTACATGCATGAAAACAATATTATATATTAACTGCAATTTGCATGAAGCTTGTTTAAATTTATTTTATATAACTATGTGTACATAAAATATCATTTTTATTATTTAAATAATGATTTGGATTCCAATCATGTGATAAAGAAAAAAAAGTCTATCCCGTCCGACACAGTCTGCCAACTAAAAACCAAAATAAGATTCTTCATATAATAATTGATGTCTGGCTACAAAATAACTTTCTTTTTACCCTTTACATTTGGCCAATTTTTGAATTATATCAACTGATAGTAAACTATTTATATCACAGTTTAAGTATTTTAATTAATTAATAATGTCAAAATTTCTATTTTTAGATAGTAGCTTATATTTTTTTATTCATTTTGATATTTAAATTGGTTTCGTGCCATCTGATAAGAATGTGCCACATGCTATGTTTGGTAACCTTTTTATTTTTTTTGGTAAATTTAGATAAAACAAAAAAAAAGAAATTCAAATCTTGCAAGTAAAATTAATTATCATAAAGATTATATAATTTATATAAAATAAGACTCCAAGCTAAACCGAAAGAAAACATTTGCAACTCAATTTCTGGGCTAACCATTCTTTTCACAAATTAAAATAAAACAATTTATATTCCGGCGAATATAATATTTGGTAGAGAAGTAGAGTATAAATGGAGGTTGAGAGTAATCTTAGTCATTTCACATAATCATGTCGCATTAATTTGTAAACAGTAAAGAGGGCAAATATATACCTTTTAATTGATGCTTAAAATCTCATTTTTCCCAGTTATTTTTTTTTATATAATGACAAGGAGGAAATTCTAAAATCAAGTTATTTTTTTCAAATTTGATTACTAATTTGTTTGATTTTAATTATTTTTTTATATAATTACAAGTTTTGTTATTTATTTTACAATCATATTCGGATAAGTGATATTCAAAACAATGTCGACTTATTTTATTTTTTTATATGAAATCTTTGCTTATAATATTTATGAAAAAAAAAATTCTTCTCTAATCATTTATAATTGACTATTGTGTAGACTTTTTTTATATATTTTTTTATTTTCTTTAATCAAGGTTGTTGGGAAATATAATAAAAGTTTGTTTGTGTATGATTATATGTATTTATAAGTTAGATTGAGTTGGATTTAGGATAAATCAATGTGTGATATAAATAAATTTCATGTTTGTCTAAATTTGACTTAGTTCAAAATATGAACCTAAACTTTTTACCTATGATTGCTTATATTTATAAACCATTAGTCTAACCTCGTTTTTAAGTCCGCTTATGTTAATTTTTTAAAATTATGCTATTTTTAGTTTATTGTTTAATAATTTAATTTTGTTTTTATTAAAATTTTAAATATAATCATATTATTGAATGTTCACAATATAATATTATCTATTACTATAAATTTAAATTTATATGCTATACTTAAATGTTATAGTCTAAACGTGGCCCATATTTTAAATGAGCCTATTTATTTTGTTTAAGCTCATTCTTTGAACTTAATATTTATTGTTTAAACCCTCTCAAATATCAGGTTAAACGAGTAGCTCAACTCTTAACTAGTATATTTCAGTTATGAAAATATATATATATTATATGCAAATAATACAATAAAAATTATATATTTATTGTCATGGCACAGTAACTTTAGTCTATTTTAAAAAAGTTTACTTATAAGAAAAATTAAAAGCAGTTTCCTTTTTAATAGGAAATCACTAAAAATAGAAATTTCAAAAGCAGTGAAACTGGTTTTCTTGTGTTCATATTATGGAAAGGCGCAGAAGCATTTTCCAAGTTTTACGTATTTGAAAAACAAAAGGCTTGATTTGAATAGTTGTGCTGGATTTGGTTGTATTTTAGATTCATAAATTTAAATCCAAATACATTGAATTGAATCCAATCCAGTCCTATCTTTATTTGATTTTTCTAATTTTGAGTCTCATAAAAGTTGTTGACTTGATTGGAATAAACCCTTGAGTTGAAGACATATAATCTACTGCTTCAGCTTAGATTCAAATCATTTATTATAATCATCTCTTGATATTTTAGTAGGTTTAATTTAGAAGGAAGGAATTGTATAAAATTATAATTTTACGTCAAATTTAATTTATTATTCTTCTATTAAAAAAAATAAAAATATTTATCACATTTATGAAATAAGGAAGTGAGAGATTTACTTACAAGAATATCCAGTCCTCCAAATGTTGTTTCCACCCACGACACAAAGGTTTTAATGGAAGCAGCCTTGGAAACATCCAGCGCAAAAAACCGCACATTACCAAGCCCTTCTTCCCTCAATTTCTCGGTAGCTTTCTTCCCTCTTTCCTCATCCCTCGCCGTCAATACCACCGTTAATCCCAGCTCTGCAAATCGCTTCACCACCGCCAGACCTATACCTTTGTTAGCTCCGGTCACCACCGCAACCGTGTCTCCGCTCCACCATCTGCCACGATCGTCAAATACCCATGTTAAAACATCCAAATGGGCATCGTATTGCATCAAGATTTTCGAGAATTTAGAGAAATTCCCGTATCAGAAAACAAAAAAGAAAGGGATCGTTACCTATTTGATGAATGGAGGGAAACAGTAGACGAGAAATGGAACTGATCAACTAGTTTTGATTCCATTCGTTTTGTTTACAAGAGATCAATTGCTGTAGTTTGTGTTATATAGAGAGAGGAGAAAGGAATTAAGATGGCATTATTGTATACAAGGAGAGATGACTGTAATTCTTTAACTATACTTCTCAGGTAATGGGCAGATTTGAACTTTATATATATATATATATATATTTCAATTTATAAACTATAATTTTTAAAATAATTAAAGAAAAAAAGAATTTTCACAAAAATAGGAAAATTGTTTTGTATTATTAAGAAATAAATTAAAATTAAAATTAAATCCTACACACATGAAAGTTGTTAATAAAAAAGAAAAGCTGAGACTTGAAAGCCACACTCCAATTGCGTTGCATGTTTACATTCACAGAGTCTAATAAAAAATTTAGTAGATGGATGTCATTGCACATGTATAAATTTATTTTTATATAAGCTATGCCGGTACACCTTTAGACTTTCACCTCTTTTTTTTATTAAATTTTTAGAAAAATTACCCAGGTCAAGTAAGTCTCTAAAGCAAAATGACACCCATTTAATATTTTAATATATGTAAACAAAATAATACATAAATTTCACATCCAAAAGTGTCATCCAATTTTAGCAATAAAATATTTTATTTTTTTCTTCTCAAAGTTATATTATAAACAACCCTAGTTTCAAATGTGACTTAAATTTGAATCGCGTTAATCGTATTTATTTTTCGATTTTTACTTTATTTTTGTAATTCGCCAAACAAATATTATAAAATTTTGATTATTTTATTTTATTTATTTTTAAAAATTAATTCATACTTATAAAATAAAAAGACAAAAAAAAGAAAAGATAAGGCTATCCATGCAACACAACAAAAGAAAACGCAAGCCTCCTCTCTCCTTCAGACACGTGGCAGGTTTTATACCACCGTCAGTCCGTAAAGGTTTTTAACATTTACTTCAAACCCTATATTTTTTTATATTTAAAGTTTAATCTTTTTTTATTTAAAGAATCTAATCATTTTATTTTTAAAATTTTAAAAATTTAACTTAAATAATTACCTTTGTTAAAATTATTTTATCAAAATTATTATTATGACATTTTAAAATAAAAAAATTTAGTGATAACGATGTTAACAAAAAATATTTTATGAATTTAATTTATCAAAAGAAATTTAATCGTGTTAAGAAATAAATTTATATTTTTAAATAAAAAATTAAAAAAATTCTTCAAAATTTAAATATACGAAAACATTTTAATCCAAAAAAAAATTGTTATTTATTGTTACGGAAAGAAAGAAGGAAAATTTTAGTAACTGATAATGACAAAGACAAATCTTGTACCAAAAAGCGATTGAGGTAAATTTTATTGATCACGACTTCAGAATTAAAATAAGATGTTCCAATTACGGGCTTAATAACTGACTTTATTTCTGGACATTTTTATTTTTTAATTAAATTTTGGATAAACTATATAAATTATCACCTAATTTTGGTCGCTTAATTTAAAAAGTTTTAATTTAGGCACTAATGTTTTGAATTTATTCCTGTTTTGGTCACCTACCGTTAAATTAATAACAGAAATCATTTTTCTAACTGGCATAATGCACATTTAATCTTCAATTATTTACATATTCTATCAATTTGATACTCAAACTTCCTAACCAAAACTTTTATATTTTAAAACAGAGGCATTCCACATCTATTAATTGTTTTGTTTATGGTTGAAATTATCCAATTTTATATCTAGCCCTTTTTGTTTATATCTTTAAGAAGTTAGCGTTAGAAATTAACTAAACACCATTAAAAACAATAGAAATTACAAATTTTAAAAATATAATATATAATAAATGTATATAAATAATTTAATATTTGTAAAAAATAAATTTTCACCCTGACTAGCATAACTTTAGTTTTTAATAAATTTGGTAAATAATTGGACATTAAATCAGATTATTAGTGATATGTACTGCTTATTTTGAATTTAAAAATTAAAAACAAAATATTAAAAATAAATATAACACATAATAATATCTTAATCAATTTATAAATTAAAAAAATCATTATCAATGTAACAAAAGGAAATTCAATTACTTTTTTCACATTTTTTTCTTATGAAAAAATAAATGTTCACAATTTTTTATTATATAATTATTGATTGAACAATTGGATTTTCAGAGCCATGTTTTTTAAGTTTAGATTTAGTTTCCAATTTCAAGGACCAACTTTGAGAACTATTTTTATGTACCTTGAAGAAAATATCATACTATTAACGATAAGGGTAAATCTAAAGTGTTTTTTTATTAAGAATTTTTCATTTTAATTAACCAAAATTTTATCAATCAAATGGTTATAAAATATTATATTTAGAAGAAAACTAATAAAAAGAAAAAGAAATAAAGTTTCAAGATAAACTCATTAGTATGGAATTGGCTCGAAAAACGGCTAGTTAGTTAAGAGAATTTTTTTTTTCCTTTTATGGGTTTTATAAATTTATAGATGTGGAATACCTATATTTTAAAAGCTGAAAGCTTTAGTTAGGAAGTTTGAGGATCAAATTGATAAAACTTGTAAATGGGAAGGTTTAAAATTTTAAATTAGGATCAAATTGATGGAATATATAAGTATTGAGGACTAAATGTGTTATTATAACAATTAAAAAAAGGCTTTTCATTATCAATTTAACTTTGGGTGACCAAACTAGGAATGAATTTAAACATTAGTGCCTAAATCGAAAATTTTCAAAGATAGGTGACCAAAATAGAAATGCGGTCATAATTGGGTAACAATTTGTATAATTTACCCTTAAATTTTCATCCTAAAAATTTTAAAAATTAAATTGAATTCAGCTTGATTTTTGTACATATATGAAAGTTTGAATAAGATGAAGTCTTCTATTTTAGATAATATATTAAAGGTTTTATATATTAGAGTTTAATATTTTTTTAATGTGGTACATCTATTTTTTATCAATGTAGTATTGGTATTTAATAAAAGTTAAACAATTTTGTAAGTAAAGATAATAATGCTAACATTTCATTGTTTAATTCCGCTTTAGGGTTGAATGATAAAGTTAATTTCTAATATTATTAGCTTTGAATTGTTTATGATTTTGTTAATAGAATAAATTCAATGTTAATTGAGAATTTGTTTAATTTTGTGTTTACTTTTAAAACAACATATTATGGTTGTGATTTTTTTGAGTTTTACGGATGATTTGATAAATGTTTGTAACACCTGACCTGGACAGCAGATCCGAATGCAAGACGTCACATTCGTTGCCAAAGCAACTCAAACAATCAAACTTTCAAGTAGCAGAAGTCCATAATAAATTTTTAACCAAATGTAATTGGGTGTAATCATTATGAATAGGGCCAACTACAAACGTACGAGGTCAAAGGTATTCAAAAACGGGGCCAAGATAAGCATCATGGGCTGAAAAGTCAATGTAAGAGCTTGATTTTTAGTGGTGCTAGAAAAGAGAGTTTCGGAATCTCATTTCCGTAAATCGGGTTCGTAAATATTAAATATGAATATTTAAGGAGTTGGTATAAAAATATATTTAAGTTTGGTCTAGTCAATTTTGTTTGTTAATATTTGATTTAGGTACAGAGACTAAATTGTAAAAGTCCAATCGCTATAAGGTTTTAATTGGCCAAAAATTTAGGGGCTTAAATTGCAAATAACCAAAGGTCTAAAATGACAATTTAACCATTTTTGGATATGTTGATTTTAGATGTTACCAAGGTCCAACATTTGTTGCGGATACTCAAATACATGTGACACAGGTTTAGCTTGGATGAGTAACCTAATGTCGTTTTAAAGGTTTAGCCCCGACGGTGAACCTGACATTTATATATTTATTCAACTTGGATAAGCAATCGAATGTGTCGTTATAAAGGTTTAGTCCAGATGAGTAACCTGACACAAATATATTCAGCTTGAACGAGTAACTAGTGTGTAGTTACTTGTGTATCCGAGTCCGTTTACTAGGGTTCATCAAGTGAAACAATTTATATGAAACGAGAAATTGAAATGAGATGAAATGAACTCGATGTTTAAATGAAAGATTAATGAATTATTTGAGTATAAAGCCTTTGATATATATGTGATTACATTACTCTTGGACTGATTGAGATTTAAGTTCGTTACCTATTGTGACATGAAATGGCATGTTAAATACTTGTGATATTACATGGTTTGAATATATGCCAAAACCCACCTTATTGATGTTGTTATTTGCCATTTCTGGCCAAACTATGCCAAATTTATGTTAGCTTATTGTATTTGAAAGATAATGTAAGTTTTGTTTAATGTCTATGAACTTACTAAGCATTTTATATACTTAACTAGTTGTTTTCCTTTTTTTCCTTATAGATCACTACCTTGCAAAACACATCACATTGAATCATCTCGAAGCTCAAACTATCCCCAATTTGGTAGATATTTGGTCATTTTAAGTCAAATGTTGTGGCATATATATAAGTGACAATAAGTGTATCTTAGTGTGTGAATGTGTTTACTTGTAGCAAGTTTGTTTTAACCATTACCTATTATATCGAATTGGTGTTTTGGATTGCCTATGATGTTGGAGATATATGTGCTTCTATGCTAAAGATGTGATGTTCGATAACTGTATGAATGGCATATGAAATAAGTTAGAAATGGTAGCTTGTTTGATTAGTGAATGAAATGGAAATGCATTTGAACATTAGCAACTTGAAACATGCTTGTAAAAATGTGGTTTAGTTTTATGGTAGATGGTTAAGCTTAAGGCTTGTATGTCTTAGATGTTCATAAGGCACACAAGTTTAGGTAAATGAAGTGGAAAGGTAAGTTTCAAAATGGTATGGCATAGGTATAGTTTGGAAATTTCATGACTTTATCATTAGATTGAATGGTCTTGAAATGTTTAAGTTTAATTGATGAATAGATGTGGAATGTTTGATATGAAATTTAAATTATATGTTTGAACTCATTTGGTATGTTTTTAGTATGTTTTGATTCAAATGAAATTGGTATTTGGATATATGTTGAATCGTAGTTGTTGGAAACTTGGAATAGATACCAAATGGTTTATTTTTACCAAAAAAATAGTCATTGTCTTGACGAGCATCTTTCCTCGTCGCAACGTCAACCGATAGTATGTGAGGTCACAATGTTGAGTGGTTTGAGGTCGCAACGTGACAAACTACTTCACGACGTCACAACGTGGAAGAGATGACGTCACGATATCGGTCTTGAAATTTTAAAACTTTGCAATTTGGTCTTGTTTCATACTCAGATTGTCAAAAGAGCTTTCATAAGCTTGATTAAGACTCGAAATTGATCATTTAACATAATTTTGAATATGATTAACTCTTGACTTCATGTATAAATGATTATATATTTTTTGATCGATTATGGTTGCTCCGAAAATGAATGTAGCGTTTCATAGCTCGGACTCGACAATCGGGTTGAGCGAGGGGTGTTACAGTCAAGTTGTGCAACCATGTCATGAGACATGCATTCCCTGAAAAACCATTTTAGCTTTGAAGTTTTGTGTCTCAAGACAAATGAAAAATTGTCTCTAGACAAGACCTTTTGTCTCGAGACCTTAGACCTATTTTCTCCTAATTTAGGTTCGATATTTTGTGTCTCAAGACTTAGGCCTCCATGTCTTGGATATGACACTCAATGTCTCAAGATAAGCATGGTATATCTTGAGACTCTTACCTAGAAATGCACCAAATGGTCAAACATGTTCTTGATTTCATGAGATATGTTCTTAATGTCTTGAGACATTAGTGCAAAATTGCAAAATTTGACAGTTCCAAGCATGCAATTTTTAACACCCCTAATCCATCTCCGTCACCGGATTAGGGTTCCAGAGCATTACCGATCAATCAAAAAACATTTTACATCATAACGTTAAATAAACTAAACATCTTATAAACCATTCAATCATATGCATTTTGTCCCTAAATCGAGCCTTCGGGGCCCTAAAAATAGCTTAGAAGCAATTCAGGACTAATTTGAAATAAAACAAAAGTTTTAAGAAAAAGTTGTAAAATTTGGAAAACAAAGGTCACACGGTCATATGGTCAGGCGTGTAACCCACTGACTTGGAACACTAAGAAATCTCAAATGACACACAGCTATGTCGCTAGGCCGTGTGTGTCAGAAGGCCTTTGTGACAGCCCGTGTCCCAGGCTGTATAAACCAAAAAATGTACCTAAAATTAAGCCACTTCAAAGCCAAATCATGCATAACTAACCATCTCATTTGGGCACACATTCAATGACTTTAAACATCATTCAAACACACCTAATCATGCCATTCAAAGGCACCACAATTGTATCAAAACATCAATTACCCAAAACATGCCAATATTGCCATTTTTCAAACATAATAACCTAATTCAAACTCCTACCAAAACACATCATAATGGCCACTTTCAAGTCATCACAAACATACCAAAATATCATGCATTTCAATTACCTAAAGGTGATCAAGATGACCTTACTTAAAAAGTATTACAAATCCATCAACCATACATGAACTTCAAAGACATAAACATACTAAATCAACCATTTACACTTTCATCAACTACCATCATAAAAGGTCCTATACATGCCATTATTAATCTTGACCAAATTACACAAAATCTACCAAAATGATTGTTGGATAGTGTGATAGGTCTCTGACGAGCTTTCAACCGATCGAGCTTCCGATTAACTATAAAACAAAAGAAAGTAACTACGTAAGCAACGAACGCTTAGTAAGCTCGTATAAACTTTACACATAACTTACCATTTCATTAATACAATTCATAGATTAAGCATAAACCATTACCGATGCCATAAGCTTAGTAGAAGCCTATTGAAACACCATCAAATTCACAAGTTAGTAAGTTCATCAACACCACATATAAGTTCATTTATAACATAAGTGGATTTCATAAGATACATCACATATTCATCAACCTTTTCATAAGATTATGAATCATTCCATTTACTTACTAATCATTCCATTCCTTTTCTTACCCGCTTAACCATCTAGAATTATATCGGATACTCGAAAAAGCTCACACATAGTGTGCCTTTACATATAACTGTAACCTTTCATTTACATTAATACTCACACGAGCTGTGAAATGGGCCTGCTCACACGAGCTGTGGATCGGAATGTAAGCTACATGATGCTGCTCACACGAGCTATGGAGAATCCGCAACAAATGCAAGACCTTAGCCATCAGTAGGACATTCAAGGCCAACACCCGAAACATGAAATCTCTAATGACATGTCTCGTATCCTAAGAATTCTTAAGGTTCAACTGGGACTCGTTATCCATTAATTCATCATAGCATGAATACATTTATCTTCAAATTCATTTATATTACAAAAACATAGCAAATATTCAAATTTAGCTAATATTAAAACAATTTCAGCTCATACGAACTTACCTCAATAATTAGGGGTAGGGGCAAAATTCCTAGAAATAAAACTATATGAACTAAATTCCAAACTTTTGAATAATATGAGGATTTATGGTATGCTTTAACCTAAATATTATCTTGAGTACATTTATGCCCTTTCTAAAAATAATAAGTACATATTATGAGAATCATGAGATTTGAACCCAAAAATCATAATCTTTATCGTGTTAATTTTTTTCGAGTTTTTTTTATTATAAAATTTTACATAATCTTGTCCACTCACACTATAATTATATTATAATGTAATATATATTTAGTAGTTTAAGTATGCATGTGGTGTTTTATATATTTTTAACTCGACATAAATAATTGAATGTTGTTAAAATTTGGAACATAAATGTTAAATATAAAAAGAAAATGATGTGGTGTGGTGTGCTAATATTATAGTATTATAATGTTTATTTTAATATATCATATCATATAGACAGTGTATTTTTATGTTAGGTCCAAAATTGAGGGCTAAAGGCTGTTGTATTACGCTCCGCATGCTTGGAATCCCACACTTTCAAAGTGCCTTTCGCTCTCCTGCTTCAATTTTCCAATCACAACTTGGGATTTCTTTTTTACTTAAAATATGAGTTCAAACTGGACTTTACACAGCAGCTTCTATTTTTTTATTCACCGTTCCTTTATTATCACAAACCTCACTTCTCATTTGCTTCATCTTCTTTTAATATAAATTTTATATTTAAAAATAAATAATCTTTTTTCATAGTTATCACTATATAATTTTATATAAAAATATTATTAATTGTAGTTAAAGCCTATTTTTTAAAATTTATCGATATAATTTTATTTGTCATGTATATAAATTTTCGAAACATTTCGACATCTATATACTAATCTAAAGTATTGTGAATATTTATTCAAAAAGTTTATGAAATTTTAAATTTATATTAGATTTAACGTGATTAATATAAAATTATATATAATGTAAAAGGATGTAAGTGAATACAGATATATTCTATATAGAACACCTACGTTTAGGAGGGGGACCTCAATGTGAAACTTCTAAGCATGACTTGGAATCATGTGATGGAATCTAAGTCTTTTTTAATGATGATGGAATATTACGCTTTTTCTTTCGCTCCATTATTGTGTTTAAAATTATTGTTACATTTTCATAGAAAAACCCAAAACATTATTCCTAAATACCTCAACACTTCTTAGGTTAAATCTCGATTTTCTTCATAATAGTTATCCCTTGTTGAGAATGATAACATTGGTTTCTATCACGCCAGTCAAATTGAGAATTTACTTTCTTTATATTATTCATCTCCACTCTGTTGAATGATGGAGCTCTGAAACATATACGTTTCATTTTCTATGTGACGAATTGACAATAATACTGAAAGATGTAGTGTTACTGACATGCCTTCTAGCGGATCAGCATCTAATAACAGGAAAGTCTGAATTTAATCTAGGGGAGTTCGTTTATCAAGCATTCATAACAAATACCAAAGTATTTGTCCCCACCTCTTAGCTCCTGCTTCATGTTTGGATCATTGTTTTCATCCACCTGAAAGTGAGGAAACCATCTTTGGGGTTTAAAGTGTAATATGTTGTGCTCCTCACTAGCGATACTAATCACCTCCATAGGTCTTCGGCTGAGTCACAGGCTCAAATTGACGGGCTTTTCACCAATCTTAAACGAAGTTGCACCATCTTTGAGTTTAGCAGCATGCTTTTTTCACAACACCCAACTAGTTCACTTCATAGACACGACTGGTGATACCCTTCGATACCTAATTCATCGTTGCAGGAAAACCATAATTCCCTCCATATCACTCGCAACGTACTCGGGTAAATCTGCTATCATGTCGAATTTTTATTTCTCATCATTAGCGCCACTATCACCTAGCTTTGGCAAGAGTATCAAGGAAGTTTATGTACTTAGGGACTGATTGTATTTTGGCATCTCTACTGAAAAAATAGGTAAATTAGTTATTGTACATTTCAAAACGTGTAAGTTAGCCCCTCTGTTAAATGATGACCGTGGAATGTTAAATCCATGGTGAAAATTATTTTTTAAGAGTAAATTATAAAATGGTCACCTAATTATGCTTTTTATTCTTTTTTTGTCACCTAACTATTCATTTTTTCGATTTAGTCACTAAACTTTTCGAAATTAAATATTTTAGTCGCTCTAAGCTTAGGTGAGTTTTTTTATTGGTCTAGTAACAAAACTAGCCCTCTAATGTTTACACATTCTACCAATTTGATCCTAAATATAGAAAAATTCAACAAATTTAGCCCTCAATGTTTACAAAATTTTTCATTTTAGTTCTAATGCTAAAAATTTCAATAAATTTTCATTCTAAAAAAATAATTTATTGACAAATTTTGTAAATGTTGAGGCCAAATTTATTGAGTTTTTTTATATAATTAGAACTAAGATGACAAATTTTAAAAACATAGAGAGCTAAATTTGTTGAATTTTTTATATGTACGATCAAAATAGAATGTGTAAACATTAGAGGCCTAATTGTGTTACTAGACCAATAAAAAAGCCCACATCCACTCAAAGTAACTAAAATATTTAATTTCGAAAAGTTTTGTGACTAAATAAAACAAATTAATAGTTGGGTGACTATTTTCATAGTTTACCCATAAAAAAACTTCCAACATTGATTTAATGTTCCACGTCATCTTTTAATAGAACAAATTTAATGGAAAGACTAATTTACATATTCCAAAATATATAAGAGCTAATTTGCGCAGCTTCAGTAGAAGAACTGAAATGTGATCCGCCCCTAAATATAGAGGCTTCCTTGATACTTTTACCCCATCGATCATAGCTTTCTTGTTTAGGCTTGGTGAGCTTCGCTACACCAACATCCAAGGGGTCGTAATTCTGGTCTAACTTCATTTGGATTAGGATTAAATTAACTAAATCTAAAACTTACCCAGAATTTATCCTTCTATGTTGTATCTTTTTTGGTTAATGCCAAGAAAAGAGTGTATTAAAAGTGGGAACAATAGTTTAAAAGTCTTTCTAGAGGGTTAATGTGAAAGAGAAGAGTGGGAGTATAATGGGTTGAGTCCCTTTGACAGACATAGATCATCAGGTAGCCATGAGAACAAAGCTAAAACTTATAGGTGCATGTATTAATTAATATAATTAAAATATATAATTTTATAAAAACAGTTAAATTTTGACCCATAATTTAAGTAATTGTTTAATCTTAAATATTTTCAAATCACTGAATAAAATATTTTTGTAGATGGGAGAAGTTGCTTGGTTTATAATGAGAAGACTAATAAAATTATCAAATGTGAATAATATACTTGAGAGGTCCTTCTACTATAATCATTTGATCAAATTAATCTCTTATCATTAAATGGATCAAATCAGGTCAAAATGGTTTACTGTTAAAAAATTTTCATTTTTTGTTTAACAGAGTTAATATTTTTAAAGTTTTTATTATTTTATAAATCAAGTATTTTGTTTGGAATTGAATTGCAATTGAAAAGAATAATTTTCAAGTCATTTTTTATATGGTAAATGTTAACTCTATTACAATTTGAACTTATTTGATTCTTTTAATAGTATAGGGACTAAATTGATCCGGTCCCTATAACACAAAGACCTCCCACATACTTTAACCATTTTTGTACACTATATTTTTTATAGTGTGACCACCTCCAAATGTGCGAATGTCTAGAGTTAAAATCATATAAATATATATATAAATATTTAAGTGCAGTATTTGTAAGCGAATATGTCAAATTATAATATAGATTAGTGTTACAACGTCACTGGAAGTATTCTGAGGATCATACCCAAGGAAGGTTGAATTAAATCTAAAAATATTATTATCTACAGCAACAGGTCTAAACAGTACTTATTAAAAATCATATCACGAAAATCAATATTAAAGATTAAGATAAATAAAATAAAATTCAAAATCGAAACTATACAAATAACGTTAACACACAAAAATCACTCAACCTCTAATGTCTAACTAATCAACCAATACAAGTTTATCTCTCGGTCTCACTTTCCTGACTGGGACAAATACACGATTTACTTGGTATCCTTGTCTCTCGAACCGTTTACCTATATTACTTCCTAGGGTCATCAAGCCTAGGGTCTAAGAACACATGTATTTACACCAATTAATCCTATTGGAAAAACTCTAATTCTTTCGTTAATCACTCTCACTTTCGCTCGTTAATCTCCCAAAATATTTAACCACTCATAATCTCAAAAATCTTCTTTTCTACTATTAGATTAATCATGCAAAACCACAAAATAATATAAAAGAGAAAAGATAGAAATTGTACGTTTGATATCATGGAGTGCTCAAAATAGCGAAACCCTTTGACAATGCTCGAGATCCTAGCGTTTGCAAACAAATAATAAAAAAAAGTACTAAAGTGTTGAAATTGCAAAGACTTGAATTCAAGTCGAACCCAAGTCAGAAGAACAAGAAATAAAAATGTTTAGAAAAATAAATTAAAACCTAAGTTAACCTAAATCTACTAAAATAACCCTAAACTAATGTAGCAAAAAACTCTCAAAAGGTTTCCACAACTTAACTATTTATAGGAGAGTTTAGCGGCCCTAATTAAGCAAACACCAGCCTTAATTATACAAAAAGATGTATTGTGCAAACGAAAACACCCATACTTATTTTTGGCCTCACGTCGCACGCCTGTGTCGCGACACACAACTTCGAATATAATTTTTCTTAACAACTCGGTTGTGTTGCAACTCCGAAAGCTTGTGTTACGACTCGACTTTCATTCCTTATGCTCTTAGGCCTAAAATTAAATGTCTTGCACACTCAAGTAAATCGTTAAAATCACCTTAAGGCCGGTATTGACTCGATTAGGTCAACTAACTCGCAATAATGCATAAAAACTTTTATTTTGTAATATTTTAATCCTAAATCAAGAAATGTGAAATCGCAATAAAACATATTAAAATGCTTAGAAAAACAAGCTCATTAAGTGTTGAAAAGTACCGAATCTGTCACAACAATTTTTAAAAAAAAATTGAAATAAATTTAGTTTTAGGTTAATCTGAACAAGCTCGGCTCACTAACAAGAAACAAAATGAGAGAGGTAACTGATGTTTATCGCATGAAAATAAACAAATGGATCAAAAAAAAACTATTGTGAATATACAGATTATCTCAAAAAAACTAACGTGAAGCATGGAGTTAAAATAAAAAAATACAAACGAGTTTTTCAAAAATAAATCTATCTCATGAATATAAATAAAGTAAAGAAATAAGTAGGTGAGATTTCCATTATTTATTCAAAGCTCACACCAAAATTTCATACGTTAAAAATAATGTTTAATCTGAGAGATTTTGGAGCAAGGATAAGAGATGTAACTTATTTCATTAGATGAGGGTATAATTGGAAAAATTTTAGAAGTAACTCATAAAACCTACATCTACATTAGTGATAAATATCACCTAACTTGCGCATCAAAAATTTTGATGTATTAATTTATACCTCTACCAAGTGTCACGGGCCGCAGTTCAAAGCCCGTGACCATCGCACCAAATGCATCCAATGGGGGTCTATTGCTTAGATGGGGATCATTTGGCCCACGAGAACTGGCCCGATTCAAAGAGATATTTGAGAAGCCTGTCAGATTGAAGCCTGGTTGGCCCGATAGCGAAGATATGGCAACTTAGGCTAATATGGTAACTAATCTTAGAAGATAGATGGAATCATATCTTGTAAAGATTAGATTAGATTAGATTTGATATGGCATATCTTGTAAATCCCTAAAATAAAGGGATATGGTTAATCTCATCTGTCGATGTAATTATATCTTGACCGTCGGTTTTGGGGAGCTCAACTATAAATAGAGAGTTTCCCCCTCATTTGTACTCACTCCTAAATTGTTTCATTATTCTTTGTGAATAAGAATTGAGAGCATTTACTCAAACACTTTGCGAGCTCTCTTTCTGTTGTTCTCTTGTAGCTTCTTTTGGCACAATCGCTTCCGCTATACAAATTGGTACCTTGGAGGAGTTCTAAGGAATCTTCACTTTTGGGCGTAAAGGCTGACTTAGGCGAGTTTGAAGTAAACGGATCGCCTAAGGCCACACGGTTTGCGAGACGAAAGGTCTAGCCCCTTGACAAGTGGTATCCGAGCCAATGTTTGAACCAAGTAATATCTGAGTTGTTGGTTCAAAGGCACCGTTGGGACGTCAAGAGAAGAGTTTGAACAAAGGTGGGCGAGGAAGTCTTTGAGGGAGACATTAGCGGCAGTAGAGGAACGTGTGGGTAAACTTGAGGGATCCATGGAAGATGTAAAGGAGGCACTCGATGGGGTCGAGGATCGCATAGCAAACTGGAAGGAGCAGTCTAGAGACTATGTAAAGATGTCTCTTGATTCTACCATGGGTAAGGTAAACGAGTTGTTTAATTCACACAGGGATAAGCTACCGGAAAGGAATGATGCTCTCGAAGCCATGATGATGGCTTTGAAGGAGGAAACAATTGCCACGACGAGGGCTTTGAACACAAGAATAGAGGAGCTCGAGGGAGAGCTGGCCTTGTGTCGAGCAGCCGTGGGGAAAGGAGTGGCAAATGCAGCACTCAGTAACGAGGATGTCCCGAAGCCGAAAGAGTTTATGGGGACAAGGTCTGCATGCGATGTGGGCAATTTCTTGTGGAGGATGGAAAACTACTTCCGTGCCAAAGGCATCAGGGACGATGCGGTTAAGGTAAATACTGCTTCAATGTTTCCTACTGACATTGCGCTTTTATGGTGGCGAGGCAGGACCACAGATAAAAGGCAAGGTGAGATTGGAACATGGCAAGAGTTCCAATGTGAACTGAAGGGACAATTTTACCCATAGTTTGCCGAGGAAGAAGCTCGGGCAAAGTTGCAAGGGATAACGCAACGGGGCACAGTGGGGCAGTATGTTCGAGAGTTCAAGGAATTCATGCTCCAAGTTTCAGATGTGACCGATGAAGAAGCATTGCTTGCTTTTCAAAAGGGATTGAAGCCGTGGGTCAGACAGGAGGTAGAACAAAGAGGTGTCCAAAAACTGTCGGAAGCCATGACGGTAGTTGAGTCCGTGGTGAAGCTTGGTCTAGGGAAAGACAAGCTTGGGTCTTCCAAGTCCGATGGAAGGGGCGTATGTGAAATGGATCACAAGGAAGATAGTGTTGACGGCAATGGCAACGGCGACAATGGTGGTAATGGGAAACCACGAGTTGGGAAGATGAAACCCAATAGGAAAAGAGACAAGTTGAAATGCTTTCTTTGCGACGATCCACACATGTTGAAGAAATGTCTGAAGAAATCCGCGCTTAAGGAGAAGCCGGTGGGTAAGGCCTTGGTACTTGGTTCGAGCGCAAGGGGTGTCGAAGCCAAGGAGGCCGAAAGCGAGAAGAAGCCAGTGGAGTGCTTCTTGTGTCATGGTCCGCATAGGTTGCAGAAGTGTCCGAGGAAGTCTGTCATCGAGGGGAATGATGGAGTAGACAAGGAGCTCAAGAAGCTTGGTTCGAGCAAGGGAAAAAAGTCGAAGCCAAGAGGGCAAAGAGGAGCAAAAATAAGCGAGTTAAGTGCTTCTTGTGCCGTGGTCCGCATAAGTTGCGGAACTGTCCAAAGCAAGCCGGAGTCAAAAGAAAGGCAATGTCTGAGCTTGTTGAGTCATCGGAGGGGCTTCCACAAAGGAAGAGGTGAGTTTGTCATCAGACTTAGAGGGAGAAGTTGCGATGAAAACAGTGAAGATGGGACCAATGAGGCTCAAGTTGAGTGAAGCGTCAGAGTTGGCCAAGTCATCGACAAGGCTTCCACCTATGGGAGAGGTGGGTGGTGCATCAGACTTCAAGAAAAAGGAAGTGATGCATGTGGGACAGTTGACCAGAGTAAATGCAGCGAGTAGGACGGCTCGAGTTAAGAAGCGACGTAAGCCGAGGCAAAAGTCCCGAAGGAAGGGAAAGGCTAAGGCGTCGAGACGAGACCGAGGTGATCAAGTCAGTGCCATTCAGAAGTCGCAAAGAGGGCGTTGCGAGAATGGGTGGGGGAGAATGTCACGGGCCGCAGTTCAAAGCCCGTGACCATCGCACCAAATGCATCCAATGGGGGTCTATTGCTTAGATGGGGATCATTTGGCCCACGAGAACTGGCCCGATTCAAAGAGATATTTGAGAAGCCTGTCAGATTGAAGCCTGGTTGGCCCGATAGCGAAGATATGGCAACTTAGGCTAATATGGTAACTAATCTTAGAAGATAGAGGGAATCATATCTTGTAAAGATTAGATTAGATTAGATTTGATATGGCATATCTTGTAAATCCCTAAAATAAAGGGATATGGTTAATCTCATCCGTCGATGTAATTATATCTTGACCGTCGGTTTTGGAGGAGCTCAACTATAAATAGAGAGCTTCCCCCTCATTTGTACTCACTCCTGAATTGTTTCATTATTCTTTGTGAATAAGAATTGAGAGCATTTACTCAAACACTTTGCGAGCGCTCTTTCTGTTGTTCTCTTGTAGCTTCTTTTGGCACAATCGCTTCCGCTATACAAATTGGTGCCTTGGAGGAGTTCTAAGGAATCTTCACTTTTGGGCGTAAAGGCTGACTTAGGCGAGTTTGGAGCAAACGGATCGCCTAAGGCCGCAAGGTTTGCGAGACGAAAGGTCTAGCCCCGTGACACAAGCACATGGTTATTTGTAAGTTACATAATACTAACGCATTAAATAATGCAATACACGAATATCAACCCAACCAAATGAGATTGTCTAGAATCCAAGATGATCGTTCCCTAAACCTTCAATGAAGACATTAAATTAATTAATTGAAGCGATTGATATTGTTCATGAGTTGAATTATTTATCCAAATTCGAAGGTCTATTCGAAATAACGAAGGGGTTTGAATAAAAATGTGAGACCAAGATAAGGAACATGAACAAAAAAAACTAGGCCTTAAATTTTTATATTCAAGGTTTTAGGCAGCCCGACTTGGTTTATTTTATACTTTATAATATATTTTTATTTTTATATATTATATATTGTATAACATAAAATTAAATATATATAATACAATAGTATATAAATATTAAAATATGTTAGGTTGAAAAATCATATAAAATATTAAATGAAAAAATATATATATTTTTTAAAATAATATAGAAGGTGTAAAATAAGTTTAAAAAAACAAATTTATTTTTGAAGTTTAACCGAATTTAAACAAATAATATTAATATACAAATATCATACGTAAATCTGAATTTAGCTCAACTCTTACCATTAACATTTCCGCTTCAAAGTTTCATTCTTGATATTTAGAATTCCTTTACTAGTTAATTCTCTAACAGTTAAAATGTTTTTTTTATCATTTTATTTTCTGTCAATAATTTTAATTAAAATTTTAAGTTGACAAATTAATATGAAAAAGGTTAGAAACTAATTACAGGGTTAAATGATTTGAATGACATATATTCAGTAGAAGTTTATGATTCCAATCAAAATCAAGAAACAAAGATGAAATGAAAAGCAATGCTAAAGCTTTACATTCAACAGAAAATGAATAAGGGTCTGGATTTGTCTGGGTTTTAATGGTGTTAAGCGCAGTCACTAAAGATTGGGGGAGGAGGAAGATATATGCTGATTTCGAAAATAAAATTTCAATCGACCAAACATTACAAACAAATCAACGAATAACCAATCTGACAAGCATATATGAATATTATCATTTTTAAACTTGGATTGGCCATGGCCACTTCTTCAAATCTTCATCTTGAACCTTCTCATTTCTCTGATATGCTGCTTGGCTGCCATTGCCAACCCCATGACCTTCCACAAAGGCATAGTATCTCAACACAAAAGCAAGCCCCAACACCATCCATTCCAAGCAGAAAACAGCCACACATAGCCCACCAGCCAACTTCAATATCACCGCCCCATCATCTTCCCTCACGTAGGACTTCAAGTACCCCAAGAAGTCAGAAGTTCGGGTCAATATAAGCACCGAAACCGAGCCCTGGAATATCGATGTCAACACCATCACTACCATGTGAGCTGCGTAGAACTTGTTGGACCCGGAAGTGGCGACGGAGCAACCCGAGACGGCGGCGGCTATGGTGACGACGTGGAGGAGGATAAGGAAGAATCCACACAAGGACGGGAACAAGCGTAGGGAGAGGATGAGGAAGATACAGGCGGAAGCAGCTCCCAAGAGGATGTAGTTGGTGATGAGGAAGGTTTTGTGGGTTCGGGTATGAGATTGTGTTACCGAATTCTCAACTGAGAGACCCATTGATGAGAGCTTGGAATCGACAAATGGAAATTTCAGGTTTGAAACTGTGTTTCTGAAAGAGAATTGAAGGTTTGTTGGAGGAAAGAAAGGAGAGGAGAGTATATAAAGAGAGGAGGTTTGGGGGTATCATGTGGAAAAGCTGGACATCTGACCGTTGTGCCAACTATGAAAGTAAAGCTCCTAACGGCTAGTTTTTGCTCTTTGGCTAATCACCCATACTTCTTATTGGGTGTTGTATTTTATATTGACATCATTTAATGTAGATCATGACCATTGGTGTTTTTTTTTTTTTTAGACTAATGATAATACCATTTTATTTAATCAATAAATCGTCTCATTCCCCCCAAGTTATAATAAAATCATATTAAAAAAACAAATTCCAATGTAATATACTGGTTGCATGCAACTCAATGAAATGAAGCAATTCAATGTATAAAGCAAGCCATTTTCTACAAGTTGGGGCATATCAATGATTCAGGAAGATGCCTCAGGTACTCCCAAGTCAATCCTCAGAGGGGCAGGAAGAATGCGATTGTGTATGACCTGTATCCCAACAGTATTTCTAAATGTAATAATTTTGAACAAAATTCATTACATTATCAATAAAGATGTCATGTTCTCAGCTTTAAAACTACAGAGACAAAATACAACTTTCTCAAAGGTCTACTTAGGGCAATAAGCTCTCTAAGATTAGTCTTGCAATCACTAAGAAAGCAGAAACGAGCACAGTTCATATCTCCCCCAGATATATCTGTTTGTCGCTACTACAAGAACCAATGATCGGTTCATTAGGATGGAATACGGACTCATTCACAGATCCTGTGTGGCCAGGAAGCTTGTACAAGATGCGTCGAGATGTTGTATCCCATATGTAGACCATTCTATCCGAACTACCGGCTGTGACCTTGCTTCCATCTGGTGACCAGCCACATTTCAACAAGTTCTTTTCAAAATTGTGTTGGTGACCTTCGAAAATCTTTACACAACGATTCTGTGGTGCATAAGGGCGCATATCCCATATGCAGAGTTTGCAATCCATACCATTGGTGAGAAGATAGGAACCATCAGGACTCAAACTCATACCTGTTATCATGTCTTGATGACCTTGAAGTGTCATTGTTACTTCACCTTTACGTAAGTCCCAAACCTTAATATCATTGTCAATGCCACCGGTGAAGATCTTATCTGATGCATCGGAGAAACTGACAGCTGTAATTTGGTATTTATCAGGAAATGTTTGGATGGCACCTCTCTGACGCATATCCCAAAGTTTGGCAGTTCCGTCATCAGATCCACTAACAACAAGAGGTGGCCCTCTCCGTGATGGACAACATGAATTCACAAAAGAAGAATGTTCTGCCATCTTTTTGATTTGTTTCCCTGTTTCAACATCCCATGCTCTCAAAGTTTTGTCGGGGCTAGCTGATATTATCTGGGATCCATCAGTGGTCCAATGAAGATCCAAAATTGCATTCTTGTGCCCTTTGAGAACCATGAAGTTTTTGCAGTCTCCATGGACATTCCACAGAAAAATTTCCCTGTCATGCGATCCAGATGCAACAACAGTCCCAGCTGGATTGAACTTCACGGTATATATAGAACTCTGATGTCCGGTAAGCAACATGATTGGTGATTCGAGACTTGATGTACGTTTGTTTCCATTTCTGTCTGGTCCTTGAGGAGCATACGGAACAGTGGACCATTCCATTGGCCTTGGACCTGACAAAGCACTTTCACCCTCCCTTGGAACAATTTCCATCTTCAAACCTCAGGTTGGTATTTAGCACGTAGAAAAGTACACTTCTCTAAGCTACAACCTGAAAATTAACATTATAGGAAATAAAAATTTACATGAAATAAGATGATTGTATTTAGATAACATTAGTGCATCCTATCCTAGACTTCACAACTTATATCGCAACTTTAATGCAGCTTCAATCCTATCCCTTTTCCCAGGCATGCCAACAATTATATCACAAATATACTTCTTGGAAGCAGAGAAGAGCGTAAACAGAAAAGAAAAAAAATCCTTTTTTACACACCATCTAAGCAATTTGACTAATTGGAAGAATCTGGGCTGACTAGACTAGATATGCTGTAGTAACGTGTCAATTACATCAAAAACCAAAATAAATGCAACTTATACCGAAAGGGGCAATAAATAATTTATACCAAAAACAAGCAAATAAACTGAAGGTAAGCCTTGGGTGAAATCCTATGCGCTGAGTTTGTTAGGTTCTTAAATAAAATCAAGCCTTAAGGAAAATGTTACTGATACAGTTCACCTTAGTTCTCACAACACTGGGCAAGTGCTTTTACACCACGACATGAAATATAAGCAATTTACTCTATCAAAATCTTAGCGTAAAACCAATGAGCTAAAGTAACAAATTTTGCAGTAAAAGTATCATGGAGGCTCCTATGCTAGGAGTCAAATTGCATTTTGCCCCCTCGACTCAAAAATAGACTAATTAGTCCTTGTACGTTAGATCAAAGAGCAATCTAATCCTTTTGTTAAAAATTTCATCTATTTCTATTGTTGAGTGATGAAATGACTGGCGGAGCAACCAAACAGTGACAATGGTGTGCCACATGTACCTCTTGCTAATATGAAGAGACTAATTCAAGCAAAATGGATGAAATTGTTAACAAACAGAGACCTTAAGGGGCTAATTCAACCAACCAGACATCACTTAACAGTAGAAATGGAGGGAATTTTTAGCAAAATGACTAATTTACTCTTTGATGTAACCAACTGAGACTGATTTGCCCACTAATTTGCCCTTTTTTTTACTAGAGGGGCAAACTGAAATCCAACTCCTATTACAAGGGCGGCAATAGTACTTTTACCCAAATTTTACTACTAAACCATAAAAAATGAAACACAGATATATATAGAATTGAGATGCAAAAAACAAAAATAAGCTAGGCAAGGAGTTAACAAATCTAGGGAAGTTCAACTCGGCATTCGATTCAATAGTAAGAACATGTACCCATTACTCAAAGAGTTAAGCTAAAACCACAAGGTTTAAAAAACAAAAGAAGAAAAAAAGAACATTTAGATGCAACTAAACCCTAAACGGCGATTACGCCAGTAATTTACAAAACAAACTTCTGTCACTGTGCGGATCCGAAAGTTTCATAACAAGCTAAAAACAAAAGATTAAATCATAACCCAACTAAACAATCCATTCAATTCATACAGATAGTATACGAGAAATTCGAAGAAAGGGGGTATAGCAGCCGCTGCAGCCGCTAACGAGTGAGCAACTCCTTGAGTAGGGATATATGAATGAAGAAAGAGCAGGAGGGAAAACTAAGGAAGACTAACCTTTGAGTGTTTGACGTCGCCGAGTGAATGAAGTGTTGAATTTGGAAGAGGGGTAATTCAGGGTTTGGAATTGGAAGAGAATTTAAAACCCCTTCGAAACCTACCAATCGAGAATATTAAAAACCAATAGGCCTAATAACATGGGCTGAGACACTGGGTCTAATAGAAATTTATGTTTATTGGCCCGTTTCTTTTTGGATTAGTGGGCAAAATGTAAAAGAATAAATATCTGAGCCTAGTAGGCTAGCAGCCGATAGCTTCTTTTTTACATTGGGTGATCGCCAAAATTATTGCATGTCTTGTCTTTTTCATCAAAACAACATTTGGCTTCTTCATTTCGTTTCGTTAACCTGGTAAAACCTTTCATCCCTGCAATTTCTGCTGTTTTAATTTTCACTGAGATTTCTTACCTGAGCCGGTTGAGGAAATCAGGTGGGCGCCGGTGACAGAGGAAACAGGTGGGAGGTGGAAATGAAGGTGGTGACTGGTGAGCAGTGCCGACGGACAGCACTGCTGGATAGGTGGAGGTGGTGAATAAGGAATTTTGATTCTGGAATTGAGAATAAGGGAGAAGAGGATACGAAACTGAAACTGAAACTAAAAAAGTAAAGTTAAAAATTAAAAATGATTAAAAATAAAATAAAATATTTAGTATATAAGTCGGGCCGAGCCTGGGCCAAAAAGTCTTACCTGAGGTCTATCTTGTTTTCTAAACGGGTCTCATTTTTTTGTCCAAACTCATTTTTCAAGCCTATATTTTTTACCCAAATCCTCCTATTTTTTGGGTGGGCCTTCGTGTCGGGTCAGGTGGTCCAACCCATGATCAAGTCTAGCCACAAACATACTCAAAAACTATTACTTGAAAACTTATGTCTTATGCATGTTACAGTTGTGTGCAGAAATTTTGCTTTCTGCTACAAGGGGAAACTCTGGATTTTTGTTACCTAATTTTTTAACTATTCTTGTTTTAGCAGTTATATGACATTTTTTTTAATTATTCTTGTTATAAGGGATTCCTACAAAAGAAGTATTCAATAGGCTCATTTGAATTGCCTAATCAAACAACTCCATTTTAAGCTCTCCTTAATTGCATTTGTAAGTATCTCTTATTACTTACATGTTTTAATTTAATACAACATTTTTTTTAGATAAATTCATGTTAGTGATTTGAATTAAGGCATAATATCTTACATATCTCCTTGTGATATTACTATTTTAGGTTAAATGTGTTCATTTAATTATATAAGTAATATGTTTCTTATTTTTTTAAGATATAAATAAACAAACATAAATAATAATAAACAGATTATAAATAAATAAAATAAACACATAAATAATTGATAGACGAGTACTTCTCAAATGTATTCATTTAATTATGTAAGTAACACGTTTCTTATAAGTGTCACTATAGGGCCAAAAAAATATCGCTAAAAACATGTTTTGCTATGGTGTTTACTTCTCAAAAGTGTTCAAAAGTACTTCTCAAAAATGCTTTTGCGATAAAAGCTAAAAAAAGTTTCTTCTGTTTTTGGCTAAAAAATTGCTTTTTTATCCAAAGAGCACTTTTGAAAAGCTCAAAAGCTTCTTATTTAGCAATACTTTTATCTAAAAAGTATTTGTTTTATCGCAAAAGTGCTTCTTAGAAACAATGTTAAACTGATTCTTTAACAACCTAAAAATTTTCTTTTTTTTTTTCTCCAAATCATTTGCTTATTATCTTTTGTTTTGCACAGCAATGATGTCAGCCTTTGGGCTAGCTATCGCCCACATTTTTCCTCTCCCATCAACCATTTCTTTCTTTCTTCTTCTCATTCACTGCACATGTCTTGTAACACTCATAACTCGTCTTCGTCGCCAGATTAGGGTTTCAGAGTATTACAATAGTACAATTCGAAACATTTAACTTTAAATAGAAATAAAGATTCAAATTAAATACTAACATCCAAATACACATTTCATTTATAGAATAGTTGCACTTACGAGCCTTAAACTGAGCCTACTGGACCTTAAAAATAGTTTGGGAACATTCAGGGACTGATTTAAAACAAAAGGGAAAATTTTAGAAAAATTTAAAAATTTTGAAAACATGGGTCACACGACTGTGTGGCCAGGCTGTATGTGCATTAAAAGTAAGGTCACACAGTCGTGTAACTCTTTGAGACCGTGTGGAACAACTTGCATTTAAAAATCAAAAGGCACACAGCCATGTGAGGAGACCTTATGCGACACACGACCGTGTGATATCCCATGTCTTAGGCCGTGTGTCCCATAATGTACCTTCAAAAACAAGTTTATTAAATTGTGCTTACTTGAACCACAAGTATACCATTTACTAGCATTTAATCCTATTCAAAACACACCCGGATAAGCCCAGAACTTTTCAAACCACACACATATCATTCAATCTAAATGCCTATCCAATGTACCTTCATTGGTACCACAAATAAACATCCAAAACAATTCAAACTCAATGCTAAAAGACTAACCTTAAACATACATCTCACATACTATTTGACCATTTCTTTCACTTCCCAAATCTACCATAAGTCACCTACTTCAAAAGACATTCACAAGTGACCAAATCACATATTTACATATACATTGACTAGCTAAAATCAAACATATGAACAAGTACTCTCAAAACATTGGCCAAATAGCATAAACACCTATTACATGCCATTTATAACCATAAACATAATAACCAAAGTCTACTAAAATGGTAGATGGATAGTGTAATTGTACTCCCACAAAATTCCAACCGATCAAGCTTTCTGATGATCTGCAAGACAAAAAAAACAACATAAGCAACTAGTACTTAGTAAACTCGTATAACTTAAACGTAAACTTATCTTTTAAACTCAATTTATATGAATTTGATGCATAATCTCACCATCATTCTCATGAATTTATGAAATTCTATACACATCATAACTCCCACAAGTTAGTGAGCTCATCAACAAAAATATATAATCTCATCATGTCATAAACACCTAATAGTAGCATATCAAATATCCCTTTCATTCCTTATTATACCAATTTGCATGACGCATCCAAATCAAAGCATAATATCAACATCTTTCATTTCAACTTTCATGATCACATAACAATTCATATAATTAAGCTTACTCTTTTAAGTCTTTATTACCCGTTTAACCAAATGAAACAAATGACTTTATTATGACATAAGACATTACAAGTAAACATATTTAAAACTCATTTCAACCTTCTATTTGCATAATAAACTTCAAACCATTTATATAGTACTCGTTTAGTTTGTGTACCTTTCCAAATAACTCATTGTTCAAAGGATGCCGTGCTATGTTCCAACCTCGATCTTACACAATCCCCAAACGATGTCATAGTATCTTTCAACTATTGTTTTTTTCATTTTTTATTTAATGCCATATTATCTTTCAACTATGATCTTTTCCTTTTTGATTACAATGTCATAGTTTCTTTCAACTATGGTCTTTTCCTTTTCGATTATAATGCCATAGTATCTTTCAACTATGGTCTTTTCCTTTTCGATTATAATGCCATAGTATCTTTCAACTATGGCCTTTTCCTTTTCGTTTATATCGTTTCATACTTGTATTCACGTAACTCACATTTTTCATCAATTCCATCTATTAACTCACTAAGACAATTTCATCCAATTCAGTATATAACACGATAAACATATACATTATACATAACATAATTATTTGTTAACAAATACGTAAATCAAATAGTGATATATTAAATTATTATACGAACTTACCTAGATTAAACAGTTGCAAAAACAAAGTCGACGACTAGTGCAAAACTTTAGCTTTTCCTCGATTTAAATTCGATTGGTTCGTTTCTTGATCTATAATGATTAAATTCAATTTATCAAATTCACAAACACATATTCCAACTCATTTTTATGCATATGACCCTTAATTTTTTATTATTTACATATTTTCCTAAACTTTATATTTCTCACAATTTAGTCCCCAAACCCGAAATTCTAGATTTATCAAAATTTCACAATTTCCCATGCTAGCCAAATTTCTTTCTATACTTATACATTCCACAATTATTCAAAATTCACAAGAATTCCATTTAAATTTTAATATTTAATCAAATTAGTCCTTAAACTAAAAACTAACTAAAATCACTTTACAAAATAGTCCTAAACAACAGCCAAGATTACAAATTCATCATTTAACATCAAGAATAACTAAGATTCATTAATGGAAAAATCCAAAATCTCTAACAGTTTCGAAAACAAAGATACGAATTAGTTGGACCTAGTTGCAACGATCTCAAAAACATAAAAATAACAAGAAACGAGTTTAAATCGAACTTACATGCAAGAAACTAATGATCGGTGAACCTTAAGCTTTAAAAAAAATGGTGTTATTCATCTTAAATTCCGCAGCCAAGTCTCTTTAGGAAGATGTTGTTTTATTTTTATTTTACTTAAATTAATTATTAAATTACAATTTTACCCTTTAGTAAAACATTCAATTAAACATATAACCGTCCATTATTGTAACATGGTATAATTATCATATAAGTCCTCCCTCATTTAATAATTAAACCATCTAATTATTATAATTTAATAGTGATTAGATTTGACATTTTTTACAATTTAGTTTTTGTAATTAATTAACTATACCTTAATAGCACTCTATAAATATTTAATAAAATATTGACGGGCTCGGTTTATAGAAAAGAGGTCTGATACCTCATTTTCTAAAATCACTTGACTTTAGGGACATACCACTTGAACCTAATTATTAGTTAAATTAACAAAAATCATTAAATTAAATTTCAACGTAATTCTATACTTGACATGTAAATATTAAATAATAATATTTACAGACTCGCTCGTCAGATTTGTGGCCCCAAAACCACCGTTTTTGACACCACTCAAAAAAGGGCTATTACATGTCTTCTCTCTTTTCAGTTTGCAGATCTATTTTGTGGGTATTTTTGTTGTCTTCACAAGTTGTGATAGATAGATGGCGGTGCTTATCGTTCGCTAAAACTCCACTGGCTACCAGTAGTTTTTTTTTTTGGAAAGTGGGTGACTCTTCGTCAACTTTTTAATTTGTTTCTATTTTGAGAGTATTTTAGAATAATAAATGATTTC
Organism: Gossypium hirsutum; assembly: GCF_007990345.1. Taxonomy (NCBI): domain Eukaryota; kingdom Viridiplantae; phylum Streptophyta; class Magnoliopsida; order Malvales; family Malvaceae; genus Gossypium; species Gossypium hirsutum. The sequence goes on along the minus strand of NC_053446.1, from coordinate 21,130,064 downwards.
ATGCATTGATTTGGACCCGTGTTGTCTTCAGTTTTATGTACTTTTTGTTTGTTTTTCTATTATTTAACAAGTTTTCAGTGTTAGAAGTTTTTGTCTGCTCTTGTAGCATATTTTTTAGTCTTGCTTATGCATGTAATCTTAATTTTACAAGTGATTTTAGTGATAATTTTGTTGTTGTCATTTTTAGTTTGGTGAATGCTCGATTCTTTTTTCGATTTTTGCTTGCCGCTTTGGACCATTCGAGACCGATTTCCTTATTGTATTAAGTGCTTGCAATCACTCCAAATAGGCCGTGCTTGAGTTGTGACAAAGTTAATTGTTAATGTGTCATAATATTCTATTGATGCTGAGGTTAAAACCTTTGTTGTGTTGATAGAACTTGTTATTCACTATCTACAAAAAGTATTCACTATTTTTAAAAAAAATTATAATAAATTAATAAATTTACCTTAAAAATAACGCTAAAGTATCCCGCAATCAACCGCAATTATGCAATTATTTTGGAATCAGACAAGCTCAAGAGAGACAAACGTCACTAAAATTCAGCTTTAACTTGGCAAAACTCTCATCTCCACTCAAACAATTAAGGGCCCGTTCTTTTTCCCGTTTCAGAATCACTTTTTCACCCAAACGGCCTTTTCTCTTAAAATGAGCAAAGAACAACCTCCTTTTCTCTTAAAATTTCTCCATCAGAAAAGTGCTTCTCTCTAGACGAAGAAGCTAAAAAAATCTCCTTTTCCTTCGGCTGAACTGCTTTTGGATGAAACTTGACCAAATTAACCTATATTCTCCCCTAAACGTTTTTCCCCTCTGCTGGTTCTCAAAATGTTCTTTCCCCTCTGCTGGTGAGCCGGAGCTTTATACCCAATTTCTTTTCCTCATTTTCGGCTTTCAAAGCTCTATTTTCTGTTATTTGTTCCTCTTCCGAAGCAGGTTAGAATTTCTTTTATATTTCTTCTTCTGTTTAATTAGTTCCTCTTCTGTTTAATATTTTCTTTCGCTGGAATTTGATTGCCATGCTTCATTGTTATAAAATACTCTGTTCTTTCGCTGAATTTTCTTTCAAAGCTCCATTTGTATTTGTTGTCTGTAAAATGTCCCCTTTTATGGTGTAAAAATAAAAAGCAAGTTGATTCCCTTGAGATCTTTTTAGAGTGAATTCTGAGACATTTAATGCCCTATTATTTTCTCTATTATTATATACGTAGGTTGCTGAATCAGTGCTGAGGAATCACATATTTGTTCACTTGAATGACAACAATGACAAGTTTAATCTGCTTATGTAAGTTATAGAGGTTCTCTTTACCCTAGCTTCAACTTAATATTTTAGAGTAAACTTGTCACGTACTGTTGTTTCATGAACACATTCTTTGTACCTTTGTACCAGTCAGTTTTACTACATTACTGCCTTTTTTCCCCTTTTAAACTTTTCCATTTTGTTGATCTTTAGTCCAGGGTTGCATGTCATTCATATTGCTGCTGAGATGGCACCAGTTGCTAAGGTATGTGTTAGCCCCTTATATTTGCTGCTCTCTTGGCTAATTTTTAATGAATGAATATTATAAGAGGTCTATCCTTTTTAGTCTATTTTTCAAGTTGGTGCACTTAACCCTTCTCTATCCCTGATGTCATATTCCCGTTGAAAATTGTGTTCTTCTTCGATTGACCATGTAGAAAAGGAAAACCACAGATGTAGTTTATTAGATTGTTAATTTCTTTCAAGGTGTTGTGCAACCATTTGATATTTTTGCGGTTCTGATGCCTTGAATTTTTTCACTTTTAGTATAAGTACATATAAGTTAGAGGAACATCTTAACATTTTTCATTTCATGCTCTCTGTAATCTTTGCCTTGCTAGGTTTGCTGGCTAATGTTCTTATCCTGTCCTGTGTGGTTTTTCCATGTTCACCAGTGCTTTTTCCTATGGTTATACTTGCTGCTGTAATGATTGGTGTGCATTCCTCTGTGAAAGACAATCTAGAGTACATAAATAGCCAGATACAACTTATTATAGTGGTGTCATTGTTATTTAACTGCATTAAACTCACCCAAGCTCTTGGTGTGTATTAATACATGTAGATAGGACAAATATCATTGTTATTAAGTGGAAACTCGAAGGAGTTAAAAGAGAAGGAACCGGGCACTCATTGTGAATCTATCTTGTTTGTTATGCTATGCAGGGAGTTCATGCACCGGGTGGTAACAGGTTACTTACCAAGTGTGATTCTAATCTTATTTCTGTATGCTGTTCCACCAACCATGATGTTGTTTTCTGCAATGGAGGGGAATATTTCACGTAGTCAGAGGAAACGGAGTGCTTGCATCAAAGTTCTGTACAATATGGGAATTCCATATTTTACCCTCAAATTAGAATCTTAGTATCCATTGCACGCTAAATTGTTCAATTGAAACTATGTTTGCTTTTATAATTCTAAGTATTTTGTTTTATATTCTCAAACATTTAATCTAAAGGGTGATGAAATAGTTAGTTCGATCCATTGTTAATTGAACTATAATTAACTAAACCGTTAGTTGAATTGAGCTTTTTTCTGTTAAAATAATTAACCGAATCGAACCAACTTCAATTAATTTTGTTGGCTTTCTATTGATTTGTTGTTTATATAACTTTTTTTTTTCTTTTGGTCCAAAGTTCATACCATTTTGAAACAATTATTGGCAAACATTACACTAAAATGGTAGTGTGCATTAAATCGGAACAAAAATATGACAAACAATGTGCATTGTCATATATTAGAACAAAAGCATTATAACATTACATTACAATGACAGTTGGAATGAAATTGATAGGTGTTTAATTCATATATGTTTTAGAGTTAAATTCACACTTAGTTTTAGGCTCCTTTTTAAGTGAATTACTAAGTTTAATATTGGGTTTTAGTAATTAGATTTTAGATTTTAGTTAGATAGTATTATGTTTGTTTAATTTTAGTGTTAAAGTAGCCCATCAAATATCTAATTACAAATATTTAATTTTTATATTTAAATATTTAAATATAGTTTATATATTCTAATTAAATTTTATAAATAATTAATATTAATTACTTAGAAATATTTAAAATTAATATTATATATTAAAATATTAACAATAAGTTATAATAAATAATTTTTTTATATTTTTGCTAAAATATTATAATATTAACTAATTTGAACATTATTTAAATACATATTTATTACTTTATAATCTCATGTCTAAAATGGACATTTTATTCTTCAAAAGCACTTTTTGACAGCAATGTCAAACACTCAAATTTCTCAAAAGTACTTCTCAAAAGCACTTTTGAAAAGCGCTTCTGAAAAGCACTTCCCAAAAGTAATGAAGAACTGGCCCTAACTCTATCTCTCAGCTTATTATTGGACAATTAACTAAAAATTTCCTTACATTTTATTACATTTTTCGATCAACCAATAAAAAAAATTCAAAACTCACTGGCGATCACAAAGCACAAGATTCCCGCCATCCAAGCATATAAAGCAACATCTTCTTCATCCTTCTTCCTCCGAGGTACCGGCACCGGCGCTAACGAAGACATGATTCTCGCTGGATTCTTCGACGGTCTTCCCCGCCTCCGTTTCATGTCAACGACTTTGTCACCTCCCCCATATCACCACCATCTCCACAAACCAAAACATCGACGAGATTCAAATCCTCCGTTGGCGGAAACTTCCGGCAACAAATTAAAGGCCCAGCAAAAAACAGCCTAGACCTATGAAATCGAGATTGGTGGTGCTTCAAAGCCTACATGGCTGTCTCCATTACCACTAGATTAATCCAAAGGTAACGCCTTCGGTACTGTCAAAATGTTTAGATCTCTACACTCTGTTTGCTCACTGGTAAAATGCCTTCATATTTTTTGGTTGAATTTTTTCTGTCAAAAACTTCTGTCATTTTCGTTGTCACCTGCAATCTTATTGACTTTTTCTTTTTTGAAGGTGTTATGGAAAAGGTTAACGAAGCAGCGGGGATGGAAATTGATGATCCAAATTCAAACATTTCTGACCAGATCAGCCTCAAGTTCTCAATCAATGGTCAGTTCTGATGTTTCTTTATCGAATTTTTATCTTCCACAATTGCATCAACTGTAGTAATTTGTTGGCAAAATTCATGCAAATTAATTGCAGTTGGTTTCCGTTTTGCTAAGTTGGCCAATTGGAGGATGACCTGGACGCCGGCCACTGATGATGATGACGGTCGGTTGTTTCCTGATGGAGGGTGTTAGATTAAAAAGTTTGTAATTCTTAAAGGGACTAAAAAGAAATATTTCATTTTGTAAATTTTGCAACAAAATATAAAATTGCTGACGTGGCTGCGTGATTATTTTAAAAAATTATTTTAATGATTAAATTGATAAAAAAAATTACAGTGGCAAAAAAAAACCGTTATTTTAATTAGGTGAATTTCAATATAATTTACTTAAAAAATGCTGAAAAACAATTAAAAGCAAAAAAAATGCTAAAAAAACAAATTGAGATATAGTTGTGATTTTTTATTTTAACAAATTTATATATCCAATTATTTTAAATTTAAATTAAATAATACAATGTTAAGATAAATGATGTATATCTTTATCATAGCTTTTAAATTTAATTAAATTATTTTAAAAAAAATTAAAAAAAATCTCAAACTGATTATTTAAAATGAAACTAAAATTTGCTATTTATTAATGACACAACTAAATTTGATTTTTAAAAGAAATTGTAATCTGTAATTTTAAACTAAAACTGATATACAAATAAATTAATGGAGAAAATTTATAATCTATTAATAATATGGGTAAATTATACAGATAGTCAGCTAATTATAAAAAATTTATTTTAGGCACTAAAATAAAAGATTTACAATTTAAGCACTCATGTTATTAAATTGGGGAGTGGGAAGCTAACGTGGTAGTTATAATAATAAATTTAACCTTTAATTTTTACATATTATATCAACTTTGTCATATTTTAAAAAATTAACTCTCAGAATCTACATATGATCTCAATTTAATCCTAATTCTAAAAAAAATTAAAAATATATAAAAATAAAAAATTAATTCAAAAATAAATAAATACTTTCAGAGAGTATAATCATAAATTAATAGTAAATAAAGATAATTATATTAATATTAAATAAAATAAAAATTTCTAAACCCCGTCAGTCTCCCTCTCCAGCCCACCACCGTCCCTCTCTCATGCTGCTGCAAATTGAGATACAACAAAATTGCAGCAGCAATCAAATCACATAGATAGATAGATACAGTTTTATTCAAAAAATTAAATTAAGTATTTTTCATTAAAAATAAAAAGGTAAAACGACTTTTTCAATCCTTCTCAATATTGATATTGAGTAAATTGTTCTCTCTAAAAAAATTAAAATAATTTAACCTGTTTATTTCAAAAGTAAGTAATTAAAGACAATTAATTCCGTTATTAATGTTTTTCACCAATTGTATGTAATTTTAATTGATATAATAACAAATTTAGCACTCAAAGTTTATAGATTCTGTCAATTGGTTTTAATTTAACAAATTTAGCCAGCAATATTTGTGTAACTATTTGAAGCTAAATTTGTTATTATACAAATCAAAATTATGTAAAATTGAGATAAGATGTTAACACTGTGATTAATTGTCCTTATTTTCTCACTTTCAAAATTGACAAGGGTTAATCAATTTTTTTAGAGGGGCCAATCTGCACAATATTAAAATTGAGAGGGATTAGATAGGGATTTTTACCTAATAAAAAAATGGAAACTTTTTCTTGGGCTTTTGGGGCTTTGTTCAGCCCAAAGTTCCTAACCACCTGACTGGATCTTTCTTGGCATCCAAACAGTGACAAATTATCAAATCGAATGGTCCTCAAAACCCAACTCTTGAGATCCTTCTGGAATCTCTTCTCTAGCCTTCTCCGCCTCTCTTATCTTCTTAGTTCTTCCCAATCCCAAACCCAACTCAGCTTTTGTTGCCTGTGCTTTCTCCCCATTTCAAACTCTGTTTCTCTTTGGGAATTTTGGGTTCTTCTCAGTTTATCCACTTTCAATTCCTTCTTCTTTTGATTGCTATTTTAATTAGTTTCATCTGAAAAAAAAAAGAAAAAGAAATGGCTTCCTCAACTGCCCAAATTCATGTCCTTGGTGGTATCGGTTTCGCTTCTTCAAGAAAACCCAACCACCATTCACCCAGAACGGTTTTCTTGGGCCAAAGACTGAACAAAACGTCGCCGTTGAACGCCGCCTTCCTACGACTCGCTAAGACCAACAACAACGGTAAACGGTACAGCGTTGGGCCAGTGAGAGTTGTGAACGAGAAAGTGGTCGGAATCGATCTCGGGACTACTAACTCGGCGGTGGCGGCCATGGAAGGAGGGAAGCCCACTATTGTAACGAATGCTGAAGGGCAGAGGACGACGCCGTCCGTGGTGGCGTATACGAAGACTGGGGATAGGTTAGTAGGGCAGATAGCGAAACGACAAGCCGTTGTGAACCCTGAGAACACGTTTTTCTCTGTGAAAAGGTTTATCGGAAGGAAGATGTCGGAAGTGGATGAGGAATCGAAACAAGTTTCTTATAAGGTTATTAGAGATGATAATGGGAATGTTAAGCTTGATTGTCCTGCCATTGGTAAACAATTCGCCGCCGAGGAAATCTCAGCTCAGGTATGTTATATTAACGGCTTCTTACTTTCACTGCTATGTTGTGTCATGAATTGTCTTTGCTATGTTTATTGAGTTTATTTGACTTGGAAGTTTGAGAAATTGAAAATGTTTTGCAAACCAAATTTATGGAACTTTGGCAATGAATGCATTACGGATGAAGCTTTTTAAGGGTAATGGAATCTTTCTATGGCTAATGGGTTGTTTCTATTTTTGGATATAGGTTTTGAGAAAGCTTGTCGATGATGCTTCGAAGTTTTTGAACGATAAAGTGACCAAAGCTGTTGTTACTGTCCCTGCTTACTTCAATGATTCCCAAAGGACTGCCACAAAGGATGCTGGTCGAATTGCTGGGTTAGAAGTTCTTAGGATTATCAATGAACCTACTGCTGCCTCTCTGGCATATGGGTTTGAGAAGAAGAACAATGAAACCATCCTTGTGTTCGATCTCGGAGGTGGTACCTTTGATGTCTCAGGTATGTTAGATAGTTGAGAAACTATTTATCTACATACATAGTGATTTCATTTATCCTTTATTGGTGAAGATATTAGAAAATGTTTGATTGCCTATTTGTTTAATATGTTATAGTGCTTGAGGTTGGTGATGGAGTGTTTGAGGTGCTCTCTACATCTGGAGACACACATTTAGGTGGTGATGACTTTGATAAGGTAGGTGTACATGATGAATTTTGAACATTCTTCTTTGGGCTAGTTGTATCTTTCAGTGCTGAAGCATGTCATATATGTCATATTTTATGTGCAGAGAATTGTAGACTGGCTTGCTGAAAACTTTAAGAGGGATGAAGGCATAGATCTTTTGAAAGACAAACAAGCTCTTCAGCGGTTAACTGAGACAGCTGAGAAAGCTAAAATGGAGTTATCTTCTTTGACTCAGGCAAACATAAGGTATCTCTCTTCCCTTCTTTGTGTGTATGTCTTTCATTTTTGCACTTTCTACTCGGTGCTTAATGACAAAGACTTTTCTTTTTGGGTTCCAGTTTACCTTTCATTACTGCCACAGCAGATGGACCTAAACACATTGAGACCACCATAACCAGGGTTAAGTTCGAGGAATTGTGCTCAGACCTACTTGACAGGTAGTTATTATCATTTTAATATTTTTTTATCATGTTTAATTTTAAAAAATGGACCAAGTAGGAAAAGGAGAATATGTTGATGTTCCTAATTTTTGTGCTTAATCACTAGGGTTTTAAGTTTCTCTTGTGTATTTAATGTAATCTGAAGGCTAAAGACACCCGTAGAGAATTCCTTGAGGGATGCTAAACTTTCCTTCAAAGACATAGATGAGGTTATCCTTGTTGGTGGATCAACACGTATTCCTGCTGTTCAGGAACTTGTGAGGAAGATGACTGGCAAGGAACCGAATGTGACAGTCAACCCAGATGAAGTTGTTGCCTTGGGGGCTGCAGTTCAGGTGGGTTTATTCTTGTTCAAGTTATATTGATAGCTCTATAGTTATCGTTCCTTTTCAGTTGAATGCGGCAGGGTTGGTTATAGATTTCATTGCAATATGTCTTATTATTGTTTTTAAGTTCTATTTTTAATGTTTTTCCTTATGTCTCTCAATTGGTTGTAGGCTGGTGTTTTATCTGGAGATGTCAGTGATATTGTGCTTTTGGATGTGAGTCCTTTGTCACTTGGTCTAGAAACTCTTGGTGGTGTTATGACCAAAATTATCCCAAGAAACACTACGCTGCCAACCTCCAAATCAGAAGTGTTTTCAACTGCTGCTGATGGTCAGACAAGTGTCGAGATTAATGTACTCCAAGGTGAAAGAGAGTTTGTTAGGGATAATAAATCTCTTGGCAGCTTCCGTCTCGATGGTATCCCACCAGCACCACGTGGGGTTCCACAGATTGAAGTCAAATTTGACATTGATGCCAATGGTATCCTCTCTGTCACTGCTGTTGATAAGGGAACTGGGAAGAAGCAGGACATCACTATCACTGGTGCAAGTACCTTGCCAAACGATGAGGTATGCATTACTTTTGTTGCTCAGAGGAATTGCTCGGAAGCCATCTAAAAGTTCTTTGCACATATTTCATGCATGAATTTGTGCATGTTCATTGGGATTGGATGCAAGAATTGATCATTAACCATTGCCCATTCTGTTGTTAAAATATGCAGGTTGATCGAATGGTGAAGGAAGCTGAGAAGTTCTCGAAGGAGGATAAGGAGAGAAGAGATGCTATAGACACAAAGAACCAGGCTGATTCTGTTGTCTACCAGACTGAGAAGCAGCTGAAAGAGCTCGGAGACAAGGTTCCAGGTCCAGTGAAAGAGAAAGTAGAGGCAAAATTGCAGGAGCTCAGGGATGCAATTTCAGGGGGCTCAACACAAGGTATGAAGGATGCCATGGCTGCCCTCAACCAAGAAGTGATGCAGCTTGGCCAGTCACTCTACAACCAACCCGGTGCAGCAGGAGGTCCTGGTGGACCTGCACCTGGTGGTGAAACTGGACCTTCAGATTCATCAAACAAGGGGCCTGATGGGGACGTAATTGAAGCAGATTTCACAGACAGCAAATAAAAAGGCAGGGTTTGAACCAGGTACGAGAATTGGGTTTTTTGTGGACCGTTGATTTGGGGGGGGGATTGAATTTCCTATCATTTTTGTTCCCTGGTAGTGAAAGAAAACAATTGGTTTTAGGAGTAGAGAGGATGAAGCACGAAATATAGAATGCATATGGGTGTTTAAAGCCTAGGAACATTGTTTCAATTGTTAATGGGTTTCTTGATTTGGCTCCTATATTGAAGGAATGAAAGTTAAGAGTCTTTAGGGTCTACCTTGTGGAATTCTGGTCTGCTCCATGGATCCCTGACAATTGCCACACGATATATATTCTCCCCAAAGAAATGACTGACCATTTTTTGCATTCAAACAAACAAGCTGTCTACTGGCATTATAGGCGCACAAATTATAAGCCAAAGGATCTATTATTTAAGAGTAACAATTCGCGTTTATTAAACTCGTAACACTCCCCTCCTAAACTTCCAAAGACTCAAGTAATGAAATAAATTTTTATAACTTCTTGATATTATTTGGAGTATCCAATCATCAAAATGAAAATATTAGTTCATCATATGTTACGCACCCACTGACACCTGCACTACTTTTTCGATCAAACATATAATAATCTTTCATGTTTCGGACATGCGACACCTACATTAGTTTCTTTAACCTCGAACAAGTACAGTATAATACAATGTCATTATTGGTCACGCGATTGTAACTGTGAGATACGATAGCTGTCTTTAATACCAACTGATATTTACAATCTAATAACCACCTTGCAAAAGATAGAGGGCAGAATCAAAGAACTTAGGCTCACATAAACTCCATCCCTACAGAATGTCGTACTTTTCATTGTGAGATTCAAGTCACAATAATTATGGACAGACCAATTCTCCAGCTCATTTAGAACAGTTTGGATTTGAATTTGACTGTGTCCTGTTTGATATAGAATGTGTTGGATATGAGTTAAAATCTGGTCTTTTAGGTTTTCATCCATTAATATTCAATACATTGATCATCTCCATTCAAATGTGTAAAACCCGCTTATTAAATATGAATGTGAACTTGTGAATGATAATTAAACATATATTAAAACCAGTGACATATATCCTGCATACGGTTGCGCCAATTTCTAACCAAAACCACCAAACTAAGCTAAGTTGAGCCACAAGTTTGAAAGCAATTTTCAAACTTGTTTATTGGTTTGGCTGGTATTATTTGTCCAATGATTATTATTAGTATACAACTCTGTTGATGTAACACTAATGTACAAGACTCATTCTTAGGGTATTGAAAATATTATATCAGTGAGGCAGGTCAACTTGCATTTCACCAATATGATGATGACAAAATCCACGATCCCTATGCTTCCGAGAGATCTACTTTCTCATTTATTGGAGCAATCGATGGATCTTCTGCACTGGATGGTTGAGATTCAAGCTTCGCAGCAGCCTGCAACACTCGGTTTTGAACATCTAAGGATGAAGGTGAGGTCGAAAGTCCAATGCCATTGGTCTCTAACTTCCCAGCAATCCATGAATATGCCACAGCTCCAACTTTAGCAGGACCCAACAACAACCTGATGAGAGGTTACAAAGATGGAACAAAAATATCATTGCCTGTCGCTGAAATTAGGTAAAATCAGTTTACAGATCAAATTATTGGTCACACTTTGTAATTTGACTAAGAATTCTCTATTCCACAATGGACAATAAATTAATGTCACATGTAGTAGTGTTATAGAGGACTTACGTCAGATCTTTCTTCAGATCTTCAGCGTTCTTGTATGAAGAGACCCGCCGGTAAACGGTCTGGTGGAGTCATAAGCCAGCAATGAAGAAGCATTAGAAAATCACCATTACTGGAGGGCCAAATTCAACTTAACTGCTAAAATATTCTCTTCAACATATAACCAAGGAGGTTCAGCACTAAGCCTCAACTAAAAGCAACAGTTCAATGTCGCATTAGTACATGCAAGGAGCAAAAGCCAACTTATCCTCTAAAGTGGATCGATATCACTTTAGGCATCAAAGGAACCCACTCAATGTAAAAGGGGGCATTTAAGTACATGGCAATCAGATATCAAACCATTTTTTACCGTGAAAATCATATACATCTACATGGGACTCAGGAAACATAGTTCCTTATTTCTGGTTTAACTGTGGCTATTTGGAGTGAATCACCGATGGCTATTTTATAATGAATCAATTTTATTATGGTAAACCAGATAATATTTCACACTAAGACCCGGGTCTTAATGGCTGCAGTGAGTTCAAATTTGACTAAAACCTCAGTATTGTCTTTTAAAACACGGCATTCAAAAGATCCAAAATGCCAAAGTTAGTTTCAAATTTGACAAACGAGGAAATCAATGTCAAAGACAGACTTTTGCCAGAACAGTTTAAATCAGGTGAAATAACATACCAGGACAAGGCCAAGAATGCCAATAAGCTGTAATGATTTCTCCCACTCTGAAAAAAGAGAACTGGTAAATCAATAAAAACATTTAAAAGAAAACATTTCTGATGTGCACAAGCATGACAGAATCCCAGGAAAATTAGGTTAAAGAGAACAAAATATTAAATAACAATATGAAAGTTTGAAGAAAGTGAAAACTGCATGCTTGATGAGTAACAATCAATCATTTCTTCTGAGTTTCAATTAAAAAAATTTATATATATTTAAAGTACAAGATACACACCTAGCAGTGCATAAATTGCTGCTATGGAACCCTGCAACAAAGATACTTATTAGAATTTAATGGGTTTCAATTGATATAATTCATGTGTTACATATGAGGACAATGATGACAGTGCATGTTTCTAAATACCAAATATCATTTTAATATCAATTTGGTCTAGCGTAATTAAAATACCATTTTCTTGGGGTTCATTCTTACTAGTACATAAACTGAAGCACATATGTCACTCAAGGAACCTTAGTCTTACCACACCATACCCAAGAACTTGTACTGGAGATGGATTGATATCTTCTAAAATTGCCTCAGCTTCCTGTGGTGAACACAGTTAAGATTTATTACATTAGCAATTTTAAAAAGTAATAAAAAAAGAAGAGTTAGAGAAAGCATATTTTTATTTCAAATAATTCAAGGATGAAATATTTTGAAACCCTAGATCAGTTTTGGCTTAGAAGTGTCCTTAAATTAAGGCAAGACTTTCTAGCAATGTGCAACTGATTATGTTGTCGGATGTTTAACATGTGTGTTATTAGAAGCATATTTTCAATAGATTTCTTTGATCATATGCTATAAGCAGCTATCATATTTGGTAGCAATAACATCTAAGATTGTAACCTACATACAACTCCTAAAATCAATCACATTAACTCAAAAAAAAAAAAAAGTGTTATTTTCCATCCCTCATTTGATCTTGGTCAACCAGTTCAGTCTATCAAATATGAATTCAGTGTTAGCTAAGGTCTTCTAATTACAAAAAAAGAAAAAAAAAAAAACAAAGCGTGGTGCTGGTAAAAGTTCAGCACTGGACAGTACTTAAAAAGTTTTCAGGAAAAGGGAATAGAGCATAAGAAATACCTCATTAAGTATAGAAAGCGTTGTCTCTGGCTTTAGTTCCTTAACTCGGAGACCCTGATTCACCCAAGATTGGAAGCCACCCTGGACCAAGTATGGTCTCTGTGATGTAAAGCACAAATTAACAATTAGTTTATGTAAGCTAATTTGCAATATCGAGCAACCTACAAAACTCATTAAATGCAATAACTAGGGCAGAAGTGCAAGAGGTTAGTAGATAAGATATCTAACAAAAGGATTTAGATTGTACTGAGAGAGCAGGCAACAATGCGGCGTTGAAATTCTGAAATGAGAGATTAGGATTTAGGGATCTAACTATTTGGAGCTTGCATATTTGCAAATTGGGTTTGGTAAATTTTTCTAAACCATAAGTGAACAAATTAATAATAAATTCCAAATCTAACTAGATTTCATCTATGTTGGTTATTTCAATTTGAGCAGAATATGCTCACTCCTTAGACCAAAGACAGTCATTAAATATCTAGCTGTAATCTTTCAGAATAGGAGAACTCCCACATTGATTCTGGTTTCCAACACAACACTATGAGCCTATGACATGAATGTTAATTTACGGAAAAATGATACACTCTTGTGAATTCCTGATAAGGCGACTCCCCTATTTCATCATATTTTTGTGTATCTCAAGGATATTTTCTTATAGTACTCTGAAAATTCAGAAACACATACCTTAACCCCAAGATTTCTCAATGATCTTGCAATTCCTTTGGAGCGACTACCATCAGCATCCATAATTATGACCTTGGACCTGTCCTAGAAGTGGTAGAAAGAACAAAGTCAGAGGTTAGTAACAAAGTGTGTAACTAGTAGTTAAGCTTAAGGTAGATCCAGTAATACTGGATGTGCATGATCACTGTTTAGATAAGAAATAACTCATAATAAATTTATAGAAATAACTTCAGTTTGTCCCCATAACTTCAGAGGTAGTGACAAAAACCAAGATACAAACCTCAATGGTTTTCAAGTTCCGAATAACTACAGCAATCAAGGAGTCATCAAGGTCCCTTCCACTCTTTAATACTTTACCCATAAAGCCATTAACCTGAATACCAATGAACACCATAAAATATAGCGCTTCAGAGAAAAAGAATAAAAGCAAACACCATTTCATATTGCTTAGTTTGCAAAGAGCTTAGAGCCATATTTAGCACTAAGCGGCAGAGCAAAAGTATTGATTTCAGGTAAGATAGTGATGTTTATCCAAACCTCAGGTAAAGATACACATGCATAACGAAACCGAGCTACTCGCCGAAGATCGGGAATGCCATCTCTCTCTCTAAGGACCTTGACAAAGTTAATGCCCAAAAATAAGCCACTTCAAAAGTTCAAATTCAATAGAATAGGAAAAGTAATTTTGACCTGAGGAGAATAATAGATTAACCATCTACGAGGGAAACTTATAACTATTTACAAAAAGAGTCCGGTAACACTGTTATGCCAACAGTGTCAGCCTCTCACAGGCATGCTATTGTATCATTGCCCAGACAAGTTTACAGTCTCTTACCTCAGGCCGGACATCAATAAGGAAAGCATTCTCCTTTCCAGACAAGAGCTCCAAAGTTAGCTTAGGAGATAAGTCCCCAGAGTAACCACCATATGCCCATACCCAGTAAAACACCCTGCACAGATCTGATACAAAATAAAACTCGCCATTCGAGACAAGAAAATATGCTTGACAATGTCTAATTAAAATGAGCACATAAGAACATTCATACCATAAAGTGGCTGAGGTGCCAAAAAGAAGGAAAAATGGGACAATAGGATCACTCGGGTCAAACCCTAGACTCCTTTCCACCCCCTCAATGCCGGTGTAAACCTGGTTAAAGTAAATTGAAATTCAGTGAAAAAAAAATGCTCCCAACTAAGCTACAATGGTGAAATAGCTGATAGGAATCTCAACTTTAGATCTTCAATTTTGCAGGGCCTAAGTAACAAACTGAGGATTAATGAATTTAATGAAAAACGATTTATCATTGACATAGAAAAGTAAATACAAAGGAAAGTTATATGCATGCTCCAACTCATTGTTCCAGTTCAATTGATTCCTATTAATACCAACTACTTGCTAATATCTACAAGTAGAAATTTGTTTGTGGATGGTCAAAACTGATATCTATGACAAATAAAAGGGTACCTGTTGCAGGGCTGCACCAACAGGCTTTAAGGCTTTTCCGGTTCTCTCTTCGTAAAGAGTTAATGCATCTTTGATCTCTGGTGGAAGACGTTCCTTGGCAGACCCATAATAATATCCAAAAGAGGAAGCGCCATTAAATAAAGAATCCTCCACTACAACTATTGTACGTCTCAACAAGTCAACAGCAAAAGCATTAGCTTTATTTGAGGCTTCATTCAAATCATTTGACAAGTTAGAGACCTTATTATCAGCTAATGCTTGAGCATTGTCTACAGCTTCAGAGGCACTTGTTGTAACAGAAGTTATAGAAGAAGTAATTTTATCCAATAAGTTTCTCATAGCATTCTCTCCCCTGTTCACTGAAGAGTTGAAGGACTCATTAACCCCAGTCAGAAATTTATCAAGACTGTTTATTCCACCGGATAGTGAATCGTTGTCAAAGTTCAGGGTGCTAGACGCTGCAATTGGATTCTCAACCATTGTGTCAACAGTTGAGATGGTTTCAGATCCCACCATCCCCATGGAATTATTGGCATTTTCTACTGATTGGTTTGTCAAATCCACAAGTGTCTCCTCTAATGGGTTTGAGTCATTTACTGCTTTGACTGAAGAACTCCAGACATTAGAAATGTTGCATTTAGCATCATTGAACTTTTCTGGGCAAGAATAATTATTAATGAGGTCCATAGGTACTGGTTGTTCAGTGGTTTCAGCAAAACTGGTGTAGAAAGGTTCCATTGCTTGTGGTTTAAAGGACATTCTATGGAGATTTCCTCCTGACATTCCCAGAACAGACTTGTCTTGTGCATTACATCTGAACTGAAAATCCTTTTGGAATGGAGTGAAAGGTCGCAAACCACCATGGAAAGAAAGCTGCTAGAGGCATTGTTTCGAATAAATACCGTTTTAAGGAATGTCAGGATTCAGGAAAATCAAAAAACATTAGTTACATGAGAAAATGAATGCCTTGGCAATGGAAGCAAGACAAAACAAGCAAACATGACCGTCTACTAATTTATTCTATTAAATAAATTCCCAAAATAACTAGAACATATTAATGACTTAAAATAAAAGATATTGTCTACTGAGACACAGACACAAGCATTCCATCAATGCAGCTGTGATTGACCAACCAACTTGTAAAAACACCTAAACATTCAAACAGACTTGATGTTCCATAAGCAATTAAACTTGATTAATTCTATTAAATTTTAGTTACTTGAGCTTGAAACGATCTAAATTTAAAAAATGATATAAAACTCAACTCAAGGATAAAACTAAAGCGGTACAAGCAAGTCAAATAGTGCATGGAAGAAGAAATTTATGGTTTAAGAAAGTGAAAACTCCACCTGAGAATGTGAAGAACAACCAGGGGTGGCTGAGCAAACAGGCAACATAGCGCAAATGTTCTAAATAGCTACCAACCTTTGAAAGTTCACCAAACTCTCATTTCTGCTGGAAGCAAAAAAAAAAAAAAAAGAAGCTCATCAATCTCCAATATAAACACACCCTTTTGAAGAAAAATTCCAAGATCATAAAATGAAATCTTCAAACAAACCGAAAAGGGAAAACTTTTAGGATGATTCAAGGTCAAAGTGAATCAAAAGTATCAGTAGGATAGAGCTTAAGCCATTTGTTAAACTGATTCCTTCATTGAGTTCCTTCAAATCTCTAGACACATTGCATTTAACAATACACAAATGCCAGAAACACCACCACTAAAAAAATAGATTCTTCAACATGGGGTTCTTGAAACTGTAATGAAAAAGAAATAAAGATAACATAAAATCTTCAAATTTGGTACCAAGTAATCCACTCTCTATTGCACAAAAAAAAATGAAGGAAAATAAAATTAAAAACAAGTTGAGAAAGGGAAGAATTGAAGGGAACTAACTGGTTAATGGATATTAGTGAGTAGGAGGGAGAAAGATGAAAATGAAGAAAATATAAATAAAACAAAAAAAGAAACGGGTGACTATGGAAAATCGTGTGGCTTGTCGAAGCCATTGCAATGCCCATTAGCTTCTTAATCTATAGATGGGCTGAGTTGGCTCCTCTTTGCCTCTCGTTTTGGTTTTGTGGGGACGAAAATTTCGTTGTCGGTTTCATCATCGCATCACCAATCAAACTAGGAAAAGAAAATACAAAAATAAAATAAAATCTAAAAAAAAAAGTATCTAATTCGACTTGCTTACTTGATTCACGTAAAATGTCGGTAAAAATAAAAATAAAATATCAAAGGAAGGTCAAATTGTTGAAGGAAAAGGGACAAGTCTGAGTATGGGAAGTATTGTGGACTTGAAATGTAATATGATTTATTTAAAACGCTAATGGGAGGTGGGAGGCTGTCTTATATGTTGCAGTCCAGAGATGGTACCCTGAAAAGGTAAAATTAGTTGTATCTTGATGACTCCAACAGCTGCTTTGCTGTATTTATCATAGTGTAGGTAGTGTAAAGCAAGAAATATTGAAATTGTCCATGTTTGCAACAAAATTGTGGAAATTAGTGACCAACTGCAGGTCTGCGCAGAGAAGCATAAAATTTTTGTTATTTGGACTCGAGAATGTGATGTGTTGGAACTTGGAATACAAGTACATTTGTGTAGGATTATATTCAGCATACCATAATGTGAATCAAATTATTGGTTGACAGAAACTTCCAAGTGTTTCAGGGAAGTTAGCAGCCCCTTGATTTTTACTCCTAAAATAGAGAAAAAGAACATTCATCTTAAAAATATTTAAAAAAAAAAAATGGATCAATGCTACGACACATGGTTTATTCCAAGACTTCCCTTTCATCATTGAACATTGAAATGAAAGGATCAATATTTAACTTTGTTTCAATTCAATAGGTTATACAAATCGAACCGATATGTTAAATTTCATTCGTTGGTTTTATTAACTGTTCATTCACCAAAAGTTGAATTCTCACACTTTATGAAAAGTGAAAATCCAGAAAGTCGAAGCTCATTTTTTTATTATTACATTTCAATGAAAAATGAAGTAAATACACGTAAAGGAAGGAATATATAAAACTTAACGTCAAAACCGAACAATAACAAAAGGTTAAAAAATAATGGGCAACAACAAAAAGCTACCTTCACATAACATGCAAAAATAATAACCTTCAATGCACATATCCAGTGTCTCACAGCATTTTCGCTCCTACTAGGCCTAGACACTGAAATATGGAAGCGCCGCCAGCAGCAATAAAGCTACCTATTTCTGTCGGCTTAACATGTTTTGCGGAATAATATTCAACTTTCACTAGTTTTCTCTTCAATCTTGATTTTAGATGCCGATTTTCGTTGTGCTTCTCTTCTTTTAGATTGAATCTGGCGAACATACTCGGCAACAACAACATGCAACTTCGGAGCGAGCTTACTTGGAGAAGAGACATTAAGGCCTGCCCTTTTCAATGCTCGTTGAAGATGTTTTTCAGCCGCTTGAGCATGGACGGGGCAATGAGGAGGATTAATAGATCTTAGGATTGGTTTCTTGCAAAGCTGCCCACTATATATAAAAGATACCGTTTCTTAAATTTACTAAAACTAATATATTATAAGGCTCAACTTTTGATCACTTTGGCCAAAAAAACATGCAAGAAAAAATGTAGTAAGCAAGTATTACAAGAAACACAAACTCAGGCATGGATAGACATGGTTATCCAATACAGTGACCTACATAAGAAATAAAGCCAACCATAAATGATGCAGTTGTTATCCTACTCGAGCAAATGTATGATAGTAATTGGCACCACTAAGGCAACATCTAAAAATTGTGTACCTATGTGTCCCTAGCATGCAGATCCCAAATGTCCAAAATGGACAGAGCAAAAGATTCAGTGTCTAGTTTTAATGTGTATTTGGCCCAGCTCATGAATGAATTTTTCTGCAACAAAGGTAGAAGTAATGTCTTTTGCTCTTGAAGTTCTAAAATTTTTCTAGCCTATGCAGGAACCCCTTGTGGTTTTCAGACAAAACAATAAACCAAAGCATCTTCAAGAAAGAGCTCATCTATAGTCACACTCAATAAGATCCTTTTGCAGTCTCACTTTACCCTTTAAACTATTGGAAAATTATAACTTTTCCACATTCATCATTTCTTTTACTTCCCCTTGATTTCATTTATGTTTTATGTCTAATTAACAAAAAAATTACTTTCTCAAAACCTATCATCTAGTTTAATAACATTGAATATTTTATTTTTATTTACTAAGAAGAAAATAAATAAAAATATTTTTCAACACCATACAGCACTTCTGCATTAAATTTGCAGAACACTCATGGTAGTTGCACATCAAGTGAATCAGGTTAACCATGTTAGTGACTCTGTCTCCAATGGCACTTCTTTAGTGAAGCCCCACCCATGCCAAAAGGCCCAGTGTCATTTATATAGGTAGTAAATAAAATATCGATATCCAAGTCTCAATTGCAGGTGCAGAACTCACAGAACTTAATATAGTATAAGGTGGTTAGCTAACATGTGGCAGTGGTCCAGTCCAATAATCCCATATACATTATTTAAATTAATTTTCGCGAACAAAACAAAATTACTGTAGTAAAATCACATACTAAGCATATGAGCATTAACATCCCATGCATCTAAGCCCCAAATTTTACAACATAATCTAATTGAATATTATCCCAAATGACTGAAGTAAACATCAAAAGACAATTTAATCAGTGGAGACGAAAGCTGAGACTATGACATAACAGGTAGGATTAGTTTTCATATCCTATGTATCTTGGACTCATGTTTGAGTGTCGGTTACAGGTGTGTGTCCCACAAGGGTATTTTGTTAGATTTTTCTATTTTTTTCCATATATTTGGAGGATCCTTGAAGGTCATACCCCCATATCTATGTCTCAGACACAAGGGTCAGACATGGATGCTTCAATAAAAATGATGAGTTGAAGCAAAATAGCTCATATCCACAGAAGAGTTGATATCAATCCAAATTTTTGGAATGCTTTCAAGATATTGAGGCAACCAAAGCCAAAACTCTCTTCAACCTTTCTTAAGCATGACCACATGCCACACACAACAACTTCATCCTCTTCTTTCTATAAATTATTTCATTCCTGTAGGTTTGGGGCATAAGATTACAAACCAAAGACCATCTACACATATATATTATCTTAACCTATCTTACAACAAATATTGCACGGTAAATGCAACCTCATGGTTAATTAGAACATATATGACATTCTCTCTAATAACACTCGGTCACTCACATCAATCATAGAAACTTCTTCTCCTAGTAAAATATATAATCAAGGATTCTCTATGACATGAGAGAAAATAAAAAGGAAATAAACCATATTCACAAGAACACACCATAGTTGCAATGGCATTTAAATTCCAACATATGTTCTTTCTCTAGAGACTGCCAAAACCACTTCATTGTTTCAACACACAAAGCATCTTTAAATAGCCGAATACCTTATCCCATTCACAACAAAACTGTGGTTGGAAAAGAAAATAGCATCTACTTAAAAAAGACTCTCAACTTAATGTTGATATTCTTAAGATCGCTCGCTCAAGATTCCTCATATCACCGTACAGGATCAAAATTTTATGTTCTAAACAAGAGGAAGAGTCATTAATAAATTCAATTTCCCAAATTCAGTAAATACAAGTGCATAAATGTTACCAAGATCACAAAAAAAAAGGAAAAAAATTCATGATTTTTCCTAATAAATCAATTACAATTAAACCCTAATTGAACTTATAGAAGGAATCGCGTTTAAGAAAAAAAAAGCAGAAATCACATAAAAATAAAATCGTGAATTATATAAAAAGAACTAACCTCTTGATAGGAAAATTACAGCCTCGATATAGCATCTGATTTGTATCCTTCAAAATATGCTTATGACAAAACCGAGTCAACGCCATCGCTTTATCTTTGCAATCTGAAATCTGACACTTGAGCTGAAACCCTAACCCTAACTTATTATTTTCATCGTTCTGTTCGCCATTCTTCTTCTCGTCTTCTTTGAAGGGGCTTTTTCCATACAGCCAATAGTATTCCTTGTGCTTTCTCTTGAGCTCCTCCATTAGACTCCAGTAGTGAGCTTTGTAGAGCCTCGCCAGCTGCTTCACCCGCCGTGACCGCCGACGAAGCACCTCTTGTCGGCTCAGGTAGTCGGACTTGGAGAGGGCCAAGTCCTCGTCGGTGCCATCGATTGTAATGGAATCGGCCATAACTGGAGGTGATACGGTGGTGCAGGATGGAGAAATCGAGTTGGCGCACTTTTTTTTTTTTAACTAAATTGGGGGGTTTTGAAAATTTTGGAGGGCTTCTGTTTTAGTTTTGTTCCGAGAGCGCAAAAAAGAGAAATATTCTATAACAAGCTTCTTCCCCCAGCTCACCTTAACAAAGCCAAAAGAAACCGGTTAAACCGGTCAAACAAAAATTAATAGCTAAACAAAGATTTTTATTCAACGCAAAACCACGTGGGTGGGAGAGTAAAACACTACCCCCAGGGCCCAGGCCCAGCCCTTCCTAAAATCCTCTTCTCTTCCCCATTGATTACATCAGAAATAGAAGGCGGGAAGATATGCAATCAAAGTCCATCTGAAAGACAACTCATCCAACACATGCCTGAAGACTCTTGCACCATCGCTACCCAGCTAGTCTTCGAGTCCTCCCGAATATACTTTTTAATATCAAAAGAGGATGACGTGGATTAATCAAATTATTAAACATGCTACATTATCAAACACATTAAAATTTCATAAATATTTACAGTTTTAGAAATTTCAAATTAAAAAAAATCAGAACTCAAGAAATTTTAGAAAATATTAAAAATTTTATAAAATTACTAATATTCAAAGTCTTATCAATTATTGAATATTTTAAAATTTTTTGAATTTATGTACATTTTATTGAGTTTCTTTTTTTTTTGGAAAGTTTTAAATAATTTTTAATATATTTTTTATATTTTATATTTTTTTTGAATTTATATACATATATATATATTTAGCTTTTGTAAATAAATATTGTAATGGGGTAATGTTTTTGACACAACACAATCTTTTACTAGAATTGTTCTATTACAAAATATATTATGCAGATCATAAGAAATTATGTAATTAAATCATATATATTGTAATTCTTGTTACATAATATATTACAACATATATTTTCGAAAGCTTTACAATATATACTAGATGTTGTCACATTCACTATGTTGATAAAAATATTTCCTTTTAAAATTTATTCAATAATGAATATTGGTGAAGTTGATGGATTGGTATTTTAACGATATTAATCACTTGTTCGATCTTTGGATTTATGATTTATAATCATTTTATTTAAAGATGATAAAAAAGTTAGAAAAAAACAAAAGCATTGTTATAATATTAATTATACTTTAAAAGAAATGATATTTTCGTAATTTCATAACTGAGTTGGCAATCAAGTGAATGATTACACCAACTCACTGAAGTACTTAAATAATACTAAAATCCTATCAGAAAAGTACACATGGAAACCACAGATTTAGAACACATATGTGTGTATATAATTAGCATAAAATAAACAATGAAACATATGGTTAAAAACTAATTAATTATAATAACACGTGAAATATATTTGATACTAAAATAAAAAATTAGATTAAATTATGAGTAAAACGAAATTTAAACATATAAATACAGTAGATTAACAACACTAAATACACTATAATTATTTATCATGGTATTGTAATCAAAATAAAGATGATAAATTGTGCATATTAAAAAAACATATGAAACATTAAAATTAATCTTTGGTTAAGTGGTAAATTTAAAATGTTACTAATCCAAATGACGAAGGTTCAAATTTCACAATACGCATATTTTATTAGTTTTTGTTAAAATGAGAAGATTAAAATACCCTCAAACAGTATAATTTATTGTAATTACGAAAGGACATTTTTATAATTTCTCTAACCAAATTGATCCGATTGAAGGTGACATCAACTCAGTGAAACAGTACTTAATAAAAACTATTGATATTATAGATATAGATAATAAATATTGTAATGAAGTAACATTGTAACGCTCCGAATTTTTGGAATAATAAGTGGCACGGTTCCAAGACCAAATACAATAGAATTTTGATAAATTTAGGAAATAAATTGATTAGTTGAAAGATTATGAAATTAAAAATGTGGAGAATGGTTAGATCGTAAGTGTTGAAAAATTAGAGGATTAAAATACAATTTAATCAAAAAGATTTAATGTAAGCTATTATTAATTATTTGACATGAGAATCGTTTACAATATGTCTTGGTGTGATGAAAATCACTTTTAAATCAAATTGAAAAAGATAGAAAAAGATAAATTTTCATTGTTAACATACTTCAAACCCGAGTTGGACAAAATAGGATAGGTACCTTAATCATTCTATTTGAAATTTTGAAACTCATATATAATTTTTCAAGGTCAATAGAAAAAGGTGTCCTAATTAACATACTTCAAATAGTATATACAATGAATCTCAACACCCACAAGTCATCGAAAACCCTCAAATTCTTAAATTCTCCCAATAATTTGTCTTGTAACAAAAATATTAAATTAAAAGCTAATATAGGTTAACTCAATACCGAGGACAAAGAAATTGAGGTAAAATTGTAAGATCTAGATCCAAGTACAAATGTATATTTTTCAGTTGGTTCAGATGAAGAAAAGAGGCTTGGATTGCCTATTGTATGGTTTGTAGCAACAAAATCTATGACATCTTTATTAGGATGAGAAAAAAAATAACACACACCCACTCGATGTTAGTACTTAGTAGTGTTAGTAGAGGTAAAAGGAGATGAATTGGTGGCTTTTCAATGATTGGTATTGAGAGAATCAGACAAACTCGTCAACAAAAACTAGAATGGGCTTCTCAAAAGATGAATTGGCTACAAAACATTCATTGAGTGTGTTGTTTACTGAAGTTTCTTGCAATAGCTCGTGACAGTAGTAGCACGCAATTCCTCTTGATTCTTGCATGTGATTTTCAATGGTTGCTCAATCCCCTCCTCTATCGGGCATCTCTTCCATCTACCTTGATCGGCAAGAGAACTATTATTCAGCTATGATGAGTGTGAATTTCTTAAACAAACTACTATTCTAAAGGCGTCACGTAAAGTGAAAATCTCAGACCCAGAGATTTGAAGCAAAAAAGCTCATAATAACCATAAGTTGTGAGAGATTTATCTTGTATTCTCTCTAATCCATATCTGCCTTGTATTACCCTTAGAAGGGTCATTAATAAGATGATCATTCTTATCAGTACTTCTTAAATAAAGCTCCATCCTTTTACTCCAATCCAAATAACTAGGACCAGCTCATGCTCAGTAATTCTTGTAATTACAGGAACAACACCCATCAAAGACTTGGTCTAAACCATTTTATAAAACCCCCAACACCACCCAACCAAGACTGCTAACGTCAACAATAAAACCTTAATCACAATTGACAATGCCTGAAAATTCCAGCAAATAATCCCAGACCAGACACAAAAGGCAAATCCAAATAACAAAATGATACCCAGCAATAGCAACAAAAAAGAAAGAAAGAAACATAGTCGCTATGCCACCAATAATAAGGAACAAACATACAAGAGAGCAGAGACTTATGGAAGCCAGTTCCTAGGAATCTGGTGATCAAGCTTTGTAGAGCTTGTTGGTGGAAGTACTTGGGGCTGTTTGGGCATGACAAAAGTAATCTTGGATACCGTGTACATCAGAATGGGAGAAGAAAGCGACATATAGTTTCATTCAACTGATCACATATTTATATACAGTGTAACCTCCTAAAATAGGAAAGAATCAACTATTAAATACTAAATATCTGCTTATTTACAAATCTAATCCCTATAATTCTGCTACACACAAATCCCGATGATTTTGTTGATTACAATCTATTCAGTAATAATTAGTTCCTATTCTGTAACAAATAGAATGATGCTTACCAAATTGTTTATCGTGATTTTGAGTCTTTTATATTTAAAGTCATTAAAAAATAAAAATAAAAAACTACAAAAATATATAAAAGTGTAAGAAATATAAAAATTGTGAACCTTATAAAATTATTATAAATGACTAAAAATTATAAAAAAATATTAAAAATACAAAATATTAATTAATTTTTTTAAAAAATTCTTAAAAATATTTTAAAATATAGAAATTTATTAAAAATATTATAAAATTTATTTTAAAGTGCAGAAATTATAAATATATATAAAATTATAAAAATATCATTACAAATTAAATCAATTTTTAATAATTTTAATATTTTTTCTATATTTTTAAATATCTTTCATTAATAATTGGTTTTTATGATTTTTATTTTTTAATAATATTTTTAATAATTTTAAATTAACTTAATTTTTTAAATATTTTTAATAATTTTCTATATTTTTAATATATTTTCACAAATTTTACAATTTTTTCATAATTATATAATATTTTTATAGTTTATATAAATTAAACAAATAGTTTTTATAATTTATATATTTTTTAGGCATTTATAATAATTTTTATAAGTTTTTAATTTCTATTTTGTTGCACTTATATATATATATATATATATTTTATAATCTTTAAATATTTTTATAATTTTCTATAATTTTTAACATTTTTATTAATTTTAAATATAAAATATCAATTTTTGCCACACGCAGCAATCTTGACGTACCACGTGGCAAAACAACGTAAAAAACAGCTATCAATACTATGTAATGGTTGACTGTTGATTTTAACAATGAAAGGTTTAATTTATTAAAATTTTAATATACAGGCATTTAGTGGCTAATTGTCAATTAGATAAAACATATACAACTTAGCCATGCGATTTATCCAATTTTGCTGGAAAGAAAGCTAAACTTCCTTGAAGCAGTGAAATTGGAAGTTGAACGTCTCCAGCTTAATATTTCTGCTGCTGAAAGAGATAGAACTTTGTTGTCTTTAGGAACTTATCCGACCATAGTTCTTGATGCATTGGTCTTGGACTATGTTAGGGTGTTGATCAGCTCACGAAGAAGAGTCCATGCTGATACTGCAGCCTATAAAGCTTTGGATGAGGTTACAGGGTCCTCACTCCTGGATGGCCTTTCTGATAGGAATCCGCTGTTTGCTATTGAAGTTTTGAAACAATTACTTGCTGGGGAGGAATCACTTGCCGAGTTTCCATTACATTGTTCTTTCATTGATGCAATGTCTGGATAAGTTGAATGGTTCTCTTAAAATAACCAGGTTTGCTAAGCATTGGCGTGAAAAGCGTCTGCTGCTAAGCATCTTTATTAGTTCAATTTCAATCAAGAAGGATATATCATCTCCAGCTGCTTCATGCTTGTTAGCTACCATCACCTTTCCAGACTATGAAACACATTGACTGTATCTTTCATCGTCTGGTGATGATCTATTTCCTTATTAAAACATGAACCTATTTGTACTTTGTGCATGTTTGAATTCATAGTATTTTAAGAATGCATTTGACACCAGCTGAACTGTACCCAAATGTTTGATTTTATACCTAAAGATAATCATGTGTAGTTAAGTATTTGAACTTTGCCTCCATTAACCAAGTGTGACATTTCTCCAAAGGCCATAAAAACCCAACAGCTTTTGGGTTTTGATAGCCAATTGGGGATATGTCTGTCTTCCTTCAGAAATAGTTATGACTTCCTTCAGTCACCAAGGGATCTTTCCTTTGTCCCATTTCACTAAAAAGCTCATTCCTCTAGGAAAAGAAATAGAATAAACTACCATTCTATTTCAACCACCATAAATAACTATTGACAATATGCTATATATTCGTACTAAAAACTTTGCCAACTCTACAGTTTAGCCCCTAGTCTCCTCTAAACATCGTAGGTTCATATTGTAAGTGAAATATTACTTTTATCTATTCAATTGTGCTTACAAACGTCGGTTCCGGTACTGCAAATTCTGGTTAATGATGATTACTCGTAAACACATGCATGAGCCATGTTGCTGTTGCTTATTTTTGCTCATATATTCATTTAGCATTATTTTGGTACCATCTAAATCCAGTTCCTGTTATTTTCATTTAATGTCAATTCACTCTTTACAATCATTTCTCAGAATATCGAGTACGATTATTTTTCATTTAGCATTATTTTTGCTCATATATTCATTTTACAGGATATGGAGTAGGATACAACATGGTGACCATCACGGAATATAGATTGCCTGAAGTGAAACCAGTAGCTGTTATGTACTTCGATTTTCCCCTTCTCAGTTGGGGCTAAGGGTTCATACCCTTAGTCATGATCTTGAAGTGTCACATGTCATCTCCCATAGATGAGTCTGAGGCAAGTTGGCCAAGTGTCTGTTACCGTAGGTCTAAGTAGAGGGTTGATTAGGCGCATTGTTATTCACATGGGTGAATAGTCTAGGAGCAGTTGCGAGGGGTGTGTTCGAGAGATTATATCTGAGGGGTTGTTTGAGGAGTGTTTCTGAAGTGTGGAGGTTTGAGGAATGTCTCTGAGGGGTGTAGGTATAACACGTGTAAATATAATAATTTAATGGGTAGACTACACTTAGTCACTAAATTATGGGTAAGTTTTTGTTTTAGTCACTTAACGAAAAAAAGTTACCATTTAATCACTGAACTATTTAAAAGTTTTCACTGTTAAAATCGATCCTATATGATTTTCTCTGTTCACACTACCTGCACCAACCAAAAACTCTATTTTCCCTTATATTTTTATAGTTTAGTTTTTCTTTCATGAAACAACTTTGGACGTCAAGAATTTACGAACCAAAATTCAAATAGCTTTTTTTTTTTTATCTCCGACACTAATCGTAAGATTGACTTGGATCTAATAAGGTATGTTTTTCTAGTCATCGATGGTATTGATCCACCGTACAGGTCGCCGAATTGTCGCTTGGAGCTCGCTAGTGGAACTTTTTTTTTAGAAAAAAACTTAACAACCTAGTGACATAAATAAAAACTTTTGAATAGTTCAATAACTTGAATGAAAACTTTTGAATAGTTCAGCAACTATACTGTAATTATTTTTAGTTAAGTGATCAAAACGAAAACTTACTCATAGTTTAAAGACTAATGGTATAGTTTACCCTAATTTAATTGATGTTTGTGATACATAAAATAATTATTATAAATAATGTGTAAAAATATTTAATTTTAAATATATATATATATATAATTTCATAATAAATAGGGTAAAGTACAAGAATAGTCACCCAACTATTAAGTTTGTTCTATTTTTATCATTCAACTATTAGTTTTTTAGATTTAGTTGCTCAACTTTTTAAAATTAAATATCTTGTCATTAATTTAGTAACGATCTAACATGAGTTTTTTTTATTGATCTCTCAAATTTTTTTTGATTAGTATTAAATTACTAAAATACCATGACTAAAAACTTTACTTTTAACTCAACTTTTTTTTTTCCAAGAAATTTGTATGTCTTATAAAAAAAAAATTAACAACAAAAAAAGAGTAACACTTTTTGAACAAGACAAACAATATACAAAAGGATTTAATTTGGACATAAGACAACAAAACATTGTTTAACAATGACATGAAAATTGATACAAATCACAACTTGGAAACAACACAAAATTCTACCATTAATAAGCCATGGAACAATATGTTTCATCTTTCCACACTGGCTATTAAAATCATCACCTTAAGAAGTCGTCACATTAATTTTCATAATTAAAATGGACAACAATTAATTCACAAAGTCTTCTCCATAAATAAATTGATTAAAAGTGAGGTTTAAATTGTACAACCATCATTACCATTTTTTTAATTGGCCTTCAATAAAATTCAAATCTCATCACATTTTTGAAACCTCTTTTTAAACTAGGTAGCTCATTACCTCGGATGATGAGACCATCTATGGTGGAAAAAAATGAACTCAAAATCTTCATTAATCCAAACTTTTTGTATTTTTTCTCATTCCTTATCAAGCAAATCTCGTGAAAAGAAAGAACCACCTTTAATTTCATTTTTTTTTTCAAGTTTTAGAGAGTCACTCTTGATCAAAGTGCATCCTCAATATCTTAATGATTGTCACTTATCTTGTTTTTAATTATACTTTGGGTGTCACACCCGGAAATGTTAAAAAGATTAAGTGCCACAACAATTATGAATATTAAATTAGAAAAATTTTCTGTTTAAGCAGGTTCTAGTGTAAATTAGTGAATCTGATGGACTGCTTGGTAAATAGTTTGATTTCAACTGTTAGTCTCGTTACATTAGAATGGTTTTCTTTAGTGGGAAACATTAGATTTGATGTTGATGAAATGAGTTTTGTTGAACGAGTGCGGAAATGTTACATAAAGAAGAGGCGTCATTCTCCTATGCTTATTTTCTCGTCTGTATTCATCTTCTTTTTTGGTTTGTTTTGTAAGAGAGAAAAGTTAAGAAGTGATTTGGTTTGTTTTGGTGCCTGTCAAGTTTGAAAATGAGAAAATTGGTCTCTCTCAACAAAAATTATAAAAAAAATTTAAAATATATTTTAAAATTTCAAAATATATTTTAAAAATCAAAATATTTATAAAAATTCTAAAATTTATATTTTTTTAAAAATTATAAAAATTTTAATTTTTTAAAAAATATATAAAGAAAATAAAAAAATTATAGAATAATAATTTTGGGACTTAAATAAGTTATCTAATTATTCAAGTTTATTATACTAAAGTTTTTATTATTATTATTTTACTTTGAAAAAGTTTTCAAATATATATATATATATATGGTTTCAATTTTATATACTTTAACATGAAATTAGTTATATTGTAGCAAGATTTTAATTTGACATATTTAATTTTTTTAATTTAACTTTAACATTTCACTCTATTTGACTCGATTCAAGAAAATTTCAAATCAAGTTGGGATGATAAAACAGGACTCGTTAACTCAAAATTTTTTCACTTGATTCGATCGAATACTCACCCTAATATAAAGTGTTACATCAGGTCATCTCATCAATACCCACTCCATTAATTTTAAGATCATTATATCTATTTTCATACTCTAATAGTTCAATTATGTTCTCATTAGTAGAATTGATCCTTAAAGAATAATTAAAAAAGCTTGTGAATTATCATGGTCCAATGCTAGCGTTCTAAGCTCTCCTTTTATCTTAATTGACTCATTCACTTACCAATGTATCTTGATAGTGGCCTCCATGTACACCCTCACCATCTGCTCTTTTATTACGCATAAGTTACAATTTTAGTCCCTATACTTTAATTTAATTGTTTTTAATTCTTGTATTTCTTAAATTTTAAATTTTAATCTCGATCAAACGATAATCATTAAATTAATTAAGTTAAAATTTACGATTTATCAAATGCATAATACTACGTTAATTTATTATTTTTATATAATACTCACAAAAAATAACATCATCTTAATTAATGATTCAATTGCTACTGTTTTGAGTTAGTATTAAAACTTTAAAATTTGAAAAGTGTAGAAAATTGAAGAATATGAACTAAATTCACAACTTGCTGAATTTGACCTAATGGATTAACTATTACTATTTAGATTAAGGTTAAAATTTCAAAATTCGAAAACCATAAAAACTAAAATTTACCATGAGAAATACATGAAGTAAATTTACCAATTTTCTTTCAACAAGAAAATTGACCAAATTGAGTTACAACTAGTAGAAGGATTAATATCAAAATTTCACCTCAAATTATTATTATTATGTTGCTGACCTGAAATTAGTTAATACCCAATTAAATTGAGTAAATGGCCAAAAATACCATTACGCCCAAAACAAAACCCTAGAGAAAGCAATTTAAGCAAAAAGAAGAAGAAGAAGATCTTAGCCGTTGATCTAAAGTCTATCATGGTGTCTCGATATTAGGGTTTTTAAGTTCTATACTACCTTTTATATAATCTATCTCCTCCTCCTTCCCCTTTAGCCGTCTTTCCCTCCCTCCCTCTCAGATCAAAGCTTCAAAATGGTAAGTCTTTCTAACGTCTACGCTCTCCCATCTTTTTCAACTTGAAGATGTTTCTCTTCGTATGAAGGGCTTTAAGAAAACTTTATCAAACTGCTTGGATATTAATGAAATCTGATGGCTTTTTGAGTATTGATCATTTTTCCACTCTAGGTCTTTTTCATTCACCCTGTAATCACTCTTTAATATTCTTTTTAGTAGGTTGGTTTTATTTTGATTTGCGATTTGTTGGTAGTCATTTTATAGTAAAATGAAGGGGTTTAATCACTGTTTCTACTATAAGGTGCTAGAATAATGAAGGTTCTCCTTGGTCATTGTAGGCATTTGTCAAGGCTCAGAAAACCAAAGCTTACTTTAAGCGGTTTCAGGTTCCATACAAAAGAAGGAGAGGTATTTGTTTCTGTATAATGGTTACTTTGTGTTTATAATTTTAGAAATACTATTTGATCTTCTGGCTTTTGAGCGACTCTCTGATATGATTTATTGAATTTATTATGTGTAGAGGGAAAGACTGACTACCGGGCTAGGATTCGCCTAATCAATCAAGACAAGAATAAGTACAACACTCCGAAGTACCGATTCGTTGTCCGATTTGTATCCTTAAAGTTGTATAGTCTCACGTTGTCATTATACTTTTAGCTCAGCAACCAAATAGTTGAAAAATCCGAAATTTCCTACCTAATTTTGTTTAATTGCAGAAATATTAGCCTAGCAAATGTTGTGACATGAAAATGAAGTAATCCAATTGAAGTACTGTGAATTTGATTAATAACTCTACTTTTAGTGCTTTATTTTTATTCTGATATTCTCATTGAAGACATTCTCATTCGTTTGCTGGAGACATTTCTAGTTTGTAAACCTTGACGTTTTGATTAGAGCAACAAAGATGTCACCGCACAAATAGTTTCTGCTAATATTGCTGGTGATATGGTTCTTGCTTCTGCTTACTCACATGAGCTTCCACGATATGGGCTTGAAGTGGGTCTTACAAACTATGCCGCAGGTATTCTATTTATAGACTTTGGATTATCTGTAAAATAAAATTTTAATTTTTTAACATGCTTTTGGTAAATTCCGACAGCTTATTGCACTGGTTTGCTGTTGGGGCGCCGTGTGCTTAAGATGCTTGAAATGGATGAAGAGTATCAGGGCAATGTAGAGGTATTATATATACAGCCTTTCCACCATTTTCTGGTAAAAAAAATAATAGATATTGTTTCCTACATGATGTTTCTTTATTGATGGATTATATATTACTAGGCTACTGGAGAGGACTTCTCAGTTGAGCCAACTGACACAAGGAGGCCTTTCCGTGCTCTCCTTGATGTAGGGCTGATCAGGACAACCACTGGCAATCGTGTTTTTGGTGCTCTAAAGGTATCATAAAAGATTTATTTTTGGTTCTACTCTGTTTTAAATAATACCATTTTCTAGTATGTACCTTTCCCCTTCAATGGACCAACTATTCGAGTGCATATTTTTGAAACATTCAATTTTGATTTGTGCCCTAGAATCCAATTAATTGTAGAGGATCAGATCCTTTCATTCACTGAAGTCTGACATTTCGAGTTAATAGAATTTGCTTTGATCTTAACAGGGAGCCTTGGATGCTGGTTTGGATATTCCTCATAGCGACAAGAGGTTTGCTGGGTTCTCCAAGGACAACAAGCAGCTCGATGCTGAGGTTCACAGCAAGTACATATATGGTGGCCATGTTGCTGCATATATGAGGGTAAAAGATGTTATCTATAATAGTATCTCTCTTTCATTGAATTCGGTGATATAACGATTCATTTTTTATCCCTTTTCCATCCGTAATGGCACATTATTGCTTTGTAGACTTTGATGGAAGATGAACCCGAGAAGTATCAATCTCACTTCAGCGAGTATATTAAGAGGGGAATTGAGGCTGATAACATTGAGTCCTTGTACAAGAAAGTTCATGCTGCTATCCGAGCTGATCCAACTGCAAAGAAGACTGAAAAGGAGCCTCCTAAGCAGCACAAAAGGTCAGTGTTCAGTGCAGTGCAACTTGTGTGAATGCCATTAAAACTTGTATTTAAGTTTCTTTATGAATCTCTTACCATTTTTGTCTTCTCTGTTGCAGGTTCAACTTGAAGAAGCTAACATACGAGGAAAGGAAAGCTAAGTTGATTGAACGGTTACACACCCTTAATGCCGCTGCTGGTGATTCAGAGGAAGAGGATTGAATGTAGGAATGCTCATTTCAAAGCACTAAAATTATTACATGCTTTTCTTATTATACATTGCTGTTGACTGCAGTTTTGTCCAGAACTGAGTTGCATTTTGTAAGGGGTTGAACTTATTTCACATTTTGTTTCAATTTTGTTTAGAGTTTTTGTTATTTTTTGCAATTGGAGTGTAATTGAATTATTAGGTTTTTGGTTATTTAGTTGCTTGTGAAATGCAATTTTAGCCAGTCACAGGCTAGCTTTGCAAAACTTCATCACTAACACTTAAAAAGGTTTATGAAGGTCTCAGTAAAAATTTAGTTCCATTTAAGGTTACTTGTTTCCTAATTTCAAAGTAAATGTTTTGACTACAAATGCCATCTAAAGTGAGGGTTATACTGAAATAATATGGTATGTAGAGCAAATATTGAAGATTGTTAAGAAAATTTATATAAATTCAGCCAAAACTTATATCAAGATGATTGGTTTGAAGTGAATGTTTTATAATATTTGTGTTTAATTTTTTGTATTTTATTGAAGTATTATTATATGCTATGTTATTTATATATTTTTTTTATTTTTTAAATATTAATGAAGTTCTCTTTTTAACTCTCTTTTACTATGAACTTATGAAGTTTCTCCACAAATGACATATGTCTTATTTACTTTTATATATTAATTCTTTATTATCTCTACATGTGTTATACCTTAAACCCATCTATAAAGGAGTAATCATGTTATACAAGTGGAGTTTTTTAGACTTCACGAGTAGGTTAAGAGCAAGGTAGTCAATACTATACCGATAAGTGTACTATTTTTATCTTGATATTGATATGTACTGGTATTGGTATGTTTTAGTGTATTGTATCAAGTTTATCAATGTTTTTAAACTTTTGTCATATATATATTTATAATCTAATTTTTAATTTCTTGATAAATTATATATATTTAAATATTTTTCGTATATATATTTATTGTCGAAATTTTAGTTTTTAATAAATTATATATTATTTTGGTGAAAAGTAAATTATATATTAGGACAATATTTGGTATACTGTCAGTGGAGTTTCTAAACTCCAAAAGCAGAGTAAAGAGTTGGCAAGTGTAGTAAAGAGTTGACAAGTGTTCTATAGGGGTATAGTAAAATCCTAAAAAAAATAAATATTAAAAAAAAAGATACACATGGTAATTTTTAAGATTGCTTGTGAAATAAAAAATACACTGCCAATGTAGTAAACACTAACCCTTATGTATTTTATATACATGCATATATATTTCCATTACATTCATTTAAATATATTTATATATAAATATAAGTTTTAAAATTATTAATTAAATTCAATAATTTGATTTAATAGCTGTTAATTTTTAGAAAAGTTAAATTAGTTAAGAAAAAAATAAAAGTTGGTTTAAAATATCAATAATTTAAAATTATTGTACCCATCGGTATGCACCGATATTGACTGAAACAGGTTAAAATACACCAAAATGTTGATTAAACAAAAACATACAAGATTTAATACAAATTTAGGACCAAAATGATGCATATCGACTGGTACGATATAAACTACTATGGTTAAGAGTGTGACAAGTGTTCCGTTGATTTATATATTTAAAATTTTAATGTACCCTGTACATCATCTTTACTACCCTTAGTATGCTTATGAAATTTAAAAAACTCCGCAAGATAAATTTCATATTAAATATGGAATAATATTTGGTACACTATTAGTATAGTTTTTGAACTTCACAAATTGAGTCAAGGGTTAACAAGTGTCCTATAAAAATATAATTAAATATTAAAAATAAATATTTTAAAAACAGAGACATATAACAAATTTTTAAACCTGTTTGTGGAATAAAAAAATATACTAACTGTGTACAAAATAGTAATCCATTTTATATATAAAAACTATTTAATACATTGTGTTCTAATTTTATATTCCATAAATAAATTGAGAGTTTGACAAATATATTACAAAGTAGAGTAAAAAATATATAAATAAATGTTACAGCTTCCAAAATCTAAAAAACTTGACTATAAAATAATTACTCTTACGCTTTTATGAGGTTTGAAGTTACGTGTTGTAAATAAGCAGCAGGACCGAACACAGATATCTTAAGGTCATAAAAGGGTCCTACAACAAAACAACCTTATCGAGTCGCAACCAATGAGTTTTCCTATCTGTTTATTTCCAAACCTACAAACACTATCCACTTAACACTCTCATTCCACGTCACAATTCGACTATAACTAAGTCCTTTTAAAAAAATGTTGGCCCTTTTATTTATTGGAGTTTAAACAAGTCCCCCAAGGTTGAGACTTGAGGCAGAGAGAGTGTCAATGGCACATTCACTAACTCCTGTTCCAGCCACTTCAATAACCCCCATTGCCAAATCAACCAAGCTTGCATCTCACATTCCTACTTTAAGATTGCAGACGGTGTCAGCTTCTTACCAGACACCCCATCATGTCTTGGATGATAAACTTGTTCATCGCAGGTTTGCATATTGAAGCCCTTTTATATTGCATCATTTTACGCATATACTAATATGCCCATGTTTGAAATTTTTGCAGTATCATAGAAAGGGTCTAAATGTTTGGGTTTAGTCCTTAATTTTTGGTGTTTAACTGTGACTTGTGAGGGGAAATCTTATGCTTTACTCTCTAAGCTAGAGAATTACCCTGTCTGATACTTGCTAAACTTCTGGGTTTGAAGTTCAAACAGACAAATTATAACTTTCCAACATTGTCCGTATTATGTTATGGAGGATGCAAATAATGCAACATTATGTTATGTTTGTGGGGTTGGGTTATTTGGTGCAGGACTGTGACATTGAGCTTGGCAGGGGCAATGCTGAGCTTGAATGTTGGTGACCAGAGACAAGCAAATGCAGCTAGAAGGCCGCCACCTCCACCACCAGAGGAGAAAAAGGACCCGAGTGTGAGTGGGGTGCAGGCTAAAGTGTTAGCTAGCAAGAAGAGAAAGGAAGCAATGAAACAAGCTATGGCCAAGATGAGGGAGAAAGGGAAACCTGTTGATGGCACATCACCACCATCTGAATAGAGTTCGAAAATGTACATGCCTTTTTGGAAAGGAAACTTTGTACTATTCTTAATAAGCAACTTTAATACAATTTTTATTCATTTTGGGTATTTCTCAAAACTTAAGGATCTTCACATTCTAGGGCAAAATATGATGGGAAAAAAGAAGTAGAAGGCTACTGATTAAACATTCCACAACATTGCTTTGTGTATGTGCTCAGGCAAGAACATTAAGACCTTAACAGGGTTTTTTTTTGTCTTGTAACTGTATCCAATTCGAAATTGTCAGCTCTTTAAAAATATATGAATGACAAAGCAGAAACATCAAAGCAAAAATAATTCTAAAATTTAGTCATAGTAGACAAAAAATCCTTACAGTATAATTTTACAGTAATAAGTATATATGAAGCCTCAAAATTGCAGTCCGGCTCTAAATCTTTTAGGAATACATTGTTTCAGTCCAGCAGCCAGTATGAATAGTTTTGCACAACACAGTTTGATCCAATGCTTGCTCTGGATCACACATCATTTGCAGTTCATTTATTCTTGGGGGTTCTCATTGGATGTCACCCCTGTTGAGTTGTAAGCAGCATCAGCTGAAGAGGTGTCGATGTCATTCAGGCCCAGTTCTTCATTTTGTTCCCATGATCTCTCATATTTCTCAACTGCAGAAACAATCCAAATTTGTTGAATTGTACAAAGGAAAAGAGCCAACATAAGAATTATTGGAAAAGAATGGTAAACGGGGTAGCAGCTCTTTGTCAAGATTAGAGAACTTACAAATTAGTTGATGGTCATCTTTAATATCATCAGTTGCTGGTGCAATAAAAGAGTTAGCTAATGCATCATCCAGAATTAAAGTCCAAGGTTCTGTCATGCTCAAAATCTGCAAAATAGCAACCAGACTCCTCCGTGAGAAGAAAAAAGGTTAAGGTTTTTATTCTTTACTTGTACAGATCATTTGATGTTTATCTCATTCTGCAAGAAATAAAAGTGTCAAGGACTAACGGATGCAAAATATCTCCATATCTTCCCCATATACATGTAACAAAAACACAAGAACAAATATATGGGTCATATGTATGGTTTAAGTCTTGAGGAAGATGAGGCAGTAATCTTCATTGTTAATTTTGCATGTTTATTGCTATACATCTCAATCTATCCTCGATTTTAAATACACCGAGTATCCATCATATTTAAATTTAAGTTATTAATTGATAAAGAACATGCATTCTAGGCACTCGTATTTATCAAGAAATTGAAATGGCACAAAGGCATACTGACTGGCAGAGCTGAAACGAACCAGTATTCTCTGTAACCAGGTTACATAAAATTTTACCAGAGGCAGTGTTGAGATGGTACCTTGTTCAACCTTGCTTTAAAGTCTAGCCACTTGTTTTTCTTACATTCGTCAAGACTATCTCCAAAAGTAAATCCATGCACTCTCTCAAGGCCTGAACACAGAGATTGGGAATAGTACAATTAATATGCATAATATATATAATTAAAGCACTTCACGTCAAATTCATGCAATGAGGAAACAAGGTAGTGATAGTTGCCCAAGAACATCAAATAAAAAAAAATGTGGAAGTAAATAGAGGGAACTTAGTTGAATAACCTAGGAATGAAGCAAAAGTTTTAGCCAAATGAAGATGTGGAGGTCTACGCTGTACATAGTAGCAAACTAGCCTCACTCTGCTCTAGAAATATAAAGCATCGCTTGTAAGATAGAGCCATTACAGGGTGAAAGGCTCAAACTTAGTAAATAAAGGTGGATGTGGACTATAAACAACAGAATCAGCAAGCAAAAGAAATTTAGTCTCACTCTCTTCTGGAACACCTAAACGAGGTTGTGAAGAGAACCATTTGAGGGTGAAGTGCTCAAACTTAGCAAACAATGAAGGAAAAAGAACTATAAATAACAGAATCAACAATCAAACAGAGTTTCACATGGAAAAACTAAATGAGTAATAAAGTACTCACTTTCACTAATTTTGGTAATCAAACCTTCAACCGTTGTAACAACCCCACCAAGTGTGCCACTAGCTAGCTCCAAATCAAGTTCTGGGACTTTTACACTTGCAGTATCTGACTGATAAACTTACAAAACCACTTGTTAGATAACTTACCATAAGCATGGAAAAAAGAACAGGCAGAACATGCGATTTCAATCCCATGAAATGTTCATTACATGTTTGAGGCAAAGGTGACGCACAATGTAATAATAGTATCAAAAACTTGAGAGGATGCAATGTCAACTTAAATTGCTAAATGTGCAAACTAAATTAATGACTATATTAGTACCTGTTACAGCCATGAAAATATATTTTATATGGCCAAGATATGATAATACTGTGGATGCAATCAGCCTTTAAGTGTGATTGCTAACAATCCCTATTGTAACCTTATATTTCCTTTTTCCCTTGATTTCCCTCTAATTGAAGCTCGGGGTGTTTATTTACATTTCACTCTCATATTCAGATAAGAAAATTGTCTACATCAAATGCGAAATGCCACTAGACACCCTTCTCAAAGGAAGGCTGCTTTGGCCAAAACATAACTTTGTAGATTTACCTCCACAAATTACATCCGCAAAGATCTAAAAACTCTTAAACATTCAATTAAGAACTAGTGGCTTTTGCAAACAAATGCACTATATTTGTCTTGTTAACTTGTGCATTGTTGCAAAAAAGAGAGGAAAAAAAGGGAATACCAGTCTACGTAGGGATAAAGAATTTAATTTGCGCAAACAAACAAGTAGGAAATGCAGCATTTTGTTGAGAAACTAGTCATTAACACAATGCACTAAGAAAAATGATATTGTGTCCTCAGAACAAACCTTTATAACATCACGGCTTAAATCATTGATGTTTTTCACAGACAGGGTTATTCTCTTTCCCTTGTCAGGAATTGCCCCACCAGGTTTCAACTGCAAGTTAAGCATGGTTAATATCGACAAAGTAATTGGGCTAAAAGACTAGTACAAGCAAAATCATCACCAACCTCAGAATTTCTGTAGCCACAAGCATCGCATGTGGATGCCATGACAATAACTTCTTGAAAATATGGAATCCCTGTATGTGGTTAAGCTCAACAAAATTATAGATAAAACTTTGTAATAGACCATATGTGACGACACCTGATTCAGATAAAAAGGCTTTGCAACAATATTCTAAGTCTGTAGCCGAGATGCCAACAGGCCAAGAGGTCTGGGCAGGGAGGGGGATATGTGCTTGTCGTGACCATACAATAAGATAAATGTACCATTAAATCATTACTCCAGATCAGACATCTGAGATGCAAGCATCTTTCCACTTGACACATGTTAACAATAAACTTAACTCATGAAGAACCATTAGAATCTGCTTCACCTCCTCTACAATTGCTACGATAAAGCAACATATCAACATTTGAAACATCTACAATTTCCATACTCCATATGAGCAAGCCAAAAATGGAAAGCACAATAAACAAATAACTAGTCATTTTTAATCAAATCCAGATACACTCATCATGTATAGCACTAAAACTGGATCAGATCATGTAGCAGAAATATTGCTTTGTTCGAAATGCAAAACATGACAATTACAGAGGATACTGGTTACAAACATCCGAGTCTCACTTCTGGCAGCACAGGCTCCACATGTTGATGGGAAAGTCATCACCTATTTGAAGGCAAGAAAACGTACCAGAAAAAATAGGTATAAGGGGAATTTAAGACAAAATGCTAAATCCTAGTATACTATAAAATTAAGCATATTTAGATAGAGAGGTGTGTGTGTTTTCTTTTTCATTTAAATGAAGATGGCAACTTTAAGGAGAGAAGTGAAAAGGAAGAGACTAAATTGCCAGTGCCAATCACAATCCCTCTCTCCCTCTCCTATCTTTCTTTGTTTTTGGAATTCAAACAATAAGTGGTTAATGCACTACAATTAAAATCACTTGTCTTCACCTCTCATCAATTTGGTTCTTTTATTTCTTCCCATGAATCTATCTAATATAACAGTTGAAATTGGCTTACCTCTTCTGGGGCAGAATACCGGAATAAAGCCTCCGCAATTTCAGCACTATTACTCTGAGCAATAGCCTTTTGACCAGCTGCCGCTCCTACTGATCCATGTGGTTGTCTTCTTATTTGATCAACATCATTGCTTGTTTCCTCCATAGCTGCATCAGCATTCAACTGTGATGGGTCAACAAGATATCCCAACGATGCTTGTTGTTCAGGAGTTCGATCATAGAATTTGATGCTCAATGATGGATCAGGAGATGGAGCAAACCTGATGACATTACAACATTCTAATGTAAGCTAGATTAAGGCAATTTAAGATTTTAAAAATTCTAAAACTCTAAAGCTATCCAATCAAAAGTGCTAGTCAAATAAGTTTTCTAGTTCAAGCTAAAATATAAGCAAAAGGAATTTAAAATTTTCAGTTCTTGTCCTGTGACAAACACACTGATCATTTACATGGAAACAACTGCTTTTCATTTGAACAAGCCATCATGCCTAAAGCATAAGCACATAAATAAAACATAAAAGGTCATTAAAAATAAAATTTTTCCTCTTACGGGTTCTCAATAAAGCTGTTTCCAGCAGGGTCATCCAAGATGAAGGTGAAAGGTGACTCCCCTGTTGCGCAAGCTCTCAGCTTCAACAAAAACTGGTCAATTGCCTCTCCAGTTTGAGGAT
Organism: Gossypium hirsutum; assembly: GCF_007990345.1. Taxonomy (NCBI): domain Eukaryota; kingdom Viridiplantae; phylum Streptophyta; class Magnoliopsida; order Malvales; family Malvaceae; genus Gossypium; species Gossypium hirsutum. The sequence goes on along the minus strand of NC_053446.1, from coordinate 21,089,293 downwards.
CCACTTTCTGTCCAGTAAAAGCAAATCATGTCAAGTACCGAAAACTACACAACATCAATCAACATTGAATGTCAATCACAAAATAAACCTTGCGTTCTTCTTGAAGGGCCTGCAGTCCATCTATAGCTCGTACTAGTATTCCTTCCACCTAGAAGCATTAGACAATATCTGAGTTGATTGCAAAAATAAGAGGAAGAAAATCCAAAATATATATGGGATAAATGGGTGGCCTCTGTGAAGCACCTAACAGATAAATACAGCATAAACATAATAGGCAACAGAATCAAGTAAATACCGTTGATAGACTTCCCCGTTGAGCCTCAGGAGGGATCTCAAAATCCAGTTCAGGGATCTACAAGAAGAATTAAACCATGTAAGAAAAAAGGAACAATTCAAAATATTTTAGTTGAGACATATCTATTGGAGCCAATCTTCGATGAAACATAAACAGAAATATAAAATTGAGTTCATGATCATTGCAAGAAAATGTACCTTTATGGTAGCAGACTCGGATTTCACCACTTGTCGGCTAAACAACTACATTAAAGAGACTAATTAGTATGGCGTAGTTACCACTTATTACAGCTAGTGCTTCTTCAAATCGTTGACAAAGCATACGGAAAAACACATAAAAAAAATATAAAACATGAAGAAAGCATTGAACTTAATATTAGAATCAAGCACTGACGACAACCTTGGGATCTCCTGGTTGGACCTCCAAATGGTAATGGCATCCCTTTGGTTGAATTTCACCAGCAAATTGAACTTCATTGTTCCTAATATACACAAATAGAAGCGTTAAAAAAAAAACCTTTTCAAAAGGAACATCAGTTTTAAGCATATAGTAAGTAACAAACGAGATTACCTTTCACCACAATGCGGGCATTCAAAAGCAGAGAGCAGGACCTGAAAGCCAAAAAACATAAATCACTAAAAAAAATTCAACCAAAAAAAAAAAAGGGAAAAAGAGTTCAACGCTTTGATAATTACCTTCCTAAAATGAGGAATTGAGGTCAATAAAAACCTTGTTATTCCCTGTATAAAAAAAGTCAAATAAATACAAACGACAATGATGAAATAAAAAAAGAACTAAATTAATAATAAAAATTAAAAGGAGAGAGACATTCTGGGTGCAGCGCATGCAGAGGCTTTCGACTTGATAAAGAGGAGCGGCGTTATCGTCATCAGCAGATATAGCTTCAACTACTGAACCGACGTCGTCTACTATTTTCTCTTTATTGCTTTCCATTTCTGTCTGGTTTCTTTTTTTCTTCGACCTTGTAATATTATATCAGCCAGCCGTGGAGACGAAGAAGGAGAAGAACGGCGGACAAATGTAAGAAAGGAAAGGCTTCGAGGAGTTTCCTGAGGTCTCTCAATAGTTTTAGTTTAGACACAATCTGGAGAAGCCCAAAATCAAAGCCCGCTTGTCGTTGACTGTTACCAGATTAGTCAAACCAACGAGTTGACACGTCAGCATTATATTGCTTATATAAGACTAAAGGCAAATTTAAGAAACTTTAATTGAAATTAGAGACATGAATTGAGTTTCAGGTGGAATTCTATTTGAGGTAAATATTGAATTGTTGGACTTCCATTCAATTACATTTGTTTTGTTAAAAGTAAGCCTATGAGTTTGATTTTTGAAAATATTATTATGTTTTTTTTTTATTTTTTTACTTTTGATTTTAAAAAAATAGATTTTATTGTTTTTAACTTGAAAATTACATTTTGGTAATTAAAAATAAAATTTTATTTTCAATTATAAAAACATGGTTGGTACCCTATTTTTTTAGAATAGAAAGATGAAAAATAAAATAAGAACTGACTGCATTTAAATGAATTTAAATTAAAGTGAATTCATTAATTAAATTTAAAATTTAAAATTTTTAATTTTTTTTAAATTTTATAAATATTTTTTGTTTTCCAGAAACCATTCTCAAAATTTTCAAATATGTATTCCATTTTGTTAAAATTTAAGAACTAAAATGTTCTCTGTCTCCTCAAGTTAAGATATTGATATTTAAATTAAACTTACTTAGTAATTTGAGTTGCTTAAACTCTAACAAAAACTCGAATAGTGAGATAGAAACTAATTAAAACTATACAGTATACTCATGTGCTCATATAGAAAATTATTGGGTCCACAACCTAGCAATCCGCCACTGGCAAATATTAGTAGAAGGGTCTGTAACACAACTTACCAAAAAAATCCGCTGATTGGCGGGTTCCCCACAACGGCCACGCCAAGACATGTGGATCTATAACCTATACTTCGTCAAAAGACAAATCCTTCAACCAAGTCATTACAGACTTACTGGATTAGCCATATAGTCCACCAATCATGACGTGACAACCAACACTTAACACAACACTGATAGATAGGGTGTAAATCAGCCTGCCTAACTTATACTTAGCCAACACTCTGCCCACACATATCACAAACAAGGACTATGTTGGGCGGGATGTTACATGAATAATAACCTTTGGCGCCACCGTTACCTTTGGCTACATCAACGTTAAATCGACAACCAATCATTGGGCCTTGGATTAAAAAAATATTTTTGGTAGGTGTCTCCATTACCAATGCTTGAAATGAGAAAATAAAAAATGAAAGAAAAAACAATATATATATGTTAGGCCCATGAGCCGAAGGGTCAACTTGAGTCTGGTGACAAGCTCATTTAGACAAGGGTCTTGGCGGCATCGAGCCTGCCACTAATCTGATTTGACCCTTCGGGTCACGGCCTTCAAACCTCCCCCACCGTTCCCACTATAAATACATGTACTACACCACATGGTCCCTACAGCCCCTCAATTTTTTCTTTAAAAAGAATATCAACCTTTTCGTTTTTATTTTTGTGTTTCGAAAAAAACTAAATTCTTTGCAATTGATAAAAGAAATTGTGGATTTTATTCATCCGAAGTTAGAAAAGAAACTTGAAATTTTCAATTGATACCAAATTTGATATTCTCAAATTTTATTTAGTTTTTTTTTTCGGAACATTAAGATAAAAATGGGAAGGTTGATAATTTTTTTTAAAGGAAAAAAAAAGGAGGGTTGGAGGGAGGGTGGGGAGACCATGTGTAATGTATGTATTTATATGGTAAGAGTTGTGGGGTAGGTTTGAACGATTCGGAAAAGATATGAATATATATATGTCAAGCCCGTGACTTGAAGGGTCAAATCGGGTCAGGTGGCAGGCCTGGTGCCCCCAAGACCCTTGGCTCAATTGAGCCTCCCACTTGACCCAATTTAACCATTTATTTTTTAATTTCTCATTTCAAGCATTGTTTCTTTCTTTTCAATTTATCCCACTTTTTTTTTTGGCATTCTTCCATTATCTTTTTTCTCATTTCTACTTTTATTTTTATTATTTTTTTCCATCCTCCTTTTTATCATTTCTTGCCCCTTAATTTTTTTTAAATTCAATTCAAAAGTTTCTGACAAAAATATTGGTGCAGCCAAAATCAATGGCATGACAAAAAAGAAGAAGCAAATTTCTTCTAACACAAAAAAGCGATGCAATCAACATCAATGGTTACACCAAAAAAAAATTTCAAATTTTACTTGTCATCATTCGGTGTCGCCAATGATAACGGCGACACTTATTAAAAAATTAATTTTTTTCTGTCATATTAAAAATCAGAATACATGTACTTTTACCGGTATATAAAATATACATATTGGTGTCGCCGGCAAAACCTACCAAAAATATTTTTTTTTATCCATCACCCAATGATTGATTGCCGATTTGACGTTGGTGCAGCCAAGTGTAACGGTGGCACCAAAGGTTACTATTCAAAAAAGTCATTTACATACTTAATTTCAAATTTGAGTCATTTTCATAAATAATAGATAATTTAGGGTCATTTTTGAAAAAAAGCCGATAATGGACCAGCACTCTTCAGCTACCATTGCCTTAAGATGATGCCTATGATCAAGAGGTGTTTCCCTTACTACTGCAACATTTTCACTACGACTTGTGACCAGAATGCAGCTTTGTTTACTTTCATTCATTCCCAGCAAACTATCCCTTAAGTCCTCCCAATTTTTAATATCCTCATCCCACAGATCATCAAGTACGAGGAGGTAGGCCTTTCCTTCCAACTCATTCTGAATATTTTCAAGTATAGCATTCTTATTTTTCATGTCACAAGTTCTCCCACTAAGAGATTCAAGCATCTCTTGAAATATTCTTTGAGAATCAAAGTTTTCAGACATGCAAACCTACATTATTTTCTTAAAATAATTATTTATTTTGCCATTGTTGCACACAAGTTTTGCTAAAGTGGTTTCGCCCAAACCGGCCATGCCTACTATGGATGCTATCGACAAACTTTGGCGAGTGGTCGAACCAATGAAGAGATCAACTACTTTTAGGGCATCAGCTTCCCTTCCAACAACTCGTGATGAGTCGCCAAAGGAGTGGGTGCCTCCTACTCTACTAGACACTGGAGACGAAATTTGAAGTCTTTGTTGGAGTCCAAAGTCAGTGGCCTGACGGTTAATATCCTTAATGGATAGGTTAATATTCTTTACCTTTTTAGCCATCTTTAGAGTAAATGCCATGGGACTCTTGGAAAGGGAGAAGAAATTGCAGACCTTTTTACTCATTTGGTTGTCCACCTTCCTGCGGACATGTTCGTAAGAGCTCATCCAACTCATCATCCTCCTCATAAGCGATATCACTAAGCTGCTCCAACCAGACTTTGACAGGCTCATCAACTTGCCCCCTCCCTGCATCTTGCTAGAAAGCTCGAGTGAGAGCGAATGAGGAACGAAGCTTGTTCAGCTTGTCCTTGAAATACCAGCACAAAGTGTTTTATTGGTGTGGCCAAAAACAGCACCGAAAGGAACAACAATGGATGATATCTTCAGGATAATCAAATACGAGGAAAAAGACAGTGACACATAAAATTTGGATTAGTCTCTGTTTGTAAAGTAAACAAAGAAAAGAGAAGTTATAGTTTCAGTTACGGTTTTTATTTTCAGAAACACAAGGGAGTGACATGACCTTTCTAGTTTCAGTTAATTGTATTTATTGATTAATACTCAAAAAATTTTAGAAGAATTTATTAAAAATGACATAAAAAATATGTTAAACACGAAAAAATTGACCTACTATTATTTAAAACAATATAAAATATAAAATATATATATATATATAATTACTTTGTTGCACTTTCATTGCAGATGAAACAATTTATACTTTTCTTTGACTGATGCAAACTTGGTTTATAGCAACGGGGGAACGGGCTCCACCAGTGATGCTCACTCATTAAAACAACGCCGTAAAAGCAACTGTTGTTGCAATGTTTCCTGCTACACGCCATTGTTTCTGTTTATGGCATGTGCCGGAAAAACATCCCAGGCCTCTTCTATATTTTTATCTATTTCTAAAATAAATATATATTTTTAAGTTTTTAAAATTATAACTTTTTTGAACTCTTTGAATTCTAAATTGATAAATGCACAAACATTGAGGGTTAAATTTGTTGATTTTTTTTAGAATTAGGGCCAACTTGACAGAATGTGTAAAGTGTTAAGGGCTAAATATGTTATTATACTAATTAAAATATTGCCACATCGGCATTCCGTTCCGTGGTCAAGACATTTTAATGGTGGAGTGACTAAAAATGATAATTAATCTAACAGAAGTGGCTAAATTAACAAAAAAGAATTCAAAAACTAAAATAGGAACACATTAAAACTTGAGTGACTATCTGAATAGTTTACCCTTAAAATTTTTTAGAATTATTATTAAAGAAAATTTTAAAAGTATCAAATTGATATTTTAGTTATAGTCCAGGGGTTAAATTGGTTATTAACCCTTTAAATTAACGTGCCACATCACCATCTTAACGGAAGTTAACGGATAAGTGGCCAAAATGTAACGGAAGTTAATAGATAAGTGACAAAAATGTAACATTTATATAACTTTAGTGACAATTATGTAACTTTTGAAAATTGAGTGTAATTTCAATCAAAGGTTAGGAACAATTAATGCAGTTTACGCAAAATAATTTTATACCATAATTCTTGACACTTAAATAGATTTTTTTTAAAATAATAAACTTATATATCTAATCTCGAATTTAAATTTAATAACACATATTTTTTGCTGATTGAGTCTTGACTCGATTAGCATAGATATTGTTATCAATACAGGAGGACGTGGGTTTAAGTGTACCGAAACGCATTATCTTTCTTATTTATGGGTTAAAAATCTATAATGAGATATGATACAAAATTTGTTTTTAAAACATCCATGAAATATTTATAACTTAGAAAACAACCAATGTAATATAATTCTTATAAATATAAATATTATTACCTATATTTCCTTGATTTTGCTGGCTATGCTAAATTTTCTTTTTTTAAAGTCTGTCGAGATTGAAATATTTGTAAGGTAATATATTTTTTAGTTTTTTTTTTCAAACTTTAACTAGCCTTTACGTTGGGATTTATAATTATTTTTCCATAATTCATTTGATATTAATATTTTATTTTTTTAATTATGAAAATTAAATTTATGATAATGCTTTAGGATTGATTAAATTTATCAAAATGATTTCTAAGGCATTAGGAAAATCATTTTAAATACAGGATTTAAAGCAAAAATGTAAAAAGAAAACTTCTCAAATGGGTTAAATTTGGATATTAAATGTACAAAATAACTATTTTAATATTTTTTTAAAAATATAAATAAATTATGTATAGATTAAATATATGACTATTAATAAGATTATTTTTGTTATTGTTAAAATTAAATTCATGATGATTTATAAAAACAATTGTTTTGAATATATTATTTTAAATTAAAAAAAAACATTTTTTTATTGAGTTGTGGACAAATACTTCATGATTCAACTTTATTTTTATAAGAATTTATTTCAATTTTTAATTTTGAAAAAGTTTAAGTAGAAATTGATAGGATAATAATCCTAGAAACATGAATAATTTAAATGGACATACAAGGAGATGCATAAAAAAAATCATCTCTATACTTGATTAAAAATTAAAATAAAAAATAATTACTTAAATATTTGCTTTGCTTGAAACATATGTTAATATTAGTTAACAAATATATTATTTCATAATAAAATAAAAATGCCATTTTCATATAAATAAATGTTGATAAATATGAAATTAATTTTTGAAGTGTCAGGGAAGTGTCCACTTTTTTAGCACTGGAGTTGTTTAGTAACACTTTCCATATTTGAGTATTGATAATTTATTGTGTTGATTATTTGGAGGATATCTAGCCCATTAATGAAAGTCATATTACTTGGAAAACACATATTAAATCACCCAAGTCAATCCCTTGCAACCTGGACATTTGAATTGGATTAATGAAACTTTTTCTAATTAGCTGTCAAGAGTCCATATTTGTTTTATTCTCTATTATTACGTTATAAATAGGTCATTGTATTACTGTTTATTGGGATTATTATTGATTTTCTATGTCAGTAAGTCTCGAACATAAATCTATTGTAAGGGAGAAACTTATTCAAGTAAATAACTTTTATTAGAGTACAGATTGTTAGTAAAACCTTTTGTATTGCGGTTTTACTTACTGAGTGCATAGGAATGAATTTAGTGGTGAGATTATTGATCTTTAAGGTTCGAAAGTGGGGAGAATTGTCACGAGGTGTGTGTAGACCTGTTCATGGGCTGAGCTACTCGCCCAGGCTCGATGGTACACCTGAAATTTGGGAGGATTTTAGTAAAAATATTGACCCGAAAAATGGACTTGGGCAAAAAATTAAGCCTATTTAAAATATGGATCGCACTCGAGCTTGAACATTTAAGGCTCGAGCCTGGCCTGATCCTTTTTTAAATTTATAATATATTAATATATTATATTATATTTATATATTATGTAATTTATAACATATTAAAAAATAAACCTATACTAGATATATAATATAGTCTAATGTAAACATTAAAATAATGTTAAGATGACTATATAAAAAATTTCAATAAATAGAAAAATATATAAAATTATTAAATATTAAATTAAATAATATAAATATTTTAAAAAAAATTAAAAATAATACAAACGGATCTAAAATGAACTTGGATTAATCTTTTACAATTATGGACGGGTTTGAACAAAACTTTAGGTCATATTTTGGATCGGATTAGACTTAAACAAACAAAGTATGTTAATTTTTTTTAATATAAACTAAAAAAGAAAACTCTCCATGAGGCTTTCGAGTTACTTGATAGCTTCTGACTCAAAGAATGATAGAACTGAAATTCAAGTTTTCTCATGTAAAAAATTCAAATAAGAAGAGAGGATGCAGCTCTTACTAAATGAAACTGCTATTTGAAGCAATTTATCAGAGGATTCCTTCAATTTCCCCATTTTAAGAGGCCCAGTGTGGTTTGAGAATCTTTCATGCACTAGATCCTTGATTCAAAAGCAAACTGTACAGAGAAAATCATCGGTTCTTGTCAATTATAATGTTTGTAAACGTTGCAACAGGAAAAAGATGAACAGAAGTAAATGCTTATAATGAGCAAAGAACAGAATGAGACAATCATATAATTCTTGAAAAAACAAAAATAGAAACCTGAAAATTAAATCTGACAATTAAAAATTAAAACAAGTCTGAGACGCTTAAGAAAATTAAAAATATGCTGGAATTTCGAAAATTGAAATGCCGGAAATCTTGGACAGCTCGAATTTGTTTTCATATAATCGCGGACAATTGAGGATATAAAACGAATGCAAATGGGAGAGGCGTTGCCTTGTATGGCAGTTGCCGCAGATTTTCACAGCCCTCAAAATGTAAAATTTCAAGGGAGGAGAGGTTCCCCAACCACTCTGGCAAAGCTTTCAGTCCATTGAAGTCATAAATACATAATTGCCTAAGTGCTGTCAGGTGTTGAATTTGATTTGGCAGCGAGCATAGTTTATCCTATCCATGCAAATGCAACTCTTTAAGGGAAGAATGGAGGTGATGGATGGAACTAAGACCCGGGAACTCCACTAGCAGACTCTTCAAACGTGTGAGGCACCCAAGGCTCTCCTTCGGGATCTTTTTCAAGTTTTGACAACGATATATAAACAATTCCTCGAGAGAATGCAATTGCCCTACATCTTCTGAAATTGACTCCAAACTAGTACAATTGCGTATGGACAAACACCCAAGTGAAGTACAAGTTGACGATCCATTTGGTAGACTTGTTAGTCCTTGGCAGTTTATCAGCTTTAATTCTACAAGAGAGGAGAAACCATCTAAACTGGGAATTGAAATCATCCTAGAACGTTCTATCTCTAATGTTTCTAGGCTCGTGTCAGCAGATAATCCACCCTCTATCTCTCTTAATTCATCACACCATTTTAACCGAAGACTCACAAGAGACTGAGATCCGCCATTGAAAGAAGTTGACATCAATTTAGGACATAATGATCTGTCTACATCTCTTAGACATGTGGAGGAAATTAGTAACCCTTCTCCTATTCTACGTAATTCGTCACAATACGACACTTGAAGCTGTTGTAGAAAAGAGACACCACCTTCCACACTTGGAATGGACTTTAAGTAATGACACCCCGGATTGTTAATTTTTTGAGAGTAGAGGGAAACAATCCATCTCCCTCACAACTTAACTCCTCGAGAGAGAGTTTCTCAAGAGAAGCAAATCTACTCATTATTGGAATGCTACTTAGATTGTTGCAATATGTAATTTCTAACACCTTTAATGAAGGAAACACACATACCACTTTTGGTTGTGCTTCTAGCCATTCTGTCACATTTTTCATATTTTTCAGGGTGAATACCTCCAATACTAGAAATAAGGTGATTGGCTGATTCTTTTCATCACCATTGTTGTTATTACCATAAAATTCATTTCCTATGCACCTCACACTAGTTAAAACTCTTATTTCAAGAAATTTGAGATTAGGATATTGCCCAAGAGTTAGGAGATGCTTCAGATTCATACAACGTGAAAGCTTCAACTCCACCGAATTCATGGGTTGAAATGAAGCACATGGGTCACCAACAGTCTTGCTTACCAACAACCATGACGGATAGTACTCTCCCATATAATTTTCAATGCTTAGGTTTTTCAAATTTGAGTGAGGTTCCAACCCTTCTAATACTTCCCTTGGAAATTCCCATCTATATTCCAATTTTTTTGTAATTTTTTCTTCTCCCACAGTTTTGCTGCCCTAGCTTCTTCTATGTTCCTAACATTCTGAAGATTATATATGACCAGTTCGTCTCCAAGTTCGACTAAACATCCCAGTTCCTTGATTCCACTTCCATTTTCTTTACCCACATCAAATATTGGCAAAGCCTGTGTTAATTTTAAATCAGTATCCAAAGATCAAAACAACAAAGACTTGTGTTTGAAAGATAAAAAAAGAAGCAAAAACGAATGTTGGATGAGAGAAAAGAGTTGACAATTCTCATTACTTGAATAAGCAATATAACATGTACATAAGTAGTTCTAATACATTGGAAGAAAACAAACTTAACTTATGCTAGTATCCAAGCTGTAAAATCAGCTTAATGATAACCTAAAAAGCTACTAAATCAGCTAAGTACTTGACTAATCCTTAGCAAAACAAAAAGTTACAATCAAACTAACAAAAGTCACATGTTACAAAAGTTTTTAAATGGCTAAAATACACGATGGACATTTGATTGTTGCTGCATTGTTGACAAATTTCAACACTCCTCCTTGGCTACAAAGCAGCAGACTCCAATTTCTTTCCTCAAATACTCAAATCTTGTATTAGCCAATGGTTTGGTCAGAATGTCTGCAGGCTAAACATCCGAGTTGCAGTGAGTCAAATTGACTTCCCTTGACAACTCTGCCTCCCTTACAAAATGATATTTGATCTTGAAGTGCTTGGTCTTGCCATGAAATACAGGATTCTTGGCAATAGCAACAGCTGATTGGTTATCCATTTTGATCTCTGTTGCTTCCTCTTGATCAACATTCAGGTCACTCAAAAGCTTCCTAAGCCAAATGGCTTGATTAACAGCAGCAGCTGCAATGTACTATGCCTTTGCAGTGGATTGAGCTACTGTTTGTTGTTTCTGAGAACTCCAACATAAAACTCCTGAACCTAGAGTGAAAAAATATCCCGATGTGCTCTTTACGTCATCAACTGAACCTGCCCAGGCACTATCTGAATAGCCAACCAGTTTCAGCTCCTTAGCCTTCACAAACTTCACTCCATATCTTAAGGTCCCTTTGACATACCTTAAGACTCTTTTAGCAGCTTTGAAATGAGCAACATTGTAGCAATACATGAACCTTAATAAAAGGTTGTGATAACACTCTAGAATAACTTATTTTTATGTATTAATTATGTATTTATTCTTAGTATGATCCTGCTAATTAGAGCTATTTATGATCTTTTATCTCATAGGGACTAAATTTGAGGCAAAAGTAAAATTAAGGGCCGAAAGAGTGAATTTAGAGATAAAATGGGCCAATGTGCGACACAAGGAAAAGTTGGTGCCAAAAGTGCAAGCATGGTGGACACAAGGGTTGAAATGCAAAAAGAAGAGATTTTATTCTATTAAACTCTATTTTAATTATATTAGGATAATTAATATTGAGATAATTATTAAGGATTATTTTTAGGATTTTATTTTATTTATCTTTATTTATCTTCAATTAAATGTATTTATCTTTTAGGAATTTAAGTAGGATTAAACTATCTCCCCTAACACTATAAATAGTGGGCAAAGCGACTCAAAAGAGATGGATCTTTTTCTGTAAACACACTCTCCCCAAAAGTCTAGGCATTTGTTCTTCTCATATTTCCTTTCAATAAAATCTCTATTTTTATTATATTTATTTTCTTTTCCATCACAACCATGAGCCACTAAATCCATCTAGCCAAAGGTTGTCGATATATCACCAAAAGGGTTCTTGAGGCTTAGAATCCGTACTTAGCCTTCTCAACGAGTATTCATCGTTTCTCCGCGTTACGGGGCTGACGCTTTCGTCCATGTCCCTTAAGAAGTAAGCTTTTCAACGTATGCAAAGGCGACCGCTTTGTATGTTTTGGGAAGGTTGCACAGTCGGTTCGTTAGCTTATTGCGTTAGAGGTTGGCGAGCCCAAGAGACAAAATAGCGTGAGATTCACCACTGAGAAGCGTTGATCTAGTATAAGACGATCCCACAGAAACGATTGTTGGCTAGAGTCAGGTTCCACCAAATCGTAAGCCTAAATCCTTAGAGCTGGTGGTCGTAGGCGTCCTCTTCCACTATAACTGGCTTATTCAGTTTGAGAAGGATCATCTAAAAGCCGAGGATTGAACTCAAGGCGGAACGAGACAACTGGAGGCTGGAATCTCCCATAAGAATTTCCTTTCTCTCAACTCTATTTTTAATTTCTCTAAATTTTAATTCAATATTCTTAAATCTATTTTTATTTTATTTTTTGTTTTCAGATCCAAGCATTTAATTCTATTATTTTTTTATTTTATTTTTTTCAGGAATGCAAGTTTTCTTGGGCAAGATTCTGCCTGAGATTTCATAGAACAAGATATTTTGCAAGTCCAGTCCCTGAGGATTTGACCCTACTTCCCTTTTACTATTCTTTTTCATTATTTATTAGGGATAGGATATTTTTGGTACTTTCAACGACCACATCATGCTGACTGCATACACAATATCTGGCCTCATTGCTATCAAATAGAACAGGCAACCAACTAGACTTCTATAGCTCTTCTCATCCACTAGTTTGTGGTCACTATTGGTGGAGAGTTTTTCTCCTTGTGCTACAGGAGTGCTAGCAGGTTTGCTGTTTGACATGCAAAGCTTGCTTAAAATTTTTGAAGCAAAAGCATGTTGGCTTATGAGGATGCCATGTTCATTTTGTTTTACTTCCATTCGAAGAAAGTAGGTCATCAATCCTAAATCAGTCATCTCAAAAACATCTTGCATCTACTTCTTGAATTCTTCAATCAATTCACTCATTCACATAGAGTGTAGGCTCACTAATGCTCTTTTTGAAACCCAACTTTGACAAGTAAGCATCAATTCTGTCATACCAGTCCCTTGGAGCCTGTTTTAGGCCATACAAAGCCTTATTGAATTTGTAAACCTTGTGCTCTTCACCGAGAACTTTGAATCCATCTGGCTGCTCAACAAAGATCTCTTCTTTGAGAAATTCATTTAAGAAAGCTTATTTGGCATCCAGCTGGTACACGTTCCATAGCTTTTGAGCAGCTAAGGCAAATCACAGCCTTATGGTGTTCAATCTTGCAACTGGTGCAAAGGTTTCAGAGAAATCAATGCCATGCTGTTGACTATACCCTTTCACAACCAGCCTTGCTTTGTGCTTGTCCAGTGACCCATCTGCATTGTGCTTGGTCTTGAACACCCATTTCACACCAATAAATTTTCTGTTTGCTGGCCTATCAACCAGCTCCCATGTGTCATTTTTGTGAATCATTTTCATTTCTGCCTCCATTGCTTATTTCTAGCAGCCCTCATTTGCAGCCTCATTAAAGTTGGAAGGCTCAACAATGGTCATATCACATCTTTTATAGATGTCCATAATAGTCATTGTACCTCTGACAGGTACATCATCATACCCATCCTCGGTTTCAGCTTCATTCTCAACATGCTGTAGGTCAAAGTCTTACTGGTCTTGCTCAGACAAACTTGCATCTATTCCATCCCATTTCCAATAGCTGACTTTATTGAATTTCACATCTCTGCCCATAACAATCCTTTTAGTGGATGGATCAAAGACCTTATACCCTTTCTTTATGTTGTTATAGCTAACAAAGACTACAAGCATAGACCTCTTTTCTAGCTTGGTTCTCTTTTCAGTTGGCACAAGTGTGTAACATAGCAGCCAAACACCTTCAAATGTGAGACAGTTGGCTTGTGTCTAAACCAAGCTTCAAATGGTGTTTTGCCTTTGACTGCATTTGTTGGTAATCTCTTGAGCAAATATACAGAGGTATTTACTGCTTCAGCCTAAAAAATGTTAGGCATTTTGCCTTCAAACAACAGCCACATTGCCATATCGAGAACAATTATGTTCTTTCTCTCGTAAACACCATTCTGCTGTGGTGTGTAGATGGTGGTTAATTGGAGCTGAATTCCACTTTCATCACAAATATTCTGAAACTTTTGAGACATATATTCAGTCCCATTATCTGACTTCAATATCTTCAGCTTGAAACTTGCTTGATTCTCAGCTAATGCCTTAAACTTGCAGAAGAAGTCAGCCACATCTGAATTTTGTTTCAATAAAATCACCTAACAGAATCTAGTGCAATCATCAATAAACAACACAAAACACCTACTGCCATTCAAAAAGGTCTTCATGGGTCCACAAATATCAGTATGGACTAGTTGGAGCCTCTCTTGAGCTCTTCAAGCTTTGTTAACAGGAAAAGGTAGTTTGGTCTGCTTGCCAAGCTGACAGACCTCACATACATCATTCTTAAGCTCAATCTTAGACATGTCTTCAACTAGGCTCATCTTATGCAGTAAACCAAGTGACTTATAGTTCACATGCCCCAACCTCTTGTGCCACAAACATGATTCATCAGTCAAAGTAGCATTTGCTTTTACTTATAACTGATTCACATCTAAAGTAAAGGACTTGTCATGCACAGCTACTGTCACTAGCTCTTGAACAAAAAAATCCTTAATCACGTAAGTTTTTCCTTCAAAAATAAGGAAGTAACCCTTTCTCTAACAATTGACCAACACTAAGTAAATACTGGTCAATATCAGGTACAAAAAACCTTCTGAAATTGTTTTGTTACCTGATTGAGTGCAGATCACAGCCTTGCCTTTGCCTTTGGCCTCAATGAACTCACCATTCCCAATTCTGACTTTGGACACAAAGCTGGTGTCTAACTCTCTAAACATGCCTTTATTTGATGCCATGTGATGAGTGCAGCCACTGTCAATTAACCAATTCTTCCTGACTTTGCTCGAACTTGCAAAACAAGAAGCAGTAAAAACATGCTCCTCCTAACCTTTAACATCCTCAGCAGCTTGAGCTTGATTCTGCTGCTATGGTTGTGTTTTTGCACTGTTCTTGTAAACTTTTTCAATGTAGCCAAGTTACTTGTAGCTTCTACATTGAATGTCAGGCCTTCAGACCTATACCAACAATATTTTTCTAAATGAGTAGACTTTTTACAGTGAATGCATGGTGGAAACTTCCTTTTAGCAGCATCATTCTTTCCTTTTTCTTTCTTTTCTGACCAAGGCTTCTTGCCCTTGTAGCTTGAGCTCGAGCTTGAGCTTTCTTTACTTCTGGCCTGAAAAGCTCCTTTAGAATGTTCTTCCATCATGTTTGCCTTTCTCTGCTCTTGTGTATAGAGAGCATTTATCAGCTCTGTCAAGGATATAGTTGATAGGTCCCTAGAGTCCTTCGAGGAAGAAATTTTTTACTCATACTTCTCTAGAAGAGTTGTAATGACCTTTTAAAATATTCTTTTGTCACTGAAATCATCCCCAAGAAGCCTGATGTTGTTGACTATAGCCATAATCCTGTCAGAATACTGCTTGATGGTTTCAGACTCCATCTTCATATTCTCAAAATCTCTCCTTAGGTTGATCAACTGCTGCTGCCTGGTTTTGTCTGGCCTTTTAAACTCTTCCTTGAGTCTGTCCCAGGCCTGCTTTGGAATGTTACAAGTCATTATCCTTGTGAAGATCACATCTGAAACTCTATTTTGAAGGCATGACATAACCTTATACTTTTTGGTACAATCCTCATTGTGCTGCCTAATTTGAGCTATGGTTGGATTAGCTCTCAAAAGTGGTGGCTCTGTGTCAACTTGAATAACACTCCACAGATCATGAGCCTGCAGATATGTTTTCATCTTCACAGCCCCAAATGTTGTAGTTTTCACCAGCAAAAAAAAGTGGTGGTGGTGGTGGTGGTAAGAAACTCATTCTTTTACAGTAACTAAACAAACCAACAAAAACAACTTTTGTTTCTTTTCTTTCAAGCATGAATCACTCAAAGAACAACACACAACAAAAATACCTCAAAGATGACAGGCTCTTGATACCATTTGTTAAGTTTAAATCAGTATCCAAATATCAAAACAACAAAGGCTTGTGTTTGAAAGATAAAAAGTAGAAGCAAAAACGAATGTTGGATGAGAGAAAAGAGTTGGCTATTCTCATTACTTGAATAAGCAATATAACATGTACATAAGTAGTTCTAATATATTGGAAGAAAACAAACTTAACTTGTGGTAGTATCCAAGCTGTAAAATCAGCTTAATGATAACCTAAAAAGCTACTAAATCAGCTAAATACTTGACTACTCCTTAACAAAACAAAAAGTTACAATCAAACTAACAAAAGACACATGTTACAAAAAGTTTTTAAATGTCCAAAATACACAATGTACATTTGCTTGCTGCTGCATTTTTGACAACTTTCAACGGTCTGAAGACTAGTTAAACATCCTACCTTATCAGAAACATAAAATTTATTGCTAATACATAAATGCTTTAAGTTAACTAAATTTTTCTTTCTTTCAAGAAGGTTTTTCAGCCATTTACATTACAGTAATCTTAAAGTCTCCAACTTTCAATGGGTTCTGGTAATCTGCGAATGCAAGTTTTTGAGATATCAAAGTATCTCAAATGCTTTAGCTCGCCAATAGAATCTGGCAATGATACAATATAAGCACCACCAAATTTGAGCACCCGCAAACCTTTGAAGTTCTTTCTAATGAGGGTGAAGCCAGAATTTAATAATAAAGAACGCCACAGTTTCACACCATCAAACTCATTTTGTTGTTTGATATGAGAAACAGACTGTCCAAGATCATGAACTAAATTATGCATCTTGCAACTTGTGAAACGTCCGTATGAATCCTTTTCCACATCTTGCAATAAGGAATTTGATAACAAGTCATTGAAGTACTCATTACCAATATCCTCAAATGCCAGTTGTAAAATTCCTTTAGATTTTTGAAGCAAGCTTTCAGCCATTCAAAGTTGGATCAATTCCTCCCTTCAAAGCCTAAAATCCTTTGGGAAAATCGTACAATATGTAAAACATTGCTTTAAAAATGGGAAAGACAGGTGATTAAAACTTAATTTTAGAACACCAACGATCCCTTTGTTCATTTCCAGAGAACCCCAAACAGAACTATCCCTGAGGGAGACCCACTCATCTCTATCCCTTTTGTTGCACAGCTTCCCTTCTATAACAATTGCCACCAGCGGCACACCTCCACATTTTGGAGCAATATCCCTTCAAATAACTTCCAATTCTAAAGATTTAGAAGAGTTTCCAAATGCTCTTTCTTTGATAAAGGACCAACACTCCTCACCTACCACTGCCTTAAGATGATGCCTATGATCAAGAGGTGTTTCCCTTACTACTACAACATCTTCATTACGACTAGTGACAAGAATGCAACTTTTCCCAATTTTTAATATCCTTATCCCAAACATCATCAAGTACGAGGAGGTAGGTTTTTCCTTCCAACTCATTTTGAATAATTTCCAGTATAGCATTCTTATTTTTCATGTCACGAGTTCTCCCACTAAGAGATTCAAGCATCTCTTGAAATATCCTTCGAGAATCAAAGTTTTCGGACACA
Organism: Gossypium hirsutum; assembly: GCF_007990345.1. Classification (NCBI taxonomy): domain Eukaryota; kingdom Viridiplantae; phylum Streptophyta; class Magnoliopsida; order Malvales; family Malvaceae; genus Gossypium; species Gossypium hirsutum. The sequence goes on along the minus strand of NC_053446.1, from coordinate 21,071,702 downwards.
CAAACCCACATTATTTCTTAAAATAATTCTTTATTTTGTCATTTTTGCACACAGGTTTTGCCCAAACCTGCCATGCCTACTATGGAGGTTATTGACAGAATTTGGTGAATGGTTGAACCAATCAAGAGATCAACTATTTTTAGGACATTAGCTTCCCTTCCAACAACTCGTGATGAGTGGCCAAAGGAACGGGTGCCTCCTCCTACTCTACTAGACACTAGAGACGAAATTTGAAGTCTTTGTTGAAGTCCAAAGTCAGTGACCTGACGGTTAATATCCTTAATGGATAGGTCAATATTCTTAACCTTTTTAAACATCTTTAGAGTAAATGCCATGGGATTCTTGGAAAGGGACAAGAAATTGCAGACCTTTTTACTCATTTGGTTGTCCACCTTCCAGCGGACATGTTCATAAGCAAGCTCATCCAACATATCATCTGCCTCGTAAGCGATATCTCTAAGCTGCTCCAACCAGACTTTGACAGGCTCATCGAGTTGCCTCCTCTCTGCATCTTGCAAGAAAGCTCGAGTGAGAGTGAGTGAGGAACGAAACTTGTTCAGCTCGTCCTTGAAATCCCATGCAAGGTTGATTTGGTCTTCAATGATGGAGACAGCCCTTGATAGTTCCACTTCTAAGGCTATACATATGACAGCTTCAGCCATTTGTGAATGGGAAGTCAAGAAAAGGAGCAAAAGCTTGGAGATCAGTTTTTAGAGAATGGAGTTGAGGCTCAGCTCAGCTATGTCGATAATATGTGGATGGGTGTAATTTTCATATTTTCTATTTAGAATGGAGCTAAGCGTCATTAGGATTCGAACGTTAACAACTTACAATTTTTTATTTATTAAACAAATTGGTGAGCATTTCTAAGACTGCAACCAACATGAATATGCAATCAAACACCAACCAAGATAAAATATTTGAGGTAGGGATGGGAGACCTAGAGATGTTCACATTATTTTGTAAATTTATTAGGGATAAATCAAGAACTCAACGAATCATTCATAATAATGTCGCTACTAAATCTAATGAACACATTCAAGTGATTACTTTGTAAGCGATGTATTTCTGAGGCAAACTCTGGTTAAAAGCGTTATGATTATACGAATTTTCTCAAGCTCCCTTTCTTTCCCATCTGCGGACAATTAACATACACAGACGAGCAATCTTGGCAGTTGAAACTCTTAAGGGCATTCCTTGTGCAGCACAGCCAGTGTCCACACCATATGAAAAAGAAAGTTAAGCAAATCACTTAAAACAACTATATATTATTAGTAGGGACTAAATTGTGATTAGACTTACTTTTATCGCAATTAAGGACATAACAAATATTATTGCAGTCATTGCAAGCATCATGATTATGATTTTTTTTTTAATTCCTGCATCTTAGAACAACATTATTTATATGAGTACGGTCTGTATAATTAAAGTTATGTTTATTTTTGAGTTTTTAAGAATAAATTTATATTCAATGTGAAGCATTCATCATACGCAATAATTTTGAAAAAATTTAAAATACCATAAATATAAAAAATCATACATTGCAAATAGTGGTACAATTCAATTTCACCACCTAATGGAATAACGAGCGTGATCAAATCTTTCACCCTCACTTTAATAGCTGCATTGACTCGATTTTCGTAATTTTTTTTCAAAAAATATACCATAAAAAAACTCTGATTAGTTTTAGGAAATAGTCGTTTTTGTTTTTGTTTTTGTTTTTGTTTTCGTTTTCGTTTTCTTGAAAAATGAAAAACATTGAAGAAAACTTGTTTGTTTAAAAAATTTAAAAATGGTTTTTGAAAGATGAAAATGAAACTATGTGAAAATTAGAAATAATAAAAAGTTGTTTTCATTGTTTTCACTAAAAATAATTTGTAAAAGTGAAAATTATCGGAAAGAAGAGTTTTTATCTTTAAATGAACTTGATCATGGCTCAAAACTATATAAACGCATAAATATTCTTTTTTTTTTCAACTATATTTCAAATATTAAATCTGGTACCCTACTTTGAATCCATATAAATATTTTTTATTTTATTTCTCATGTTTTTATAGAAAGAGAGTTACTAAACATGTTTTCATTATTGAAAATAAAATTTCATTTCTATTTATTAGACATTGTTTTAACTTTTTAAAAAATAGAAAATAAAAGTTGTTTCTATAATGAAAATAGAAAATATTTTCAAAAAAAATGAACGGAACCTAACATTTTCTCATTAATCTAAGTATGAGTGTTCGATCGAATCGAGTGAAAAGAATTCGAGTTAATCAAGTTCACAAGTCCTATTTTATCATCCTAACTCAATTTGAAAATTTTTCGAATCGAGTCGAGTCGAAACGAATGAAATTGTTTGAGTTAAATTTTAAAAAATTAAACACATCAAATAAAAATATTGTTATAGTATAATTAATTTCATATTAGAGCACATAAATTTGAATTTTTTTCAAAGCAAATTAATAAACAAAAAGATCCTTGAGTATGATAAATTTGAATCATTAATTAGGTCCCAAATTATTATTTTAGAAAATTTTTAAAATTTTAACTTTTTTATATATTTTTTAGAATTTTTTAAAATTTTTATAATTTTTCTTAAAAATATGAATTTTGAAATTTTTATAAATATTTTAAATTTTAATAATTATTTTGATTCTTTTTTTTGTAATTTTTGTTGAGAGAGAGACCAATTTTCTTATTTTCAAAATTGATAGAGACCAAAAGAGTATTTACATCGATTAGTTGTTTGAATTATTTGAGCTATTCGAACTGCGAAATTCAACTCGACTGGAACTCGTAACTCGATTCAATTAACTTAAAATTTGAAATTTTTTCGAATCGAATTAAATTTTGCTTATTCCTACCTTAATATTGATTCAACTGAGGTGGATAATATAGTTGAGGTTGAGGATATATATATGAGGTGCATGCGGGTGATACATTTGTGGTGCAAACTATGCCAACGATGCTAACGACATTTTCAAAAGCATTCATTTTAGACCTGATGTGAAAGTTTCTCATTGTTTCTCATTGTTTTTTGAAAGTTTGGTTTGAAATTTAAATGTTTAGTGTTATTATCAAAAAGTGCTTCTGAGAAATAAACATTCATTTTAGACCTGATGTGAAGTAAAAAAAATATGCATTTAAATAATATTATAATTTGTTAATATTATGATATTTTAATAAGAATATAAAAAATAATTTATTATAACTAATTATTAATATTTTGATATATGAAATATTTGTGAGCAATTAATGTTAATTTGTAAATTTTAATTTGAATATATATTTTAAATATTATTAAAATATAACCATTAAAAATTTAAATATATAATGTTATATATTTGAAATAAAGTTTAGGATGAAAATAATTATATACCCAATATAAATATTACATAGAATATATTGGACATAAATAAGGGTTTAAAATGCGGTTTGACTCCAAAAGTATTTTTAATTTATTTTAAAAGTTGTTTGTTTAGCGTTTTTTATAGTTCCAAAAGCAATGAGAAATAACTAAAATGAGATTTAACTTGTTAAATCTTCATTTCTTCACTTTCTAGTAGACAATTTTCTTTCTTTTGCAGGATCATCATCTTGAAAGAAAATAGGATTAAACTAGCATTTATCTGCATCTATCATACATTTTCGAAGATTTTACAGAAGGCTTGAATATTAAAAATATTCTATTTAGACTACCAATTTTGAACTTATTTTTTGTATGGGTTGGAGTTTATCACTTTTATAATGCTAATTGTAGAGTCCATAACAATGATTTATATGTTTTTTTTATTTATTAATTAAATTAAATTTTATTACAGGTTAGATAATCCTTTATAAAGGAGTTCTAAAATAATTTAATTCACCCAAAAAAAAGATGAAATATACTTCTAAACACATCAGCTTCCCTTCCAACAAAGCAGTGGGTGCCCCTTATTCCACTAGATTCTGACTTCTAGCATCGGCCCCTTTATATGAAAACCTCTTTTTGCTTTTATTTTAGTCAAATTATGCTTTTAGACCCTATACTTTGAGTAAGTTATGGATTTAGTACCTATACTTTAATTTAGTCATTTTCAATCCATATACTTTTAGAATTTCAAATTTTTAATCCAGACCAAATGAAAACTATTCAATTCATTAAGTTAAGTTTTGTTATTTTCAAATTTTGATGTATCAAATATATTATCGCATATGTGATGTCATGTTAGCTTGTCATCTCCACATATTACTTGTAAAAAATCCAAGTGAATAAATTTAATGATTGTTGTTTACTTTAAGACTAAATGTAACAATCCGACTTTTACAGCATGTTTGGTTTGGTGTATTGGCATAGCCAATACACCCCTAATCGGTGGGCCCTACCTAATCCGGCTGTATTCCGTCGTTTGGTTTGATGTATTGGTAATACGCGTGTGATCCATTACCTTCCTAATCGGTGAAAACCACCGATTTCTATTCCCCCTCTTTTGCCCAGATTAGCTACCGATTCAGCATCACCTCCCTGATTTACCCTCCCCCGATCCCCTTTGTTTCTCTTCTGTTCCTTCATCCGATTTCCTTCCTTGTTTCTTTGCTTTTCTTTTCTGCCGATTTGCTCCCAGTCCATTACGCCTCTTTTCTGCCGATTTGCTCCCTCCGTTTCTTTTCTTTTCTTTTTCTCTCTGCCACTCTTTCGATTGCTCTCAGTTGGTGGGTCTCCAGGTTACTGCAACTGAAAGGTAAAGGTTTCGAATCACTGTAATGAGTTTCAACTCTCTTTTTTCTTTTCTTTTCTTTTCTTTTCTAACTCTCTTTTGCTCTCTGTAATTAGTTTCAATGGCTGCCTTGTAGTGTCTTTAGCTTTTTTCTGCATGTTAGCAGATTCGAATCACTGCCTTGTTAGTGCAGTGACTTCTTCATCGATTATTGCACTGTTAACCTATTCGGTTTTCCCTTTTCCGATTACAGGTTGTTCTTCATATATCTCTGCCCCGATCAAGTCAGTACAAGTTAGTTTCCCCGATTGCATGTTTCTATTGCTGTTTATTTTCTATTGCTGTTTATTTCCCTTTGAGTCATCATATATCATTGAAGTAAAAGAGATGTTTATCTTCATCTGTTGTGCATGTATATGATTGAAATATAGATTTGTTATCTCGGTCTCTGTTATCATTGATTCCGTTTATTATGTTCTTCATCATTTAGCACAGAAAGATACAGTATTGGGATTAATTTCATCGATTTTTGCTTATGTCTGACTAAATCTTGTAAATGTGATAAATAATGGGAAAGAAATAGGCGATTAGACTTTAATGGCATTTTAGCATATATGGTTTTTGGTGTAGGGAGGGGTAGATATACATGCATTGCATGCATAGTCTCAAAAGCAGTGGACAAAATGGATCTAATCTTTGATCCCTTAGCTTAGATGTCAAAATTTGTTGGCTTCAGTTTAAAGTTTTATTTATATTGTATCATTTTGCATAAAATAAATGCTAAATCTTAGCAGTTTTGGCCATTGCCATTTAGATATATATATATCTTAGCAGATTTGGATTTATATATTTTAATGTAACAGGCCTTGTATTGTTTTAAGATGTGTGTGACCATGGTTTTCTATTCAAAGTCTGCCTGTTTGACTGGAAATATGAGATTGCTTGCTTCATATTTGAAGAATTTATAGGCGATTTCGATTTTGTTGGTTTGTTCTGGAAATTGTTTTGATAGTCTGGTGGACAATGTTATTGATTTGTATTGATTTGTTAGTGACTAGAAGATGAAACTGGAAATTGTTGCATTTGTTTTGATATTGTTCTTGATTTGTTCTGGAAATTGTTTTAATTGTCTGCTGGAAATTGTTATGATTGTCTGTTGGAAATTGAATTTGTTTATGTTAGTCAGTAGAATATGAAAACAATTTACTTGATTTGTTCTTGATTTGTTAGTCAGTAGAATATGAAAATGGATATGCTAGTGACGAAAACGAGTTACTTGCAGGACATGTTCATTATTTGTGTTCTTAGATACATGAGATACACGTGATTAAACCGTTTGGTTGATAATTCACTATTAATAATAATTGATAGTAAATTTATATAAGTGAATTAAGATAATAATAAATTTAGATCTTAAAATAAAAATTGGATTTTTCTGATTTGCTAAAATGGAGATTAAATCAAAACATGTGATTGATGATATGTTTTCATTTACACCAATTAAAATCGGTCGAATTTCGGTGCTAAAAATTTTTAAACTGATTATAAACTGCTTGTGTCGAACATCGAGGAGTTAATTTCGATTTAAACTTATTACTATTTGAATTCAACTCAAGTATATTACATTTATCTTCGAGAATGTTGAAGTTTTACTAAAAGTATTATAAAGGTCCTTTCTAATATGAAATATGAGTAAATTGGTTGTTTTGGTAAATTTCTTTGAACAGTTTTTAAAAAGTACAAAAGAAGACCTATATTTCCATATGAAAATAAAATATTTGAAGTCCATTAACATATACTAGTAAAGTTGTAATTTATTAGTACGTTAATGTCGGATATTTTGTTTAAGATTTTCAAATAATCGAAAGAATATTATAAATTTGAAATTAAATGGGATCACAATTCTGCATTTAATTCTATATAAATAAGATGTGTTTGATATAATTCAACTATGAATATTGAATGCCAGTGAATGAAAATCAACAAAATAGATAGGGCCTTTTATGTTTCTAATGGATTCCATATTATACAAATTTGTCTCTTTGGTTTTCCTAATGTCACATTATCTTTAATATATAAGTTTATATTTTATTAATCATAAATAATAATAATCAAAGTTATTTTGAGAGTGGAAGTTAAAATTCTAATATAATCGATAAAATGATACATTATTTATAGCTAATGGGATCTTGTAACTCGGAAAATCAAATTCGAAAAAAAAATTAAACATTCCTTGATAAAATATATATTTTAAAATAAGTTGTATTCTATAATATTTTTTGCTAAATTATATAAATAAGCACTCGATTATTAGTAAATTTTTAGTTGATTCATTTGATTTTAAATAATTACATCAATAATTAAAATAAGGACTTTAATATTTCATTAAAATAAGGACTAATCAATAATTAAAATAAGGACTTTAATATTTTATTAAAATAAAGACTAATCAATAATTAAATTAAGGACTTTAATATTTTATTAAAATAAGGACTAATCAATATTTAAAATAAGGACTTTAATATTTTATTAAAAATCAAGAAATTTAATATTTTAATAAAGAAATTAAAATTTAAAATGTTATAAAAGTTTTAAAACAAGAGAAAGAAGATTATTAAAGCAAATCCCCATTCTTATAAAAATAAATAATGTTGCTTAGAAAATATTTTCACATTTGAACCTACCATGTGAAGAAAATCTAATTAAACTTGGGTCTCCAAATTCATATTTATTGAACCCTTTTTTAATAATTAAAATAAGGAAAATTATATATAAATTTGTTTTCAAAGTGGTCAATAATGTGAAATCATAAAATGGAGTCGTATGTATGATTTTTCAATTAACATTATTATTAAATAAAGTACTAAAATAAACCCAAACCTTGTTGCTTAACAAAATATTTTTCTCAATCATACCACAAAATTTGTTGCTTTACAAAATAAACAAGTTTTGATACCTTAATTACTATAGTTAATATAAGGGAGGGCAAGCAGGGATCTAGCTTCCCTTGAATAAAATAGATTTATTGCAGTATTAAACATTCTAATTATTTAGTAATACAATTTAATCCTTTTAGGATTTTTTTTGTTAAAAAAAATTTGGCCAACCAAAATCTCTAACTTTGTTGCAACGATATCATTTAGTAGATAATTTTTTGCTTCGTGTGTTCTAAATTTGTATTGTTTATTTTTATTTGATAATGTGTAATTGCAACTTCAATTCATTGATAGTGTGTTCTAATTTTAATATGTTGCAGTAATGGCTCGTCTGCCTTTAATTGCACAAAGTGTGAGGCGTAAAAGAATTGGTCTTGCATTAACAATATGTTTGGAAATCTGTAGAATTGCGATTTGGTTCTTATTTAGAATGGGTGTCAGCCTTAGCCTACAGACTTATAGACCAAGGATTAGGTCCTATACCTTAGATTTTTATGCAAAACGGAATTATGTGAAGAGGCTTGTATATGCTAGTGACGAGACTTGTATTGAACAAGTTAGGATGAATAGAACTGCCTTTTTTAAACTATGTGAGATGTTAGAATCGATAGGGGGATTGAAGTCGTCAAGGTTCATGCTTGTTGATGAGCAAGTAGCAATGTTTTTACATATCATCTCCCATCACCTGAAAAATCGAGTTATCAAGCAGCACTTTAGAAGGTCCGGGGAAACTGTTAGCAGAGCATTTCATAGTGTTTTAAATGCTGTCATACGCTTACAAGATGTCTTATTTAAAAAGCCGGAGCCAATTACAGTCGATTCTTCTGACACAAGGTGGAAATGGTTTAAGGTATTAGACTGAGTTTTATATATAGCTTGTACAACATTTAGTTGACTTAGATTTAAATTAGTATTCTAACTCAAGGTTTTATATCATGTGATATAGAATTGCTTAGGTGCTCTTGATGGAACCCACATCAAGATTAGGGTGCCAACAGTTGATAAACCTAGATATCGAACCCGAAAAGGTGACATAGCAACAAATATGCTAGGTGTTTGTACACCTGAGATGCAGTTTGTTTATGTTCTTCCTGGTTGGGAAGGTTCAGTTGCCGATGGACGGGTGCTTCGAGATGCCATTAGTAGAAGACATGGACTAAAAGTTCCTCATGGTAAAGTGTATAGTTAGAGGAATTTGAATTATTCATTAAGATCAAACTTTGTGTGTTGAATTAATCATTTATTAAAAAAATTATTTTATAGGTTGTTATTATCTAGTTGATGCTGGATACACTTCTTGCACCATTTAGAGGACAACGATATCATCTGAACGAGTGGCGTCAGGGTTATCAGTCAAGTTCTCCGCAAGAGTTTTTTAATATGAAACATGCCTCAGCACGTAATGTCATTGAAAGATGCTTTGGCTTATTAAAACTTAGATGGGGAATACTTAGGAGTCCATCGTTTTATCCTGTAAGGGTGCACAATAGAATTATTATTGCATGTTGTTTGCTCCATAATTTTATTCGAACCCATATGAGTATTGATCCCATTGAAGCGGAGGTGGGAGAAGGATTACCTACTAATGTGGTGGATGACGATGAACCGAATATCACAAATATTCATCCATCGGATGCTTGGGCTACTTGGAGGATGGAACTAGCCAACCAAATGTTCGATGAATGGCAAGCATCTAGAAATTAGTTAGGTTTAGGGACAAATTGAGTTACAATTAATTTGTTGATGTTATTTTATGTATCTAGTTTATGAAACTTTGGTGGTGTTTGAATAAAATTCTGTATTGTACTAAACTTTGTTGAATTATAATTTAATTATCTTTTCATTCAGCATGTGTTATTTCATTAAATTTAGTATTGAGCTTTTGATTCATGATATTGAACTAACGATATAATATTATAAACTGTTCACCTTTTGATTCATGATATTAAAAACAGTAAATAATGTTAATTTGTTTTTTTTTCTTAAGATAATTATGTCAGGTGTTCCACAATCACATGCTTCTTCTCAAGCTTCTCGAGGAAGCAAAAGAAAATGGATTCCAGAAGAAGATGCAGCCTTGGTTTCTTACATGGTGGATTTGCACAATGTAGGAACATTTAATGCTGATACCGGGTTCAAGGCCGGTTATTTGAACGAGCTAGAAAAAATGCTAGAAAAGGCCTTACCAAGAGCAATGTTGAAGGCGAAGCCAAATATTGAATCTCGGATTAGGTGCCTAAAAAGGGAATGGTCAGTCGTCTACGACATACTTAATGGCCAAAACAATAGCGGTTTTGGTTGGGATGAGCATAGGCAGCTCGTTGTTGCTGAAGATGCAGTTTGGGAATCCTATGTAAAGGTAAAATGTATTTCAAGTATTTATTTGTTTTTTTATAAAACTTATAACTAATATGATTTCCTCATTTTTTTTAGAGTCACAAAGAAGCCTCTCAGTTCAGACATCGTTCTTTCCCTTACTACAACCAGCTTACTGCCATATACGCAAGAGATCGGGCAACTGGGAAAGACGCTCAAACAGCTGCTGATGTTCTTGAAGAAATACATGCTGAGGATGAACGTACTACAGATATGAATGAAGAGAGAAACACATTCTATGACTGCGAAGCTGACGTCTCTTTAGACGACATGGATGTTTCTGGTACGGATCCGCGAGGAGATAGAGACCAAGGGGGTTCCTCATCTTCAAACAAGAGAAAGAAGAAATCTGATGCTCGTGATAATGTGTATTCTTCATTTGATGAGGCTGCCACTTTGTTGGGGGAAAAAATCCAGGCCGTTGGCGATCAAATCAGTAGGAGTATTGCCTCCGAGGTGGTAGTTCAGCAGAAGTCTGAAGAACATCAAAAGATGGAAGAGAAAGCTTCAAATTTATATTCAGCCTTATGGTCAATTGAAGGTTTAACCGACGATCAGCGGTATGATGCTTTGAGTAAAATTCCCGATCATCCAACTCAAATGATCGTTTTCTTTAGTTTGCCTTCTGTTGCCCGATTGGAATGGGTCAGAAGATTTCTTTCTCACCATTAAATATCAATGTTCAAACTTTTTGATGTTGTAAAACTATATAACATATGGATTATGATGTACAATTTCATTTTCATCTAACCTTTTCTTAATATAAGTTAATTATGTTTATGCAGAATATAATTCTCAAGTTATATATTGATTTTAGTAAATTCATATAAGAACATTTTATTATTAAGAATTTTATGAAATTATATATCACTATTAAATTATATTTAATATTAATTATTTTAAATTGTATAAATTCATATAAGAAAATTTATTATCAAGAATTTTATGAAATTTAATATTATTTATTAAATTATATGTAATAATTATTATTTTAAATTATACAAATTCATAAAATATAATTTATTAGTTACAATTATTTTAAATTTTATTAAATCATATATTTTAATTAAAATATATTTAATATTAATTGTTTCAAATTTTCATTTATAGTATCATATATTATGATTTGAGTAAATTCATATAAGAATATTAATTATTAAGAATTTTATTAAATTATATATTTTAATTATAATATATTTAACAATAATTATGTTAATTTATATTTTACAGTATCATATATTATGATTTGAGTAAATTCATATAAGAATATTAATTATTAAGAATTTTATTAAATTATATATTTTAATTATAATATATTTAATAATAATTATGTTTAAATACGATTAAATTATTTATTATTGATATTAATAATCTTATTAAAATTTAAATAACAATAACAATAATAATTTACCAAAACAAATTTCTGCTAAGTATTAAGAATTTTATTAAATTATATATTTTAATTAAAATATATTTAATAATAATTATGTTTAAATATGATTAAATTATTTATTATTGATAATAATAATCTTATTAAAATTTAAATAACAATAACAATAATCATTTACCAAAACAAATTTATGTTAAGGGTATTCTAGTCATTTTAGTTTTTTCCATTATGCTATTATACCTCTATTTCATTCAACCAAACACAAGATTACTATTACGCCTCTATTCCATTACATTCAACCAAACAGTTGATTTGCTATTACACCTCTATTCCATTACACCTCTAATCCAATACAGCGAACCAAACGTGCCCTTAGTGTTACCGGAAAAGACGGTTTTGAAACTCTAAGAAAATTATCCATAATCAAAATTTATGAGAAGTTTCATATGTATAAAAGATTCATAAGAACTCACTTTATCACATATGTAACTGATTCAATTTGGACGATCTGTGGCGTATGAGCAATGTGATATCACCTAGTTGCAGGCCCGACCCTGGGGGTCGTCTAGAAGTACGGCCGTCCAAAACCCAGGGTTGAAAGGGGTTCAAAATTTATTATTTCACTTAGGGCCGAAAAATATCAAGAACGAGCCTGCCTAGTTTGGCTACTGCACTCTGCAGCATTTCCTGGTAGAAAATAGTGCCTGCACTTTGAATGGTTTTAAACACTGCAGCTGCATAAAAGATTGCAAAACATTTTTGTCTATGGAAGAAAATAGATATCGAAGTGAATGAAGTAGATTTTTTTAAGGTATATTTTCAGTCAACTGAGGACACTTGTGCATATAGTATCCTTCTCATTTCATTATCTCTAAGGTACAAAAGAGATTAGCTTCTGAATCTTTTGCCAATATGCAGGTAAGATTCCAATTGCCGAATCATAGGGAATGATGCATCCCAGTTCCTTCCCACTATATCATGCAACCATGAATAAAGGAAGGAACGTATAATTAATGTATTTGTGATAAAGAAAAAGCAGGACACAATTTGAGTAACTCACCAGCTTTGATTAATTGCGTATGACCAAATCCGCTGTTCCAGAGATAAGTCTACATTGATTGCTGCTTTTTGAAAACGTTGTAGAAAATATAGCTTCAGCCAAAAGAATATTTTGAAATATAAAAGAATGGGAAAAGAAGAGACTGGTTGCTATTCAAAAAGTTTTAGGAATTTTATACCACCATACATTTTTCTATTGAAGAGGCAATACCGTTACTCTAAACTTTATTTAGTGTCACAAATTAAGCTCTTTTACTTACTTCGCGTGGCTTTAAGTAATTTTAGGTTTTTTATGTTTATTTCTATATTGTTTTATGATCTGTTAGGTCGACCTAAGTTTAAGAAAAAACTAACAAGTTGATTGAGTATGCAGGACAATATTCTTGGCCGATGAGTCAGTGAATTGCCACAACATTCGGAGAAAAAACAGCCACCAATGTCGCGACACCCAATTTCTAACCGAGAGGGGGAGCATTTGGTGTTCAATGTCATGACACAAGCTATAAGGTGTCACAACACCAGTTCAACGCGACCCAAAATAACGCAGAGGTGTTTGTGTCCTTACAATTATATTTAACTCGTTAATTAGTTCATGCTACACAACTACTATATATATCAGCTCAAAACAATAGATGAGGAGACTTTTACAAACTTTTCTTCAGATTTCTTTACACAAACTTGAGTCAAAAGACATCTATTATGAAGTAGAGACGATTGTTAGCAGAGAATGTTCCAGATTCGTGCTATTAAATTGATTCACCAATAAGCATTGTCTTCTTTAATCTTAAAAAATATGAGATGGAAAGAGTATTCATAGTTAACAGTGATAAACTAATTATATTACAATTAGCAATCTCCATGCTCGGAATATCTTAGAAGTGTTTCCTTATAAACTAGTTATATTACAATTTTACCTTCCCCCTGAAACTGCAAAATTGGTCAGCACCTCTACATTGCTTGGAAAATCGGGTATACGAAACAATTGCAAATTGGAGAGGCGTTGCAAGGCTTCCTTGGATGGCTCATGCTCCAAATTGTTACAACGGTCAAAACTTAACTCTCGAAGGGAGGAGAGATTTCCCAACCACTCCGGCAAAACTTTCAGTCCATTGAAGTCATTAATCAATAATCGCTCAAGTGCTGTGAGATGTTGAAGTTGATTTGGCAAAGTGCATGCTTTATCCCATCCCCACAATGTCAATTCTTTAAGGGAAGAGTGGAGGTGGTGGATGGAACCTAGACCTGGGAATTCCTCTAGCTCTTCTGAGAAGGGACCCAATTCCAATCTCTTCAAACTTGTGAGGCACCCAAGGCTTTCTTCTGGGAGCCTTTTCATGCTTTGGCAATCACAAATACGCAATTCCTCCAAACAACGCAATTGTCCTACATCCTCTGGAATTGACTCCAGATTATTGCAGTTGTAGATGAACAAACGCCAAAGAGAAGTACAAGTTGACAATCCAGATGGTAGACTTGTTAATGCTTCACATTTATTCAGCTCTAATTCTAAAAGAGAAGAGAAACCATCTAAGCTGGGAATTGAAATCATAATAGGACAATTTGCAATCTCTAACGTTTCCAATCTTGTGCTTGCAGATAATCCCCCCCCTATCTCCAGTAATTCTTCACAGTTGCGTAATCGAAGACTCAAGAGAGATTGAGATTGGCCATTGAAAGGAGCAGACCTCAAATTAGGACATTCACTTATGTCCACATCTGTTAGACATGTGGAGGCGAGCAATCCCTCTCCAGAGATACCACCCTCTACACTTGGAATGAACCGTAAGTTCCAACAGTCTGTTATTCTTAATTCTTTAAGACTAGAGGGAAACAGTTCATTGTCTCTCCAACTTAACTCCTCGCAGTTTTGAATAATGATGGTCTCGAGAGAAGAAAATCTACTCATTCTTGGAATACTGCTCAGATTGTAACAATCTACAATTTCCAACACTAGTAGCGAAGGAAACACAGGAATCGTTGGCTCCACTTCTAACCATTCTTCTACTTTAGGCATATTCCTTAGGACGAAATTTTGCAATGCTGGAAATAAGATGATTGGCTTATTCTTATCACAACCGTTCATATAAAATTCATTTTCTATGCACCTCACACGGTATAAACCTCCTATTTCAAGAAATTTAAGACTGGGATATTGTCCGAGACTTGGAAGATTATTCACATTCTCACAATCTAATAGTCTCAACTCAACCATATTCACGAGTTGAAAACAAGTATTTGGCTCACCACAAAAGTTCCCTAACAGCCATGATGGATAGTACTCCCCCTTATACCTCTCAATACTTAAGCTTTCTAAGTTTGAGTGAGGTTCCAACCCTTCCAATACTTCCTCATCATGATTACAGTACCCTTCCCTCCGGTTGTCCCATCGGTACTGGTACTGCAACTTGTGTAATTTCTTCTTCTCCCACATTTTTGCTCCCCTAGCTTCTTCTTTGTCTATAACATTCTCAAGACCCTCTATCACCAATTCTCCTCCTAATTCAACTAAAAAACCCAATTCTCCAATTCCAGTTCCCCTTTCTGTACCCACATGAAATACTGGCAAAGTCTAAAGACTAATTAGACATCCTATCCCAATAGGAACATGACGTCCATGACTGATATATAAATGCCTCAAGTTAACTAAATTTTTCATTCCTTCAGGAAGTTTTTTGAGCATTTCGCAGCTCAATAATCTTAACGTCTCCAGAAGGTAGAGCTGAGTAAAGGACTTAGGTAGTCTAGGTATGCGAGTTCTTGAGATATCAAAGTATCTCAAATGCTTTAGCTTGCCAATTGCATCTGGCAATGATACAATATCAGCACCACCAAATTTAAGAACCCGCAAGCCTTTGAAGTCTTTTCCAATGAAGGTGA
Source organism: Gossypium hirsutum (assembly GCF_007990345.1). Classification (NCBI taxonomy): domain Eukaryota; kingdom Viridiplantae; phylum Streptophyta; class Magnoliopsida; order Malvales; family Malvaceae; genus Gossypium; species Gossypium hirsutum. The sequence continues at coordinate 21,056,370 of NC_053446.1, read as the reverse complement.
AGCTAGAATTCAAGAACAAAGAGCGCCACAATTTCACATCATCAAACACATTTTGTTGTTTGATATCAGAAATGGACTGGGCAAGATCATGAACTAAATCATGCATCTTACAACTTATGATACGTCCGTACAGATCCTTCTCCACATCTTGCAATAAGGAATTTGATAACAGGTCATTGAAGTACTCACTACCAATATCCTCAAAGGCCAGTTGCGAACTTCCTTTGGATCGTTGAAGAAAGCCTTCAGCCATCCAAAGCTGAATCAATTCCTCCCTTTGTATCCTAAAATCTTTAGGAAAAATGGAACAATAGGCAAAACATTGCTTTAAATACAAGGAAGGCAAGCGATCAAAACTTAATTTCAGAACACGAACAATACCTTCATTCTTTTCCAAAGAACCCCAAATAGAACTATCCCTGAAGGAGACCCACTCATCTTTATCCCATTTGTTGCACATCGTCCCTCCTATAACAGTTGCCACCAGTGGCACACCTCCACATTTACAAGCAATATCCCTTCCAATAACTTCCAATTCTGGAGATATTGAAGAGTTTCCAAATGCTCTTTCTCTGATTATGGACCAGCACTCTTCATCTATCATCATCTTAAGATGATGCCTATGATAAGGAGGTGATTCCCTTACTAATGCAACATTTTCACTACGACTTGTGACCAGAATGCAACTTTGTTTACTTCCATTCATGCCCAGCAAACTGCCCTTTAAGTCCAACCAGTTTTTAATATCCTCATCCCACACATCATCGAGGACAAGAAGGAAGGTCTTTTCTTTCAATTCCTTTTGAATTTCTCGAAGTACAACATCCCCGTTCTTAATCTCACAGGGTTTTCTAGTTAGAGATTCTAACATCTCCAACAAAATCCTCCGGACATCAAAGTTCTCTGCTACACAAACCCATATTATTTTCTTAAAATGGTTCTTTATTGTCCCATTATTGCACACTGACTTTGCTAAAGTAGTTTTACCCAAGCCTGCCATGCCTACAATGGATACTATTGACAATCTTTGGTGAGTGGCTGAGCTAATCAAGAGATCAACTACTTTTAAGACATCAGCTTCCCTTCCAACAACTCGTGATGAGTCAAGGAAGGAGTTGGTGCCTCCTACTCCACTAAATACTGGAGCCGTCGTATTTTGAAGTCTTTGTTGGAGCCCAAATTTGGAGGCCCGATCAGTAATCTCATCCAATGAAAGGCTAATATTCTCAACCTTTTTAGCCATCTTTAGAGAAAATGCCAGGTGATTTTTGGAGGGGGAAAGGAAATCCCTAACCTTTTTACTCATTTGGTTGTCCACCTTCCGGCGGACATGTTCGCAAGCAAGCTCATCCAATACATCATCCGCCTCATAAGCGATATCCCTAAGCTGCTCCAACCAGACTTTGACAGCCTCATCAACTTGCCTCCTCTCTGCATCTTGCAAGAAAGCTCGAGTGAGAACTAGTAAAGAACGAAGCTTGCTCAGCTTGTCCTTGAAATCCCATGCAAGGTTGATTTGGTCTTCAAGGAGGGAGATGGCCTTTGATAGAGCCACTTCTACGGCTGCAGTGATGACAGCTTCCGCCATTTGTGAATCGGCAATCAAGAACGGGAGAAAAAGCTTGGAGATCAGTTGAACGAATACAGATAAGGCTGAGGTCAGGTCATGTATAATGTCAATCAGCCTATGGCCTACCTGCTTCCATTTTATTTTATTTTGTTAGTGCTTCTACTATTTCACATTTTTACCTAAGTTTTTGTGATATTTTAATGGGGATAAAGACTAGTGCTATGGCCATGGATCTGGCTGAAATAAAAAGAAAGCTCATAACGCAGACTATAGAAAGAGCTATCGGTAAAAACTTCGGATCATGAATTCTAGTTGACTTTAGAACTCATCCTATTTAAAAATTTATTTGATATTACCATTACTTTTGGCCTTTAGTAAAAGAATAAAATTGCAATTAAACCCTTACAAAGGAAAAAAATTCATCTTACTGGATTGTTATTAACTCCCAAAAATTCAACTAGAACTCCATTAACAGAAATCGTCAATTAACCGGTTTAACTATTAATTTTCCTGACGATGATGTGGCATTCTGACATGTTAAATAATATTGACATGGCATGTCATATTAGCAAAATAAACTTAAAATTATGTATGCTAACCCGCATGCCACATCAACAAAAAATAAAAACTTATAAAAAATCTTTTAAATTTAATAAAATAAAAATATACATCTAAAATAAATCTGGACAACCATTTACCTAGACCAGATCCATTTAAGATGAATGCAATACTATACAATTTTTTTAATAAAAATTATTAAAATTTACTAAAAGTTATAATTTATAAAAATATTAAGAATTATATTCCTTATATATATACTTTATATTTTCGCTTTCCTTTTTCTTTCTTTTTATCTTTCTCTCACCTCTCTCTACTAAGAAGACTGCATGGCACTGTATTCATTTTGAATTCTATGATGACTTTTTACAAGCTTTTGTAATTTTGAATTCTTTCATGGTACTCTTTTTCACATTTTTTCTTTTTTTGTAATTTTTTTAAAATGTTTATAGTTTTGTACTTATATATATTGTATAATTTTATAATCCTTTTTACTGGAATATTGTAAAGTCCATCAACTAACGATGACAAAATGATCTAATTGATATTTTTAGAATCAATAGAATGAACTTTTTTTCTTAAAAGACTTAATTGCATATTTATTTTTTACTAAACTTTTTTTTTACCCTTAAACCATTAAATTTAAACAATTAATAAAAATTAATTTAAACCAGATTACAAAATGGTTTGTCTAAAACCCAACTCAATTCTTGGCGAGCCAAACAAATCGAGTTTTCTACCATGTTTTCTTTGTTTCCTTAAAATGATAAAAGCTTGATTAAAAACCCAAGTAGAAGTTTCATTTACATGATTATTAAATTTAACAATAAACGTGTTGGTGCGCATAAAATTTTAATCTCTATCATAACATTAATAATGGAAGGTTCCTCTGTGTATTGAAACTTGATGGGAAAATACTTGAATCCCCCTCGCCAAAAAAGAACACTACTCAATGCAGTGCCACAAGCATACAACAAAAAAACGGAACGCTGGTCTATTAATCGCTGAACAAAACAAACATTATATTCGTTTTAAGCCCAACAAAACGATATATAGCAACAAAAAAAAAAACATGAACCTGCTTCAATGTTCTTAAAACCACATCCCAGTCCTTCCTTTGTATTAACCTACAACCATCATCCTCATGAACGGAAGTCCCATCTCCCCTACTCTTCGTTCTGACTTTCATCTTTCATAAGCTTGATCATATCATCAATTCGAAGAATTGTTATGGCTGCTTCAGTTGCAAACTGGTAAAACAGAGCGTTTTAGGAACCATATTAGCACCTCGCTGTTGGATAATGTAAACCAAAAATAAAAACAGCCAGATTACTCCAATTACCTGAATAATCTTCACTTTGCTCATTGCAGGCTCAATGACTCCAGCTTCTAAGTTGTTACGAACGGTTCCATTCAAAAGGTCCAAACCCATGCTGCAATTTGACAAGATTGAACATCAGAATTCAGTGCCACAACTCTCAATTATCTATAGTACTTTCTTTTATCGAAATTAATTTTTTTATCATAATATGGTCTGTGTTTTACTTTGAAAAATGTTTTTTATCAGCCTTGGTTTGAGCAGTGTGGTGGTAAGCCCGAAGTTTCGCAACTAATTCAGTGGCATCCTTGGCAGCATTGACTGCAAGCACCTGTGCATGATCAATTTTATTGCGTAACTATTTACTTCTCATATAAAGCAGTAAGTGAGATGAGCCAATAAAAGGATATCAATTCGCATAACTTGCACCCTAGCCAATACTAAATTTACCTTCGGTATAATTAAAAGAGCTTCTGCAAACTCTGCAATTGCCAACTGCTCACGTGATCCTAAAGTCGTGGCAAGATACTCCAAATACACTGATAAAGCAGCTTCAACTGCACCTCCACCTGCTACTACCTAATATTGCAGGAAGCATAAATAGTCACCTACCCCTTTATGCCTATTGATTTGAACTTAGAGGAATACTGAAATGAAAAAACAGACACCACTAGACTCTTTTTAACTAAGCATTCAAAGCAAGTGAAAAATACCCACATTGCAGTAAAGATGCTATCGCTGGAATGTCCAGATTTTAACAATTTAAAATACAACAGGCTAAGCTCAAGTGAACAATTCTCTCAGTAATGTAAGTGTTGGATCTTGCAACTAATAAATAATCATTTGTTAGTGGGAATAAGTTTTACCGTGTTGGATTCAAGAGTCCTTTTCACAATAGATAAAGCATCATGTAGAGCTCTTTCCATTTCATCAAGCATATAGTCATTTGCTCCCCTGAGGATCATGGAAACCTTGGAAATGATGAAAAGAGAAGTGTCAAGTCATGCAGTTATTGGAAATCAAAAGGCATATAGACAACATGTGACTATGAATACTAAACTCGCACATTACTTCAAAACTTATATGTTTGCTTAACATGGTTGCAACAATACCAGTAACATAACAAAAAATATAAAAGGAGAAAAGACATAGATACCAGAATGATATTGAACTGCAGCCAGAATAAAAGGAATTAGGTTCCTAAGTTTGATAGCTAATAACATACCGCACTTGTGCTCTTGGTCCCTTTAATCATAACCACGTCATCATCAGCAATACGTTCCTCTACAACTTCATCAGCAAATCCAAGAAGTGATGAATCAAAAGTTTCTTCACCCTCCATATCAGCAAATGTCGAAACCTACATATCCATCAATGAAGAACATTATAAAAGAAAAGCTCTTAGTAGACTATTTCAACTATTACGAGTTAAAGAGAAATATAATCAAAAAGTTATTTTCTCAATAAATTTGAAAAAGATAAACAACTAAGTCAAGTTACAAGTGATGCAGCCCTGAGAAAAGTAATTTCCAATTAGATCAAATTAACACAACTAAGTTTTGGAAGAATACAGTCCTTCACAGCATTGTCAAGGAGTGCACCTAGGCACACCTCTGCCTAGCGCCTTAGCACCAGACAACAAAAGCAACTCAGACCCGTTTGGTCAAGGCCCATTTATCAGGCGCATCCCTGGCGTGTCTAGCCATGTCTTTGTAAGGCAATAGGCATAAAAAGGCCCACCTAATTGATGTTCTCTTTAATTAATTTTATTTTTGAATTTTTCATTAGTTCTCCTTTACTAATAAGAAAGGGATAGAATTAAACTTTGTACTTCTCAATATTTGAGCATTCAACAGCAGACAGAGACCATAAGAAAATCATGCATATTGACCTATAAAAATTTTGCATGTTTTGTAGATATAGATCAGACTTTAGAGTTTATTATATATCTTATGCTATACATATAAAAACATAGAAAAGTGCACATATACATATTGCACATCACTCAGCTAGCATTTTTTTTTGTGCTTTGCGCCTAAGGGTAGCACATAGAGCATGCCTCGTGCCCTTATAACAGTGGTGCTTCATAGAAAAGGGATTGATTATTAATCATAACCATCAATCAATTCAGCACTGGAAAGAACATGAATATGAGTTATACCTTAGCACAAAGCATGCAAACTTATATGGTTATGACATAATTATCATTTCTAAGCTGAGTCGGAATGTACCATGGTTGCGCCAGTTGCCTTAGCAACATGGCGCATATCCTCTTTTCGGACACGTCTCACAGCAATAGCTCCCGCCTCCACAAAATACTGATGAAGCAATAAAGATTTTAGGAAGAAAATGAAAAAAAATAGAAAGTAAGCAGTTGGATAAAAACAAAAAAAAAAGGAAACTTGCCTTGAGTGCCATGTCATCTATCCCTTTTGTAGTCAGAACAACATTTGCTCCAGCTTTCAGAAGTTTCTCAATACGTTCTTTTGTCATATCAGCTTCTCTGTTGAGATATAGATGTCATCAGTGCCACATTTAATGTATATGAATGTCTGCTTTAATATTTACCCTAGGCATGTTCTAGATAATCTGATGAACTTCTACATATTTCAGACCAGAAAAATAAAAATAATAAAATACCAAGGGAAGCTGCAAACATGACTCTGCAAACAAGTTAACAGCTTTATGACTCATCACCTTTGACGAATTTTCTCCAGCTCCCTAGGATCGGTGACCAAGACTTGGACTCCTAACTGCATTTTTGTCTTCTGCAGATTAAAATCAAGACAAGCAATCTTGGCAGGGGAAACTTTTAAGGGCATTCCTTGTGCAGCACGGCCAGTGTTCAAAGCATACCCATTCAGCAGGTAGCTATCTCTGGCACTTTTTCCGTGTGCTTTTAAAACATTAATTCCCTGAAATAAGAAAAAGTAATTAATGACGTAAAACAACTAAATGAAGGTCCAATTAAAGACAATGTACAATCTCTCACAGCATGAGCTCAAACAAGGACCTTAATATGAAATGTTTTAAAATACCTACCTTGATTGGGTATCTGACTTCTCCTCGTGCATTGGTCATCTTTACTGCCAAAACTGCTTCTACAACCTATATATAACAAAATCAATATACGAGCTAAACAGACATCCTTACACAGGTTTGATCCCTTGCATCTCATAAAAGATAGGAATGAAAACATTTGATGACTACAACAAGAAAATAAGATATAGCAAAAATTGAAAATATAGAATCATTACTGCTGAAACCAGAAAACCTTGCTGTGGGAAGGGGAATGAAAGTTACAGATATATGTTTGAAATGTTTATGAAAATGAATTAAGTAGGCAAGGAAAAAGAAAGGGTAGATATATTGATTAAACCAGTTGCCAGATTGCGGAGAGTTGAAAAATCTAATTACTTAACTGGGGCAATAATCATACCAAATTAGCGAAGAAGTCACTGTCACCAGCTATGAGCTTTGAGGACATACTCGTCTTAGCACAGTTTACTAGAGAATCTTTCCCAAGCTTCTCAACCTAGTAAAGAAAAACATAGGATGAATAAAAGGAACCAAAGCTATATAACATTGCAATAATAAATATCTACTGAATAAAATTCAATCAATTTTTAAAAACTTCATACTTTACAATATATAAGGTCATATTCAATCACTTTTCAAACGGTGCTCAATAAGATGCTTACTTTCACTGCCAACTTTTCTTCAACATATTTGCATGCTTCCCTCATTGCTAGCTGCACAAACAAAAGAATCCAAAAACATGTTCAGATTCTATTACATGGATATATTATAAACCAAAAAACCGTGACTCTGCTAGACAGATAAAGTTACTCACTCTGAAGCCGCTAATTATAGATGTTGGGTGAATTTTATTCCTAACCAGATCGTTTGCTCTCTGTCAAATTGCAAGTAAATCACATATTATCAAGTAAGTAAGATTCTTAAGAAGAAAACTCTGTCTAAAATGACTGTTCTATGCATGGATCAAATACTGTAGAGGAACAGATGCAGTTACCTTAAGAAATTCTGCAGCCACAATAACAACAGAGGTTGTTCCATCACCAACTTCTCGATCTTGAAGCTCAGCCAACTCTACAAGTACCTGCCAGCACAAAGGAGATTTCAAATATATTACAGCAGGTGATGTAGCTAGCCAACAGTAAAAGTCTTATCAGTAACATGCAAAATCCAGCTATTTGTCGACCTTGGCAGCTGGATGCTCTACTTCCAACATCTTCAGGATCGTAGCACCATCATTAGTAATCGTTACATCACCAATGTCATCAACAAGCATCTGAAATAATCAAACAAAAAAAAAACATTAAAGAAAATGCAACATCACTAGCACCACCTCGCAACTAAAATTAAAACTATAACTACTTCATTTCTAAAAATAATTGTTCTAAAAACAGCAAATGAATAAAAAACCAAAGCGAAAGCAAGCGAGATTTCATTCGGCATTTAAATAGAAACTAGCGGAGATACCTTGTCGAGTCCAACCGGGCCGAGTGAGGATTTAACAATGTTGGCAACTGCTTGACACGCCATCACTGTTGAAAAGCCCCCCAAATGAGAAAACGAAAAGAAAATAAACATTTGTAAATAAATGACGCGCGGAAGGGGAAATAGAAGGGAGTGAGTGAGTGAGAGAAGATACCGTTTTGAGTGCGAACATCCTGACCAGATTGACGCTCGCCGAGAATATCTGGAGCTTGGGCTGCAATCGCCATTTAAGGTAAGAAAAAAGAGCGATCGAAATGCGAAAAAAGAATTGGCGGCGAAACCCTAGATCGGGATCTGAGGGGAGAAGGTGAAGTAGGGGAAGACAGGGATTTGCAGCAGTAGAAAGACTTCGAAGAAGTGGGAAGAGTGAGTCGAGAATGTTCAAATCGTTAGGGTTCTACACTTTCTACTACTATGTTTTGATATTGTTAAATGTTGTTAAACGGCGTCGTGTTTTAACGACCCTATATAATTACCTAAGCTCTCTTTTTCAAGGCCCAATGTCCAAAGCATTAGCCTTAGAGAAAGCCCGTAGCTCGAAATTCTTTTCCTTACCTAAGGCCCCCCCTCCTAAGTTCAAATTTTACTTTCTTGCAACAACTTCTTTTTAATTTTGAGATAATAGAATGAAGTTATTTAATTTTTTTATTTTTTAATTAATTAAGATAAGTAATAATTTTTGAATTTGAGCTAAGTTAAATATTTTCGACTCGAAAAATTGAAAATCTTGACAGTAAATTAGTGTAAATATCAAAATGAGTGTAAATATCAAAATCTCGAAAAAATTATCAAAATTTAAAATAATTTCTAGAAATAATATATATATATTAAAAATCTAAAATTTATAACAAATAATTATAAAAAATTATAAATTGCTAAAAAGATATTTTTTTTCAAAATAGTAGATTATCAAATCATATATATGCACTATAGGAATACAAGGTTCCGAAAAAAATAATACTAATAATAAATATTGATATTCACATTCACATTCACATTCACATTAATAATAAATATTTTTTCTTACTTTCATCATTCTCGTTAAGAAAGCAATCTAAAAGCATGACTCAAACAAGTCTGTAAGTGAAAAAGGACAGATACTTTGAACGAATTGTCTATGCCCTATGGCTTAAGTTAGGATTAGGAAAGTGTTGTCTGATGATAATAATAATAATAATAACCGTAGAAGAATACCTATCAAAACAAAAGCAACTTTTAACAACAAATTTCTAGGAGATTTGGGACATTTCTAAAACCTCAAAACAGTATCAAAAGCACTAGCAAAACAGAGGTTCAACGTAATAGAGCAAGTAAAGGAGAAGCTAAGCTTTATGATACGGGAATAGTGCAGTGATCATATTTCTTCCAATGGTGAAAACATGGATGATATATAATTGGAATTCTTATATTGGTTCCGGAAGAAAAACAAAAGAACTTGATGCGATATGGAAGGAAAGCTAATTCTGCAATAGACTTCCTAATTCCTATCGGAAGTTGTAGGTGGAATGGGCTCAGACGGAGATGACACTGGAGAAGGGGAAAATGCGTTACATGGCGATAGTGGACCTACACAAAGACCAAGGTTTCTGACAATTGAAGATTCACTTTCGTCAAAAACAAAATTTTCTATTTTGTATAATTATTTTATTTAGAAACACCATATATTTTACCTAATGAAAAATTATGTTAGAATCTAATTTTGTCATAATTATCAATAATCTAGTCCGCATTATAGCTAGCAACTATTTAAATTTTAAAAATAAAATTAAATGCTGTAAAATCTGATTTTTAAATATAAAAAGTGCATCAATTGTTTGGAGATCATGATCTTTCGATGATAATAATGATGATGTAACATGCCCCGACAAATAAGTATTAAGACGGGTAAAGTTGAGTCCAGATAATTTTTTTTAATCGGTGTCGATACAAGAATATACACTCTTAAAGTGTAGCTAGATAGATCCAGTAGACCCTAAAGTCAATGGTTTCGCCTTGGCTTGTTTGTATCGGGATGTTAAAATACTTAAATTTGTAACAAGTTTAAATTTTTTAGGACCCTTTCGAATGGCTGATGGGATTATTTTATTTTTATGAAATTGTTAAAATAGGTCAAATTAAAACTTTTTTATTAAAAATTATATAAAATATTTTTTTTATTTCAAAAAATATTTATTTTTTATTTAAATAGCTATTTACATTAATGCAAATCTATTAATCATTATCTTATATTTATCAATAATATTTACCAAATAAAATTTTGATATTATAATTTATATGTCTATATAAATATTTTAAAAAAATTAATTTCATTTTTATATTATTTTTACTAAATGAAAAAATATAAAACAATTCAATTTTAACATGGAAATAAATTTTATGCCGCATTTATTAGCCAACTATATTTTTCCTCTATGTTTATTAATATTGGAAATTAAACTAGTCACAATACTTAATAAAATATATAAAGTTTCATTAATATTGAGAATTAGATTAAGATACAAAGTTTTTTTAAAAAGGCGAATTCATTAGACTAGTAACAATGATTTCTCTTAACATTGCAATGTTAATTTCACCTTCATTATTAGAAAATTTCAGTTCACCTCGATTAAAATAATTTTTAGAAGTTGACATGTGAAGCATATTTTTCAAAATCTTCGAAATATTTATCACTTGATTCGGCATGCTTCTAAATGTAGTTATGCAAAACTATTGTTACATTAACAATTTAAACTTACTTCTCGATTGAATAATTTATAATATCTCTTAATATTGGTCGTTTTTTTATCTACACTTCAAATGTTTATTCAATCATAAAGCGCAATGAAAAATGTGCACGATTAAAAATTTATTTTTTTTCATACTTCGATGAAAATTAAGTAAACGATATCATTCTCCCTTGTATGGTCCTAGAAAACAAGTCATATGTGTATATCTTAAATCCATAAAGAAATCTATTTCTACAAAACAAAAATAAAAAAGAGTATAAAATTATAAAAATTTAAATTCTGTTTTAAGTATTGTTAATGAAAAAAAATCTTTAACCTGGTTGGGGTGGGGTTGTAGAAAATTCAAGTCCTACCTTTAAGTGCTTGGAAAAAAAATTTTCTATAACGCGTTGTTTCTTAGTGTAGACTATTTTCAAAATTTGTTCACCTCACAGTGATAGTCTATTTCTACATAAGGTTTTGGTTAATAGACTAGGCATGCCATGTGTGATTGTATTATCGAGGCCTAAGGTGCTTCTAGGGACAAAATGAGTTTGAGTTAATTCTCAAGTTATTTATTATTGCTAATATTTTTTTATTGTAGAATAATTAAATTATTTGTTTCACTAATGATATTTTAGCACATTAAATATGTATTGCAGTTTAAAAATAATAAAGTAGATTATATATTATTTTTATAGTATTATATATTATGATTTTAGTAAATTCATATAAGAATAATTATATTGAATTTTATTAAACTATATTTAATAATAATTATTTTGAATTATATTTTATAGCATTATATATTATGATTTTAGTAAATTCATATAAGAATATTTAATATTAAGAATTTTATTAAATTATACATTTTTATTAAATTATATTTAATAATTATTATTTTAAATTATATTTTATAATATTATATATTATGATTTTAGTAAATTCATATAAGAATGTTTAATATTAAGAATTTTATTAAATTATATATTTTTATTAAATTATATTTAATAATAATTATTTTAAATTATATTTTATAGTATTATATATTATGATTTTAGTAAATTCATATAAGAATATTTAATATTAAGAATTTTATTAAATTATATATTTTTATTAAATTATATTTAATAATAATCATTTTAAATTATATTTTATAGTATTATATATTATGATTTTAGTAAATTCATATAAGAATATTTAATATTAAGAATTTTATTAAATTATATATTATTATTAAATTATATTTAATAATAATTATGTTAAAATATGATTAAATTATTTATTATTTATATTAATAATCTTATTAAAATTTAATCTAAATTAGTAATAATCATCTACCTAAAAAAAATTCTGCTAAGGGTATTCTAGTCATTTTAGTTTTTTTCCTTATGCTATTACAACATTATTCCATTCAACCAAACACAATAATACTATTACGCCTCCATTCCATTCCATTCAACCAAACAATTGAATTACTATTACGCCTCTATTCCATTACAGCTCTATTCCATTACAGCGAACCAAACGTGCTCTAACAACCTGAATTTTACTTTGAAAGTTAATCGTGTTAAAAGATATATGGCATATACCCAACTAATAAGAGTGTGCCACTTGTTTGCCTTTTCTATGTCATTGATGATCCGGTTATCAATTGCTGATGAAGTGTTACTATTAACCGATCATTAACCAATGTTGATAGATTGTTATCAACATTGACTTTTCAATGTCATTGGTGATGTGGCTATTAATTGTTGATGAAGCCTTACTATTAATTGATCGTTAACCAATGTTGATCATTGAATGATCAACATTAACTGATTGTTGATCGGTCAACTTTTAATTTGTTTTTTTAAAAACATATTTAGTTTCTAAATCAACATAAATTGGTTTGAGTTTTTTGAAGAATATATATTTTTTAGTATAGTCACATGTGTTCTTATTTGTTTTACAGTTTGAGGTTGATCTTGTTTAGGCTAGGGTGGTATTCAGGTAAACTTATTCCAAAATAATGATTAAGGTCCCCTTCGGATGCAAACTCGAATGTGTTCCACGACTTTTTATGTAATTTTTTATTCAAATAGTATTTAATGTGTTGTTTGGATCCAACCAGTGATATAAGATTGATCGAACACATTGATATTTTTTTGCTGGAGATGAAGGCTTCATTGGATGACCAGTTAGCTTCATTTCAATGTATTTAAACCACTTTTTGAGTTTAGTCTCACTGATGAGGTATTTGGATAATACCTCTAGTTGCCCAATGGATTGATTCTCACTGTGCTACACCTCTATTGATGGTTTTTGTTTCAGTACACTCAACGCAACCCTTTATTTTTTATATTACCTGTTACACCATTTTTTTATAAAACGGGGTTGACTTGGATTTTGAAAATGAAAACAAAAATGGGAGTCGCCACCAATCCTTTTTGATAAGGTGTGATCGGGTCACCTTGAAAAGTGATTGTTTTTAATAAACAATTTGATTTTATTAAAACAACGATTTTGGTCCACGAAATTCAGAAAAAACGGGTTCGGAAGTCGGTTACGTACAAGGAAGGATTAGCACTCTCGTAACGCCCAAAATTGGTACCTAGTTGATTAATTAATGTCTTAGTGCCGAAGATTGAAAACTTTAAAGAGATTTAAAATACAATTCTTTATTGAAATGTTGAAAATCAAATTACCCGCTAAGACCCTCTCATTTTAGAGAGAGAAAATGTCACACCCAATGAGTTAGGACATGATATTTCACATCCTCAAAAATGAGCTTGTCCTTTTAAAAAAACTCGTGCAATAAAATTTAGAAGGATATTTAATTGTTTAAGTCAGATGAAAAAATTGAAGTCCAATACATTAGGGCCCAATTTCTCAAAATTCCAAACATTGAATGCTGTCTTTTATTATTTTTTAGAAAAATCCTCATCTCGAGAAAACATGTCATATCCAATGCATTAGGACATAACGTATCGAATTCCCGAGAATGAGTTCTTTATTTATGTATTTTGATTAAAGAATATTCTCGATTATTTTGATTCAACAAAGAAAATTAGAACCAAATACATTAGGACTCAATCCTCTCGAAAATCCCAAATACCGAATATTGAAAATAATTCTCAAAACTTAAACCATATTAAATATAATTTTTCGAGCAAATAAAGCATGATGGAAGTAAAAGACGAAAATAAATTACGTTACTAGTATGCATAACAAAGGAAATACTAAAGCATTACAATGATATGAAGAAACAAAAAATGAAGTAAAATAAACAAGTTGAAATTAAAAATACAAATAATAAATATAACATATTAACAATTTAAAACTAAAGATCTAAATTTAAATTAATATGGTATAAAACAATGTAAGAATCATATTTTTTTTTAAAAATGATAATGATAACAATAATAATAATTAAAAAATCTAAAATTTAAAGACTGGAGGAATATTTAATAAGTAAAATAACTTCCTAAAAAATAAATATATTTAGATAGATAAACAACAACAAAAAAAATACAAAAAATACAAAAATAACTAATATAATAATCATAAGTAAATAAACATGAAAAAAAATAAGAAAAATAAGTAAAAATATATGTATATAATAATGGTAATAATAATATTAATAGTAATGACATTAATAATAATTCTAATAATAATGTTAAAAATAGCAATAAAACTAATAATAATACTAGTAATGATGATAATAATAATAATAATAATAATAATAATAATAATAATAATAATGAAAATAACAATAACAATAACAGGACTAAATTGAAAATAAAACACAATCCCAAGGGAGAAATCGAAAATAAAATAAGGCAAAAGACCGAATTACACTACACGAATGAAACGGGGGTACTGAAATAGTAAATATCCCGCCCCCCAAAACGCATCACTCTGTGCGGGACTAAAATGAAACATAATTAAAATTATGCGGCCAAATTAAAATAAAAGAAAAAAAGAAAGGACCAAATTGCGACACGTCACAAAAGCGGAAGGACCGCACAAGCAAATATCTCATTAGCAAATAAACACGCGGATTTGCTCTCCGGGTCGGGTTGACACGCGGGTAAAAGGGCAAAATGACTAAAACGGTGCCGTTTTAGGGCTATTGGATCAGCCCTAAACGGCGTCGTTTCGCAAGGCTTATAAAGGCTGAATTTTTTTTAAAATATATCATTCTTCCCTTCATTTGAAAAAAAAAGGCTGAACCCCCTCTCTCTCTATCTCACCCCATTTCTCTCTATCTCACCCCCTTTCTCTTCTCCGGCCTAGCTCCCACCGATGGCTGCTGTGCCGGTCGACAATAGCCGGCGTCGGCGTCGCCGCGCACGGTGGCTGGCGAAGGTACAAAAGTTCCCTTTTATAGATCTCAACCCCCTGAATTCAAGTCCAGCTTCAAAACAACCAAAAAACAAAGGAAAAAGGCCGTCCACGTTCTCAACGTCCGATTTTGGCACCGGAGAAGAAGCCTCCGACGACAAATACGCGGATCGACTCCAGTAGGTCCTTCTCCCCTTTCTTTTTTTTTCTTTTTTTTTTGCTTTTTTTTCGTGTGTGAAGATATGAAAAATAGAATAGAAAAACTGAATAATAATGAAACAAAAATTAAAATGGGAGTAAACCTTCTGATTTTTTACTGATATTTATTTTTTTTATTCGACTATCTGTCCCCCCTTTTTACAATCTGTTCAAAAATGACTTTATAGCCGAAAATACAAGGCCCTATCTGTTTCTGTTTTTGCTTTACAACTTGTTTCTTTTTTGTTGTTTGTCTGCTTTGTTGTGTGTTGTATTTTCATTTTGCAGGGCGGTCAGAGCAGGTGGGCAAAGGTGCGGCGTTGGTCAGAGACGACGGTGGCAGGGCAAGGGTCAGAAGACCCTAGGTGCGGTGCACCTAGGGCTAGGGTTTCCAGACCTTTTTTGCTTTGGGCCATTTGGGTTGTGTTGGATTTGGTTGGGTTAGGGGTATTGGGCTAGGTCATTGGGTTGAATTGGGTTTGGGTATTTTAGGTATTGGGCTTGTGGGTTGTTGGGTTTAATTAGTGGGCTGTTAAAATTTTCTGATTTGGGCCATCTAATTCGGGTTTGTAATTGGGCTCTGTAATTAAGTTTGGGTATTGGGCCGGGCAAAATTTGGGCTGTACATTACCCATGGCCCTTTCTATTTTTTTAACGTTTCCTTTCTATTTTAATGTCTAAAGTTGAAAAGCCCAAGCAATTTATCTTTAGATTAGGTTGGATAAATACTTATATTATATAATAAATTAATAATTATTATAATTTATAGGATAATAAGTAAATAACAATTGAGGTGTTTTAATATTATAACTATCATTTAAATAAATACAAATATTATAATTGATAGGACAATAAATAAAATATCAAAAGATACATTTTAATATTTTATTGATATTTTATAAAAGTAAAATAATTTAAAAAACTTCTATTATATATCATTTCTAATCTATTGTTCTTAATAGTCATTTTCTTTTCTCACTTCACTGCTACAGTTGCGTTTAAATCTAAGCACGCACCCCACCATTGCTTCTAATCTCAATTGAGGTAAACACACTGTGCATCCAAACTACACCGAAACCTCCAATGGGTGGTCAGTGAGTATATTTTTTATGGACAAAATTTTCTAGGAATTGAATATTTTATTTATATATTTTTCATTTTAGTTTTGTTATTTGAAATTAATTTAATAGATGGTGAATATAATAAATTATGTGGAGTGACATAGTGTTTTAACATCGAAAGCTATTTTGAATGGCGAGCTCACTTTGACATTTTGTGAACTTTGCGTAAAAGATTTTAATGTCTGTAATAGATCAACAACTTATCTAAACTCAAAAGGATGGGAAAATGCTATTGTTTTTTATTATTATTATAACTAAGGACACACAAAAATTATGAAAAACCACAATTGAAAAATAAGTGAGATACATTAAAAAGAGAATGGAGATCACGGAATGAGTTGCTTCAACAGTTTACTCGTCTAGGATAGTGTCCATTTAAGAAGAGTATTGATGCTACCAAAAAATGGAAGGTAAAAAAAATACAGGTTAGTATTACCTATATTAAGATTTAACGTGTTGGATTCATTGAAATAAATAATTTACACGGTAGGAAATGTCTGGTGACATATTATGTATGAAACCTTTGATTCCAGAGGATTTAACAAGAAAGGAATTAAATCATGATCAAATGAGTTAATATGGCAAATGTTTGGTAACATAGTGGCTATTGGAGAATATATATGATCACCTTTGTTTGGTATTCTTCTAGGTGGAGCTTTTATGGGAGATGCTACACCCATCAATGGATCTAATGATTCAAATAAATTGATATCGAAAATGAGGACATTCATAATCTTGAGGTAGCTATAAAACCTTCTCTTGATACTTCTAATCGAGGCAAACGAGTGCTCGGGATTGTACAAGATAATGATAATAAAAAATCAAAATTCAATTAGAAGATCAATAGGAAAGATATTAACTACTCAAATTGAAAAGTTATGTGAGAGTATAACTACTCAAAAGAAGTTTGTGAATGAAACTATTTTTATTCATTCTCAATACACTGTTTTAAATTTTAAATGAAATAGATGCATTGCATGTTTTGGAAGATGAAATTCCAAAAAAGACAATTCTATATTTTTTTGTCACCAAAATATTTCAAGTCCTAGTGAAACGAGAGATGCTTTTAAATTTAGATCCAGGCCTTAGAACTTGGTGGCTTCAATGTGAGTATGAAGAACAAATTGGTAATGCACACTTTTCATCATTGCTAGCAACATCTTCATATGATTTTCAACATTCTCAACCACCACCTTCATCACAAGGTCCTTAGGGTTACTAATGTGATATAGTTATGCTCATTATGTTTTTGAAAAGTTTGTTACAGTATTTTGGATTTTTATTTACTAAATTACTGTATGATACTTAATGTGTTTCTATATTTTTATTTTAAACTTAATGCGTAATTCTACCGTATGATAGTTCTTATGTATGATGATATAATATAATGTTGTATTGAAGTATTTTTATTTCTGTTGGTATGAAATGCCATAAAATATACTTCTTTTTATTTGTTTATGGATGATTTAACAATATGTACAAGTGTTTTATATTGATTATGATGATATAGAACTAAACGAAAAAGATTAACAAAGAATAGCCACAATTATTACACAAGCCAAGGAAAATAATTATCATGAATTGGAAGAGAATGAAGTGACTAGTTTATTGGTACATCATGAAACTTGTTTCACTAAGCAACCTTGTATGGATTCAAATTATACATATAAAAAATGGGTGGATGCAGTATTAAATAGGCATGATAGTCGTTGCATGAATAGTTTTAAGAAGCCAAAAAAATACATTTTACTGTATATTACATTACTTACAAATAAATTAGGGTAAACTACAAAAGTAGTCACTTTTGTTTGCCCCATATTACATTTTAGTCACTTATGTTTGAAATGTTACGTTTTAGTCACTTACATTATCGTTTTGTTACGAAGTGGTCACTCTACCGTTAAACTCCGTTACCTCCCTAATGGCAGTACTACATGGCAGTCCAAATGAGTTTTAAATGCCAACTTGGATGTTCAGTTGCTGGGATGAAAATAAGTTTTTAATTAAATAAATTTAATTTGGACTGTCACGTACGACATCCAAATTAGCATTTAAAACCCATTTGGACTGCCACATAGGACAGTCGTTAGGGAGGTAACGAAGCTTAACGGTAGAATGACTACTTCGTAACAAAATAATAACGTAAGTGACTAAAACGTAACATTTCAAACATAAGTGATTAAAATATAATCTGAGACAAACAAAAGTGACTATTTTTGTAGTTTACCCAATAAATTATGTCTTAAAGCATGAGAAGGTATCTACAATGGAGAAGTTAGCATTAGCCTTGTATATAATTGGAAATAGAGAGTCAAATTGGAATGCAAGAGCGCGATTTCAACTGTATGGCAAAATTGTTAGTCAGATTTTTACTAATATGTTGCATATATTTCCTCAAACGGGAATAGACATGATCAAACTTGCTAAAGGTCAATATGAGGAAGTACCAAATCATATTCGACATGATACAAAATATTAGCCTCAATTTAAGGTAATTTTTACATAATTTATATATAATTTTGTATAAATTTATTATTGATTTTAATCATATTATTTATATGTTTATAAGATTTTATTAGGGTTATAGATGAAATACATATAAAAGCATGCATTTCACTTTCTCAACACAATACCTTATATTGGAAGAAAGGTGAACCAATACAAAATATTATTGTAGTTTGTGGCTTTAACACATGCTTATTTTTTTTAATTCGCGTGTCAACATACTAACATGATCAAAAATATATCCAATAAGTAATTTGAATATAACATTAGAGCAGTACAACCTTTGTCCAGAAAATTTTCATTTCATTGAACTGCATCAATCAAGATGCATTTGTTAACTTGATAGTATCCTACAAATAAATGGGCAAGGATCAGCAGAGGCAGTGTTACAGCAGGCAATTTGTCACAAAATATGCCTAATTTGTCCCTTGATAAACTAAAATCTGCAGTACCATACATAAGCCGTGGACAGTAATGAAAATTTTCCAAATTCAAACACCCAATTCCAACAACTATTCTTTATAGAGATCACCATACATGTAAGAACTCATAAGACCAACAATTGCGGAAGAACTAACAATTAAATCCCAATTTAATGGGAATTTTATATAATATAAATTACAGCAACAAAGAGAAAAATGATATTCTATCATTATCATCCTTGTAGAAGAATACATCCAACATTAGAACTATTTCTCCTACTTCTTTCATAAAGCCTTTTGTATCAAACATAACAAGAAGCATCAAATCAAGGCCTTTTCGTCAACCAACAAGAATAAGAATTATACAACAACAAAAACAAAAGAGTTAGTTTTGCCTGTAAGCTATGCAATTAGCCAAAGCAATCAAAGGGGCAGCTTTCTCAGAATCAAATCCTTGGAGCAACTCCAACGAATCACTTCTCAATTTCTCTGCGAACTCTTTTGACTTCTCTATTCCAATCAACTTTGGATAAGTGACTTTATCAGCCAACAAATCTTTTCCTGCAGTCTTCCCTAATTCCTTAGATGATTTTGTCACATCAAGAATGTCATCCACAACCTGAAACAAAAGCCCAATATACATTGCAAATTTCCTCAACCTTTCCACATCTTCATCACATCCACCTCCAAGAATTGCCCCTAAAACCACAACAGCTTCAAGCAAAGCAGCAGTTTTATGAACATGAATGAATTCTAAATGATCCAACCCCACATCTGTTAGTCCCTCACTATTTATATCCACAACTGGACCAGCCACCAACCCTTCAGCCCTAATAGATTTAGCTAATTCTCCAATTGCCCTTACAATCCTACCAGGTTTAACACCAACTGTAGAAATAGCTACATGTTCAAAAGCAAAAGCTAAAAGAGCATCCCCAGCTAAGAAAGCGATATCCTCACAAAAAACTTTGTGATTAGTTGGTTTCCCTCTCCGAAGATCATCGTTGTCCATGCAAGGAAGATCATCGTGGATTAAAGACCCAACCAGTGTAATCAGCTAAGCTTCAAGTGTCATTTTCCCTTATTTGGAAAACAAACAATCATAGCTGAATTGAAATTCTACATTACCTGAAGCCTCAACCTACAATCTCTACCAATTTCTTAACTCATTCAACCTATGTTACTTGGATTCGTGTGTGAGAGTCAGATTGGGTATATTTCGACAGGAGTATGCCCATTTCCCCCAAAGTTTTTCCATGTATTTGAATAGTCATTGAAGGATTATATCCCCATACCCATATCCTGATATTTGTCGGATACAAATGCTTCTAACAAAATGAACAATCTGAGCAACATAGAATCTAACAAAAACCATCTTTATTCTACTTGAAGACCAACAGGCATCAGCCGTAAGAGTTAGCTCTTTCCTAGCTACCTTATAAATAACCTTAACTTAGCAACACAAACTTTGTCAAAAAGTTTTAATTGACAACAAAAGTATCAGTTTCATAAAAGAATAAAAGGAAACCAAAGTGCCTTATCAACAAAATCAATCAAACATGCAATAGAATAAACAAGTAATAGAACCACATTGAAAAAATTTTCATCTGTTCAATCGAACATGCAATAGAATCAGTCAAAGAAAAGCCGAATGAAAGTCATAAGAAAGGAATCAAAATTAGGAGAACAAAAAACAAATATTCCAGATTTGAGCAAAAGCAAAACTAACCTGTAAAATAAACAGGGAAAGAGTGCGACCTGCTAAAATAATGATGGTAACGACCTGTCACTCAAAGCTGAAGAGTTAGAAAATGGAGAAAATAAAAACGAAATCGATTTTACGGAAAATAAAAGAAAAGAAAAATAAGGAAAGAGTGCGAGCATTTTTCGTTGTTAAAAGAAGAAGAAGCAGAAATCGATGGAAGAAGAAGCAAAAATTACCTTTGCAATATCGATGGAAGAAGAAGCAGAAATCAATGAGGGCAGAATATGTAATAGAAAATAAGAAACGGTAAGGAATCCCTAATCGGCGCTGAATATGGGGAAGCCTATTACAGCCAATGGGCGTAATAGGGACGGAACTGATTCGGCCCGTAATAGCATTACAATCAACCGAATGCCCGTTTGGTGGTGGGCCCGCATAATAGGGGGAATGCATTCCTATTCCCCCAACCAAACTGCCCCTTAGTCTTTGTACTTCTATAGAGATTAACATTTTTCCCTTATATTTCAAAAGTTAAAAAATCAATTCTCTAACTTTTTTAATTTAAAAATCCTAATCCAATTATTATTGTCATTGGTGGTTTCTGTTAAAATGTATCAACTCAACATATTTATCTTTTATCAAGCATATGCCATGTCACATGCGGGCAGCTTAATCAACATGACGATTAACAAGTTTTGATGGAAACTACTTACAATTTTAATGATTCAACTAAGATTTTTATATCAAAATAGTTGGAGAACTTAATTTTAAACTCTTTTTAGTACAGGGACTAAAAACAGATTTTAACCTAAAATTTACAATGAAGGAATTTGTACGTACCAAAATGAAAAAACAGAAAAGAAAATTAGTTAAGTAGAGAAAACGAGTAAAAGAAAAAGGTTAAGCAACAAAATGCAAAAAATATATAGTTTGAGGAAAAATCAGCCTCTAAAAGAATTGATAAAAGATCGAAATTTATTCACCTCCGAGTGCAAGCCGTAGGGCAAACGAGTAAAAAAAATCGAAAACAAAAGAAAGAAACAAGAGGAAGATGATGGCGAAATGCTCTGTTGCTCCTTCCGTTGAACCTATGTTTCAGACCTTCAATGGCCTTCAACACCTTGCCGAAACGCGTCGTTTCAAGGTACTCAAATGGTAGTTAATTTCCAAGTTTTTCTCTTTTCCCTCCCAAATCTGTATTTTAAGTTCTTGTTGATCGAAGTCGCGTTTAGCTAATCAAAGTATTAATTTTAGTTGTAATTTGGACAATTGAAGTGTTTTCATATAGGTTTTTAGCATTGACAGTAACTTCTGAATAATTTAATTCCTCATTTTGCTTTAGGCTTTTCTTTCAAATTTCAATGCAACTCAAATGCTATTTGCCTTTTCTTTTGGAAATGGAAAGCAAAAAAAAAATCTCTTTGGAGATGAAATCAAAAATTGGTTTTGCAAGAATTTGCAAGGTTAAAAGTTTAAATTTCGATTGTAAATTTATGCTTTGCTTTGAACCAAACGTAACTATCCGGTTTGAATGTCAAGCAATCACTTAATTTGGATGATTTCTTTTAAGGAACGTGATCCGTATTGTAAATACGCGCAGACCTTCATAGAAATGCTTCACAGATAGAAATATTTGATTCATGAATAACTCTTACTTAATCTCCCTTGAGAGTAGTTGCTCGCATAGTATAAGATTTATTGACCAGGAACTGCTGATGGGATTCTAAAATTTCACATAGCTAGGTTGACACAACAGGCTTCTAAAATTAACTTATGTAATACATAAATGTAGGTAGTTACGCCAACCTTGAGTGTATTTGCTAGTACTAATACATACTGTTAAGATTCGTTGCTTTTGGTTAACTTGGTGGTCATTCATAGGCTTGGTTCTTGGATCAATTTGGTGTCCTTCATGATGGCAAGCAACCTTACCCAGGCGCGATTTCAACATGTATGTTTTCATTTGAGTTTTAGCATTGTGGTTAGATTTTTCTTTGCTGATATACTAAATTTTTCACATGTTAGGTGAGATGCATGTTAGTGCTTTATCGATCCTTTTTCCCTAAAAGATACAATCCTTATGGCTGACAGTGGAAAAGCTGGCAACAACTGGTGCCAAGATGGTGATCATAAGTAATTCTTCAAGACGTGCATCAACAACAATAGAGAAATTGAAGAACCTAGGCTTTGATCCTTCTCTCTTTGTGGGAGCCATCACTAGCGGAGAATTAACACATCAGTACTTGCAAAGGTTTGCCCCTATTTATCTTATTCTTACGTATGGAGAAATCCCCAACATCTATAACACATTTTAAAAAAAATCATTGTGCATTAGATTAGTTGGACCAAATTTGTGGTACTGCAAAATTCATCTACCTGTTGAGTTCCATGCAATGTTCTAATATGAATAAAGATTTCCTGTTTTACAGAATTTCATTTAAAAAAGAAAAAGAAAAGAAACTAGGCAACCTTTTTTAACCTTAAAATCAAAATAATTTGTCTTATGGATTTTCCAGATGCACCTTCTTATGCTTATATTATGCAATTGCAGCTGCAGTGTTATATACTGCTTTGTTTTTTAACTTCTTATTCTGGAAGCCTGTAACATACATCTTGAGAGTTTACCTGTCAGTATTTATCACATTCAGGAGGGACAATGCTTGGTTTGCTGCTCTCGGAAGGTCTTGCATTCATATGACCTGGAGTGACAGGGGTGCTATATCTCTTGAGGTATGCAAACTGTTTTGAGTGTTTCTTAATTATTCTTCCTTCCTATTTATTGCTTTACTCAAATAGCATCCCCAGTTTAAGAAATCTCATGTAGTCTCTCTCCTCTTTCTCATTCGAAGGTTGTAGCATTAAAACCACATATTCCTAATTTATGCTGTATTACTATCTAATAAACATCCAAGATGCCTTGTAAACTAAAAGTCTAACTTCTGACTTCTGGATAGTTTGTAATCATCATATGCATATCATCAAATTGAATACAAATACTATATAGCTGCTGTGGTCCACTAGAAGTACACATTTGTTCTATTGCTACCTTTTCTGTGACTAGCTTCTAATATAATCAAGCCATAATTTTGTGTTTGCTTGACAATAGCCATGGACAGTTTAATATGAAAGAGACTTTACGAGATGTGTAAACCATTTCAACTTTAGAATGAAATGAATGCTTTTTGTGCTACTAACTGATTTAAGAAGATTAGAAAGTTTACCTGCTTAAGGATTGTGGTCAGAGAAGATTCCAGTTACAAAGTTTAGGATTTATGGTTGAAGAATTTAAATGATGTCCGCATAAAGGCCCTAATAAAATTAATTAGCACCAAAACTCAAATAATTCCTTTACTAAGAGCCTGTTTACTATCAAAACATGTCCCCATGTACTGAATGACTTTTGTTGAAAAACTACAACTTCAGCCATTGGCTTTCAAAGAGGATTTAAACACCGTCCATCCGTTGGTGTGCCAATTACAAATACTTTTATCCTCTCCATTGCTTTACCAGTTGTACTCAGACTTCATGACTAGCCAGCTTGATTGATTTAAAATGTCGTAAAATATCAATTTATTCTTGTAGGGTTTGGGCTTACAAGTTATTGAGAATGCTGAAGAAGCTGATTTTATCTTAGCCCATGGCACCGAAGCCTTGGGGCTTCCTTCAGGTTTGGTACGTCCTATGAGTCTTGACGGTCTTGAGAAAATATTAGAGCATTGTGCAGCTAAAAAGATTCCAATGGTGGTAGCTAATCCGGACTTTGTGACTGTTGAAGCTAGAGCTTTGAGTATTATGCCTGGTAAGCGGTAAAGATTTACGTAACAGCAACAATGGGTTGAATAACAATAACAATAATTTTTCACTCAAAAAACAATAGCAGTAATTTTAAACCACATTTACATTTACAGTTACTCTACTGGAACCAGAAACAATACATCAATAACTGAGAAGCAGACAATTGCCATCATCTTCTACTGTTAAATACGTTTTATTTGTATTAGCATTTCAAAGCCATCTCCTTTTTAGTTGTGCAATGCGGGTCATTCTATTTCTGTTTATGTCATTTCAGTTGTTCTTCTGATCTCCCTAGTTATATTGCCTTCAGAGTGTTGACACCTATTAAATGCTTATCAATTTTATACGTGTTAATTTCACTTAAGCTTCTTTTTTCTTTTTAAATTTCATATACTTAGGAATATTTACGGTTTTAAATCTGTTTGGTCGGTTTCTTGAATTCATTTTTTGTGATTCCTACCAGTATTCTGACATTTATTCCCGTAAGCTTGCAAATGGCTTTCCTCTTTCACGTTTAGATGAAGTTTTTCTGAACAAAAATGTATTTTATAATTAAAAGAGACAGAAATATGGTTTTATTTTTCTTGCAATGCACTTCATCTTACAATGAGGATGTGCATTTTTGCACACTCTCATATTCCAGGAATGTTACTTGATTTATCATCTTGAAATAATTAACTTAAGTTGAGAGCTTTGTTGATTTTACTCTCAAAGGCAGCGCTAAGGTTTGTTTAAGACTTATTTTGTCAAGGTTTTGCAGTTTCCTCTAGACAAAGGTTTTTCTGTGATCTTTCAACAATTTGCTTATTCCTTCAGTCTATGGAGAACATGAAAGAAGTCAAACTTATCTTGGATGCCAAAAAATCCAAAGAGTTGTAAGATTTGATTTCTTAAAGAAACCTTACACCAACTTCATTTATGGTGATTCTTGTCAGTTAAAATTTTGAATCTTGCCACTTATTTAGATGATTGATGCTACATTTTTTTTTTTTTAAATAATATACTTTTTCCTCTGAAGTCATGATAAGTACCTTTTCTATCTTCAAATTTTTAATGAAAAAACAGCAGTTATATGGATTCTCTGCTCCTGCAATCCCTCTATGCCCTTGGATTTTTGTGGTTGGGGTTATTTAATTTCATTTTGGTTTATGCGTTAGGTACCTTGGCAGCCAAATATGAGAAGCTTGGTGGTGAAGTGAAATGGATGGGGAAACCAGATAAGGTGAGATGGTCATTTTGTTCTTTGCTCTAATAAACAGGCATGCAAGTTTATTCTATCAATCATGAATATTTGGACATAATACCTCTTTTGTGATTGTCATAGGATGCTATTACCTGGTTGTTTTGTCCTCCTAATTCTATCTTAATATGTTGGAATCCCTATAATTAAGGATAAAAATCTTACCTTATTACTATTAGTTCTCTTGTAAATAGAAACTAATCTCAGTTACTGATTCTTAGGAAATTAGGATATCAATTACTGATTCTTAGGAATTAGGATTTATTTCCTTTAAAATGATTATTTCTCTTTTTATAAATCTGTAAACTAAAGCAGTAGAAATTGAACTGAATTTTTCCTCTGAGTTTTTTTCATGGCATCAGGGCTTTAGGATTCATTCGATCCTAATTTTTTTTCTCTAATTTCCCTTCCTAAAAATTCCTTCGGTTTAGTCCTCCAATGGGTGATATCAATGAAAATTTCTCTGAAACTGAGACATCACAAATAACTCAGAATATCAATCAGGGAATCACTCAAGGTGAAATTAATTCCTCCACTACTGCTGATGATGTTCTTGATGTTCGCTTAACCAAAACACAGCTTGAGACTCTCCATAAGATACTTGGTACTCCCACTACTCATGGATCTCTAGCCACTCAAGGTACTGCCCTCAACATTGCTTTTGAATCTAATAATCAATCTCCTTGGATACTCGATTCGGGCGCCTCCGATCACATGACAGGTGACTCCACGTTGTTTCACACCTACACTCCTTGTCATAACAAATCCCGAATCCGCATAGCTGACAGTTCTTACTCACTTGTGGCTGGAATAGGAGAAGTACAAATGACAGAGTTTTTCTCTCGATAAAGTCCTACATGTCCCAAACTTGTCCTGTAATTTACTTTCAATTAGTAAACTTACTAAGGATGAAAATGTTCTTGTTGAATTTTCTGCAATTGGTTGTGTGATACAGGAACAGAAATCGGGGAGGATGATTGGCACTGCTAAAGTTGATGATGGACTATATATTTGGAATAAAAACAGTACACAAGGGGGATTGGCTCTATCCACTTCAAAAGAGGACACTATTATGTTATGGCACCATAGGTTAGGACATCCAAACTTTGTGTATTTGAAAAAACATCTTCCGCTGTTATTTCGAAATAAAAGTATTAGTTCCTCGAAGTGTGGAATTTGCCAATTATCTAAACATACCCGTGTGCCATACCCATTAAAACCACATATTCAGTCCCAACCTTTTTCGTTAATCCATAGTGACTTATGGGGAGCTAGCCGAGTGAAAAATATTACAAGGGCTAGATGGTTTATAACATTCATTGATGATCATACTAGGGTCTGTTGGATCTATCTACTCAAAGAAAAATCTGAAACACCCAAAGTATTCCAAAATTTTCACTCAATGGTTCGAACCCAATTCAACTCTACCATACATACCCTCCGTACTGACAATGGGAGAGAATACTTCAACTCTGTCTTAAGTCCATACCTTTCTGACCAAGGCATTATACACCAAAGCTCTTGTCCTGACACTCCTCAACAAAACGGGATCTCTGAGAGAAAAAATCGTCATCTCCTTGCTGTGGCTCGAGCCATAATGTTCACTATGAATGTTCCAAAATACTTGTGGGGAGAAGCTGTCCTCACTGCCTGTTATCTCATAAACCGAATGCCATCAAAGATCCTCAATTTCCAAACACTTCTAAATACTCTTTTAAAGGCCTTCCCTCTATTTCATATTCCTAATCTTCCAGCCAAAATATTCGGCTGTAAAGCTTTTGTCCATAACCATCAACCAAATCAATCCAAACTTGATCCTTGAGCCCACACCTGCATCTTCATTGGATATTCCCCTACACAAAAAGGCTATAAGTGTTACTCACCAACATTGCGCCGAATGTTTGTCTCTCGGGATGTTACCTTCTTTGAAAATGAACCATACTTTGCAGCATCTCTTCTTCAGGGGGAGATTTTTAATGAAGATGAGACCCTTAATACTCTCCTCATTATACCTCCTGGTCCTACTACTACTATCACAAACAAACCTATCCCAGATTTAATTGTTGTTTCCCCTGTACAGCAAGAATTTAACACCGTCCTTCCCAATAACAATACCTCCACCGAAGTACAACAGCCACCTGATCAAGGAAAACAGCAAATACAGGTTTACTCCCGACGAAATCGTTCTCCTGAAACTGATACAGCAGTGCCAATTACATCTCCAACCGAGGACTGTTCTGAAACAGAAGTCCCACCTTCGTCACCATCCATCTATCTTCCAATTGCAGTTCGAAAGGGTACAAGGAGCTGCACTCAACATCCTATTTCTCGGTTTGTATCCTATGGAAATTTATCTAAGTCTTACAAAGCTTTTGTGACTAATGTTGATTCTGTAAAAACTCCAAAAAATATAGAAGAGGCTCTTGAATCAGCTGAGTGGAGACAAGCCGTGATGGAAGAAATGAAGGCCCTAAAAAAAAATGAAACATGGGAAGTCTCAGATCTACCTAAAGGAAAAAAAATCGTAGGGTGCAAATGGATTTTCACTACGAAATTTAAACCCGATGGCCGTATAGACCGATACAAAGCTCGACTTGTGGCTAAGGGATTCACCCAAACTTATGGTCTCGACTACAACGAGACGTTTGCACCGGTTGCCAAGCTAAACATCGTTCGAGTCCTGCTATCTCTTGCTGCCAACCTTGATTGGCACTTGACTCAATTGGATGTAAAAAATGCTTTTCTCAACGGGGAATTAAATGAGGAGGTATACATGGATTTCCCACCCGGGTTTGAAGAAAACAAGGGCCAAGTGTGTAAGTTGAAGAAGTCCTTGTATGGGTTGAAACAATCTCCACGAGCGTGGTTCAGCCGATTTGCAAAAGCTATGACTAGCAGAAATTACATTCAAGGACAGGCAGACCACACCATGTTCTACAAGCACTCGAAAGAGGGTAAATGCTGCATCCTTATCGTTTATGTCGACGATATAATATTAACAGGAAATGACTCGAGCGAAATTTTGAGATTGAAAGAATTTCTTGGTACAGAGTTTGAACTTAAAGACTTGGGAGTCTTAAATATTTTCTTGGTATGGAGGTAGCAAGGTCAAAAAAAGGTATCTTCATTTCCCAAAGGAAATATGTTCTTGATCTACTGTCGGAAGTTGGTTTGATGGGCAGCAAACCAGCTGAAACTCCTATGGAGTTTAACCTTAAATTGGGAACTAATGAGGATGGAGAAGAAATCGACAGGGGGAGATATCAACGTCTAGTAGGAAGGCTCATTTACCTATCTCACACCCGTCCTGACATAGCCTTCAGTGTGAGTGTTATTAGTCAGTATATGCATGCCCCGAGGGAGAAGCACCTGGAAGCTGCATATAGAATACTAAGATATCTCAAAGGAACTCCTGGTAAAGGCCTGTACTTCAAGAAGACTGTCAACCGAAGCGTGGAAGTCTACACTGATGCAGACTGGGCAGGTTCTGTTAATGATAGACGGTCTACAAGCGGCTATTGTAGTTATGTTTGGGGTAATCTCGTGACGTGGAGGAGCAAAAAACAATCTGTGGTAGCACGCAGCAGTGTAGAGGCAGAGTATCGAGCACTATCTCATGGTATTTGCGAAGGAGTTTGGATACAAAGACTTATGAGAGAACTAAAAGTGCCTTATACCAGACCTATGAAGATGTACTGTGACAACCAAGCTGCTGTCAGCATAGCACATAATCCTGTGCATCATGATCGGACCAAACATGTGGAAATAGACCGTCACTTTATAAAAGAAAAAATACACTCAGGAGAAGTATGCATCACCTACCTACCTACTAGACAACAAGTTGCAGACATGTTAACTAAGAGTTTGACCAGAAACATGTTTGAAGAATTTATTGTCAAGCTGGGTTTGATTTAACATTTACACTCCAGCTTGAGGGGGAGTGTTGGAATCCCTATAATTAAGGATAGAAATCTTACCTTATTACTATTAATTCTCTTGTAAATAGAAACTAATCTCAGTTACTGATTCTTAGGAAATTAGGATATCAATTACTGATTCTTAGGAATTAGGATTTATTTCCTTTAAAATGATTATTTCTCTCTTTATAAATCTGTAAACTAAAGCAGTAGAAATTGAACTGAATTTTTCCTCTGAGTTTTTTTCATAATATATAAATTCACAATTTTTCACCTTGTTAAACAAATTTAGCAGAGTCAGTAACTGGCATTGTTTGTGGGTTTGTTTAGGATTTAATATTTATCATATCCAAGCAACTATGCCTATATGTTCAAATAAATGCAGTTGATAGATCTATACTGTCAGATAGTGTTTCGCTATTTTAACTGAATTGTTTTCTCTATGATTATTCTATTTAATTTTATCAAGTGGATGGTTATCTTATTTTGCACTTTAGCATCAGAAGGCAACCCGTTAAGCATGTAACATGAGTGCTTTATGTTCAAATGTTAATGGATGGTGTGCCACTATTTCTCCTCATATAACTGTTTCTTTCATCCTGTATTTCAATGAACCTTTTCCCTATGGAACTGTCATTTTTTTTACACCTGTTTTTCCTTTTCAGATAATATATGAATCAGCCATGGCCATGGTTGGTGTGGAAGCTTCTGATTCTATTGCTGTAGGTGACTCTCTTCATCATGACATTAAGGGTGCAAATGCCGCTGGAATCCAGTCAGCATTTACCACTGGAGGGATCCATGCAACTGAACTTGGACTGGATAGTTTTGGACAAGTTGCAGATATATCCTCTGTAAAGGCCCTTGCGGCCAAATATGATGCATATCCAACATACGTCCTTCCAGCATTTGCATGGTAGAACTTATTCCTGGTATGTATTCTCCCATGTTCTGTCCTATGTTAAGTGGTTTTACATTTATGAACTCATTTTGGTGTAAGATTTAGAAAATGAAACCTCTTAAATGGTTTAAAGTTTAAACTGCAATGCAAAGGTATGGACATTAGTTTCAAAGGAAGCTTCTTTGTGCAAATAAATAAGACAGCAATGTTGCCTAATAATGTTATGCATAAACTAAAGATCCTACATGTTGTAAAAATAAAATGATGTTAAAAAATAGAAAATAGCTGAAGATATGTTTAGAAGAACTTCAGATGACAACAAATTCATATCAAGACGACTTTTATGTCCTATTTCTATGTTAAGAGACTGCAGAAATTATACACAGCTGTTACTATGTTAGTGCCTTAAGGTCAAAAACAAAGCTCGCCGTGGTACTGACACGAAATGGTAGGTTGTACTGCCTTGCAGTCGTATCTATGTTTTTTTCTGAAACAATTGAAGAATACCCCTCCCCCCTCCTAAAAGGGAAAGAGAGAAAACAAAACCCCCTCTCTTGCTGTTTGATCATTGATGTCCCTATAGTGTGCTTGAAGATTAATCAGGTCAACATTTTGACCTCAATTTTCTTTTTTCTGACATTTATTTTTAAAATTGATATACGAGAAAAAAAATGCAAGTTATCATTCATGTGTTACTAATTTGTGATAGATGCTTGATTTCCAGATCTTCAAGAAAGGAATTGCTTTCCCAATCAGTAATTGGAGGGGGGAAGAGCAGAACTTAGAGTAACACTGTGGAAAACTCAATGGCGTTGAGACTTTTGCCTAAATGCAAATTTAGTTGGTAAACCGGTGGTTCGCCCATCTAAACCCAGCACAAGCAGAAAATATAGAGTACAAAAAAAATTATATCAATTACTAAAGATCAGGTAAGAGTACTGTATCATTAAGAATTGTGCTATCATCATGTTATCTCTGTTGCATACACTCTTAAATGCTTGTCATTAGCAAATTGTTCATTTAAAACCCATAAGAAGTTTGTAAGTGGCACAGCTCTTATATGGTGGTATCTGGGTTACTATACCAGTTTTTAAAATTTATTCTCTTCAAAAGCTTTAAAACCTATTTAATTCTATAAAATCTATTTTTATTTACAGTCTTTTTTATGTTTTATCTCTACAGACTTAAATTTATCCTTTTAAAAAGAACATCAAGATTATTTTTGCATAAAAATATCAAAATTAATCCAAGGATAAAAAATAGAGAAATTCTCTACAACAATAATAATAAGAATAATAAATGGTTGTTGGATAAATTGGAAAATTAAATGTTGAAGTTATACTAATGAGTTTTATATTAAAATTTATTTGATAAGTTAGTAAACGTTTACTACCATGTTATTTGGTAAAACTACTTGTTTTTTGAAAATTATATTCTTAATTTTATTAATATAATATTTTATATACTTTGAATTTATTTGGAATGAAGTTAAATATGATAATTTATATATTCTTTTAAAACAATTTATTTTAAATATATATTTTAAAATACCATCTATTTACTTGTTTAATACTTTTATCTTGAAAATTGAAAATTTTATATTAAGTAAAAAAATATAATTATCAAATATATTTAAAATATTAAAATTGAAAAAATTCATTAATCAAACATCAAGAACTTAAGCAAGTTTTTTTATAACTAAAATGACTTGAATTATTAATCATTTAATTTTTTGAAAAAAAAAATATTTGTTTTTGATATTTTGAACCATAAAACGACCGGAATTATTAATCATTTCAATTTTAACATTTTAAATTATAAAATAAAAATTGGAATTCAGCGAACACGGCCAGCCCAAGCTCCGGCGAAAACAAATTTTCGGGCTCAACCCGGACCGACTCGTATAAGAATTTACACGCAACAGGACGATAAATAAATTTCAGCGTAAGAAAGAAAAAGAAAACAAACAAACAGTTCAATTGACTACTAAGTATCCTTCCGAAGTCTACTCAACCACCCCAATTGCTTACTCTTTTTCCAGCGAAGTAAAAGAATGGAAGGGGGAGGGCGACCTCAGCCGCCGGACACCCAGATGGCGGAGGCAGCTCCGCCGCAGCAACCTGTCTACCAAAATGCACTTCCTCTAATGTTTCCCCGGATGCAAATTCCCGCCACTCCTAGCTATGGCGGCAGGTTTACTCAGTATAACATTTTCGGCAACATTTTCGAGGTCACTGCTAAATATAAACCCCCTATTATGCCCATCGGTGAAGATGCTTACGGCACCGTTTGGTAATATTATTCTTCTTTTCTTTTTTTAGTTTCTTTCTTATTTGATTGGTTTTTGTTAGTTAAAGATTTGTCATCTTGTTGATCCTTTTCAATTATTTGGGTTTAAGTTCTGCGTTGAATTCCGAGACAAATGAAAGCGCCGCAATAAAGAAGATAGTGAATGCGTTTGGCAACAAGGTTGATGCAAAGAGAACTCTTCGTGAGATCAAGCTGCTTCGCTACATGGCCCATGAGAACGTCAGTCAGTGTAACCTTTTTTTTTGGTTTCTTTTAACTGGCTTTTAATTCAATTAATTTGTTATTACTACTTTTCTGTTGTCAATGGCTGTGTTATTGGCGTGTTCAAATCCCTTTTAAAGTTATTTGCTATATTTGGAGGATCACAACCTTACTTCCTTTACACTTTGAAGCGTTCAATATGAGGTACTTTTGTTTTTTTTTTTTGGGGGGGGGGGGGTAGAGGAAAAGAGTCAAAGCACATATCAAATGCTTACTTAGGATATATGCCCGGTTATTATTTCATATGCAAGTGGCTTCTAATTCTTTCCCCAGACATAATTAATACGTTTCTATAATTACCAAAGAGACTGCATGTCACACATGCTACATTGGTAGTGACCACCATTTAAGAACCTCCCTTAAGCGCAGAACAGAAAGTAAGATCTTTTCTTTGTAACTCTGGCATTTTTTATTACTATTTTAGACGGGGATGTTGGATTACTAATAAAAACATCAAAGCACTCAACTGAAATTGCACTTTCAAGTTTTAAAACAGTTTCATTCCATCTTACAATGGTTGTACTTTCTGAATTCAGTTGTTTGGTTGTTAAGATCTATGAAATATATTGTTTGATTTGTGTTCTGTAATGCTACCACTAGTGTTTTTCTCTAAAAGTCTAAACCTTAGCTTATCATGTCAACCCTTGACATTATTTAGTTATAACATGT
The DNA here is from genome assembly GCF_007990345.1 of Gossypium hirsutum. Lineage (NCBI taxonomy): Eukaryota > Viridiplantae > Streptophyta > Magnoliopsida > Malvales > Malvaceae > Gossypium > Gossypium hirsutum. Next base: position 21,022,328 of record NC_053446.1, on the reverse strand, counting down.
TCTTTCTTTGTGTCAATTCTTTTCTCTAGTTGTGAATAGACACAAATATAGGGTTTTTTTTTTGTACGCAGTTAAGTTGCGGGGGATGGGGATTACATCTATAGGGTTTGAACCCTAGTCATTGGGGTGCCAACAAGGGGCCTTAACACCGCTTGTCCTTTGTGCTGTTGGCAACATAGATTATTTATATTGTTAGTTATAGCATATGAAAATAAATATACATACAGAGAGGGAGGGAGGGAGGGAGAGAGAGAGAATGATATATCTTTTGTTATCATTGTGAGTTGGTCTCATCTGAGTATTTAATGCAGGTTGTTGCAATCAGGGATGTAATTCCACCTCCCCAGAGAGAATGCTTTAATGATGTTTATATTGTATATGAGCTGATGGACACTGACCTGCATCAGCTAATCTGTTGTAATCAAAAGTTCAATGAAGAGCATTATCAGGTTGGAATATATACACGTGGTTTCTTTTAATGATAGTCATTTTCCTTTAATTACTAGCTAAATTTTTTACTGTGCAGCTATTTCTAGTTGACCATGCTAATTTAGATCCTTAATTTTGCTCTCTCCAATCCAAGCCTTTAGCCAGTACAGAACTTTTCTTCTTCCTAATCACTTTGTCTCCTTCATTGAATTGGTAATATCAGTTGCTATAAAGCAATCATCACCCTTCTATTGTACTTGACACGAGTATGCTATAGAGAACTTTCTTAGGCTTTCAGAGAGCTAATTTTTGTACCTCAAGCCTCTAATTTTTAAAAAGTTCATACTTGATGTGAGACAGCATGCAATTTAGGTTTAAAAGCAAATATCTATGCTTATTTATTTGGGGGGGAGGGGGTTGTTTAAACATCGAATATGTGGCAACTCCATTTTTCTGACATAACTGTTCTATATACTAGTAAATTTTGCCTTCTTTTTTTTTTTCTTCCTATATTTAACATTCTTAATTTAAAACTCGTCCAAAAGATTGTTTTTTGTTTTCTGAACGAAAAACCAAGTTATACTGTTATAGAAGCAACGACTAGAAGTACCTTAAAATCAAATTAACCACCTTTTTTTGTGCTTTGCAGTATTTCATCTATCAAATCTTACGTGGCCTGAAGTATATACACACTGCAAATGTTCTACATAGGGACTTAAAACCTAGCAACCTTCTTGTGAATGAAAACTGTGACTTGAAAATATGTGATTTTGGACTGGGTCGTGTCAACACTGAAAGTGATTTTATGACAGAGTATGTTATTACTAGATGGTACCGTCCTCCAGAATTGTTGCTATATTCTTCGCAATATTCTGCAGCCATTGATATGTGGTCAGTGGGTTGCATTTTTATGGAACTGTTTATTCGGAAGCCATTATTTCCAGGAAGGGATCATTTGCATCAGGTGCGATTGCTGTTGGAGGTAAATTGCTTTTATCCTGCAACCCATATAAACTATGTAAAAAGAAAACAAATAAGTTGCTAAATAGGGTGCAATGAGCATTTTAGGAAAAAGAAACGGTGAACTAAAAAAATGCTTTTTAATATTTCATTGTGTGCACTGAACTCTTTGCCTTGCAGCTGCTTGGCACTCCATCAGAGGCTGAAATGGAATATGTGAATGAAAATGCTAAGAGATACATTCAACAACTTCCTAACTACCCCGGACAATCTTTCTCTGAGAAGTTCCCAAATGTCCATCCTTTAGCTATTGATCTTGCGCAAAAGATGTTAACATTTGATCCTAAACAAAGGATTACTGGTGAGTTTGTTGCAAAAGAATAGTCTCTTTCATTCTTTTTCTCTCTTATGCGGCACATCATGTATTATTCAGCGTGTGTTATACAAAAGTTCTCCAATCCATGCAAAATGGTCGCAATTAGGTTAGTTGATTTGTTGCAATGTGTTTCATTCTGAGTTGGAAGTTGGGAGCCATGTGATTGTAATTCCTATATATTGCAGTTGAGGAGGCCCTTGCTCACCCCTATCTAACGACACTGCATGACATAAGCGATGAGCCTGTTTGCATGATCCGCTTTACCTTTGACTTTGAGCAGCATGCTTTAACCATGGCGCAGATGAAGGAGTTGGTATATGAAGAGGCACTTGCATTCAACCCAGACTATTCATTGCAGTAATGAGTTGTTTACTCGACATGCCATTTATTAATTGCGGCTTTGATGGGCGTGGTGAAAATTGGTGATTGATTTCTTCCTGTACATACATGTTCTTTCCAGAAGAGGATAGGAAACGAAAACTTACTGTTGCATTGGTGTTTGTATAGGCCGTCTTGATTTCACTCCTAATCTCTTGGATTGATGTTCTTCTTTGTAACATTCACTCAGTATCATGAGTTACAATTTGTAAATGGAAGATGCTGAAGATTTTGATTTCTATAGCATAACTTCCGATTTTACAATGTGTAAACTATATCAAAAGAACAAAACATTAAAATGCTACATCATTGGCACAAACTATCAATATTCCATTGCTTGAGAGTACCATTAAATGCTAACAGGCATAGAGATTGGTGGAAGAAATTTACCAGGTTTTCATGAATACAATCCATCAATGACGACTACAAAGTAGAAATGAAGCAGGAAAAAAAAGGAATTAAACATCATTACAGGCCATCAATCCATTCGGAAAATATGGGAGAACAATCATTTTTCTACTGCAGGAATTCAGTATTATGATAAATTTAGTATCTTCTAACATACCATTTTAACTCTTCACACTCCCAAAAAATCTTGACAGTGGGACTGGACCTTCACCTTCTTCATTCTCGGTGCTTGAGTTCTTATTTCTTGATTTGTGCTTCTTTTTCTTCTCTCTTCTAGACTTGGACTTGGATCTTCTTGATTCTCTCTCTTCATCATCACTACTCGAAGATTCTGAGGATGAACTCGAGGAGCTTGACTCAGAAGACCTCCGTCTTGAACGCTTCATATAATCAAAGGTTTAACGAGTGCACTTCAGTTCACATTTTCATAATAATAACAATAACAGGGGATGATACACAAAACGTAAAATTACAGTTACAAAGTTGTTAGAAATTATTCAAACCTTTCTTTTTTTGCTGCTGCGTTTCTTTGAATCTTTGTCTTTTCGATCTGCAATGAATTCAACACCCTTAGAGAGCAAGAAAAAGACAGTAATTAAATCACAAGCGTGAGAATACCAGCCTTTTTAAGGCCTTTTACACATACCCTTTTTATGGCTAGATTTACTACTGGAGTGGTTTCTACCATGTGCAAGCTTGCTTGCCCTTTCAGCATCTAACTGAGCTCTATATTCTCGCATCATTCGATCCGTATCTGCTTCTAGTTCCCCTTTTCTCAATGCATCTTCCTAGCATATCAACAAAATACACAAAACAATGTTTAAAACCCACCTTATGAACCAGGTTGTGTATCACATTACCAAAAACTGCTGGGTTAGCAATACAATTAAACAACCAGATTAGTTCGGAGAATAGTTCCATGGCCATAATATTTAGCAAATGAACAGGTAATTTCGACACAGAAATTTCTTAGTGCCTCATCTTTGTTCTTGATTTGATTTCTCCCAGCTGTTGAATTTTGGTTGCATAAAGCTCAGCCTCTGATGTTCGAAACTAGTATCAATACAGCATGGCTGTAATTTACAAATAATGCTTAATTGGACGGTATTTTAGCAACTAACTCAACCACAAAGATCCATTGAAAAGAACAAAATTGATAGACTGCTAAAATAGTTTCCCCCCTTTCTGTAATGACATGATTACATTCAACTAAAATTATGAAGGAAGCAGGTAGGTTTTTTGGATCACTTTTGAGAGATTTTGTTGTCTAAGTTTATAAAAAAATATGGAATCGATTCTTAACAAATTTTCCAATGTATATAGATTTGCATAGCATGTCTAATAACAGAAACACGGGATTCAATCAGCATGAATCATTATAAGATCGAATACATTTACTTTAGCAACTTTTTCGACAAATCAACATCATAGAAACAAGGGAGGAAACTTTTCTGTAGCTTACTTTTTGTTTCTTTCTGAACTCTTCCCATGTAACTGTATGAGAAGTTTTAAGACTGGCCAAACGAGCAGCATGCCACTCTGGTGAATGAAAAGAACCATCCACCTGCGATTCTCCTCATCAGAAATGTTCCAGAAAACGAATATTATTAAGAATACAACTAGCGTTTCCAATAAAATTCTACAATCTCATAGCAAAAAATAAAATAAAAATAAAAGAGAGCAACTTTTTCATCAAAAATCAATTTGTAGAATGTTCTTAAGTACTTCATCCAATTACGCAAAGTTAGCAAACGTAATAGCTATCAAGCAAAAAAAGAACTTAAACTGGTATAGACCAAAAACAAAGTTGTAAGAATTTGAATGATTGCATACTTGAAAGAAGCATAACATTTATCACATTGATTAGCAAGAAATACGAAAAAAAAATAGTGATGAATCCAAAACCATAAGCTCCCTCAGAGAACGACTCATCATCAAATCAAGATTACACTGAGCTAAAACAAATAACATATTCTTATTAGCAAAGCTCTATGCCATCACGCCCAACAAATTTGAGCTCGATATTTGAACAATTAGTAAGAGCATAATATTAATGCTTCGCTAAATCACTTCTAAGTTCCAACTACCAACACTGAATAAACTACATAGATTTAACCTAACAAATTGACACAAGATAAGTCAAAAAAAGATTTTAGAAGACCCCAAAAGTAAATTCCCAAACATTGGAAGCACCAACCAAGAAACACATCCATCAATATAAATGAAATGGAAATAAATCAAGAAATACAAAGCACCCAGACGAAAAAACAAGTGCAGGTAACTATCATAAATCGAATATTTATATATAGAATTGTTTGAACATGGAAGGGTACAAACCATGCCATCCTCGATCTCTTCAGGGCCAGCAGAGGAAGAGCCAAGCCTGGCTCTTTGCATAGCCTTGTAGGCTTGGTTTTTCCCCATTTTCAGAAATACCCAGATTCAAAAATCCCCAGAAAAATCGAAATTAAAAAAAAAAGAAAAAGGAAAGAGAGAAATTGTTTTCTGGTATTTAAGATATTAAGGGTAAAAAACCCATATTGAAGTAAGAAAGAATATAGGGAATGGTATTCAGCGAAAAGAGAGGTTTGGGTGAAAGAGGGAGAGGAATCTCAAGTTTTTCTTTCTTTGTTTTTTTTCGTTCCGGAGCTAAAGAGTTATGAGGTAAAATTCAGTATTTTATCTGAAAATAACACAATAAAATGAAAGAAAATAATAAAAACCATAATCATATGACGAGCTTTACAAAACCCCATCCCCCATTGGAACAAATCTATAAGAAAATAAAACAAACTAAAATGAAAATTGATTTTTTTCTTTTTACTTTCATGTTATATATTTCATTATTAATATATGTTTTTAAGAACTATTTTTATATATAAACAAGTGTTTTTTACAATTGTATCACACATTGTTCGAATCGATATTACTGAAAATGACAATTAAAAACTCTAGTAATTTAATTTAATTTAAAATAAAAAAAATATCCTAACATGTTGGGAGGGCTATAAACCTTTAATAATTTAATTTAATGTAAAGTTTTAAAAAATAACAGTAATTTAATTTAGTTTAAAATTTAAAAAATAAGTAACCTAATTAAAACTTAACAGACATAAAAATTGAAGTTTGGCACTTGTGATTGTCGACTTTCACTTGAAAACTTTAGCATTATCTTGTTTATAAATAAACAATCAAATTTGTTACTTCTTTTTACATTAAGCTAAAACAAATCGTCTTCTATCTTCTACCCTAAGCTTTACATAGACAAGTATCTCCAAAATACAACTATCAATCGTACTATAATGACTTTCAACTTATTGAAACCTGAAAAAGGAGATGTTGGTTGGAATGCAATGACAATGGAATATTCTCTTATGGCTCTGCTTCGTGGTCATATGAATATAGGTTCACATGATGAGAGAATGGTTCCTCAATTAACAAACATCAATTTCTACCATGTAAGTCAAATTGTCAGAGTTACGTACATTCTATTATTCTTATCCGCTCTAATTAAATGATAGAGACCAAAGACTCAAACATTTCATCTCCCATGCGGTGAAGCGACAATAACACTAGAAGATGTAATATTGTTGATGGGGCTTCTAGTGGATGAGTGTCTTGTAATGAGAAGTTTTGAGCACAATTCAAGGCATATCCTCTACGAAACTTTTAGAGTGATATCAACCTTCTATCTTATTTCAACGGGCTCTTGATGAAGTTAGATTGGTTGAAAAGGTAATTCGAGTAGCTCATAGGGAATCCAACCTCTATTGATATTGATTGTCATGCTTGAGCATACATTTTTTGCTTGGTCGATGTTGTGTTGATACCGATGCCAAAAAAGTCTAGCAACTTAGTTCATATAATATATCTCCCATTGTTATTAAATTTATAAATGGTCAATACATATAGTTGGGACTCTGTTGTCTTAGCTTGCCTATATAGAGCATTGTCCAAAGGGTGTAGACTAGGGAATGAGGAAGTGAATGGTTTCCTTGCGATTTAAATGTTGTAGGGGTGGTATCTACTTCCATTCATTGTAATAACCTCTAAACTTCTCACTTTCACTCTTTCTAGAAGATAAAAGTAGAACTCTTAATCATAAAATCCATTACTTTCTAAATGTTTTATACCTATAACATTTTGTAATTTATTAGTTTTCTTGAGCATTGTGATCATACAAAATAATGAAAGAGATTTTTGGTATTGATATGAGGAATAATTGATAGAGAATTGAATACTTCAATAAACTATGTACTATGTTGTTGATTTCGTTTAATTTAATTAATATAATCTCATAACTAGGAATAACAATGGGTCGAATATCTTCATTTTTTTAATTATTTGAACCCACAAATCTGCTTAAAAATCCAAAATTTTTTATTATCCAAGTTATTTGAGTATTTCTATCAAAATCGAGTTAAATACTATTATCTGTAAGCTATCTAAATTCTCAAAAAAAAACTAATTTCAAACTTTTGAATAATTTTTTGGACATTCAAATTTGCAAAAATCTAAATTTGAATAATTTTTTTGAATATTCAAATCTACTAAAATTCTTTTTTCTTTATATATATATAAAATCAAAATTATAAGTATTTTATAACTAGTGGATTTAGATATTGAATCCAAATCCTTATTCATTATCTGAATAAGCAATGCAAATTTCGATAATGGATATCTGATGTATTTATTTGCATTAGCTTCGAATTCAAAGTAGATGGTAGTTTTAAAATCTGAATATGAATATTATCCGAATCTACAATATCCTAAGCCGCAAAAAATGGATCAAATATCTATAGATATTTGAATCTGCAATTCGAATTGCCATCCCCACTTATAATGTAATTTAAATTCAATGTTCCTTTATATTTGCAATTTATGCGGATGTCAAACCAATAAGAAGAAATTGAAGCTATGCTACCGTTAAAGGCATGATCTTGACTTAGTCTGAGTCGAGGAGAGAATTCATGGTGTAGAGTGATGCTTCGTTTAATGGATTGGGTTGTGTGTTAATGCAATATGGTAAGGTGATTGCGTATGTGTCTCAGCAATTAAAATTGCATGAATGCAATTACCTGATGCATGATTTAGAGTTGGTTGCTATTGTGTTTGTTTTAAAAATCTGGAGACACTACATGTACAGAGAAAAATGTCATATCTATACTGACCACAAAAGTCTTAAATACCTCCTATTAGGGGTGAGTATTCGATCAAGTCGAGTTGAATTGAGTCAAAAATTTTGAGTTAGTCGAGTTGACAAATCCTATTTTAGCAACCGAATTCAATTTGAATTTTTTCGAATCAAGTAAAAAAATTTCAAGTCGATTCGAGTTAATGAATCCTATTATTTATACTCAATGTTGTATTTACATAGACCGATTATTTAACTAGTAAATGAAGTACAAGCTTTTAGATTAATTTTGAGTAAAGAAAAAAGGGAAAGTGGGGCGATTCGGGAAGGAATGTAAGACTAATGGGTAAACATTTATCAAAACGATGTAATTTTACCTTTTAACTTGATAGTTTTGACTTTTAACTTTAGAAAAGATAAACATTTATCAAAACGACGTAGTTTTGCCTTTTCTTATTTGGATTTTTGGATAACTCGAATTAAGGGTGACCATTTGATTGAATTGAGTAAAATTGTTCAAGTTAAATTAGAAAAATTAATAATGGTAAATTAAAATCTTGTTACAATATAACTATTTCCATATTAGAGCACATAAATTTGAAACCATATATATTTGAAAATTTTTTAAAAGCAAAATAAAAAAATATATTTTAGTATGATAAACTTAAATCATTAATCACTTATTTAGATTCCAAAATTATTATTTTATAAAATTTTTAAAATTTCAACTTTTTTAATATATATTTTTAGATTTTTTTAAATTTTATAATTTTTAAAAATATAAAATTTAGAATTTTAATAAATATTTAGAATTTTGAAAATTATTTTTATTATTTTGTAATTTTTGTTAAGAGAGAGACCAGTTTGCTCATTTTTAAAATTGATAGGGACCAAAAGGGTATTTTTACTAATATGTTATTTGAATTATTCGAGTTATTCGAATTGGAAAAATTCAACTCGACTTGAACTTGAAATCCAAAATTTCTTATTCGAGTTGACTTGAATAATTCGAATAACTCAATTCGATTAACTCAAAATTCAAAAAAAATTCAATTTTTTTGAATTGAATCTAGTTTTGTTCACCCCTACCTCCTATCCCAAAAGGAGTTGAATTTGAGGCAGTGTTGTCGGATCGAGTTATTGAAAGACTACGATTGTGTAATCAGTTATCACCTTGGAAAAGCAAATTTTGTAGTTGATGCTTTGAGTATGAAGGTAGCGATTGAATTGCAAGCAATGTTTTCTCAACTTAGTATTGGCAATGATGGTAGTTTTTTAGCTGAATTGAGAATCAAACCAATGTTGCTTGATCAAATAAAGGAGGTGCAACTTGTGGATGCTAAGTTGTCTGAAAAAAATGAGTTGGTTTAGCAAGGCATCATTAAAAAATTCAGCGTAGATGAAAATGATTTCCTTAGATTTTGTAAATGAATCTGTGTTCCTAATGTTGTTGAATTGAAAGAAGTGATTTTAGATGAGGCTCATGATAACCTTTTTGCTATGCATCCTGATGGTGCAAAAAATGTATTGTGATTTACAAGAATCGTATTGGTGGCTCAGAATGAAAAGGGAGATGTCGAATATGTCACTAAATATCTAACTTATCATCATGTAAAAGCCGAACACCAAGTTCCTTCTGGGTTGTTACAGCCTATTTCTATTCCAGAATAGAAATGAGAATGAATTACAATGGAGTTTGTGATTGGTCTACCGGTTTCACCGAACAAAAGAAATCTTATTTGGGTAATAGTTGATCGACTAACGAAATTTGGTAATTTTTTATCAGTAAGAACTAATTGGCCACTTTAAAAGCTAGCTGAAGTTTATATTCATGAGATAGTTAGATTTCACGGTGTACTTGTGTCTATTATTTCCGATCGAGGCACTCATTTTACCTTAAGATTTTAGAAACAATTACATGAATATTTATTTATGAGATTAAATTTCAGCACAACATTCCATCCTTAGTTTGATGGCAGATCGGAACGTGTCATTCAGATATTAGAAGATATGTTATGAGCCTCTGCTATTGACTTTGAATCTGGCTGGCAACGTTATTTACCACTAGTTAAATTTATGTATAATAATAGTTTCCAGTCGAGCATTCAAATGGCTCCGTATAAAGCTTTATATGGTCGTAGATGTAGAACGCCTATCTATTGGTCAAAGTTGAATGAAAGAAGAATTGTCGGCCTGGAATTGATTTAGGAAGCTAAAAATGTAGTGAAGTTGATCAAGGATAGATTGAAAGCAGCATCTGATAAACAAAAGTTGTATACTGATTTGAAATGAAGAGATATCGAGTATTCAGTGGGTGATAAAGTATTCTTGAAAGTTTCTTTGTGGAAAAAGGTTCATTGCTTTGGTCGCAAAGGGAAATTGAGTCTTAGGTATATCGAGTTGTATGAAATCAATGAGAAAGTTGAATCGGTTGCATATCACCTACCCTTACCGTCAGGATTGCAAAAGATTCATGGCATATTCCATGTATCCATGCTCAAACAATATCATTGTAATCCATCTCATGTTATTCCAATAGAAGAAATTGAAATTTCACCTGATTTGTCTTATGAAGAAGAACCAGTTGAACTCTTAGCTCGCGAAGTAAAAGAGCTAAGGAATAAACACATGTCACTCGTGAAAGTTTTGTGGTTCAGTCAAAGCGTAGAAGAAACGACTTGGGAACCGAAAGAGACAATGAGATCCCAATATCCCCACCTCTTTCTTCGTAAATTTCGAGGACGAAATTTTTTAAGGGGAAAAATTGTAATAACCTAGTTTTACAAGTGTTCAAAAAGGCGATTTCGGGACCCGCTTTCATAAACTGAGCTTGTAAATATTTAATAATTTTACAGAGTTATTATATTGGTGAATTGAATTTTGGATAATAAATTTAGTCGAAATTATGTTTATTTAGGGTTTAAGGACTAAATTGTAAAGTTTAATACCTACAATTTTTTAATTAGAAAATGACTTGAGGACTTAAATTGCAACTAACAAAAGGACTAAAATAGTAAATAGACCTATTTTAAAGCATGCTAGTGGATGGTGACATTATATGTTAATTAACTTAATTAATTAAAATTTGTTTAGTTAAAGATAAGATTAATTAAGTTAATTAATGGATTAAATTAAGTATAAAAGAAATTTTAAGTGGGAGGAAAGAGAAGAATGGTCTTTATCTTCATTTTCCACATCGATTTCAACTTTGAAAGAAAAATGAGAGTGCTTTTAAGGGTTTCAATCTTTTGACAACAATTTGGTTAGTGTAATTAAGTCTTTTTATTGTAAGTTTTATGTTTTTGAGGTTATGGGAGCTTGAACGAGCTAGCCCATGTACTAATTTGTAAAACTATTAAAGTTTTAGGAAGCGTCCATTGTTGATTTCTTAAAGTTTTAGGTATTAAATTAATAGATTTTAAGCTTAGATGTGAAAAAAAGTCTAAATTGCAAAGCTAAATTGATAGTTTTGTACATTAGGAACTAAAATGAATAAAATTTAAAATTAAATTTAGAAATAAGAAATAAGAGGTCCTTAATAGGTAAAAGTGAAATCAAATTTCAATTCAGAGCTTTAAATTGAGAGTTATGTTAGTCCTGGTTTTAGATACTAAATTGAATAAATTGCAAAATTTGTATAAAGTAAAAATTGATTGGAAATTGGTAAATTATTGATGGTGCTATATATTTTATGTCAATCTATAACTAACACTAATCCAGATTCGTCTAGAGGGAAAGGAAAATCCAAAGCCGTCAACGAGTAGCTTAGAATTTCAGTTTGTAATTCTATGATTCTGGAATCATTTAATTTCTACATGTTCATGTTGTTTTGAATTATATGGAGTTTGAGGTAATTTTTAGATTATTATTAAGTTGAATTAACATGACTTAGATTAATTATCGAGATAATGACTAAATTGAATAGAATAGAAATTCCTTGACCTGATTGATAATTGACAATTGGAATGAAATTGAATTGAAACATGTTGTATTATATATTGAATTGATGAATTGGTGGTTAGAATTGTTAAAGAATGCTTTGAACTGTATAAAGTGAATCCACAGTTGAATACCCTATTAGTTGTTCGGACCAAGTTGGATATAGCTGGCATGCCATAGGGTCAGATTATTGATAGAATAACATCGTTATTGGGTGATTCGGGGTGATAGATTGTTTAATTGAGTTATCATTATCGGGCAATCCGAGGTGACAAATCGTTCAATGAGAAAACCATCGTTGACGAACAATGCAGGGTAGTAGCACATACTTGTGTAGTGTCATCGTTACTAAAAAACCCGAGGTACTAGATCCGTGTATCTATTTTTAGTTCGTGTTGGTTAATAGGGTTATAAATGAATGAATTACTTTGATGATGTGAAGAATGATATGCAATATGAATGGTAAATGCAAAATGAATTGAAAACGAGCCCTAAAAGGGTTTAATGTGAACTAGGAAGTCCTCAGACTCGGAATTAGCTAAAAGCCATATATAAATTTGATCATATGTAGACATTGATTTTATGTTATTATTTTTATATTGTTTAATGAGGAATGGTAACCTTATTAGTATAAATAGTAATGCCTAAATGTGTAAGTAATGAATTAATCATGTAATGAACTTAAACATGTTAAGTAGAAATGGTAGTATGGTATGAGTAGTTTTTATGATTGGTATAAACATGGATATATGATATAGAAAGAATTTGGTACAAATTGATTTGAGATTAAGTTAACTATTGATTGTATGCATTTGCATAAACTTATTATAATTGTTTGAATCATAGATTTACCATTGAATGTTTTCTTTAGCGTTCGATTTTTTTTTTGTGTAGGTTAGATTTGATTTGAGATAGCGAGCATCAAAATCAACATCTAGTCAGCAGTCTCAGACTCAACGATGTTTTTGTACTTCTTTCACTAGTTATTTGCTATGTACCTAAGTTGAGTCAAGTTTGTTTTGCATTTAAATTCATGTATCTTTTGAAGTTGGAATGTTAAGGTATAAATTTGGCCAAGTGATCGTATTATGTTTGTAAGTCTTTTGTTTAAATATGTTTCTAAATTGGTATGAATGGTTGAAATGTCAAGGATTAGTTGATTATAGATATGTGTGTATAAGTTTGAATGAAATTGAATTAGTTTTTTAGGTTATGAATGATAAGGTAATGATTTAATGTGTTTTAAGTTTTTATGTGTTTAAGTTGGTGTTGGAATGCTCCATATAGTAGATGTTCATTAGGTGTGAATTTTGTGTGATAATTGTTTGAAAATTTTAGGTATATGCAAGCTGGAATTACAAAAAAAGTATGTAATGTCGCGATGTCAAACGTACCACGTTGCAACAAGAAATGACCTATAATGCCATGGCAAAACAATATGTCACGTCACGACAAGGAACTCCTTCACGTTGCGATGATAATCCTGTACTTTGAATTCTATGCAATTTAGTCATGATTCAATCTCAGATTAGTTTTGGAGCTTTCATAAGCTTGTATAAAACCTGAGAATGATTACTATCATATTATTTGCTCATAATACTAAAAAATTGAATGTCTAGTGGTATGAATTGTAATTATTTTGATCACAGTTTCTCTGGAAACGAATATGGCACATTATAGCTCGGACCTGGCGATCTGGTTGGGAATAGGGTGTTACATTTAATCATATTAGAGCTATAGTTTAGTCCATTCTTGAACTAAATCAAGCTTGAAATTGAGTCTAGAAGTACATGCCAAAGTCAAGTCAAGTCAAGTCTAAGTTGGGATTTGGATGCTAATTATCAATGTATTTGTTTTATAGGTGAAATGTGTGGTGAATCAAGAAATGATACTAGGAATGATGTTTATAGTAGCGATCACACCACGGGGAGTGAGAATAGGATTGAAGTCGAGGCGCCTGAAATTGATTTAGCTAGTGCTCAAAAACATAGAAATGATAACCCTTGAAGGGAAGAAACAAATGTGCTTCATTCTATAGCGGAAGTCCTTCAACGATTAGTGGGAGCTGCGTTGCAAGTTACCCTAGTCGTTGTAACTCGGCGAACTCCAATTAAATAGTTATGTAAGTATGGGGCGACCGAATTCAAAGGGTTGAAAGGCATTGATACCTCATCAATTGGAAGCTAAACCTTTTATCCAAGGCATTGAGTTGTTGGGATTTATATCTCAAAGGGTTCAATTAGACACTTATCCTTCTATTTATCATATCCATCGGTTTACTCGATCCATCTTCAACTTTTAAATTTTTTTAGTTATTTATTTAATATTTTGAATATTTATTCTTAGTTATTAAAATTCTTCTTTCAGTGTTTTCAATTTTTTTCTAATTTCTAAATTTGTTTGTTTCTTCTTTACAGGCCAGATCTGAATCTTTCCTTCTCAAGTCAAACAACTTAAATATTATCCTATGTTCCGCCTTTTTCTGCACTCATCCCTATCATTTGCTATCATTTTCTTGGGAGTTTTAGGTGTTCTTTGTCTTCTTATAAACTGATTTCCAGCAAACAACCTCAAAACAATTTTTTTACCCAAAAAGCTTTTGGGAAAAATATTTTTCAGTGGGTAAATATTTTCTAAATGATCTCAATATTTATATAATGATTCTTGGCACTATTTTAGAATATTAAAAAAATATTTCTAAAAAAAGTGATTAAAAAAGTGAAAAAATAAAAATATATGAAAAATAAAAAATAAAAAAATCAGTGGGTTGAGTTTTGTGCCAAAACTTTTTAGATCCAGTCTGAATTATTTGAGGAGACTTCAGTTTAAATTTCTTGATTTTTGGAAATCGATAACACCTCGAACGGAGTTTGTCAATTTGCTTAGTAATTTTCAAGTTTTCGGGTTTTCAACGATTTTCATTGACATTTAGCCTTAGGTTTTCATTTGTTTTTGCTTTTTTATTTTTCCTTTACGTATTCTAAGACTTTATTGTTTCTTATGTTAATAGGTTAAAGCACATTGCACATTCCTTCTTTCGTGGAACACAATTCTTTAGTGTCTAGTCGATTTTAGACTTCTAGTTTCACTAGGTTTGCTTTACTAGTTTGATTCTAATACATTCTGGTTAGTTGATATAAACACTTTTAAAAGACTCACAAGATTAATTCTTACCTCATTGAGAGTTTAATTTTATTTCTAAGTGCTTAACGGTGAGGTTTGCTTATTTTTCTTTTTGAGTGTTGTTTTTCTTAGGCTTTCACAATGACTCGTGATACTTGTAGTGGTAAAATGAGTGATAATCTAAGTGAAAAGCCACCAGTTACCATGGAAAACCTTGTTGGTTTCATCATGAAATTAAAAAATGACCTTTACGAGGTCAATGATAAGCTCAAACACATGATTGGCAAGATACAACGAGATCTAGATGCTAGAGATGCTAAAGACAAACAACATGATGCTCTATTTCAAACAATTTTGGAGCGCTTGAATGATCAAAATGAACGCCCGACTCATAATTTAGGCAATGATGATAGTGTTGAGGTTGAACAACCTCGTGCTTGTGGAAATAATGCTAGACGCGCCCCTCGTGCAAATGATGAAACTTTGGTTAATAATGATCATGAGCAGTTTTCTTTGGCTAAACCAAACTTTTCTAATCCACAATTTAATGGAAAGAATGATCCCGAGGCATATTGTGAGTGGAAATAAAAAATATAACTTAAGTTCCATTACTATAAATGCTTTGAAGAGGGAAAAAATCCCATTTACGATCCTTAAATTTTTGAATTATGTGTTGAGTTTTTAATAGCCTGGTTTAGACACTAGTCGGACAGTGGTTTCAGGACAATAAATTCGAGTCAAAAAATATTTTATTATTATTTATGTGCTTATAATATGTATTGATATGTGTGAGATTTTCGGAATTTAATTTATCTGTTTGAGTGCTTAATTTGGAAAAAAGGGCTAAATCGCATAAATAGTAAAAGAGGCATTCTATATGTTAAAGGTGTTTATTTTCTATGGTTTGTTACATAGGAGGTCCTTATAATGTTATTAAACCATTAGTATCTTGAGTGGACCATTATGGACATATATTAGTTTATTATTATGTTTTATAATTAAGGTTAAAATAGTAAATAATAAAATAACATATAATAAAAGTATATGAAAAACAAAATAAGCCATGCATGTTCATATTAGGATAGCCGAAAATAGCTAAAGAAAAGAAAAAGAAAAAGAAAGCCACATTCGGCCATAACTAAGTTTGATTAAGGTATGTAACTAGCTCGATTTTTGATAATTTTTACGTTTTTGAGATCGTTGCTATGAAATCTACAAAGCCCATGTTTTAATTTTTGAATTTGATGATGATTATGTGTTTTGCTATTGATGATAGCTTGTGATATTTGTTATTTGATGATAGCAAATAAAAGATATGTGATAGATTATAATGTTTTGTCTTTAGATTTTTGATGAATTTGAGTAATTTGGGCTAAATTGTGAAAATAATATTTTGAGGGACTAAAATATGAAATAAATGAAATTCATGGACTTGTATGAGCATGAGGAAGATTCGGCCTATGCATGATGTGTGCAAATTTGGACTAAATTGTAAAAAGTTTTAAATGTCAGGGGAAAAATGGTAATTTGCTCATTTATGTGTTTTGGACTGAATTGAATGAAATTATGTTTGAATGATTTTAATTTGAATATATTTAGTTCAAGAATTAAAGAAATCGGAGTTGGATTGGGGGAAAACTAAAGTCGTCGATTAATCGTTCTGTTTCGATTATCGTTGTCCGAGGTAAGTTTACAAGCAAATAGACGTTATAAATTTTAAATAAATATTAGTTATATATTGCTGAAATGAAATATGCATATATATATATGATAGCCGAATGTGTATTTGTTTGAGAAGCAGGAATATATGTGAATGTGATTTGTTGATATTTAGCACTGAGTATACGAGTATAAAATAGCTACAGCTATACGAATGATGCTAAGTGTGCGAAACTAAAACGACGATGTGTGAATAATGGGCACTAAGTGTGTGATATCGAGACCAATTTGGTTTAATGCGAGGACATTAAGTGTGCGATTTCATTATGGCATTCAGCTAATTATTGAGCACTAATTGTGCGGATCCAATGAATGATGAAAAGGTTTAACATATCGAGTTTTGAAGTGGTAAATGTGATATATAAATACATGTTATTACAGGTATGTAATAAGTTAAATACTATATGATAACAAGGTAAGTTGGCTACTTGATTTGTAATACAAATTATATATGATGCAAATGAAGGTATACGTGTATGAAAGTCTATATTCGGCCAAATGGCAAATATATGTGATATCGTAATTGTGATTTATATGCATTTATATATGAAAGAATACATTCGGTAAAGAGTGTGTATATGACTTGAAAGTGAAAAATAACTATGTTATTATTTACATGTGTATTCGGCCAAGTTGAATTTGATTCATAGTTACATGTTTGATATTTAAGTTTTGCAAACTCGAATATGTATATATAAATACAATAGCATTATTCGGTTTTGTTATATTGAATTATCAATGTCATTGAATTATTTATTTGCTTATGACTTACTAAGCTGTGATAGCTTATTGTGTATGTGTGTTTGCCTCGGTTTTATAGATTTTGGAAGCTAGTTACGGACTCGGGGATCGTCAGCGAAGTCAATCATACTATTGTCCGTTTATCGATACCTATAAAAGTTAAACTTAAAACCTATGGCATGTATAGGCTATACTACCCTTTTGAATGTTGTGTATATATATAATAAGCCAAGCGAAAAGGGCTTGTTTATTTTGATGTGTCTAGTTTCATACTTTGACCGAATATTATGGTTGAAGATTTGGCTATGTTTCGTAAATGGTTGAGGCTAATATAAAATGCTTTGACTTGATTTATTATATATGAGAATGAGTTGCTTATATAATATGTTATATAAAGAAAAAGTGTTGTTATGTTTTGGAAGATATGGTGTTTTGATAAATATGCATCTTGGTTGTAATAGACAAGTAAAGTTGATTGATATGATATGATATATGTTTGAGCTATGTTTGAGATTATGGATGGATATATCTTTATAATCGGTAATTGAGATTGAATTTGGATTATCTTTTGCTAGGTGAAAGTTGTATATTGATTTGCCATGAATGTATGGTAGTTGGATTTGGTAATTTGCATAATGAGTCTTGTTTATGGAATTGGTCTTATAAATGACATTTGATACATTGAAAAAAAAGTACTAGCATATATATATAGGATCGATTTTAGTATTGGTGAATTTGACATTGGTTAAAAGTATAAATTTTAAGCATAATTGTATTCGGCTAAAGCTTGAAAAATTGACCATATGAATAGTAACTTTAGTTATTTGATGAATGAATATCTATATGCGATTTTGATAAATGGTTTTGAGTATTGGATTAATAATGATTGAATATACTATGAATGTATACAAATATTTCTGATATATTCGACCTAATATATAGATATATTCGACCTAATATATATATAATTGTTTATATTTACAAAGGTTTTATATATATGTGCATGTTAAAACATAATGATTACATGTAAAATAGGTAAATTTTTAAATGTGAGTTTTATATACATAAATATATCATTGTTGTTTATAGTTGGTTTGCTAGTCGAGTAGGCGATGGTTACGGTTAGGGTGTTGCAGAGTTGGTAGACTCAACTTGGAATTAGTTATCAAAGAAACTATGAAAGAGAAATTGAAACATGGCATGAGTTGAAAGAAGTGATAAGAGATCGTTTCGTTCCTTCTCATTACTACAGAGAGTTTAAAATGAAACTTCGACACCATGTTTAAGGCAACTAATCAATTTATGAGTACTTTAAGAAGAGATGGCCAAACGAAAGAAGGAGAACAACTGATCCCTCACCTGTTGTGAAATGTTATTGGTGTAATTCAAAGGATCATAAGGGTTTTCGATGTTTAATTAAATATCCAACTAGAGAAGACAATAAGTTTGACTTTGTGCCTTCTTTTGACTCTTATTGTAGTGGAAAAGAGATTTGTGATGGTGAACTTGGTGAACAGGAAAAGGATGATAATGAGAATTTTTTCCTTGAAGCTATGGAGTTAGATGAGATAGATATGTCATGTTCTCCTACTGAAATATATTGTACTAAATTGAATATTCATAATACTTATGAGGGGGATATGAGAAGTAAGGAAAAATAATATGAAAAGACTAGGGTAAAAGAGACCTTGAGTGATAAAAGTCTACTTGATGATCCACTTTTGGTGAGTGAAAATACATATGAGGTAAAATTGGAGAGTTCTTAGATGGAAAAAGAAAAATAAAAGAAAGAAAATAAGTACACAAAAGTGATGAATGATTATGTTTTAACTAACCATAACCCGAATTTGTTTAGTGGTGTTTCTTTGTTACAGAATTTCAAGGGTCCATTGACGGACTTCCAATTACATTACTCTACCATTAATAGATGATTTTACTTATGGGAGAGAGGTAAGTTGAACATTGAAAATTCTCCGAAGGTGATAAAAGGTAAGCAAAGTAAAAACACCTTGGACATTGCAATATGTAGGCATACCTTGAATGTTTTTAATAAGTATGCTACTGATTTTATTTTTCCTACGACATGCGTTCTCATCGGTCAAGTTTCATTAAACCTTAGTTTGAAATTTTAATTGATTTTATGGGCTTCTCTAGGTTTGTAAATAGTTATTTTGTTGCATTTAATAGGTTTATTAAAACCTCTTATGCATTTGATCTTGCAACAACATTTTCTACCTTAGAATTTAACAATGAATTTTTACATAATAATCTTAACCTTCTTGATTTTTATTTGTGAAATTCTTGACTTATCGTTGGAAATTCCTATGGATGACACTGCATATTCATAGAAAGTTGCAGGTTATTTTTACTTGAATACTCTTGTACTTAACATTTTTTTTAGTGTTGATGGTTTGTTTTGGAAGGAGAAGTACGTGATCCATGCTAATTTGGGGGATCAAAATCATGTCTTTAATCTTGGAGATAGTTTTGGTGCAAAGGAAAGATTAGGTAAGTATTCGTTTGCTTTTATTATTATTAATTCTAATCTATTTTCTTTTTTTTTATAGCTAAAGATTAGAGGATGAATCTTCTTGAGGAATGGGGGAATGATACGAGTCCCAGGGCCTAATTTCAATCCCATGGATGTGATGGGCTTACACTACCTCAAGGCCCAACAACAAGGTCAAAGGTTAAGCAAATCAAATCAATATTCAATCAAATCCATTATGTGAGGATGAATCTTTTTGAGGAAATGAAGAATGATACATGTACGAAATGGGTGAAATATATTGAAGTCAATTCAACCAAATTGTCAATTTTCAAGCTGAAAAGATTAGTCAACTTGTGAATTTTTTTTGGATGGGATCTAAGTATTTCTAGATTAATTTGTCTCCATAGAGTTTGAATACCTACCTTTTAGCTTCTAAATGCACTTTGAATCACTCGATTTTGAGTTCGGGAACTTAAGTTATGACCATTTTCATAAAGACTACACGAGCAGAATTTCTAAACGAGATTATTACGGAAATTACAAGTTTTGGGCAATTAATTTTAGTTTAAATAGTTTTAGGATCGGGCTTTAGGCTTAATTTTTATTATATATTAGCCCAATAGTGTATTTATCAACTCTTATTATTTTATTATTCCAAACTTTTTATAATTATTAAGTATTTTAAGTTATTTAGGAGTTTTATGTCAATAAGAAAATTTAGTTTTAAACTACTTCTTGTTTAGGTTAATTAGAGTTCTAGTATACTTAAGAGCTTTATTTAGATTTATTTAGCTAGCCTATATAAAAGCTTTTGCATTGTATACAATTCAATCAATTCATTATTATTCAACAACTTCTCTTTTGAGTTAATAAATTCTCTGAGTTTTTCTTTTCAAGAAATTTTCTTTAGTTTTCTTTTATAAGAGTTTTAAATTTTTGTTTTTTAGATTATGGAGATTATCTTCAAACTTTTTCTTTCCAAGTTTTCTTTCTTTGAGGGAAAATTAAAGCCATTTGAAGGGGGTTGTGGATTCTTCTTGTTTCCAAGGCTCATTAGGACTTCTACACGTCATGTTCCATCTTTTTCTATCTATCTTCTTTATTGTTATAATCATTGATTTATTGTTCTATTTTATTTATCTTAGTTATTTATTTTAATTGCTTTCTTTAATTTTTTTATCTGACTTGAATTCATTTGGGTTTCAGGTTGAGTTAAAGTCCAAGTTTTTTTGTCCGAACGTCTAGAGCCCTAAGTCAAATCCACGACTTGGATAAACTTACAATCCTATTTTGTACTCATCCATATCAGCTACAGCTCGGTTAGAATTGACGAATCGGGTTCTACAACAGCTCAAATGTTACCTACACAAGTGTGTTATGTGCAATGTATCCTTTTTGAATGAGGAAGAGTATCAATGGTGGCTGATCGTTAACCAACATGTGTCAGCAAATAGGATTGATTGGGTTATCTGTTAGTCAAAATTTTAGAAGTAGTAAATCTATAACACCCCTCAGTCGTCTCGATTGTCGAGTTCGAGTTACAAGATGCCACATCCATTTTCAGAGCAACTACTGTCAAATATATCGCAAATAAATCAATCAAACATTAAATCATATCATAGAAACATTTACAATATGATACGCAATTCTAGCCTAAATCGAGCTGACAAAAGCTATTTTGTTGAGCCAAGCATGAAATAGGAGCAACTTGTAAAGCTTCAAAATCTTATGGCTGACATCGTGACATCACTACCTCCACGTTGTGATGTCGCCAAATAGTTTATCACACCATGATGTCAAGCCATTCAAAATCGTGACGACATATACTGTCGGTTAACATTGCGACGAGGAAGATTGCTTGTCGGGATGTGGACTCTATTTTTGGTCAAATTTAGGCCATTTGGTACCTATTTCATGTTTACCTTTCCAAACTTCACATTTGGTGCATATTTATAGAACTTTACTTGCACAAAAATCATTCCAAACACATACCAAAACATGTATAAATATCCACAATCATCTTTACATCAACTTTACTACCAATTCAACCATTAAACATGACATTTCAAAATACCATGACATTCAAACTAGTCCATTTGGGAATTATCAAACATTTATTTAACTCAAAGCTTCTTAAAACATGTCGATTTACATTCAAAATGGTCATTTCAAATGCTTCGTACTCATACCAAACCATTTACCAAATCATACCATTTTCAACTAAACATTTACATTGTTAAAATCAAGCATTGGAAATGTTTGAAACTAAACTATCATTCAAGATTCAACAAGTGCTTAACACCTATATACATGCCACAAAATCAAGGTTTAAAATGATTGAAAGACTATCGAATCAATAATGGGTTAATATGAGCTTCTCATTGATCCACTTGACATGTTCCGCAAGTTGGTAATCTACAAGGAAAAGGGAACAACGGATTAAGCATACTGAATGCTTAGTAAGTCCATATTAAATTTACTTAACTTTCTTTGAAATTACAATAAATTAATAAATTAAAAAACATTGGTATATAACATGGCACCCTTATGCTAGTTCGTCTGCATAATAAGAACTTATAACTCAAATCATATACATATACAACAAATTCCATCTTATATAATATATGATCTAATTCATATTCAATTTGCAATCATAAGTAATTCACTTCATGTTCAATCATTTCATTTTGGCCGAGAGAACCTTAGTAAACTACAATCAGATAGACAAGATTATAGTGCTCACACAAGCTGAAATTTATGAATTTGCTCACACAAGCTGACATTTATGAATTGGGAATACGTAAAAAATGTTGGATCGCGTATAACCATGTAAATCCCTGGTCAATTTCATATTAGAGCTTGATGGTATGCCATACTTATCCTAATCCTTTACTATGTTCACATAGACTTTATTACTGTGGTCGTACTGATTCAATCCTTGTAACAACATATATATTATGCCAATCTTATAACCATTTCACATCCATTTCAGTACCTCGTACTTATTCACAATTGCCACATATTTCATCCTATATAATTTAGTCCAATTGATGCCAAAATCACTAATATCACTTTTCTATAAGCTAATAAGCAAAATAAACAATTCAAACATAACATGAAACAACATAGTAAGTTCCATATGAACTTACCTGGCAAAACAACAAAAGCACAATTCTTTAAGGACTAATAAGCAATTTTGCCTTTTCCTTTATTATCTTCAGTTTGGTTCAATTCACGATCTATATAATAATTCAGTTTAATTTACCAATCCAAAACATCTAATAATATTCTATTTATGCATGAATCAACCAAATTTTATTTTTTGAATGCCCTTAAAATTTTACATTTTATTCAATTTAACCCTTAAATTAAAATTGCAATATCTATCAAATTTGTTTTCAATTTCAGAATATCTTAGTTACATCCTTTTAGGATCCTCTATTATCTATAATTATAGAAGTTTCACACAAAATATTCAATTTATGCACTCTAATCCATTTTGACAAAACTAACAATTATACTTTATAATCTAGTCATTTTCAACATCTAAGCTTAAAATCTATCAATTTAGTATTTTCCTGTAATAAAAATAGAATAATTAGGATTAATTAATCTTAATTAGTTTAATTAAACATAATAAAGAAATACTTAATCTAAATTAGGTTCTAAAATTGTTGTTTCCAACATCATTGAAAAATAGGATGTTACAATATCGACGAGTTGTATTTCGAGGATTAGAAACACGAGTTAATGATATTGAAACTGGGTGGATTGTTCATTGTTGACTACGAGCGTGAGTTTTTATAACTCAGTAAGTATGTTTTGGAATTAGTTCCAATAGAAGAAGAAAGTTGCAAACAATTTTTTGGGGGTTTGCGTAAAGAACTCAGAGTTCAGTTAGTCTCGCATGGAATAAAGGAGATTCACTAACCTAATTGATTAGGCGGAAATGGTTGAACAAGCGGTGGGCCTTGATAAGAAACCTGAACTCCCCTAAGCCTTTGGGAAATGAGTTTGGACTTTTAGCTCATATCCATTATCTAAACGAGCTAGAGAGTCTTGAGAGTATTGGAGGTTAATTCTAAGATCTGCTAGGTCTGATGGAGGTCGAGAATGTTAAACGATAGTGTTAGTAGACAATGTGAGAGACCTTGCTAGAAATGTTGATATTTTGAGTTGTGATCTATGTGGAAAAAGACATAATGGCAAGTGCCAGAAGAAGATTGGGATGTGTTTCTGATGTGGGTCGTTAGACCATTTTGTGTGAGATTGCCCGAGAAATGATGTTGATTCAAATGCCCTTACCCAGAGGTCCACTCTTGCTGTTAGGGGTCGGGGAAATCCTCGTTGTGGTATTGAGGGGTAACTCAAGAAGAGGGATTTGAGTCAACGGTTTAAAGATCTGAGGCTAAAGCTCCAGCATGAGCATACGTAGTTTGTACTCGTGATGAAGGCCATGTTATAGATATCGTAGTAGGTGTATTCCTTTTATATTTAGTACATGTATATGCCTTGATTAGTCATGGTTCTTTCCATTCCTATATGAATTTTGGTTTTATGAAATCAAGTTTCCATGTTTAGCCAACTATGCCAAATTATGGTTGCATATTGTATTTGATTGTCAGATAAGGTAAGCTTTATTTAATACCTATGAACTTACTAAGCATTTTATATGCTTACCTAGTTTGTTTTCCCTTTTCCTTTTAGATTGTCACCTTGCAGAACACCGTCATTGTTGATCGAGTTTGTAAACGGTGTCTGCTAGAGATCCAGAATTTGATATTTCTCGTTGATTTGCTAATCTTGTCATTTGATGACTTCGATGTGATGTTGGCTATGGATTAGTTAACTAAGCATGGTGTAATCCTGGACTATCTTAAGAAAATTTTTTCGATCCAGAGTCTAAAAGGTGAGACAATAGAAACGAGTGACATCAGATCAAGTAGCTCAACTCGAATCATTTCATTAGTCCAAGCTAATAAACTCCTAGCAAAGGCTGTGAAGCATTCTAGCCTATATTATTAACTCAAACTCGAATGAAAGTCAGATAAGCAATAATGGGTCAGTGTGTGAGTTTCCAGATTTGTCCTCTGAAGAACTATCAAGATTGCCTCCTGATCGAGAAGTTGAATTCACAATTGAAGTTTTTCCTGGTATAGCTCCTATATCAATTGCTCTATCTCGAATGGCACCGACAGAGTTGAAAAAGTTGAAAGTTTAGTTGCAAGACCGACTGGACCTCGACTTTATAAGCCCTAGTATATTGCCTTAGTGAAACATAACATGTGAATAAATGTTATTGAAAATTTGTTTAAATTGTATGTATATATATGGTAAGATTGAATTCAGTTGAGTACTTACTAAGCTATGCAAATTGCTTAACATGTTTGCTTAAACACGTAGGTGAAAGAAAGTAGATTGAAGGTTCATGGACTACTTTTTTACGAGGATTGTTACTTCAATTTGGATCACATCACGAATCCAAGCTATAAGACCAAAAAATTAGACTTTAAAGATGAGATGTAATTAGGTTTGGTAGTGTAAATATGAACTATAAATTTATAATAAAAATGTTATAAAGCAATTATATGAATGTGATTTCAAAAGATGGTATGTGCTTAAATGTAACATCTCTTGCTCAAATCTATTATCAAATTGGGTAAGGGGTATCACAATAGTCACAGGATGTATTGATCAAGGATGACAATTTTCTAGCTTCTAAGATATACATGGAATGGTTTACGGCTAACAATAAACCATACACATATGTTGTAATAGTCTGATTTTTAGTGGTGTTGAAAAAGATAAATTTAGAACCCCATTTTCATAAACTGAGTTCGTAAATATTAAATATAAGTTTTGTTAAATTCATTGTTAATTTAGGTAAAAAGGCTATATTGTAAAAGTTTAATCGTTATAGGTTTTTAATTGGCCAAAGGCTTAGGGGCCTAAATTGCAATTAGTTAAAGGTCCAAAATGGAAATTAAACCATTTTAGAATATTTGTTAGTGGATGATGATGGCTTAAACATTAAAACTTGGCTAGTAAGTTAATTAAGTAAGGTTAATTAAATTAATCAAATTTTAAGCAAAGTATAAAAGGCATAAGTTAGTGGAAGTTTCTTATCTTCTTCATTCTCTTAGCTGACCAAGACTTGAGGACCTAAGAAAAAACCATTTTTGGAAGCTTTCAACTTTTGGTCTTCAACTCTAAGGTGATTTTAAGTCCTTTTATTGCAATTTTTATGTTTTTGAGGCCATTGGAGCTTGATTTGGCTAACTCATGTACCAATTTGAAAAGTTGTTAAAGTTTTTTAAAGTTTCCAGTGTTAATTTCTTGAAGATTTTGGTGTTAAATTGATAGATTTTAAGCTTAGATTGTGAATAATATCTAGATTGTAAAGTTTAATTGTTAGTTTTGTACATAGGGACTAAAGTGAATAAAATACAAAATTAATGTAAAATTTTAGTATAAATAGATAGTAGAGAGTCCTTAAGGGATGTAATTGAATTTAGTTTTTTAAACTGAGGCTGAAACTTGAATATTATGGCTATTTTAGTTTTAGGGATTAAACTAAATAAAATGTAAAACTTTAGAGGTATCGAAAAATGGAATTATATAGGTTTGTACATATCATGGAACAATATGAAAATGTTATGTAGTAATGAATTGTCTAAAATAATCATTTTAATCAAGAATGGATCAAACCGATGATGATCGATGAAAAGCCAAAATTTTCTATTAGCCTTTAAAGATTCAACTTATTTGCTATTTTGGCCATGTAAATTCATATGGTATTATAGATTGTTATGTATTTGATTTGTAATTATAAATATCTTTGGTTGTGAATTGGTTTGAAAAGTTAGATTTGGACTAAATTGAAAAGTAATGTTAATATTTGTAATAGATGCCTGTGTGAACTAAGTGAAAGTTAGGATACGATTGACATGCTAATAGGGTTTTGTGCGAACTTGTACATGATTGGTTATAGATGTTAACGAGATCCAGCATTTGTTGCAAACTCGCAAATACATGTGACACAGGTTTAGCTCAGAGAAGTAACCTAATGTCGTCTTAAAGGTTTAGCCCGGACGGGTAAGTTCACATGTATATGTATTCAACTTGGATAAGCAATCAGATGTGTCGTTATAAAGGTCTCGAATGAGTTACTTGTATATTCGATTCCATTTACTAGGGTTCATTAAGCGAAATGATTTATATGAATTGACAAATTAAAATGAGAGAGAATAATCTTGATGTTCAATTTGAAAATTGTTGAATTGATCTTCAACCATGTAATGAAATCATGACTTGATATGTATGTGATTGAATAATTTCTTAATTGAATGAGTTTTGAGATTTTTTATTAAAATGATATGAATTGGCATGATATATGAATGAGATATCATATGGATTAATTATATACTAAACTCACCATGTTGATGTTGTGTTTTTCCATGTTTAGCCAACTATGCCAAATTATGGTTGCATATTGTATTTGATTGTCAGATAAGGTAAGCTTTATTTAATACCTATGAACTTACTAAGCATTTTATATGCTTACCTAGTTTGTTTTCCCTTTTCCTTTTAGATTGTCAACTTGCGGAACACATCAAGTCGGATCGTCTCGAATCTCACACTATCCTTATTTCTGTAGCTATTTTATCATCTTGAGTCAAGGATTATGGAATTTATTTAAGTGTTTTGCTATATACCTTAATGTATAAGATGTCTTGATGAGTTTTGGTAACTTGTGATGATGGTGCATATAGTGATTTTGAAATTTTATTATGGAAAGTGATTTGGTTAATGCATGAATATGCAATGTTTGAGGATGTTGGGAAGTTGAAATATGGATCTATTTAAGCTTTGCATGCACATTTTGATTTGATGAGATAAGTAAAATAGTTAAAGTGATGCCTAGTTTTAAATGGTAAATTTAGTCATGCTTGAGTTATGTATTGATAGATGGCTGATTTGGTTTATGTTTAAAGTCTATATGTTATTAATGGATATAATATACACATATTTATGAAATGGTAAGTTTCAGTGTAATATAGCATAAGTAAGGTTGGCATTTGAATGGTTGATTGGTTGGTTTGAATGACATACGGTTGAATGTAATGAAATGGATGGTTTGTAATAGGTTGAGTTCATATTGAATTGGTTTTGTTTTCAAATGGTTAAATGACTTGTTTTGGTATGAAATGTTATGAATTTGGATGGTTTTTAGGTGATCCAATTGGATAGCTTGATTGGAAACTACAAATTAGGTACCAAATGGCTCATTTTTGCCAAAAATAGGGTCCACGTCCCGACGACCAATTTACCTCGTCGCAACATCGGCTAACAGTGAGTCACGTTGTGACATTAAGTAGCCTGAGGTCATGACGTAACAAACTGTTTGGCGACATCAAAACGTGAGGGGGATGATGTCATGATGGCTGCCCTGAATTTTTTAAAACTTTTAAATTTGGTCCTGTTTCATAAGCTCGGGTTGAAAAAAGGGCTTCCATAAGCTCGGGCAAGTCCTAGAAATGATGTATTATTATAATTTAATCATTATTGATGTTTGAATGCATGTGGAAATGATTATTTTATTGTGATCCTGATTGTAGTTGCTTCGACAATGAATGAAGCAACCTGCAGCTCAGACCTGACAATCGAGTCGGTTGAGGTGTGTTACATATTTGTTTAGAGATGATCTACTACTTTAGAATGACAATCCTATTTTCAAACATTAGAGAAAAAACCTAGAAGGCTAAGTTGGAGGAGGGAGGAATCTATGATGACGTCGTGGCATAAGTGTATTCATTAACGAAGGTGTTGTAACACCCTACATCCAACCCAAACGTCAGATCCGAATATGTGACATCACATTACATTGCCAAAGTAATTCAAACTAACTCGATATTATTTTATTAAGTAACATGACATTCAATGAAATAAATCATATATAATTTTAATTAACCACATAACATGTTCAATTAATGATAATTTGTCTCATGTAAAGTATTTAGGGGACGTGTGGGGTCAATTAAGGAGTTAGACTTTGAATCCAAACTCTAAGTACCAAAATCCAATGGTGTGTCTCGAGATAGGGCTTTCCCCGTTTCACTATTTTTTTCAACGTGAACATGTCTCTCGAGACATTAGAACTCATGTCTCAAGACTAGTCTTGAGATACCCTTCCACTGTTTTCTTAATTTAGCATCGATGTGCCATTGTCTTGAGCCACAAGCTACTCTGTCTCGAGACTTGTTCGTCAATCTCGAGATCTAAACCTGTAAGATGCACAAAATGGTAAAAAAAATTTTGAGGTCTCAAGACACTAACATAGAATGACCTAATATGAATATTTTAATACATTCAAACATTAACCAAATCATACCTAAAATTACCCAAGCTTCACATCAAACTCATATGCAACAATTTAACATATAAAAATAAACTAACACTTATAAAATGCATATTATTATACTATTCAAGCATTGAAAACTTATCTCATAAGACCTTATAAGTCCAAACTATCAAAACAAACACTACGTCGCAAATTTCAACCTAGGTACATACCATTAACTACATATATACATACAAAGGAAAATAAACTTGATACGAGCTAAGTCGAGTCACTAACCTTGGATGCTTTACGACTTTGATCTACTAAAAAAATTGTCTATAATTTGCACACAAAAACAAACATAACCGTATTTTGAGTATTAAATACTCATTGGTTCTAACATAATTTGAAATCAATATATAAATAATGAAGTGTTATTAAGGAACTTATATATACGAAATATTGTATGAATTAATCATATATTAACATTAATAACATTAACCATTTAAGCTTTCATATTATTCCACTAATAAGGCACCTTCAAGATATTCAATTTATACAGTTGATAATCAGCAATATCGACGCACCCTCAAGGAATTAACGTCTTGTTTCATATAATACAAATCAATCTATAAATCTATGTTTTTAACATAATCAAATATCAAATACAACTTACATTTGTTTTATTATTTCAACTCCTATTAAATGACTTAAATATGAGGACGGATACGTAGATCAATCCACCAACCCACCAATATACACACAGAAGCACAAATCGGGCATAAATGCATCGATCCCACCTGTTAAAGTATTCCTAAAGACCAATCATGAGATGATTATAATCACATACTTGTTTTACCTTGTTTATTAATATAAGACATTGCCATTGTTAATTCAGTTTCTTTTTCTACGTGTACAAATTAACTGATTAATATTAAAGTCTTGAGTATAATATGATTATTCTTAAAAAGTTCTTAGTCATGTATTATTGTAGGCTTGGACAATGATAATGCATTGAGACTAATATGTAGTTGATTGATGACAAAGTGTTGTAATTGACATATGGATGTCAAAATCGATACACAAGTATGTGTTAGAGAATAACATACTGGATTGACCCATTATGAGTATGGTTCTTGGATTATTATGTAATAGTCACAATTAGTCATAGTGATAACTATGTTTATTATCCTCGGACTTGAATCATCATTGTCCCAACATTGTGAGTTGTATATTTGGACACAGTCAAATGTCTACCATAATAGTTTATACTATAAAGATTGATGTTGGGTATGCTGCAATCTATGCAGAGGGATATGGTTGATCAAGATAGGATTTGTCCCTCCTACATAATGGGAGCAATATCTTAGGCCTTTTGATGGAGTGAGACTAGAAATGTATGGCCATGCTCGAATAAGTTGATATGAGATATCACACTTATTTGTTTATAGTAGTCAACTCAGAATATCAAGAAATATGAGATTGGACTATACATGTGTGACTATTTCATGACTTGTGTCCAATCTAGATATTAAGGATAAAATGATATAATACTTGAAAATATTATCACAGAAAGGTTATGTTGAATCACAACTTCTTGTAACTTGGGTAGCAATGATGCATTGCTAGATGCCACTCATTGCTTGTAATATTAGAAACATTCGAGTATTACTACTAATGTTACAAGAACTTACAGGGTCACACCCTATAGTTGAAATGAACAGAATCCAAATACATTTTGTATTGTATTTAGCTATCACATGAATTTAATTAATTATCAAATTAATTTAATTTGATAGTTAAATATTGAAGACATTATATGTACAAACTTGTCGTACACAAATAGATAACATAGATAAAATTAATATATGAATTTGATTCATACAAAATATTTATTGTATATAATTTACCGAAATTATTAATATAAACAATTATAATAATTAATTTTGGTCAAAATATAAAAGATATGGAAATTGATATTCTTTTGTAAAGAATATAATTTCTTTTATGAATTTCCATTTGTTTCTTTAATAAGAAGGGAATAATCTCATTTTTCTCCTGATATGTGATATCAAAGAAAATAAAAGGAAAATAATCCCTTAGTGTGTTAGGGTTACCAAGAAAACAAAAATAAAATAGGTCTAGCATTCGTTCTTGAAAAACTCTTTGAAAAGTTCAAGAGAATCTTATTGTTCGTTCTTTGACTTGGGGGATTACATAGAGGCCGAGATGTTATTGTTGCAGCTTGGGATCGACATCGTTCAAAGGGATCATATGAAAAACATTGTTCGTTGTTCTTCTAGTTTCGAAAATGTATATTTTTTACCTTTGTTTCAACCCGATTCGTTCCTCATACATGGATCTGTGGTTGATGATCGCCAAAATATTTTTTCCGCTGCGCCACGGGGCATATCGGCGATTCAACACCACCAACCTAACTTGTCACATCTAGTTTCCTTTAAACCCAGCAATTAGGAACCAATTTGGGGTTAGATTGAAAGAGGCCATAATATGGCGGTATCTACTGAGAAGTTAGGAAAAGTTGGGAATGAAATTAGATAAGGTTGAAATCCAAGCTTGGTTCGGTTGGTTTCAAACCAAGTAGTCCCTTAGTGGGGGCAAAATAATTTTCAATGATTGATTTTTAAATGGTTGGAGGTCATGCAGGAAGGGCTATAAATAGCCGAGAAAAATGACTTCCCGATGAGAGAATTCTTTTCACTTTGGTTTCATCTTTCGTTTCTACTTCATCTTCTTCTTTGGTTGCTCCAAAGAAGAGATAGTTTCAAGAAGCTCTGCATGGAATGATTATCGTGAGAAATTAGTTGAAAAAGTAGAGAATTTGAGGAGCTGGTAAGGTTCTAAGTCTTTCGATGTATGTAAGATTTAGAAAACAAAGTTAAGGGTTTTTAGAACCATTTTAAAGGTTCTGCATGTTTCTGGGAAATTAAGGATTAGGTTAGAACACTGAGTTTAACCCCTGATTTGGTTGCCATGGTTTGCTTCCAGGATAGTGGAAGCTTTAGCATTTGGGAAAAAGCTAAGAGGATGAGGCAAATGAAGTATCATGTCCTTCTAGTTGATAGATAATTGATGATAAGTAAACTGGCATGATGTATGTTTAACTATAAAATGCATGATATGTTGTTGTATTGTATACTTGATGTGGGGAAATTATTGACAGGATAGATGAAGTTAGGATGGGAAAAGGGTGATTATGTAAGATACTATCATACGGTGTTGTTGAATGGACCCGTGATGTTGGAAGCTTCGGACCGTATGGAGGGGACATTATGGTGTTCAAGCATCAATGTTAGGATGTTGAATGGAGGAATGGATGGAGGAATAGGGAAAAAGGGAAACTAAAATTTTAGTCCGATTCTGCCATTGAAGATTGCTAGGAGCAAACCATGATGTGCGAAGCTCCGGGCTTTACGGGGGGACTATTTGGTGTTCGAGCATCAAGGTGGATATATGATAAGATGATGTTGACGATTATTAGGTTACATAGAGCAACATCGTGATGGCAGTCAGTAGGCTCTATGGGATGACACCACTACGACGATAAGGTCTTTTAGGGCGACAACTCAAAAAGGTTAAAAGTGTAAGACATAACTGGGTTATCGAAACCAGTATAGTCTATTGGGACAGTAAATATGAGATAGTAAACACAGGGATAATGAGGCGTAATACCATAGCTCATCTATGGAAACCTATGAAGTCCGCTAGGACATTAAACATGAAACATGACGATTACGATCGTAACTTAACTATGGTAGGTTGTAGAGTCCGCTGGGACACTAAACACAGGGTAATTTGTCTGGAAGATAAGCACTGGTGGTCAACCAAGATGGAAAATGTGAGAGAATATTGTGAATAAGGAAAAGGTGATTTAAAAGTAAATATGAAGTATAAGGCAAAATAGTTAGCAAACAGGACGAAGGAATCCGTCAATGAATAGGGAACGAAATGAAAATAGGAGAAGGTTGTTGGAGTAGTAGTTGTGAAAGCCAGTAGGGCATATGGGTGACAACCCAACAAGAAATAATTATAGCAATTGACACACTAGTGGTGCCTAGAATACAGGATAATGAAGGAGGGTTTAACCAAGGATCATAAATAAGGATCTACAGTTAAGAACTGCTAGAGTGTGCTCAGAGAAACCTTATAAGCTAAGGATGTGACACAAAGTACGTGGGTGGGTCTATAAGGAAAAGAAGGGTTATTTAGAATCCATTGACAAAGAAGGATATACTGGGTGACATATACGTCTTTCCAGACTATTTTTCTTCAAGGGAAAACCATTAAAAAAGTACCAGTCAAAGGGCTAGTTTCGCAGGAAACCAATATAAGGGGGGAGAGAGATCATGAAAATAGATGGTCACTCTGACGATAGCCTGCGGGGTATTGAAGGTCAAAGTGGTCCACAACAGAAGGCTACGTTATACTGACAAGCATGATAGAAGTAATCCAACCGCTATTCATCCCAAGTGAAACTTAACCCGCCAGAGTGGCGTGGAAATCTTTCTAGTTATCCCAAAAGACAATATGACAACAATTCTTTTAGGGCTATGGTAATAAAAAGAGTCTACCACAAACTAATCAAATTTGGAATAATCGCAAAGAGGGAGATACCCAAGGGAAATTAAAAGGGTAGATCACAGGGCTACCTTAGAATGACATAGTAGAAAGAAGACTTCCACACTAGGACTAAATAGAAAGAAGAATACAAGTAAAAGACAGAATCCACGGAAATAGCGAGACATCTAAAGAATCTGTCAGGACTGATCGTGGGTTGATAGAATTGTTGGGGGTAATTCGCTTAGTGATCTATGCACAAATGGATAGGATTTGGAGTAGCTTAGAGCCCGCTATGATGGGTTTAAGAGAATTTACTCTCGCCAACAGAGAGTTATTCATATTCAATTCTTTTTATTTAAAACCCTTGTAAGATGGAGCCTATTTTCGTGTAATGTAGAAACTCATTAAGTTCATTCGAATTTACAAAGGTTTTGACCTGTGGTTGCAAGATTTGAGGGATAAGGAACTCGATGAGGGACAAAGCTAGACTGTGTGGAATCGAGGATTCGTTGTTATTGTTAAGTCATGCACATAAGAAATGGGTAGCTTTGAGACTTCACAGTGGAGTCGAATATACATATATTGTAAATTTGTAATGCCCTTAAAGTCTGGGGTTCGGGCGGTAAACTTTATTTAAAAATATTTGTCTCTGTTGTAAGTTTTAATAAATAGGGAACACAATTTGATTTTTAAAATAATGAGTTCTAATATTGCACATAAACCCGATCCATTTGTGATGCCCCATACCCGGATTCAGTGAATGGGTCAGGTAGAAGTGATAATGGGACTAGAAAATGAGCCTAAAATTTTGTTTAGGCTCGGCCCAAAAGAAAATTGCTAAGCCCGAGCCTGACCCAGCTTGACCCATATTAAATTTTACTACACCAAAAAAGTATATATTTTTTTGAAACATAATTCAGATTGGGCTTTATTGAAAAATGTAAAAGAGTATGACATGACCCATATTAAAAAACAAAGACACTGACCTAAAAAGCAAAGACCTGGGCTCAGTCCATTCTGATGAAGTAAACCCAAGGCAAAAGGAAAAATCAAAAACTATAACAGATAAAAGAAGACTCTAGACAACTAATTAATTCCACCGCTATTTTGCCCAATCAAAAGCTAATCCGTTCTCATCCTGTCTCATCATCTTCCATTTCTTTACTGGGATTTCCCGGATACCAATGGAGGCTTTTCCCCAAACCCTTTTGATTATACAATTATAGCCTATTCATTTCTTTGTTTCCTCTTCAATCCATTCCGTCCTCTTTATCTCTATCCTTCAGATGTTCTGCATACTCAGGGACTCCACCTATCAGGTAAATCTCATCTTTCCTCTTTAATGTCTCCTCTGCGAGTGAATGTGCCAGACTATTCCCTTCTCTTGGGATGTACTCGAATGAAATATTACTAGATTTGGTCATTATCTGATGAATGTCATAGATAAATGCTCCAATCATCGATCTGTCATGGCTCTTCATCTTACACTTTTTAATAATCGATAATGCATCTCCTTCAATGATGATCTTTTCCCATTACATGTCAATACCAATCTGTGTTGCTGACCGGCAAGCGATTGCTTCGACGGCAAAAGCTGAAGCAACCTGTTTGTGAACCTCTGTGAACGATAGGAGAACATTTCCTTCACTATCCCTCGCCACAATCCCCACAGCCGGTTGGTTTAGATTTCCATCATATGCCGCATCAAAGTTTATTTTCACGAATTGATCAGGTGGGTGCTTCCATTTCCAAAAAAGTATATATTTAATATATATATTTGATTAAAAAGTATATTTGATTAAAAATAAAAAATATATATTTAATATATAATTTGGGTCGAGCTAGGCCGAAGCTAAAAAAGTTTTATCCGAGGTCCGGCCTATTTTCTAAACGGGCCTCTTTTTTTGCCCAAATCCACATTTCGGGCTTATATTTTTACCCGAACCCTCCCATTTTTTGGGCAGGCTGTCGGGCCAGGCAGAGTAGCCCAACCCATGATCACCTCTAGGGTCAGGTAAGGGTGTTACATGACTTCACGTCAGTGTACGAACACTAAGTAGAGAATTAACATAAAATATAAAGATTTAAAAGTGGCTATGACTGCAAGTGTGACAGGTCAATTGTAATATTTGTAAGTGTATAACGGAATACTTGGAGCATTTCAAGTATCCAGCCCAAAGGAGATTAAGTGTTATGCTGAATTGGCAACGATTAAACACACACTTAGGAAGTTTAGCTAGCTAGTGGCTAAGTGGCATAGTACGATAATCCATAAAGTGAGGTGAATTAAGCTAATTTATATCTCAATTCGTAGTATTAATCAGATAAAATAGAGTAGTTACCTCAATTCATAGTCATATTGAATATAATGAGTAACCAATCTACGAAAGCAAATCGAAATTGAATTATAGAAGCACAAACCGCAGAAACTATATAACATTCGTCTTTTCCTCTTCTTTCACTTTTGACGTTCCAGCGTTGTCTTTACCTATGTTCGATAATACAATTATAGAAGCGTTGTTAATCACACAATTCAACGTAAATTTAACAAAATCAAACAGAAATTCATTTAATTTAATTTAATCCTTTAAAATCCTAAAATTCGAAACACTCATTGTTTGCAGTTCTCTTTATCTAATTGAATTCTGATTTCGTATGTCTTTACTGAGGGCCTCTAGCTTTCAATCTATAACATATATTTTTTAAGAAAATTCAATTTAATCAATTGGGTCCCCAATACCATAAAATTACTATATGGTTTACTTGGATTTCTAATAAAATTCAACACTTTTATATACTTTCTATTTTAGTACTAACATAATCTAACTCTTTATTCTTAAATCTACCTTTACCAAGCTTAATTTCATAAAATTTTCATTAATGGTACCTTAATTAAAACTCAAACAGTTAAGAAATCTAACGCATAGGCATGAATACTAAGCTTGAATAATTAAATTTACTTTTTCTTCTTTATTTTCCTACGGTTTGAAGAGAAAGAGAATGAAAATAATGTTTTTTTCCCCACTAAAGGTTATATATATGATTAGTGGTTCAATTAAGTTAATAAATCACTAACTTGTCACTAATTTGTCACTGAACATGCCTTTTAATGTTGATTAATGAATAATAGCGGAGAAGGCCATGATATTCCACTACCATAATATTAATTATAGAATATTTATTTCCATGGACTTGGTTATTAACTTATTAAGGGCTTATAAAATTTATAATCAATTTTCTATTCATTTTTAATCACTATGCAATTTAATCATTTTACCATTTATACTAATTTAATTGATTTAATTATTAATTAATTTAATTTTTTAATCTCATATTTGACTCATAAATTTTTCGGTTCAAAGTTTTCAGTTTGAAACTTACTTTTCTAACACTTGCGAGAATCGAGTCATTACAATGTGGGTGTCGCGACAATGACTCTGACGAGGCAAAATTTATGAAGGATGTTTTGCAGTCTAACAAGACTTAAGTTAAATTTTAAGTGAGGGCATAATTGTCATTGTTAGGTTAAGTTAGAAAAGACTATAAATACTACTTTATAAGTATTTAGGCGTAGAATTTTAAGGTTAAACATTTTTTTACTTTTCATATTTTTAGATTAGATTAGATTAGATTAGATTTCTTTTATTTTCTTTAAAATAGATTTTGGCTGTAGATTTTCTTCTATTTTGACGAGAACTCTTTTAATGGAGATGATCAAGCTTGTGGGTTTCATCAAATGTTAATATATTAATGAGCATTTTTTCAAATTCTTCTCTTTTATATTTTATGCCTACCATGTGTTTGTTAAAATTCTTGCGTGAGATTTAAATTTGATTATTTGCTGAATCATTTTATTGGTTGATTGATGAGTGAGTTGCTTAACTAAGTAATTATCCATGATTTGATTATTTTTTTGTTCAATTGTATTGAATCATATATTACACTAGAACTGATGCCTCTAGTGGAAGATTTAGATAGATGAGTCTGGTAGGAGACTTTATTGTGTAGGACTTTGATACATTTGTATTGAGTAGTGAGACCGATAGGAGATTTATATGCCTAAGTGAGACCGAGAGGGGAGCTTAGGTGGTATCTTTTAGTTTAGGATGAGACTGAGAGGAGATTCCTAATGACAATTGGCAAATAATATAATCAACATAGGTTTATTAGCTTAGTTAGTAATTAACAAATCATTTGATCATCATTTCAATCACATTGTTTTTAGTAAGAACGAAGAAAGTTAGTTTGGTATTTTTATTTGTTAATTTAGAATTTAGCTTTAATATATTTTCATATTTAGTTTGCGCTACTAATTTTTGATTCAAATAGACTAGTAATTGCTTAGCTTGTAATTAATTTCGATCATTAGAATACTTTGTGTATTCTATTGTAACACATATTAATATTATAACTATCCTATCACACTTGTAGTCAAAGCCACTTTTGATTCTCTATCTTTCTTGCTAATTTTTTGTTTAGTGTTCGTACATTGGCATGCGATCACCTACTAAAAGTAAGTAAACTGTTTCTTTTTTGAGTTTTTGGTTTGTGTTGCTCGAGCCCACACTCGACGCAATTCATGGTACGAGGATAGTAGAGAAGGCCGTTCGATTAAAAACTAGGATCGACTTAAGTCCACCTCGTACAAAGCACATTTATAATTCTGGTTAGGGTTACACTTTAAATATCACAAAAGATTTTGGTTTTAGAAAATTTTTAAAACTTCTACTGTACCTATGATAATTGTTTTCTAAATTGATTTTTCTAACATAAGAGGCCCTTCTCCTTTTCGTCTAGGGAAATCTCAATTATAGCAAAGTTTGCAGAAGATATTTCCCCATTTAAAGGTCGAGATTGATTGCATGAAAAGAATGGTTGAATGGTCCCTGCATCAGCAACAACACTTGTGTTAATCCCTACTCCAATTGTTCTCCCCCTCCCCTTGAAGAAAATAAGGGGAAATATCTAAGGTATATCATCTGAAATCCACCACTTTTGGTCTGAGCACTTCCCATAGATCATTATATATTGTCAAGGCTTTATAGCTAGCCCTTGAAGGATATGGGCCACAGTGTGATCAACATCAAAGGGCCACGATTCGTTACGAGGATTCTAGGACCCATCATCAACAAACCTTAGCTCAAAATCAACACTGCAAAAACTGTTCTCACCCTCATTGAATAAACAATACTTAAACACCTTCTAGAGATTATTGAATTGCTTTTTGGTAACCTTGTAACCTCCAAAGAAAGGCTTGGAATTGTACAATTTAGTGGGAGGTACAGTCCATTCAATGGGAAAGTCAAAACCCTTAAACTTTGATTCCACAAGTATGTACTTGTGGTGATCCAATCTCATGTTGCTAACCTTCCCATGCATCAAGTTTTCCACCGAAGGGTTCTCTTAATGCTTGGCAAAATAAAACAACCTCGGATAAGTAGTTTGATTTACTTGCAACAGTTGAAATAGGTTCTAAAAAACCCTTAGCTAGGGCTACTCCTTTCGTTTGGTACAATGGATGAGGAACCCTATGATAATCCACCATGAATCTCCAACGAGTTGCCTCGCTGCAACACCATAGTAGTTGAAGACTTCACCCACAAATGGATGGATAGGGAAGTAAAAGCCTGCCTTCAGTGCATAAATGGGGAAACTAAAGTGTGACAATGATTGAACTTGTGAGGGTGCCTAGTGAGAGGTTTGAGTGACGATGAGTTTAGTGCTCGATGGCTAGAGGTGAGTGATAGGTAGAGATATTCATGGGTCGATCCGATTTACTATTCAAAAAAATTAAAAATAAATTTATATTTTTATAATTAAATTTAAATAAAAATGTTTTTTATTATTTTTAAAACAGTGAAATGAATCATTTCGGTAGGCCATGTCTAGTTAGGCTTGGGACTAAAATTTTTGTTTGAATCGGGCCTAAGCTTGGCTTGGCCTATGAACACCTCTACTGATGCATAATTTTTTAGTTGGGGAAGGATTATAAAATGAAAGTTCATAAGGATGATTTCATATATGATCTAGGGCAACGTGTGAGAAAAAAAACAAAAAGGTGTAGTAATTTTTATTTTTAATTATATTTGATAACTCTAGGATATAGAGTTATTTTATTACTTTTAAGCTTTTATTTCATTCAAGTTCAGAGTGATTGAGAGTGTTTTAGTAGTTATTTTAATTACTAGAGTTATTTTATTACTTTTAAGCTTTTATTTCATTCAAGTTAAGAGTGATTGAGAGTGTTTTAGTAGTTATTTTAATTATGTTTATGGTAAGTAGTTAATCTTTGAAGCTTTATTTTAATAATGTATTCCTGCCAATTTGGACACTGAAAATGTGAATTTTTATCCTTGAAGGTGACTAGTAGAACATTAGAAATATGGAGAAAAGAATATGCTAAATTTCACCAATTGAAGCCTCAATGCTGCAGCAATGCCATAGCCTTAAACCTGACAGGAACAAATTGGAAACTTCATACTTAAAGAGCTCCACATCAGCTTTTGAGCTTAACCCATCTTTTAATCAAGTGCTGATAGTATCCGGGAACCAGAAAGAATAGGCTAGACAAACATGTAAAGGCCCAAAACATTTCTAATAGGAAAAAAATAGAATACGAAAGGGGTTTGATCTAGTCTATCTTCTTTAAGGGATGATATAAATATCATATTTCTCAAAAAATAGGAGGGCAGCCGCTGAGATTGAACAAACAGAACAAAAACTTTCAGGGTAAGAGCGTCGGAAAAGAAGCAGATAAGAGGAGGAAGAACAAGACGCAAACAACTTGTGGAGAACCACCGACATTCGACTCACATCTCTTCGCCTTTGTCTTTACCTATTATTTTGTTTTTTCTATTGTTTGAAATCATGGATAAATTTTTTTGAAGTTTTTTTTAGTTTGATGATTATGAGCTAAAAGTTTATATGCTAGAATGATTATGGAACCCTAATATGAGATTATTGGTACTTTGCTAGGGATGTTTGATGCAATTTGATGTTTATTCATTCAAGTGATTTTCATGTTTAAGCTTGCTGTTGCTTGATCAACATTAGTGGGTAATTGAGTTAATTGTTAAATCTAAAAGGGTTGTGATTAATGGACATAAAACTTGAATGGTGCATGTTTAATTTCTTTGATGTTAAATTTGTAACGATATAGACATATATTGTTACTGTTCATGATCTTGTCGGAACGGTGCTTGCAATTGTAATATTGATATTAACTTGGCATAGACATATGTTAAATTGATTAAAAGATTGAATATGTAGTGACTTCGAGAGAAGCCTATAACTTGTTAGGGGCTCGTTAGGGGCTTCGATGGAAAAATGAATTTAAGGGACCCAATTGGGCACAAATCATGATTCAAATGGCTCAATTGGATGCACTTTTCATTGATGGGCTTAATTGATTTTTAATTATTTTGGAGGGCTTATTTGACATTTTAACCTAATTTTTTATTGATGCATTAGAAATTCTATACACTTTTACCATCAACATCTATATCTATAATATATATATAAGCACGAGCCTAGAAAAACTTTTAAACTAATAAGGAAACCTTTTATTGTTAGTTATGTTATTTTATCCAATTAGTTAATTTTTACTATTGGTTATTTCCCTTTTTATTATCTTTAATACTATGAAAATGCTATTTTATTCTCTTAATTATTGTCCAAAAATAATGGACTTTATTATATATTAAATCAATTATCATTTAATTAGCAAATATTATTTTATTTTATTTTTAAAAAATATTATTATTTTTATTTAATAAACTATTCTCGTCAAATTCATATTAACATGCAAATTAGTTTAAAATTTCAAATTATATTTACTTTAATATTAAAATCAATAACTTTTACAGATAAAAATATAAGACAAATGTTAACAAAATGTGATTTAAAGTGATATTTAAATAATACTAGTATAGTTTACCCACGCTTCTCACTGGGTTGATTATTTATTTATATAAAATTATGACAGTAAAACTTTATTTAGAATAGATTTTGGTTGCAGATTTTCTTCTCTTTTGTCGAGAACTCTGTTAATGGAGATGATCAAACTTGTGGGCTTCATTGAATTTTAATTTATTAATGAGCATTTTCTCAAATCCTGCTCTTTTATATTTTATGCCTACTATGTGTTTGTTAAAATGCTTGTATGAGATTTAAGTTTGATTATTCACTAAATTGTTTTATTGGTTGATTGATGAGTGAGTTACTTAACTAAGTCATTATCTATGATTTGGTTTTTTTTTTGTTCAATTGTATTGAATCGCATATTACACTAGAATTGACGCCTTTAGTGGAAGATTTAGATAGATGAGTTTGAGAGGAGACTTTATCAGGTAGGACTTTGATACATTTGTGTCGAGTAGTGAAACTGATAGGAGATTTATATGCATAAGTGAGACCGAAAGGAGATTCCTAGCAACAAGTGGCAAATAATATAATCAACATTGGTTTATTAGCTTAGTTAGTAATTAACGAATTATTCGACCATCATTCCAATCCATTTGCATTGTTTCTAGTAAAATGGAAGAAAGTTGGTTTAGTATTTTTATTTGTAAATTTAGAATTTAGCTTTAATATATTTTCATATTTGGTTTGCGTTACTAATTTTTGATTCAAATAGACTAGTAATTGTTTAGCTTGTAATTAATTTGACAAACAAATTTACAATTGACAATCTCTTGTGTTCGATCCTTAGAATATTTCGTGTGTTCCATTGTAACACATATAAATATTACAACTGACCTGTCACACTTATAGTTGAAGTCACTTTTGATTCTCTATATTTCTTGCTAATTTTCTGTTTAGTGTTCGTACATTGGTGTGTCGCCACCTACTAAAAGTAAGGGTTTCTTTTCTGTGTTTTTTTGTTCATGTTGTTCAAACCCACACTCAACGCAATTCGTGTTACAAGAATAGTGAAGAATGTCGTTCAGTTGATAGCAAGGATCGACTTAAGTCCACCTTGCACAAAGCACATGTATAATTCTAGTTTGGGTTTATACTTTAAATATCACAAAAGAGTTTAGTTTTAGAAAAAAATTTAAAACTTCCACTGTACTTATAATAATTATTTTCTAAACTGATTTTTTCAACATAAATGATCCTTCTCCTTTTCATCAGAGGAAACCCCAGTTGTAGCAAAATTTGCAGAAGATATTTCCTCACCTAAAGGTTGAGATTGACTACGTGAAAAAGATGGTTGAATGGTCCTGCATCAGTAACAACACTTGTGTTAGTCCCTACTCCAATTGATCACCCCTTCCCCTTGAAGGAATAAGGGGAAATATATGAGGCACATCATCTGAAATCCTTCACTTTCGGTCCTAACACTTCCCATAGATCACTATATATTGTCAAGGCTTTATAGTTAGCCCCCGAAAGATATAGGCCACAGTGTGACCAACATCAAAGGGCCACGATTGGTTACGAGGCTTCTAGGACCTATCATCGACAAACCTTAGCTCAAAACGAACATTACAAAAACCATTTGTGTAACACCCCTTACCCGTATCCAACACCGGAATAGGGTACGAGGCATTACCAAAACACATACACTTGTAAACGTATTTAACCGAGTTATAAAATTTCATCAAAATTAAAACTTTCAAAATAATTAACATGTTTCTATAACTTTTCCCAATATATCCTCAAAATATTATAATCATAATAATTAGGGCCCGCGAG
Source organism: Gossypium hirsutum (assembly GCF_007990345.1). Taxonomy (NCBI): domain Eukaryota; kingdom Viridiplantae; phylum Streptophyta; class Magnoliopsida; order Malvales; family Malvaceae; genus Gossypium; species Gossypium hirsutum. Next base: position 20,979,010 of record NC_053446.1, on the reverse strand, counting down.
ACCCGATACATACTCATGCAATTTAATGCTTCATTTCCATTTCATTCAATTCGCAATTTCTCATGCTCATAATTTAAATCATATCACTAGCAATTTCCATTTAATTCACGTGCAATTCAATGACATCAAATTCAAAACTAATACGTATTTACCATTTAACTCAATGTTTATTGATTATACCATTCAATAACACATTTATGAAATTCTCAATTTAGCAATGAAAATATCACTTTAGTTTGAATAACAACATCGTCCTGATATAAATACACTACCACTTATCCATTTACTTTAATTCTTTTGGGCCCATTTGTCACTTACCATCCTTAATCAAATTAGGGAACGGTCACGGAAAATTGAGTACTTCACTTTCACTTTGCCATAGTATAACTATGGTCTTACGTATGATCACTTATCACTTGTCCCTGATCAGATAAGTGTAGCCACCTATCACTTTGTTTCTTGATCAGATAAGTGTAGCTAAAGCTATCACTTATCACTTTTCACTTGTCACTTGATCAGATAAGTGTAGCCGAAGCTATCACTTATCACTTTGTCACTTGATCAGATAAGTATAGCCGAAGCTATTACTTATCACTTTCCACTTGTCACTTGATCAGATAAGTGTAGCTAAAGCTACCACTTATCACTTTGTCACTTGATCAGAAGTACTCAAATCCGGCGTTCCGCTCAATTTGATCATTTATTCATATATCAGGCTTACCAACATGTGTTAATTCATAAACCATTCATGGTATTATTTCATGCCAAATCATATACTGAATATACCATACACACATACTATGAAACTTTATTTTCACACATGAGCTTAAACCATGACCAATAATGCACAAAAATAAGCATCATTCATATTTCATCGTTTATGAGTTATAATCAAACATATGACCATTTATACACGAATCATTCATATATTTCCCAATTTTCCTCCTCCTCCTCTCCATTCCACATCCTTAATGTGTATAACACACTTAAACAACATTAACCATAATTTCAATATTCACTAACATGTATATTCAAAGCTGTTTATCCGAGTCAGAGTCACTAAATTATTTTTATCCGGAGCTACAGAGCTCCAAATTAAGATCCGTTAATTTTACCTGAAACTAGACTCACATATCTTCATACCATAAAATTTTCATAATTTTTGGTTCAGCCAAATAGTACAGTTTATTCTTTAAAGTTTCCCCTGTTTCGCTGTCTAACAGTTCCGACCACTCTTCACTAAAAATTAATTATCTCATTGTACAGAATTCGGATGATGTTTTAGCTTGTTTCTTCTAAAAATAGACTCATTAAGGATTCTAACCATATAAACTATAACTCATAATCATTTTTGTACAATTTTTAATGATTTTCCAAAGTCAGAACAGGGGAACCCGAATTCATTCTGACCTTGTCTCACAAAATCTATTATATCTCATGATTTACAATTCCATTGCTCACATCATTTCTTTTATAAGAAACTAGACTCAATAAGCTTTAGTTTCATATTTTATTCATCCTCTAATTCAATCTCTACAATTTTTGGTGATTTTTCAAAGTTACACTACTGCTGCTGTCCAAAACTGCTTTAGTGCAAAATGTTGATTTCCATTTTGCCCCAAATTTCACAGTTTATACAATTCGGTCCTTTCTCAATTAACCCCTCAATTAATCTAATTTTCTCAATTAGTACTTTACTAGACATTATAAGTTGTTACACAACTATTGAAATTCAGAATTTCCACATATAACTCTATCTTCAAACTCTTTTACTATTAGGTCCCAAACATTCACTTTCTATTCAATTCTTTCAATAAAATCAGCATATGAACAATTTAAAGCTCTAATTTCATGCTAAATCATCATATACTTCCAGCACATATTCATATCAACTTTCAACTTCTTTCATAAAATCAAAAACTAATGGATTTAACAAGTGGGCCTAGTTGTAAAAGTCATAAAAATACAAAAATTTCAAGAAATAGTCAAGAATTGAACTTACTTGTAATAAAAATATGAAGAACCAGCTTGAAGAAGCCCTTCCATGGTGTTTTAGCTGATGAGAATTCAGAAAAATGAAGAGAAATCTAGATAATTCCACTTGGGTCCTAACTTTATTAAGCAAATTTTGCAATTTTCCAATTTTGCCCTTAATTCTCCTTACTTTCTTGCTGATTTCATGCCTCTGCCGTCCAGCCCAAATAGACCTTGGGTCTATTTGCCTTTAAAGCCCTCTTCCTTTTATCATTTAAGCTATTTAATCATTTCCCAAAATTTTGCATTTGTTACAATTTAGTCCTTTTTGTTCAATTAATTATCGGAACTTTAAAATTTCTTAACGAAACTTTAATACTAACTTTTTAACACTCCATGAATATTTATAAAAATATTTATGGCTCAGTTTAAAATCCCCGAGGTCTTGATACCTCATTTCGATTCTAATTATTTTAATATTTATTTCTAGTGCACTATTCACTATTTTAAAAATTTTCCTAACTTCATATTTAACTTATACTTACTAAATTAATAATATTTTCTACCCATTTGTCGAATTTAGTGATCTCGAATCACCGTTCCGACACCTCTGAAAATTCAAGCCATTACATTTTTTTTTTCGTCGGATTTGTGGTCCCGAAACCACTGTTCCGACTAAGCCTAAAATCGGGCTATTACAATTTGCACCTTCATTGAATAAACAATACTGAAGGTGGGTTTGGATGGGCAGTGCGTTTACCTACGGTTAGTGTAAAAACAACAGTGACAATGAGATTAGATACTGTAGTGTGACACAAAAAGTAAGCTAAACGCATTGCACCCCACTGTCCATCCAAACCCATCCTTAAACACCTTTCGGAGGGTGATATCCTTGAGCACAACTATGAGGTCCCTTCCGCAAATCATTGAATTGCATCTTGGTACCCCGGTAACCTTCCAACAAAGGCTTGAAATTGCATAATTTAGTGGGAGGCAGAGTCCATTCAATGGGAAACATTAGTATGCAAATTAGTTTAAAAATTCAAAAAATTTTACTTTAATATCAAAATCAATAACTTTTATAGGTAAAAAATATAGGATAAATGTTAACAAAAAATGATTTAAAGGGTTATTTAAATAATACTAGTATAGTTTACCTACGCTTCTCATTGGGTTGATTATTTATTTATATAAAATTATAGAGTAAAATTTTAAAAATTAAAATATACTCTTAAGTAAAATTTTTAGAACTAGATTAGTGGTCAAACTAGTCAGGCCATTGGTTTGTATGGTTTGATTGAATAAATTATTTGGACTCCCACATAGGACATCCAATTTGGCATTTAAAACCTATTAAGACTGTCACGACGATCGTCGGGATAACTATTTCGTAACAAAATAATAATGTAAGTGACTGAAACGTAATATTTCAAACACAAATGATTAAAATGTAATATGAAAAAAAATAAAAATAACTATTTTTATAGTTTATCTTATAGATTATAGATAAGTAGTTTAAGTGGTTTATTAGTATATTAGCCAAAATTATAGTAACGCATTTAAAAAGCTCGATAGTTTTTGGGGGGTTTCTTTTTCGTTCAAAGAGTCACAGATAGTCGAACGAAAGAAAAGGCGGAGGATAGAGTTGCAAGAATGAAGAATCCCAATAAAAAAAACAAAAAAAAAAAACAGAAATGATGGGGAAATCCCAATAATGGGAAATCGCTGTCTGTCAGAGATTTTTAACCTCTTGCGTTGTGTTATCTTCTTCAAATACATTTCTTGACTTTGTCTACTTCCCTCTTAAGTTTCCCATGTCTGCCTCCTGCTTCACACTCTTCTTTTCTTTCTATATTCACTCTTATTATCATTTACTGTTTTACATTGAAAAGGTTGGATTTTTGTTCAAAATGCTGTTAATCTGCAAACAAATTTAGCTTTCCTCTTCTTTTGTTTCAATCTGATTATCTCAACTTTTTATTCAAAAATCAAGAATGCCGTTAACCACCGTGACCCACCTCCACCTCCACCTCCTCCTTCTCCTCTTCCTCTCCGTTACCACCACAACCGCCACTTGCTTCACTTACCACCGCCGTCTTCTCCACCAGCCTTTCTTCCCTTATATTTCCTCCCCACCAATCTATCCTCCTAGCTCTACCGTATTCCCCGCGCCGCAACCGGCGCCTTATCACAGCCAGCAACAACCACCCAAATATCCTTTCTCCACCACCCCCCCTTCCACTCCTCAAAAGCCTTTCTTTCCTTCATTTCCTTCTCCTCCGCCACCCTCCATGGTACCAACTTTTCCCGCCAACATATCCTCCCTGCTCGTACCTGACTCTCCCTCACCCTCGTCCCACCGCCGGCACATCGTCCTCATCTCCCTCTCCTCCTCCCTCCTTGCGGCCGCTGTCATCCTCGCTCTCGTCGCCCTCACCCTCTTCTTCCGTCATCGTAACCACCACCACAACCACACTTCCAACTCCGAAGATAAAGCTTCCCTTTCAGACTCAATGCGCTTATTCCCTCCCAACATTCCTCCCTCAGATGCCTCCCAAAAGCCACCAGCTCCACCTCCAGCGCAACAACCGCCCCGCTATGTCTCAATCAACCGCAGCTCCGAGTTTCTTTACTTAGGAACACTTGTAAACTCTACAGTCGACCCACAAAAAGTTATCCTCTCTAGCAATGGAGGTAGCAAGTTGGGAGGTTCATCTTCTCCTTATCAAAAGCTTGGCTCTCCAGAACTGAATCCATTGCCACCATTGCCAAAAGTCCAAACTTTCCAAAGTGGAGAACAATTTCTCCAAAATGAACAAATGGGTAGTTCTGAGAACGATGTCGAAGATGAAGAAGATGAGTTTTTTTCGCCAAGAGGGTCTCCTGGTAGAAGAGAGAGTCCACCTCCATCAGTAAGAATAGAATCAAGTTCAAGAAGGGAATTTCATGGTGAGAATTTTGGCAGCCGAAGCTTCAACTCAAGAACAGCTTCTTACCCTTTATCTACCTGTCGTTCACTTTCAAATTCATTCTTGAACTCAAGCCCTTCGAGTCAGAGATCCAAGTCTCCAGATACTGTTGTTCCCATTTATACTGTGAGAGTAAAAACCCCATCTTCAACTCCACCTTCATCTTCGTCGTGTTCAGATAGGGATTCACCGGATATAGGCTCAAGTCTTTCGGGGCAGAACAAGGAATCTCCATCAAAGGTTATGCTTAAAAAGCTACCGCCGCCACCTCCTCCGCTTCCTCCGTCGCGTTTTTGGGAGGTTCCTGTGGCAGTGAACTCTGTTTCGGAGACTAAGTCTAGGGGGCCTCCGGTACTTGGTGCTCCTTCTAGGCCAATGGTGGTAAATGGGCAGTCGAAGAACAACGAAGGCTTAGGGAGGAGTGAAGAGACCCTAAAACCCAAACTCAAGCCTTTACATTGGGATAAAGTTAGAGCGAGTTCGGATCGGGCCATGGTGTGGGATCAGATAAAAGCAAGCTCTTTTCAGTGAGATGCCTACTTCCCTCTTTTACTTAATTAGTTTAGTGCTGTCAGCCATGTTGTCGTAATAATATATATCTAGTTTGCTTATAGTTTATTCTTCTTTTGGCATTGAATTACTTTTATGGCTATGTAATGTCTATTTATTGCTTTTTCAATGTTTTTCTAAAGTTGTAGAATGCTATAATGATGCTTGCAGATTGAATGAGGAAATGATTGAGACACTGTTTATGGTGAATAATTCAAATTTGGCCACCAAAGATAATGCCCGCAAGCCGATTCTGGCTGCCGTGAATCAGGAAAATCGCATTCTTGATCCAAAGAAGTCACAGAACATTGCCATTTTATTGAGAGCACTAAATGTGACCATTGATGAAGTCTGTGAAGCACTTATGGAAGGTAATCCTATCATTTTCATGTAAAATACAATTGATCTGTAAAAGATAGATCAATAAAGGAGAAATATTATTTTTTCTTTGACAAGAAATTAAGATGCTCTCTAGAGTCTAGAGACATGTTCCAGTGCATAAGAACTCTGGTCTCGAAATGATTTAGTTGCACTGCAACCATAAAATATTGAGTTTGGTATTCAAACCAAGCGCTCATAAATAAAAACTGAGACTAACTGCAGTAATTCATGATTTAAATGAATAGTCTCTCCCAACTTAGGAGGTCTCGTCTCCCGTCAAAACTGTACCTCATGTAGCATAGTTTTCTATGGTGTCACCTACTTGCTGTCTGTTGTCCACTTCACTATACATTTTGATGTGGTTGAGGTGGCAATCCGCGGAGAAAATATGGTGCATTTCATGCTGTTCATAATTGCTGAAAGTCTAGCTACTTATGGATCAAAACTCTATATACTTTATTGCCTTTCAAACTATGGTTGCAAAGAGATATTCTGGAAGGGACAACCAAGTTTTTCTCTTTGCACCATTGCCTGCTTCATCTTTACCTCATTTCCCTCCCCATCCTTGCCTTCCATTCAATATCTAAACTGCTTTAACTTTGCGAACAGGCAATTCAGACACTCTTGGGATTGAGCTCTTGGAAAGCTTATTAAAGATGGCTCCAACCAAAGAAGAAGAGCATAAACTGAAGGAGTTCAATGATGAATCCCCTTTTAAGCTAGGTCCTGCTGAGAAATTCCTCAAGGCAGTGCTTGACATACCTTTTGCCTTCGAGAGGGTTGATGCTTTGCTTTACATTGCTAATTTTGACTCTGAAATTGAGTACCTGAAAGGATCTTTTGAAACTTTACAGGTAAGTAATATGCAAAACCTTATGCTTGGATTTAACTCAATGATTGTGATCTTTGCATCCAATAACATTATGGGGGCAACCGTGGGTGCACTATTTCTCCATTTTGCTTTAGATAAAGCTTTGTGCCACTTGTATTCCTGAGCTCTGCATCCTTTTCATAACTGTCACACTTGGTAAACTGGTCTTTTGATGTTTTAGATGAAGGATTTCTATATTTCAATTTACTGTTTTCTGGTATTTCTCTAATTGATGCGACTTATTTATTTTCTGCAGGCTGCTTGTGGAGAGTTGAGAAATAGCAGAATGTTTCTGAAGCTTTTGGAGGCAGTACTCAAAACTGGGAACCGCATGAATGTTGGCACCAACCGTGGTGATGCACATGCCTTCAAGCTCGACACACTCTTAAAACTTGTTGATGTGAAGGGCACGGATGGGAAAACCACACTTCTGCATTTTGTTGTGCAGGAAATCATCAGAGTGGAAGGTTCACACCTTTCTGGTGCCAATCAAAATCCAAAAGCTGAGAAAATTCAGCAATCTGATTTTCAGGATGATGTTGAATTAAGGAAGTTGGGTCTGCTAGTAGTTTCCGGTCTAAGTGGGGAGCTAACCAATGTGAAAAAGGCTGCTGCAATGGATTCCGATGTTCTCAGTATTGATGTTGCAAAACTTGCTACTGGTATCTCTAAAATCAGAGAAGTTATAAAACTCAATGAAGGGATTGCTCTGAAAGACAATAGCTGCAAATTCTCGGAGTCGATGAATGAGTTCCTGAAGAAGGCAGAGGAAGAGATTGTAAGAATCCAAGCCCAAGACAGAGTTGCTCTCTCTATGGTGAAGGAGATAACAGGGTATTTCCATGGGAACTCAGCCCAGGAAGAAGCACATCCATTCCGAATCTTTATGGTCGTTAGGGATTTCCTTTCCATTCTTGATCAAGTGTGCAAAGAGGTTGCAAAGGTGAATGAGAGAACGATATACAGTTCGGCACGTCCATTACAAAACCCTCCCACTCCATCAGTTTTTCCCGGACTCAATGTAAGGCGGCATTATAGTTCCTCTGATGATGAAACCCCATCATAGTTGCTGATAAATGTCTCACATCCGCATTTGTTCTTGTGGGTAAATATCACCACCTTTCATCATAGTTCCTTATCCCTGAATCATAACTTCTAACAGCTCCCATTTCAGAATGCGGCATTCAATGCAAATGTGCTTGTGAGCAAATCTCAACATATATATATTTATCAGGAGCTTATATAGTGTAGCTATAAAGTTGGATCTTTCCTGTAAATAAATTAGTTACGAAGTTTCAAGTTTATGCTAAATGATAGAAGTAGACATCTGCTGTGTTTTAAGACAGGCCTGCCAAACCTTTTGTTATAATGGAGCAGGGATTGTTCAAAGATAATATAAATATGATATGATACACAAAAACAAGACCCCTTGTCCGACCTTTATTTTCTTTTTGGGAGATTGAGATGGAAAAATTTCCATCATTGGATCTTGACAATGAAAAAATGTGTTGAATTACAGACACTGGGCTTGTTCACTTATTGCATATCGACCATGGGGTTCTCTTAGATACGAGAAAGATTCAAAATTTCAAATGAATATAGAGCAAAACAGCACTATTGGGACCTCTCAGCATCCATACGTTCAAGCACCCGCCGTGCTTCCTCCTCAGTAGCTGGAACAACATTTCGAATCTTCAATCCCTCTTTCATGGCCTCGGGGCGGACAGTAAATGTGAAGTAGAATTTGTTGGATACCTATTCATATAAGACCATATTTACTGAAGATAAATACTGCATCCAATCCAAACACTAAATGAAAGAACTTGGGAGGACACAATACTTATGAGAAGGTAATTAAGTATTAGCTATTATTTCGCAACTCCAACTAGCTTTTGATGTTCTATCTGGACCTTCCAGATCATTTAAGATTACTAATGTGCATGCATATGTAAAACCATTGTTTTTTATTCAACTTGTTGAATTCAAGTGTTCGTTCTTTTCATTTACAGAATGGGGTCTAGACAGTGATCATTGTAAGTCAATCAAGTTTTAATTTGAGATCGAATGTGCTATAACAGCGAGGAAGCATGATGGCAGATGTTTTAACCTAGCAAACAATTATTACACAAAGTTCTTTCGTTCTTATATAGTTTCGGGTACTCACCTCACTGCACCTTAGCTCAGGCCTTGTGACATGAGCTACAACTTCCACATTTATCAGAGGCTTCATAGGGTTCTCAAGTTCTGTGTATAAAACACAAGACTTGAAACGGAGGAAATTTCCAACATCCACCTGCATCACCCAAAAAAAAGCGTTGTTCCCTTGATAATTTCATATATAAATAAAACAAAATATTTTAGTAAATTTCAGAACAACTTTCTATGTAGTGGATCCATTGGTGGCGTATTCATCAACTTATAAACAGCTGCAAGAATGAATTTTTCTGAAAGTTTTAATTATTTCTTGAACAGTTTCAACCTTCAACTTAAGAAAGGAAGTTTCCCAAAGCAGCCGATTCGAGAAAACCCTCTTTATCTTACTGTGTGAAACTAGTGTTAAAGTTCATCAACACAACTAAACCATTATTCATAACATTAATTATCACAAGGCCACCTCGCTACACCTGAGAAGCTACCAAAATCTGAGGAAGAAAAGGTGCAATTTATGTTGTGTCGAGATTAGTTACTGTGAAGTTCGATCTACATCTTACTTGATAGTACTAGCTTACTTACAGGTTTAAAGAAGTCGACATGATCAACTTCCATAAAACAAGGTGCCGCACCAGCGAAGGCATAAGCATTCGAGAAGGCCAGTTCAGATGCTTTCCGCATCAAAAATCCTCCGAAAATTCGACCATGAATATTCCTTTGCTGTGGTTGGCACATCAATGAATTCTCATGACGAGTATCTCTTATAAGAATGCTATCTCTGTCTGCCAATGCTGGCATGTCGCAGAAAACCCGCCCTTCGGCTAACAATGTGTTAAGTCTGTCTTCATCTCTGTTATCAACATCCTTCTTTTCCGCTACTCTCTTCTGCTTTCTCATTTTGTTCCTCTCTTCTGCTTCTTCCCACAGCAATTTTTCATGTTCAGTTTCGGGCAAGATCTGGTTAAGTGGAGCAGATTTTCCTGTCTTGGAGTCACGAGCAACAAATGTGAAGTTTGCCACAAGAGCTACTGAATCAGAGGGATCTGGAGAATCTACCAAAAGAAAAAAACTATATTAGTAGCTAACCACAATAGAAAACTATTAAACTCCAAAGAAACTTAAGATACAGAGAAATCATTCAAATCAAGTACATTAGTTCCAAAAACTTTTAACAAGGGATTGTATTGAACCAGTGATTTTCAGGTTTTACTTCTTAGTTGTTCATTTCATTTCAGACACACAAAGCCAAAAATCAGAGAAAATCAATCTAGGCAAAGGAAAATATCACCAAATTTGAGGGCTTTGTATGTGACTCTCAGAAAGTAAAAAGCATAAAAATTATTTTACTCAGCACTCAGCAGCATCTGAGAATGCTATATCTGAAAGTTAGAAATTCATTTGGTACACATATCCCAGGTCTACAATACAGATCTTTGAAAGTTGAAGCAGATGCTGCAAGCTTCCCGCATTAACGGACCAATAAAAGAGCAGAAAATTTGAGCCAAAGAGAAGTCAACTGTGAACATTGATATAACCTAATAGGTTTGAGTTGAGTGGAATGAAAGAGCAAATTACACCTCAATAAGTGATATAGCTGACTGCTATTTGACCGTGCAAGATGACCAATTCATCAGGTTTGAATACAAAACCAGCAAAATGAAAAGGAACAACCATAGATCCCTTGACCTGGAATTGAAATCAGTGAACTGGCTAAAATTCATGTGAAACTATTAATCTGCTAGTTGCAAAAAGGCTCTTGAACACATTAGTTCAGCTCAGGGTTTTCTTTACTGAACCAGCTGGAAGATATAAAGAGGGCAAAAACAAGGGTTAGGCAGTCTTTGATATTGATCTCAACAAGCCAAAACTCTCTATGACATCCTAATATCAGAGATTAACCTGAGGTTCCTTGTATTAATCTTTGGGGTAATCACACACTGTGATCAAAATTTGCATGATATTTGACATGGGTGATCAAAATAGGTAAAATCAGGCATTACAACGGAGAAGAAAGACCTTTAACACCATATCAAGTGTGCAGCATATAAGCAGCAACAATATTTGAAAAAAGACACAAACAATGGGGTCAATGGCAACTTTCAAACTCGTACACCTTCTAGATTATCTATGTACAGAATAGTTATCAACTCGATCTAGCTGCAAACTCAACTAAACTAATCAATATATATTCACATGTTTTAATTCAACAAGGCCACTATAGGATGATGGTCCATGGACATTCAGAATCAGAAGAAACATGGACATTCAGAATCAGAAGAAACAAACATACGGCCGCAAATGTAAATGAAAATTATCTGCAGCCAACTTCAGACCACTTAAGAAAGCACAAAATAAAACATCAACTAGCCTTTATTCTGCACTACCTGGCGTAGATTGAGTTACTTCCATCTGAATCTCCATTGATGACCTCCCAACCCATGTAACAGCCCCGGATATTTTCAAATCAAAGTCAACTCGGATCGGTTTCTTGAGAACCATCTTGTCAACAGAAGCAGTAACCAATAATATAGGCCTTGTAGCACCATCATCCTTACGACAGTGCTGGTGCAAAGCAAGAAATAAATTACACTAAGTATGAAATTAAGTACTCAAACTCAGAGCATGCATATATTTTACCCCATTTCAAAAACTATCACGAGTCTAAACTCAAACAATTTTTATATAGCCATTAAATTATATTTACAAATCATTTTCAAAATTGTGACCTTATAGGAGATGGTTCCAGCAAGAGCATCAAGATCCTCGAGCAATTTCCCCATCCTCATCTCGTCCCAAGGATTCTTATACTGCTCCCTAAGTATATAATCAGAAGAAAACTTATAAGCAATACTAGTCCTGCTCATTGAAGGGGTTTTCGCAACTAATTCAGTTTGAGAATCTTTTTCAGCAAAACTTTTCTCAAACATGCTTGATCTTGCTTCCCATAAGGCATTCGTTACAGGAGAGTGGTACATTCCAGGCCATAAACTGATTGGTTTCCTCATTGAAGACCCTGCATCAATAGGCTGAGAGGTCTGAATTGGTCCACTAACAGTGGAAACAATTGGGATATCATTTGAAGCTGAAAGTTCAGCATTTGGGTTTGTTCTTTTAACACAAAAGGTTCTGATTTGTGGAAAAGTTTGAGCCTTGGAAGTCAGTGTCTGTTGGTTTACTGAATCTGGGAAGTGGGTATTTACCCTTGAGAATGAAGACGAATTGGCAGCGAAAATCGGCATGGTTGAATCAGAAAACTTGAAATAAAAAATGGGAATTGGGGAACTGAAGGTTTCATTGGTTGAACGAGTATTTTTAATCAAGGATCGGAGGGATTTGGAGTTGGACTTGTTAAAAATGAAGGAAGGGTGAGAAAGTGGTCTTTTCAAAGGGATCATGGTTTGATAACGTTGAAGGAAACTGTAAAACTAGAGGATAGTTTCAAGTTAATTGGTGTGTGGAGTTTCCATTCGTTACATTGCAAAGCTTTCCTATTCGGGAGGGTTTGGTTTGATCTGGACGATAAAAAGTAGGAAGAAAATATTAAATTTCACAAGACATGTCAAAAGAAGAAATTAATTTAAATTTCGTGTAGCCAACAAAAATATTTAGTTTAGGGCAGAAATAAATAAGGTTTATATCACTATGTGGCCCCGAAGTATACCAGCTTTTTCATTTTACTAACTAATTTCTTTTTTCATTTTGAGTAAAAATATATGACCAAAAAAATAGAGGTTTAGATTAAAAAAATAAGACTCTTTTAAAAAATAGGCCGGGACTTCAGGTAAAATTTTTTGACCTGGACTCGGCCTTGTCCGAATATGCAAAAAAAGAAAGAAAAAGAAACTATTATTTTTTTACTGTTTTCTTGCTTTTTTTTATATTATTTTGTTGTTATTTTCTTATTGTTTTTCATTATTTTGTTATCATTTCACTATTGTATTGCTACTATTTTGTTGTTATTGTTTGAATAGTATATAACTTTTATTTTATTGTTAATTATGTTACTATTTTAGATGCATTTACTAGTTAAGTTGCACTTATCTTAGTTATTTAAGTATACATATTTTTAAAATTTATTTTTAATTTATTAAAAAATATTTATTTTAATGTTTTTAGTATTTTAGATGTATTATATTTTTTAAAAATATATATAAAAAATAATATAGGTTGACCGGGCCTGAGTTTTAACATTTTTATCAATGTCAGGCTTAAACAATTCTATGCCCATTTTTCGGGCCGGGTCAAGCCTAACAAACAGGTCTAACATTTTGATTAGCCCTACCCATAGACAGCTCTATTACTAATGGACTACTAATTATATAATTTTTAAATATATATATATTAAAAATATAAAAATATATAAGATGTACAAAATCATATATCACATCGTGTATATATATATATTAAATATTGCAAATTCTTAAAAAAATTGTGTTCAGAATATAGATTTTTGACATTTGACAGCATTAAAAAATTTATCCATATTTATATTAATATATATATATAAAATTATTACGTTTTAAATAACAATATATAATATGAATTAAATTTTGTTTTATTTAATAATGCTACATAAATGAATTCAATATATAATGATGCATATAAAAATCAAGGGATATTATGTCTAAATTCTTTGTTTTTTTGTGTGTGTTTTTATAGTTTTCTTTACGAGTTTCACCCCACCATTTTATTTATGCAGTCCTCTATATTTGATAATGGATTTAAATTGAGGCTTAATTAAAAAAATATAATTATGTCTAAATCTTTTTGCGTTTTTATAATTTTTTTTAAAGTGTTGTGTCTCAAATATTCATTTTGCAATCGTTCATCTTTGTCATTGTGTTTTATTTGAAGCTTAATTTTTTTAAAAATATTGCAACATAAACCCTCACATATTTTATTCCCTTTTTAATTTCAACATCAATGCTTAATAATGAAAATATTTATAGTTTAACTAAATATATATTTCTTACAGTATTCCTAACAATTCCTTTGAATATTACTTCCTTGATTTTTGTATGTTAAAAATTAGTGAAAAATAATAAAATAATTCTTAATTGCATTAAATAAATTTCTTTAAACTTTTGAATTAATTGCAAACATATTCAGGTAATATCAAATGCGACTTCACATATTTGCCAATTTAAAATTTTTTAGAAATATATTAAAAGAAGTTTAAATAAATATAATATGAAGCATATTCAATAATTAAAAGAAGTTTGAATAATTTAACATTATTCACCTTATAAATAGTGACTTGCATACGGTTTACAAAGACATTTATTTTATTTTTCAACATACAATTTTTTTTAAAAAAATTAAAATCCATACAATCCATCGTAAATCATAATATAAAGGTTTAATTCATTATTTAACCTTTAAAGTATACCCATTTTTTTCATTTTGATATCTAAATTTTCTTTTTTTTTTTGGTCCATATTGATACCTAAAGTATGCATTCGTTTTATTTTTAGTCCATTTTTTATAGACGTTAAAAAAAAATTCTTATAGCCAATCACAAAGCACCACGTGGTGTCTTTATGTAAAAAAATAATTTTTTTATTAAATATATATACACATTAAAAAATATAAAAACTGGAATATAATTTATTAAAATTTATAAAAATAAAATTTACTAAAAAAGGGATAGTGGAAAAGAAATTAGTTGAAATTAATAATATTATTATAAAAATATAAAAATGTAAAAATTATTTTAAAAAAGTTTTAAAAATATTTTTTATAAAATTTTAAAATATATAAATCCAATATTCTAAAAATGTATTTAAAATTGAAGTTTTTCTTTGCAGAGAATCTTTACTATTGCTTTCCATCTTTTGGAGGGAATCACTCATGTTCACCCATGTTCATCTTTGTCTTTGTTTTGTAGGGAATCACCCCTATTCATCTTGGTCTTTACTTTGCAAGGAATTCTCTGATGGTTGCAAAACAAATCTTCTTTGGCTTGAGCTAACATTGCGCTGGCAGTCGATTTGGCATGAAGGAACTTAGCAGTAGTTTGATCTTGGACAACGGATTTGCATAACCTTAAGTTTTTGTTGAAAAGATCATCCAAATACTTGGAATCATATTTTTCATCATTAAATTTATTCCACCGTTTCATTCTAAATTTCGAACTAACAATGGGACTCTCATGTAATGATCTTGTTAATAAGCATAATTCCAAGAAAAAAAAAGTAAGGAAATACACAATTTTGAAAAGAAATGGATTATGAAAAAAATTTCAAAACATTTTTTTATAAAATATTGTGAGGATTTTTGTGTAGCATATGTGAAGATGCTACTTCTTTTGAAAAATACTTCTTGAAGAGATGTTTCTTGAGAAATATTTTTGAAATATTTTGATTTGTGTAAAGCAATCTCTCTATTTTATGATTTGATGGTTTTGATGATATTTTTGTTTGGAGGAGGATTTTTCTACTTTTCCTTTTCCGTTGTCTTTGAGTTTTGGGGGCATTTTTGAAAGAATTCTTTTGTGAAAAAATCAAGTAAAGAATTAGTTTCTCCTTTGATATATTCAATTTCGAAATTAAATATACTTAAAATTGCTTGTTATCTTGCAAAAATCTGTTTTGAGACAAAATTTTGAACATCTTTTTGTATAACTTCTTTGTTGATTTGCAATCAATTTGGAAAAGAAAATTTTGATTTAATAAATCACTTTGAAATTTTGTAATACATAAAACAATTGATAAAATTTCTTTTTTAATTGTACTATAATTTTGCTAAGTTGGATTTTAATGTCTATATGTAAATTGTACTATTTATTCTTTTCCTTCCTTAACCTGTTTCAAAATCCCACCATACTTTATCTTAGAAGCATCTATTTCTACTATTTTGGGGACGGTTGGATTAACTAGGTGTAAACAAGAAAGTTGGGTGATTTGTTTTTTTTTTTTATTTCGGTAACTATATTAGTGTGAACATTTATCCAAGGTTGTGAGTTCTTCTTAAGCCTCTCATATAAGGGCTTACATAATTTGCTAAGTCCGGGATAAAAATCTATGACATAATTGAAACTATGTAAAAACCTTTGTAGTTGGACTTTATCAAGGATTTGATTTGGAATTTTTTTGTAAATTCTATAGATCTTTTTATTGGAGTAATGGTCCATTGGGTAACATAATGATCTAAAAACCTTACTCTGGTTTGAAACAAACTAATCTTGGATTTATATACTACTAAACCGTTATTTTTTATAACTTTGATAAAAATGGGTAAGTGTTTGAAGTGTTTTTCTAAATTTTTAGAAAACACTAGTACATCATCAATGTATACTATTGTAAATTGGGAATATGGATAAAAAGTATCACTCATAATTCTTTGGAATCTAGATGGAGCATTTTTTTAGTAAAAAAGACATTATGTTTCATTCGTATTGTCCAAATGGTACAATAACTATCGTTTTGTATCTTTCTTCTTCTTTGATTTGGATTTGCCAAAATCATAATTTCATGTCAAATTTTGAGAAAATATTGGCATTGCAAAGTTTTTACAATAAATCTTTTTTATTTGGGATTGGGTATCTAATTCATTTTAAAGCTTGATTGAGAGATTTGTAATTAATGACTAATATTGGTATCCCTCTTTCAAGTTTTGCTTTTTCATCACATAAAATTTTGAACAACTCCAAAGAGAGCTTCTCCTTCTGATTAATTTTTTTATTGAGAATATCTTATATTTCTTTTTTACAAAATTATTTCATTTCTTTGTTCATCTGTATTGGTCTTACTTTTGTTGAAATTTGCCTTTCATCAACATCATTTTCATATGGTAATGTCACTTCATGTGTTTGCCTGTTGCAAAAAAATATTAGGAATGTCAGAATATATTGTTGATTCTATTTCTTCTTTAATTTGGTTTTTTTTGGACTTCTCCCTTTTTTATCTAATTGTCTAGATAATTTTTTAAAACATATTTCTTCTTTTAGAAAAGAAATTTATTTCTATTTGTGATTAATCAAATTATTGATTTGCTCATTCTGGATGGACAAAAAATTTAATAGGTCAAGATTTTTTATTTTGAGTTTTTCCACAAAAAGAAATTCTACCTTAATATTTAAAACTTTGGTGGAGATTGAATAATTTGTTACTTTGTAGGATTTGAGTAAAGATATGAACGGGGTTCCTAATATGACATCTTGGGTAATATCTTTTACTATTAAAAAACATGTTTGATATTTGATAACTTTATTACAAATTTCAGCATTAGGAATTTTTTAAGTAATTTTGAGTTTTTTTTTTACCATTTGCAGCTTTAAGAGATTCTGATGTTTTGTTATAATATTTATTGGAACTATCCCTTCTCTAATACAATTTTGATTTGCTTCTATGTAAAAAAGGGCTACTGTTTCCAATTGAAATTCGTTGTTTATAATGAGATTTATTTTTATCAAATATCTTTGGATGGATACTTCAGCGAGAACCATCATGCATTCTTGTGTATTATCTCTACGTTCAGGTTCAATTTTTAAAGAACTATCTTCTAGTTATTCTTGTTTTAAAGTTTTCATTTGTTTCTTCATTTCTTGTTGTTCATTTTTAAGCTGGAAAAGTTCTAACTTAATTTGTTTTATTTCCAATTGTAATTCAAAATTTGTGATTTGTCTAGGCTTCATTTTTCATATTTATTAAATATTATATCCTATATATTGTACATCTGTGATTGTCTAGGAATAATCTCTTCTTCTTTTTTTCTAGTTTGCGTAACACCTTAATATCTGACCCAATCATCAGGTCCGAGTTACGATATGTCACATTCGTTGTTAGAACAACTTTTGTCAAATTTACAGCAAAATAATCATTTATGTAACAACCTATTTTTTAATGGTGTCGAAAACAGTGGTTTTGGGACCAGAAATCTGACGAGTGAGTCTGTAACTATTATTATTTAATATTTACGAGTCAAATATAGCATTATATTAAATTTTGATTTGATAATTTTTACTAATTGAATGAATAGTTAATTATAAGTGGTTTGTCCCTAAAGTCAAGTGATTTTAGAAAATGAGGTATTGGGACCTCGTTTCTGTAAACAAAACCTATAAATATTTTTATTAAATATTTACGAAGTAATTATATAGGTGTATTAAAATTTGGTCTAGGCATGTTAACGTTTAGATAGTTAATTAAGGAAAAAAAACTAAATCGTAAAAAATATATATATAAAAGTTAATCGCTATTAGTTTAGATGGACTAAATGGGTCTAAAAGAATAATTGAATGGCTTAAAAAGGAAATTATGCCATACCTAAGTAGAGTAGGCGGTTTATGGATGAAAAATAAATAAATAATATGTTAATTTATATTTAAATAAGGTTAATATGTAATAAAACTAATAATAGAAGTGAATGGTCATTTTTATTTTATTATCTTCAACCTTTTCCACAGTTTCTCCATTGGAGAGAAAATCAAGCTTTCGGTCAAGCTTTTCCTTCAAATTGGTAAGCCGATTTTAATTCGTTTATTGTATTTTTTATGTTTTTGAGATTGTTACAACTAGGTCTAGTTAATTTATATCTTCGATTTTAAAATTTAGCAAGATTTCAAAATTTGTCATTGATAAATCTTAGATGTTATTTTTATAGAAATGGGTAGATTTGGAAGGTATGAAATGTTTAAGGACTCTTTGATAAAGTAAATTTTGTTAAATTTACATATAGGGACTAAAATGAAAATTTGATGAAAATACCATGAGATTTCTATAAATTCAGGTTTTAGAGGGCTATAGGAGGACATAATTGAAATTGGAATGAAAAATGAAGCTTAATTTTGAAAGTTATACTTGTTTTAGTTTTAAGGACTAAATTGAATAAAATGAAAAAAGTTTAAGGGCATTCAAATAAAAAAATTAAATTAATATAAACTTATAATAGGGTGATATAAGATCTTTGGAATTGATAAATTGAATTGAATTATTGAATAGATAAAAAATTGGACCAAATTGAAGAAAATCGAGGAAAATATAAAAAAAATTATTGATTAGTCCTTAGAGAGTTTTTTGTTTGTTGTCTTGATTAGGTAAGTTCATATGGTATGTTTGTGTTAAATTATTAATGCATTTATAATTATAATTGTAATCATATTTAATTGAATTTTTTTTTGAAGGGAAATTGTGTTATTATTATTGATAAAGAAAATTGGGCTGAAGTCACCCATAACATCAATTTAAATAAAACCAGCCTAAAGAAACAAACCCAAAGAACAATAATAGGAGAAAACAAAAGGTTCAAAAGAAAATACGAAGAGACAAAACAAAAAATAAAAAGAAAACAAATAACCCAACTTTAATCTGGCAGACAACTCAGCAGATCATTAATTGATCTTCATTTCCAAAGCTAGATATTTCCCTATCCATGGAAACCAAAAACCCCAAGGAGAAAACAATGAGGCTTTCCATCAGAAAAACAACAAAACCAAACCCCTTCATTTCACACATTTTCAATCTAGTCTTGTCCTCAAAGAAACACTGTAAGCCTGACAATCAAGGCAAACGAAGCGGAACATCACTACGACTCTCTGTGTCCCCTGATCGACGCCTAGAACGGTTATTTTCAGCCGCATGTTTTGCAAAAAGTGGCACAAAACCCACCAGATAAGTACTTTTTCCCCACTTTAAGCCTTCTTTTGATAAAATATTTGTTACTCTATTTGCATCTCATTGACTATGATGAAAATCACATCTATTAGAACCTCCTGGTTTGTGTTTGGCGTCATGTATATAAGCCTTAATAAGTGAATCATCTATGTCACAAGCTTGTATTTTCTTTATTACCGATAGAGTATCTCCCTCAATTAATACCTCTCGAAACCCTGGATTTCTTCCAAGATTCACTGCCTGAAGACAAGCAATAGCCTCCGCAGCAAAACTAGTAGGTATGTTGTTGTTTATTACTATGTTCGAAACCACCACTCTACCTTCCTAATTTCTAACAACTATTCCAGTGCAAGAACGCTTACCACACCTATTGAACGTTGCGTCAAAGTTAAGCTTATGGAAAGGAAATTCAAGAGGCCTCCAACACTCATTGCCCACTCGTCTTGTAGGTAACTTCCTCTGTAATTCATCACTTCTCGAATGTAGGATTCCACTTTGTAGATAATATCGTGTGTCAAAATAACATTGTTCTCGTGGACTAGTTTGTTTCTTGCTAACCAAATGAACCATATAGTGCAAGTCACAATCCTACAGATGGGATTAGGAAGTGAAGAAAAAAATGTAACTTAGCCAATCTTGTAGCGAACTATAAGCAATGTTATCAAGCCATGAAATTTGTAATTTGTCCCATATTTTTGCAACAGATAGGCAGTCCCTAAATATATGCTTTAACATTTCACTTTCTCTCGCACATTTCGGGCACGAGACTGAATTTCTCAATCTTCTATTATACTAATTGTAATAACTAGGAATGTAATTTTTGAAAATTTTTGAGGATTTAATTTTGGTTTTCTCTAGTAAATTGATCTGCTAGAGTTTTTTTTTTGTAAAAAGCCCTGTAATGCTTACCCCCTATAGCCTCCCCCTCACCGTGCATTAGAATCTTGTCACCGCTTCTGACTATAAATACGCCCGATGACTTCTCGCCCTACACTATCATATCTTCCCTCAAATGGTCAGCAAGGGGAATGCAACGCTCTCTCTCTGCAGTGACCTCATCCAAGTATAATGTAAGCTTTTCCTCATCCCATCTTGTTACATCCTGATTTATCAATTTTGATACCAGCCTAACTAATACTCTTTCCCTCCCCTAATTGGATATGTCTTGTATGCAACCTTGGAACCCATGCGTCTTCCCAAATTCTGATGCCTTACCTAGAGCCCACACGCCAACTTATACCTAATTTCAATAGACCGTTCACGACAAAGATTCTTTTCCAGGCATATGAAGGGTAAATACCTAAATTTGCATCCATAAAATCAAAATTCAAATAGTATTTTATTTTTAGTGATCATGTTACAAGTGAATTAGGGTATTTATCAAGCGCCATTGTAACACCCCTAACCTGTCTCTGTCACTCGATTAGGGTTACAGAATATTACCGTACAAATCAAAACGTTTAACTTCATAACATAAACAATTATGCAACTTAATATCAACATCTAATAACTTATCATAATAATAGTAAAAATACACTTTCAGGCTTTAAACCGAGCCTTCGGAGCCCTAAAAATAACTTGGGAACAATTAGGGATCAATTTGAAATAAAATAGAAAATTTTAGAAAAATATAAAAATTTGATAAATAGGGGTCACACGGCTGTATGACCAAGTCGTGTGACATAACCTAGACCATGTGGACATTTGAAGTCTGGACAAATGGCTCTATCCTAGCCCGTGTGTCTGCCTATGTGGGTATTCGAAATAAGGCTACATGGTCGTATCGCAGGTCGTGTGCCAAACCGTGAGTGCATTCGATGTTGGGTCACATGGCCATGTCATAGGCCGTGTGCCAAACCGTGTTACATACTGACTTGAGACACACGACCGTGTTGCAGGCCATGTCTAAGACCATGTGAAACCTGTACTTAAAATAATAATGACACGTGACCGTGTGTGGCACACGACTGTGTGACAGCCCGTGTTTTAGATCATGTGTGGCACACAACTATAAGACAGCCCGTGTCCCAGGCCATGTACAACATAAGTTGCCTCTAAAACAAGCCATTTCAAAACTAAATCTTGCACACTAAGACACACCAATTCCATAAACATTCACATGATTAAAACACACTTCAACCACACTTAAAACATACCAAATCCTTCAACCTATAAGACTAACCAATGTACCAACAAAAGGTACCACAATCACAAATCAAACATAATTCCATTCAACATTATAAGTTCATTCAATATGCTTAGTTCAAACATACAAACAATCATATGCAATGACCGAAGAATGAACGGGGAAGATGTTTCAATGAGAATGTAAGGAACAACGCTTTCCAAGCATTATTCATGACCCATTTATCTAGTTACTCTCTAATATTATTCTCCACAAAGTTTTCCTTTTCCCAAGTGAACCATGGCCCTTCATATCCCACGTCATCCAATTGACATTCATGAAGCACATTCAGAAAATCTTCCATTCGCCTTTCTTCTTGAATAACGCCCACATTCTTTTTAAAAGAATAAATAATTTCATTGAAATCCCCACAAACTAACCAAGGTAACATACTATCCCAACCCAACCTTCAAAGATCCCCTGATTTCGATTGAAATCGAACATCTGGGCACCCATAAAACCCTATCATTCTCGAAGTATCTTTCACAAAATGTCCTCTAATCTCCACATCTATATGATTCATTGAATAGGTTCTTAGAATTATATTAACTTCAACTTTATAACCTAAATAAAGTCCTCCCCTAGTACCTTCTGCTGCCACCTCAATACTATGCACAAGTCCACCTTTCATTCAAACCAATTCTATACGTTTTAAATCTAACTTAGTCTTCATAAAGAAGACTTTGGGGATTATAAATTCTCAGCATATGCCTAAGCCTTCTCGTAGTTTGTGAACTCCCCAACCCACAAATAATCTAGCATATGATTTTTTATTGTTGTAGGCCGACCTACCCCCTAGTAGTTGTCGATAATTCATTTTGATAAGCCATCAATTACCTATTACCTTTTCTTGTAGAATCCAAACTCTCAGAAACACTTTCAGAGAAATCCCCAACTTTTTGCTTCTTTTTACCTTAGAAATCTCCAATGGAACTCTCATTAATATCGTGGATCATCAGATCACGCCCCTTAACCAAAAAAGAATCCAGCCGATCCCTTTAAAAACCTATGCCATCCCCTTCCAGATTTACTCCTAGCATTAGGTTTACTCTTCCCAAGGGATTCCCAAACAGACAATTGTTAACGTTTCTAGCTTCTCCCAAATTATGTGAAAAGTAACCCTGTAAACCGTCCTTATTTCCTTTGTGCAACCAAATGCTTTTCACTGCGGTAGCTTTCCTTCCTGGCGTCCGAAGTGAAATATCCAAATCTTAAATCTGACTCATCCATATCTTTCTAAAGCCTAACCGGGCAAAAACTATCACTGTGCCTCAGGTTCTCACATAGAAATAAAATAGTTTGAGTTTTTCGTACCGAAAACGAACATAAATGTGGTCCTGAGTAGAAACTTAGATTTTCTTCTTACATTTCAAAGGGGATCTTATATCCACTTTTACCCTGATTTGCATAAAGTAAAACCCCCGTCCGATTGTTTATAATCATACTTTTCAAAGATTCCAATGAAAGGGTCTATTCAACAAACAGAGACGTGTCATGCGACAGACTAAATTGATATTTAATTAAAATTTTAATTTTTTACATTTTAGTACAAAAAGGTGAGCGAGAGGGTTAAATTGAATACGATGAATTACAAATTGAAATAATTATGGATTTGACCTTAAATTGAACTGAAATAGAATATGTTATGTGATGGTGTGACGAAATAAGATAAATTGATTTGATTTAGACTAGTTGATAATGATAATGATTAAATTGAATATATGTGAAAGTATAATATAATTTTATAATATGAAATTGAGCATATATTGAGACGATTTATTATTGCCATATGTTAGATAAATGTAGTCATGATGAAATTAAATATGTATAGAGGTATTGGTTGATAATGAAATATGAAATGAATACTCTATTAACTGTTCAAGTAGAGTCGAATATAGTTAGCGCCATAGGATAGGAAGAGTTCAGGGTTACTTTGACTATGAGTCGATGAGGCACTAGGTGCTAATTTACTTCGGTTATATCGATGAGACATTGGGTGTCAACTTTATTGATAGCGCTAGGCGCATTATTTACTTCAGATTTATCTGATGAAGTACTGGGTGCCAAACTGATGTGTTGGTTGAATTCGTATATCCGTCTGAGTCTGAGTCCGAGTCGTGTTAATAGGGAAATAAATGGTAAAAATGAAATATCTAATATTTGAAATACAAAATTATATGAAATTTAAGTGAAATGTGAAATAAAATATGAAATATGAAATTGTAGAATGAGTTGGGAACATTGATTGATTATGTTCAATGAATCCATGAATTTGGAAATTGAGATGAAATGTGATTTGTAATTCGTATTATGAAAATAAATAGTAATTGACGCTAAATTGGAAATTTATATATATATTTGGTTTAAAGATGAATTGATATAAAATGAGAATGCAGTTTATATGATTTAATATGAATTTGATTGATAATTCAAACTATGAAATGAAAAATAATGTTTGGCATTAATTTGAAATTGGATATATTACGGGTAAATAGATTGTATGATATGATTAAGATAATGAATTGATTAAATGATTTTTTTATGAATGATAATAAAATGTTGAACTAAGCGAATTGAAATGTTATATGATTGAGTTAATTTATAGTACGATAAATGTTGAACTCACCTTTCTTATATGTGATTTTTCATGATAAGTAAACTTTACCAAGCTAAGTAGCATGTAATGTATGATTATAACCGGAGGTAAGTTATTTCGTTTTAATGCCTCTGAACTTATTGTGCAATTGTAATGCTTACTCCTTTTCTTCCTTTTTCCCTATAGTGTGAACTTGTGAAACGTATCAAGCGGATCATCGAAAGGCTCACACTATCTCGGTATTGATTCCATAATCTTTTGACCATATTAAGGCTTGGTTATGTATAACATGTACTTAAGAGTTGTTTTGGTTTACTTATATAGTGGTATGTTTTGAAATTCTTGTTGGTTGGTGTGATTATAGTAAAGAATATGCTTGTTGAAAACATACGCATTAGTAATTGGTTGATTGTGAAATTGGTATTTGAAATGGTATTTTGAGTATGCAATTACATAGTTTATATGATGTCATGATATGGATAAAAGACTTGGTTGATGAGGTTGAGTTTATTTAAGTAAATTTGAGATGTTTTGATATCAATTTGTGAAAATGCTTGAATGGCATATTTGAGGTATATATCTATGAAATGATAATATCATGAAAATAATTATGGTTGAGTAAGTTGGTTGATGTGGTTAAAATATATGTGATGGATGGTTAATGGTATAACATGTTTATAAATGTGTGATATAAGGTAATATGTACATAGGATGATTATGCTTTTGCAAGTTAATGAGCGTATTTTGGTATAGTTATTCATGTGTAAAGGTATATATGGTAACTTGCTAAATGATGGATGTTTTGTGGCAAAGTTTAGATGATGTTATGCATAGGAATTAGTAGGTGCTTATGTTTTGGCATATTGGTTGTATGTTTGTACGGATTGAATGAGTTCTTTGCAGTTTAATTATGTACCTATATGTATCTATGAGCTAAGATATAGGTTTGGGCATGAAATGAGCTTTCAAACTTATAATTTTTGACCATCTGGATAAAAGTATCGATACTAGGGACCAATATATCAATACTTGACCAAATGAACAGTGTTTTCAAATTTACAGAATGCCAAAACGATATCGATACTGATTATAATATCGATGCTTACCATAAAAGTATCGATATTTATTCCTTTAATGTCAATACCTAGTTCTAAAGTTTTAAAATTTTACATTTTGGTCCTTTTTCATTCCCGAATCTAATCTATTGTATTTTAAAGCTTGATTTAGTTTCTTTTTCAATTGTAATAACTAATGTGTGCATTAATATGATCATTCAATGTTTGAAATTGTATGTGATTATTCCAAAATTATTCATAGCATCTCGTAGCTTGGGTTCGATGATTGGACCATATAAGGGGTGTTACATTTAGTGCTATTGGAGCTAAAGGTTTAGTCGATTCTAAGACTGAACGTAGTGTGTATTGAGTTTAGAAATACATGCCACAATAACCTGTGATAGTGTGATGTCTTCAGATCCGGGTTGTCTATGTTTTTATGTATTATGATGACTGGATTACATTGTGTCATATTTGGTAAGTAAATAGTAATGTTCCTTATTCTAATTAGGGAATTGTTATAGCGTCTTTATTTTTTCAAGTTCTAAGGAATGAGGTAAGAAAATGCCTTCTTCTAATTGATAAATTAGTGGTTCACCCAATACTTGAAAGCTACCCTTTTAGCTTTACAACTGTTAAAACAACCTCTACCCTCGATTGTGCCTTCTGTGGCACCCTATTGTCCTTAAAACCTAAATTTGATAAATGTTAACCGACCTCGATCGATAAATTTGTAATTGAGGAACAGAAGAATTCCAAGTTGAAATTCACAGTATTGTTATGGAAAAAAGAAGTGTATTAGTGGTGGGTAACCCTGACATTAATAATACCAAAAAATTGGGATGTGCATCCGTGTTGAATGAGACTTGAACAAGGGACATTCGAATAATTGTAGGGATATTAGAGCTGAAAGAATTTGTTGTACTGTCTGAGTGAGCTCAAAGATGGTAAAGTTGTGAAATGGAAGAGATTGAACTAAGTCAAAAAGTCGAGACACCGAAAAAAACACAACGTGACTAGATCTTTCCCAACTCTTTATTTAAAAAGAGGAGAGATTTCAAAAGTTAATCATCCACCCTACAGGAAATTTAAGGAAGTATATATGTCTAAACAGAGTATCTGAAGCCTCAAGTTATATCAGCAATTAGTATGGGTAGTGTTTGGAACACAAATAAACTAAATTATGAAAATTGCAGCAAAAATCATTTTAAGGAAATATAGAGTGACAATGACAACCTATTTCAATGTGACTTCACCGAGCGCTTGATGAATGTTTGTCTGATAAAATCAAAGGATATTAGTGATTAAAATGTTAAATTGATGTCAATTTTTATAGAAAAATAGGAAATTGAGAATTAATTGTACTATTGGAACCAATCAAGATAAGACTAAAGATACGACAATGAGATCTGAAGCTCGTGCACCAGTTAGAACTTATGTTGTTTGAGCTAAAGAAGAGGCTACAAACCCTGACATCATAACTGATAGAAACAAATTGTGTTGAGATATGAGAATGGTGAGTTGGTTAATGTTGAGACAGACAGATTTGACTATTTTCTTAATATCATATCATCAATATTAACACAAGTACTAATCAGAAAGGGTTGTAAAGTGTATTCGACTATATTTTAGATACCAAAGTACTAGAATCAAATATATAACAAATTTTGATAAATAACAAATTTACTAACGTGATTCCTGAAGAATTGCTAGGTTGTAGCTTGAAAGGGAAGTTGAAATTGTTATTAAAGTGGCACTCAGAACTGCTCCAATCTTGATTGCACCGTACAAAATGGTATAGACAGAATGGAAAAAAACTGAAAGCATGGTTGTGATAATTATCAGACAGATAAGTTATTCGATTGAGCTTGTCATCTTGGAGTGTTTCAATGTTATTTTTCAAAAAGAAAACTAAAGCTGTGAGATTGTATATTTATTACAGACAGTTGAATAGAGTCACCATAAAGAATAAGTAAATAATACTTCATATAACCGATGTGTTTGATTAACAAAAGGGAGCTACCTTATTTTGAAAGATTGATTTTTTATTAGATTGTTGTCAACCTAGAGTTAGTAGTATCGAAGGCTGCTTTCCAAACTAGATATGAACAATGTGAGTTTTTGGTAATACCGCTTGAATTAACAAAACACATTACCACTTTTTAGACTTAATGTATTGGAAATGATTGCATTTGAAAAAAATGTTGCAGATTTTAAAAGAGAGAAATAGTGGTATGCAGAGTTCAGTAAATGTAAATTTTGACTTCGAGAAGTAAGGTTTCTGAGACTCGTGATATTGGTTGAAGTTTCTATATTAATCTGAACAAAATTTTGGCAATTATGAACTGGAAATCTCTGAAAGTTAGTACTGAAGTATATAGTTTTCTAAGACTTATTGGATATTATAGATGAGTTTTTACAGGCTTCTCGATGATAGCTTTGCCATTATCAAAATTGTTACAAAAAAAAAACATCAGATTTGTTTGGCCGGATAAATGCTAACAGAGTTTTGAACAGTTACAAGCAACAGTTCTATTTTAGTCGAGTTGAGAACAAAATCAATATTCCTTTAGTAAATTTAAAAACTATAGAAAGATAATCCAGAGTTCTTTACTAAAAGAAGACTTGTTAAAAATGATCAGACTTTAGAGCTCAGTTTGGTAATGACAAGAATATTTGCTTTTGAAAATCACTGTGCATATCGAGAAAATTTACACTAATGGTCGGGAATGAAAAGAGAAAAATTCAGAATAAGTGGTTAAATGTCAGATATGCCCACAAGACAAAGCCGAAGGTCAGGTTCAGTCAGGTTTACTATAGTTTGTAATGATTGTATAATGGGAAAAGAAACGAGTTACTATGGATTTTCGGATTACATGATATGTCATTATTTATTATTTTGACCAAGACTCGAGATTTACCTTCACATTTTGAGATAGATTGCATGAAACTTTAGGTATGAAACTGAATGTCAGTACAGTATTTCCTCCTCAAACTAACAGACAATTAGAATGGATGATTTAGATACTAGAAGACAAATTGTAGTATTGTATATTTGAATTTGAAAATGGCTAAAGAAAATTTCTACCATTAGCAGAGTTTGTATATAATGATAGCTATCGATTAAGTATTAAATGGTACCATATGAGGTTTTATACGAACGTAAATGTAGAACTCAATTGTACTAGTTAGAGATGAGTGAAAGAAATATTAGGGACTAATCTGATTCGTGAGACAGGCAATAAAATCAAAATTATATTAGACTTTTTGAAAGTCGTCTCAAATCGACAGAATTATATGCTGAACTGTAGAGAAAAAGTTATAGGTTATCAAATTTTAGACTGATGATAAAGTAATATAGTATCGTCACAATAATGAAAAGGATATGTGAGAGCTGAAAAAATAAACATGAGATTCACAGTACCCTAATTTTTCACAGGTAAAAATTTCGAGGGCAAAATTGGGAGGGGAGAGTTAAAACAACCTACTTTTCAGTGGTGTCAGAAACACTGGTTTTGGGACCAAAAATCTAACGAGTGAGTCCGTAAATATTATTATTTAATATTTGCGAGTCAAATATAGTATTGTATTGAAATTTGATTTGATAATTTTTGCTAATTGAATGAATAGTTGAGTATAAGTGGTTTGTCCCTAAAGTAAAGTGGTAATATTATTTATTTTCAGTAGCGATGTTTCCCTACTGAAGTTGCAATGTCAGCCTCCTATCTTCAAGGTCACAGTTCACCTCAATCAAAGTCGCGACGTCATGATTTTGCCTTCAATCTGTGACATGTCTCCCTCACGATCGCTGCATCACCCCTACATATTGAAAATTTTTATGTTTTAGTCATTTGATTAACATCAGTGTTTCATAAGAGCTCTCGTAGGCTCGTTTATAACTCGTAATTGATTTAATAATGCATTTATTAAAATTTGGAAACTTATAACTTGTATAACATGTTTATTAGATGTGCAAATGAAGTTATAATTACTTCAACAACGAATGTGGGTAGAGGCTTGTTGTTATAAAGAAGTTTGATTGGCAAGCATGGCAATAATAGTTGACTAAGATAGAGGGGTTGCAAAGCAAGCAAAGGCTTTTTGTAAATGGTGACTCTTTTGGGGTTTTGAGAAGAGGTGGCAGAGGGTGGTTGAGTGCCAAAGGAAGCTGATGGAGTAACGATAGTTGGGTTGACTAAAAAGATGGGGAAATGGGTGTTGAGGAAAGCCATAAGTTGGGTGAAAGGCTCAAAAAGGTTGACAGGTGGTCAAATTTTTTTTTAGGTGTAAGAGGGTGGGTTTGGTTTGAAGGAAGCTCGGTATTGGCGGGGTTGGTAATGGTCACTAGAGTAGAGGAGTTGGTAGGCTTTGGAGGATTGAGAGTAGTAGCATCATTCTGAGAGGAAGCCATTGTAAAGTCCATGTTCTCTGCACCAATTGTTGATACAATATACAATAAGGGAGGAAAGTAATGATGAACAGGTGGTGCTAAAGAAGTCGATTCACCTAAAAAAAGGAGGAGAGTCGAAAAGGAACAAGAGGACAGTGTAATTGCTAGAAGAGAGGGTAATTGCTCAAAGTAACTTTAAGGGACCAAAAGGTTGATTCCTTCTTCATCGTCAAAATGGCAGATCTTAACAAGTAGAAAGAGAGAGAACGGATAGGTGATTGTCCTAAGAAGGCAGTTACCGAGGTAAGTAGCTAAGTATTGGAAGGAGCTATGCTCTAGTATCTCCTGCTTCTGCTTATAGGAGAGGTCCTCTTGTCCACTAACGTGACGTGACAAATTATGAAGAAGGTTTTCTTTATGCAATACGTGAAGAATGTCCATCGTGAGACTTATTTTGTTATGTCTTCGATCAATACGAGGTTGTTATGCCCAGGTGGGTCCTTATTACCTTAAGGATGTGTTCACATTTGAAGAGTGTTCACACCTAAAATGTTGGTGTTTATCTCATCTTGGAGGATCGAAAGGGCTTTTCATGAATGTTTGTTGAGCAGATGGTCATGAAAATATAAGATTGATATTTCTCTGGCCAAGACGGATGGTCAAGTGGGGTGCTTTCTCGAGTGCAGTCAAAAGGAGGGATAATGTTGTCTCTGCTGTTGACACATGTCTAAGTTGTGGAGGGATATAACACATTCCATCTGAAATGTTCCTTTTAAAACATTTTTACCATTTTTATCATTTTAGTCAAATTTATCTTTAAATCATAATAAATAACATATTTTAGTAAAAAATATTTTTTTTACTTTTTTACTATCACATTTATAAAAAAAGATCTTAGATGCTTATTGCTCTTCCCAATTTTTATTTTAAAAAGGTTGATTTTAAATTAATTGATTGAAGAAATAAATTCATTTATCAAGAAAATAAATACCGTAAACTTTTAACTTTTATGTAGTAAAATACAAAAAAAGAATTGTTTTATTAGAGAACTTTAAAAAAACAATAAAACTGAACTCTTTTAGTCTTGAATTGAATGAAGTTATGATACACTCCTTTAGCAATCGTGTTACCTCATCTTGCATAAATAGAGAATTGTCATTAGTATGCCAGTTGATCAAAGTCTGCCTTGGAACTTTGAAGGGTGGTCCCAGCATCCAGTGCATAAGGCTGAAGAATCATGACTCTTTGTTGCTACCGAAACTTGGTGAGATTGGGCTTTGTTCGTTATTCATCTGCTTCAAATTACCCTTCCTCCATTGATGAATAGATATATTCTTATTTTCTTCTTTTTTTTCTTCTTCATTTTAAGAAAACCCCATGCGACAGATGAAAACTTCAGAATCTGCAACGAGACAAGAAAGTGTGGTAATCTCAGCATAAACTTCCCATTCTTCATGGAGGAAGCTCGATGTGGTTATCCTGGATTCAACATCTCCTGCAAAAACAACATCAACCCCATCATTAGATTGCCTGATGATGGCGACTATGTCATCCATAATATCTTTTACCAGGACCAATCTTTTCACATCTCAAGAGCCGATCCTTTCGACGCCGACGATGTTTGCAGCAATTCAATCCGAAACATATCCATTCCCCAAGACCCATTTTTTCTCCCACCAAAACAAGTAAACATGAGTTTGTTCTTCGATTGCGTATCAGTCTCGGAGTTGCCCAAATCTCTTGGTTTTTTTAAGGTTGTTTGTGACGCTAAATATGGAACTAATGTAACTTTGTCGCTGTTAAGTAATTATAATGAATATTCTGAGCTGAGTTATGCATCAAGGTATTGTAATAAGACGGTGGTGTTGCCGGCGCCGGTGGATCTTCCCGGCAATGAAACCGCTGTTCAAGGTATATTGAACCGAGGGTTTATTTCGGAATGGAAATCGAGCAAGTGTAGCGATTGCGAGGCGAGTGGTGGAAAGTGTGGATTCGATGATAATGCCAACAATTTCAAGTGCTTTTGCCAGGATAGGCCTCGCCCTTCCAGCTGTGCTCCCGGTATGTTCTTTTCTCACTCGATATTATTATATCTCTTCATTGATCCGGTACGGAACGAGTCGGATCTCAATATTTTTTTTATTTACATTTTTTCATAATAATTTAATTGAAAATAATTTTCAGTTAATAAATAATAATCCAAACTTTTAATAAAAAATTAATTTTAAGCAAATTTACTCCATATATATCCATTCAAATTAAATAGAAAATAATTTGATAAAAAAATAGTAAAAAAAACAACAACAGAAATCGGATTAAACTGTAAAAAATTAGGTTTTTTTGTTAACTTTTTTTTATAATTAATTGTATACATAACCTATAACATATAAAAATATGAATTTTAAAAAAATTCATTGGACATTATTTTATTGAATTTGTCATTTTAAATATTATTTATTATTATAAAATTTATCATATTTATATATAATAGTTTTAATTTTACTAAAATAATTTATTAAAAAATTTACTTGATAAATAAATAAAATTTTAATTTTATGAAAAGACTTTTATTAAATGAATTTATAAATAAAAATAGTCAAATTTTACCCACAAGTATTACGTGAGATGGTAAGACACATTGTACTAACAAAGAAAAAATATAAATTCAAGTTTTGAAAATAACATTGTTGGCAAATTAATTTTTTCACTATTCAAAATTCAAGCTTTGAAAATAACACGGTTGGAAAGTGTAGCCATGAATCTCAGACATAAATAGTAAATAGAACATAGAGTACAAAAAATTAAATTTTATATTGAATTATTTTATGTTTTATTATAAAAAAATAAAAAGGTATACTGCTTTTGTTTTAAATAGAAGTTTTTAAGTATTTAAAATATAAGTAACTTTATATTTATATTTAAAATTTTATAAATAATACTTTTTTATAATATAATATATTATGTGTAAACTAATTATATATTATCTAAAAGTTATTATGGTCAATTATTGGCTATTGAAAAAAAAATATGAATATTGAAAAAAATAAATTTTGAATAGTGAAAAAATATATTTGCCATATATAAATTTTTATAGTTTTTATATTAACACTATATTTAAATTATCAAACTAATTGATATATATATTTTCTTTGCATGAATTAAAATTGGAATATATACTAAAAAATTCTTTAATTATAATCTGAAAAGAAAATTTGCTTTTGATAGAAATATTATTATTTCGTAATGAGCTAGAGATGCTCAAGGGTCGAGTCCAATAAATAATTTAGGCTCGTTTATTAGATCTGAGTTCGGCCTGAATTGCAAAATAGGCCTAAAATTTTGTTTAAGTTCGACCCGGATAAAAATGTTAAAATTTAGGTCTAGTTCGCTTGTATTTATTTTTTATATAGGTTTTAAATATACATATAATACATTAAAAATACTAAAAATATTAAAATAAATGTTCCCAAAAAATTGAAAATAAATTTTAAAAAATATGAATACTTAAATAACACTAAGATAGATGCAACTTAACAAGTAAATGTCTCTAAAGAAATAACAAAATTAACAATAGAACAAGTGTTATACAATATCCAAACAATAACAATAAAATAGTAGCAACATAATAGTGAAGTGGTAATAAAATAAGGAGAAAACAACAAGAAAATAGCATAAAAACAAAAATAAAATTAGCAGATTTTTTTTTATTATTTTGTGAATTCGAGTCGGACCTAGGCCAGAGTCCCGACTTGTTTTTTAAATGGGCTTTATTTTTTGCCCATGTCCATTTTTCGGGCCTATATTTTTACCTAAACTCTCACTTTTCGGGTGGATCTTTGGGCCGGGCCACCCAAGTCTACTTTCTACACAATTCTTTACATATTAATATCAAAACAATAATTATATGACACAAAGTCGTTTATAAGTTTTTCTTTATTGATTGAGAAGAAATTTTCTTTTAAGGAAACAAATATTATGTATAATAATGTGTAAATAAGTAAATAGTTACGTCAACATAATATTTTGTATATTGAAAGGGCAAACCTCATAAATATTTATGCCTCGTTTGGTTGTTATTATTATAATAACAAAAAAAAATTATATATGTATTATAATGTTAGACATAAAATAAAGAATGATACAATTTTTAAACTTAAAATTAGAAACGTGAGTAAAACTCTTCTAAGAAAATAAGACATCTTCAAAATAAGCGATAAATTTTCTTTCTTTTGCTAAAAAATAAGTCATGAATAACTAAATATTACCAATTAAATTAGTTTATTGTTAATTTTTTCTATATTGTTTGCACTTTTCTATATTTAATTTTATTTTAAATAGAAAACCTCAAATTTTGGTATGCAACGAAAAATGGCAGCCATTACTTTTTAACAATTAATGGTTAAAGGAATTAATTGATAAAAAAACTCTAATGTTGAAGTCTTGAGGAAATCAACTTCCTAAACCCTTTAACCAAATTTTAAGGAATTTATTCCTAATATCATAATTATTATTTGGATTACATTTAAACCAATGGGAATTAAACTTTTAACCAATTTTCATATTTTTAATACTGATTTAATATAAAACGAATTTCAAATTCTTAAAAAGAATATCCAATTAAGTATATTTCAATTTGTACAATATATTCATTTGTATTTTTGTGTTCATGATGCAGGAAAAAATTCACATGCCCATATAAAAGTTGCAGTAGGTAATGTACATATTTAAGAAGCTTTTTCTTGATTAGTGATAAAAATATTTCAAATGGAATTTCACTTTTGGTTTAACTTTTCACTCATATGTACGTACACTAGAGTTTAAATATACCTTTTCTTTGAATGTAGGGTATTCTATTGCTGGGACAGTAGTGTTGATTATTCTCCTGGCTTGCTTTATAAGAACATTCTCATTCAATGATAGAAGATTTATCTGGCAGATGAAAGTAGAAGGAGATAAAAAGATTGAAGCCTTCTTAAACCGCCATGAATTCTTAACTCCTAAAAGGTATAGATATTCGGATGTGAAGAACATGACCAATTCATTTCGAGATAAATTAGGTAAAGGCGGCTATGGGAACGTTTACAAAGGGAAGCTACTTGACGGACAACTTGTAGCAGTGAAGATTTTGAATAAATCGAAAAGTAATGGGGAAGATTTTATGCACGAGGTATCAAGCATTAGTAGAACCTCCCATGTCAACATAGTTACCCTTTTGAGCTTTTGTTTTGAGGGTCGCCGAAGGGCTCTTATTTACGAATTTGTTCCAAATGGATCGTTAGAGAAATTCATATTTCAAAAGAATGGTGATCGTCAATTAACATGGGAAATGTTGTACAAAATTGCAGTTGGAATAGCTAGAGGGTTAGAATATTTGCATCGTGGTTGCAAAACACGTATTCTACATTTTGACATCAAGCCTCATAACATTCTCTTGGATGATGACTTCTGTCCAAAGATATCTGATTTTGGTCTTGCAAAATTGTGCCCTGGAAAAGAAAGTGTCATATCCATGACAGGTTGTAGAGGAACTATTGGATATATTGCTCCAGAAGTTTACTCAAGGAATTTTGGAAGAGTTTCACACAAATCTGATGTCTATAGTTATGGAATGATGGTTTTAGAGATGGTAGGGGGGAAAATCCTTAACGATGAAGATTATCAGACAAGTGAAATTTATTTTCCACATTGGATTTATAGTCGTATAGAGTTGGATGAAGAACTAAGATTACAAGGCATTGTGGATGATGATGTTGATCAAGAGAGAGTGAGAAAGATGATACTTGTGAGCTTGTGGTGCATACAAACTGACCCAGCAAATCGCCCGCCAATGAGTAGAGTGCTCGAGATGATGGAAGGGAACATCGATTCTCTCACCATCCCACCCAAGCCTTTCTTATAGTCACCTTCATGAACATCAACGATGAGTTCCCCAAGAAAATTAGTATCTTGACATCGTTTTGCATTCAACTTTTAGAAAAGGACGATTCTTGTGCTTTTGCATCCTATGCTTCCTTAGAATTTTGTGAAATTAGATAAAGTGTTCGACAAGATTTAGATTGCAGTCACCAACGTGTTTATTGTGATTTTAGACGTAATAAATGTTATATCAATGGTTAAAAGAGCAAAAAATATATTTATCTAATAAATGGATGGATGACCTATCTAATATAATACATTAAAAATACATTTGTCCTACAGGCTGCATGGCCTTAAGGACACCTTGGCTTGGCAATATGAAAATATAGAGGTCCTTACCAATTACAATGGGAGTACACCTAACCATGGTTCCTCACCAATTACAGAAAATCATTTCTATAATAAACTTTGGGGTCTAGATTTGCCAGGAAATAAAAATTACAATATGACGGATGTATAACAACTTTGTACCTACGATGTCGAATTTACATATAAGAAATCTTGTAGAAGATACAGTGGAAGACATTCTACATGCTTGTAAAGATTTCCATGGTGCTTCTCCATTCTGGGATCATATGGATATTAATTGGCTCATTACAATCTCGCACACCACCTTGAAAACACGGTTAAAGTATTTGCTTCCAACTTTTTATAAGATAAAGTGCAATGTGGTGGCAATAATATTTTAGGTTATATGAGGAAATAGGAACAAAGAAGTGTACAAGTATGACATTGATTTGTCTCATCTTATCTTTTGGAGTTACGGTCTATAAATGAATCTCAACCATTAGGAATAGACAAAAGATCTAGAATCCACCTTTAGAACAATTTTTCATGATCAATCTTGATGGAGAATATTGAGCGATAGATGCCTTGATTGCTTGCATGTTGAAAAATCAAAATGATGTGGACTCATTTGCAAGTTAAGCAGTGACTTGTGTTCAAGCTCTACATTCTGCAGTAGAGTTGGGGTTTCAATTTGTTATTATAAAAGAAGATTTGTTGAGTACATTTAAGTGAATGAATGGTCAATATTTTGATAGATCAAGGACTGGACCTTTAATCAATGATAGTAAATATCTAAAAAAAAAATTCAACACATGTTAGAAATCTATAAATCATATTAGATATCTCTAAATATTTTTATGAAAAAAAAAACACAGTTATAAACATTATAATATAAAATTTAACTGAAAGTGAAATAGAAATTTAATCTCTAGCCATTGATGTTTAGTTTTTTATGTGTATTTGTTCTTCTATGCTCTTAACAAATCACTTAGATGGTGTATGTTTCACAAATTGTTGAGCATAGGTGTAATAACCAAATTTTTAGTGGTGTCAGAAACGACAATTATAGAATCCCATTTCTGATGTTCGAGTCCGTATATTATTATTTAATATTTACGGGGTTAGTATAAAGGTTAATTTAAGTTTAGTCTCTTAATTTTGTCGAATTGATAGTTAATTAAGGTATTAAAACTAAATTGTAGAAGTTGTAAAGTTTATCACTATAGATTTTTAAATAACTAAAGGACCAATTGAGAAATTTGACCATTTAAAATTGGTCAACTGGTGGTGGATGAATTATAATCCACTAACTTTTGTCTAATTAAGCTTAAATTTTCTTAATTAATGTTTAATTAAATAAATTATGATGAATTAGTTTTAATTAAAGGTATAAATAGAAAATAAAAATAATTTTCATCCATTTTTACCATCTTCTTCATCGAATGAAAACAAAAGAAACCTAAGGAAGCCGTTTTTATTGGCTCAAGCTTTCGGTCTTCAATTTGTAAGTCATTTTCTTTTAATTTTTATATTTTTGAAGTTATGGGAGCTTGATTTAGTTAGCCCATGTACCAATTTGTAAAACTATTAAGTTTTTAAAAGTTTAATTGATGAATTCTTGAAGAAATTGGTATTAAATTGTTAGATTTTAAGCCTAGAAGTGAAAAAAGACTAGATTGTAAAGTTTAATTGCTAGGTTTTGGACATAAGGATTAAAGTGTACAAAATTCAAAATTGACGTGAATTTTTTGCAATTTTAGATAAAAAATGGATTTATAAGGATTTAATTGAGATCGGTTTTGAAATTGAAGCTCTAATTTGAAAGTTATGACAAATTCGGTTTTAAGGACTAAATTGAATAAAATGTAAAAATTTAGAGGGCATTCAAATAATAAATTTGAACTGATACATGCGTGTAGTAGGATGATATAAGATCTTTGGAATTGATAATTGAACTGAATTACTGTATAAATCGAGAATTGAACCAAACCGAGGATAATTGAGAAAAAGGCAAAATTATCAAATAGTCCTTGCAATTCAACTTGTTTGTTGTTTTGCGAAGTGAGTTCATATTGAACTTACTATCTTGTTTATGTTATGTTTGAATTGTATTATAATACTCGTTAGTTTATATATATATGTAAATTTTGGTGGTTTTGGAATCTAATAGACTAAATCGTAAAGTATAAAATATATGGAAATTATTTATCTTGGATGTTAGATGCTAAAATACACTTAGATGCAAAAGGCCTTAGTGAAACTACTAATGAAGGAAATGAAGCATCTAATCAAGTTAAGGCCAAAGCTATGATATTTCTTCGTCATCACCTCCTTAAGAGACTAAAGACTGAATATTTGACTGTTAAAGATCCCCTTATCCTTTGAAATAGTCTGAAAGAAAGATATGATTATCAGAAAATCATAATACTTCCTAAAGCTCACTATGAATGGTTGCATTTGAGATTACAAGATTTTAAATCTGTAAGTGAATATAACTCGGCTATGTTTAGAATCACTTCCCATTGAAATTATGTGGAGAGAACATAACTGATGAGGATATGTTAGAAAAAACATACTCCACATTTCACGCAAATAATTTTGTTTTGTAGACACAATATCGTGAAAAAGGTTTTAAGAAATATTCTGAGTTAATATATTGTCTTATTGTGGCTGAGCAAAATAATGAATTGTTAATGAAAAATCATGAGTCACGTCCAACTGGCTCTACTCCATTCCTTGAAGCAAATGTGACATCATATAACGGAAAGGACAAAGGCCACACTAGCAGCCGTAGTCGAGGACATGGTTGTGGTCATGGTCGTGGTCGAGGACGTGGACATGAATGAGGTGGTCATTTCAGGAATACCCACCAGAAGTGGGATCATAAAGATGGAAAGAATGATAAAAATACAATTGAGAAAGTGGAAAGTTTGTGTTATCGTTGTGGAGTTAAAAACCATTGGCCTCATACCTGTCGCTCACCAAAGTATCTTGTGGAACTATATCAACAGTTATTGAAGGATAAAGGGAAGAAAATTGAGACAAATTTTGTTTGTGATTTATGGCATTGTTGGTACAACTCATTCGAAGTTATTGATTTCTTCACCACTCTTGAAGGGAATAATTGATGTTTTAATTTTATTATTATAGCTTTAAAGAATAAACTTTATGCAAGTTTGTTATGTTATTAACAACATGGTTATTATATTATGTTTTAAACTATTTATGAAAATTTTATATATTTTGAAAATTTATGTGACATTTATTCATTTTCTTTAAAGAATATGAATACTTCTCAAATTCAATTAGTGATAAACGGTGAAGACTTATGCTTAGCAGATAGTCCAACAACTCATACTATACTTAAGAATAAGAAATATTTTTCTCATTTAACAATGCAAAAAGCTAGTGTGAGTACTATATCTAGTAGTACTAAAATCATAGAAGGCTCCGAAAGAGAAAATATATTGTTGCTTAGAGGAACTAAGTTTCAAATAATGATATGTTATACTCTCCTATGTCTCAAAGAAATTTGTTGAGTTTTAAAGATATTCGCCATAATGGATATCATATTGAGACAATAAGTGAAGGGAATGATGAATATCTTCAAATTACGACCATAATGAAAGGAAATAAAATTATTTTGGAGAAATTGTCTGCACTCTCCTCTGGTTTGTACTACACGAAAATTAGTACAATTGAAGTACATACTATAATAAATCAAAAGTTTACTGATGACTTTATTATTTGGCATGATCGGTTAGGCCATCCCAGTTCAATTATGATGCGAAAAATTATTGAAAATTCATGTGGACATTCATTGAATAGCCAACAGATTCTTCAAGCTAATAATTTTTCATGTAATGCTAGCTCTCAAAGCAAATTAATCATTCGGCCATCATCAGTCAAGATAAATTATGAATCTGTCACTTTTCTAGAACGAGTACGAAGAGATATAAGTGGACCAATACACCTTTCATATGGACCATTTAGATATATTATGGTTTTACTCGATGTTTCGACTAGATGGTTGCATGTATCCTTGTTATCAACTCGAGACATGACATTTGCGAGGTTACTTGCTCAGTTGATCAATTTACTAGCACATTTTCTAGATTTCCCTATCAAGACAATTCGTCTTGACAATGCTGATGAATTTACTTCCCAAGCTTTTAATGATTTTTGTATGTTTGTTGGAATAAGTGTTGAACATCCTGTAGCACATGTTCATACACAAAACGGTCTTGTTGAATCATTAATCAAACGTCTTTAATTGATTGCAAGATCGTTACCTATAAAGTCAAAATTTCCAATTTTTGCTTGGGGACATGCCATACTACATGCAACATCACTAATTCGAGTCAGGCCAACAAGTTATCATAAGTTCTCTCTGTTACAAATGGTTTTTGGTCAGGAACCAAATATTTTCCATTTGAGAATTTTCGGATTTGTTATATATGTTCCGATTGCTCCACCACAACATTCTAAGATATATTCTCAAAGGAGGTTAGGAATATATGTTGGATATGAATTTCCATCAATAATTAAATATCTCGAGCCATCAACG
Source organism: Gossypium hirsutum (assembly GCF_007990345.1). NCBI lineage: Eukaryota > Viridiplantae > Streptophyta > Magnoliopsida > Malvales > Malvaceae > Gossypium > Gossypium hirsutum. The sequence goes on along the minus strand of NC_053446.1, from coordinate 20,938,505 downwards.
GGGAATTTATTTACAGCTCGATTTGCTGACTATCATTTTAATGAGTCCATTTTTCCAACGTTAAGGGGAGAAAATAAATAGTTGGAAAAATAAATAGATTGGAATGAATTGTCATTGTCTCATCTTGATCCTCATACGCAAAAATGTGAACTAGAATTTCAGAGGATAATTCATTTACAAAGTTTAACAAATCAATTGCCAGACGCATTTATTGATCCAAAAGAGTGACAAAATCACACATACGAGATGTAAATCCTCTAATCAAAATTGATGTCCCTAAAGGATAAACTCTAGTTGCTATTGAGTCTAAAGCACGTTTGAAGCGTGGTAGACTAGTCGGTTCCAGAGATAAGAATCCTCGAAAAAGAAAATGAGCAAAAACAAATGATGGTTAGATCGAGGAAACAATAACTTTAAAAGGATCTCCAGAAGAGATTTTAGATATGACTAAAGCTCAGGAAAATCTCAAGTACCTTATAATAAAGAGATCTCAACAAATTATGTCATGTCAAGAATTAAATGGAATAGAAATCAAATCGACGTCGATGACATATTTGCATGCAATGTAGCACTAGATATTTTGAATGATAATGTGAATCATGAACCAATGTCAATTCAAAATATCTTAAAAATTATAATTATTACCGCTAGATTGAGGTGTGAATCATGATTCACATTGTCATTATTACAATAATTTATGTTAATCGTGAACCTAATAAAGATAAATATTATTTATGTTGATATTTAAATTTCTTACCGCTAGATTTTAAAAAATGTGAATCATGAACCTAATAAAGATACATATTATTTATGTTAATATTTAAATTTCTTACTGCTAGATTTTAAAAAATTATAAGTATTATTTAAATTTAAATTTTGTTTAAAGTTTTATTTTTAATTATTACAATAATTTTAAAAAGGGTAAACTACTGAAATAGTCACTTTTGTTTCCCTCAAGTTATATTTTAGTCACTTATGTTTGAAATGTTACATTTTAGTCACTTACGTCAACGTGTTGTAACATTTTAGTCACTGAGCTGTTAATTGTCATTAACGGTGTAACAATAAGCTGACTAAAATACATCTCTCTTAGCAAGAGATTTTAATTCCGCCTCAATTACTTCTTTCCATTTTGGCCAATCATCTCTTTGTCTACATTCTGAAAATAAGAGACATATTTTAATTCGGCCTCAATTGCTTCTTTCCATTTTGGCAACTATTTTTAGATTCTTGATTAGTCTGAAAATAAGAGCATGACTTGATTTACGCCTCATGAATGTAGTTACTGCCTATTTATATGACCCACTTGATAATAACATTTACATGAAACTCCCAGAAGGTTTTAAACTGCCAAAAGCAGCTAATTCATGTTCTCGAGAACATTACTCAATCGAATTAAACAGATCCCTTTATGGGTTGAAACAATCTGGGTGCATGTGGTATAATTGTCTTAGTGAATACTTATTGATGGAAGGCTATAAGAATGATCTCATTTCCCCATGCATTTTTATAAAAAAGTTTGGATCATGATTTGTTGTTGTGTATGCTGATGATTTAAATATCATTGGGACTTCTGAAAAGATTTTAGTGACAATAGAGTGTTTAAAGAAAGAATTTGAAATGAAAGACCTAAAGAATGGAATCCTTATGCATCAAACAACATATATAGAAAAAGTGCTAAGAAGATTTTACATGCATAACACACATCAGTTGAACACCCTAATGGTTGTTAGGTCACTTGATGTAAATAAAGACTTTTTCCTTCCTCGGGAAAATGATGAAGATTTTCTTAATCCTGAAGTACCATATTTAAGTACTATTGGTGCATTGATGTATCTTTCTAGTCATACATGACCTAATATATCATTTGTTGTCAACTTATTAGCAAGATTTAGCTCTTGTCCAACCTAAAGACATTGGAATGGGGTTAAACATGCTTTTTGTTATCTTCAAGGTACAAGAGATATGGGTTTGTTTTTCCCTAACCTACCTAAAACAAAATTGATTGGTTTTGCATATGCAGAGTACTTATTTGATCCTTACAATGCTCGATCACAAACTGGTTATGTTTTCACATATGGTGGTATTGCAATTTATTGGTGTTCTATGAAACAAACAGTTGTTGCTACTTCTAATCATGCTAAGATTTTGACAATCCATGAGGCTAGTCGTGAATGTATGTGACTAAGGTCTATAATTCATCATATACGAAAAGATTGTGGTTTATGCTCTGAAAAAGAAGCTCTAACAGTTTTATATGAAGATAATACAGCTTGCATTGCACAACTTAAGGAAGGATATATTAAGGGTGATAAAAATATATATATAACCAAATTTTTTCTTCACCCATGATCTACAAAAGAATTGATATATAAATGTTTAATAGATTCATTCAAGTGAGAATTTGACAGATATTTTTACTAAGGTGCTCCATACTATTACATTTGAGAAGTTAATTTTCAACATTATATTGCATCATTTTAAAGATCTTAAGTGATGCTTACATGATGGAGAGTAAATTCATATTACATTTTCTTTTAAGGTTGTGACATACTGTATATCAAAGGATTATTTACTCTTTTTTCCTTCACTAGAATTTTGTCTCACAGGGTTTTTCCTAATAAGGTTTTTAATGAGGCATATGCTTTATACAATGAACATCTAAGGGGAGTGTTATGAATGCTATTAAGTGGATGTTCAACCTTTCACCTTTCATCTCCCTTAACCTTCCACCTTTTATCCAACCTTTAACCTTTCATCTTCTCGTAACCCTTTTCCTATTTATGTATTAGAATATGAAGAGTCTAATCTCTCTATATATACTTGTAAAGAAAAAATATATAGAATGCAATAGAAATCCTAATATTCTCATGTCTTTTATCTATTATTTTTTTTGTTTATAATACTTTAATATTTTTATACGAAAGTATTTTCTTATTAATCATACTAAAAAAGTATATTAAAATAAAATTACCATCAACAAAAAAGTTACCTAAAAACGCCCATTTTTTTATATTTTTCCTTAATGTGTTTTTTAAATTAAAAACATTTAGTTAAAAATTTATTGTAATTTTAAATATTTATTAAAAAGATAATTTATCTAACTTTTTACCTAGTGATTTGAGGGTTCATCCTAAAGATCCACATAGTAGGGTAAAATCACATGGACAACCTTGTTTGTAGAGTTTGTAGTGATTGATTTTGTCAGTGTGTATGAGTTAATTGTAAATGTATTAAAAAATAAAATAAAATTTATTTTTTCCTTTTTTATAATTTACTTTTAAAAGAAGAATGTTTAGCATAAAAATTGCATGATGAATAAAGGGAAACATATTTTAAACCGAAAAAGGTAGATTTTCATCGCATGGAATTGTAAGATTACTTAGATCACTAGTTTTCACATGTCAATTCTCCAAATTTATATATTAAAGGTTTAAATGAACATTTTTAGTATTGATTAACTGAGAGGTTAATAAGTTATTAAAAAATTTAGGAGGTTGGTAACCATCCTAATAGTATTGGGCATTGAATCTAAAATTCATAATTATTATAAGTATGAGCTAATTAAGTTATAAGTTTGTTAGTTAATCTAGCTGTAATTTTCTGTTAGCTTAGTTAGCTGTTTACTTCATGTATATAAGCATTTTTCCTATTCTGTAAATAATAAGGAAAATCATTTTCATATTTTCCACGTTTTCTACATGGTATCAGATGTAAAATTCTTTCTTTCTTTCATTTTTCTTTTCCGCCAAACACTCTGTTTTTCTTGATTTGCTCTTTCAATGGAAACTTCCGATCTATCGCTTCCTTCCAGTCCGTATTTTCTTCATCCTAATGAAAATCCATCGCTTGTTCTTGTTACTCCAACATTAACCAGCCTTAATTACAATTCTTGGTCGAGAGCGATGCGAATGGCTCTTCTTTCTCAAAAAAAATTGAAGTTTGTTGATGGTTCTATTCTTCCTCTGGCGACCACAAATTCGATCTATCCGGCGTGGGAGCGGTGTAACAACATGGTGATTTCATGGCTGCATCATTCTATTTCACAATCCATTGTTAACAGTATTCTTTGGATTGATACTGCGCATGAGATTTGGCGCGATCTTCATAAGAGGTTTTCGCAGGGTGATGTCTTCCGTATATCTGATCTTCAAGATGAAATTTCTGTTTTCAAACAGGAAGAATGCTCTGTGACTGATTACTTCACTGAGTTGAAGGTTCTTTGGGACGAGTTGTTAAATTTCCGTCCACTTCCATCGTGTTCGTGCCGTGTTCAGTGCTCGTGTGGTGCTTTTACCACCATTCGAAAGTATCATAATAATTACTATGTCATTCGTTTTCTCAAAGGATTGAATGAGCGATATGCTTCTATTCGATCTCAAATTATGCTTCTGGATCCTCTTCCGACCATCAATAAAGTTTTTCTATGGTGATTCAACAAGAGCGACAGCTTCTTGCTCCCTCTTCTACTGTTTTTGTGAGCAATGTTGTTCGTCAACCTTCCAAGAGGCCATCTCAGGCTTCTTCTCAGGTTTCTTCTCGATCTTCTGATTCCAAGATTGATAATCGAAAATGTACCTTTTGTGGTGGTTTACGGCACACAGTGGATACTTGTTATCATAAGAATGGATTTCCACCTGGCTATAAGTCTCGTAATTCAACCTCTCGTGTTCATTATGTGTTTAAGGAAATTGATGCAGACACGGTTGATTCTTTTACTGGATACTCTCAGTCTGTTACATCACAAGGTTCTGGTGTTACTTTGACTCAGGAGTAGATAACTCAGCTGTTGGCATTGCTTCCTTCTTCTTCGAACCAATCAACCAATCCCACTCACTCACAACCTACACCACACCTCACCAACCAAGTCCTGGCTACTCCATCTCTCACCCTTGCTTCTACTGAAGGTATATTTTCTACACCTATATCTTTTCATTCACCCTATTAGATAGTTGATACTGATGCTACTGACCATATCACACACACATTAACCTCTTTTGCATCCTACACTAAAATAAAACCTATCTATATTACATTACCTAATGGTACTAAAGTCACTGCTCGTTTCTCTGGCACTGTTATATTTTCTGCACATCTTTACCTTACCAATGTTCTATACATTCCTGAATTTGCCTTTAACTTGTTATCTGTCACTAAACTTACATCCACCTTATCTTGTTCTTTTGTGTTTCACAAATCTTCTTGTGAAATACAGGCTCTCCCCTCTATGAAGATGATTGGTACAGCTAGAGTGATGTCTGGTCTTTATTTGTTGGACTGCCCTGTTGCTTCTTTTTCAATGTCAACCCCTACTGCATTACAAGTTTCTTCATCATCCACGTTGTGGCATCATCGACTTGGTCATCTTTCAAATTCAAGGCTCAAGTTGCTGTCATCATCTATTCCCAACTTGTTTTTTTCGAGTGATTCTCCTTGTAAAACTTTCCATTTGGCTCACCAAAAGACTTTCTGGGGTCATGCCATTTTACACTCTGTATTTCTTATTAACCGTACACCAACACCATTATTAAACAATCTTACCCCTTTTGAAAAACTAAATTCCACTCCACTAGATTATCAAGCCTTAAAAGTTTTTGGTTGCCTAAGCTTTGCCACCACCTTACAATCCAATAGACATAAATTTGATCCTCGTGCTAGAGAATGTATTTTCCTTAGTTACCCACCTAATGTCAAAGGCTATATTTTGTTTTGTTAGGATCGTCCCGAATAAGCAACGAACAAGTAAAAATAGTAGAAGAAATTGAGAAGATGAACACACAAATTTAACGTGGAAAAACCCCTCAAAAGAGGATAAAAAACCACGGGCAAAGATAATTTTACTATAATGGCAAAAGAATGAAGAGTACAAAAGATGGAGATAAAAACTAAACCCCGAGAACCCGAAAAACAAAGAACCCTCAAACGTAAACACAAAATTCTCTGAATGTGTTATGAGTTCTAATCTAATGGGTGTCTCTTTTTCTAAGATTGTAAAGGAGCCTATTTATAGGCTAAATTAGTAAGTCAAATAAACTATACTAATAAATGCTAAATATATTATACTAATAAATACTAAATCTTCTAGAAAGAAAATATATTTTTGTTTAACTTGACTTGCAAGCAATCTCTTAGAATTTGGGTCACACAATTCTAACAATCTCCACCTTGACACAAATTCTTTCAATGCCATCTTTGCCAAAACCCGCCACGGGCCTATCTTGAACTATGCAGGGAATTAACTGAGTCGAATCTATGCTTAGAAGTTGGAAGACTTCTAGCCTTCGACTTGTGCACTGCCAAATAAAAACTAACCCGGGTCTGATTTTCACGAATACAGTGCCCTAACTTTTCAAAACCTGCATCCAAAAGAGAACCTCTCTTCAACGAAACGGTCATACCTTTTTCCCTCCTATGACCAAGTTGCCTCCGCTTCAAATGAGTTGACTTTGACTCCGTAACGGACGAGGGACGTCCGATTTCACCGGTCACTGTAGAACCTTCCAGAATATAAAGACTGCCGATTTTTTTACCTTTTAACAAAACGAGAGCTCCACGAGATACTTTAATGTCGCTCGACTCGATGTTGATTCTGCATCCTTTCAAGTCTAAAATACTCAAGGAGATGAGATTCTTTCGTAAATCAGGTACATACCTAACATCTAAGAGTGTCCTAATCGTCCCATCGTGTATCCTAATTTTAACAGTACCAATACCGATTATTTTACTAGATGAATTGTTTCCCATGTGCACAACTCCACCTTCAACTGAACTGTATGTGGAGAACCATTCTCTATTGGGACGCATGTGGAAAGAACATCCTGAATCTAGGATCTACTCAGACGTAAGCTTGGAGTTATCGCTCGTTGACACTAACAAGAAATCATCACCGCCTTCATCGACCAAATTAGCACCAACTACATCTTCCTCGTTACTCTCAGCAGCTCTTTTATTTCGCAGTTTATAACAATCTGCTTTGACGTGACCTAACTTTTTGCAATAGCGACACCTTTTGTCTCGTTTCTTTGATGCTACCAAAACGGAAGCTTGTCTATCTGCTTTGCTATTCAAATCAAACTCATTGTCGAGTTTGTCTCTACTCAACAAATGACCCTTCACATCTTCGAACGAGAGTTTGTCTCTGCCATAAATCAGGGTCTCCCTGAAAGACTTGTATGAAGAGGGTAAAGAGCACAATAATAGCATAGCTTGATCTTCATCGTCAATATGAACCTCAACGTTCTTTAAATCATTTAAAAGAGTAATGAATTGACTGATGTGATCTTTAAGAAGCTCACCTTCGTTCATACGAAACGTAAATAGACGTTGTTTCAACACTAAACGGTTAGCCAGAGACTTAGTCGCATAAAGAGTTTCTAACCTTTTCCACAAGGCGAATGAGGTCTTCTCCATCAATACCTCCTGCAATACTGTATTCGCGAGGCACAACTGGATTGCAGACAAGGCCTTTTCATCAAGCTCTTCCCATTCTGTTTGATTTAGATTCTCAGGCTTTTTCCCTGTAACAACCTTTTTCAAGCCATTTTGAACTAGAATTGCCATCATCCGAACTTGCCACAGATTGAAATTTGTCTCACCATCGAACTTCTCAATTTCAAACCTTGTTGCTGCCATCTCTGACCGGGCTGATCTATGAAAGTTAAACTAGCTCTGATACCACTTGTTAGGATCGTCCCGAATAAGCAACGAACAAGTAAAAATAGTAGAAGAAATTGAGAAGATGAACACACAAATTTAACGTGGAAAAACCCCTCAAAAGAGGATAAAAAACCACGGGCAAAGATAATTTTACTATAATGGCAAAAGAATGAAGAGTACAAAAGATGGAGATAAAAACTAAACCCCGAAAACCCGAAAAACAAAGAACCCTCAAATGTAAACACAAAATTCTCTGAATGTGTTATGAGTTCTAATCTAATGGGTGTCTCTTTTTCTAAGATTGTAAAGGAGCCTATTTATAGGCTAAATTAGTAAGTCAAATAAACTATACTAATAAATGCTAAATATATTATACTAATAAATACTAAATCTTCTAGAAAGAAAATATATTTTTGTTTAACTTGACTTGCAAGCAATCTCTTAGAATTTGGGTCACACAATTCTAACATGTTTGATCATGCTTCTCATAACATTTTCATCTCTCAAAATGTCATGTTTCATAAAACCACCTTTCCAACTGTCACACCTTCCTTTGACACTATCCCACATATTACTTTTGATCCTTCACTGTCTTATGATACTGATATACCATCTCTTGAACCTATTCCCTCACCTCAATCTGACTTTTCAACTTAATCCTCTCGGCCATCTCGTACTCGAAAACCACCATCTTACCTCCAGGACTATCAATGACATTTATGTCCACCAAGCCAACCTCACTCCACTCTTTATCCATTAACTAATTATCTTACCTATGCGAACCTCTCCACTTCTCATTTACATTTTACCTTAGCCATCACTGCAGCCATTGAACTTCAAACTTTTAATCAAGCCAACAAACAGTCCCAATGGAGAGAAGCAATGCAGGCTGAATTTTTAGCTCTTGAACAAAATAACACTTGGGTTCTTGTTGATTTACCACCTGGGAAACAAGCCATTGGTTGCAAATGGGTGTACCGTATTAAGCACAAAGAAGATGGTTCTATTGAGCGATATAAGGCTCGTTTGGTTGCTAAGGGTTACACGCAAACTGAAGGTATTGACTACTTTGACACTTTTTCTCCTGTAGCAAAGATTACAACTGTCAGATTGTTACTGGCTATGGCTGCTTCAAAGAAATGGTTTCTCCAGCAGTTAGATGTTAATAATGCCTTTTTACATGGAGACCTTGATGAGGAAGTTTATATGTTGCCTCCTCCTGGATTTGATTTGGGTATGAATAAGGTTTGCAAACTTCAAAAGTCACTTTATGGACTTAAACGGGCTAGTAGGCAATGGTTTTCAAAGCTTACATCAGCTTTGTTATCTATTGGATATGTGCAATCCATGACTGATTATTCCTTGTTTGTGAAAAAGGAAGCTACTTCATTTACTGCTTTGTTAATCTATGTTGATGACGTGATTCTAACTGGTGACAACATGGATGAGATTAACAAAGTCAAAGCCTTCTTGGATACCTCATTTCGGATCAAAGATCTTGGAGATTTAAAGTTTTTTTGGGGGTTAGAGGTAGCTCGAAGTTCATCTGGTATTCATTTGTCCCAAAGAAAATATGTCTTGGACATTCTTTCTGATTTTCGTTTCTTAGAGTGCAAACCTGCTAAAACACCTATTGCAACCAAACTGTCAAAGGATGCTTCTCATGAATATTTTTCTGATGTTACTACATATAGACAACTTGTTGGCCGGTTGATTTATTTGCAGTCTTCTCGACCTGATATATCATTTGCAGTACAACAACTGAGTCAGCATTTGGATAAACCTACACTCTCACACTTGCAGGCAGCTCATAGAGTGCTTCGATATTTGATCTCCTGGATCTGGTTTGTTCTTTTCTAGTTCAACAATTCAACCAGTTCTTAAAGCCTTTAGTGATTCAGATTGGGCGGGTTGTCCGGATACGCGACGGTCAATCACTGGATATTGTATGTTCTATGGTGACTCATTGATTAGCTGGAAGGCAAAGAAACAAACTACTGTTTCTCGTTCTTCCACAGAAGCGGAGTATAGAGCACTTGCATCCACAACATGTGAAATCCAGTGGCTACATTTTTTGCTGACTGACCTTCATCAGCCTGTTTCTCATCCAACTTCATTGTATTGTGATAATGCTTCTGCTTTACAATTGGCTGCGAATCCTGTTTTTCATGAGAGGACAAAACATATAGAGATAGATTGTCATCTCATTAGAGAAAAGACTACTCAGGGTGTTATCAAATTGCTTCCTTGTTCATCCAAAGATCAACTTGCAGATATCTTTACCAAGGCCCTTGCTGCAGTTCCTTTTGAGGCAAATTTGGTCAAGCTGGGAATGAAGAATATCCACTCTCCAGCTTGAGGGGGCGTATTAGCTAATTAAGTTATAAGTTTGTTAGTTAATCTAGCTGTTATCTAGCTGTAATTTTCTGTTAGCTTAGTTAGCTATTTACTTCATGTATATAAGCATTTTTCCTATTCTGTAAATAATAAGGAAAATCATTTTCATATTTTCCACATTTTCTACAATAAGTTTAACCCAAGTTATCTGTCTTAAAACATTTTTTCTTTTCATCCCTTAAAATTTGACAAATTACAAAAAAGAATCATAGATGTAAAAGAAACATTATTTTTAACTCCATTTCTATGACATGAAATTAAGGTTTAAACCAAACAAGCCTCCTAATGCTTGTAATTTTGATTACATTTTAATGATGATATATTGACTGATTCCTTCTCGTTTTTGCAATAAATGAGCAGAATATAAGCTATAATGAATATCTATCACTTGCGGAGAAAAAGGGAGCATGATTTAAGATGTAACAGCCCTCGAACTACTCGACTGCAGGTTTGTTTCAAATTTAACATAATTTTCTTTTATTCATGGAGCCTTAAAACCGTGTTGAGAAGAAGTTACGAAAGAAGACCATTGCCATCACTTATCACTCGCCAATTACGTGCTGATGGACGGATGATCAATCAACTCAGTTACGACTCGCCAAATTGACTGACTAATTCGATTATTGACTTCTATTTATTCACTTTAAGCCAAAGTTTGTATTATGATGAATTTATCGCGAATTTCTGTACATTATTCTGAAATTTTTTAAAAAAATATTTAAGTTCAGAAAACATACTACATAAATGCATCATATATTTTCAAAAACTGAAAATGAAAAAAAGTTCAAATGAATAACGAAAAGAAGGAAAAAACTTCAACTAGGAAATTAAGATTAAAAAAAAAAAGAATATCCAGAAAGAATTAGAGAGAACATTTGAATCAGAAAGAACGTAGCGAAGAGGTTTATTTGATCATATGAATAAAGTAGATCATCACCCGTCCATTTCTTTCATCATCTTCATCATCAAATCAAGACGAAACACAGTAAAAAAATGGAAAGCGCTTCGAAATCATGTTTTCAAACGGAAAAGGAAAATTAAAGCAAATCTGAGAATGAAAACCCTAAGCGAGCAAGATTGATAGAATGGAAAAGGAATGCGGCCAGGTTTGGCTTTAATAGACAGATAGATTGAAGCCCTAGAGTGGAACGGCGCCGCTTTAAGGTCCGACTGTTTGGTTATAGTGATAGGATTACGTACAAGCTATCCCAATGCAAGCTTAATTGAACATGGAACCAGATCAGTCGGTCGTTAACGATTTGAAAAAAAAAGAAAGTAATTATAGTTTTTAGGAAAATAATTAAGAAATATATATATTAAATGTTTGTATTATTATTTTACTTGTAAGTAATGTAAGCTCATGTAATTTTTTTTGACACAATATTTAAAAGTACCCATAATTCCATAAATAGGAGGATAATACGCTTTAAAACACTCAAATTCATATTTTTCTATATTGACAACAATACACATGCTAATCGAGTTAAAAGCTCATATACCTTTTAAGCATTACTAGCAAAGTAAATTCATAAAATTTGAGTGATCAAAATATAATTATATCATATATTAATTTATGATTTCATTATTTTTAAATAATTAAATAAAAATCTCCTAAAAAAGAATTAAATAAAAATCTGGTGAATTGTAATTTTATCTTATATAAAATTTTGATTTCATCATTTATGAGAAAATTAAAAAACAATTTTCCATTTGCCCTTAATTACTAATTATATATAGGGAGATGCATTCGTAAATTTTGAGTTGTATTTAGCATAACTTTATTGTGTCCATATTTTCTTAAAATATATATTATTTTGGCTAAATTGATTATATGTATATTTCGACACATTGTGCATGTGTATATTACTTTCATATTGTAATATATATATATATATTAGGTTGTCATAATTATTCAATTTAGAGAAATGACTTTTATTTCGTATTATGTCTCAAATTTTCATATATTTTACATAATTGCCAAAGGAATCGTTGCCTTCATGAAGAATAATTTATTTTAATTGGGGAAAATATTTCTGTAATTTTCATAATTAAGTTATTAATTCAATTGAGAATTATATCAACTCTATAAAATATTTAATAAATAATATAATTTTTGTTGACACCATTTTTTTTGGATGAAAACGGGGTCGACTTGGATTTTGAAAAAAGAATGAAAACGGGAGTCGCCACCAATCCCTTTTTTTGATGAGGTGTGATCGGGTCACCTCGAAAAGTGGTTGTTTTTAATAAACAATTTAATTTTTATTAAAACAACGATTTTGGTCTGCGAAATTCAGAAAAACGGGTTCGGGAGTCGGTTACGCACGAGGAAGGGTTAGCACCCTCGATACGCCCAAAATTGGTACCTGGTTGATTACTTAACGTCTTGGTGTCGAAAATTAAAAACTCGAAAAGAATTTAAAAATACGATCCTTGTATTGAAACGTTGAAAATTTTCAAGAAAAAGGGAATATTTCACATTATTCGAGAAAGAGAATCATATCCAGTAAGTTAGGACACAATGTCTCAAATTCCCGATACGTGGATGAAAAATGCTTATTTAAAAGATATTTTATTATCTTGGTTTTAGAAATAAATCAGGCCCAGTAAGTTAGGGCACGATCTTTTCTTAATTCCCGAGATCGTTTAAAAACTTGAGTTTGAAAAGATTCGTGTTTTTAGATTTATTATGAAAATCGAAACCCATTAAGTTAGAGTACGATCCTTTTGAATCTAAACACGGAATATTTTTTAAAACAAATTTTGTCATACCGAGTAAAATAAAACACGAAAATCGTAGTAAAAAAATGTGAAAACAAATTACATTGTTGTTATACGTGGTAAAATCATAATACATATAAAAAATAAAAAATAATACGAGCAATAGCAACGATATAAAATAAATAAAAGTCATACCTACAATCATATAAAATAACAATATATATAATCAAATAAATTAAAACATTCATTCAAAATAATAACGAAAATGAAATAAATAAGTAACAAATACAATTAAATATAAAAGGATATATATAGACATAAACTAAAATATGTATATATATAAATTAGCAAAATGTATAAAGTATATTTTAATATATAAAAGAAGCGATGAATATGTATATATAAAAATATGTACATATATATGGGTGTATAAAACTATGGAATATGAAAATAATAAATACATATAAAAGTAAGTACATATATGTGTTGAAAAATAAAAGAAAGTATGTATGTACAAGTTAAAGTTTAAAAATAATGAAAATATACGTATGTATACGAATAAATACGTTAATTTTGATACATGTTTAAAAAATATATTGAAAATGTATATATGTATTTATGTAAATTAAGATATACAAAAATATGTATGTACGTACATATAAAAAAATATATATATACTTATAAAATAAAAGGATATGTATGTATATAAATTAATAGTGACATGTGTGTATATACGGATTTATAAAAAAAGGTATATTTTAAACTATAAAGATTATGTATAAATATGTATATATTTAGGAAAATGAAAATATATAAATGTATAGATATATACATGAGTTGAAAAATATATAAACTATATAAGTATATATGTTATAAAAACAATATATGTATATCACAAAGATATATGCATGTATATGTATATGTGCCGAAAATCTAAATAAAATAAACATAAACAAATAAGTAATAATAATAATAATAATAATAAAATAAACAAAATAATAAAATGGCTAAAAAAAGGGGCTAAATCGAAATAAAAAAAGAAAATACTGGGCGAATTTGGAATGACAAAGGACAAAAAGGACCAAAATGTGACTCGCGCGAAAGGATGGAGGGTCAAAACGGAAAATATTCCCACGTGGTCCAAACGACGTCGTTCTAACAAAGCCTGAGCAGACGGTCGATGGACCGAATCGTAAGAAAGATGGAAATTTAGGGCAAAATTAAAACAAATAATAAAAGGGAATAGGACCCAATTGTACGGCCTCAAAAAGCGGAAGGACTGAGGGTGAAAATAACCCCTTTGGTCCAAAAACACGCGGATCCCAGGCGGTACGGGTCGGGTCTCGGGTCAGGAGCCCAAAACGACGCCGTTTTGGGGCTGTCCTGACCCTATCAAACGGTGCCGTTTTGCATTTACTATAAATATTAAAAAAAACTTAAAACCCATCAGTTTTAACCATTTTAAACAGAGAGAGAGCCTTCTCCTCTCACTTTCTCGGTCCCTTTTCGACCGGTCATCGGGCCACCGTCCAACGGCCGCCGCGCAGGGTGGTCGGAGGCCCAAAATCGGACCTTTTCGGTCCCTTTTTGAAGCCAATCGCCTCTAGACCATAGATCCATGGCGGCATGTCGAGAAAGATGAGCCCAGAATCGGAAAACGAGGAGAGACCGCTCGTCTCCTCCTCCACCGGCGACGACGAAGACGGGCTCCGACGCCGGCCTTCGAAACGAAATGGTCCTTTTCTTTTCCTTTATTTCTTTTGTTTTTAAGAGTAGTCAAACAAAAATGAATAAATAAAAAATGTAGAATGCCCGAATAGGAAAGAAGAAAAAATGCTATCAACCTTCAATTTTCTTCTCTTTATTGAGTTGTTTTTTTTACCCAAAATCGGAGAGCCTCTTGTTACATTTTCTTTTTTATTTATATAGCCGATTACAATGCTATTTCTATTATTTTGCCCTGTTTGTGTCTCTGCCTTGCGTGTTTGTTCCTTTCCTTGCAGGTGGAGCAGGTGGAGCGACGTCAGAAGGGCAGGTGATCGGTGGAGTTGGTGGCGGTGGCAGAGGGCAAGTGGACTAGGTGCGGCGGCTAGGGTTAGGGGTTAGGTCTAATTAGTGTTTTGGGCTATTTGGGCTGTGGGTTAGTTTGGGCTGTTAATTAGGGTAATGGGCTGGTTCAAATTGGGTCTGTACAGCTGCCCCTCTTTGCTCGTTGTCGTGTAACGATAACAGAGCAAAGACTAAGAAAGCCCAATTTTGCCCGGTCTCGTCGAGTCTCGACTCCTTGGTGCTTTTCTTCTTCAGGTAGCTTCATTCCAGTCCACTGTCTTGTCGTTTCAATCTATTGCACTTCAAAAAGCTCTGACTTGTAGTTTCAATCCTCTTCTATTGTAACTTCAAGAGGTAAGGTCCATCATTTTGACCCGCTCCACTGCAACTTTAGGGAGATCGGACTCATATCTTCAACTTGTCCCACTACAACTTCAGGGGGATAAGATTCGTTGTTTTCAATCTATTCCATTGCATCTTCAGGGAAATAAGACTTGATGCGATCTGCTCTACTGTAACCTCAGAGAGATAAGCTCCTTTATTTTAATCCATTCCACTGTAACTTCAGGGAGATAGGATAGTGTCTTCGATCTGCTCCGCTGTAATCTCAGGGAGATGAGATCTCTGGCTTCAATCTGCTCCACTGTAACCTCAGGGAGATAAGATCTGAAATTCTTTGGTCTGTTCCACTGTAATCTCAGGGAGATAAGACCTGATGTGATCTTCTCTACTGTAACTTCAGAGAGATACGATCCTTTAATCCGCTCCATTGTAATCTCAAGGAGATAGGATTACTATCTTTGATCTGCTCCGCTGTAATCTCAGGGAGATAAGATCTGAAATTCTTTGGTCTGTTCCACTGTAATCTCAGGGAGATAAGACCTGTATTATGAACCTAATTATGCCTAATGATTAGGATGACATGATCAAAATGAAACAAATGCTCCTAACTAGACATATGTGAATGGTATTTGCATGAATGCAGAATTTTATTTTTTCGAGAATGATCTTGCTTAGGTTATCACTACTCGCAGTTTATCAAAGTTTTGTGACTGACATGCTACAACGCCTTCTCACTTGACTGATTTTTCTGAAGGAGCATTTAGCCAGACTGTCCCCATTGTAAACCTCAAAGTTATATCCACTGGGACGCCAAGATTTGTGCCATCATTCTCTCACAGTAATCTAAGGGTAGAAATATGTGGCTTTTCCTTTGTCCTCTTTTATCACAATTCGGGGATGTAGGATCTGAGCCGTTCTGGTTTCCTACACCATTCTCAAGGTGTCGTACGAAAGCCTTATGAGCAAGTGAAGGCTCTTTTCTCCAAGGTAACCTCTTCCTATTGCCTGATGATCATTGCTTTCTTGTTCATTTAAGCTTTGTAATTAACACGACAGCTTGTCATTTTGTTCAATCAACGTTTAGACGACAAAATCTGAAAGGATAGTCTTTAATTTAGACTCTTCCTTCCTAGATTTCCAACTTTTAAAACTGGCGTATTCTAAACATTAGTCATGTTTCAGGTCCCTATATTATTTAGAAATTTTCCAGAGTAATGTGCAAAACTTCTTTCCTGAAAGTTTTATTAGTTCGTTAATCATTACATGTTTGCAAAAAGATCATAACAATGGATAAGAATAAAGCTAGTTCTGATTATAACTCAAATAAAACATCAAAGATGGCGAAAGAAAGGTAACAAAGAAATGGATTGAGAATGTACGTTTTCACAAAAGGAAAGGAAGAAAGAATAAAAATGTATTTTCAAGAATACACCTAAGAACTAGGTGCCCCAGTTATCGCCGCTTGAGTTTCTCTGTACAAACTTTCCGAAGACCCTTCTAAGTTTGACATGTGTTCAGGAGATCTGCAATACTCTGTCAATGTTCCAAGATGTTGCATATCCTTTCTTATTGGTAAAGCAAGATCATCATATGCCCCTGATCAAAATTTGATCCGCTCAAGTCCTGATGTTCCAATCCTGCTCAATACTTGAGTCGCCCTTTTCGGGTTTTCGACTTAAGCCCTCTTTGGTCTCAAAGTGCCCTTTACGGGTTTTCACCTTAGCCTCTCCAAAGTTTTTTTTTTTTTTTTTTTTTTAGAAAAGAAGCAAAGCGCCCTTCACGGGTTTTCACTTTGGTTCCGCTTTCTTTCAAGTGAAGTATTTCTTGACGGAGTCCGCGTTTACAGGATTTGGTAAACTTTTGCCATCCATCTCGCATAGGATCAAAGCTCCACCGGAAAAAGCCTTCTTTACAACATAAGGGCCTTCCCAATTTGGCATCCATTTTCCTCTAAAATCTTTTTGCATAGGAAGAATCTTTTTTAGTACCAAGTCCCCTTCTCGAAATTCTCGGGGGCGAACCTTTTTATTATAGGCTCGCATCATTCGTTTCTGGTACATTTGCCCATGGTGAATAGCTCTTAGCCTCTTTTCTTCTATTAGGTTCAACTGATCGTACCGAGATTGGATCCAATCGGCTTCATCCAACTGTAGCTCAGACAACACCCGTAGAGAAGGGATTTCAACTTCAATGGGTAATACTGCCTCCATTCCATAAACCAGAGAAAAAGGCGTTGCCCCAGTAGAAGTTCTAACAGATGTTCGATAGGCAAGGAGAGCAAATGATAACTTCTCATGCCAATCCTTGTAGGTTTCAGTCATTTTCCCCACAATCCTTTTAATGTTTTTATTGGCCGCCTCCACTGCACCATTCATTTTGGGACGATACGGCGATGAGTTATGATGCTTAATTTTAAATTTGCTACAAACTTCAACTATTGTGCTATTATTCAAGTTCATCGCATTGTCGGATATGATCCTCTCAGGCATCCCATATCGACAAATGATCTCCTTCTTCAAGAATTTGCTGACTACTGCTTTTGTGACATTTGCATATGAAGCAGCCTCCACCCACTTGGTAAAGTAATCAATTACTACGAAGATGAAGCGATGCCCATTAGAAGCCTTTGGTGATATTGGCCCAATAACATCCATACCCCACATGGAAAACGGCCAAGGAGAGGTCATGACGTGAAGAGGTGAAGGAGGCGCGTGTATTTTGTCTCCGTAAATTTGGCATTTGTGGCACTTCCTGGCATGATCAATGCAATCTCCTTCCATGGTGGGCCAATAGTACCCAAATCTCATGATCTGTCTGGCCATCGTGAAACCACTGGCGTGCGTCCCACAAATACCCTCATGGACTTCTTCCAAAATTTTCTTGGCTTCTACCGCATCTACACATCTTAACAGTACTTGATCCTTCCTTCTTTTATATAACACTTCTCCATCTAAGACATATTCAATGGCTATCTTTCTCAGAGTTCTTTTGTCATTCTCTGTCGCTTGATCAGGGTATTCCCGATTCTTCACATATTGTAAGATACTCCGATACCAAGGACAATCATCTTTTCCCTCCTCCTCAATATTGCAACAATTAGCCGGGGTCTCAGAGATACTCATCTGAACAGGCCTCATTGCCTCAAGTCTATTCACCTGAATCATCGAAGCTAGAGTAGCTAATGCATCAGCCATTTGGTTTTCCTCCCGTGGGAGGTAATAGAAGGTGATATCGTCAAACTCCTCAGCCAATTCAAGAACCAGTTTTCTATAACCGATTAGCTTAGGATCTCTAGTCTCCCACTCCCCTTTGAGTTGGTATATCACCAACGCTGAATCCCCGTATACTCTCAGTACTTTGATGTTCCGTTCAATGGCTGCACGAATGCCCATAATACATGCTTCATATTCTGCCATGTTATTTGTACAATCGAAGTCCAACTTGCTAGCAACAGGATAATGATCTCCACTTGGGGATACCAAGACTGCCCCAACTCCATTACCCGTAGCATTTGAAGCTCCATCAAAATTTAACTTCCATACGTGATCCATTTGAGGATTTTCTTCAGTATTCGCCACATACATCAAGTCCTCGTTTGGAAAATCGAAATTCAAAGATTCATAGTCCTCCAAGGCTCTACTAGCTAGGAAATCGGCTATGGCACTTCCCTTTATGGCCTTCTGACTGACATATACTATATCAAATTCTGAGAGCAAGATCTGCCATCTAGCCATTCTCCCGTTCAAAGCAGTCGATTCCATCATATATTTTAAAGGATCTAACTTTGAAATCAACCAAGTCGTGTGATACAACATATACTGCCTCAGTCTTCGGGTTGCCCAGATTAGAGCACAACACAACTTCTCAATTGATGAGTACCTCATTTCGCAATCGGTAAATTTCTTACTGAGATAGTATATTGCCTTTTCTTTCTTTCCCGTCTCATCATGTTGGCCCAATACGCACCCCATGGAATTCTCCAACACTGTCAGATACAATATCAATGGCCTATCTGGACTTGGAGGTGATAAGACTGGAGTATTAGCCAAGTACTGCTTTATCCTATCGAAAGCCCTCTGACACTCTTCATCCCATTCACCCGGATTATGTTTCTTTAAGAGCCGGAATACTGGATCACATTTCTCTGTCAGTTGTGAGATGAACCGAGCAATGTAATTCAGCCTCCCCAAGAAACCTCGAACCTCCTTCTGAGTGCGCGGGGGAGGTAAATCTCGTATTGCCTTTACTTTGTCTGGGTCAATCTCGATCCCCTTTTTGCTAACTATGAAGCCTAACAACTTCCCTGATCTAGCTCCAAACGTGCATTTGGCCGGGTTAAGCTTAAGCTGAAATTTCTTTAATCTCAAAAATAACCTTTTCAAGACCTGAACATGCTCTTCTTCCGTTCTAGACTTCGCGATCATATCGTCAACATAGACTTCGATCTCCTTGTGCATCATGTCGTGAAACAAAGTCACCATAGCTCTTTGATACGTTGCTCCCGCATTCTTCAATCCGAAGGGCATTACATTGTAACAGAATGTTCCCCATAAGGTAATGAATGTGGTTTTTCTCATGTCTCCAGGATGCATCTTTATTTGATTGTATCCAGAGAAACCGTCCATAAAAGAAAACAATGAATAGCCCGCCGTGTTATCTACCAAAGTATCAATGTGAGGCAGTGGAAAGTTGTCCTTTGGACTAGCCTTGTTCAAATCCCTATAATCCACACACATTCGTACCTTTCCATCTTTTTTGGGAACAGGGACGATGTTGGCTACCCAATCCGAATACTTGACCTCTTGTAAGAATCCAGCGTCGAATTGTCTTTTGACTTCTTCTCTTATTTTCAACACAATGTCAGGTCTCATTCTCCTGAGCTTCTGTTGAACGGGTTTACAATCCTCTTTTATGGGCAGACGATGCACCACAATGTTAGTACTTAGCCCAGGCATATCTTGGTACGACCACGCGAAAACATCCTTGAACTCTCGGAGCAAATTAATGAGGTCTTGTCTTGTCTTTGCGGTGATTTCAGTTCCAATTTTCACCTCCTTTCCCTCCTCTAGGCTTACTATTTCTAACAATTCCCTATGAGGTAGGATACGCTTATCCTCTTGTTCCATCATTCTTAACAAGTCCGGGGATGCATCATAATCTTCGTCATTTTCAAAGTCGTGGGATCCCTCTGAACACACTTCCTGCTCAAAAATAGGCTCCGTGTTTGAAGCAGCGTCACTCATGTCATTGATATCTGAAGACCTATGAAGGCATATCAAAGAATATACTAAGAATATAAATTTATGAATATGTTTGTGCAAAAGAATTACAAATGAAAGAATTATTTGTAAGACAATCAACCAAATGATAAATATAAAAAGAAGAAAAAAACTGATCAAGATGAACGTTGACATGCATTTCATTAAAATAATGATATTTAGGCCCCATGCCTATTTCACAAAAAAAATTTCATATTGTTTCTAGGCCAACAAACAACAGGAATGTTTTGAGCATTACTCTGAATAAGCCCTAAAGACTACATGGATTTCTTCAGCAGTCCAATTGTTTAGCTCGCTTCCAGGCTCATAAGGGCAGATCTCCAACAAAGCCCTCCTTTCCGTTGCTTCTATGGCGTTGGTATAAACATTTTCCAACATTCCTCCTATGCCGCTACCGGACACTCCACATTCAGAATGGATTAATCCTCCCGACACAAAAGATGCAGATATGTGGGGAAAGGTTAAAGGCTCACACTTAACTTCATGTCCATTCAAACGCGCCCTTCTTCTCTCTTGTCTCTTCTCTATTTCTTTCTTCTTCTGCTTCATGTCTGGCTTGTACCCTAAACCAAATCTATCAAACTTTCCCTTCGGCATTGGTGCCCCAATCCTTCCCTGAAGATATTTTCCCAATCCTTTCCCGGGTAAGGCTCCTCTTCCTACCATCAATCGCAATCCCATCTCAGTGGTCCTGGATATTTTCGGTACTGGAATTCTATTTCCCTCCGCAATAAACATCGCGTTCACAAATTCTAACGACCGAAAAGAACATTCTAGTGCCTCATCGTTGATGTCCACATAGGGTGCATCGCTAGTCATCATTGCGATAATATCCTCCTCTGCATCTATTGTTACCAACCGATCCTCCGATACCAACTTCACCTTCTGATGTAATGATGAAGGTACTGCCCCTGCTGAGTGTATCCACGGTCTCCCCAATAGACAGTTGTAGGAGGGTTTAATATCCATTACCAAGAAATCTACCTCATAAGTGACTGGGCCAATCCTTAATGGTACCTCAATTCTCCCCATAACCTCCTTTTTTGTTCCATCAAATGCCCTTACTATGCTCTGGCATGCTTTCATGTGCGAACTGTCTATTGGTAATCGGCTAAGAGTGGACAAAGGCAATACATTTAGTGCAGATCCATTATTAACCAAGGCCCCCGGGAGTGTGTACCCTTTGCATCGGACAGTAACATGTAGGGCTTTAGTAGAACCTCTTCCTCCGGATGGTATTTCATCATCACTGAAGAAGATAAAATTGTCAGCACCAATATTGTTGATCAGCCGATCCAGCTTGTTTACCGAAATATCGTCAGCCACATATGTTTCGTTTAGCACCTTTAATAATGCATTCCGATGTACTTCCGAGTTTAAGAGTAAAGCTAATACAGAAATGCGGGCTGGCTGTTTGTGTAGTTGCTCCACAACACTGTATTCACTGTGTTTCAAAAACTTCAAAAACTCCTTTGCCTCCTCTTCTTTTATTGGTTCATTTACCAATGGTTCAACTTCTACTGCCTTCCCTTTCCTCTGTTCTTTCTTCCAATCCTTTTCCCTGGACGACTCTGCTTGAGCGTCATATCTTTTTCCATTGCGCGTGTAAGAACCCGTTTCCTGATTTCTTTCTGCTTCTTTTCCCAAAACGGTCACATTACACCCGTAATTCCACGGCACCATCTTGTTATCCCTATAAGAGAAATTTGATGGTTTCTGGATTACAATTTTCGGTGTTACCTGAGCCCTAACCTCATTACCCTTAGGGCGTGAGATAATGACCACAGGATGATTTGAAGCCTTTGTTCCCAACTCTGTCGCGCATATGCTCCTCATTTCTTTCGCATCTTCTTAAAACCTCATCTCTTTGTTATCCATCATGCTTTGAACCAAAGCCTTAAATCCTTCACATTCTTGGATTTCGTGCCCTGTTTTATGGTGAAATTCACAATAATTTCCCATCTCATGCCCTTCCTCAGAATCTGAAATAACCAAACCTCTTTTCGCCATTTCTTTCCAGACCCGTTTCAATGGAGTTTTTACTTCAGCAATATCAGTCTTGACTTCTTCTCCCGTACCTTCGCTAACCATATTCACCCCCTTATCTGCGTGATTAGGTAACGGGTTCTTTGCGTTAGGTGAGTCGTCAAGTTTGACAACACCTAAATTGATAAGACCTTCTACTACCTTCTTGAAGGCAGTACAATTTTCTATCGAGTGCCCAGAAATTCCCGCATGATAATCACATTGCGCGTTCGTATCATACCATTTTGGATACGGAGGTTGTAGAGGACTCAAGTAACGAGGAGCAACAACATGTGCATCGAATAAAGTCTGATACAACTCCTTGTATGACATCGGGATTGGCGTGAATTGGGGCTTTTCAGTAGTTTGCCTAGCTCCTGACTCTTGTCTTGATGATCCCTGTTGATTAGCAACCACTTTCTTTGGTTGATTCACGGTAATTGACCTACCATAAGCATTCACATTATTCACTTCATTTTCTCTTTTCCTCGGGGGTGCCCTCCTATTATTTTCTCCTCCATCTATTTTTCCACTTTTAATGGCATGCTCAATCATTTCACCATTCATGATTATATCCGAGAAATTTTTTGAAGCGCTTCCCAACATGTGAGTGATGAACGGGGCTTTCAAAGTGTTAATAAAAAGCGTCGTCATCTCCTTTTCCAAAAGCGGTGGTTGCACTTGAACTGCCACCTCTCGCCACCTCTGCGCATATTGTCTGAAGCTTTCGTTCGATTTCTTCTCTAGATTTTGCAGAGTTATCCTGTCAGGCATCATTTCTGAGACATGATTGTACTGTCTCAGGAAAGCCTGTGCTAAATCCCTCCAAGTAGCAATTTTGGCTCGGCTCAGCTGATTGTACCACTTTGACGCTGCTCCCGTAAGACTTTCCTGAAAGCAATGTATTAATAATTGATCATTATTAATATGCCCCGTCATTCTTCTACAAAACATAGTAATATGGGATCCTGGGCAACTAGTCCCGTTGTATTTCTCAAATTCCGGCATCTTAAATTTGTAAGGGAGTACCAAGTCCGGAACCAAGCTCAAATCCTTTGCATCTATTCCATAGCTTTCGATGCTTTCTATTGCCCTAAACTTTTCTTCTATCCATTTCCATTTCTCCTCAAATTGTTTTGGAAATTCCTCCTTCGCCTTGTCCTTTTCAACCATCTCGTCAAGATCTGGGACAGCAATATTATTCGGGCTATCACTGGGATTAAAGCCCGCTCCGGGTTGAAAATTAATTGGGATTGAAGCATCGCCTTGGAACTGCTGGGGCCTAACCGACACAGAGGGTCTCCGCGGATGCAGCTCAGTCTGTACTTGCGCATGAGGAGGCGTGAAACCTGGAGGATAAAGTGGTTCACCATTGTTTTCTTCTTCACTAACAATCACAGGACCTTTACCCTTATCTACTCCCTTCAATAATTGCGTCATCTTAGCCACCAGATCATTTTGGGACTCCTCCATCTTTTGCACCATGTCACGCTGAATCTTTTCTATTTGCTCTTTCATTTGCGCCTGCAACTGGTCCTGCATTTCTCTTTGAAGTCGCTCTAGCTTCTCCAACCTTTGGTCCATAATTTTTGTCTTAGCTCGGGTACCGTAATTTTGTTGGTTTTCCAGGTTAACTGAAATGATTTTATTCGATTAGGTTTTTTTAATGGTCATTAATGCATATGATGTGATGCAATGCATGAAAAGAATGCAAAGAAAAAGAGGCACTGATTCTCATTCAACTTCATTAGAAAACTTTACTAGATAAAGAGTTTCTTTACATAAAATAGACTACATATATGGCTTTGCCCTTACACTCAAAGCCTTAACCTTTCTAAGAAGCCAAGCTAACTCTCGGCCCCTGTCGGACTCTAACTCATACTTCAAACTTAATAGATCAGCCTGAACCGCTAGAGTTTGCAGATGATCAGCTACCTCGCGCACTTGAGTCACCGCCTCTCCCATAATATAATCTCTTTCTCCAATCTGCTCTTGAGACCGACGGAATTGTTTTTGCCACTGCTCATT
Organism: Gossypium hirsutum; assembly: GCF_007990345.1. Classification (NCBI taxonomy): domain Eukaryota; kingdom Viridiplantae; phylum Streptophyta; class Magnoliopsida; order Malvales; family Malvaceae; genus Gossypium; species Gossypium hirsutum. The sequence goes on along the minus strand of NC_053446.1, from coordinate 20,914,008 downwards.
ATTTTCTTCCAGAAGCTCTATCCGGATTTCACTATTTTGCAATGCTTTCTCTAGCCCTTCTATTTGTCCTTTTAATTCTTCAATTTTGTCTAAGCTCGCCCTTAATTCAACCGTAGCATTACGATTACGGTACTGGTGAAGCGATCTTTCTAGTTCAGTTATCCGGACCTTCAACTCCGTCTTCTCGTCTTGGCGCTCTAGTAGACTCTTTCCCAAGGCGACTTCTCGAGCCCGAGTATCCTGGAATTTCTTTTCCCATTGATTAGCTTTCGTCTTTTCCTCCTGAATTTCTTGTCGCCATTGTTCTGGCGTTTTACCCAAGCCAGCAGTTCTTACCGACTTACGCAACTTTTTGTAATCTGTCTTCAGGCTGTCCAAATCTTCTTCTGCTTTGTTCTTTCCTTTTCTCAACTTGTTGGCCTCTAATCTTTGAATGTCCACATCCAGTCCTAACTGCATTTTTTCTTCCTCTAGTTGTTCTATCTTCTTCCCCAATTCTAAACTCCTTTTTTCAAATTCTTGTTTGATGATTTCTATCTCAGAAGGCAAAACTTGTAAGTGTTCCTCTAAAGATCGAGCAGTTTCTGAATTTGACGCCGGGATGTTGTCGTTGATCCTTTGATCACGCCACTGACCATACTCGGGGGTAATTGTCGGACCCACGGCTAAGATCTTCATTCGACGAGTCTGGTTCCAGGCACTAGATATTTCTCGAACCTTCTTCTTGTAATTGTCCTCCCTATATGAAAAATCACTATGAGCCAACCCCTGCGTTGCTGGTATGAATTGTCGTGATCTATACTGTCTTGATACGAGTAGAGGAGCATATCCGATAGCTCCCCATATCCCGAGCAGCGGAACCCAGTCAAAATCTCCACATCGGTACAATATCTCATCAGGAATTAACCAAGGAGCCCTCCATTCAATATCTTCATCCTGGAGATTCTGGAGTATCTCTATCCATTTTTCTTCTGAAATATCATCCCGTCTTGGCGTGGCCACCAATTCTCCTAGAGGGGAGTAGCTATCAGAGAATACCCGATAAGAGACCTTTTCGACTTTCCAGAAGTGGCTGTGGAACCATGCCAATAAGAGCTGCGCGCATCCAATAAACCTTCCCTCCCCTGCTTTTCGACACGCATTCAGGGATCTAAAAGTTTCAGCGAGTATTGCCGGAACCGGTGTAACCCCTTTACTAAGCCGATCAAACAAATCAGATACAGCCTCGTCTATGTGTCCTAAAGCTTTGGGGAAAACCACTAGTCCATAGATACCTAAAGCGAAGACATCGACCCTTTTCTTTAAGTCAGGATGTACAAGCACCAAATCTCGCAAACTTTTCCAAGGAACACATTTACTGTCGCCCTTCTGTTGGATCCGGGCAGCGACCCACTGCTCGCTCATCCCAGTGATGTTCATTAATTTCTTTAACAACGGAGGGACACTAGCAGCTCTGGAATAAGCCTTGTCGACTTGAATCTTTGGGCACCGAAGCAAGGTCGTATACTCCTCCACAGTAGGCGTCAAATCTACTTTCCCAAAAGTGAAACAACTGTAGGCAGGATTCCAGAACTGAGCAATGGCTCGGAATAAATACTTGTCCACTTTGACACTAAGCAGATAAGGTAGGTCACCGTAGTTACAATAGAACAGCTGCTTGGCCTCAACATCCCATTGATCCCAGACTTCTTTCATTTCTCGAAGGTCATTCTGGATTACACTAATACGGGTAAAATCCCACAATTCTGACACGTACCCTTCGGTAAGACTATCGCCTTTCTCCCGTTGTGTTGTTTCAGCCCATATTCGCACAGCCGCATTATCCTCTACTTTATCAACAAACCCCTTTTCCATGATAAGCTTTCTACCAAGAAACTGAACGCGAATCGACACCTCTTTTAGAATGAAGATGCCATGCAATCACAAATAAAGTAAATTAGCATTAAACACAGAATAAGATTTAAAATAAGCGACAATAAATACAACATTCATTTAGGTAAGCACTAAAAATTTGGAGTAGCTCTACTTAGGTCAGTTCCTATGGCTCATTACATGAGGTTTGGCTCTAAAGTAGGGTACCTGAACCAGCAGATTCCTCGATCCTCACCCATTATAGGCTCATACGGACCAAGTTCGATTTAGGGGGATACATTTCCCTATGGCCATGCGGAGATGAAAATCTCACGAAGACATAGGTACGGATGTATCCCGGAAGCGATTCACTATCCCATGCGGAGGTGAAAACCTCACGAAGGCGTAGTTTCTCACTCCCACTTAAAAGGGTGTGACCAACGGTCATGCAATGCAATGCAGAAAGATATAAAAATTTAAAATACAAAACCTGATGAAAACTATAACTCAAAACAAATGAAATGCAATGAGAGGATCGTAAATTTAAACCAAAATTTTAACTTTCGACAAAAAGACAAAATAATCAACTCGTGGCTTGACTCTCTTATTCTAAGGTGTCCCCAGTGGAGTCGCCAAGCTGTTGACACCATTTTTTTTGGATGAAAACGGGGTCGACTTGGATTTTGAAAAAAGAATGAAAACGGGAGTCGCCACCAATCCCTTTTTTTGATGAGGTGTGATCGGGTCACCTCGAAAAGTGGTTGTTTTTAATAAACAATTTAATTTTTATTAAAACAACGATTTTGGTCTGCGAAATTCAGAAAAACGGGTTCGGGAGTCGGTTACGCACGAGGAAGGGTTAGCACCCTCGATACGCCCAAAATTGGTACCTGGTTGATTACTTAACGTCTTGGTGTCGAAAATTAAAAACTCGAAAAGAATTTAAAAATACGATCCTTGTATTGAAACGTTGAAAATTTTCAAGAAAAAGGGAATATTTCACATTATTCGAGAAAGAGAATCATATCCAGTAAGTTAGGACACAATGTCTCAAATTCCCGATACGTGGATGAAAAATGCTTATTTAAAAGATATTTTATTATCTTGGTTTTAGAAATAAATCAGGCCCAGTAAGTTAGGGCACGATCTTTTCTTAATTCCCGAGATCGTTTAAAAACTTGAGTTTGAAAAGATTCGTGTTTTTAGATTTATTATGAAAATCGAAACCCATTAAGTTAGAGTACGATCCTTTTGAATCTAAACACGGAATATTTTTTAAAACAAATTTTGTCATACCGAGTAAAATAAAACACGAAAATCGTAGTAAAAAAATGTGAAAACAAATTACATTGTTGTTATACGTGGTAAAATCATAATACATATAAAAAATAAAAAATAATACGAGCAATAGCAACGATATAAAATAAATAAAAGTCATACCTACAATCATATAAAATAACAATATATATAATCAAATAAATTAAAACATTCATTCAAAATAATAACGAAAATGAAATAAATAAGTAACAAATACAATTAAATATAAAAGGATATATATAGACATAAACTAAAATATGTATATATATAAATTAGCAAAATGTATAAAGTATATTTTAATATATAAAAGAAGCGATGAATATGTATATATAAAAATATGTACATATATATGGGTGTATAAAACTATGGAATATGAAAATAATAAAATACATATAAAAGTAAGTACATATATGTGTTGAAAAATAAAAGAAAGTATGTATGTACAAGTTAAAGTTTAAAAATAATGAAAATATACGTATGTATACGAATAAATACGTTAATTTTGATACATGTTTAAAAAATATATTGAAAATGTATATATGTATTTATGTAAATTAAGATATACAAAAATATGTATGTACGTACATATAAAAAAATATATATACTTATAAAATAAAAGGATATGTATGTATATAAATTAATAGTGACATGTGTGTATATACGGATTTATAAAAAAAGGTATATTTTAAACTATAAAGATTATGTATAAATATGTATATATTTAGGAAAATGAAAATATATAAATGTATAGATATATACATGAGTTGAAAAATATATAAACTATATAAGTATATATGTTATAAAAACAATATATGTATATCACAAAGATATATGCATGTATATGTATATGTGCCGAAAATCTAAATAAAATAAACATAAACAAATAAGTAATAATAATAATAATAATAAAATAAACAAAATAATAAAATGGCTAAAAAAAGGGGCTAAATCGAAATAAAAAAAGAAAATACTGGGCGAATTTGGAATGACAAAGGACAAAAAGGACCAAAATGTGACTCGCGCGAAAGGATGGAGGGTCAAAACGGAAAATATTCCCACGTGGTCCAAACGACGTCGTTCTAACAAAGCCTGAGCAGACGGTCGATGGACCGAATCGTAAGAAAGATGGAAATTTAGGGCAAAATTAAAACAAATAATAAAAGGGAATAGGACCCAATTGTACGGCCTCAAAAAGCGGAAGGACTGAGGGTGAAAATAACCCCTTTGGTCCAAAAACACGCGGATCCCAGGCGGTACGGGTCGGGTCTCGGGTCAGGAGCCCAAAACGACGCCGTTTTGGGGCTGTCCTGACCCTATCAAAACGGTGCCGTTTTGCATTTACTATAAATATTAAAAAAAACTTAAAACCCATCAGTTTTAACCATTTTAAAACAGAGAGAGAGCCTTCTCCTCTCACTTTCTCGGTCCCTTTTCGACCGGTCATCGGGCCACCGTCCAACGGCCGCCGCGCAGGGTGGTCGGAGGCCCAAAATCGGACCTTTTCGGTCCCTTTTTGAAGCCAATCGCCTCTAGACCATAGATCCATGGCGGCATGTCGAGAAAGATGAGCCCAGAATCGGAAAACGAGGAGAGACCGCTCGTCTCCTCCTCCACCGGCGACGACGAAGACGGGCTCCGACGCCGGCCTTCGAAACGAAATGGTCCTTTTCTTTTCCTTTATTTCTTTTGTTTTTAAGAGTAGTCAAACAAAAATGAATAAATAAAAAATGTAGAATGCCCGAATAGGAAAGAAGAAAAATGCTATCAACCTTCAATTTTCTTCTCTTTATTGAGTTGTTTTTTTTTTACCCAAAATCGGAGAGCCTCTTGTTACATTTTTCTTTTTTATTTATATAGCCGATTACAATGCCTATTTCTATTATTTTGCCCTGTTTGTGTCTCTGCCTTGCGTGTTTGTTCCTTTCCTTGCAGGTGGAGCAGGTGGAGCGACGTCAGAAGGGCAGGTGATCGGTGGAGTTGGTGGCGGTGGCAGAGGGCAAGTGGACTAGGTGCGGCGGCTAGGGTTAGGGGTTAGGTCTAATTAGTGTTTTGGGCTATTTGGGCTGTGGGTTAGTTTGGGCTGTTAATTAGGGTAATGGGCTGGTTCAAATTGGGCCTGTACAATTTTATTACCATATTATAATAAAATTGCATATATTTTATTGATGTTTGGTTCCAGTACAATTTTGTGATATTTTACTAATTCAATAAATAATTAAATTAACACAATATTTTTTTGGTATTATTTATATTAATATATATGTGTATAAATATGTGCACAAAATATTTTTGTTAGATATTATTATGTATATTTATCCATATATATTTCCAAGTATTATTTATATTGAATATAAACTCAAAAAATATAGTATGTATAAATAGTTATTTGTGTATAAATTTGCAATAATATACCCTAAATGTCTGTATTAGACCTGTTCATAAGTTGAATTATTCGTCCAGGTTTGTTCGAAATTCGAGAGAGTTTGGGCTAAAACATTAGGCTCAAAAAATGAGCTCGAGGAAAAAATTATGCCCATTTAAAATATGGATAGGGCCCGAGCTTGAACATCCAAGGCCCAAGCCCAACCCATTTTAAGTTTATAATATTTTAAGTTATATTATTTTTATATATTATGTAATTTAAAACACATTAGAAAATAAATTTATACTAAATATATAATACTGCTCTAATATAAACATTAAAAAAATGTTACGATGACCATATAAAAATTTCAATAAGTAAAAAGTATAAAATTATTAAATATTAAAATAAAAATAATAAAAATATATTTTTAAAAAATTTAAAAATAACATGGACTGGCCTAAAATGAATTTAGGTTAATCTTTTACAAATATGGATAGGTTTGGGCAGAGTTTTAAGCCCAAATTTCAAGCTGAGTTAGACTTAGGCAAAAATAAAGTATGTTAATATCATATTTAGGCCAAGCTCAAATCCAACTCGACCCATGAACACTTATAGCATGTATAATATCAAATATTGATTAGTATATATGCACATAAATTTAATCATTTTAATCAATAAAAAATATATAAATGCAGATAATATCTATTTAATTATTTATATTTTAAAATATAGTTTAATGTCCACATTTGTGCAGAACCACTTAACGGACCAGGAGGTACTGGTAAGAGTGCTAGAAACAGAAAAGGATAACTAACTTTTGTTTGAACCGCTCCAATTCTGAGCTTATCATCGAAACTATGGTAAGAAATGAAGGGTTTGCCTGGTATGCGTGGGAGTTGCGAGGGAAGAAGGTGATTCTTTCTTAGTTCTATTTAGGGGTGAGTAAAATTTGATTTGACTTAAGAAAATAAAAAAAATTAAATTTCGAGTTAAACGAATCGAGTTATTCGAGTTAACTCGAATTTCTTTTTCAAATTTCGAGTTTAAATCGAGTTGAGTTTTCGAATTCGAATAACTCGAATAATTTAAATAAATTGAATATTCAACTATAATATTTTATATTTTTACCCCAAACTCTCAAACCTTTTTATTTTTCTCTCAAAACTTTTACTCATTCCCACTTCGCTCCCAAAACTTTTACTTCGCTCCCATCCCAACTCCCCCATCAAGGGGTGAGCATTCATCGAATTGAATCGAATTGAATCGAAAATTTTCGAGTTAATCGAGTTTTCGAAACTCATTTTATCATCCTAACTTTATTTGAAGTTTTCTCGAATCGAGTCGAGTGAGATGGAATTCGA